>NC_141691.1:1011174574-1012487545 GCF_964263255.1 Lissotriton vulgaris
CATATAGCACCTCTGATTCCAATGCAGGATCCCCTTCTCAAGTCAATGTCCTGGCACAGACATGCATGGTAAGTCAGTCTTCAGTGCCACATGTCATGGGGCAATGCATCCAGACAACATCAGTCTGCATTGCGTCACATTCATAGGTCATGCCCATATCAAACTCTGTAGCTGACAAGTGCACTTGTCCGTCCCCTGCCACACACTGTTCTTGGACTATGATGAACCAAACATCCCTAAAATCTGACATATGAGTGACTGCCAACACAACTACCTGAACATGAGCACCTCACAGTCTCTGCTAATGACACACAGCTGCATGAATGTCACTGTTGCATACAGCATTGTGCACAGTCAACTGCCAACGCAGCCCTATATGTTGCACAGGTATCATGCCCATTGTCCCAACTCAGATGTCCTGCTGACACTAAAATCCTTGACACACCAGTTGTCATAAAAAGGAAGTCACACCACAATGACATTGTGTCAGACACTTGATGGCACATTTCAGGAAGCACAATCAGTAAGTCAATACACATGTGAATGTGAGTACAGAGTCTCCCAATGCCGTGGAGTGGGCATGACTGACCAGGTAAACCTGTAACTGTGTATTGACCTGGACAGTAGGCAGGTGTCTGGGATAGTGTGACATACTTCCTATACATACTTCTGAGGACACTACATGGACTCATCTGCTGCATGGGTATGTTTTAACAGCTTGGGTGCTAAGGGGTTTTCCCGCTGGGTGCTGGACTTTGAGTTTTACCATTGTTCATGATAAGGTCAACTCGTCATAAGCACAGGGCAGGTAAATCCCATGACGAGTTGGCCTTGTCATGAGCACTGAAGAGGTTAAAAAACCCTCACACATGTTGTGATCCAGACCAGCAATTGGAACACATATGAAAGGCACACACAGAACACATGTCAGAGACCAGGCATAGTACAAAAAATAGACCCACCCACGAAGCACATATTAGAGTCCCAGTAATTTATGCTGTGCAGGACCCTCAGCATAGCTGATTGAATGGACGCAGTGCCCAAGTGAAAATAGTCACAGACTATAGGTGTCACAACTGTGGATCAGATGAGGAGTGTGACTTACACAATTGAGGGACATGAGTCCAGGACTCCAAGACCAATGTAATATGGAAGTATAACCATGCCAAAAGACTGCAAATAGCATGTCGGACATGTTCAAAGATCAGGCAAGGACTTACCCCCTCCTTGCTGCTGTCAGGCCTACAGTTGCCCTTCCAGGTCCGGGAAGACCACCGTCAGAATCCGGAGCATGTAGGGGGTCAGGGTCCGGTGTCCGCCCCTACAGCGAGGAAAAGACAGCTTCAGCTAGACCCTTGCAATCCTCTGGGTCCAGCCACGTAGGTCCTGCCACCTCTTCTGGCAGTTGTGGATCCAGCGCTTTTAGACCCCCAAAGATCTAACTGCCCGGGCGATGGTCAGCCAGATCTCTTGCTTCTCATGGGCATTAACCTGTGAGGATGACAAAGTGAAGAAGACATTACCACACATGCCACATAATTGTGCTGCATATAGTTTAAAATACATGTAGTCATCACAAAGCTAAATGAGGTACACAGGTAGTGCACACATAGAAATGTGCATTTGTGCTGCAGGTCTGACATGGTAACATTGCCTAGGAATTAAAGGCTAGCACTGCTGCACTACTGCAGCAGGACACCTGTTCATCACATGTACCCACATAAATTGGTTGCTGCAAGTACTCAGTGCATATGTCTCCCACTGCTGTTCACACTTCTATTACTGCTAGTCAGGCAACATACAGGAAATGGTAGACAGTGGACTGCACACTCACCTGCTCCCCTGGTTTCCCATACAGCTTGTTGTACTCTGGGAGGACTACCACAAAGAAGGGGGACCCCACTTCAATGGTAGACAGGTTGACGGGGAAAAACAATGATCAGGGAGCCCGTCCAGTAGGGCCTGGTTCTCCTTCTCTGTAAATGCTGGGGCCCTCTCCAGAGTACATGCCATTGCAGGATCCAGAGGAAGTATAGACAGCATCAGGGAATCAGATATGTGGTCCTGTAGCATGTAGTGCAGGCAAGTGAGCTCCCTGGGGGCCTGCCAGCCTTAAATCAGTGCTGCAGAGGCAGAATCTGTTACATTGCCACTTACTGATAGGCCCGATATGGTTGCATTCTATGAATCTGTCTAATCCATGGAAATGTAAGTCTCCTACACGTCTTCCGCATCGTTCAAAACTTTCACCTTCAGGACAACCTAGGATTGAAACATTGTTGTAGGCATCCAAGTGAATTTCCAGCGCACGACTCGAACGATTTTTGAATTCACGTCCATCTCCATGACAGCCCATTGCCAATGAGTGTGCACAGCTCGGTACACTGACTATTACGATGTGTATTTTTTTAAACCACATGCATCCGTCTCAATACGATTCTATCGGCTATGCATGCGCACGTCTCAGTCCATGCCTGTACGACGCGTCTGCTTAGAAGTCACCCGCGTTGGTTCAGATTACAAGCCATGGCTAAGCCGTTCGCACTGCTCGGTTCAGAATTGCACGACCCGTCTCTGTAGAAGTCACCCGCGTCGGGTCACATTACATAAGCGTCGTACATGCATGAACTGAGCCTTGCACAAGCATAACCCATTGTCGTCATCGATGCGGGTGACTATAATGCATACGCATCGTGCAGTCAATGGACAGGGTGTGGGCACTACTCTGTCCATGCATGTACGGCGCGTCTGCATACTAGTCACCCGCGTCAGTTCACATTGGTGTGACTTGCATACTGATTCCACAAAGATTTCATTGCCATGACCACACATTCAACACCACAGCATGTCCCCATAGCTACCAAGGTTGCAGATTGCTATGTGTGACATTTTCAGAAATTCAGTGTAATTATGATTAACATGGGCATGATACAAACGTCTAGGTGGATATAGGTGATTACTTTCTCACCCAGGAACTGCATACTATTCCTTTTGTTACATAACATGGGCATGAGTCATGGACACAGTACCAGTTTAGAGATGTGTATGACCTGTCACATACACCATGAGTACAGGTTTGCATGTTATGTGTGTTACAGCAAGACCCATGGACACATATATGATGTACACCCACAGTATGTGTGCATGTTGTGTCTGTGATGTTTGTGGTTCCATGTGCCCAATGGGAGCCATTGTCCACCATGTGCTTTGTGCATCAACATTTATGCTGTGTGTGTGTGTGTTGCTCAGGGACGTCCATGTATGGCCTGTCGGGACCACAGGGGCCACTACCTGTGGGACTCACGATTGGTTGTCCATTGTTGGACTTGGCCCATTTTCCCCCAAATATTTTTTCGCTATTCACCCCCCTAATTTAGGATGTCTCCCCCCATGGTAAATATACTGTATAGGCCATGTGTGGTGTGAGACGCCATGTTAATGTGATAATGTGATGCAATGGTGTGCAGTTATTAATCCCCCATTATAGAAATGTACCCTGATGGAATGCTGTATTCAAAATGGATGCCATGGCTGTGCGTTGTGCAACCTGACTGCAGTAGGTTAGCGGTGTAGATGTTAGGTACCCAGCCACCCCAGCATTTGGAGGGAAAGCCTGGCACCCAGGGTGCTCTACTCCTCCCCTTGAGCAAGTTTAAACGAGTTCCCCAGAGAATTCCAGAAGCTGCTGGCACTGTCTGGTAGGTGGGGTGAGGGGGTTATAAATAAAGGGGATGTACCACCATGTGCAGAGACAGAGCTGGGACAGCAATGTGAGTGGTCCTGCTGCCAGGGGATACCGCCACTTGGGCCTCTGTGCTGGGCCCTGCACCCATCTATTACCCCTCTACTGTCCCCAGGGCTAGTGGAAGCCCCACTTCAGGAGTTCAGGCGGCTGTTCAGGAAGAGGGCCATGCTGCAGTGGAGGATGGTATCAGCCTACCGCCCTGTTTTGATGAAGCCCCCACTGACTGTTGACCTTGCCCAATAGTGCCTGATGCTCTGTCTTCTGGCCCCCTGAAGAAGGAGGGCCCTCCTAGGTCCCTGAAGTGCCGGGACCCTGCTCCACACAAGCGCTGTGCCCAGAAGCGCCTGAAAGGGAAGGAGCGCCTTGGACTGGACCCCCACCACCCAGGAGGTGAGAAGAATTACCCTGGGGCTTGATGCTGGGAATGTCCGCCCCCTTGCGCTGTGTGCCTGCTAAGCTCTACACTGCATAATCCTACAGCGCTGTGTTAAGGAACTGTGCCCACCTGAACTGCTGTTTTCGAAGCGCTATACTAAGGGAACTGCTGTCTCCTAAGCGCTAGCCTTTTCCAAGCGCTATCTGTATAACAGGCGCTCCGCCTTCTAAGCGCTACAGAGCAAGATGCTGCCCCTGGTACTAATTCAAATACAAGCGGGTGCCTACCCCACGTGTGTCCTGCCCAAGATCATGGTCACCAGAGGAGAGAGTGAAGAAACGGGTGCCTACCCCGTATTGCCCCGGGAAAAGAAAATTACCCGCCTTTACCACCGTGGCCCGACGCTTGTGTGGGGGAGGCACCCGCTGTGTGCATTGTTGCGGCGGCCCCTGGTACCAGGAGAGGGCTGCCAGAGTCAAGAGTAGGCTGCGTCATTGACCGTGTCTGGGGCCCGGCTCGACCTCATTGGTCCTTGAGGCCACGCCCACCCGAAGCCGCCACCCGTGTCATGTGGCTGGGGCACCAGTGATTTCACCGGCAGCGCCCCCCCAGCCGCCGCACACCGATTGGCTGCCCAGCCAGGCAGCAGGAAGAGGCTTACGGGAGAGGCCCGAAACCAAAGGAGGTGCTGCGGGGCTCCCATGAGCTACGGAGAGCCCTGAACGTTGAGAGAGCCAGGCAGGAGCGTACCCCGCGCTGGCCCAGCAACCCCGCGGAGGCTGCCCCGAAGTCCCTAGCCCCCATGAGCGAGGAGGGGCCCAGGTGAAACAGGAGGGAGCCGGAAGCGAGAGACGACTTTGCGGGCCCCCGTAGTGTAGAGGGAGCCCTGGGAGTGCAGGGAAGATGGAGCGGGAGACCACCCTGCCGGCCCGTAAGGTGTTTCTGCCTGCTGGGCTCCCGGGGGAAGACAGGGAAGCCCCGTGCCTACCGCCAGCCCGCTCGAAGAAGAGGAGAGCCCCGCAGTGCTTGTTTCCTGCCGGAGACCGAGTGAGCCTCAGGAGAAGCCCGGTGAGTGGGGCTTAGCGGCGAGGTGGTTGGGGGTGTGTGTCGGGGCACAGGGTCGGTACCCGCCCCCAGGAACAGTGTTGCTCTTCAGGTGCCACGGTGGCAGTGGGCACCTGCAACGTAGGGCCCTGACTTTCACCCCATGGACCAGTTGGAGGGGGCAGTTTTCCTCATTAGAACCCAAAAGAGGGGATCCCGATGCTGGTGAGACCTTGTGCACTGATATGTTAGCTGCCTGGGGTATGCCCAAAGCCCTGCTGCATTATGCCTAGTGTGTTATGCCAGGCACCCGGTGTTGATGATTCCCCTCAGGGGCCCCCGGAAGAGTGACAGCCTGATGTCCTATGCCATTTCTTTATGCGCAAGTGTTTCCTGCCCCATGATGCCTGCCTAGGCCTGATGTTAATATTGCATGCCTATTGTTCCATTTTGCAGGAGGTGCTAATGCAAGCCATGTCACAGATGCCAAACCAGCGTGCCTGGCTTGTTGGTGTGTACTGTTTTCCATTGAGTTGAGTGTGTTTGGCAATGTTGTATCCCACACTCTTACAAGACTCAACTAATGTACTATTCTTTGTATGTAGATGACTCTGGATACCCCAACATGTTGTGGTTGCTGACACCCCTCAGGAACCCTGTGACAGCAGCCGAGATGCGCTACAATGAGGCACATGGTCGAACCAGGAGAGTGATTGAGCAGACCTTTGGTCTCCTGAAAAGCTGCTTCCGATGCCTGGACAAGACCGGAGATGCCCTCCCATATGAGCCTGCAAAGGTGTGCAAGATCATCATAGTATGCTGCATGCTACACAACATGGCAGTGCGGAAGGAGGCGCCTCTCATACAGGATGACGATGACCAACATCCCCCACCTCTGGAAGATCCAGGCCTGGGCCATGAGGCCAGTGATGATGATGATAAGGGTGATGTCCGCACACAGCTCATCAACAACTTCTACAGCTGATTGTGAGTACCCAGGGTTTTTATGTCAATGTCTTGACTTTGCCTGAGATGTGTCGGTGCTGCTCAGTTGCTGTTTGGATTTGTCTGTGTGGTACTTGACTAGATGCGTGCAGTGATGTGTCCTGTCTGATGGTCTGTGGTCCACAATGTTGTCAACATGCCAATTTATTACTAAGTAGGTTTCTTGTGACATGTTTTGTGCATGTTCATTGCATTTCCATTCTGTTCTGGAGTGCTTCTGACTGTGTCTTATGTCTGTCCTTCCAAAGGTACTTTGGCTGGTGCTTAGTCAACTCTGACAACCAACAACCAGAATCCAATGTTAGGGTGGAACTTCTAGTATCCCATCATGTGATGTGATACACACCCCGGAAGCTCTAATAAACAAGACTTGGTGACCGTGTGTCCACTGTCAGGTGGACTTACCTTGCTACTGTTGTATAATAAACTTGTTGCTGATGTGTAATGAACCTGTCTTTCACTTGTTATGTGTATTGCCTATCTTCACACATCTGACTGACCTTTGGTTACCTCACCTGTGGGCTTGTTAGCACTGACCGTGGATCGGTGTGGTGTCTGTGCATTCCACTGTATTTCTGGGAGACATCTTTGTAGACAATGTGTCACAAGTCCATGGTGAGTATGTGTAGTGGGGCCCTATTGGTGTGTCTACTTCATATGTGGCACATCAACATGAGTTATCAAGTTGTTTGGGTAGATGCACAGCGAGTTTATCAAAGTTTAAGGTTTTTTTTTCAAAGTTTAGGTGCTACGCAAGTAACGTCTAGTGTCCCGCGACGTCAAAATATAACTATGGAATGTGGGATCAGTGGGTCACTGGTCCCATCCTTGGGTGCACACTGTAATTCCTCTATGTTTCACAGAGGTTCCACACTTAGTTCATTGTAATTGTTCATGTTTATTTGGCGTAACAAATAATTCTCATACACATGTTTTGTTGAATTACTCCATTCTTAACATGTTAACTTTGTCTTTTGCGTCAATCCAATGCATTTCGGGGCTATTAACTGCCCCTTCATCAGGGAAAAGGTACTGTAATAAAGTTGAAGAAACAAGGTGTAAGTGGTAATGGATAAGAACGTGGTGGTGTATGATGCTGGGAAAAAACTAGAGAGTGTGGGGGTAGGGGGTGGGGTGTGTCGATTAAGAGGTCACCTTAAAAAAACAACTGCTTTCGACCCGTGTTGGAAACAGAATCATGCTCTCAGTGAGGCTTACGTGTACTGAAGTTGGTCAAGTGCACCGGTTTCCTGGAAAGTAAAAGGTGCGTTTTGTAAGTCTAAGATTTAGATCACTTAAGTTCTGTCGATTTTTATCTTTCAATCACACACATCCAATTCCACATGTTTTCCCTAGCACTTGATCACAGATCGTAAACGCGAGTCTGTTTTCCCTGTTTATCACCCACGTGACCGCTATACACGTAACTGATTAAACGCGGCAGAAGACGTCTCCGTCCTGACCGGCGTTACGAGCGGATCAACATTGAGCTCTAAGCTTTCTCTTCACCAGGTTAGTGCACTACTCGAATGACAACCGCACGACTGAACTTAAGTGATCTAAATCTTAGACTTACAAAACGCACCTTTTACTTTCCAGGAAACCGGTGCACTTGACCAACTTCAGTACACGTAAGCCTCACTGAGAGCATGATTCTGTTTCCAACACGGGTCGAAAGCAGTTGTTTTTTTAAGGTGACCTCTTAATCGACACACCCCACCCCCTACCCCCACACTCTCTAGTTTTTTCCCAGCATCACACACCACCACGTTCTTATCCATTACCACTTACACCTTGTTTCTTCAACTTTATTACAGTACCTTTTCCCTGATGAAGGGGCAGTTAATAGCCCCGAAATGCATTGGATTGACACAAAAGACAAAGTTAACATGTTAAGAATGGAGTCATTCAACAAAACATGTGTATGAGAATTATTTGTTACGCCAAATAAACATGAACAATTACAATGAACTAAGTGTGGAACCTCTGTGAAACATAGAGGAATTACAGTGTGCACCCAAGGATGGGACCAGTGACCCACTGATCCCACATTCTATAGTTACATCAACATGAGTCACATAACGGTAATGAGATTGCTGTAGTGGTTTGCATGCACTGTGTACTTCAGCATTTCATCAGCTCCATGACACATACCAAGTTTTAATCACAACATAGGCAGGTATAGTGTAATGGTGAGGTTATTTACATACATGTGGAGATAGTGCTGTACATGAGGTTTAGAATCCAAAGTTCAAAGATGAGTTAGAAGTCTTGGTAGATGATATGCCCAGAGTGAAGTCCACACCCTCCATGTCATGTTGGGGAGCTGTGTCATGTGCAACAAGGTGAACGCTTTGCACACAAAGGCCAATATCCAAAACAGGTTCTGAGTTCCTGGGGGATGTACAAGGACAACTGTGGCCACTTGTCCTTCTTCGGACGACCCCTCTTCTTCTTCTGAGGGGAATCCTCAAGTGCAGGCCTCGGAGGTGCATCAGACTCTCCACCAGATTCATCCTCCCTCCCTGTGGCATTTGCAGATGGTGCAGCAACAGATGTTGTGGGCACACAGGGCGGTGTGGACATATTTCTGCTTCTCTGGTGGAGACAAGTCATGATGTCGCTATGCACCGCAGTAAGTTTGTCCCACGTGGCCTCCATGCATGCAGTTGTGGGTCATCATGCAGAACATGCCCCTCTGCAGGCCGTGACCTCTGCCTGACAACCCTCCCACCACCCCTAGCCACAAAGGCAGGACCTGCGTTGGCACTCACAGGTGACCCTGGGACACCTTGGGTGTTGCTACGGGTGTTATTTTCCTTTGCCTCCTGGGTGGCCGGTGTCCCTGTATGGTTTGGATTTGGTGTCCTAGGTCTGTCCCTGTTGGCAGGGTGCTTGGTCTATTGCCAGTTGTTGTTTGCGTGGGTGCAGGGGGCGCAGATGTCAGTGCTACTGGGGCTACAAGATGACTCACACAGGAGGTGCCACGTTGTTGGTCATCATCCGAAGAGGACAGAGCCAGGTCTACACCAGAGAGCTCGTCCTCCACCAAAGTCTGGGCCAGGGACTCCTCTTCACTTGCTGCTGTGTCCCCATGAGCACCTGTGTTTGGAAGAGTAAGACATTGTCATTTATGTTACTACAGGCATCGATGGTTCACATTTGTATTTAGCAATGGGGAGGGAGGAAGAGGTACGGATCGATTCAGCTTGCAATGGGTAGTAATGACAATAAAGGGGGGAAATGGATCACTCGTCCTGTGCAACCAGGGTATTTATGTACTTTCACACTTACTAAATGCCATGATATAAGTACACAGGAATGGGGCGGCACATCTTGGTTTACCGTCTCAGTGTACTGTTGCTGCATTCCATTTGTACAAATATGCTGTACCTCCACCTGGAGGTTGACTGGCTGGTTCCACAAGCGTGTGTAGAGAAGAAAAAGACTCTAGGATCAAATGGGGCTGCACCATATTGTCTAACAGTGAACAACCCTGGTGCGGTGGATCAGTAGCTGGATCCACATACGGAACAGCTTTGTTTTTAACTTTGTGCATCACAATGTTCACCATTTTACCTTTGCCTTTGGGTGATGTGAGTGGTTTTGACTCCGCACGTGGCAGAGACACGCACTCTTAATTATCATCTCTGGACAATCTTGGGAAAGCTGTCAGTTTACATCCAGGTGGGGGCACAGCACATTTGCTAACATGGTGACCCAATGAAACTAAAACTACAGTACACTGATGCGGGAAACAAAGATATTCTGCATTACGCATGTGTACGTATGTGAGGTTTTGAATGGAGTCAACACAATACGTTATGACCCGGGTTGCACAAGACAAGTGAACCATTCCCCCTCCTCGATTTTTTGATCAATGGTTCATGTAAATGGCATTTGCAACAGGACGTCAGGATGCGTGCCTGTACACTGCATTGTCTTCAGTCGTCACATACAGAAATGGATATTGTTGTTGCACATTTTTCAGCCATCATGATGCCTTTCAATGTGCATGATGGAGTATGTACATGGCCAGCTCATGTATGTATTTAGATGTACATGGTCATTGGTACTCAAGGGTCATCAGGTGGCTGACACAGGGGGGTCATCCCTGTTCACATTTGACTCTGCTTCCCTGTGAGGGAATGTGGCAGTAATGGCAAAATGGCTGACAGTGTTGGCCTGTTGTCTGTTCGTGAACAGTTCTCAGTAGGACCTTGTGTTCCCCACTGCAGGGCCCAGTCCCAGAGTTCTTGCCAATCCATTCCCACTCCCTGTGAGGTGAGCACGGTGAAGTGTGAGCTTGCTGGGCCATGTAGGTGGCTAGGGATTGTAAGTGACTGCAACTCCCAGCATGATCTAGGTTATACCCCCTTCCAGCATGCCCTCACATCCTTCCTTTTTACTCTGCTTCCCTGTGAGGGAGTGTGGCAGCAATGGCAAGATGGCTGACAGTGTTGGCCAGTTGTCTGTTGGTGCACAGTTCCCAGCAGGGCCTTGTGCTCCCCACTACAGGGCCCAGTCCTAGAGTTCTTGCCAATCCATTTCCACTCCCTGTGAGGTGAGTAATACACAACTCTTAAAAAAATAAAACGCCAAAGTTATCCAAAAACAAATCCTCTTTCGATAAATCCAATTGGCAAATCCCTTAAAAAACTCAAAAACGTAGAAAAAGTAAAATCGCTCCAGGAAAACGTGAAAAATTAAGAGTGTGTTAAATAAATATTAGTTTACAAAACTAATACACACCTCTTTAAAGAAAATGTCAAAGTTCTCCAAAATACGACGTTGTAAAACAAAAACCTGCAAAAAATGTAAAACATACCCACCCAACCAAAGATACATAAGCATAACGTCAAAACACTTTTAATAACATTTTTAAAATAAACACATAAACCTATCTACATATACTAGACTCGAAACACCTGGCCTCAAGCACTGAACGTACTCAAAAATTAACATAACGTAAAATACACCTAAATACCACCAAAAACACAACTACTAAATACACAACATACCACCTAACTACATTCAAAATAGATTAAAACTTAGTTTAAATAAAAAAAAAAACTCTTACCTGGCTCCAATCGACACAGCTCCCAACCGTGATCTGATCCCTGGAGAAATGACCCAAAACGACAGTAAGTGGTTAGAAAAGTAGTCCCACTAAACAAAAATGGCTGAATAAATATAAATGTAAACCTTAAATAAAATAAAACAAAGAATAAACTGACCAAAAAATAAACAACTATATTTTCTAAAAATGTAATACATTTGTATAAATTAATAAAAAATATTGTAATACATGTACAACATTTTAGTTAATAATAATAAATAATATACGACATGCATTCTTTATTATTATTAAATAAAAATTGTATTACTTAGTCAACACTGCAAATAAATGAATGTAATATATCAAAATGTAAATTAAATACATACATTTACTGAAAAAAAGAAACTTAAATAAAGTACTTATTAATATTATTAATAAAAATATAGTAATATTAATAATACAAAATATGTTATGTATATATAAAAAAGTACTATTAACTCCTTTTACAACAAAAATGAAAATAGAAAGAATGTAATTATTATTATTATTAATAATACACATATTAATAATGTTAATAGAAATGAAGACTGTATATATGTAAAAATTTGATGAAAACATATTATTTATTTCAACATTTTGAAAACACTACCCACCCTAATTCCCTAATTACCCAACATCCCGCTCCTAAAATTTATATTTCAAGTACAATTTATTATATAAAAAATTATTAATATCTCATAAAAAATATATTTACTCTCAACAATTTTTTTTTACATAAACATATTATTTATTTCAACATTTTTAAAACCCTCCCCACACTTATCCCCTAATAGCCCAACATCTCGCTCCTAAAATTTATATTACAAATAAAATTTATAAAAATATTACAAATTATGAATAGCTAATAAAAATACATTTACTCACAAGGCCCCCATTAGGATGTTGGGCAGATTGCCACTGCCATGCGGGCGGTTGCTATCCGCCCGACATCCTTCCCCGCCCGCCACCCATTTCCCCGCCATATTACTATGGCAGGGGGTACCGCCGCGGACGGGAAGACCGTCCGCCGCTTTTCCGACCGGTCAATGAGTTGACCGGGCGGAAAAGGGTTTCATATGGTGGCAGTGTCTGAAATTAAATGAAATTAAATTGGGTTTTGTAAAGCATGTTACTACCTGGAGGCCTCGTAGCGCTATGAATTGGTAGGGTCGGGGAGTGTGCTAACTGGCTCTTACTGGAAGAGAAATGTTTTCAGATTTTTTCGACATTTTTGTAGTTTGGGCTCACTGCGCATTCGAGGAGGCAGGGAATTCCAGACTTAGGCAGCGTTCCATGAGAACGTAATAATATTTATTATCAGATTATAAGGTTTACAATTGATAGTGATTTTTCTTTAGTTTTGGTGAATTTTTATAATAACGTTCCAGTTGAAGACATAGACAATGTTTTTAAATCTTTGGGAAGCAACATTAAATCCATACTGGAAGAACATAAAAGTGAAGTCTGTGTTATATGGGTAGGGGACTTTAATTGTCCTCTATGTAGTAGAGAAGAGAGAGGAAATTGCGGAGTGATGTTGGACAAGGACATTCGCTTTAGTCACTTTGAGCACAGCAAATGTGGGGAATACTTAAATGAAGTTATTTTTGGATGTGATATGAGCTTTGTTAATAGGCTGATTGGTCACGAGATCCCATTTCTCCCCACTTTTAATGGTAGAGGGGCAAATACAACGATCGACTTTATAATCATGACTGCAAGACACGGGGAAATGATCCAGAAATACAACACACTTGATAATTCACTGAGTGACCATTTCCCCCTTAGTCTAGTCTTAAAAGCCAGAGTAAAAGCTACACATAGAAAAGCCATACCCGAAACATGTGTAGAAAACATTTCTATGGCCAGGAAAAATGGATACTCTTTAAAATGGACAAAAATCGTCCCTGACGATTTCCTATACAAACTTATTAAGAGTACTATACCTCAAATGTATGCCTGTACAGATATAAATACCACAGACCGTGACATTATTAAAAATTTCTTAATAATCACTAAGCAAATCGTGAACTTGTTATGGGTTGAACTTAAAGGCATTACAAAAGTAAAACAGGGATGGTTTGACACGGCCTGTACTAAGGCCTGCTCGCAATTGAAACGTGCCCTACACGCTACAGTTAAGGATTGTTCCTTTTTCCGAGCTTGCAGAAATTCTTATAAGCAGGCACAGAAAATAAGACAAGAGGCCTTAACAAAGGAAGTATGGGATTCATTGTGTGAAGCTTCTTTGACTAAAGATTCCTTAGCATTTTGGAAAGTTGTTAATGCCCCGTTCCTGCAATATAATAGCACAGCAAAAATTGAAATAGCGATACCCGGGAGGGAGTGGGTAAATAATTTTTCACAATTATATTCTGCTGACTTGCAAGAGGATAATGCTGCAGAGATAGATTTATCTGGGCACTCTTTATATTCAAAGAGTAACTTAGCCCTTGATATTTCTGTCATAGAAGTAACTACTAGCATCAATGCAACATTGGGGAGTAGGCACCGGGGACGGATGGGGTCCCTGTAGACCTATTTAAAAATAACACAGACCTTTGGGCGCCGATTTTAACACAACTTTTTAATGCCACACTTAAACATGGCTTACTGCCCTCCTGGTACAAATCATTGATAGTCCCCATATACAAAAAAGGAGACAGGACAAAGTGTCAATGTTATTGTCCTATATCACTCCTGGACTCTACTATTAAAATTCTTGGGCGGGTAGTTTTTAACTGATTGCAATGTTGGGCAGATGAAAATAAGATTATCAGTTATTTACAGTATGGTTTTAGATAAGGGCTCGGCACAATCGAACAATGGTTAAATTTCTACATTTTAACAGAAAAATACACAAAAACTAAGGCCGGTCGGATGTTTTTAACTTTTGTGGATTTAAGTACTGCATTCGACTGTGTGTCGCATAGTAAACTTTGGCTGGTGATGACGAAATTGGGGGTAGAGCCCTCAATCATTAACTTTCTGCGTGAACTCTATTCTGCCGCAACCGCTAGAGTCAGGCACGGGAAAAATGGCGAGTGTACTGACTCCTTTGGCATTGCCAGGGGAGTACGCCATGGCTCTGTTTTGGCCCCGTTCCTCTTTTCACTCTATATCAAAGATGTGGAGAACACTCTTCTGAAGGAATGTAGGAACGTGCCGATGGTGGGGGTAAGACCAGTTCCTGCATTGTTGTATGCCTATGATGCCGTCCTGACGGCTAGAACTCCTATGGCGTTGCAGAAGCTAGTCACGTCCTTGCGGATTTTATGACTGGGCTGGATTTAAGGATAAATTGTACAAAGACTTTCTCCATGACCTGTGGTTCGGGTGCGCATAGAAAGAAAAAGGCAATAGTTATTGGCTCTTCCCGAGTCGATTTTACTGCAACATTTTCCTATTTAGGAGTTTTGTTTGATCAGACTGGCCTATGGAATACCACAATCAATACCAGAAAACTTTTGTACTGTAAATCCATTATGGCTCTGAAAATTTTTTGTCAAAAAACAAGGAGAAAACCCATTGGAGAAATGTTGACTGTGTATAAAGCCACTTATGTGGCAATTGTGACATGTGGCGCAGGTCTATGGGGATATGCAAATGTAACATCTTTGCAGACGATAGAAAATTGCTTTATGAAATATCTTCTAGGAGTACCTAAAAGTGTTTCCACATACGTCTGCCATGTAGAACTTGGAGAACCATACCTAGAGGATATCATAAAGATCGATCCAATATTAATATGCCACAGAAGTTGGATGTCCGACGAGTGTGGGCTAAATCGTTTGATCTTGAATAATGTGGTCAGTTTAGAAAAGAGCAATAAAGTAAAGCGGCTGTGTTACGTGAGGAAATTACTCACTGACCTGGGTATGGGGAATTATTATTATTATATATGAGTTTATTCAGCGCGCAGCTACCCGTAGGTTTCTCGGCGCTAGGAAAGCAGAAGCAGAGGAGTGTGAAGGAACAAGGTTACAAAGAAAACAGCCAGGTCTTCACTCCTTTGCGGAACTTGAGATAACAAGTTTCCGACCGCAAAGGGACGGGTAGCGAATTCCAGAGCGAGGGCGCCAAGTAGGGGAACGAGCGCCCACCAACTCTAGCCCGCTTGAAACGGGGAACACAGAATCTGCGTTGAGTTGAGGATCTGAGGGTGCGGGAGGGACAGTAGAGATGGACCAAGGGGGATAGATAGTGAGGGGATTTTCCAGCTTTGATGCGATGCATGAAGCATAGTGCTTTAAATTTGGACCTAGACTCTATGCGCAACCAATGCAGGCTGCGCAGGGAAGCAGAGACTGGGGCAGTTCTAGGCAGATTGCAGAGTAATCGGGCAGCCATGTTCTGGACCACTTGGAGCTTGCTGGTGACCTCTTTGCAGGCACCTAGTAGAAGTGCATTCCCGTAGTCCAGCCGAGATGTCACTAAGGCCTGGACTACTGACCTCTGGGTGCCTGAGGGAAGCATCCATGTGATCTTCCTCAGCCACCTGATGATGGTAGTACAGATGGCTGAGACTTTGACCACATGTTGCCCCATAGATAACTGATTGTCAAAGAGGACCCCGAGATTACGTGCTGTTGTTGCTGGGACTGGCAGCGGTCCCATTTGCTGAGGCCAATGTTGTGGGCCCCAGAGAGCGGAGTACGGCCCAAACAAGAGCTGCTCCGTTTTATCGCCGTTCAGCTTCAGTTTGTTAGTGAGCATCCAATTGGCGATATCAATAAGCCCAGAACGAAGAGAAGATGAGGGAGAGTGTTGGTTGGAAGAGAGAGAAAAGATGATTTGAGTATCATCTGCGTAAGAAAAATAGATAACCCAGATTGTTCAGCAAAAAAAGCAAGAGGTCTAACATAAAGGTTGAAAAACAAAGGACTAAGAATAGAACCTTGGGGAACACCATGAGGGGAATTATGAATGACTTCTCCGTCACGTCCGCTCTACGTAATATCTCAAGGAAGGCTTTGAAAGAAAAATGTATGCTTTATCTACTTGATCACAGATCAAAGATTGAATTGAAGAAAGTGTCTGTGGTAGCCCATGAACAGATTGTAACTTTAGGAAAACTTCAGCCATATATTAGATTGCAAATGAGTGACCATGAAAGGTTTATATTAATTTGTTTCAGATTTAATTTATTGTTCAGATTATTTAAAAAACTTCATTGGCTCCCCGTAAGGGAAAGAGTCGCCTTCAAGGCCCTCTGTCTGGCACACAAGGTCCTGAACAATACAGGTCCCCCCATTCTGAGCACCTGGATCACTCCATACAGACCCTCGAGAGCGCTTCGGTCCGAACAAGGAAACCTTATTGTTGTCCCTAGGGTGAAGAAAACCCGCATAGGCGGCCGTAGATTCTCGGTGAACACGGCCAGAAAATGGAACGCTCTCCCCTCAAACCTCAGAGCTGAGCCAAACCTCCTTCGATTCAGAAAGTCCCTCAAAACACTCCTTTTCCCCTGATTCTCTCCGAATTTTTTCCTGTGCCCCCCGTTAGGAGTTCGAGGTTTCAGCGCTGGGATACTCAAGGGTGACTACGCGCTATACAAAAACCAAAAATAAATAAATAAATAAATAAATTAGTTTTCCTGTAACGAATGATTGGTCCAAAAATTTGCCTATGTGCTCTTGTGACGATCAGTCAGAGCAGTCGGACATGCATATTCTCTTCTTTTGCAAATTTTATACTATGCCACGTCACAAATGGGTAGTTCCACTATTGAAAAAAATGGAAATTAATCGCTGTCGCCCTGCCTCTTAACAATCGTATTTATTCCCTCATTTTTAATTAATGTTTTTAAATCACGTAAATCATTTGTAACCTAAACTGAGTCGAACAGACCTTTTAGTGCATTGGATGATGTTATGTATTTTTAAAATTGTATTTTTAAAATTATGTTTTTATATGTACTTTTATGGTTATTCTTTCTTAATAACCGAATAAAGAATATTGAATGATACACCCGCATAGCCACTGAGACACTCATTCAGGCTGTACTGAAAAAGTGACACTAACAATTCATTCATCCAGACAAGTAAGCCTTAAAACATATGTCAGGCATGGTATAGAAGAACATGTATATACAGGTTCCCTGCTAGGCCGAGTTGACATGTCTTTGGCCTACTACAGTAGAGCATGTATATGCAGTTTTTCTGCTCACCTCAGTTCAGATTCAAAACATGTTGCTAAGCCTTAAGCTCATCTTCTACTACAGATAAGTCACTTGTCAGATAGACTGTACCTAGACATTAGATCCACTGTCCTACCCATACTACTACTCACATACCTATGTGTAGATGGATAGAGGCACTAATATACCTAGTAACACAGTAACAAAGGCACATAAATATTCACTCGCACACATATATACAACTCTTATGTATTCAACTGTAATGTAGGCAGTTGCATATACAGTTAACTAACCCAGTACTCACTAACATAGGTAGCAAGCAATCCATGCAGCTCCTTACATACATATTAAGAATCCAATATAGAAACTAATAGACCCAGAAATATATCAGCATACTTATTTACATATCCAACAACCATCAACATGAGCACTGAAACATTCATTTAGGTATGTGCTGAAGAACTGAGACAAACAAGTCGTCCATCCAGACAAGTAGGCCTTTAAATATGGCTTGGACCTGCTACGGTAGAGTGTGTATATGCAGTTGCCCTGTTAGGCCGAGTTGTGATTCAAAACATGTTTGTTAGCCTTACACTCCTCTTGTATTACGTATAACTCACTGCTGCTGTAGGTAGGACATATAGTAGAGACCTATGAGCTTACAAGATAAGACACATTACTTCAAGTTTTATTGAGGTACAAGTGTATTTGCAGACCCACATCTCCAGTTATAGATCTAGTCTCCAACACACACTGGAACTCACATACCTATATGTAAAAGGACACAGTCACTCACTCACCTAGTGACACATTGACAGTAGTACTCACACATTCACTCACACACAAATGCAGCTCTTATATATACACAGCAGTAATGGAGGTAATTGCTGACATAATTAAATACCCCAATAATCACTACCACAGCCACAAGCAATCCATGCAGCTCCTTACATACAAATTGAGAGTCCCATAGATTAAATAAGAGTTGCAGTGATATATTAACATACTTACTTACAAAACCAATGTCACACCCACAGTGCACTTATGTATAAAGCAGTAGCACAGCTAGTTGGACACACAGTTACATACTCTAACACTAAGAGAGCTACTAAGCTATTTATACAGATACTTGTATATACATTTACATGCCCATTGAGTTACTAAGAGAGCCTCTTTTATACTGACATACTCACTTACAGAAATGTTTTCAACCCAAAACAGGGACTCATACAATCAGTCAGATTTGCACTCAAGCGCTGAGATCAACTACTCACCCATGCAGTAGCTGTTTATATGTCTGTGAGGCATGGTAGTGTAAAGCCTGTGTGTCTACTTTTCTGCTATATCGTCTTGGCAATTAAAAGCTTTCCTAGGGTGTTAAAGTACTCTTCTACTACATATTAGCAACTTTTAAGGTAGGCCCTAGGTGTTTATAAAAAACAATTACATGGTTAAATTATGTAATGCTTTAATATATAATAATAAACATATTTTCTTTTTTTTTTTGCAGACTTCAACTTTAAAAAAGATAATTAAAATGCCAAATAAAAGAAGAAATAAACAGAGGAAAGTATATTGTCTTCTCACAACAGAGAAAGAAAAGGGTCAGAAAGTGGATAATGTGGTTAAAGAGAAAGAGCTGTTGGCAAAAAGATTAGGAAGTCTCTTAAAATTGTATCTGCAAAGCTATAAAATGAGCGAAACCGAGTTCGTAAAATGGGAAGTTTCAAATCAGCGAAGAAAGGGAAAAAACTTAGTGACAACAAGACTAATAATCTTTTATAAGAAACAAGATAGTTTAACAAGGAGACAGACGTAGTTTAATGAAATTTGAGTCAGAATGTTCATTAGTTGGGTAATTCAGAATCTCATACAAACTATGAACCAGTATAAAAGAAGAGAAGCATTGAAACAAAAGAAATATGTTGAGGATGTAGTTGATGTGGCATTTGCTCTGAAAAGGAAGCTATTTATTTTGCTACTGAGCAGAATGAGTTCACTGGACAAAATAGTGTTGACTATGATAAGTCAATTTTGCTAAGTTTTCACTGGTGAATGGACGCATACTTCTAGTCCTGATCCATTCTTTAATGAAGAAACCACTTTCAAGAGAACACATTGCTGTATGCAGTTGAAACAACTGGTTATGAGGTTAATGATGGAACTCCCATTGCAAAAGAGGAGATGGTTCCTAGAAATGTTGAAGAAGTGATAGCTGAAGAGGTACAGGGAAGGCGTAAACAGACCCTTCCATATTGGTGTATTCACCAAGATTTAATTAATATATTGGAAACATACCTATGTGTGTTTGCTTGCAGAAGTCTGAAACAGAAAATGTGCATTTTTCAAGGTGTGGAGCCATACGAAATAAGATTTTTACTATTTTGCAGGGTCAGTCACTACCATGTCTTTCAAAGAAAGGGTGGCAAAGCACCTTTCATCACTTTAGAATTTTAGCTGTACACCACTCTAAAATGTGAAATTTACTTATGAGGTTTTACTATGTCAAATCTCCTGCCCTGTGTCTACGAGAAATGAATAAAGCTCTTTAACATAGTACAATAGCAGAGGTGGAAAAAAATGTGAGGATATTCAATTTTTTTTCTTTTGTCCTGAACAGGAGTGTAGGGAAAATTAGTAGTTGTTTTGTAGAGATGTTGCAGACAACTCCATTGTTGTTGCTCGGAACGTCACTTCATACATTACAAAATCAGGAAAAACAGAAATGAAGGAGGTGTGGGGGAGATTTCTGCAGAAAAGAGTCTATCTAAGAAATTGTACAGCTTCAGCTCAACAATGCTTTCCATAGAGCGATGGGCTCCTATGAGTGCTGTTACTCGCTCAGCTCGGCAACTTTGATCTCAAAGTTAAGGGAACTTGTTTGGGTAAGTCTAGACCTAGCAAGTGCGTGGAATAGAGTGTTAAAATTGTTCTCAGAAATTCAGTATCCAGTGGAGTTTGAACCGGGAAGTACAGACATTGTGAAGAGAATTATGTTGGATACATACTATCCAAAAAGAAGTACCCATCTAGAAGACATGTGCCTTTATGAAGTACTTTAATAATACAGATTTAAAAGGAATTTGACAGAAAACAAAGAAATTGAAGAAAAACAAAATAAGAGATTGTGTTGTGCACTGGACCATTAGCTCCAATTTTACTCAGTCACTGATCTGTTATACGTTCTGCGTTTGGCATCATAGACCTTTTATATGTATAAAGTGGATCACTTATATTTACTCTCAAATGGCAACAATACACATAAGAATTTATAAAGGTCATGCTTGGATTTTTAGAAGAAGGAGTACATATTGAGAACTTATTTGGACTAAGTTACAAATTGAACCATGACTGTGAAGATTGCCACACTGAAATACATTCTGAGCAATTTGTGTACTTAACATTACCAGATTGCAAATCTCTGCTTTTTTGACAGATTAATTAAAAATACAAACCAAAATATGTCCTGCCCAAATTGTAGATCAGTTATAATCTCTACATTGCATCTAAAAAGAACTGGGAAATACCTTATATTAATGTTACAATGAAGCAGAGCAGCGGAATCTAAACTGGAAACCAAAATTACAAATTTCAAAGCATGACAAATATCATTTTCTGAAAGAACTTATTGAACTTTAGCTGTTATCTTTCATGAAGAAGTTAACATAGCTTCTGGACACCACGCTGTCTATTTATAGACTGAAAGTGGATAGATGGAATGCAATTACAGCAACATTAAATTGAACCCAAAACTGCCTTTCAAACTATGGGTATTCTTATCTCTTGTTTCTTCAACTAAAGTTCTAAGGAGTACTTTTGGGGAAAAAGCAATGCACTGTGTTTCTTGTATGTGGATCGTCAATGTTTTAGACATCATTCTGCCTATCAGGGTTGATTTCTTTAAAAAGTTGTTCAAAATGTAATAGTGATTTTGTCTTACACAAAGGAGTTAATATAGCATGTGGATACTACACTATTTAATAAAACGATGCAATGGAACAAAATGACACAATAAACAGAATGGAATCACAGCAACCTTCAATTGACATTAAAACCACCTATCTACCTTCAAATGTATCACCTCCTATTTCTTCAACCAAACTTCTATGTATTATTTCAGGCTAAAAAATTAATATAATGTACTTTATCTACATGGTTGACCATCGTTCTTTATATTACTCAGCCTACTAGGGGTCATATTTTGGAAAGTATATCCAAAATACAACTGTGGTTTACATTTATTAGTAGATGTGTACCGTGTATAATAATAAAGGGAAAACTTTGAAGGTATATTTGTTTATATTGGTGTTGTAAGTGCCATCAGAAGAATACCTTCTCTAGCACGTTTCAAAAACTAGGCCAAAACCTTCTTCATGGGTAAATTCCTCGTCTAAGGCCTGTCCTCAACCACCACATTGTGCCTGACTAATCTAAGATTACCGCTTTCCCAGATCACCAACTCCTCACGCCGAGATCATATGTGTCCTTTGTTGTTACAGACTCTGACGGTGATTGTAACCTTACACGTTGATCTTGTATATTTCTGCACTTTAAACCTTTTGTTTGTTCATCACTGTATACTTTGTAAAGTGCTCTGATACCTTCATAGGTCAAGTTTGCACTTTAAAAAACACAAATAAATAAATAAATAAATAAATAGATAAATAAAACATTTTAACGAATTGTAGTGCGTGCAATGCATAGTGTCACTTATTTACAATAGTGTACTACACAGTTGTGTTTTTTTTCTACAATCCATATGATTTTGTTTCCCACTTTTCAAGGATGAAGCTTCATTTAGTACACTGTTTATTGTGTAAAATTATGAATGCTGAGAACAGTATAAAGGGAAAATCAAATATTTTACTTTACTGTGATTTAGTGTTACAGCAGGAGCAATATATTCTGTTATGTTTCTTGAATTCAGAACATCAAATACTAACTGATATTTCTTTCTATTAGTTTTCAACAGATTTTGGAGTGTTATGTGTCTAGATGTATCACGATAGATCTAGTGCTACAGACATATTTCTTCGACATAATGATGCATGGGGTCTTCATATATAAAACGCAGTAGATTTCCCTTCCCACTAGTTTCCTTAACCAGGTAGGAATGCTATAAAACTCCCATGCAATTGACTGCTACTTTTATGAGGTCTGGAAACGTATTCTAACTCATTCATATAGGTACTCACATATGAACTCACTCATTCATACACCCACTCGTACACCTACTCACTCACCTATATAAGCACTTACACAACCACTGGGTCACCTATACAGTCACTCCTACATCCTCTCATTCACTCATATAGGGCCGTCATGTACCCTTTCAATCACTCATAAAGAAATCAAACACAGTTACCCACTAGGCACTCACACACATCACCTACATGCCACTCATACACCCACTAACTCTCCTATACAGCCACTGACAGATGAAGTCACTCACTGATACAGGCACTCTGCTACATACTCATTCACCCATGCAGTCACTCACCCTGTTAGTCATTCATGTAAGAAATAACTCACTCATTTAGTCACACAGCAACTAAGACACCCTCCTGCTCACTCATACAGGCACTTATGCACCCTCTCTTTATCCATACACCCACTCATACAACTTTTCAGTCATTCATGCAAACACTAACAAACCCACTTATTCACCCATATAGGCACTCATACAACCTCTCACTCATCCATATAGCAATCATGCAGCTACTCACTCACACACATACCCACTCAAACAGTCATTCACTGACCGATACTTACATACACACCCACTCACTCACTCACTCACTCACTCACGGAGCCAGTTGTGCTCCTAGTCACTCACTCATACAACCACTCACTTGCCCATAGAAACATGCGCACACCCTTTCACTCACCCATAGAGCCTCTCACACAGCCACTCACTCACTCATAGAGCCAGTCACACAGTCACTCACTCTTCCACCAATACAGCCACTTATCCACCTCTCATGCATATAGCTACTCCCACAGCCTCTTACTCAGTCATACAGCCACTCAACAACCCTCTCACTCAGTCATATAAGCACTTATCAACCCACTCTATATCCATACATTCATTCATGCAACCTGTCACTCACTCATACAACTACTAAAACACCCACTTGCTCATCTATTCAACAACTCAACACCAAGTCACTCACCCATACAGGTACTCTTCCACTGTCTCACTCACCAATATAGCAGTCACATAGCCACTCACTCACAAATACACCCTCTCAAGCAGCCACTCACTCACCTATAGCGTTATTTACATACTCACTCGCTCATGCAGCCAGTCATGTACCCACTAACTCCCCCATACTGTCACTCATGCACCCTGACACACACTCAAACAACCACTCACACACCCACTCACTAATCAATACAGCTACTCAAAAACCACTCACTCTCTCATACAGGCACTCATGCACCCTCACACCTAACGAAATAGGAACTCACACAGCCACTCTCTCAACCATACAAGTACTGATATATACTCTCACACACCCATACACCCACACACACATTCACTCATTCACCCATACAAACACTAATCAACCCTCTCACTCACCCATATAGCTACTGATACAGTCTCTTACTCACTCATTCAGATAGTCACACACCAACATGCTCACTGATACAGCCACTCACAGATGCAATCCCTCACCATTTAAGCCATGCACACCTGCTTAGTTACCTATACAGTTATTCACAAATGTACTGGCATTCATGCATGCTCTCACTCACCAATACAGCCACTCACCTGCCTTCTCATTCATCTGTATAGCTACACATAGAGCCTCTCACTCGCTCTTATAGGCACTCATGCACCTATTTTTTATCCATAAACACTCTCATCCAACCGATCACTCACTCATGTAGCCACCCAACACCCACTTACACACCCATACAGGCACGTTTGCACCTTCTCATTTACACATATAGCCAGCCACATAGTACCTTACTCACTCATACAGGTATTAAGACACCTTGTAAAAAAAACCATAAAGCCACTCACACATCCACTCAATCTCACATAGAGTTACTCACATACCCAGTCAATTATCTGTAGTGTAACTTGAAGAATAACACAGAGATAAGGCGTATTCACACTAATGCAACCTGTTAGACCTGGCCTCTTTGGCGTGGTTTCCCCTGTATTTTTGGCCTCTACCTCCTGTATTTTTGATGCTGTGCTGGATTTCGTTTTTGTTGGTTTAGATGCTTTTGACACTCTGCCATCTGCCACTGCTGATCAGTGCCTGAGTGTAAGTGCTCCCTGTGTAAATTGATATTGTGATTAGATATACATGATTGGCATATGTGTATCACCATGAAGTCCCTAGTAAAGTGTACTGGGTGTGCCAGGGCTGGTGATGACAAATGCTACTAGTGGGCCTGCAGCACTGATTGTGCCACCCACAAGAGTAGCCCTAAAATGGTGTCTCAGGCCTGCCACCGCAGTGCCTGTGTGCAGTCTGCGAACTGCCATGTACTCCTGGTCAGTGTACCCACTGACCAGGCCTAACCCTTCACTTTTTGTGCACATTGGTCACCCCTATGGAAGGCCCAAGGTACCCCCCCTGGGCAGGGTGCAGTGTATGTGAAAGGTAGAGCATGTACTTGAGGAACCAAAATCTGAATAAGGCCTAGTAAAGCACATAATTACGGTTAGAAATTAGCGTGATGTACCTATTAGACTAAAGTAAGTGTTCGAGTATTAATAGGCTCACATATGTAATATCATTGGGATTAATGTACACATTATTTAGCTTTTCGTCTTCTCACTAGCAATATAGTTTGATCCGATGGGCGCCATCTTGGGGCCTAGTCCGCTTGCAGTATTAGTGGAAACCTACCATTAAACTTAGTAAGAACCGTTCTCCTGAGAAATAGTCTGACAAATGTAACAAGCTGCTGCTCCTGCACGTCAGGCCTGTCAAGGTTGTAGGTGGGGGGTAGGCTGGATAAGCACATTCCAGGAGGCGCTGTTCGGACTCTCCTAGAGCTGGCAGACGGGAGTTACCCTCCTCGACCTTGCTATAACGAGCTGAGCTAAAACTAAGGATGCTTTGTGTGCCATATATGGTTTTTCCTTTGCACCAACCTGTACCAACTTGTATTTTTCCTTCTTAGGTAACGGTTTCGAAATGTAACAGTATATATGTGATCTGTTGATAATGTGCCAGCAGTCTTCTCGGAGGACCTCGAGGGGTTAGGTCACGAGAAGCTCCTCTGGCAGAGTTTGTTTTGTATAATAAACGATTGGACCTTCTGCACTGCCAACTGACTGATTATTGGTAAATGGTATCTGGGCTATTTGTAAGTATAGCTCTACTGGGTTGTAATACATTTTCGGTACTTCAGTTGGCGACTCCACCGGGACTCCGCGTTGGGGTCGTCCCTCTGTAATCAGAAAGGAACGGAACATTGGGAAGGGTGATCTTGATCGGGGGGAAGTATTGACCGAAAAGTTTGGGGGTTGCTCCGCTCTCCCGATCGAGAGATCCCCAGCTGCTAGAGACCTCACGCCGGAGTCCTACGGGTGTAACCCGGGAACAGACCACGTTGGTCTACAGGAGTTGGCAGTGAAGAACGCGCAATCAAACCTGAGTGCACCAGGTGAGTGACTTGTTTTGTTTTGTGTTGGATATCCTTTGGATTTGAATTTGGAATTTGGTGGTTTCAGGCCACGGAGAACTCAGACGGGGGTCTGACGGGGCAGTATTGAGACTGCACGGGCAGACGCTCCTGTCTTGGAATATTTTGGAGAGTAATAGAGATTGGAACCAGACGCCTTGGTGTACCTTGTGAAGTGTACACCCGGCCGGACTGCTCTCAGAAAGGCTGACAGCTGAGATTGCTAGCCCTCGGACAGATCTGGAGCGGCGCTTGGAAAAGCGGGCTCAGCCAAAATAGTCTGGGAGGTGAACCATGAAGGTTGCCGGATGGTCCGTAGGTCGGTCTGTGGTTTGAAGTAGCCTGTGTGGCTATCTTTAGACAGTCTAAGGACAAGACTGTTTGATTCTGATGCTTGATTTTGGGTCTTTTCATTTTGGAAATATTGGAAAGAGTTCTCCATAGGTGGGAGTCGACGGGCTCCACCTTTTGTCTGATATAAGTTTGTTTGTCTTTTATGTCGATGTAAAGGTTGTGGTCGATCTATCTGTGTGTAATTGAATTTGATTGAAAACATGGCCATGTGTGTGAGAGCGTTGTAAACTAACCTTTTCCTTTTCAGCTAGAAGTAGTTAGATTCTAGAGGAGGGGCAAGGCCGTGTTTTAGTAAGTTATGCTTCGGCTGTATTTGCCGAAGAGGTACGAGACTGGACGAAAGCCAACCAGCCCCTCCAGAGGGAAGTCCCAGTCATGATATGTATTGTAAACATAGGATTGGCCCACTCCTATCTAATACTTTATGGAATAAGTACACCAAAGATAATGTGGAACTACAGTGGCCGTTGACAGGATCTCTTGATGAGAAAAAGATCCAGTATTTGCAAGACCGTCTGTTTGCTAAACACAGCAGACAGGCCATGTTCGATACTCTCAATAAATGGCAGAAGGAGGCAAAGCGGAGACGTATCAGGGCAGAGAAATTAATGAAGATAAAGCAAGGACAAACTGTGACTCAGAAAGCCATTGCTCATGATAAAAATCAGACTGAGCAAAATATTGAATGTTTAGATAGACAGTTCAGATTACAGGAGTTATGTGACTCGAAATGAAGTGTAAGATGGGATAGAGGATTTGTTGAATGTTCGGTCTCCGCCACCGTATGCGCCTCAGCGCATATACCCCGCTGTGCCTCCTCATCCGGCTGCTGCTTCTTTAGCCTCCGCCCCGGAGGCAGGCGTGTCTCTCACCTCCCTAGGTACTACTTGTGCCACCACTACCTCATTGAGAGACACGCCTACCCTTATCCCTGACACCCGGCAACCCCCAGGAACTTCCCGTATAGTTCTGGCAACCCGAGTCCCATATGGACATCTGAATCAGCTAGTGTGATCCCTGAGGAGAGGTGGAATGAACGCTAGGCGACTGTTTACGAGAGCCTCTTTGGGCTATAGTGAGAAGGAGGCTATAGCAGAACAGGCAGTCAAATGGATGCGGAAGGATGTATATACAGTGGCCGATTTATGGAGTACCATAAGGGACCTCGAACCGGTTATGCAGCAACATGCTTTACATCAAATGTCCCCGTACCTTATTGACGCATGGGAACAATGCTTTCAGGACGGATTAGCCCCTCAAATATTGTATGACATCCTGGACCGAGCTCATAAGTTCGATCTGAGTCCGGTGGAAGTGTACAAAAACGTAGAAACCTTGGTGAAATACCAGGGCAGAATGTTTGTGAAATGTCCCAACTGGGATTTTCAACATCCCATGAGGGAAGTGCATCCTATTTTCCATCCTGAAGTGCCTGAAGCACGTGAAGATAACAATCAAGTTACAAGAGCAAAGCAAAGGCCCTGCGCTTACGTCTCGGCCACATTGGATAATGTTGCCAGAGCGCTTCCTAGCTGTCTGAGGGCCACTACAGCTGTTGCGGTGGCCATCTGACAGTCGGAGGGGCTCGTTCTAAATTCTAGCTGAACAGTGATGGTGCCACATGCTGTGGATTCATTGCTAAATAAAACCAAAACACAGCATCTTACAAGTGCTCGCCTCACTGGTTATGAATTGACACTATTTGCTCCACATATTACGATTATGCGATGTGCCACGTTAAACTCTGCCACGTTGTTACCTCTCCCTTCAAGTGAAACTACAAATGATGTACATGATTGCATATTCCGAACTGAGGAAGAAATGAAGGGGAGGATTGACCTCACTGACATTCCTCTATCTGACCCCCAAGGGGAATTATATGTGGACGGGTCTTATTTCAAGTTAGCAGATGGCACAACAACAGCTTGATATGCTATCACCACACTGAAAACGGTAGTTGAGACTTCTCGAATTCCCTATCGATCAGCCCAAGCTGCAGAACTGGTGGAATTATTATGAGCCTGTGAATTGAGTGAGGGACTCAAGGTTAACATTTATACAGACAGCCAATACGCCTTCGGCGTGGCCCATAGCTTTGGGCGGCTGTGAAGGGAGCGGGGTTTCCTCACCTCTCATGGTCAGAAAATACAGAATGGCCCCTTGGTGTTACGATTACTTGCTGCCCTAACCTTACCCAAGAAACTAGCCATAATCAAATGCAGTTCCCATAAGGCGGTGGTAAATGAAGTAGGGGAGCGGAATGCCTTTGCTGACCAGGTTGCTCAGTCCACATTATCGACTATGTTTGTAACCTCTTCTGCAAGATGGGTGGAAGAATCTGATCTGTTCAATAATACCATAGAGAGTGTGAAAGAAATACAGAAGGAAGCCACTCCAGTTGAATTGGCGCGATGGGAGCAGGAAGTGGGAAGGTTGGACGAAAATAACTGTTGGGTTGATTTGACGGAAAAACAAAAATGGCTGTTACCCAATGCTTTGGTTCAAGCTGTCGTAACTATGGCCCACGGTCCAGCTCATATTGGAGCTAAAGGTAGTGTGCTTTGTTGGACCCAGTATGGAATAATCCCAATATTCAAAGGACGGCTGTCCATTTGGTCCAATATTGTATGGTCTGTTTACAACACAATCTGGGAACGGGAGAAAGTGTTTTGAGTGGGAATTTTGCACCTACTGTTTTACCGTTTGAAGTACTCCAGATGGATTACATCCATATGGAGCACGTCAACAACTTAAAATATGTTCTGGTAGTGGTTTGTACCTTTAATAAATGGGTTGAGGCTTACCCAACTAAGGAGAACACTGCTTTGGCTACAGCCAAAGCTCTTACCAAAGATTTTGTCCCTAGATACGGGCTGCCCATTTGATTTGGTCAGATAACGGGGGACATTTCCATGGGGCTCTTGTTAGACATTTCTGTGATGGACTGCAGATACAACAGAAGTTTCATGCAGCTCGACACCCTCAGTCGGCAGGTTCAGTGGAAAAGTATAATGGCATTCTGAAACTAAAAATGGCTAAGATTCAGGACTCTACTGGTTTGAAGTGGCCTGATACCTTGCCCCTGGCCCTCATGTAATTACGAGTTACCCCTCATTCACGTTCTGGTCTCTCTCCCTACGAAGTAATTTTTGGGCGACCTGCTAATGTATGGGGAGTGCCCAGACCACGGTCCTTTACCGATGTTGAATATCCTATGTTAATTGATTATCTGTATACTTTGACTAAAAACCTCCGTTCTATTCATCAGCAGGTAGCATCTGTACTGCAGCCCCTGCCAGAGGGTCCTGGACATCGATTGGAACAATGGGTACTGGTCAAAAAGTACGAACAAGACACCAGCCTGGCTCCAAGGTGGTCTAAGCCATATCAAATCCTTCTTGCCACGTGGACGGCTGTAAAAGTGGAGGGGAAGAAACACTGGATCCACGTTTCTCATCTCAAACGGTTACCACTCCCGCTCCCTTATGATCAGCAGCATCCAAATGGAATTTTGACACAGGAAAGTGAGAGAGCCACTGCATTTGTTCCTTTTTCAGACGCCTGTGAAATAGAGCAAAGGCAAGAAGAAGGGGTGACGGGATCGGGCAGAACAGTCCCCAGTGAATCCGCAATTGCCCTTCATCCTGTCACTGATATCCCAGTAAGCAGGGGTTCTGATGAAGGAAACGTACCTTCGGTGCTGTTCTCTGATCAGGAGGTTCCGGGTCATGTACGTTACAACCTACGGCCAAGAAAACATCACGGTACCTCAGATGCCATGGTTAGGAGATAAGGAGAGACTTGAATAAGTAGGGTTTGCTAGATTTCAAGTCTGAGGTACTGAGCGAGACACTGGACTGAACTAGTTGAGAGCTGAAACTTTGGTCTTGCGCTCTGTTCAGAAAGAAAGACTGTCACATGTAAACGGCCAGGTTGTACATTGGATTTCCTTGACGACAATGTTTTGCTTTCTTGAGATGAACGATAGGAGTCTGCCTGTGAGACTCCAGACGGACACAGGGAGAAGAACCCCTCTGGCAGGACGGACTGCTGTGCCCGAGTTTAGCTTTGGACTTTTAGTTAGGAATGTACCCTTTTGGTCGCATTATACCTGAAGAAGAACATCCTTTTGCACCACGATACTTGCCATTTTATGAGCCAATGTTTTCTGCCTGGACCATGTGTGTAAAAGTAGCTTTTGTGTTAGTAATAACAGTTATATTAGCCATTTTTATGAGTATATTCGTATATTTAGAGTATAGATATCCAATGCAAGCCATGATGCCCTCTACCAGTGCCCCGCCTGAGCACTTGATGTTCACTTTAGCACAGCATAAGGAGAGACACCGCCAGACTTATGCTAAGAATGTATTAGTAGAAATGCTCCACCAAACCCATAGTACTACTAATATGACCGATTGTTGGGTTTTTGGACTTTTGCCATCAGTTATGCATAAACATGACTTATTCCTCTGTCTCCCCTTATCATACTTAGGTAGCTGTGAAGCATGGTTCCAAATATTTTCCGCCATGTACAACCATTATGTGGAAAACCCCAAACAGTACTCAGAAAAAGATTATAATATGATTCTAGCTTACATTGAAACACACCAGGGATTCGATCCAGCTGGAAATGGGGGAGAGGGATCACTGGACCCAGATGCTTGTATGAATTTGTATACTACTAATGAAAACAGTACTTGGTTGAAAGATGAACTTTATGATTTTGCTAATTTTAATCATTCTCAGTATTTCCAGCAGTTTGTCACCAGGAACGTTACAAGTGAACGCATTATGCCCATCCCTATCTTGAATACTTCCTCTGCTTTCTGTGTACAGGGAATTGGGCACGTGCAAGTTGGAAATAGTGTTTGTAATTACACATATAGAATGAACATTTTTAGCAGTCCTCCACTGTTGACACCACCGAATGTGTATTTTGCATGCAGGGAAAATGCTTATACCTGGTTACCACGGGGATGGGCTGGGCAATGTTACCTGTCTTTCTTGTACCCTCACGTATACATAGTACCATCCGATTATCACAAAACTCATCAACTTCATAACACAAAAATAGTTTCCAATAGACAGCGAAGGCAGCTCGGAATGACTGAGGTTGACCAAACTGGTACTTCCTTGCAACAGTTTGCGGATTTAACAAAGTTATTGGTCCCTTTTTGGGGACCGATATTCAATAGTAGAGAAATATGACGATTGTCCAGGATAGTGGAGAGTGTTATAAATATTACAACTGAGATTATGAGAAATATTACAGTAGAGCTTCAGGCTACGAGGCTCGTTTCTCTTCAGAACAGGATGGTTCTTGATGTTATCTTGGCTGATCGGGGAGGAGCATGTCGGGTGATCGGCAGCTCCTGCTGCGTTTACATTCCAGACTCCGCCCCCACGGTTCACTTGGCTATTCAGAAATTGCATCGCATTGCAGCAGAAATGCACACTGAGAATGGATCCTGGTCACTCTCTAGTTGGTTTTGCGGGCTTCTATCTACTTGGGGTTGGAAATTATTGATGATAGTTGCTGGAGCTGCAGATATCCTCTTCACTTGCTGCCTTTGTATGCAATGTGGTCCAGAATGTTGCTCCTATTGTGCCACCAAATTGACAGCCATGCTTGTCCCCTTTCCTACCCTTTCTAAGCCTCAGATGCTCCAACAGGAGATTTGTGAGTTAATGGCAATTGATGAGGAAGTTTTCCAAGATTAATATTTCTCTTAGTTAGCTACATCACGCTAAAAGGAGGGTTTGAGGAACCAAAATCTGAATAAGGCCTAGTAAAGCACATAATTACGGTTAGAAATTAGCGTGATGGACCTATTAGACTAAAGTAAGTGTTCGAGTATTAATAAGCTCACATATGTAATATCGTTGGGATTAACGTACACATTATTTAGCTTTTCGTCTACTCACTAGCAATATAGTTTGATCCGACGGGCGCCATCATGGGGCCTAGTCCGCTTGCAGTATTAGTGGAAACCTACCATTACACTTAGTAAGAGCTGTTCTCCTGAGAAATAGTCTGATAAATGTAACAAGCTGCTGCTCCTGCACGTCAGGCCTATCAAGGTTGTAGGTGGGGGTAGGCTGGATAAGCACATTCCAGGAGGCGCTGTGCGGACTCTCCTAGAGCTGGCAGAAGGGAGTTACCCTCCTCAACCTTGCTATACTGAGCTGAGCTAAAACTAAGGATGCTTTGTGTGCCATATATCGGCTTTCCTTTGCACCAACCTGTACCAGCTTGTATTTTTTCTTCTTATGTAACGGTTTCGAAATGTAACAGTAGATATGTGATCTGTTGATAATGTGCCAGCAGTCTTCTCGGTGGACCTCGAGGGGTTAAGTCGCGAGAAGCTCCTATGGCAGAGTTTGTTTTGTATAATAAACGATTGGACCTTCTGCACTGCCACCTGACTGATTATTGGTAAATGGTATCAGGGCTATTTGTAAGTATAGCTCTACTGGGTTGTAATACGTTTTCGGTACTTCAGACTGGTACAGGTGACATGCTCTGGTAGTGAATTACAGCCATTTTCGTTTTTTCACTGCTGCAAGGCTATCTTGCTCCATAGGCTATCATGGAGGATGTTGGCTACAGTGGCTACCAGCAGATCTTCCCATAGGAACAAGATAGGGCATAAAAGTCTGGTATTCCTGAACTCAGAATTTAATAATACATATTTTAGGAAAGGCTGTTTTTAAATCCTGTGTTTGAGAACAGCACTTTTAGAAAGTTGCTGTTCTCTTGTCTGACCTTTCTGTGTGCCTTGGCCTGTTTGTGTATTGACTGTCTGGTTTGAGAGTGACAGGGGCTGGGGATTCCCCAGGAGGCTGGCTGAATCAGCCTAGGCTGAATGACTGCATTTGCAACTTGAGTGGTGGGAGGAGATAGCACCTGGGCCTGGATAGGGCTGTGCCTGCCTTCCACAATGCTGGCTCCACCTCCTGCTGGGCGGCTGACGACCCTGCCCCTCACTCTGAAAGGAAAGGAGAAGCCAGAAAAACAAAGTGCTCAAGGAACACCAAGAACTGGTTCAGACCGGGCTCAGGGCCCACTTGCACAAAGAGAACAAAGACTTTTAGGGGTATAAGTACAGGACCCCTGACAACAGAAAATTAGATCATCCTGGAATCAAGAAGGAACCTCTGCCAAGGAGAAAGCTGAAACTGAAGAAGGAAGATTGTCCAGCTGTTGCTCTGCTGGATTGCCCTGCTGTTGCTTTGCTGCCAAGGAGAGGGGAAGGACTTTGCTTTGTGCTGTGTCCCTTTGCTTGAAGGAATCTCCAAGGGCCTGAGAAGAGCTGGCTCCCTGTTTTGAAGTCCCAGTAACAAAAGGACTTCATCCCCCAGCTTCCCCTGAGCTCTACTGAGAGAGTGCTGTCCTTCCTAGAGTGCGTGGCCCATGTGTGGTGCATCCAGAAGTTGTACCTGTGCTGGGAAGCTGGAAACCAAGATTTCAAGACTTTGGTACAGAAAAGTTATCATATCGCTCGCTGCGGAGCGCATCCCCGACAGTGCAAGGAAATTCCCGCCGCTACGAAGGCCAAGATCATCGCAGCGCCTGTTGCCGCTGCCAGAGCTCTCGCATCCTTCGTTTGCAAGACGCACCCGACTGGTGCGGAAAGACTAACATCGCTGGGAGTGTCGTCGCAGAGCCTGTCATCGCTGGGTGAGAACGCCGCACCTCTTGCTTGCGGACCGCATCACGTCGCTGCGATCATCATCGCATCGAGGAGCTGAGAGAGAGAGGATCACCGCTGGATCGCGCATCGTCGCCCCGGAGATCGTCGCAGCCCCTACGAGATCATCGCATTGTGCCTTTGCTAGAACAAACTTCCTACGGAACCTACGCACCGGAATCCATACAAGTGGCCTTCCTCCCCATACAGACCAGATTCGCTGCAACATGCCCGCTGCAGCAGCAGGACTGTCGCAAACACTTCCCCAAGGTCCCAGGAGCAACGCATCACTTGTTTTCCACCGCACCAGCTTCTGATTTTTGAACTTTGTCGCAACTAAAGGTACTGTTGACTAAAGCGTGACGCAACTGTGAACTTTTCACGCAACTGTGGATTATTTTTTCGCAACCTAAAGAACTTTATCGCAACCATATTCTTGAACTGTGTATGTTGGATTTTTTTCGTTTTGGTCTTGTGTAGTTTAGGTTAAAAACCTTTATTTTTCTAAACTGTTGTGGAGTCAGTTTGTGGTGTTTTCACTGTGTTACTGTGAGTGTTGGTACACATACTTCACACATTGCTTTCTAATTAGCCTTGACTGCTCGTGCCAAGCTACCTAGAGGATGAGCAGGGGTTATCTCAGAGGGTTTCCTCCTTACCCTGACTAGAATCAAGGGTCCCTATTTGGACAGTGGTACCTACCTCTGCCAACTAGAGACCCCCAGTTCTAACACAACCATACATATAACATGTCATTCTTCTTTCATTAACCAGAGTAGGTGGTTATACTAAGAACCAGTGTTTTTTTGTTTTTAACTTTTTTCATTTTTTTGCATTTTCTAACAAAACAAACTCTCAAACACTGTGCAATCTGATAAAACAAAAAAAACTTGCACATGCAACTCGGGGGGGGGGAGCTAACATTTGCAATTGTTGATACTTTGCACAATCGCAGGAAGTAATTGCTCCCCTACACACAACATGGTTTTGCATTTGAAACAATGCTAGACAATTGTGGCAAACTCTGGAACAGACAGCGTTGGTTTCCTTGGCAACACAGCAGTTGATGAAGTACTATCTTGTCCACAGGTGTTTCATCATGGAAGATGTCCCACATGAATACTTCCTCTCAGAGCTGTGTGACAATGTTATTTTACCAAAGGGTGCAAGTAACTTTACCTGCATTCACCTTCTTTTCCCCTTCTCTTTTCCCCTTGAGGAATGTTGAAGAAGGCCCAAACAATACTTCTTTTTTCTTTGCTGGTTCTTCATCCTCCAAGATGTCATCAATGTCTTCCGGAGTTGGTGAACCACCAGATCTAAAAAAAAAAGAAATTCTCAGAGTCAATACAAAAGGAGTGAAACCTAACAGACACACCAAAAAGATGGATGAAAAGGGTTTTGATCGCCCTCTAATAAAGATATAAATTTGTTAAACCAATAAGATCCATTTGTTTCTGAGTCCCATGAGATGCACATCGCCTTTATACTTACACTGTAGCACTGTGACAACTCCTCAAAATGCATTAAGTTGACCATTATAATGTATATGTACTATTATTATACTAGCTTTGAAACTCTAAATCTAGACTTCCTACTCTAGACAAAACTTTTAAAGTGTCTATATATATGTTTTACTACTGCAAAAATTATGCCGGAGTTAAGTCCCTAATGCAGATACAGAAGTACATGCCGGCAGGTTGTGCAATAGCATTGCGACTCCCAAAAAGGTATTCAAATAACCTTTAAAATGTTTTTCCCTCTAGAATTATACTATGTTTATTACTTTATTAGTAAACCACTTACCTTAAACAAAACCTTTAAAGTGTGTACACGCCTGTTTGAGTTCTGTCAAAACCACACTGGAGTCGCGATCCAATCCCAACGGGTGCCTGACTCTTAAATATAAAAAAACTATTATTATAAACAATATATTACTGTACACAGCTCACAACCACACTAACAAACGTCACATACAATGCTCTTTCCCCCTTGTGGTACAACAATTGGAAGATTATCAAAAGGGCCTTTAAAGCTTTTCCCACTGATTTTTGCAATGCCTTCCTCAACCCCAACTGTTAGTAATGGGGGTCTCTAGTAGGCAATGGTTTGTACCTTTGTCCAAATAGAGGCCCTTCCTTCTAGTTAGGTTAAGGGAGATACACACCTAAGTTAACCCCTGCTCACCCTTTTGGTAGCTTGGCATGAGCAGGCAGGCTTTTCTCAGAGGCAGTGTATAAAGCATTTGAACATAACCAACAGTAATACATTGAAAACACTGCAAAAGGACACCACACCAGTTTTAAAAATATAGCTAATATTTATCTGTGCAAACAAGGCCAAAACGATAAAAGACCAACATACAGTAATCAAAAATAGGCACTTTGCAAGTATGATTTAAAAATGCAGGTCCTTGTAGCCGATAGCTCCGCCCGGTGCTACAGCGATGCTAAAAACAACAGAATCCAACAATTACGGCCAACCCCAGTGGTGCGGACCGGCATTAGTGTCAGCAGACTTGTAAACAGTACCTTTGGTTTTGGCCGACTGCGTCGGTGCGGGCAAGGAGTAGTAACCTGCACGGTTGCGGTGTGAAGAGTAATGTTGTGGAGTGCGGTGCGCTCAAGTCGTGGTGCAGCCAGAGGCTCAGTGGCAGTCATCCAGTGGCATTGGTGAGAAAAAAGGCTGTGGTGCAGAGTGAGGCGATGCTTGTGTCAGTGCTGACAGGTCACGTGCAAGTGACAGTGCCGGTTGATGGGAGCTGGTGTCGAACAGGGCAGTGCATCATGTAACTTACGAGCAGTGCTCCTAAACCACGGTGTGGTCATGGGTGTCATGGTCTGTGACGCTGTCGGTGAGACCAGAGCGGCGGAGTGAAGGAAGGCGGTGCAGAGTGCAGTGCTCACAGGTCACGTGCAAGCAGTGGCTCAGTGGTGGTGGTGGTCGTTGTTGTCGGTGAGACCAAAGTTGAGGTGTAAAGTGCGCGGTGCCTTTAGGACATGTAGTCCGCAGCGGTGTCGGTGATGGTGTTGGCTGCTTTCCCCCTCTGTGGCAACTGAAACCTACAGTTTCAGTAGCGGTACCCAGAAGTAAGTGAGATCTTTGCTGCCCCTGAGACTGTGAACATGAACAGGAGGCAAGCCCTATTTCAAGCCCTTGGAGACACTCAGCGACAAGTTAAGAAAGTTCAGTCCAGTCCTTTCACTGCCCAAGGCAGAAGCAGCAACTTCAGTCCAGCCCAACAAAGCAACAACACAGCAATGGGGCAGTACCCCTCATAGTAGTCTTTCCAGCTCTTTTTCTTGGCAGGTTCCTTGATTCCAGTGAATTCTAAAGTTCTGGGTTCTGGGCCCCAAGATTTATACTGCATTTCTCTTTATTCTCTGGGGCAGAGAGGGTGTGTGCTTAGTCCAAACCAGTTTGGACCTCTCCGGCCCAGCTTCCCAGCAGGAGGTGGAGACAGCATTGTCCAAGGCAGACCAAGCCCATTCAGATTAAAGTAAACGTCCTCCCACTATTCTAAATGCAGCCAGGTCTATTCAGCCCAGACCTGACGGTAAACAACCTTTACATCGCAACTTTTACCAAGCAGTGCCTTTACGACGCAACTTTTACAATGCAAACCATTACAAAGCATTGCGCTGGGGGGCGCTCTAGGATAGGGAATTGGTTTAATTTACTATCCAACACCTTCCCTACTATCCACGGGGACTGGAGTTGGAATAGTAAATTAAGCTATTCACTATCCAGCGCCCCAAAGCACTATGCGTTGTAAAGGCATGCGTTGTAAAAAATGCATTGTAAAGGCATGCGTGGTAAAATCATGCGTTGTAACGTCATACATCCAGGCCTGACTCATCCAGGAAAGTAAGGACACACCTTGACACCCCCAGTGGCTGTCTGAAGAGAATGCTCATCCCCCGCCCCTGTCAATCACAAGCCAAACAGTCAATTCACAACCCAGCAGAGGCACACAGGATGGCTAAGCAATAAAATACTTACTTTCCAAAAGTGGTATTTTCAAATACAGAATATAAAAATCATCTTTACTAAAAGATACATTTCTACATTCTGAGTTCACGCATACTAAACTCCATTTTTCTATTTTGTCCCAATGGGCAGATATAATTGTAAAATGTTACAAAGTATTCCCCATTCTATCCCATGGGATAGATAGCCTTTCAACAATGAAAAACGAATGATACTGTAGTTCACTATCAGGACATGTCATACATGTCAGGACATGTCCTACCTCTCACATACACTGCACCCTGCCCATAGGGGCACCTTGGGCCTACCATAGGGGTGTCTTACATGTAAAAAAAGGAAATTTTAGGACCCGGCAAGTGAGTGTACTTGCCAAGTAGACATGGCAGTCACAACTATGCACAGACACTGTAGTGGCAGATCTGAAAACACATTGAAAGGCTGTTTGTGTGGATGACACAATCAGTGCTGCAGGCCCACTAGCAGCATTTGATTAATTGGCCCTGGGCACACCCCGTGCACTATATTAGGGACTTAGTAGTAAATCAAATAAGCGAAACATGAAAACACGAATCCATTTACATAATTTACCAGGAGAACATATGCACTTTAACCGTGAATAGCAGTGGTAAAGTGCCCAGAGTCCTAAAGCCAAGTCTAACACCAACCAATAAGATGACATCTCCACCAAAAAAAAGAAGCAGTTACATCACATACCCAGGAGGAAGTTTCCTTGTTTGGTGGAGATTTATCTCTTTGTAGTCTTGTTATCCTCTCTGTAGCAAGATTCATGTTATCACAGATGGCTGCAGAAAAAGGTACGACGGGCAATCACATTGCTATATGCACACAACGTCAAAGAAGATATTTCCTCATACTACATTACTCAACTATATTTTAGAATACACAGTGGACTTTTACCCAGCGAGGTACCATTGCTAACTAACCAACAGAAATTTTTTGAGCTGGGTAGACATTTTGTGCAAAATATTTGATTCTTATGGAATAAACAGGTAAGGGAGCTTCTGGTCTGGCCAAGACAGACACTTCAGAGAAATTAAACCTTAACAGGAAGCAGTTGTGAAGCCATCAGTGATGTCACTGACCATGTCATGAGTGATGTAATATATGAGATTATAAGCAGTGCATTGTGAGAATGTCAGTTAAAGTTAGCTCACATAACTATAACTTCTGAATTTCAATGGTTTTGTATGAGTGGAATCTGAGCGTAACTATAATATCCCTGTAACCTTTGTTTTTTTCAGTGAATCTATCTATCTATCTATCTATCTATCTATCTATCTATCTATCTATCTATCTATCTATCTATCTATCTATCTATCTATCTATCTATCTATCTATCTATCTATCTATCTATCTATCTATTTTTCTGTCTATCTATCTATCCACACACAATACAAACCTTCTTCTAGCTATGTTTTCTAATCGTATCTAGCATCATCACCTCACTTTTCGCTTTGAAATGTAATTTAGGAGGCGAGCACGGTCTTAACTTTAGCATGATCTTAATTACAAGGCGATGTCTTTCAGCGAAGCTTTTACGCATCGTGACTCATGAAATATCAGAGCAGACTTTGCTGTTTGTGGTTTGTGTGACTAAGAAGCAATAATTTACACAGTGAAGGCGTCGAAAGAAGAGATAGACAGTCATTAAGCCGCAACGTCTCCCCGTGCCGCTTTTGTTAAAGGAAATTATTAAGTTGCACTTGGAAGATTACATCTCCGCTTTAAACTTTCTTTTTAATGTCTGTTTTCAAAACAGTGTCGCGTAATTAGCGAGCTCTCACTGTGTGGTCTAGTGATGGAGGCGTCCCAAAAAAACGAGTTTTCGTGCTGACGACAAATTGTTTTCATTTGAATTTGGTAAAATAACTGCGCTTTGATATAGTGGTTCTTAAATTACTGCTAGTCTGCTCATCTGTATCCATTTGATGACAGGCATGCAAGTGAAAAAGGATATCTCTTCCCTGGATGAAATGTGACAGCACTTAGAAACAGCATTATGGTCCGTCAAAGGCGGGCAAGAATCGCTACATGTTTAGACCTTCCCTGTCTCTTTTGCCCCGCTTGAGTGATGCTAAGATGGCCATGAAGAGACGTGAAGTCAGTTCTTTTTGAAGTTATAGGAAGAATGGAAATCTGGGTTGAATGTCGGCTGCAGCCGGCTTCAAATAAATATGCTGTCAGCCCATCAGTTTGTGTCTTTTTATTTTTATTTCTTCAAAATTTTTCAGAGTGGGGATGTTGGCCAGGAAGTGTTACCAGCTACCAATATCAAGGCAATTCTTAATCCAAGGGGCTCTTCAATTTCAACTAGCGGCACCTTTGTTCATCCTCATAGAGAGCCCAATGACTTAGGGGCAAATTTATGGGCCCTCATTTATGAGGCTGTGCGTCACTTTTACGCCACCAGTGCGTCACTTTTTGTGACGCACAAGTGGCGTAAAAATGCGCCTTGTTGCGCCATATTTACAAAGTGACGCATCTAGGTAGATGCGTCACTTTGTAAACCCCTGCGTCTCATTATACCTGCACCAGGTATAATGTATGCAAGTGGGGCGTATTGACGCAAGGGTCGTAGAAGTGACACAGTGAAATCTATGAGATTTCACTACGTCACTTTTAGGACGCCGTTGCGTCAAAATCTTGCGCCTGCCTCACAGCAGGCGTAAGACTGACGCAGGCCCTTTCACATGGGGCTTGCCCCATGTGAAAGGACGCATTGCTGGAGTTGCGTCACTTTTGTGACACACTCCAGCAATGCGTCACTTTTGCGCCATACAGATATGTCAGAAATACTGACGTATCTGTAACTCCTTGAGACATGATGCGTCATACATTAAATATGACGCATCAGGAATGTCGCAAGGAGTGCGCACTGAGAAGTGACGCATAGCTGCTTTCACGCAGCGATGCGTCATTTCTCATAAATGAGGCCCATGACATTTTATTCAACGCAGTACAGCAACCAAAGTTTTGGTGCTGAGGTACGTTAGGAGAAGAGAGCAGTGCATCGCCATACCTAGTAATGTATGGCACTGCTGCTGACATCTCATGTGCTTGCACACAAGCATACTGCCTAGTGTCACACACACAATTTTGCACCTTAGCGCCAAGTTGTCAGCATGATGTCTACCATTTGTTACAAACTAGAAGGGTACCTTTCCAATTCAAAATATTATGCTAAGATAGAGTTTTTTGTGTGCTCTTTAATGTGGTGAACATGAAAAGTTTGGAGAAATAAAACAAGTAACAACAGCCTCAAAGAGGTGTTATTTTTGGGTGCATAGCTCCCTCTAGAAAGGTTTTTAGAGAGGGCTTTATATCAAAAGTCATGGGTGGCTGCATGAAAACGGACATGTAGCACCCATGTTACGCTCCCTTACCACGTTTAAGGTTTGTGCTGGAAAGTAAACCCCAATTCTAAACTTTGTGCCAGTTTGTATCACCTTTGTGATGCAAACGCAGGTACAAAGTGTTAGTAAATCTGCCTGACTGTACATTAAAAATCAGTAACTTCCCATGGATTGTTCATTCCAACTGCTTAGATCACTGGTATTCTGCTCGCTTCTTTTCCAAGTTTTAAGCAGAACTGGCAGCGTGGATTGGAGATGTATTAATTGGAGGGGGCATAGGGACTAAAAATAGAATTCATCCATGTGCTGCAAACCATATCAAATTTGACTCCCAGCTTTATAGGAAGGGAAAAACAGGAACAGGAGGTGTTTTACATCTACGAAATTGTACCTTTCCCAGCCAAGTACAACATCTGCATTTAAAAAATGCTTGACTCAAATAATGTTGTGCCATGAATAAAGCAGTTTTAATAAAGTAGAAATAAACCATAAAAGGAACTTGAAACAAGGTTTATGACCCAAACATATTTAGATGAAAAAGATGCCAATATAATAATAGCTTGGTGACAAGTCAGGGGAATTAGAACTAAAGGAGACATTTTTGGTGAGTTCGCACTGTTTTAGGCAGGTCCTTGCAATGGGGTACAAGTTACACGGCCAAGACAGCACTGCCAAATCAAGAATCTATTATCAACCCTGCATTGGGACAGTAGTCATTACAGCACCCATACTATTTCAAACAGGAGGAATCAATGTAAATCTAAAAAGTAGTGGGAAATGTCTGGAACACCAGTAAAGTAGCATGAATGTTTGGGGTTGGAAACCCTCAATATTGAGGTGGGGGGGTTGGCTCCTTGTATGTCCTAGAAGAGGGTATGAGTAAACAGGACTCCGCCCAAAATAAAACCGAGGACATAAGAACAAATCTCAGATTACGAACTTCCATCATAAATTACAAACATCACATGAGGGAACGGTTTGGATCATTTAGGTAAGATCTTGAGATATAAGTCGCCCCTACATTTGCAACGTGGCAGTGCTCTCAAAGAGCAGATCAAGGCGAAAAGTGACAGATCACTCTTTGCTAAACCTGAAATTACTTATGTCTTTATGGATGAAGGGTACATTTGCGTTCTTTCCATGAAGATATGCATGGCTCATAGGCAAAAAAGACTATAGAGCTCACCGAGTTGAGAGGTTACTGATTTGGCCACTAGGACTGCTGTATTCCTTTTTTCTAAAAAATGTTGAGATTAAATTAGCTACATACAATAGAATGAACACAGTGTTCCTGTACTTCAAGATACTGTGCAGTACATAGCAACAACCTTACTGGCGTGGATGCAAGAGGATACGAGAAGCTGTCTCAGTAGAGTGATGTAGAGCACAAAAGAATGACGCTTTAATTTCAGTAACTACTCCTGATATGCATTTCAGATATTGTCAAATTCAACAACATAACCTTAATGCGATCTGCATGAAAACCATTGTAAAATACAGAGCATACTTGGAGTTAAGCAAGATGCCTGCATTGGAAAAGTCCATGCTCTCTGTTTGAGGTATACAGTTTGGTCATGGAGATCCTGATTTATTGGGTAATAAAAATGACAAGGGGATATTTAATACTACGTCAGACTTGGAGGGGTGGGGTTAAAGCTTGTTGTGGTGTAATGACAACATATATTATTTGTCTCACCAAGGACCCACACACCGCCAAAACCAAGCTCCACAAAGGAATGAAGGCCGTCGCCGACTGGATGAGGAGCAGCTGTCTGAAGCTGAACTCGTACAAGACGGAGGTCCCCATCCTCGGACCCACCCCCTCAGCCTGGGATGACTCCTGGTGGCCGACCACACTGGGAACAGCACCAGCACCCACTGACCCTGCACGCAACCTAGGATTCATCCTCGACTCCTCCCTCTCCATGTCTAAGCAGCAGGTCAACGCCGTCTCCTCCTCCTACTACAACACCCTCTGCATGCTCTGCAGGATCTACAAGTGGATCCCGACAGAAACAAGAAGAACGGTGACACAGGCCCTCGTCAGCACAAGACTGGACTACGGCAACACACTCTACGCAGGAATCCCAGCCAAACACCTATGACGACTACAACGTATCCAAAACTCCTACACCCGACTGATCGTCAACATCCCCCACCGCAGCCACATCACCCCCCACCTGAGAGACCTACACTGGCTCCTCGTCGACAAGAGGATCACCTTCAAGCTCCTCACCCACGCACACAAAGCACTCCACAACGCCGGACCAGCCTATCTGAACAGCAGACTCAGCTTCTACACCCCCACCCGCCAGCTCCGCTCCGCCAGCCTCACCCTCGCCGCTGACCCCCGCATCCAACGAACGACCTCCGGCGGCAGATCCTTCTCCTACCTCGCCGCCAAGACCTAGGACACCCTCCCTACCCACATACGGCAGACCCAAGACCTACTCGCCTTCAGAAGACTCCTCAAGACCTGGCTCTTCGAGCAGTAGAAGCACTCCCCATAGCGCCTTGAGACCCTCAAGGGTAAGTAGCGCGTGCTACAAGTACTCTGATTGATTGAATGATTGATTGATTGGGTTTACTTGCCTCGTGTGCGTAAGTAGGTATTGTGGAATTACATTTTCTCTTGTTCTCTTGGCAAAAATGCTTGCGGAAGACAAATCTAATTTTGAGGAAAAATATTATTTTCAGTTATCTACATCATGGTTAAAAAAGGAATAAAATGAAGAAAATTGTTAAGGTGAAATGTTATTCCTAGACACTGGGAGATCAAATAAATGTATTTACCCCTTCATTGACAACGACCCCAACATCGGACATCTGAATTGGTGCCTGGTGCTGAGCAAATGCCTGCAGAGATGTGAAGCAGCAATTGTGACCTCAGACCTTGATTGTCAAATCAACCGCCCTGACACAGTGAAAGAAAACTCTTGACAACATGTTTAAGGAAAAAGGGATTTCTACACCAAGTACTGATTCCATTTGGTTGCATTTTAGTATAATCATATTCATTCTTGCACTTCACTAACAGCTGCTTGTCTGTAACTGAATGTGGTATTCGGTTGCCTGACTTCATCCCTAACTGTCTAAGTTTTGGGAGCTATCCGACCTCTGCCAGTCACATCTGTACATCCTGCTAACCCACCTGACAATTTTACTATGGATGTCCTTCCTTCCTTACACCCTGGGTTGCTTAGAGACCATTGAGGAGGTCTGTGATGACTTTGACACTCCACACCCGTAGGTCAAAGCTTCTTACTTAACTTTTCTCTTTAGGGTATCCATCTCAGATGCCCAGCGAAAGAACAGTAAGTTCAATGTTTAGGCCTGCTAGGTCCTGGAAGGGACTTGATCCAGTGACTCTTCCACTGCTTCCCTCTCTACTGATATTCTGCATTTGTAAACTGCTTCTCAATTAATTGCTTGAGGAGTGAAAAATGCCCATTCTATAGCTCATCTTCTATTGCTGCAAGGGGGGATGTTAGCACATTGATTACTGGCCAAGTATAGAAACTGATCCTAACTGGTCTGCACTCCTACCATTCTAGGTATACACCTTCATAAACAAATATCGTAAATGTATGTAAATATCGTTCCACAGGGGCGCCACTCCATAGTTCATAATAATATTATTTTAGGAAAGTTGTGCTTTCCAGTGACTAAAATGCTGTCACTCCTGGGAGAGCCCCATACACTCACAATATAGCTGGTGTTTTTGAAACACTGTACTTCACAATAGATTGCATCTTCACCGTTCCAGGCCAGACTCCGTGGGCTCTTATTACAATTGATAGCTTCAAGAAATCATGCCTTTCGTTTGGGAGGCCTTTCACTAGCTCCAGGTCAGCCCTCATAAATGAATGCTAAAAAAATTGTTGTGAAGAGAGACCTTGCAGAAGGTGCAATCTTAGTGTAATGTCGAGTCTACTCAGTCCCACTCTGCAAGACAAACATTTTTGCTCTCCAATATTTCTGCATGTGACCTTGATTCCCAGAGAGAGCAATTCCAGCCTACACTTCTCTTTCTTCCCACTGTTTTTTCTTTCATTCTTCATCACCTTGTGTGGTGTATTTCTCCCCTCTTCCCACTCTCCTCCACTTAACGCTCTGCTCCCTTACATCTCTTGACGTAACTAACCACTCCTCCCCTCAGTTTCTACCTCTCCCATATCCTTAATCCTGTGTTTTAATTCCCATCTGAACCATTTAAACCTTTCATGTATTCTTCCATGCCTTTCAGCCTATCCCTGCTCCTCCACCTTTTCCCCTCTAACTAATTTACCTCCTAGTTTTCTCTTTTCATCCACTTCCACTTCCTATGCACATCATCTGTGTCACGGTGGTGCATAAGTGCCAACACACATCAAATCTGCGCCCCCACTCTCACTCAATCATTCCATGTACTCCAGGGACATCTAAAGGGCCATGTTGTTCTTTTCACGGTAAATGGAGGCAATCCACACCTGTATATTCACGGTTGTGAACGTTGAGTTTGGCTATTATAGCTGGAAGAGAGAGACTGTTGGTGTGTTATAGCCTCAGCGGAAGAGATAGTTTAACTCATGACTTGTGGCCAAGGCCATGTTCGAGATAGATTTTGATGCTCTCAGAAATGTGGGTTCATTTCAGACTCTCACAGGGGCGCCAAACTCGCAGGAGCCAGTTTGAGACAGTTAACATTTAAACCGCATCCAGCTGACATTGCATTTCCCATGCAGTCAAGGAAGGTAGCAGTTCCTGGATAGTAGTTTCGGTTGGTACTTACTTGCCTGAGCCCCATGGATTACTAGGTTTTACTTTCCTTATTTCCAGTCTTCCTGGATGGTGTCAAGACCTCAAAGACTGCAAATGGTTAGTGTTAAGACGCTTGATGCTATGCATAAACACAGTTCTAAAGTAAAGTTGAGAGTCAGGGGTACCATCTGAGCAACAAGCATCAAGGCATCTTAGAAGATATTCAGCACATTTGAAAGAGAATTACAGATGTGCTAGCATTCTGGTGTCTGAAGTCACTATAGACTTTACAAAAGGCTTGCACTTGCAACAGAAGAATCAGCAATCTAATAAAGTCTTGAACAGTCAGCTAACATAATATTAGATCACTTCTGTCAGGAAATTAACAAGCATAACTAATTATCTGTGATGTAACAAATGTAACATTTAGTTTGAACATGAACATTAGAGAATGAACAGGGAAGAAATGGTATGTGACATGTTATGTGCGTAATATATTGAGCTATCAAAGTTAATAAAACATGGTTCTAATATTAATTTGCATAACATAGAAACCCTGAAAAGCAGCAGTAAACCAAAGTGCTAAAACAAAAGCAACAAATATATTAGGCTTTGTAGAGCTATTAGTCATAGCCAACTTGTCCTAAAGTGTATTCTGCATTTATTCAGGTAATCTCAGAAGTCAAAGGGATTGAAGCATATATATAACAGGAAGAAAGACTCAAGCTAGGCCATGTTTCCCTTTCTCCTCAAATATACTTTAGCACCAATTTTAATTTCTTTGACTGGAGTGTACCCTGGGAAGGTCAAAATGCCATATCCCCTGATTGATCCCAATATAAAGATCAGTGTTTCTCTCTGTCTGCACCATCTACCCATGTGCCTCATATCTTTGCATCTAAAACACTCCAGTTCACGCGAGACATCATCTTTCTCAAACCCCTGTCTCAAGTCATCAATCACAACACAAGAGACTCCTATTCGAATCTTCCTTTAGCATACCTTGTCTACACTTCACATGCCTCTACATTATTATAGTACACTCTTAATACTCCTCTTTCCATTAACATTGTTCAATCCCTTCCACCTCTGTCTGCCCTTGGCAGTTTTTTCCACATTCTTTGTAAGATTTCCTACTCAATCACCAACTCCTCTTAATCCTGCCAGTAGCTGTTCTATCTCCTGGAGTGCAACCATGGCCCTACTTCTTCTGCCTTCAGCCAGGCACAGTTTTCTGAGTATACTTCTGGGAATGTCATGTGACATTCCGCGTGAGACCCTATTCCCCATATGCAGAATTCTATATAGCATCGAATTTTGCATGGGGTTTATAGAGCACCCTTTGCAAACGCTCAGTTTCTTTTCTTGTTTTCTTTTGGTATAACATTTTTCTCCATGAAGAAAGCCCTTACTCTAGACACCCAGCAAATGTGAGAGTGAAATGTCTCCCTTCTCTTCCTTAAAAGGGATTTATTCAAGCGCTTGAATGGATGAATCTTCGACCATTTCCAGAGTTGGAAAGTATCCAAGTAGACGTTGGTTGTGCCCTCAGATGTATGTTTGCGGGTGCTTCCAAACTTCTAAGGCAAACCATGCCTTGGAACATCCAATTTCCACTCCTTCAGTGGGATTTATGACAGTAACTTTCTCTGCACTTGCGACAGAGCAATTCATAATAGGAAAAACAAATCGCCTGCCAGTAATCATTTGTTGGATTCCTGACAAACAGAATGCAGTGACCAAAGTTTTTAGAGTATCCAAAGCGATAAACGGCCGGATCTTCCTTATCATTTTTAAAATGCCAAAGAAGGTAGAAGCAAGCTTAATAATTTGACCTTTAAAGGTCAATCTTTGGTCAAATACTACCACTAGGTTCCTATGCTTTGTGACAGGCGGCGGGCAATCGCCCAATTCAGCCGACAACCATCTTGGGGACCAGAAGGAGGTGTTGGACTCTAGTAGCAAAAACCTCTGTCTTGTCACCATTTAATTTAAGGCAATTATTCTGCATCCAAGTATTGATCTGTAGCATGCAGATATTAAAACGGTCGGCTGTCTCCTCGATGTTATTTCATGCTGAGACCACCACCTGCGTATCATCGGTGTAGGAGATAACCGAAAAACTGTATTGCCTTATAATCGCTGCCAGAGGGGCCACATAAATATTAAAGAGTGATGGCAATTTGAACGATTTAGAAGCCCATCCATCCATTTCTACTACAAACGTTCTATTTGTTAGAAATGATGTCAGTAAGGTAATGGTGGTGTCTTGAAATCCCAATTCTTCTAGTCTATCAATTAGGATTTCATGGTTGACCGTGTCGAAGGCCGCCGATAGATCTTACAGAATCAAGGCGGCCTTCTTTCCTTCATCCAATGTTCTTCTTAATTCTTCTGCTGCCATCACCAGGGCAGTCTCAGTTCCGAGGCCTTCTTGAAAACCGTATTGCGAGTGATCTAAAAGATCTCCTTCGGAAATAAAAGATGTAATCTGCCTGTTAAGTAGTTTCTCCAACACCTTAGAGTAGAAGGGAATCCTGGAGATTGACCGATAACTACTTGGTTCTGTAGGATCAAGGTTGGTTTTCTTTAGCAGAGGCCGAACAGAGGCTGTTTTCCATAACTCTGGGACCAAGCCTGACTGTATTATTTCCAAGAAGACTGTTCTAAGTTGCCCACTGATCATTTCTGGAAACAGATGAAAGACTTTAGGCGGGCAAGGATCAGATGGAGCTCCTGACTTGGTTGCCTTCACTACTTGAGTGATCTGATCTTCAGTAGGTGGGAGAAAGGAACAACTTGTGCCAGAGGTTGGTGGATGTAACCTTGGCATAGTTCACTCAGAGGATAAATTATTGCTATCTCTGAAAGTTTTATATACTGACTCCACTTTATTGGTGAAGAATTCTCCTAAGTTATTGCAAAATTCCGGGTTCTCTATTGTCTGAAGATTTCCTGGAAGTTTAACCAGTTTTTTCACAGTATTAAACAACTCCTTGCTGGAGTTCTTGGCTTACAGAATTTTCAGAGTGAAATATTGACTTTTTCCCTCAATATTCATTTTTTTATAATCTGATAAAGTATGTGCGTATTCTACTTTCTTTGCCTCTGCATATTCGACTCTCCATTTCCTTTCGAATCTTCTGCATACTTTTTTCTGTTCTCTAAGTTTCTCTGTAAACCAAGGTTCAGATGTTTTTACCTTTTAGATAGGAAGCTCTTTTTCGGGGCTGCTATTTCTACTCCTGTTTTAACCTAGGAATTTACTCTATTAACCATAGTGTTGGAGTCTAACTCCAATTTAGGTTTTGATGTCAGGAGTTGAGCCTGGAAATTTGAAATATTAATTTTATTCCAGTCCTGATATACCACTGCGGCCTGGGTATTCATTGGTGGTATTTGTTGACAGTTATCCCGCACAGTAAATATGATGGCTTGATGATTTGACCACGTCACCGGGATGACTTCCGACACTTCTACCCTAGTATTAGATGTAAAAATTCCATCCAGTGTATGCCCTGCACTATGTGTCTCTAGTCTAACAATCTGCCTCAGGGAGAAACTAGCCATAGCGTCGATAAATGCTGTGATGTTGTTATCATCTTCCTTTTCCAGATGATATTTGAAATCTCCTAAAACTGTGTAATCTGAACAGTTTATACTGGCTTCCAGAAGTGGGCTAATAATTTCTATCAACAAAGTTCTTGCTTTTGGCGGGCGATATAGGAGAAGCCCTTAAACGTGTAGTTGTTGTTGATCTTTATCAGGAAGGGCACTGTTTCACAATCCGGTGAGCCACTGCCCACACCTCCCTCCACTCTCAAATCTTCTCTAGAAATTATTGCAAGCTCCCCCTCCCGCTTGTTCTTTCTGTCAAATCTAGTCATAGTATAATGGGTAGGAAGTGCTAATAACAGCTCTAGGTCAGATGCTTCATCTGCCCAAGTCTCAGTTATAAAGGCCACATCTAACTTTTGACTGTCTATCAGCTTTATGCCTCACTAGTGAGCGTGCGTTGATAATTACTGTTTTGGTGATGGTGCTACAAAACACAGGTCTACAGGTCTACAGACTACAGACTATAGGTGAGTGTCCCCTCAACCAATATTGGAGACTGGCAGACTCTTAGTCCTCAGTCCTGTTTACCACAGGCAAAACATATGCTGCCTTTCTACATGATGTTGTAAAGGTTCAGTTTAACAATTATGGAGTCTCATGATCCTCTTTTTGTGATACATTTCCAGACACAACTTGTGATTTAGTGTTTCTTTCTTTGAAGTTAGTGTTCTGGGGGTTGTCCACTTTGAAGTACCCTCGCCTGTGTTATGCTATTCATCCAGAGAAGAGCCTATTACACTAGGGCAGTATTCAATCTTGATAGCCCAAAACACAGGCTAAGAAAGTGACTAGAGGTTCGCACCTGAATGTCAGCCTCAGGGATCAGTGCATCAAAAATGTTACCAAACGTCACCAGCCCTCCTATTCCCAATTCTCTTATCAGCTCCATCTCCTTCCTAGAAGGTGCCTAGTACCAGAGGCCTCCTTTCAGAATCTATTGATGTGCACTGCCTGACTTTTCCTTCCTCCAATATGTGTCCCATCCAGCTATCTGGAATACAGCAATTCACAAACCTGTCTGGGGAAACCTCTACCTCTTCCTGCTACTCGAGCAAGCCCTGGGTCTCCCAAAATGTAACCCAGTATCTTCCATGTGTTGTATCGATTCCAAGTACACACACACACACAATCACACACACACACACACGCACTCCTCCGAGCACACACAGAAATACAAGCTCAGCCTCCAATGTGCTGTACCCTCGCAGGGGCATCCATGCATCCAGTAGGCTCACGCAACACAGCATGCTCTCTCCTAGATGTAGTACCTGCTCACAAGCCTACAAATATCCCCACTAACACCAGGGCCGGACTGACTACGGGGCGTTTTGGAATTCTGCAGAGGGGTCTGATTTTACTGAGGGGGGGGTGATTTTGTTCATGGAGACCTGAGTGTACTTCGAAATAATTAAAGCAAAATGAATTTCGTTTAGTACACGCAGGTCCGATCAACAAAATCAGCCCCCAGCTCGGCAGCATTCCAAAACACCCGGTAGTCAGTCCGGCCCTGACTAACATGCATAACTATGTGTGCTATTTCCTAATGCACTGTGCCTTCTCAGAGGCACACATGTCCCAGTGCACCCAAACAACAACATATGCTATATCCTGATGTACATTACTTTCCCACAAACACACATACATCCCAGTGCTGATCACAATCAAATGCAAGCCGAGGATGAGTTACATACACAGTAGAGGAAAGGCACCAGAGTAAGCCAGGAGTCACCATTCCCATAACACACATAAAAAGGCATCTTTACTTTACTGCTCACTAAAAACTAAAAGCTCTGTATGCTGCCACCACTGCGCTCACTCTACTTAACACCCGGTGAAGTCAGTAGCCTTCTGCCACTTAAGGGTAGCTCTTTGGGTACCCTCCGAGGCTAAGCAGACCGCAGTCCATGAGAAAGACCTAGGTCATAAAGCACACACGTGATCCATGTTGACTCATGGCCAAAAATCATTACTAATGATCCAGATGTCGCCACAACTGGGGCACTCATGGCAGGGGTACACGTTTACCATCATGCCAGGGACTTTTCCAACCCAACAGGTGATAGTTTGATCATTATTGTAAATAAAAGAAAGCATCCCCTGCCATACGTGATAAGGATATTACAAGACATCTCGGAGGTCCATAACTGTATAATAATATCAATAATATTAATAATAATAATAATAATAATAATAATAATAATAATAATAATAATAATAATACAGGTTGCAGGATGAAAAGGTTAACAGACAGAAGCAAAAACAGACATCCATTATGTTACATGGCACCAGGGCCCAGACTGGGTCTCACCAGCCCGCATGGTTGTATAAACAGAACGTGCAAGTGCTTGCCCACATTTCATTAGTCTTCATACCCTGTGAGTCTGACAGTGTGCAGGTAATCTTTAGGATCTAATGGCGGCATACCACCAATGAGAACTGCCGAGACTAAGGCACACTAACGTCTCGACCTTGAAATGGACGCGTTTTCAATAATGTGTTGAAAGAAAACATTCGCCAATTTGCAAACCCGTGTTTCCAATGACTGCAAGCATGGAATGGCAGTCTCTTTATTTTGGACATATTAATTTCTCTCTACAGGATCTTGGAACTTGGATTAATATTTTCTTTGATTAAAGTGGATCAAGCACGTGAATATGCTATATATGGGAGAGATTTCACTTTCCTGAACGGATTAAGGGGTCGCCTTACAGTGCATAATTCTTCCATGCCTCCTGCCAATCTCAAAAAGAAATGTTTAAAGTCAATTCCACACTAATTCTCCTTCGAAAATAGAAAAGTTTCAGCGTTAAAGCTGTCAAATCACTAGCAGGTTTTGTTGTGTGTACTTGTGAAGGTATGTGAGCTGGTAGTAAGCCACACATATCCATACAAACAACTTATGTATTTTAACCAGCTGCTGAACACGTTTAAAATAAGTCACTCAGATAACATGGGATTTCCTCATACAGTATGCCGCCAATGTTAAACTTTGTTTTTCAGTACAAAATTCAAATCTACTGTCTCAAAATTGAGTGCTGAAACATACAAACAACACAAAAATGAACACATAAGAACAGAAAACTGTTTTGAAAACTGTTCTTGTAAATATAAATTTGATCCTAAATTAACATTGAAAAACTGTATGTACATATGTGTCATTTATATTGCACAAATATAGCTAGAAGGCAGTGGAGTGCTGTACGGGGTCAAAGGCAAAGATACAGTCAATGTTTGATTGGAGGGTTAGCTGGTTTCAAAGGGTGTTAACATGAAGAGCTGCACTGGCTTAGTGTAGAGTGGCGCGCACATTATTTTGAGTTTGTGGTGTCGAAAGCTCATACATATAACTCAGAAATTCTTGAGTAAATGCATGAACTTAGTAAGCCCAATTTGGAAACAAAGAAAGCCTAGCCTTGTTCACTGTTTCCAAACTATGGAGCCCATTAGGAGGTAGGGCGGATCGCCACCGCCCGCATGGTGGTGGCGATCCGCCCTACATCCTAGCCCGCCCACCACCCATTTCCCCCCGCCACATTAGTATGGCGGGGGGACCGTGGCGGATGGTGATGTCTGCTAGACACCACCATCCATATCAGGATTCAGGCGGGAGGGTGCCTTTCCATGGCGGCGTTGCCGCCACGGAAAGGTATGCAGTGTTTGTGTTTGGGGGCCCGTTGCGGGACCCCAGGATTTTGGGGGGTGGGGGGTGGCACATGGGGGTACCCATAGTACCCCCCAGCAGTTCCATGCACAACATGGCAGGCACCGCACAGTGCCTGCCATGTTGTGCATGGAAGTGCACAACATGCCTTCCTGGCATTGTGGCGGGCGGTGCTGAGTGCACCGCCCGCCACAATGCCAGGAATGCAGGATGCGCCCGCCACTGAGTGGAGAAGTGTAGCTCAGTGGTTAGAGGCGGCAGACCCGGAAGCTGAGATCGGCCCGGGACCAGGGTTCAATTCCCAACGCGGCAGGGTCTTGGATCAATGTCCGCGGACTCGATAATTCTCGCCTCGGCGCCTATTCTAACCTTGGGCTCCACTCTGCAACTCTGGGCAATAGCTTGCTTAATCTTCACAACGGCCCTTTCAACGCCGGGGATGCCTGGTCTCACCTTGGGGGTGCCCAGGAGGGACCATCTCACAGGGAAAGCCAGGACGGGTTCCCCAGCGGTATGCAGCGCCGGGACACCCTGGTGTGGGTAGCTGTGTGCTTCACAAGTATACCATTAATTAACTGTGGCGGGCGCATTCTAATTGCCCACACGGGACCCCCACCCTTATGGCGGGCGGTCCCAATCCCCGAAAGGATGGCGGGCGGATCCTAATGACCCCCTATGTGTTTTAACCCCTTCGACGCTAATGACAAAGCCAGCTCGTCATGGGCGTTACCTGCGCTGCGCGGATGACGAGCTGGCTTTGTCACGTTACGCGGGATTTTTGAAAATGCCGCGCACAGCGGGAAAAGCCGCCGCAGCGATGCGGTTAAGGAGAAATTCTCAGCTATATGTATTAATTTTAGACTCTGCAAGTGCATGACAAGAGGCACTTGGCTCTGCATTGAGCCAGCTCAGCTCTTCATGATACAGTCTTAAAAATGTAACTGGACTGTGACTGTATCATGGCGTAGTGTCCTGTAAATATGTCTTCAGCTCTTTCCTAATTTGGAGCGGCGTTGTGGCAATCTTGATGAATATAGGAGAGAAAGTACTTCGGTGGCTAGGCTATGCCAAGTGATGCAATGGATGAAGCTCCAAACAGATGTTCAGACACCTTAGTATTCTCTGAACTTTAATAGATAACGTGCATTGGCTTCTGCTGGTGAGGAAAGTGACACAAACCTCTTTTTGGTGCATTTGCCCGTTTATTTCCCAACAGCGATCTTGACAAAGATTCAACCTGCATTCCTTCCCTTTTAGGGAGCGAGTGGCAAAATTATGGAGGGGGGAGCCCTCTTATGCACACCAGCTAAACAACTGCTCTCAATGTGTTTGTCAGGACCCAGTTGGTTGAGTCTGGTGGGAAAAGATGGTCCTTCATCAGGGGAGTGTAATTTGTAGGCCTACAGCATCACATAAGAGTTACCCTTTTGTCTGTTGCCAACATTTCACACACCTGAAGGTGTACGTGCAATGCTTAATAATGGACACCGCCACCACATAGCTTCTGCTAGATTAAACTTTCCTGAGGCCACGTGCTATCCCTGATTTTCACTTCACTCTCTCCTATGCAAATAAAGACACACCTCTTGAGCACCACTATGGGAGAAGTGGCATTTACCACAAGAACAGGTCACTGTGAAGCATCCTCCAGATTGTGATTTGGGACTCAAGCACATTAGAACCCACACACAGTGGGAGCTCATTAGTTATGATCTCACAGTGTCTTGAGTAATTTGGACCCACAGTGTCTTGAGTAATTTGGACAATAGTGTCTTCCTTAGATGTCATTCTTGATATTAGTATTATAAATTGAATTGCCTAAGACACACTATAGCAACATTTCCAGTAACTGATACGTAAAGGGCCATGGGACAGTTCACAGAATCCTTGCAGTGGTGCGAAAAAAAGGGAAAATCCTAACAGGGAAAAAGCAAATAATATTTAACCCAAAGTACTGCAGCTAACTGATAAACACTATCTTGCAGAAATAAGGCACTAATAATAGAGGAAAATTCTCAATATTTCATTCAAAAAATGTAACTAGCAAAAGAGTTCCACCAAGCAGCTATTGCTGATGGTAAACAAACTCTGCACCCGTTCCGGACACAGTTCAATTGAAAACAACCAAGACTTTTGCACTACACTTGCAAATTATTATTTATTTTTAACGTAGAAGGGATATTCAATAATTTCTTGACCCACAATAAGTCCAAGTCGAAGGATTCTAGAGTTGGTCATATCCCACCTGAGGATGTATCATGTATTGAATTCTCCCCCTTTAAAAACGAACAAATAGCCAAGCTAATAAATTCATCTAAATTAGGTTTGCCATCAGATCTCTGTTCTCCATCTATTGTAAAAAAGGATACCTATATCATTGCAAATCAATTGACAACAATATTCAACAGTATGTTCAACATGGCTCCTTTTTGTAAACAATGGTGAAGGGCAACTATACTCCCATAATTTAAAAACTAACCTTAACCCACAGGACCCATATAGTGAGAAATTACTGAATCAACACCTCTCCATATTCATCCATCACTATAAACTCCTTGACCCGACACAATTCAGATTCAGAAAGAGACACCGTAAAGAGATCACTTTGATTGTGGCCATTGAAGAGATCAGATCCACCCTGCACAAAGGGGGAAGCAGCACTGGTTTTGTCGGATCTTTCAGCAGGGTTCAACACTGTCAATCATACTGTATTGATTGATTGACCCTATGAGATAGGAGTCAAATGAAAAGTTTTAGCTCTCCCAAAATCCTCTCTTGGGGCCAGATGTAGGTAGCCAAATACCGGTCGGTAACGGCCGAATTCGGCAGTTACCGACCGGTATTTGGCTTTTGAGATGTAGGTGGGTCTGAATTTACAGAATCGGTATATTTACCGATTCGGTAAATCTACCACTTCGGTATTTTACCGAATCGGTAAAAATACCGATTCTGTAAATCCATATGTAGGTGACACTCCTAAGAGTGCCACAGGCCCTTAAAAATCCGTATTTTACCACCCAATCCTATTGGGTGGTAAAATACCGAATTCAGGTGTGCATGCACATCTGTGCATGCACACCTGTGCCATGTGACACACAGACATGCCCTTAGGGCATGTATGTGTGCCACATGGCACACATGCCTGTACTTGGGGTGCTAGAGGGTGTCAAAGTGACACCCCCTGCACCCTTGCAGGATTCGGTATTTACAGAATCTGTAAATACTGATTCAGTATTTCACATTGATTCCTATGGGCTTCAAGGCCCATAGGAATCAATGTGAAATACAGATTCGGTATTTACAGATTCTGTAAATACCGACTCTTACAGATTCGGTAATTTTTTACCTACATCTTCCTCCTTCCTATTTACCGACTCCTAAATACCGATTCGGTATGAGTCGGTATTTTAGAGTCGGTAAATAGGAATTACCTACATCTGGCCCTTAGTGAGAGAGAATAATCAGTGTCATCAGAGATTTTGTTTCAGAACCCGTTTTCTTCCCCTGTGGAGCCCCCAGGGGTCTTCACTAAATCCCACCTTATTTAACGGATATTTTACTACTCTGGCAGCTCTGATCAAATATTTTGTTTTTTCTCTCTTTTCCTACATTTATGACACCCTGATTGTCATTTGTTTAGTCAGTAATATTGAAAAAAACAACATCAGATTTAATAACTGCATGCTGGCAAGCAGTGAATGGATGAGTTCTAAGTTCCTTAAACTAAACTCAGTAAAAACAGAAGTTGTTATTTTTGGCAAAGAAACTTCTTTTTGGTACCCCAGCTGGTGGCCTCAAGAACTAGGTAATCCCCCTGATCCTGTAAAGAAAGCAAAAAAACTGGGAGTGTAGATGGACAATAAATTGACATATGGTAACCAAGTTAAAACTGCCACGACATCTGCCTTCTTTATCATTAAAACACTAAATACAATTTGACCTTATCTTCCTGTGACATTACAGAAAACAGTTATGATGGTGCTAGTAATATCCAGACTAGATTACTGCAATGACCTATTTTTAAATATCTAAAAACAATTCCTCACCAAACTCCAAGTCCTTCAGAATACAGAAGCACTTTTGCTCATGGTATCCCTAGTAAGCTCCAGAATCATTTTTAAGACCTTATGTATCACCCGTAAGGGCATCTACAGCAGAGTTTCTTCTGGGATATCGCCCAACAGGACATTTGTGCTCTCTCAACGCAAATAATATAATTGTTCCAACTTTCAGACATGCTTCCTAGGGCGGAAGAGGCATGATAGGGGATGCAGCTAGACTGTGGAACACCCTCCGGGCTCATTTTAAATCTATCCCAGACCTTTGGTCTTTCCGGAGAGCTCTGGAAACATGGATTTTTTACTGCTAGGGACCTACCTTTTAACTGCATTGTCAGATCTCAACAATGTTGAAGCAGCACCAAGACACCTCTGGGTTTTCGTTGTGCTATACAAATCATTTTTAACATAACACAGCATAGCAATACAAATGACTTTATACTGTAGAGATTGTTGTATTTTTATTTGTTTAAGAATTTGTAATGGGCACAGCTACCCAGAAAGGTTTCATTTTGCAGAGCAAGATAGGAGGGGAGTCTAGGAACATCAGATTAAAAGAACCAGGTCTTCAAGTCCTTTTGGAACGCAAGTAGGCACCATGAACAAGGCTCGGTTCAGAGATCTCAACGCTTGCGTGGGCTGCTAGGACACCACCAAGTCCTGAATGTAGTAGCATGGCCCTAATCCAGATTTAGCCTTGAACACATAGCATAGGGCTTTAAATGTGTGATACAGCTTTTTGCAAGTTAATCGTTGTCCATAAATTCCTTTTAAAGAAAAACGAGGGCCAATTGATTTTTCACGATGTTCACATAGTCTGAATAAAAAAAATAGTTTGACGTTTAGTCAGTGCCTTACTCTGTTACAAAAAACAAAAAAACAACGTATACCCCCTTTCCTATCACAGATCCAGCCATAAACTTTGTAAATATATTTGCTGGCTGCTAAAGTACGCGCATTTTTAAGGCTTTTAGGGGCATATTTACAATAACTGGCGCATCCCTGCAAATCAGCAGGGATGCGCCAGTTATTGTGCGCCGCAGCTCCGCCATCATAGATGCGCCGCATCTACAATGCGGCGCACCATGGTGCAAAAACGGCACAGATGCATCACTCATCTGTGCGGTAAGTGTGACGCATTGCTGGAGTTGCTTCGCAAGCGCGACCCAGCTCCAGCAATGCTGTGGGGGCCCTATCTAGTTAATGCTGCGTCAATCCTTACGCCTGCTTCAGGCAGGCGCAGGGTTTTGACGCAGCATGGGCCTAAAAGTGACTGAGTGAAATCTTGTAGATTTCACTCAGCCACTTTTGGTAGGCGTTCCTGCGCCGGAATGCCCCCCCCTGCGCTGGAAGGCATACATGTGTCTCAGGGCATTACAGCGTGACGCATCTCCCAGATGCGTCACGTTGTAGGTACCCCCGCACCATGGAGCAGGATTTGCGCCGCCGCTGCGTCACAAAAGTGACGCAACGGCGGCATAAATGATGAGCAAGGGGCTTGTAAATCTGCCCCATTGTATATTTCAACGTGGTAATGCTATTGAAAAACAGTTCAAATTAAAATACGTAGTCATTTGTAAAAGAGGTGCCCTCCCGCAGAAAGTAACGCTATACGCTTTGATTTCTGAAATGTTTTCTCAATTTCATTGCTGAGTTAACAAGCTGTGTGGAATCATTGCAAATCATAAACAGATTTCCTTTGTTACAATTAAGTCCATAAACAAGATATATTGATACGTTTTAAGGAAAAGTACCAACACTCTAGAGAATAATGCCATGGTTCAACTGTTTTCATGAACAGTTCTTAAAGTAATACTCGAACATCAACTGTACTAGAGAGAAAAGTAAAATTCAGGCTAAGATTTCTTAAACTTTGTGAGGCGCTGCCTGAATATCTGCAGCGCTGCTGTGTGTGAATGCCAAATTATTGTTCAGATGTCTGATCAATGTTTGTTAAGACTTGTGCACTGGTGATGTCATCAGTCGTGCTTGTGCTAAAAAGCGGCTATAGTGTGAAGCTAAGTGTTGTGTTTCTTGCAGAGTTGCGCCAGGGGTGTATTGCATAAGATTTACACTTCAGGTGATTCGTCCTGTATAAATGTCAAAACAATTGCATCCATCCATGGGTAAGCTACATAAAATGAGTAATTGTGCTGAAGTTATATGTTAGGCATAGGACTATCATAGAATACTCCCCTTGCCCTATTTTAGGTCAAGCATTCAAGACCTCTTTAATATACTTTAGTATATACTTTACTATATATACTTTAGTATATACTTATATGTGTATGTACTTTGTGGGCTCTGGAGATCAACCCTAGGACTTGTCTGCTTCCGCTTAGGGACCTTTTTTCTGTCAACTGCCTCTATTTAACTGTCTTGATAGAAAACGGCCTGCAGAGGTTAGAAAAATTCCAGAATTTCTTTCTGCTGGGGGACTTTCTTTTTTTAGTTTTTCTGGCCAATACCTCTATTTAACTTTCTTGATAGAAAACGACCAGCAGAGGTCAATAAAATACCAGAGTCACTTTAGCATTTTCTAGATTCCAGTCCATAGAAATTGTCTTCCACGAGCACCCGTAGACAATAATATTTTTTCCAAATCTTGTATTTCAGTGATATGACAACCGAAGGCCCTGATTTTATATTTAAAACAGAGCTTTGCACTATACCATTTCCAGCTGAAAGGCAATATTTCTTTCCATGTGTTCCCATACCTGGTGTGTCATGCAGTTTGGTGCCTCCTTTCCCTCCATGTAAAAGAACAGTAGATGTTTCAGGACCCAGGCTAATGTGCTGCATAGCGAAATACATATAAGGTCCCAAAGGCGAGACCGATTGCATTGCAAATGCTTGTTTTAATTTGACCCTGCAATTTCACGTGTAACCAAGCCTTGTTATTTTAGTAGATACAGACTAGGATAGAATCACAGGGGATGTTTGTGTTCCTTTAATACAGCCCCCGCGAATAGGCTATGAGGGGTTGCACTCCACAAGCCAAATTGACTTCTAGAGGGAGATTTACTACGATTGTTTGCGGTGTTTTCATCACAAAAGTGACACAAATCTGCGCAAAATCTTTGGTTCCCAATTAACTTTCCAGCGATAAACTTGTTTAGCACTGGAAATAACAGAAGGGTCATGCGAAGCAGCGCATTGTGCTGCTTTGCACTACTTTGCGCCGGGGGCGCTCCAAGGGTGGTGCATGGGCGTTCCCATGCAGCCGCCCATAATTTCTCATGCTAAAACCTAATTTACTAAATAAAGTAGATTGGGTTTAGCGTGAGAAAACTGCACCCTTTTCAAGTAGGTGCAAGAAAGGATAAATGCTTTCATTTCTTCCTTTTCCAACTTTGCATGTGTGCTGCACTTTTACAGCACACATACAAAGTGGGAACATGTTTAAAGGGAGACGGTGCAACGTATTTTGCCACTGCAAGGGTTCCTTCCAGTACAAAACCTATGCTAGACCGAAGGAAACACCCTTGCGCCATGGCTCGCGCCAGCTGATTTCAGCTCCGGCGCTGGTGAGAGGGGAGGAGAGTGCGTTATTCCTGTCAATCATGCGCTCACCTCCTCCCTCTTTTAAATGTAGCCCAGCGCAGCATTCTCGGCTGCTGCGGTGCACTATGGGAATAAATAGTAAGTCTGCCCCCTAGTGCTGCCCTCTTGTACACTTCCAGTGCAAAACAGCGTTTGCACACAAATGCGGATAGGTGCTGCCTTTTCGCAGCTCTGCAACACTTTGTGATGCACAAGTGTCTACATAAAATTCTAGTAAATTTGGGCCTCACTGTCATACAGCAGCAGATACTGATTTCCTCTTTTCAGGGTTATTTTAAAACAAGTCACATCAGTATCAAATGTGTACAAGGCACACATTCTTAGCTTGTTATTGTCTGCAGTGGGCACGCGGCGCTGCACTGAAGCCTACCCAGCTGCGATGTCAACCAGAGCCAGCCTCGGAATCACAACTGCTATGTCTGCTTCCTCTGTGCAAATCAAGATAGTTTGTAATATTGATCACAGCGATTTTTCTCCTTGTTGTGGATTTTTCTTACCCGCCATCGAATTTAGGCCTGTGCTCTGTTTGCCATTGCCTCCAATACGTGAGCAGAGCCGTTTTTTTGTTTTTGTTCTATACGGGCCAATAGGCCCCTGGCATGCAAACAAACACTTGTGAACACGTTGACGTCCTATGAAGGATGAAGCAGCATGTCTGACAAGCAGTGGCTTTCATATCGCGCGCTTAAGAACCCGGCAAGTGCGCCATGATGCCTGCTGCCTTTCAGGCTACAGAGCAGCTTAGGACTACAGAGCAGGCATGTCATCATACCAATTTATGGTATGCCTCGCCATTCTGATTGAAGTGCGCCTTGACAGTGAGCTTTACACCGCGTCCTTCTGACTTTTCTTCAGTTTTATGGTAATGTGAGCAACTAGGAATGTGTTACATTAGAAAAGAGAGCGGGTTTGACATTAGACTCCTTGACACTTATGAAGCCCTTTCAGAACTTGTCACTTGTATGATTTTTTCCCCTGAAAAGGGAAGCTTAAAAAGAGGCAATTATCTAACCATGAAGCAGAATATAGTATACATCACCCAAAGGCTCCTCAGAATAAAACAGTGCGCCTGCTGTACTTTCTTATGATGTTATCGGGGCATTCCGGAATCCTCTAGAAATGTGTGACTGAAAATTCAGAGCAAGGCTTTGAAAATATACTCCATATTTTCCTGCGACACAGAGGCTACCTTGAAGTCAATTGTATGCTGCGTAATTCTGGTCCTTCGTCCATTTCTGAATATGTCCAGACCTGAGCAGTTATGGCAAACGAGGAAAAAAAGCAATTTAGCAAGAAAAACACACTATAGTAAAATAAAGAGGCTAATTTTAGATGTTTGGGCTCATGGGCCACATCCCATATCTTAGTGGTCCAATTTTTTCCCCTTGTGTGAGACATGCCAAAAAACCCCGTTTGAACACTTCTGTGTGGAGGTGTATAAGTTCCATATACGTCAGGTGCGATATTTCACTGAAGAAAACCACCTGTTTTTCAAAATGCTGAAATCCTGGTTCTATTACATTGTTGACCTCACACCTAAAATAAAATTATTCCAGCTTCTACTGGGTTTGAGGGCGAATATTGTGGGCCTAGTCCAGTACAATATATTGTACTCAATCTATCCTACTCTTCAAAGGTAAGGACACAGTAAAATAAGATATATTCAACCATATCTGAGAGAGCTACAGAATGCAAACATCGAAGTTTCTCAGACTCACACGACTTACATATCATGCAACTGTTCCACTCTTATGTATGTGTTAATTTTATACAGCCTGGAACATGTTGAAACCTCAGTGGAAACAATAGGGGCAAAAGATCTTCAAATGCAAGACACATAATCACTTCCTGTCGAGACGAGGAACACAAATAAAAGGTGCCAGAGCAGTGAACCTGAAATACACAAAGGCTTAAAAAACTATCAGAATTTGAATTATCTCCAATTTCACATTTATTAGTAGGGTGGGGCAAAATTTGCTTTATGCTGGTGTAATTATCGCAACATCACTAATTTGACTTTACTCATGGGGTGCATCAACACATTTTCCCATAGACACACAATGGGCAAAACTCTTTGATGCATCTGGCCCAAGATGCCCAAATTACACTACCGAGCCACATCACGTGATTGCACGCTGTGCACAGTAAACATTTACTGCGAACAACACGAATGACAAGACTCGGGTTGGTGTTGTTACTGATGTGTTCGATTTTTCTTATTATTTTTTAAACGTGAAATGCTTCCAAAGTGGACGAGGGGATGCATTTCAAGATAAAAGTACAGTGCCAAATGCAAGTTTTGCATTTTACAAAATTACACGTCAGCTGAGCATGAGCAAATTACACTCATTTCGCTCTCACCTCGTTATAAAGGGACCATCCCCAATGAAAGCTCAGGCATGGACTCAGAAGTACTCGACAGTGTAAAAATTATATAGCTTTTAGGCACAGTAGTACAGTACATGTTGTTGCTGTTGTAAGACAAATAAAGAGAGTTCGGGTAGTACGCTGCATGTACCCTAAATGGCTTACTCAATAGGACTCAAAGGGGCAGATTTACAAGCTCCTTGCGCCACCCGTACGTCACTTCTCCCAATTTAAAAATGACGCAAACGTGGCGCAAGGGGCTTGTAAATAAGCCCCAAAGTGTTTTGGCCGGAGTGGTGACAATCTTCAATTTTTATTAACTTAATGAAATAATTAAAAGTACCCATATTTTTTATGTTGGAGCACAAAGCTGTTTGTGATAATCATACTGTGTTCATACTGTTACATTGGTTCTGTGTTCTCTCTGCCTCAGGTACCATCATATTTCTGTGAACAATAGCGCTCCGCGAGCATTAGAACTGTTCACAAACATAATGTTGTGGGGCATTCACAAAACACTTATGGGTACGGGACATAGTACTACGGCATTCCTCTTTTATATTTTATTGCCTACCTTTGTGAATCAGTACTGAAGCATCCAACTTGTTAATAGTAACTGTGCAGAGGGGGCATTATCCTTTTGATCTGTACTGCTTGCATATCAATATTTGCTCATCGATCCTATTTTCTTCCCATTTTAGAAGTTTTGGGGACAATTGACAAAGGCATGAAAGAGTATGTAAAAGTATATTACATGCATGCTACTTCAGTACAGGAGCGTCACATTTTTTGACGCTCTTGTGGCGCAGCGCCATTTTCCATACTTACAAGGTGGCTCTAAGCCACTTTCCGGGGCTTAACGCCACCTTGTATATATGTCCCTTTCCAGTGCAGCCCTCTGCGGCAAAGGTGCGAGCAATGGGTGTTGCTGTGGGCCTTCCACTGCAAAACCCAGTGCTTTTTTATGCTGCCTCAGATTTACAAGCCTGGGGCTGTGGAAAAAAATGTAATGGGATACCAGGCATTAGAATAGCGCAACATTTGAATTTTCCATGTGTGCTGCATTCTGCAGCACATTTAGAAGGTGAAAATTACCATTATTGATTGTTTATGTGCAAGAAGGTGTCCCTTCTTGCACATAAAATATCATCCCTGCAGTGCAGGCACCCTTGCAACATGGTGGCAGAGTACCTGCCCTGGCACTAGGCATTTCTTTTGCACCTGCGCTAGAGGAAACGCAGGGGTTTGTGTATTTTTGTGAATATGGCACATCCCTGCATTTTGAAAAGGTTGGAACGTGGTGCTGCCTAATTTGGCCCAGCTCCAAGCTCACATATTTTGCCTCATAATATTTACCCAGTGGCCATGGTTCTAGTCCTGTTTTGCATTTTATGTCTTCTCTTAATGTGTCCAGTGACCTCGCTGGATGTTGCTTTTCTCATAGCCAAGTAACTGATTCATTGTAACATTTTCTATTATTATTAGAATTGGGCATGAGTTAGTGTAATACTGGGTTTGGGGATTCTCTACATATGACTTATTATTAAAAGTGATGTACATAAACACCAATTGATCATTCAATTATGCTTTATTGTTTCTGTGATTACTTTGTTGTTCGGTGCCTGGGTACTCCACATTCACACTCTCTTGATGTACCTAACAACCAGGAGTTGCATTGATTGACAGTCCTATTGTACATGAACATTGCTCCTATGTGCTGCAGTTGGCTCTTGGCACATATACTGTCAAGTGAGGCTATCTACTAAAGTTTCTATGATACACCAATGGCTGTCTTTCTCAGCAAAATCATATTGCCAAGACTTCTGACCACTCCAATTGCATTAAACATGACACATGCAATTTTCATAAAACTAGGAGCAGGGGCGGCTCTAGGCTCATGGTGGCCCTGGACAGGGATCGTAGGTAGGGGGCCTTGGAAGAGGGGGTCCAGGTGGGGCGGAGCCCCCCGGAGCTCAGGGGGGTCAGCGTGTTTGGAAGGGGAACAGAGCCGCAGGGCGCCAAATCCCTGCCAGGGGCCGCCACGCAAATATCTGGGGTTTGGCGGCCCTGTGCAGGTGCACAGCTTGCACATGCCTAAGGCCGCCCCTGCTAGGAGAATATTCATCTGTGCATAATGAGATTTTGTGTACTTTCCTAAAGGCTGGATCAGTGAATAAGTTTTGTTCACCCATCAATTTTTCCGGTATTGATTTGAGCTACCAAGTCACTCATTAATCTCACTTCGAGATTTAAGAAAGCGCAATCTTTTGTTAGTGTATGCTTTTATTTATTTCTTTTAACGAACTAAGAAGGGAAACGTCAAGGACCCCTTTCAATAGCACAATCAAAGCGATTGCATAGCAAATAATAACTCAAATCGACATTGTGAGCTTCAGCTTAAATTAATACACTGTTGGTAGTCCGAGGCAAGTCACCTTTTAACATAAAAAATTGTCAGTTTAGCAAATCTACTTCGCATTTTCCTCAAAGATAGAATACGGTTTCCAGCCCGATTTAGCAGTATAGACAGAAGCATAAATAGATCTTGTGCAGAGCCAATTCCTCCTACATTTTGTTTGATGAAATACATTCATCGTTTTAAAAAAAAGAGTGCCATCCCATATCTTCTCTGGAAAGTTTCCACTTTAATTCTTCATTTAGATATCAATAACCAATCAATGCTACTGGTTCCATTTGTGAGTTACAGTATTCTGGATAGTAATCTGATGTACGTCCATATTTATAGGCTTTACAGTATATCCCTGAAAGCAGTTATCTCAGATAGAATTGTTGGATACAGATATACCTTTGGACATGAAGCAACTATATGCCAAATGCATACACGTTTGTTTTTACATCTAGGGCATGGTGGTTGCCTTTCGTAGTTTCAAGGGTTCTGAATTTGTGGTATTATGTTGTACGTACTTGAATTTAACGGGAGCTTGTTTACACAGCTGGAGATTATCCTGAATATCTACATGGATGCAATCCACCCCCACGGACCAATTTTGGACCAAGTTGATCTATGCTACATAAAGTGTGGTCAACATTTAAAATCCCAATTTGATCTCATAACAGTGAAACCAATTCAGCTACACAATAACTACCCAACAAATAAAATTGAGTTTAGTAAGGTTTCATTATAAATTCCGAAACAGATTGACATAAGTCATTCTAAACATCATGGTATAGAAATATAGACCAACAGAATAAGTCCAAATCACCTAAAGAGATTTTCCCTATTTAACAAAAAGCATTTAACTAATTCAGTTATAGTGATGAAATTGAGCAGGAGAAAGAATTGAACTTTAATTGCATCAGTGGATTTTCAAAAGTAAGCATGGGCATGCTTTCTTTCCCTGCACTTCCTTAAAATGGACAACTCTAAGCTAGGAAGCATTGAATAAGAATGGATAATCCAAGGTGGATAGGAGAGAGGGAAACATGGTGCCCGCTATTTGGGTGGCGGCGTGCGTCCTGAGCAGCATTCTCTCCCTCCCCCGGCCATGAGCTAGCTATGCTGGGAGGTGAAGTAACAGCCATCACGTATTGAACCAGGACCCCTACCTCTGGAGGTTTGAGTCTTTTGAGCCTTTTGGATGTGTGTTGGTGCAGCCGCCATATCACTAAGTCCTCCACGTCCGCTCTGCCTGCCGCACTGGTCCGGTGCCGCCCTGGAGTTGAGATGCGGTCGCAGAGCGGCAGCCCGCCGTCTCCTCTGGGTTAACAGCAGCAGTGTAAGAACCAGCGCCTGCACTAGCATCTGCGATTTTTTGGGGAGAGCAGCTGGCAGGGAAGAAGCTCGGGTGGAGGAGGAGATCAACAGCGGCGGTGGTAAGAGTGAGACCCCCTCTATACAGTTGGAGTCTCGCCCTGAATTGTGTAAGGGGGATACAGACGAGGACTACCCTAAAGTAAGTTCTGGCAAGAGAGGAGGCAAGAGGAGGGGAAAACGTGGGAAGAGCGTGGTTGGAGAAGAGGGCAGTCTTGAAGGGCAGGACAACGAGCAACATGTGCCAAAAGAGATAAAAGAGATATCGGGGGTGTACTATCAGGCAGGAAAAGTAAGGGGGGCTACCCCTTCAGATCACAGTACAGCTTTTCAAAACTACCAGGTGAAGGGAAGGAGTATAAAAGGGGGCAGAAAAAAAGGTGCTACCCCACACAACACTGTCGGAGCCACACCATCTTTGCGCTAATTTTTCAGGGTACAGCCAGAAGTTCTGATTGTTTCAAAACAGGGAGAGGCTTCTGACTCCCACAGCTTTGTCGGTGCCGATAAACCCTCAGGTGGTATGGAACCCAAAGAGCTCCCCCCAATCTCCAGTAATACGTTCACCGTTACGGATATCATGACTACAATTCCTGAATCCTCTATGATATCCTCCATGCCAGTTTTAGTACCCGGGACATCAGAGGCATCCGAGGCAATCTTGGAGCAGATTGAGCTACAGGGAGAGAGTGGAGAGATCCGTATGGGAGCTGTAGAAGCTAGCCGTTCATCGGGGGTCTCGATAGAAGCCCTGTTTGCATCCTTAAAAGAAGATATAAAACATGGCTATGCAGTCTCTGTAGATAACCAGACCGAGATTCGAGCGGCATGTGAGATCCTGGAAATAAAGGTAGATTTGTTAAACTCAAGGACTGAATCTTTGAAGAGCTCGGTTGAGGAGCTCAAGTCAAATCTGGGGTTGGCTGAAAGAAAAATTCAAACTTTACAGAGAGACGGAGATGTTCTACGGGATAGGGTGGAATCACTTGAAAACAACTCGCGTAGAAACAACCTACAACTTATGAAGGTCCCAGAGGGCAAGAAAGGGGCAGACATTAAGACCTTCGTTATTGCACTGCTTAAGGAGACTCTAGCACTCGAGGAGTCAACAGACTTTTCGGAAAGAGACATCCAAAGAATCCATAGGGACCCTTTCGCCTCAATCTTAGTAGAACAAAACCTAGGAAGATTCTTATTAAATTCCTTACCTACGCGGTCAAGGAAAAGATTTTGAACTTGGCTCTGAAGGCGAAAGTTTTAAGAAGTAGAGACTTATCTTTTCAGGTGCGTTCGGATCTTTCTAGAGTCACACTTGAGCGTCAGTGGGAATTGGGTCAAAGAATGGAAACATTTAGGAAAGTCGGCGCTACAGTCCAATTAAAATTTCCGGCTTTCCTAAAAATAAGGTTTAACAATAAGATGTATAACATCAGATCAGCTTATGAGGCAGATGAGTTGCTAGAATCCCTAAGCAAATCATTCCCCGGGAAGGCATGATCAGTGTACGGTATGGTAGGTTTGCTTTTCATTTTGGCCCTTCCTTTTATTGCATTAAGATTAAGATGCTTATGAGTGAGTGATTCCCCTTTAATACCTGTTCTAGGATTGGCATTTATATAAGAAAATTAAAGTATGAATTAAAATAAATAAATAAAATATAATAGCTAAGTATTAATTAATAAGGAAAAGAGAAAGGAGGAAAGGAGAAAAAATATAGAGAAATACGTATATAATATGTTCATTTTATTTCTTTACATATCAAAATGAGGGAGAAAAAAAAAGGGGGGGAAGGAAAGGGATAAAGTGAAGGAAAAAAAAATAAAAGGACAAGAAAGAGAGGAAAGGAGGGGAAAGAAGAAAAGGAAGGAAGGAAGGAAAGAAGGAAGGAAGAAAAGGAGGAAAGAGTAAAATAAATTTTCACTCTCACTATGGGGTTCTTTTTTTTGTTTTTTGTTTTTTTTAGGGATTTCTTGTTTTCTTGGTTCTATATTAATACATGGTTACACCAGCACAAACACAAAACATGAATTAAGGGGATGGGAGAGAGAGGCTATAGGACGCAAAACTGGTCATACATCAGACCAGAGTAAAGGGGGAAGGGTTTCCCAAGGGGAGGGGGGATGGATGGAGGGGAGGGGGCACAGCGGGGCAAAAAGAAAAAATACCTCATTCATCAAGACCTTGCTAGTGTTATTTAGGTAGATGATCAGGAGTGACGTGAGGGACGGAGTGCAAATGGCTGGTTGTGGTCGAGTATGGCTAGGGCTAGGTGTTCAGAAACTTAAGGTAACATCTGCTAAGGGGAAGGTAGGAATAACATGACTACTCAGTGGTTTCCGTCTTGGAATGTCAACGAAAATAATGGTCCGTGACCAAATGTTTAAAGGGTAAAAATTCTTGTTGTGTGAAACACTACAACATGGTTATTTAATAACCCACCAGAGAATTTTTATGCATGTACACAATTACGATTTATGCATATATAAGTGTCAAAGGACAACACATGAAATTGCATTGAGTGCACACCGAAATTTACAGAATACATGTAAATTAAATATGGACAGGCTTGCATTGTCTGGTCTCAGCTACCAGTAATTGTCAAAATACCTAACTGGCTATCCTTATTTCTTTGATTCACACTTTTACCACCCATCACCACTACCCTTTTACCCTTTCACTCTTTTTGCGCGCAACCTATGTTTATTGAAAAATTACTCCTGATTTATTCTAAAATAAATATTGAATTTCTTGGTATCAACTATACAGTTTGGCGCTTGTTTCATGTGTGGTCCTTTGAAACTTATATATGCATAAATAGTAATTGTGTACATGCATAAAAATTCTTTGGTGGGTTATTAAATAACCTTGTTGTAGTCTTTCACACAACAACATTTTTTATCCTTTAAACATTTGGTCATGGACCATTATTTTCATTCCCGTATTGCGCCCAGGTCCGCCTTGACCTTAGGGGCTACCCCATTATCTTTAATTATTGGAATGTCAATGGCCTGCGCACAATGGGAAGGAGAGCTAGAATCTTATAATATCTAAAAGACTGTCCGGCACAGGTCATTGTTATCCAGGAAACCCATCTTCTTAAGACAGAGACTAAAGAAATGTTAAAAAGTCAGAAGTGGGTGGACATTTTTATCTGCACTGACCAGACGTCAAATATCAGAGGGGTGCTGTTCCTTTTTAAAAAACAAGCCAGAGCCCAAATATTAGAATATAGGGAAGATCACAGTGGTAGGTGGCTTATTCTGAGGATCTCTTTAAGGGGTATACTTTTCACCTTAGTGGGTTACTATGGACCTAATCAAGACGATGTCTCATATCTCACTGCCATTCATTTCCATCTTATCAACTTCCTAGACCCAGTAATTTTGGTTGGGGAATTTAACAGAGTGTTAAACCCTAAACTGGATTAATCGCCACATTGTAGGGCAGCGGTCCCCTCTAATTCTCTGCAATTTCATTTGACAAATATGGCCCAATTGGGCCTATCTGATATATGGAGGGAACAGGTGGGTGACCAACTAGGAGTCTCATTTAGAAACTTGAAATATAAACACAAGTCAAGAATTGACTATGCCTTGATTAGTTATAACCTAAAAGATTGAGTCAAGGAGATTGATTCTCTTCCTTCGCATCTCTCTGACCATTCAGGAATTCTCTTAAGCATAGATTATATACAACAACAGCATACCAGATCCTGGTCATTTGACCAAACTATACTATTTGAGGAGGTTGAAATTATCTTCCTCTTCACGGAAACTAAATACTTCCTTGAGAATAACATAGGTACAGCCAATATTTCCGTTGTATGGGATACTTTGAAAGCTTTTTGGAGAGGCTGTATCACCAATAGAGCAAGTTTTAGAAAAAGGAAATTCAGGGAAGTCACCTCGGGTCTAGAAGCAGGGATGAGGGGTATTGAGAACAAACTGAATAGTCAAGCAGGTATCGGCTGGAAAGAGGATCTAGATAAGCAAGACCAGCTTAAAAAACAGTTGGAGAGTATTCTCCAAGAGAGAATCACTCGTAGATGAGAAGCAAGTAAAATCTCCCATTTCGAATTTGGAGAAGGGACAGGGAAACTACTTGCCTGGAAAGTCAAAACAAATCAGGTGCAAAATCATTTAAAAGAGATAAGATTAGATGACGAGCAATCCAGTCATTTCTCAGATAGAGATATTGGTATGGCCTTCCACAACTTCTTTCAAGATATTTACAATGAGTCTATCATTGATGATAATGTTAAAACAAAAAGGTGGTTGGGGAGGTCACCCTTCCAACTATTACGTGTGATCAAAAAACAGACTTAGAATGGGAAATTACAGAAGAGGAAGTGAGGAGGGTCATAGAAGAGTCAAAAAGAGGGAAGGCGGACGGCCCTGATGGGCTCCCAGGAGAATTATATTGATCCTTGAAAGAGACTATCATCCCAGTATTGGCCAAACTATATACCAAGATACTTTTGGAGGGAGAAAACTGCCCCAGTTCGTGGAATGAGGCAACAGTGGTATTGATCCTGAAACCTGGCACAGATCCAACTAATTGCGGGTCATACCGACCAATATCTCTATTGAACATAGACTATAAACTCTTTGCTTCTATTTTTCAAACAGGCTGGGGGGCGTGGCTAATAGTATTCTCCACCCAGACCAAAAAAGGCTTTTTAAAGGACATCAATTAGCGGATCTCACCTACAACTTGGTTGGTGCAATTGATATCGCCTCCACCTTTACACTCCCCCTGGCAGTTCTAACTTTAGATGCAACTGAGGCCTTTGACATGGTAAACTGGGGTTACCTGTCAGAAGTCATGGGAACATTTAATCTGGGGGATACATTTTGTCGGGCCATTAAGCTTCTATACCAGGCCCAACAGCTAGATTACTGGTGAATGGAACCCTGACAGATGTCTTTAAGATTACTATGGGCACGCAACAGGGCTGCCCTCTCTCCCCGCTGCTTTTCAATATGTACATAGAACCGTTTGCACAGGTACTTAGGGACGATCCTAACATCACTTCCTTTAAATTTGGAGAGTGGGAGAGGAGGGTGGCCCTGTATGCAGATGACATCCTGATTCTGACAGCTGACTTGGATACAGCTCACCTCCCATTATCAATCCTGAGGAGGATTAATTTGGTAAAAATGTCAATCCTGCCTAAGCTCACATTTCTCTTTAATAGCATTCCGTTGTTCTTTGACAAACACCTGACAGAAAAAGTCCAACAAGAGGTAAATTCCTTTATCTGGATGAATAGATCGACTAGGTTGGCATGGAAAAAGCTTAGACGGAAGAGAGACAAAGAAGGACTGGCGCCGCCCAACCTGCAATACTATGCCTGGGCCTTTCACCTCTCACACTCAACAATGCTGCTGAAAAATCCTACAAGTACTGGGGGAGGAGATATGTTTCGGGCTATGTTAAGGGGTGCAGAATTACCTGAGGAAGGATTTATGTTTAAGTTTGGAGATCAAAAATTCTTTAAAAAAGTCAAATTAAAAGTTCTCCAGTCGATAGCAAAAAATTGGGCTACAATAAGAAATAAAGTGGGGCTTAATTATTTTTCAAATTTAGCACCATTGTGGGACTCCCCAGGTACACCTGCATGCCTCCAGGATAGTCTGATAAAACCATTGAGAGATTTTGGTATCATAGCGTGGGGAGAGCTGTTGAATGAAGGTATTTTTCTCTCCTGTGAAGATCTAAGAGAGAGAGTAGAAAGTTGGGTACAAGCCCAGTGTAGTCGCAACACATCATTTGGGAAGGGCAGTTACCTGGGGGAACAGCTTATGGTGAGACCTGTGGGGAAAAGGGAGGTCTCAGTGTGGTATTGGGCAATTGAGGAGGAATTGGATGGGGTCTTCAAACTTGCAGATGTGTTATGGGGAGAGCAGATGGATATACAGTGTGATCTTGTATGGCTGGACTCATTCAAAACCCTTCATAGAGTAGTTAAACCTGCTTGGTTGAAGCAGAACCATTTGTTCACTGCTCATAGAGCATTTTTATCCCCTCTTAGGTTATCGAAATTTTTGAAAGGGACAGTATGTAATAAATGTGGGACAGCTAAAGCATCAGACTTTCAGATGTTTAAGGATTGTCCTTCCATCTGGCCTTTTTGGGAAAATGTGCGAAAGACTCTTGAGTCCATTTTGAAAGCACCAATACACATAGATCTGCCCTTGATAATCTTCGGCCTCAATGGTAACATCATTGGTCCTGCTAGATCTTTACTATTCTATGCAGTTTTAATGGCTAGGAGACAAATCTGCAAGTATTGGGTAGATCCAGTTCCACCAAACCACTCAGAATGGCTAACCTCACTATATGAAGTGTCCAAGGTGTACATGACTAGATCATGTAGTAAGAGAAAAATCAAATTTTGAGACCTGCTGGCTCAGTGGAAGTAAAGAGCCCGGGTTTTTTGGGGTTTTTTTTTCCCAGGGTCCTATGATTATGCCTTCTTGGATACTCCTTGGACTACTGTATGCTCACAGGCTATCGATGTGGTCCATCAGGTCTGCAAAGACGGAGTTGGAGTAAACTTAACCTCACCCTTCGAGATTCTCCCGACCTATAAAACGTACCTTTACCTGAGTCAATACAAGAATGCTAAAGACTCCTGAGTTCAATCAGTAAGGCTACGAATAGGCGGTTGGATTTATTAAGAGGGTTAAAGGCGAATGAGTAAAAAAAAAGGAATGGATAATCGAAAGGTGTCAGCTGTCACAGTCTTCCGTAGAAGAAAGTCCAACAAAGGGTCCTGTTGTCAGGCACAGTGGGCTTAAGCGCCTACCTCATTGTGATGGCCGGCTTAAGAACTACATCTCCCATGATGCCTGGACGGGGAGCAAGGGTATTTCGGGCAGAGAACGCACATAGCTGGCGTGCGTAATTCACTTCCGGTTCCGGATTTCGGCATTGGCTGATACGGGTGCGCTGTGCTTCCCTCTGGGCTTCCCGGAAAGATTGACGTCTTCCCTACATATTCAGTGGAGCAATATCTTTTGGCGTGTCAGCAGGGCTCTGCTCGCATGTGCTTTGTGAAGACAGGAGTCTTCACAGTCTTTACCGCTACTATCACCTCGAGGATTCAGTTACAAGGTATTTGTTAGGCGGGTAATTGACTTTGCACCAGGCTGCCTTTCTGCAGAGTTCTAGGTTGAACTTCTCTGATAATTTCTATTTGGATTTAATGGAAAGAATTTCATTCATGGAACTCCCTAAAGGTGACGCAACCTTAGGTTGGGAATTCTTACTTTCACGTTTCTTTGGCTATTGTTACTTTATTTCCCTGCATATTCCTTTCAGTCATTTGGATTTGCGTTCATTGTGAATGTGAAGAGTTCTTGAAACTACTGGTTATTGAACTCAAGTCAAGTCAAGTCAAAAATTTGTATAGCGCGCTACATACCCAGAGGGTCTCAAGGCGCTTGAAGAAGGGTGGGGAGTTACTTGTCGAATATCCACGTTTTGAGTTGCTTTCTGAATGCTAGGTGGTTCTGAGTAAGGCGAAGGTGAGTGGGAAGTGAGTTCCAAGTTTTAGCTGCTAGATAGGAGAAGGATCTACCTCCCATCGTGGTTTTGTTGATGCGAGGTACAGTGGCAAGGGCTTGGTTGGAGGATCGTAGCTGGCGGGAGGGGGTGTAGAAGGATAGTCTTGTGTTTAGGCATTCGGGACCGATTTCGTAGAGTGCTTTGTGTGCGTCGGTTAGGAGCCGGAAAGTGATCCTCTTATTGACGGGGAGCCAGTGGAGGTTTTTCAGGTGATCAGAGATGTGTTCTTTACGCGGGATGTCTAATATGAGCCTGGCTGAGGCGTTCTGGATGCGTTGTAGTTTTTTCTGGAGTTTTGCGGTGGTGCCGGCGTAGAGGGTGTTTCCGTAGTCCAGTCGGCTCGTGACCAGAGCGTGGGTGACTGTTTTTCTAGTTTCGGTAGGGATCCAGCGAAATGTTTTTTTGAGCATGCGAAGAATGTTGAAGCAAGATGAAGAAACGGCGTTGATTTGTCTGTTCATCGAGAGTGAGGAATCCAGGATGACGCCCAGGTTCCGTGCGTGGTCCGTCGGGATGGGTGCTTTTCCCAGGGCCTCTGGCCACCAAGAGTCGTCCCAGGCGGAGGGGGAGGTACCTAAGATGAGGACTTCTGTTTTGTCTGAATTCAGTTTCAGACGGCTGTGCTTCATCCATTCGGCTACTTCTTTCATTCCTTCGTGTAGATTGGTTTTGGCCGTGTTAGGGTCTCTGGTGAGTGATAGGATCAGTTGAGTGTCGTCGGCGTAGGAGATGATGTTGAGGTTATGTTGGCGTGCGATGGCCGCGAGGGGGCTCATGTAAACGTTGAAGAGGGTGGGACTGAGTGAGGACCCTTGAGGTAGCCGCAGATGACTTCAGTAGCCTCTGACTTGAATGGTGGAAGGCGGACTCTCTGGGTTCTTCCGGAGAGGAACGAGGTGATCCATTCCAGTGCTTTTCCTTGGATTCCGATGTTTTTGAGGCACTGTAGAAGGGTGCTATGGCAGACTGTGTCGAAGGCTGCGGAGAGGTCGAGGAGGATGAGGGCGACTGTGTCTCCAGGGTCCAGTAGAGTCCGGATGTCGTCTGTTGCTGCGATGAGGGCGGTTTCGGTGCTGTGCTTGGCTCGGAAGCCGGACTGTGAGGAGTCGAGGAATTTGTTGGTTTCGAGGAATGCGGCGAGCTGGTTGTTGACAGCTTTCTCGATGACTTTGGTCGGGAATGGAAGGAGTGAGATAGGGCAATAGTTTTTGAGTTCGGTGGGGTCAGCTGTGGGTTTCTTCAGGAGGGCGCTGAGTTCGGCATGTTTCCAGCTTTCCGGGAAGGTTGCGGAGTTGAGGGAGCCGTTGATGACGTCTCGGAGGTGCGGTGCAATAATGGAGTCTGCTTTGTTAAAGATGTGGTGAGGGCAAGGGTCAGTGGGGGATCCTGAGTGGATAGAGTTCATCAGACGGATGGTGTCCTCCGTGGAGATTGGCTTCAAGTCATTGAGGATGTTCAGGGGGGGTGGGGGTCCTGCAGGGGATTGGGTGGGTTGGTCTCCGGGTTGGTTGTCGAAGCTGTTGTGGATGTCTGCAATTTTGTTGTGGAAGAATGAGGCTAGGGAGTCGCAGAGGGCTTGAGAGGGGGTGATGTCGTTGGAGTTGGCTGAGGGGTTGGTGAATTACTTGACGATGTTGAATAATTCCTTGCTGTTGTGGGCGTTGTTATCTAGACGGTCCTTGAAGGCTGCTTTCTTGGCATTTCGGATTAGTTGGTGGTGTATGCGGGTGGCGTTTTTGAAGGCGTCCTTGGTGCTGGTGGTTGGGTCTTTTTTCCAGGCCTTCTCGAGGGAGCGACAGAGTTTCTTGGATTTCTTAAGGTCATCGTTGAACCAGGAGGCCTTTTTGCTGCCTAGTTTGATTAGTCGTTTTTTCAGTGGTGCTAGGATGTCGGCGCTGTTGGATAGCCATTGGGTGAGGTTGGTGGCTGCTTGGTCTGGGTTTGAAGAGTGGGCGGGGGGCTTTTGAAGAAGCGATGAGGAGATCTGGTCGATGGTGATTTTGTTCCAGTTTCTTTGCAGAGTGGGTTGGGGGTGGTTGTTGGATGTGGGCTTGTTGTAGGTGAAGTGGATGCAGCTGTGGTCAGTCCAAAGGAGAGCTGTGGTGTGGCTGAAGGAAACATGTTTGCTGGAGGTGAAGATAGGGTCGAGTGTGTGACCTGCGATGTGTGTGGGGGTAGTGACAAGTTGTTTAAGTCCGAGGTTTGCGAGGTTGTCCAAAAGGGTGGTGGTGTTGCGGTCGTTGTTCTTTTCAAGGTGAAAGTTGAGGTCTCCCAAAAGGATGTAGTCCTCGGAGGGGAGTGCGTGTGGAGTGATGAAGTCCGTGATGTCTTCACTAAATTGTGCGCGGGGTCCTGGTGGCCTGTAGAGGAGGGTGCCTCTGAGCGTGGTCTTGGAGTCGAAGTGGATCTGGAAGTGAAGGTGTTCAGAGTTGGCGAGATTGACGTCTGAGCTGGTTGAGATGCGGATGGATTTCTTATGGACGATAGCGATGCCTCCTCCTGTGTGGCCGGTACGGTCCTTGCGAATGATCTTATAGCCTTCGGGAATGGCAATGGTGATGTCTGGGGCTGAAGAGGCATTCATCCATGTTTCTGTTAGGAAGGCGACGTCCGGAGAGATGGTGTTGAGTAGATTCCAGAGGTCAATGGCGTGTCTGTGGACCGAGCGGGTGTTGAGCAGGATGCATTGTAGGTGGTTGGGATCGGATATCTGTTGTGAGTTCGTAGATGAGGAGTTGTTCTTGGTGCCGTCGAACTTGCAGGAGTAGCAGGAAAAGGGTCCATGGGTGTGACCAGGAGCAGCTTGGACGCAGTTGAGGGAGCGGCCGGGGTTGAGGGCTAGGAGGGTGGTGGCATCGTAAGTAATGCGGGAGGGGTGGACTTTACGAGGACCAGGGGCTCTGGCGCTGGGCGCGGTCCAGGCGCAGACGGGCGTAGACGGGCTTACCTTTGGCGCACCTTCAGCGTGGCCGTAGCGCGTGGACGCTGCGCGTGGGACCATCTGACTAACATAGGTGGTGGAGGGGGCGGAGCGTGGGAGGGTCAGCTGGGAGGCGGGGACGTGGAGGCGGGCCAGGGGAAAAGCACAACAACAAGATGGTGGGGTGGCTAGAAAGTGAAACCGGGAGGGCGCAATGCGAAGCCTGGTAATGTCGAATGCACAGAAGTACCAGCGTGCTCACACAGAGAAACCCGGGGAGAGCGCTTACAATTTAAAAACAAGCTGTCTAAAATGAAGGCACTTACAGGTTAAAAAGCGCTGCCAAAACTAAATGCACATACAAGTTAAAAAAGCGCTGCCTCAAAATAATGCACAGATCGAATTGATCAGGTCAGAGCAACGATACCAGACTCTGCAGGCGAGTCACAGGCAAAGCGATATTCAGCTGTGGGCTGTGGGCGCTGCACTGGGCTGGGAGCAGGAAGCGAGGGGAGCGGCCGTTCAGGACGATGTCCAGGCTATGTTCCGGTTGTTCAGGACCTTGCAGTATTCATTATTGAACTCACCAGAGGAGATTGTTATTACATGTTGTTTCATTCCCTGCATGTGGTATGTAAGGTGGGTGATTACCTCTCTTAAGTTACAGTTGGTGTTTTGGTATGCTCGTATGGGACAGGATTATAGACTGAATTCTTTGTGTTTTTACCTTAGCAGAAACATCCAGGAAGAAATGAATGGATGGGTTTTAGTCCAGAAGGACATTCATCTATATAGATGGTGTTTATACATTTGAAGGTATATAACTTTCCATGTTCTTAGCAAGACTAATAAGAGTAGACTGCATTATATACTCTATTAACTATTGTGTTCTTTTTTTTCACAGCTTTCAATTCCTTGCCGTTCCCTTCCCTATTCCATATCCCTCACTTGACCACTTCACTACTCTATGTATCTTTGTATAATCATAGAGTTGGAGATGTCAGGAGGTGGACCGCTTTAAGCAGCATTTCGATTCCGAGGTGTTTCATTTTCACTGGAAACTGACACATGTAGCATGAAGCCACACAGAGCAGAAGAAAAGGTACCAACCTCATGAAATCCCAACATGAATTTCTGTCCCCCACTAAGTTACAGTATACGATATTAGTTGCATTCAAGATAAATTACGAGAACAGCTCCAGTAACTTTCCACGGTTCCAGCACAAAGTGGCTACTGGCACCACCTTTCCCATATCGCTAGTTTGCTACTTCATTCGTCCTTGAACATTCTTCTCCTCTTCCATGTGAACTCACATCTTTGATCATTACCAGGTATCTCCTTGCCAAATCCCATCTTCACATACCTCGCTATATCAATGACACCCAAACCCTTACTTTACTAACTAATGAAGCTTTGTCCACACCTGTAATAGAAATAAAAATTCAAGCAAACACATTCTACATTGGAAGTTAAATATGAATTAGGTGTTAGACTTTAATGTGAGCTTGCGTTGAAACTGTTTTTGAGGCCTAAAATCATGTCATCTTAATAGTAGTGCACAGGGTTACAAATGCATGCAAATTTCTAATCACATAGTAAATTCAGTTTCTTAATGCATGAATAATTTGCAAATTATTACGAAAAATATGTTATTTCAAAGTACACCAATATGAATATAATTTCTTGTTACACAAATAAATGCCAACACATGAGTCTACCTTTACACTTTATTTCACCAGCTTCTCAAAGAGACATGTCTAAACTTTATTTTCTCTTAGATTAGTTCCATTTCTAGGCACCATGTTTCTACGTCTTATAGTTTTCGTATGGAGTACTTTAAATATACAATACCCCATCTTCAATTAATAGCATTAGTCACTCAGAATGTATTTGAGTGCTAACTACACATGATTATGATGCACTCCTAGTGTATCTCTGGACGGAATCAAAATTGCGCTGCTCCACAGGTAATCAATAGAAATCAACCAAACACCACTTCATTACCAAACTACACATGACTATGATGCACTCCTACTTTATCTTTGGACAGAATAAAAATTAAGCTGTTCACAGGTAATCGATTGAAATCAACCAAACACCACTTGAAGGTGTTTCCTAATGTCTGCCAAGAAAGAAATACTAAAATCTGCCTCTACGTGAAAGGGGGATCAGGTTTGGTGTGCTATTTAGCAGCATGGACTTTCTTAGATAATGCTAGTGTAGCATTGTATAAAGTACTACATTAGAGCAGGTGGGTGTTATCAAAGGACCCACACAGTATAATGGTGATGAGGAATTTCCTGTATATTTCTGAAAATGCCCTTAAGTGTGCTTTCTCTCTCTCTCTATTTCCTGTTCAGTCTTCATGATACGCAGTGGTACCAAGGATCCAAGCTAGGGAGTATTTCTGCTGGGGCCTAGTGTTATCCTCACAACGATAGAAGAAGGTGTCAAAAGGGTGGGGAGATGGTCATCAGCATGTTATCAAAGATATGTACGCCCATAATACAATGCAAAGCAATACCGAGCTGTATGTTGCAATTTACATGTGTGATGTCATTGAATTCTGGTGTGTTGTGGTTTGTTGTGGTTTGCAGTGAAGTCAGAATAAAAGCGTTATACCAGATGTGTCTTTTCTTTCAGTCGGCGTCTGCGTGTGGGTGATGGGGCATTCGTATGTCTCCAGACTGGAGCGATGGGCTGCATTCAGGAAATGGGAATTGACCTTTCCAAGGACACGGATTGTATGGATGGGCTCACCTGGAATGAAGTGGGATCAGCTTCAGCATAGACTGGCGCAGGGAGTGGCAGTGGCAGGGGGACCTCCCAACATTTTAGTAGTACATCTGGGCGGTAACGACCTGGTTACAAAGGGGAGGAGGGCCTTAGTGGATACGATGCAGCGGGAATTCACGGCATTAGCAAACGAGTTGGGAGCAATGGAATTGGTATGGTCAGAGATTGTCCCACGCAGGACTTGGAGAGGAGCGCGGTCACCGCAGGCCATCGAGCAGAGCAGGAGAAGGGTGAACAGGGCCATGCAGAAATTTACCGAAAGAAGAGGGATGGGCTTTATTAGGCATTCATTAATACAGGACAGGGCTGTGGGATACTATGAAAAGGATGGGGTTCACTTGTCTGAGACGGGTATGGATGTGTTTCTCCTTGACTTACAGGAAACTTTGGCGGCAGCAGGTTGTGTTTGAGATACGGGGTGAGGTCTAAGCAGCAGTGCTAGGTGGTGGGGGACTCTGGCATCGGCGGAGGCCTCATCCAGAGCTGTGGCGGAGTACAGGGCGATCTGGAAGCAGATGGACAGTAAGGGTACCTCTGCGGCAGAAGGAGACAGTAATACCTCTGCCTGGCACATTAGGGGTGCCCGAGCCAAAGACCTGGAGCCGAGGGGGTTCCAGGAAGCAACGTCGGCGCCCCGTTAGTCCTTCGGGCGGTCGGGGGTGCCTAACCGACCGGGGGTGGCTTCATCGCTCCGCCCCGACAGGGGGGGCGGGAGTAACGAGATAAACATTAAAACTACTGCACCGTCAAGAGCATCGACTTACCGTGCAAGTTGGCTAATTAGGCAGGCGGGTCAGCGAGGGGCTGCCGTCTTGGATCGCCCGTAAGATGACCCACCTATCTGCTGTACTAGGCAAATAAACCTGCACCCCGTTTTCCCACAAGCATGTCTCATGAGTCTTCTTGGTGTGAATGTTGTGGGTACAAGTGGAGCGAGCGATGGCGGTGTGGGCACTATGCCGCTGGCCGCGCGACACGAAGGGGAGGTAACGCGAGACAGCGTCCTAGTGACACATGCCTCGCGAGCAGAACGTCACCAGCGCGACAGGCGGGGCGCCGCCCCCCCCCGGACAGGTGGCCAATGCAGGCGCTGCAAGTAGAGGGTAGGCGGGCCCAAGGCCTTTATCTAGGCCAGCCTGGTTTCAGCAATCCCTCTTTCCCGCCGCGTGTGCTAGGATCTACTCTGCGCTGTTCCCGCCCTGGCCCAGACCCAGCGGCAGAGCAGCAGGTTGGTGTGAACAAGTAATGGTCTTTTTTGTGTTGCAGGCGGAGTCACAGGGCGATCTGGAAGCAGATGGACAGTAAGGGTACCTCTGCGGCAGAAGGAGACAGTAATACCTCTGCCTGGCACATTAGGGGTGCCCGAGCCAAAGACCTGGAGCCGAGGGGGTTCCAGGAAGCAACGTCGGCGCCCCGTTAGTCCTTCGGGCGGTCGGGGGTGCCTAACCGACCGGGGGTGGCTTCATCGCTCCGCCCCGACAGGGGGGGCGGGAGTAACGAGATAAACATTAAAACTACTGCACCGTCAAGAGCATCGACTTACCGTGCAAGTTGGCTAATTAGGCAGGCGGGTCAGCGAGGGGCTGCCGTCTTGGATCGCCCGTAAGATGACCCACCTATCTGCTGTACTAGGCAAATAAACCTGCACCCCGTTTTCCCACAAGCATGTCTCATGAGTCTTCTTGGTGTGAATGTTGTGGGTACAAGTGGAGCGAGCGATGGCGGTGTGGGCACTAGGCTTCTCTGCATGTGTCAATCATGTCTATCACTGTAGTGGGTTTATACAACTAGCTTTATTTCGGTGTAGCCAAAATAGTTTAGCAGGTGCTGACAAAAAGCCTTCTGCAATTTATACAGTATCTATGAAAACTATTTCCACATGCAACACTCTGTTATTAACAAATAATTAAAGAAACCATTTTTACAGCTAAAACATATTTAATATTGTGGCAAAGACAAGAAACCACTTTGTGGTAGCCATTAAAATAGTAGTAGAGAGTAGAGACAGACATTTCATTATCTCAATGTCAGTGTGTACTGCGAGTTAAAAGTAGCCATGAAAAGTACATTAATTTAAGCCAAGTACTGTACCGAGTGAGCGAAACTTGTGAGTTGGACTGTTTTTGACAGAGGGAAAAAGTATACTTGTCTATACAAAGCTTTGTGCTTTCCCTTAGGGCTGTTTACCACCCCGGATAACCAGTTTTACCCCTGTTCGTCCATCCTGAAAACACCCCCGGTTGACAGTTTACCAGGGAATTTCCTTGAGTCCCCATGACTAAAGCAGCTCTTCCCATTAATGGTAACCACAAATGGGGAGAGAAAATGTGAGCCGTAGCCTGGTCAGACATACATTCATGCTCTACCCATGCAGTCAGATAATGGCAAGGTTATGGAAACAGCAATATTCTCTTAAATTGTTACGGCTACATCAAGGTGAATTTCTGATTGTACTCACAGTCACCCATATTGTGTTTCAATCTGAGTACATGTTTTTTTAATTATGAGTCACTAATGTGTCAGTTTCTGCAATCTACAATTCATCCATAGTAGGGCAGTTTTGAGAAAATGAATGCAGTCTTGCCAGTATTTGATTGCAACTTACATGCTCAATGCATGCCTTTAATGAAAAGGTATAGAAACCGTGGCCCGCCTATTGTACAGTGTGAAGAAGTCTTGCATGATAGGGTATTGATATGTTAAAAGGTCCTTTAAAATACAAGCTTTGGAAGCGGAAATGTTACACGTATGTTAAAACAGTGCTATGGAAAATATATTTTATTGTTTATATTCTTGGTACAGATCACTAGTAAATATCTCATAGGGTTTTCCACAGGATGGTCAAAATTAATATGTGGTTGGCGGTGGTGTAGTGACAGTGCCTTAAGTTAGGAAAATATTAACGGAAATACCGCATATGGAATGACAAGATACTTGAGATGTATTGCTAACTACATCTGAAAATTATGACATAAGTATGAAAAATAAAATTATGGACGATTTGCCAGGTGAGAATATTGGAAACTTTGCATACCATCGTGCCATGTGCTAAAAAAACTGCATGCAAGCAAGCAGAAGGTACGTAGAAACATGTTTAATTTGGTAATGCAATACTAAAGAAAACAGGCATAGGCATTTGCACAGTGTTGTGATAGGTGGCATTAAAATACAACAATTTAGATAGTTTTGGACCTAGATTTGCCTAATGTAAATATGGCAGACTTGTGTAGGAACATTAGAGGTCGCATTCTATGCCAATTGGAATGAACTATTGCTATAACAACTAAATGGTGGAATGGTGCTGCAGAAAATATTTCACATATTCGAGAATTGTAGTGTGTGAATTACTGCATACATATTTGCGGAGTGCGATGAGAATAACAGCAAATAGGCTTGAACACTCTTCAAGAAATATGAACCCACTGGGAAGTCTTCGACCTACGCTGGGACTGTGATCTGGGAATCCTTGTACACCTGCTGGTGCATTGGTTCTGAAATATTGCATTCAACATTATTCAAAGTTTGAGCTACTGCACAGGCACAGAGTTAGTGCACACAGCGATACATCTTTCGCCTCTAGTTAAACCGATCATGTATTGTGTATTCCATTCCCGTGGGGAGCTGTATGTGTGTCATTTTGTTCGGTGTCAGTCAGCCAACTCTACATCTGTTCGGTGTGAATTTTCAGGCGTTTGTGCCTGGCAGTGATTTCAAGAGTATTGGTTGAGTTCACAGTTACCATACCCACTAGGGCGGCGACTTCATTTATGCAATTTCAGGAAGTGTTCCTGTGGCACCAGAAAATCAAGCAACAAGAGAGCACAAGATTGCAACTTTTAATCGAAAAATAACCTTTGGGTGGTTAGGAAGAGCACCCAATAGGCAACATATCATTTTGTCTTGTACTCCAAAAATCTTTGACCCAGAGCTGAGAGTTAGTTATTTTCCCTCTCAGACATTGCACAGTAGAAAGTAATATTTGTCACTCTTCCGTGTCATTCTGACTTTACCGCAGAGCAGAAATCTATATAATGGAGAGCCACTCTCCTAGGGCTTCTTATTGACTTTCCATGTCCAATCATCGTATAGCTTATTTTCCCTTCTCTAGTATATTTATGTGCCTTGCTATCCTGTATTATTAACTACAACAGCCAGAAGTAGGAGAAATAGAAGAAAAACAATGACATACGTCCCAAACAACATAAAACTACACTAGTCATGAGTCATTGTACTTGAAGTAAGCAAAACATTTCCAAAATGTGTAATTAAGTCCATAAATAGTCATAGTAGCAACAGTCCCTCCTCTTTCTTGTTGCTGATTTACTTGTTTAGTAGTTTTTGTTGGTGATGGTGAGAATGACATGGTGACATGCAGGTGGTTACTGGCTGTGCACCTTGCACACAGATTACATTGCAGTACAAAATCATTGTTGTTAGCATTGTAGTATTGTAGTAGTATTTGTATAGCACACCGAATCGACCCCCGAAGGGGTATCTCAGGCTCTTGTACGCATACCGCTGTGGAACCCTTCCTGGCTTTTCCCTGTGAAGTTCCCACTCCTCGGCACCCCCTAGAGTGAAGCCAGGCATCCTAGCGTTGTTGGGGCCGTTGTTGTGGAGATTAAGCAAGCTATTGCCCAGAGTTGCAGAGTAGGACCCATGGCTAGAATAGGCACTGAGGCGAGAATGATCAGGTCCGTGGAAATTGAGCCCAAGACACGCCGAGGCAGGAATTGAACCCTGGTCCCGGGCTAGACCTCTGCATCTTGGTCTGCCGCTCTAATCATTGAGCCACACTTCTCCAAGATACTGTGATGACATAGCTGACAAACAGAACAGAGGAGGGGGAGGTGTGTCATAATCTACAGTAGAGGGGGCTGTTGAGGATGATGCTTCACACATTACTGCTCCAAAGGCTGATCAGGGGCATGAGTAACTTGTGTGGATACATAACTTACGGGATGGCCAATGTTCAACAATGAGAAACAAGCAACCACTGGAATCTAAGGCATAGAGAGACAACTATATATGGCATGCTAGCAATCTATGGGGATTTGTTGTCAGATTTCAGGTCAAACTGATTGTGGGTTTCCCAGTCTATGCCTTAAGCGCCAAATAAGAGGGGGTTGACCTGACTTGCAGTGCAGTTCAATCACACGTTTCACAAGTGCTAGCGTCAGACCAATAGCATTGCTATGGGTCTTGTCAGTATTTGGCCGTCCTGGACGTAAAAATCTGGGGGCATATTATCAAGAAAGGGCGTTACATTATCGCCGCTTTTATCGGCAGCGATAATGGGCTTGATAATATGCTCTATTGAATTCCAATCGAAGCCCATGTTAAATGTCTTGACATCTAACATGGGCTTCGATTGGAATTCACAGAGCATATTATCAAGCCCATTATCGCCGCTTTATCGGCAGTTTCCTGCCGATAAAAGCGGCGATAATGTAACGCTCTTTGTTGATAATATGCCCCATGGTGTTTACCCATCAGTTGACTTATCAACTTGCACACCCCACGCCAGTAGCGCAGCATGACTGTGCACATACATGTCACATGAAAAAAGTCTACATCATCAGTGTCACACCTGGGGCATCTATGGAAAGCAATATCACATTGAATTAGAGTGAGATGTATATGGCGTAAGTGTATTCCTGACAACTGGAGAAAAACTATAATTCAAGCTCTCATAGCAAGTAGACTGGACTATGAGAATGTTTTGTATGTAGGTTTGGCAGATTATTTGTTTTCATGACTGCAAGTTACTCAAAATGCAGCAGCTAGGTTAATCTGCAATAAGGATAATTTCAGCTCAGCATCTGCATGTCTAGAGACTTTACATTGGCTGCCAATGCACCAAAGAGTTCATTGGCGGCACACAAAGCATTACGTAAAACTGGCCCTATTATCGTGCAAGATAGAGTAGAATTCTATTTGCTTTCACTGGGGCTGGGATCCCATAATCTTGCATTACCAATCACTAGGTGAATAAAGAAAGTCAGAGCGGGATGCCACTATTTTCATATCAGGCATCCCAACGTCTCATCAAAAATCATTTGGAATTAATGAAAAAAGCTAAAAACGTGGTTGTTTAGGACATAATGCTGCCAGTGCCTACATTAAAAAATATCTCCAGAAGTGTCAGGGAGCGATACTAGCGCTGTGATATATATATTTTTTACAGACTTTTTGTATAGCGCTAACTTGACCCGATTTGGCTATCAGAGTGTTTTACATAGCACCAGTTGCATTAAATGAAGACACATTAATTTTTGTTAGGCACTGGGAGATTAAGTGATTTGCCAAGAGTCACAGGATGTTAAGCATCATTGCCGAGACTGGAACCCAGTTCCCCAGATACGAGGTTGACCGCCCTAGCAATGAGGTCAACCCCTCTCCCCTAATATCCGCTGTTTTCAGTGCTGCACCTTTTAAAAACTGTGAATAAATAAATAATTGAACTGTAAAGGATTAGATGTGCATTCTAAGACATCTTGGGCATGGAGCAAAGTATTGCAGCCAACACTCCCAGAATACTGCGTAGAGATATGCCAGACATTTACTGAGTTTAGTATGATAGCATTTGTAAAATTCTTAAGGAAGGCCATAACAGCCAGGGGTTTTCCCTGATGCTAGCTGTTTGATGTATTGGGCTGGCTTGCACTGATGATCTGATCCTCCATGTCAAGACTCTGTGAGTGACTTCAACTGAGCAGCAGCTAGGAATTGGTCAATATGCTCTGTGTTCACCTTTCTGCCTATATTAAGCAATGATGACCCAATTAATGTCCAATTGTTTATACATGATGTCTATCAGGGTAGTAAATGGATTTAATAGCAGATTTGTGATTTCCTGCTTTAGGCAAGCCAGCCAAAGGTGGCCTTCTTTGTCTCCTTCCATAAGCCTATGTGCTACATATTCCCATTAATACTGCCTGGCTAACCAGACGCTCAGGTCTATGTGGTGTGGTGTTTTTCCCATAAAGATAAGCGTTGCTGTGCCTAAGTCCACAGCTTTCAAGTCAATGGTTTGCAATTCATTTCCGCCCGTCTAGTTTGGATTTTAAGTGCTCAAGAGGAAGTTTTAATGCACACACCACTTATGTACATCTTAAAAGCTTGCCTATAGTATCTCTTCCTAACTCACATTGGTGACCTAGTATTGTCTCGCATTCATCCTGTGCTCTCCACATAACTGCTATTGATGAAAGCCATGCACTAATGTCGACTAAAGGAGAGTGCTGCTAAGATACTGATCTTGTAACTTAAACACCTGTGTTCAAATTCTATGGTTGTGATTTGATTAACTAGTGTGTGTCTTTGAGCATGTCACTTCATCTCTCTGTGTCTGAACCTATACAATTGTGTAAAATAAAATAACAAATTGCTGGACAATAAAAATGCAAAAAAGTACACGACGCATCACAGTTGCATCTGACCAGAAACCCAGGGCCTCATTTATCAAAAGTGACGCATCGCTGCGAGAAAACAGCGATGTGTCACTTTCAGTGCACCCTCCTTGCATGCGTCATATTTACAGTATGACACATCATGTCGCAAGGAGTCACAGATACGTCAGTATTTCTGACGTATCTGCAGGCGCAAAAATAGCGCATTGCTGGAGTGTGTCACAAAAGTGACGCATCTCTAGCAATGGGTCATTAGACATGGGCAAGTCCCATGTTAAATGTTCCTGCGTCAGTTTTACGCCTGCCATGAGGCAGGCGTAAAATATTAACGCATTTGCATCATAGAAGTGGCACAGTGAAATCTCATAGATTTCACAGCGCCACTTCTATGACCCTTTCTTGCATCGGAACGCCCCCCCTCCATACATTATAACTGTCGCAGGTAGAATGTGGTGCAGGGGTTTACAAAGTGACGCATCTACCTAGATGCGTCACTTTGTAAATTTGACGCAACATGACAGATTTTTTACACCACTGGTACGTCACACAAATTGGCGCACCGGCAGCGTAAACGTGACGCAAGGTCTCATAAATAAGGCCCATAGTCAATATTCTGCCAGTGGACAATATTCCACTTTTAGATACAAAGATTTACTCGTAAAAAAATGGAAGAGCCAAAATGTTCCAGGTATATATATTTTATATTTTTTGTCATGTTTTAGGTGTCCCAAAATAAAATAAACTATTTATTGAAATATGAACTCTTAGATTGCTATTGTTTTTTCTGAGTTAGGTCCACAGCGTCCCCATAAAGCCATTGCTCAGAAAACCTGTCTAACCCAGATTAAGGGGCAGATTTACAATAAGTGGCGCATCCCTGCATATCAGCAGGGATGCGCCACTTATTGTGCGCCATGACTCCGCCGCCATTGATGCGCCGCATTGTAAATGCGGCGCACCAATGGGTAAAAACGGCACAGATGTGTGACGCATCTGTGCCTTAAAGGCGACGCATTGCTGGAGTTGCGTTGCAAGCGCGACGCAGCTCCAGCAAATGCTCTGGGGGCCCTATCTGGTTAATATTGCGTCAATCTTCACGCCTGCTTCATGCAGGCGCAGGGTTTTGACGCAGCATGGGCCTAAAAGTGACTGCGTGAAATCTTGTAAATTTCACTCAGCCACTTTTAGGAGGCGTTCCTGCGCCAGAACGCCCCCCCTCCCCCCCCCCTTCACAGGAAGGTCTACATGTGGCGCAGGGCATTACAACGCGACGCATCTCCCAGATGCGTCACGTTGTAAGTACCCCCGCACCATGGCGTAGGATTTGCGCTGCCGCTGCATCACAAAAGTGACGCAACGGCAGCGTAAATGAGGCGCAAGGAGCTTGTAAATCTGCCCCTAGGTATTTAAATGAAAAATGGCTGATAGGGTAGAGGTAGAGATGTAGGGCATCACTATTTGAATATTAGGTTATTAATACCCAAGACACCAATTTATGACCCTCCCCACCCAGAGAAAAGCGATGGAATAGAAATTTAACTTTACTCCAGTCTCGTGTGTGCTTCTTCCAGGAGACCAGAGGAGGTAACACTTGCTCGTAATGGAAATCATTGTTTGCCCTTGTTAAAGCAAATAATTTGCCGGGTCTAGAACACACGAACAAAGAGCAGTTTGTGCCCAATCCCTTGATAAAAGCAGCGTGCAACTGTTGATCAGTGTTTCAAGCATGCCACTGTGAACATAGGTTATCAATTTGCAAATACACTGGCAACAAGCCATGTGCTAATCCTCCCGGTCGAGCCTTCGGATTACGTGCCAAATACATTTTTTTCCTGTGAAGCATAATGCGGTTGCTGGACGACAAAATACATTTCTATAGCACTTTGTGTTTTCTTAAGAGGCAATTTTTAACTTCAAGTAACCAACCAAAGCACTGAAAAGGCATGTGTCATTAAATCCACATCAATGGCTAAATTTGCTGCACCGGTTTGTTTGCCAGTCGCAGACATGCATGATATTCATGGTTCTAGTCAAACACTCTAAATATTCTGTTCATTCTTACAGCATGTTTATACAAACAGAACAAGAGGATGAAAATATATTTGTAAAACATTTAGATCAAGATACGTTTTGTTAGTTTGCTGCAAAATTCTGGATAGTTAAAGGATTTTTAAGTGACACCAAGCCATTTTCGATAGAAAACCTTTGTTTACACCAAACAAATTGGTCTTTTTACACATGTTAAGCATCCACAAAAAGATGCACAAATATTACATTATTTCACATATTTGAATATTTTTTAAAAAACAAGAACAGTATGGACAAGCATACAGGTGGAGCACATAAAGTACAGAGTACATAGATCAATACATTGATTATCGCTGTAAAACACTTCCTACCAAATTGTTTTGTTTAAAATGGTCCAGTAACACCGATTTGGTTGATTTGTGTCCCACTTGCCAAGCTAGTTCTGAATCTATAGTCCATTTACTCTTTTTTTGTTCGACCTATCAGTCGCTGAGGAAAAAATTGATTTTTCCATTATGCTCCTTAGTGGGCCGGGGGCATTACCTAGAGGTCCCAACACTTCTGTGTACTGATACTAGACACTCTATTGTATGTGGTCTTGCTAGATTCTGGCATGCCCTTTGCATTAGGCATCGAAAATTATGTAGCTGAGACACCGCGCTCTGGAAAGCCTAGTCAGACCACAATGTATCAAATTTTTAAAATATTTTTTTTAACTTGTAGTTGTAGGAATTCTAAGCACCTCAATTTGTGCCATTAAATGTTGCTGTTTTGCACACATGCACTTTATAATTGTTCGTGGGGGGGGGGGCTTGTCAAATTGAATTTGTAATAATGTTTTTATGCATTTTTATTCTGTATTCTTTTATCTATACATTTCGGTGTATATCTTATAGAAAAATGTGCTGTATACTTTTTAGGATCTGTGTGATCGTAATAAAGTTGTTGAAATAAAACATTGATTATCAATCTGGGCATCAAACAACAGTACAACAGATACACAGAGGAATCCAAAATGTACTCCTGTGAGTACTTGTGCTTAACCAAAAACTTGGCTAATTAACCAATCTACCCATACACAGATATTGCACTTAATACTGCTTAATTGTATACCACAATCACATACAATTACACATTAATAATCCCCAAAGAAAGGGTGGGAATGGATGGTTCAAGGTTATGATTTCCGTTGGGAGTTGTGAAAGGCTAAAAGCCTGTGAGTTTGTGAGAATTCACAAACTCCTCTTTAACCACTTCCCATCCCAGAAATACTTGGATATTTACTCCAGCAAAAGGTTTTGATGCATCCCATTCCAGGGTGAAAAGTGGATAACAACTCCTTAAACTTCGAGCTGGTTTACGGGAAGGGACTTCTCCAAGGGAAAACTCGATTTCCCTGTAAAGAAAAAAGCACAAAGGAAAAAATGCACATTTGTACTGTAGGACTGCCTTCCCCAATACATAATTGTATTCTGTAAGCAATACTCATGAGGGATATTGCAGCTCTAAATAACGTCACATGGGAATGGCAGTTAACTTGGAAACCTGCGACCAGCACGGATTTCCAGTAGTATTAATATACATGTTTGGGAACGGTAAAAAGTATTACATCGGCACTTGTTAATAGGAATACTTCCACAAGTGCACATTTACTTTTTTTGTGAATTGGGCCATTTTAATTTTTAGGCCCCCTTCACTCTAATATAATGTATAATTTCACTGTGACTGCGTCATCCACATCAGTGGTTTGAAAAGTTTATATACTGAATAAATGTGATTGAATCCACTATAAATAGTTTTTAGATATAGCAGAGTGTTTCCTCTAGACCCAGTCTGTGGTGCAAAAACTGGCCTGAACTATATGCCATTGTTGGAGTTGCTGTGCACAGACTCCCTTCTTTTCCATATTGGGCTTCCTGTTAGCACAGGCCCTTGGGAAGATGCTGAGAGGGAGGAATAATACATTTGTATACGGAAAAAAGATGCAAATAACACTTCTGCTGATTATTCTCCATCTCTTTTGCTTACCTGTATATTGGGTTAAGAAGGCTGGAACATACAAAGAGATAATGTAATTGGACTGTTTTTGTGCTACAGTCTGTCATTGCTGATTTTGGGGTACATTCACAAGAACATGTGCTAAACATCACCAAAAAATGCTAACGCAACTTTACACATTGCAGTCAATCGCGGGAAAATAACCCTGTGTCAATGTGGAATTCACAACAAGGTGGTACCATGCGATAGTCTGCTGAAACCGCGCCCAATGTCCATGATACAACCACCTCGACGGAGATAAAAACACAAACCCTAATACATAAAAAACGTGCGATGAGCCCACTTGCGATGAGGAAAACAGGGACAAGCACTGCCAGGCCCGCAACACATACAGTAGACGGAAATAAGCACAACAAAGGCCTGAAAAAGAAAGACAAACCAAAAAGAAAACAACAACCAAGCACAATGGAGGGAACCCGAGCCAGCATATAAAGGCACAAGCCCCATTGGCAACAAAACATTGTACATGTCAGGCCATCTTGGACAAGATGAATGCATCCTGAGAGCGGAGGAAGATAATGGAAGCAAACCAGAACATCCGGAATTATGCGAAACGCACAAACAAGCAGAAACACGCCAACAACAAGAAGGCACCAATGCACACCGTAGGTGGGAGTCCAGCGCCACACCAGGAGCTCGATGACATGGAGGAAATGGTGTCCACCACATTAGTCCGTAGATGGTGGCAGGACTCGGGGACCGGAAACTGCCCAAAATAACAGACACAACAGCAAAGAGAGGGAACCAGCAGGGACTGGGGGGAAGGTGGTAGATGGGCACAATGGCACACATGCACAATCAAGCACAGCACAACTGCAGACAAACCATGCCCAAGAGTAACAGCACCACCAAGAGCACAAGTCACACAACCCGGCACTATCACACCACTGAACAAGCACAGAAGTGAAAACTACACTGCCTGAAAGGGAGAAGGCTGAGCCAAATCAGAGCTGAAGGGACATCTCACACACAATGCAGCACACACACATAGGCAGCAGAGCACCCCATCATTGAACACAATGTGTTACAAATACCAACATTTGCACAACCGAACACAGGACACAAGTGCACCCGCCTGTGGCCGGTAAACGGCCATACACAACTGACAAAGCACGAAACGGACATAATACTGCACAAGTACAAACCCACAGTCCTGATGGGGTAGCAATGCACGTGTGGCAGGGAGCCAGAGAATCCATGACAAGCTCATTGGCATACAAATCAAGGGATGTATGTCGTTACAATGCATACTTTTACAACGCATACCTTTACAGTGCATTTTTTACACCACAACATCCTTTACAACGCATTCCATTACAACGCATGCCATTACAACTAATTCTTTGAAACTACCTTTACAACGCATTCCACTGCAACGCATACTACATTTACAATGCATACCATTACAACGCATACCATTACATTGCATGTATGGTAAGTATTGGATAGTGTAGGGGTAAAAATTACTATTCTAACTCCAGGGGGTGCAGCAGTAGGGTAAGTGTTGGATAGTGTAGGGGTAAAAATTACTATTCTAACTCCAGGGGGTGCAACAGTAGGGTAAGTATTGGATAGTGTGACATGTGTTGTAGTGGTATGCGTTGTAGTGACATGTGTTGTAATGGTTGCGTTGTAATGGTATGTGTTGTAATAGATGTTGCGTTGTAAAAGTTTTGTTGTAAAGGTAGTGCGTTGTAAAAGTTGCGTTGTAAGTGTTGTTTCCCAAATCAAGACACAACAAAGTAGGAGACAAGTGAAAGTGCAGAAACTTTATCAACAAGTGCGTGTCAGTATGGCCAAGAGAAGTGCCACAATATGCAGACCAATTAGGCAGCATGCCAGCTCAGGAGAGTCCGTCACCAACACAAGTCAGTGCCAACCCTTGTTGGTTGCCCACGCCTGGATCATGAGTCCAGGTCAATGCAGCCATGTCCAATGTCGTCATGGGACATGTGACCAGTTTCCCAACATGCAACCAGGCGTCAGGACATGTGCAATGGGTCACATCCAGTTGTGGCTACAGGTACCTTGTCACTCGTCCATGAATGCGAGTGCAGCAGCGTAGGCCAACATCTCCAATGGGCGAGCGTTGTCCACCACATCTGACATGTCAACAACATAATCAGCTGACCCGGACAGATGTGCTGACTCCAACCACTGGACCCAACGTGCATTAAAGCCCAATCGGGTAGTGGCTCAATGTGCTCACTGCACACGATGACGCATGCAATCTCCTCTGTCCAGTTTCCAGCCTGCATGCCAAACATCCATGCATGCCATAAACGGGCATCACAGTGACACTCCTGGTTCAACAGGGGGCACACACACACATCGAAATCAAGGTCAGCTACCGTTACGTTGGAGAGGCAGACATCCATGGACCACTCGAATATGCACAAGCGACAAAGCAACACAGGCTGAACGTAGGTGGGGTTCTCAAAGGCGGAAGCTCAGCCGCTAACTGATCTACAGCACTGCCAACTGCAGTGCCCCCAGTACATGCAGCAGATGTACATGGTACAGGTCCATGAGACTGGAGTCGAGCATGTGTTCAGGATCGTCTGCATTGCATTAGTGGCTCTGCTTGAAGTTGCACTGGCTTGCCCTGCGCTAGTCCTGTGGATGAAATGGCACAGCTTGATGCAATGAGCAGTGTCTGTGTGCAACGGGTGCAGGCCTGGAGTGGGGTGGGAGTATGTGCGAAGGCCATTCTACGCACGCTAACTATGACCAAGGACTTCTGCGTGTGGGATGTGTACAGGTTGGTCTCAAGTCAGGCAGGGGGTAGTGTGGGAGTTGCAAGCAAATGCTATTGTATCTGTCAGGGGGTGCTGGCCACATGCAAGTTCCTGCTTGGAGCTGCAGATGTGCTACCGCCTGATAGTTCAGACAAAGGACCTTTCATCCCTACAGTAACTTCCCCACCTGCATGCATACAGGAGATGTACAGAGGCCTGTCGTGGGTTTGGTGGGATGTCTGTGACCCTGGGAATAATGGGTGATATGCCCAGCATGAGGCACATGAGTGGCATCACTGTGTGTTACATTGCCACACAGCTGCTCCTCCCTCCCACGAACCCCCACACTTGTGTGCGCTGCACGGTTGCATCATGTGCACTCCTATCGCACACCATTGTAATGCCTGTGCGCGCATGTCCAGTGGCATGCCAACAACAAAGTGACGCTGGCCTTTGAAGGTGTGCGGCCACGGGAGTGTATGCCTATGATCCAGACAGGGCGTTCACAGGTGTCAACCCATGGATGGCTGTGATCGCGCTGTGAATGAGGCCAGGCAACTGACTCATGCATCCGCAGGACTGATACACATAAGACTTGGCATGCATGTGGCAAGACCCTGAGCGATCTTGTGCTCCTACATGTCCCCGTACGTGCGGGCCTGCCTTCCTGGTGCAGGCTACATTGCAACATTGACTACTGTGGCCCTGGTGGTGACTACACCCCAACACAGAGACACACTTACCGCACTTCCTGCCCAAGGCCAGGTCCGAGCCACGCCCTGCTCCCTCCTACTAAATCTGCACACCCCTGCGTTGACCTGATGAACACCGGACCAACACAATCCGCTTGTGCATGTAGGGGGTGCGTGCAAAGCTACATGTCCAGGGTCACTGCCAATGCTGAGGTGACTTGGTAACGTCCACTGAAGACAGCACATTGTGATGTTGCTGGGCCCGTACCCATTCTGCTGACACAATGACCACACAGACACACTTGCTCAGATGGTGTGAATGGCTACGGGCACGTGCGCACGGCCACATTTTTTAGCAGGCACACATACCGAGTGACACCTGTGTTGAATGTGTGTGGGGTGTGTACACACCAGCCGGCAAAGGCTGCCTGGTGCAGTCAGAAATCGACACCAGTGTACATCGTAAAGGACAAAAACATTCAACCATTAAGGTCCCATGACTTGTGCTGCACAGAGTTAGTGGCCCCGGATGCACAGCGTCCTGCACGGGCCTACCACCTAAGGCCGCTGACTTGAGGTGCTCAGGGTTGATGGCAACAGGTCAGCTGTTGATAGTGTTCGATCACCTCCATGACTCTGATCCAGCTTTCGTTCGGACTGAGCCACATCTTCCTCTTACTCCTCTCTGTGCATTTACTGGTGTGGACTCTTTCATTCATGATTCACGACTAAGTGCTAGATGTGGGACCTACTGGTCCGCAGGGTAGGCCTGAGCCCTCATCCACATGTCACCAGCTAGCGTTGAACAGGGTTAGTGGCACCACTTGTCACAGGCTTGTGTTGAGCAGGGTTAGTGGCACCACGTGTCGCCGGCTTGCGTTGAACAGGGTTAGTGGCACCACGTGTTGCAGACCTGCGATATGGAATTATGCCTCACTGATCGAAGGGAGTCTGGTGCTGTGGCCGCTGCCCCGGACTTGGGGTCACTGCCATTCAGTACTCAGGGCACAGTTCCACATGTGGGAACTACTGGCCAAAGAGGACACCAATGGAGTATGTCAATGAGAAAGGAGTAATGTGGGCCAGCATTGGGGGGGCCAGCGATGGTCTGCAGAGGCTGCAGAAATCACAGGACTGGCGCTTGGAGCTTGGAGCTTACACCAGCACATGGTGGGCCCTCTTTGACACACGCCAGTGTAGGCAGGTGAGAGGAGCCTCGTTGATGCGCTGGGGCAGGCATGATGGGTCTGGTGACCAGCGGGCCAGGTTGCCGCAGGCGCACAGGGACGCAGACCCGCCGTGCTCGGCGCAGGACTCATGGTGGGCAGAGAGGCCCACCCTGGCAGACACGTTGTCCATTCCCAATGAGAACCATGACCAGTGCGACTGGCTTTTTGTTCATATCCCTACGCAGGCCTGTCATTTGCAGGTCTAACTCACAACGCATGCGCATGCAGAGGGGGACGTAACGTGTGACATTTCCATGTTCTGCCCCACAGCATGTGGGGACATGGTAGCATCCACTGGCCAATACACTCCGTGCACCAGCAGTTGATATCGACATGGCTATTTCTGTTGTTTGCACTCTGTGGTCTGTCCGGCACCTCCACGCCACACCTGGCATTGGGTAGGTTCACATTCCTTAGTCACTTGCCGCTCTTGCACATGCCTGCTCCATGCCTCTCCTCACATCCTGCTATTGTGTGTCTGTGGTGTCATGCCGTGGCTGGGTTGTGTGCATGGCATGGCTGGATTCCCAATGTTGGCATCCAGGACAGTTGTGATGACCTTGGATGAGGCTGGCTGTGTGACTCATCTGACTCTGGCAGCTGTTGGTTTGATGGCGTTGGGTCTGGGCGGCAGGTGCGTTTCAGGTGTGTTTGCTGTCTTTGTGTACGCTGCCTCTGTGGTGTTCTGGGGGGCACAGGACGGGTCCTGGGGATGGTGGCGGTGGGTGTTGTGGCCCACATGGGTATCTGTGTTGCATGATCATTGTCTCCATGGCATCTGTGGGCTTCAGGTGTGGCTCTTGGCAAAAATTGCCTGTTTTTGGTTTGCATCGCAGATCTGGCAGTTCATTGTGAAAGTGGTGTGGGTTTTTCATGTGTTTTTGCACGGAAACGCCTACTCTGCATCTCATTAGGGTAAGTTGGTGGTGTCCACCATGGAGATACATTTTGGGGCAGTTATCGCTGGAATACTGGCGAAGTCTGCAGTTGGCACCAGCTTGTAAATGGGGTATTAAATCTATCTCTACTTTTGAAGCATTAAGGTGGAGATAAATTGGAGATGAGTCCTTGTGAATATCCCCCTTAGAGTCTTTTGGATGCAGGACGTTGGCTAAAAATTGGGAGATGTACCGTCCACCATAGTTACCATTCATAGCCATCAATGCTCTCTAAATGGGATAATACAATCCCACAATGAGGTCCCATGCATGCTGACAGTACCACCAGACACAAAACTCTGTTCCATTAGCTGTCTGAGGGGTATATTCACAAGAACGCGTGTTAAACATCACCAAAAAAAGCTAACGCACCTTTACACATTGCAGCCGATCGTGGGAAAATAACCCTGTGTTAACATGGAATTCACAACAGGGCGATAGGATGGGAAAGTCTGCCAAACCCACGGACAATGTCCACGATACAACCACCTCGAAGGCAATAAAAATACAAACTGCAACGCGGAAAAACATGCGCTGGGCCAAAGCGCGATGAGGAAATCAGGGATAAGCAGCGCCAGACCTGCAATGCACACATGGCAGGTGGGAAAAATCACTATGAAAGTAGAAAAAACACACAAACACAAACTGACCAACAACCAAGTACCTTGGAGGCAGCCGGAGGTGGCGCAGCGGATGAGCACAACCCCACAAGCACCCCGGACGACCAGCCTGGGACCTCGGGGACAGGGAAGGGCAAGGACAAGAAGACGAGGAAGGCAAAGTTCAGTACACAGAAAAACAGGATCCTGATAACGGAGGTGATGGAACACCATCAACAACTGTTTGTAACCTCCAATGTGTCATTGGGAACAAAAAATGGGATATCGCTGGACATCGTGGACAAGGTGAATGCAGTTGGAGAATGGATGAGGCCAAGAGGTGATGGATTGATATCAAGTGAAAGACCAAGGAGAAACTCGCAGCCAACCAGAAGGCAGCAATGAAGACTGGAGGTGGGAGCCCAGTCCACAGCTCATGCTGAATGATATGGAGGAGCTGATGTCGACAGTCATCAGTGTAGAGACTGTGGCCGGAGTCGGGAACCGGACACTGCTCGACAGGACACAACACAACCGCAACTGGGTGAGTGACCACCAGGTACTGGGGGTACGGGTGGAGAGGGCTACAATGGCACACATGCACATTCAAGCAGAGCACACCCACAATGACTCTGGGTCATGGCCCTGATCTACACACTGTCACAATGTACAATGCCATGCTGTCTGAATGTCAACATGTACCATGAGGCTACATACATGTGGACACATGATAATACACCATCTCCCCTTCACATTGCGGGGGCACCATCAACACCCCCTGCAGAGCAGTCCCAGCCACTCTTCACTGATGATGAGGAGGACACCGCCAGCAGTAAACACCCAAACCCTCCAAAACACCATGGACATCATCCGCAACTCACCTCCATGGTCAGGGCAGCCCATTTGCATCGAGGAGACCCCACCCACTAGCCAAAGCACCCAGCAGGAAGCACCTACAGCCCTGGCACTGTCCCAAGACCCCCAGGAACAAACCATGGCCTTCCAACTCCGTGTGCTGGAGGGTGAGATGGAGATGGCTGAGCAGGTGCAGGTGAGGTTTGGCCTCATGGCTACCAAAATGGACGCCATCCATGGGTGCCTAGGTCCCATCAGGGACCAGCTCCCATTCCTAACCGACACCCATGTCCCACTCCATGGTCTCCAAGGAGCTTTGACTGACATCGCTGGAGTCATGACACGGAGAGAAGAACAGCTGTCCGCTCATACTGGCTCCAGCGATTCCAGCCGTGAGTTGGCACACATGCGGAGGCTCATGGAAGACATGGTTTGGATGGATGTGGAAAGGATAGCAGCCACCGCTGCACATCAGCAAGATGTAGCTGGGATCTACCATGCCCTGCAGATCGTCATCATGGCATTGCTGCCACAAGGCGTGGCACTGATGAATGCTGCTACCTCCACATGTCCACATCTCCACCCCCTGGTGTGTCAGTGCCTCACAGTGCAGCAGTCATATCCACTCTGGCACCTGATGTGCCACTGCCACACAGTGCAGCCAACAATCCACCCCCGGCCCCTCATGTGTCTGTGACACACAGTGCCGCAGCAGGTACTGCAACACCCACAGGTGAGGCAGAGCACACATACGGGAGGAGGACATGGATGGGATTGTTGTCAGAACGAGCCAGTAGCATTCATCTCCGCCACCTGGCCTGCTTCTGCTTGGTGCTGCACATGACCTCATGACCTCTCACTGACCCCCGCTGCGCTCACCTTGGACCCTGACATGGACTGCCATATCCTGTTTGATGACCAATGACATGGCGACCAGACTACGGACTGTACCCTTTCTCTTCTGCAGTACCTGTCATCCCTGGATGGACTCTGGCTGGCCCTTCATGGGCCCATATTGTGCGGTGTGGTGTGCTTGACAATGGCCCTGTACCGCACCAGCTGCGACACTCCACTGGATGTCCTGTGTCATGTCTTTCATCATTCCTGCATGAATGTGTGGATGGAATTCGGGAAGGTGATTTCTCTTACGTCAATGATGCTCATCTAGTGGGATGCCAATCACAGGGTGCTACATTGCTTATTGCGTCCCTGGTGCCGTGCACACTACTACAGGCACACACGCATTAGTCACTTCCTTGTCCAGACATTGACTGAACCACGCCCAGAGTCGCCGAGTCATTGTTGCAAGCCCTGCGCTGATCGGGTATACGCTAGGCCAGACCACTCTGCTGATGCTCCAAGGGGGGGCGCACATAGCTACCTGTTGCAGGCGTACTCGCTGGTGGTGTGCAGGTCACTGGTCAAGGTGTCAACAAGTCACAGCCGCTCCCTGAGGGCAGGTCTGCACACACACCACACCCATCCGGCACAGGAATCACAGGCCATGTGACCCCGCAAATATAAGGGACCAACAACGTCACATTTCTCTCTGCCGGTGGTGACTGGATGACGGACGCTCCACGTGCTCAATCATAAAGGGCCCATGATTTGCCACGCACAGGGTTGATGGCACCAGAGGCCTTGCGGCCGACACGGGCCTACCACCACGTAGTGCTGACTGGGGTTGCACAGGGTTAGTGGCACCTGAAGCCTTGCCGCTGACACTTGCCTACGACCACGTGGCGCTGACTGGGGTTACACAGGGTTAGTGGCACCCGAAGCCTTGCGGCCAACACGGGCCTGCCACCACGTGGAGCTGACTGGGGTTGCACAGGGTTAGTGGCACCTGAAGCCTTGCGGCTGACACAGGCCTACCAACATGTGGCGCCGAATGGGGTTCCTCAGAGTTAGTGGCTCCCGAGGCCTTGCGACCAACACTGGCCTGCCACCATGTGGCGCTGACTTGGGTTGCACAGGGTTAGTGACACCAGAATAGCCGACTGGGTGTGCAGCCTGCGATGATGACTTGTGCACTGATGTGGTCCCTGCCATTGATGACACAGGTCTCAGTGTCATGTGTGGACCTGCTGGGCCACGGGGTGGGCCCGCATGATGTGGACTATCCCATGGTGGTGTGACTGGGGCCTGGAGCTTGCACAGGCATCTAGTGTGCCTACTGGTCGACACACCAGCCGAAGCAGGTGAGCAGTGGGGCCTGTGTGCGCAGGGGCAGTGGGGTCTCCCTCTCTTACCCTTCTTTTCCTTCTCTCTCTCACTCTCTCTCCCTTCCCTCGCTCTCTCTTTCCCTTCCTTTCCTTCTTTCTCTCACTCTCTCTCCCTTTCCTTTCCCACTCTCTCTCTCCCTTCCCTCTCTCTCTCTCTCCCTTCCTATTCTGCCCTCCCTTTCTCTCTCTGGCTCGCTTTCCTTCTCTGTGTCTCGTTCCTTTGATGTGCACATGGCACATGTCCTGATTTTGTGCTTTATTTTCCAGACTGTGACTTCGAGGTTATCCCTGACGGACCCAACAGAAGTGTACGCATTGTTGTGTTTCAATAAAGATTTTGGTTGTTACTTCAGTGCTGTGTGACTGTTTCTCGTTCTTCTGGCCACACATGTCTGCATTTATTTTGGCACTGTGCATCATCATGCCCTTTTTGTGGCTCTTGTGTCGTGCACGGTATGTGTATGTACAGGGGAGGGTCTGGAGGTGGTGGCGATGGATGTTGGGGCCCTCATCGGTATCGGTGCTGCATGGTCGTTGTCCCCATGGCATCTGTGGGTCTTCAGGTGTGGCTCTTGGCTGGGCCTCCTTTAATGCTGTGGGTAGTCGTCCTGCTTAGCACCAGCAAGAGGCAGGTGTCAATTCCCTGCTACTTCCGCAGCTTATCACCTGTTTTTGTTTTGCATCGCAGATCTGGCAATTCGTTGTGAAAGTGGTGTTGTGTTTTTTTTTTCGTGTTTCTTTGCACGGGAATGCCTACTCTGCATCCCATTAGGTTAGTTGGTGGTGTCCACAGTGGAGGTAAATTTTGGGGCAGTTTTCGCTAGAATTCAGGCGAAGTCTGCGGTTTGCACCAGCTTGTGAATGGGGTGTTAAATCTATCTCCACTTTTGATGCGTTAAGGGGGGGATAAATTGAAGATAAGTCCTTGTGAATATCCCCTTATAAGAGCACTCAGAACTGACTGGGCTGATATGAGACAGAAACTAAGGGTCACAGAGAAGAGTGATTTTAGAATATGTGACTACTCCTCATACAAACTACGTAAAAGAAAGCTGAAAGGAGACAAAGACTTGTTCAGAATAAAGTTTTTAAAATCCATAACTTTGAGAATGGCCAACACAAGGGAATCCCAATTAATGGAACAAAGACAATGCAAATGGTGTGTTAGAAGACCATCCCATTTACAACATATGGCATCTGTTTTTTTGAAGGTGTGCTCCTTGACACGTTAATCGTAGAATTGTCATCTCTTATGTCTCCAAGAGAATTATTCTTTAATTACTATAATTAAGAATTATTTGTTATGCGCCATACCAATCAAAGTGAGTTAAGAGCATTTGATGTATTTTAAGTAGGATAAAAAACTAAAATGCAGCTAACAGTTTAACGCAAATAATTTGACCATGCCAAAGAATGTATTCCATAAAATATGAGAAAAAAGCATACTTTTCCATTTAATGTCCATTAATTGATGGACATTTGCCTAGTGCTCCAACAGAAAAAAATAATAGCTAGGCATTCCTTGACTGAAATGCCACATTTTATATAATGTAAATTATGTTGGCTAATTAATTTATTAAAATGAACTTGGTGCATATCAATTTTAAATCGGGCGAAGTGTTTTATGAATATTTGTTCCCATGGATCCCATGGATCCATAGCTTTTCTTAGCCTGAATGAAAAATACACTGTTTCTCTATCTGCAGGCTATATAATTGAAGTTTTTTTACATCTGCATACCTGTTAAAACCAGCCCCTAGCCCATTTGTCTGAGTGACCACCTTACCAATCCCTCCCTGCCTTGCACCATGGTGCAAGGGTGGCTGCATTGAAGCATAGCAGCCAATTGTGCGAAAGCACTGAGGAAGCGGACAGGAATGCGCCATATCTAAGAAATATTGCACAGTACTGCCCTTTTCTTTGACATAGGGAACTGCAGCAAAGAGGCTTGCGGAGCTGCCCTGTGCCAAAAGTTTTAAATGAGGACCTTAGTTTTGGAAGAAATGTTGTGCTTGGGTACTAAAACTATATTTTAAGCATTACTCTAGGCTTATGTCTGGTTTCTTGCAGAGAGAAGCAGTAGGACCATTTTAAGTGAGGCAAGGGCGGTACTAAGATGAAGCTAGAATTACACTTTTCTGAATGGCAAGATGCCCATCTACTGTTTAAGGGATATTTGAAGTATTTGCATCTGAGGTATCCAGTAACACCAACATTCTATCTTTGTCAAATGTGCATAAATCACCACTAAAGACAGCAATGAGACTCACTGTGGCCAGTATTGATTGTTTTAAAGAACAGTAAGCCAATTCTGGCAAAGTCTTGCTTCCAAAAGTGGAAAGTTAACACTGTTATGTACTAGACTCTATAGATGTGCTTAATAGGCTCAAACTCTTACCTTAGATAGAGGATTAATAACTAGTGATATTGGATTTACTACAATAAATCTAACCACCTACAATTACTCGGGTAGCATTCCACCACATCAGTCTTTAGCCTCCCATGGCACCTCAGTTTGGACCCAGCCATATGCATAGATTAGCTTCTTCTGATTTACACAATAGACTTCTGTAAATAATGGGGTTTGTCATTATTAACAATTTATTTTGTTTGATGGCAGATTTCTTCTCCAGAAACATGGAGTGGTCACGGGCTTGTGTGTTGCTCCCATGTTTGACCATTTAAAGATGAGGTACTCGAGGAAAAACTGTGGATTGGGGGAGCTCATTGTTTTGAGGAATGGGAGAATAACAATGTCCTTAGGAAAAGCTTTTTTGATGACTTCTTTCTATTTTTGTGATGGGGATAAATGATCTAAGAGAATATGTATGATTCTTCACAATAATAATGACTTTAATCTCCATTTCATTTACTACTATAGCTTTGAGAAGATGGAATAGCTGGATCTGTTACTATTTGTAGAAAATGGACGATTACAGAGCAAATGTTTGTGTAACGTCACATCAACTAATGCAGTGATGCATGGAAATAGCTGCTATTGACCAAAACTGGTTAGTCTAAGTAAAAGTGAGATGATAAGGGAAAGACGTACCTATTCCAGAAATTCAAACTATTGTCCAAGAAGCAATGATATTGAAAGAGAGATTTGCTGCAAGGGGACAATGCTAAAAAAATGATATGTAAATCTTGGTTGCAAGCTTATATAAATCATAATCATAAGCTTCATCTTTAAGCTGAGATGATCCAGGTTTTCCAAAAACGAAATCAGAGGAAAGGTGACCAAAACCTAGATTATTGACTAAATATATTATTGACAACAGAATCTTGCGAGATATCTTGCGTAGATGTTGGGAAATCATGCTTGTCGACCTAGATCTTCAGCGAGCAGTGGCAGGGCTCCAGATGTTGACATATGCTAAAGTTGAGTCCATCAACATAGTAGTCCAGCTAGTCGTGGTGTTTGGGCTGCATTTGCGATTCAAGTACATGGGCTTCAAGATATCCCTAATGGCTGCCTCAGTTGCAATGTTTCTATTGGTAAACTTTTTGATATCCTTAACCTTGGGCACACAGCGAGCACAGTTCATACAGTGATTGAGCTGCTCCTGCCTGTAGTCTTTTCTTGCACGTTCGCTGTTCCTTCTGTGCCTACTCATACTTTACCTATCACCCATTTTCTTTTAAAGGAGTTACTATGTTAAAGACGGAGTAGGATAAGCTTTAAATACACTGAAATACATACCTTGAATATGGTACTGCATGTTCACATACACAAACCTATTGAGAATGATACATCAATTAGGATGACCTCTTGAAAAAAATGTAATTTGCTATGACATATTCGGAAATGTTTGTCTTACTAATGCTAACAATATGGCATTCCAAACTGGAATCTGAAGTTGGATCTGCAAGAGCAGTGCAGCCGAGGGCAAATTACATAACAGTGCACGCATAAATTACAATTCTGCACGACACTTGCACTGACCAATTAAAAGCAGATTTAAACCATCCTACTTGTGCAAAGGGCAAACATTGGTACAGTACTGCTCTATGTTGAAGCAAAACTTTTCAAATTAAGTGGAAGAGTTACTAAGATTTTACAGCGTGCTTGCTTAACAAAAATGATGCAAATTGGTGGAGAATCTTTTTTTCCAATTTATTTTCCAGCGCTAAACTTGTTTAGCTCTGGTAATAACATGAAAGTACCGCGAAGCGCCAACTGCGCATACCATGGGTGGTGCATGGGCGTTCGCAAGGTTTCTGACACTTAACCAGATTTACTAAATAAAGTGGACAGGGTTTAGTGTCAGAGAAATGCACCATTTGAAGTAGGTGCAATGAACGAGAAATGCTTTTATTTCTCCTTTTTCCGACTTTATACTTGTGCTGAACTCTACAGCTCACATACAAAGAGGAAAAAACGTTAAAGTCAGTCTATGCATAGTATTTATAGTATTTTGTACTGGAAAAGTACCCTTCCAGTACAAAACCTATGCTAAACTCACGGAGACAACCTTGTACTATGGCACAAAGGTGTCTCTGTGGCACTTGACAGCTGATTTCGGCATCAGCACCAGGGAAAAGGGAGGCGAGTGCCATATTTCTGTAAGTATGGCACCCTCCTCCTCTCTCCTTTTCGCGCAGCACAGTGCAGCATTTGCTGCTGCTGCACCGCGCGAAAAAGTGTTAAATCTGGCCCTTAGTATATCAATTTTGCATCAACATAGCGCAATTGTCAATTCCTTAAATCTCCATCACACTCTTATATGTCTCATAGTGCGCACAACACTCCTTTACTTCTCCATGGCACTCTCTGTGCCTCAGCCATCCATCTTGGTGAGAGTCCCTCTTACTTTACTCCCTCTCATTAGTATCGTGTGAGTACTTCCTTTTTCTCCAACTCTATTCTGCAGAGTCTCACTCATTTCTTGTCTCTCTCTTATCTTTCTGGGGCTCTCGGTTCAGCACCGCCTGCAGGTATGTATGGTTTGATGCACAACATGTGCCCTATTTCAAATGAGATGTATGAAAAGAGTAAAGTTAACTAATTACAAACATTTCTCTACACACATTCCTCAAACTGACTAATCTGCAGCAATTTAACCACAAAACTCCTCACTCTGCCTCCAAATACGGTTAAGCGGTAAAGTAAACAGCGGGCCAATATCAATCCCTTTCTGTACTGAGAATGACCCCCAGAATTGATTAGTAAGGGAATCTGATGACATCATCTGTTGACACTTCTGATCTTTAACCTGGTTTGATCTAAACCAGACCCTTCAGAATGATATCATTAAGGTAAATCCCTGGCAAATGGAGCAAAACCTTTTTAGGATAAACCGTTTAGGGGTATTGGGTTACTGGGAATTATCCCACTCATAATCTGCTTTAACCTTGAGCAGTTTAAGCAAAAGCAGAATTAGGGTTAACACTGTAACCGACATTGAAATGGAATGCAGTTTTTTTAAACATATATAAAACCATTTTTATATTAAGATTGCTTCCCATTTTGATAACTAGCAGGTCATTTATTTTACCGCACAAGAATTTGTGTTATGTACTGCAACTTTCCATTATATTATTTAATATCTGACCATTACTTGAAAATGTTTAGAAGGGTCTAGTTCCTGGAAAGTATGCGTATCTAAATTTGCGTGGACATATTTTATTTGAATAACTAATCAAATGCAATGCATGTATAATAATTTCATAATTCATAACAAGACAGCTGTTCAAAGAATTTCAAAAGTGTGTTCCCTCTGCAATTCTGAATTCGTTTCCAAACAAATATCTCAATTGACATCGGTCCTCATTACCAAATAGAAAAATGAGGCTTAATAGGTAATCGTTTTTTTAGCGCACTGAATTCAGAACGTTTTGCCATTTTTTTGCCCCTTTCCCCGGATAAACTTCGGCAGGTTTGGCGGACCGAAAATTAACAGAGGAAAACTGTGATTGTGTCATAATTGTCGCACAATTAGTCATTTCTACCCCACACACCTAGTCACACAGACATGCTCAGAGTGTTGGGATTTCACCAGCCAATATCTCTAATGACCTGCTCAGGCATCTTCATGCACCTGTGTCAGCAATCAGACAATGTCACTAGCAGCCTCCGTTTGTTGCTGGACCCAAACTGGGTCTGAATTTTATTTTTTATTCTACAGAGAGTGAACAATGATTCACTCTTGATATAAAAAAAATGAACCAGAAGACAAAGGAGGGTGTAGTGTAGTTTGGAGCCTATAACGGAGAGCTGCCACTAGTACAGGGACACCTATGCATCAAATTCAGGGCCAAGCGTCTGATGCAATAAATATCACACCTGATGATAAGAGACTCCTTTGTCAATGTTTTAGAATGATAAATATTGCCTTCTCTGAGTTAACCCCCCACAAATTGGGCATGACATGCATATTTTGGTACTTTGGACTTAAACCATGCCAGTCAGATCATGGTCTTTTCCAACATCACTAACACTAGACAGTGGTGTGTGTGGTGTGAGTCTCTGCTTGTCCATCCTGCAGCAAGGCAAGGGATGTTTTATTTAACATCAACCAAAGAATTTCATTTGAGTGAATCAATGCATTCATAGTCCCTACTCACATCTACAGGGAATTATGAAATAGTCCTTGCTTACCTGGAAACAGAATCAACAATATGTTGCCTTCAAACCTGAGAACCAAAAATGCAAAATCTTGATAAATGCATTCATGTATTTTTGCAGGTCATCAACGGTTATTCTTATTTAAAAATCACTTGACACCAACTGTACTAAGGTTGTCAGACAAATCTTTATTGCAAAGGATCACACTGGCCACTAGGGGATTAGGGGTTAATTAAGCCCCCCCCCCCAATAGCTTTTAATTTTCCTGAGGCATGTAAACTCCAAAGGGTCAGCTCTAGAATGCTTTGATGCGAATGCTCCAGATTGTTAGCCAGTAACAAAAAGTGGAGGGATAGACACTGAAACACTGCCACTGCAACTGTCCATCAGCGATGGTCCACTAAAATGAGCAAGTAAGAAACAGAAGTGTCTCAGTAGGAGGTTTGAGCAAAGAGATCGGACAGCACAGGGCAGTCTTTGTCTACATCCCACAGGTACACTGAAGGAATGCAATTGCTGGGTAGAGAAAACAGAGGATGCCTAATTGCCAATAAGACTGTCCCCAGCAAATAATTTGGGACAGGAGAGAGAGTGAAGCGGATCCATCACATTTCAGTTCACTGGGCAATAACAAGTGACCTTTAAATAAGCAGCTAGGGTGCCCATGTTTCATGACATCTTGGTGAATCCCACAATATACTAGCACTGACCGATTTTTAGGGATTGACCGAGCGTGCTTAGACCTGCTAGTACCTGCTGAGGCTTGCCTGCCAGTTAGTGAGCCAGAGAAGTTGTAGTGAATTGAGGATGGTGCCGTTTTCGATTAAAGATAAGGCTAAAATTCACATTTGTCAGTCACGTGTGTGAAGGATCTTTATGACACCTAGCTCACCTTCATTTTTTTGCTTCTATATTGCTTAGTATTGTTATTTTTATTATTATATATCTCTGATATTGACACTGGTTTTATTACCAACATCATCTTTATTTTGTATCTGATGAATGTGGCCAGTGATTGGTTTGCTTTCTTTTCAACTGTTGGATGAATTACATTCTTGAGTCGTTTATGTCAGAACAGTAAAAGTTTCTAAAAAGTGGTGCAGCAAAAAATTGTGTTGTATTTCATTAATTTTGCATAGCGCAGACGTAAACATGAAAGAAAGCACTGAACAGTGTGTGATAGGATACAAAAAGATGAGAAAAAAGGAAACTGCATCATGATTATTATGAATGTGAATCAGAAGCAAGTAGATGCTTATTACTGTATCAACAATGCCAGGGCCCTTGTGCAAGGATAGGATCGGACTCAGCTATGGAATGTTTTATTTAAAAATAAAACCAAATGCAGTACTAAACACTTGTTAGTGAAATGAGAGTAGCCCGCTGCATTCCTCCTACAGCCCGCCTCCTCTGTGATGACCAACAAATTATTGCAATCCACTACCTCCTTGTCCTTATCGGCCTGCCCCACCCCCACCATGGAAGTGATGAAGTTTAGCAACTCCTCCCAGGGCCAATGTTTATGCGACACAAAATTAACCGGTTCAATGGTATTCTAATTTAGTACTCTACCTCATATGATATCACTGCTGTAGCTTGTTGAAGTATCCGTCAAGGAGGAAGACAGACTGCTCTGTATTTTGTGGTAAAAGAGGATTTATTGGAGAGGCGTGATAGAGACATGAAGAGCCCACGCCAACCGCTGCACTGGAATCACAGGAATGCCTAGGCACAGGATTCCACATTCCAGAGCATGCGGCGAGGCGAGCTCAGCAGACAGCACGAGGATACAACACATCCTCCTCACTAGAAAAAGAAAAGCATTGATCTTAACAGTTAATACATACAAGCAGAGCAATTAATACAGGCACATCACATTGAGAACAATTTGGAAAGAAAAGGTTATTCATTGAGAACAATTTGGAAAGAAAAGATTATTCACCAACAATGTAATCTTTATGCCACACAGGAGGTTTCCTCAGACGGGAAAAACTTGAATGTGGGGAATGGACGGGAATGGACTGAAATGAACGAGGGAAAGCAGGAGGGTGACGAGAATTGGAACTAGAGGGAGAGGTCCCTGCACGGTTGTGAGCAAAGGAACTGCTAAGAAAAGGTGGAACTTTGACAACCTTAGAGAGACTCCAAACATTCCCGTCTGACAGCTCTACAACCTGCCTGCCCACTCTTACAACTAACAATGGGTCGGAAAAGCGAGATACACCAGATCTAAGAAAACCAGACTTTCTCACACGCACCCAGTCACCAACCTTACATGGATTGCTGGAATTGGAAGACACCACAGGAGAACGACAAGTAGAACGTTTACCATCTACAAGGTCTCGCATCCAGGGTTGACTTAAATTACATACACCTTTCCTCCCCCGCATTATTTCAAAAGGAGACAGTTCACCAATAGCCTTAGGAGTATTCCGATAACTCCATAAAAGTTTTCTAACAGCCTCGAGACAATCCTCACCGTTGCACAGCGCAAGTTGCAGACCTTCCTTGAGCACCCTAATCCATCTTTCGACCATTCCGTTGCCCTGAGGATAGTAAACGGAAGAGCGCTTGTGTAGGATGCCATGATTGCAACAAAAAGATTTCATCTCGGAGGAGGTGAATTGTGTGCCGTTATCAGAAAGGATGGAAGAGGGAAAACCTTCTTTTTCAAAAATTGAATTGAGAAAGTCGATAACCACACTAGAAGATACATGTGGGACAAATTTCACCTCAGGCCAACTAGAGAACTGGTCTATCAAGACAATGGCGTACACAGGACCCTGACCAAAGGACATGGGGCCAGCAATATCTACAGAAACACACTCCCATGGTTTAGATGGTCTTGAGATAGAATCGTGGTGGTATTTAACAGGCTTTTGAGATTTATCACTCACACAACATTCGACACAGAACCTTACTTTTTTCTCGATTAATTTGTCGACACCAGGCCACCAAAATTCACTTCTTATCCTTTTCTTCATGCTGGACATGCCTGGGTGGCCCTCATGAGCCATGTCTAACACGGTGTCCCTTAAACTATCCAGAACCACCAACAGTAAACCTCTCAAGAGGGTTTCTCCCTGGATGGAGAGCTCTTGAGCTACTTGAAAATAAGGCAAAACACTAGAAGATAGACTGTTCTTGGAAGGCCAACCATTTTTGACATAAGACACAACATCTAAATAAACACGGTCATTACTGCAAGCCAAAACCCAATCGTCTTCACGAATGCAACCATTGGACACTTCGCAAATTGACACCACTTTGTCAGGGTCATTATCGGGAGCAACATGATTGTCGTCTTCCACAGGAAGCCTGGAAAGGAAGTCAGCAAGGACATTCTTTGCACCGGGGATGTACTCAACGGAAATTGAATCCTCCGAATGGCATTAGATAATTCATCTGAAGAAGAAGCTGATGTCTATGAAAATGCAATTATGCAACTCGACAAACAGTTCATTAAAAAAGTCAATGAAGTGGTGGCACGTCACAAGTTTCTTAGCAGAAAACAACTTCCCGTTAAACCTATTGATTCTTTTATCAAAGATTTAAGGATCCTGGCTGCAAAGTGCAACTATCAACAATTCCAAGATCAAATGCTAAGGGACCAACTTGTGCATAATGTCTCTGATGTGAAACTTCAAGAAAAATTACTTGACGCAAAAGACTTATCTCTTTCAAAAGCACTCGACATCGCACACCGATTTGAAGATATGAAGCTAGGCATCAAAGAGTTGTCCGACAAAAAACCGAAAGAATCTTCTTCCGAAAATCCTGGCATATCGGTGGTCCAAAACGTCAAGAAGAACCAATCCACTTTTATTTCCAACAAACCTTTTATGGCCTCTACTTCTCATCAAAGTTTCAGAAAGGATGTCGTTTGTTTCAAATGTGGCTTTCCCGGCCATGTAGCAACGGATAAGAGATGTCCCGCTATAGGACAATTTTGCAACTATTGTAAGTCTAGGGGTCATTTCTCCAGGATGTGTAAGAGTCGCAACAGATCGAAGTATTCTAATCCGGACCCTAGACGCCCCAGATTCTCTGAAGTTCAACCTGTGGACATCGATGACGATGAATACGACGACATCTGCAACGTCTATGAAGTTGGAGAAGAAAAAAAAGAGCAGGAGCAGAAATAATGCATTGTTTGATGAAATTAAATTGACTTTTGCAGTTATCATCCCATCCTCGTCGCCAGTGAAGTATCCGTCAAGGAGGAAGACAGACTGCTCTGTATTTTGTGGTAAAAGAGGATTTATTGGAGAGGCGTGATAGAGACATGAAGAGCCCACGCCAACCGCTGCACTGGAATCACAGGAATGCCTAGGCACAGGATTCCACATTCCAGAGCATGCGGCGAGGCGAGCTCAGCAGACAGCACGAGGATACAACACATGTGCCTTCAAATCTAAGAAAACCTCACCTAGTTGGCACTTGCTCAGTAGGGCATCTACACAGTTCAATACAGGTCCCCAAGAGATTTGTCAGACTGTCTCGGTGTAGTCATTTCTTTTTAGCTTCTCTGTTTTTTTCACCTGTTCCTATCTCCTCCTCGAGGGTGGTAGGGCCACGCCCCTTGTGCCCATTAACACCAGTCGGCCATGATCTACAACACAGTTTTTCCCAAGTATATAAAGAAAGACTACTTGTTAGACTTGGCAACTTTTGGCGTGTTTCCCCTGAGTTTTTGCTTTCTGCCCTCCCGGTTTTGACTCTGTTTTTGCTGGCGTAGTGTTTCTGCGCACTTTTCGCACTGCTGATCACTGGTAAAGTGCAAGTGCTCATGTGGTACAGTATGTTAGGGATTGGTGTTTCCATGATTGGCTGTTTGACTTTCTTGTCAGCCTCTAGTAAAGAGCACTGAGTGTGCCAGGGCCTGGGAATCAAATGCTATGCGTGGGACTGCAGCACGAATTGTGCCACCCACATGAGTACCCCCGAAAACGTACCTCAGACCTGCCATTGCAGAGTCTGCGCACAGTTTGTAACTGTCACGTCGGCTTGGCCCGTGCACACACAGGCCAGTCCCTAACCTTCCCTATTCTTACATGTAAGGCACCCCTAAGATAGGCCCAAAGAACCCCTGTGGGCAGGTTGAAGTGTGTGTGGCATGTCCTGATAGCGAATTACAGTCCATTTGGTTTTTCACTGCTGCAAGGCTACCTATTTCCCATAGGACAGAATGGGAAGTTTTTTTATAATATCTTATAAACATAACCCCTTTGGTGCTTCGATGGCCCCCGGCCATCATACGTCACTGTGGGCATGTGCGGAGGACGGCCAGGGGTCGTCCGAATCCCACCCACTCTCTAAATCGCCCCCACAGGACGAAAATCGGCACAGCGCAGAAGGGTATAACTGGCCCTGGGAACTAGGGGCGGGGGGAATTAAATTTAGTATGCATGAACTCAAAATCTAACAATGCAGCTTTTAGTAAAGGTGAATTTTAGGTCGAGGGCTGCGTCGCATTGCTTAAGCAGTGTGGGCACAGCCCGAAGATTTAATGTTTCTTAGAGGGGGCTTGGAATCCGTCCCTCTTCTCCATTGGCTGGCCTAGTAAATGCTGGCCAGCCATTGGAGGAGAGGGGAGTCACTCGGTCCAAGCCCCGTCTTTTTCGGATTCGGGGGCGTTTTTTTAAGCTTCTTTCTTGTTTTCTTTCTCTCCTCTTCCCAATGGCTGGAATTTTACCTTCCATCCAATGGGAAGAGAAGAGAAAGAAAACCAGGCCCGAATGCAAAAATGACCGTGCTTTCTCCAAAGCATTCCTGCTAATGCCTCGGAGAAACGTGGTGGTGTTTTCCAATCGCAGAAACTCCAGAAAGTAAAATGAAAAGATTCTAAAAAGTGGTTGGCAGTATGTACGACAAGAAGTCCTCCTGACTTAAAATGATAATAGAATTGAGTTTAAGCTAGGGCGTAAATTAGTTTGGCTCCACCCAGAGAAAACGAGTGACAGCAGATTAAGAGCTGTTTAAGTTTAAATTAAACTCAAATGTTTGTACTGACGATGAATGTGCACCCAATTAGGCGCAGTGCTACTAGCAGAAACTGAAAAGTGTATTGGAAGTAAAACATACATATCACAAATGCAAGTGGCAAATCAGTCCTCGTTTCGCCATGACATCATGCACGCATTGTATCAGTAGTTATTTCTTACCAGTAAGTCAGTTAGTCCAGGAGAAGAGAGACGCTGATTTAGACGAAGGACTACGTGTTCTTCCGTTGATGAAGTAGAAGAGGGACAATCGTGATATAGAATTGCTTGTCCTTGGCAATTAAAAGGCTGCCATCTTGAAGTTGCCATTTCTCCCCGGGAGTGTTGCATTAAGAAGTTTAATACATTGAAGGAGGGAAACAAAATGTATAATTGACAGTTAGGAGTTAGGAGTAATGCGCGTGTTATGGAAGGTTTTTACAAATGGAAGAGGTCGAACTTGCCAATGCAGTTGAAGGGTTTAGTTGTGTTCTCTTCAGCTGCCATTTTAGGTCAGGCAGTGAACGGTTCGATAGGTGCTTTATTTCCATTAAAATGGCAGTTACCCTTTGCACGTGCGCATTACGCTGTTGAAATATATATCCATACTAATATAACAAAGAGAGAGCCCAAACCTTTTAGGCGGGTAATCTCAGGAACCACAGCACCAATCACAACACCCAATACAGCGTTGAAAAGGGCAGTTGCAGCAGAAGGACATAGGCTATGCAGACGCCCACTATATACATTTAAAAGGTAAAAGAACCGTGCCAGCAAAGTAGTCTCTTGTGGGCGTGTCTGCGTGGTGCTGTGGGCGTGTGCTGGGGGCGTGACAAACGCTGGGGGCGTGTGGTAAGTTCCGCCCTTCAAGCCATGTCTCATATTGTGTGCTGTGGGCGTGTGCTGGGGGCGTGGGTGTGTGCGGGGCGCGTGATTACGGAAAATAAAGCGAGCGTTGTGCCCAATATTTCATTGTTTTTTCTTTCCAGGTTCTGTACATTCCAGCTCCGGGTGTCCACCCTGCTCCCTTTAAATACTCCTGCACCCCATAATCATAACCCACCCTTACTCCTTAAAATACCCCAACACCCTTAAACACTAACCCATCTTAACCCTATAAATATACCCTGTACCCCAAAACCCAAACCTATCCCTAAACCCTAAAAAGCCCCTGTACCCCAAAACCCAAACCTAGCCCTGAACCCTATAAATACCCCTGTACCTCAAAACCCAAACCTACCCCTGAACCCTAAAAATACCCCTGTACCCCAAAACCCAAACCTATCCCTGAACCCTAAAAATACTCCTGTAGCCCAAAACCCAAACCTACCCCTGAACCCTAAAATATCCCTTTACCCCAAAACCCAAACCTAGCCCTGAACCCTTAAAGTAACCCTGTACCCCAAAATCCAAACCTACCCCTGAACCCTAAAATACCCCTCTACCTCAAAACCCAAACCTAGCCCTGAACCCTAAAATACCCCTATACCCCAAAACCTAAACCTAGCCCTGAACCCTTAAAATACCCCTGAACCCCAAAACCCAAACCTAGCCCTGAACCCTAAAAATATCCCTGTACCCCAAAACCCATACCTATCCCTAAACCCTAAAACTACCCCTGTACCCCATAACCCAAAACTATATCTGAACCGTTAAAATACCCAAACACCACAAAACATATACCTCAGTACCCCAAAACATATACCTCTGTACCCATACTTACCTTATCCAAACATTAACCCTTTCGCTGCGGCGGCTATTCCGCCGCAGCGCTAAAGGGGCGGGGCGGCCGTGCGGCCGCCGCATGCTGGTGACAGAACCGCTCCGTCACCAGCTACAGTTGAGCTGTGCTGGTGACGGAGCGGTTCCGTCATGACCCGCCCCGCTCATTAAACCTGCCGCGCAGGCGCGAAATCAGCGCCGCGCAGGCGCGGCGGCCGGGCCATGACGGAACCGCTCCGTCATCAGCACAGCTCAACTGTAGCTGATGACGGAGCGGTTCCGTCATCAGCAGGGGAGGGGTTAAAAAAAAACATGCTTTTACCATTCATGCATTTACAACCAATTTCGTTGTAAATGTATGTGTGGTAAAAGCATATAAAATGTAATGCCATGCGTTATAATGGCATTGCGGAGTCATGGTACTTTCGTAATGAAAGTATGCGGAGTGATGATATGCGGAAAGAAAGTTGCGGAATAATGGGTGTTTACCCTCCCCCGGTAAGACATTGGTGGCACTGCGGCCCACATCTCCAGCAACATACTCATATTTTTTCACCACCGATTTGAAAAATGCACAGGTCTCTCTCATTGATGGCCAGCACCGACATACACTTTTAGACACACCTCCCGCCACAAGTTCTAGAATTGCGAACTTTAGAGCTGGGCAGCTACGTTCGAATCTCGGCATCAGCTCAACATCCTGTGATTATAGGCAAATCGCTTTGTCTCCCTGTGCCTACCACAAATTAATGTGTTCTTCTGTAATGTAAATTGTGCTCATGCCATGTTGTCGAGTTCGCGCTATATAATATTGCAAGGAAAAATAAAGTAGGGAAACTCGACTTCACACACTACTGAACGCGCACTCTTAAGTGCATCAGCAGTGCACTGTGAATCGGAGCATTTCACAGGCCTGTCACAGATAAGAAATGCTATCAAAACGAAATCCTACAAAACAGTAAACTACTGGCCGGCAGCAATTCATACCCGGACAACGTCAGGACAATCTTCTAGTATATATATAAACACATATATATATATGTCTTTGGTGTGGATGCAGATAACTACCTTTCGGAAATTGTACCATTCTTTTACATACAAGAGGAGATTGGAAACCCATTGATGCGTGATATTGAATGTACTTTATTTAAAGACATAAGGTACACGAATCCGAGACACCCTGAAGTAATGTCTTCATTGCGATCAGTTTGAGGACGTTTCGCATAGTTATCCATATGGAAGAATATGCACCTACTGTGTTAAGATGTTCGCTACTTCGTCTAATGCGGTTTTTAATTTGCTGCCTTTTTTTGTGCAAGCGCTACCCCGCGTGGCCATTTCAAAGTAAGGCTTCATGGATCCACATTGCACAAAGGGGATAGGATTTAAGCTTTTATTTGTAAAGTAACGAAAGAAGTGTCTTTGCCTGCAAACTGTTTCGGTGTGTTCACAGTGGGGTGCAGTTTCCTCGGTTTTGAGTGGCATTGCATTCATCCAACCACTGGAGGTTCCTCTTTTAGACCCACATGCTTGCCAAAGGGCAGTGCTTCCGGCTTGTAGATCCGGATGCAGTTGTGTGTCTCTCCGACGGCTCCCGCTTGGCTCGCTTTTGTGGTCGGGGCAGCTGAAAGGCCCGCAGAGCCTCCTTTCTGTTCAGGCTTTGCCAGTCCTTCCCTGCCCTTGTTGGGGCCAGCTGTGACAGCAGGTGAGCGTGTGCGAAGAGGCTGGATGTGTTGTGGTGTAGTGTAGTTCCTATATTCCCAATAGGCTCTGTGCATTGGAATAATGTAAACGATAGTTTAGACGTAGGACTGAGGTCGACTAGGTCGCTATTGAATATGTTAGACTTAATTGTGTGTGCCAGCTAGCTCAGAGGTCACTAGAAACTTTCTCGAGTAAACAAGAGGGTGTTTAGCTTTCCTGAATAGACAAGAAGGGATTAGCTTCTGACAACCGCATAAACATGACAACTTTTCTCCCTCCAGAATAAGGAGTATATCTCCAGAGTCGCGGAAACAATGGATAGCTATTTTACTCAGTCAATCGTGCATGCTTCGTTTCACCAGAAATGCAGAGAAATAGAGAGACGGGCATTTTCGATAAATGGGTTATTTATTGAGTAAGTCTTCTTTCTCATGCAAGAGAAATGAACTGCCACAATTGCAATACTTGTCATAAAGTAAAGTGCGTACAGTAAAAGGAGTATTATGAACTAAAACTGTAAAAGCATTTATATGATTTCTAAGCCATAAGATACTTAAAATTGATAAAATACATACAATGATAAAATAATGACTAAACGTACACAACTGGTGTTTCTAAGATACGCCTACCCCAGTGTACCTAACCTATGCCTAGTACGTGGGAAGGAGTAGATGAGTTACAGTTTTTGCCAAGAATCTGAATCAAGAATTCTCTATGGGTCTAAGCAGCTCCATTCCTTGGGTATAGAATGAAGGAGGTCTTGTATCTCTTTCTCAGGACTCGATCTCCCAGCATCCCTCGAGGGTGTCAGGGAAACACTGGAGCTGGATTTTCTCAGCAGGAGAAAAGACAGCGTATCTCTCAGTGCGTCAGCAGGGAGGGTTGGCTTCCTTCGGCATTCGCATCAGCAGGGCGTCGGGCAAGTAGATAGCCGATTTGCTCGAAACCACCGTGTGTTGCTTAAGGCAGATGTTGGTGTATTTATACCTGGAAGGTGCCGAGTTTGACGTAAGGTTGGACATAAGATGTCACTAAGAACTGGCAGTTCTTTCAGGACTCTAGGAGTTCTAGGACAAATCAAAACAGAAGCAGGGCTATTACCGGGCTGCTGGAGGCTTGGTTTGTTTAAGAACGCGATGTGCTTTCTAGGAGTCTATGGGAGTAGCCTTGCCGTATTTGGACTGCATTGACTATGACTTAATATGAATATGATTCTTATGCCTTTATAAGGATATGATTTGTTATAACCACATAAGGGCATAAATCAGGAATGTCTTAATTAAGGTCCTAGATACATTCACAACACCCACTCCATGTATAATGTCCATCATTACTAAATTCTAAGCAATGCTAAACATATAACGATGCATGTGTTTTCCAGCCCACCTCAAAATACATAGTTAGCATTTGAAATGGTATATACACGAAAAATGAATATAATACTGTACGCTTTTAGTAAGCAGTGGTGTCATTCAGATAATGCATATTTTGTACATTTAGATTGTTGACTGAATGAATCATGAAATTTCTGTTTATGAAATGGCTCTTAATACAGAAGCGAAGGTCGAGACCATTTCATCACATATTTAAACAAGACTGTACATGTACTAGAGGCTAAGTTAAAATATTGTCTCTAGAGATTTTGAAATTAGAAATCTTGTTCTTTAAGAATAGTTCTACTTTAAGCAGAGTATCATGTGCCAAAAAAAGGTAAATATTTTGGGAACAGGAGAAAAATAATTTTGTTTCTGGGAAGAAAACTAGTTCCAAAGTTTTTTAGAAGTTCTGTTTATCAAAACTGAAGGCCGAATTCAGAGTTCAGGGAACGCTGTGTGCTCGCTATTTCAAAAGGTATTCTCGTTGTTAGGAGAGAACATTAACTTAGATAGGCTGGTAAAAAATTTGTCTACAACAGTAGGTGAAAGTTGGACCAGGTCCGAAAAAAGTAGAAATAGTGCATTCGTGCGAAGCATTGCCATCATCGGTGTTCAGATCAGCAATGGTCACGGAAGGTTGTACCTGTGTGCCGCTTTCATCTCGTTCCTCACCGTCACCTAATCGTAATGGTGAGGTCTCAACGAATGCCGTCATCAGAATGGGTAGCCGCTGGGGACAACACGTTGCATGAGCCGTTACCGAACCAAGCAAAGTATCGACATCCAGAGGTACTGCTGATGGAAGTGTAAGACAGATGTCTAACACGCATTGTCGGACATTATCAGATCTTCCACCGACCAAGGTGGGACGGTGGCACTGATACTGCTTGACCTGTCAGCGGCGTTTGACACGGTCTCCCATACCTGCCTGCTGAACATTCTTCGCAGCAATGGAGTCAAATCCATTGCATTAAACTGGTTACATTCTTTTCTGAGCAACCCTACCCAGGCAGTACACATGGGACAATTCCACTCCAAATCGAGCCCCATCAGTTGCGGAGTCCCCCAAGGCGCCTCATTAAGCCCCGTTCTCTTCAATGTTTATATGTCATCTCTTGCCGACATTGGAAGGAAGAGGGGCATTGGCATCTGCTCTTATGCAGACGACACGCAACTGATGGTGGCTCTGGATGAAAAACCGGAGACTATTAAATCTAAATTGCACAACTGTCTCTCAGAAATGGCCCAGTGGATGCATTAACACTGCCTAAAACTGAATGCCGGGAAATCCGAGATTCTACTGTTCGTCGGCGCCAAACGTGTGTGGGATATCACGTGGTGGCCGCCCTCATTAGGAAGGGCTCCCACCCCGAAATAACACGCCAGGAACTTAGGCGTCATTATGGATGACACCCTATCCATGAAAGAGCATGTGCGAGTTCTCTGCGGGAAAGGTTTCGCAATCTTGAAACTTCTAGCCAGACTGTTTCCTTGGATCCCCCTGGACTGCAGGCGTGCTGTCACAAAGGCTTTGCTAGTCAGTCGTCTGGACTATGGTAATGCGCTCTTCGTGGGGATGAATGAGCACCTATTTACACGGCTGCAAGTTCTGCAAAACTCTGCAGCTAAACTCATATGCAATAAAGGCAAGCTCGATTCCGCCACAAACTGCCTGAGAAAACTTCACTGGTTACCTATGCGCCAAAGGTCGGTTTTTAAGTTGCTCTGCCATGCCCACAGGGCCCTCCACAAAATTGGCCCCATCATCCTCCAGGGAAAAATTGAATTCTACGTCCCCACTAGGAACCTACGCTCTCTTCAGTCCGCCCTAGCAAGAACTAAGCGCATATATAAAGCCAGGACTGGTGGACGCTAATTCTCCCATCTGGCTGCAAAGAAATAGAATGAGCTCCCCCCTGACTTAAGGCTTACCACTAACTATCTCCTGTTTCGAAAGAAATTAAAGACCCACCTCTTCCCCAAACTCTAATGTTCACCTTAGTACAGCTTGCAGTAGTCTCAGTACTGATATAAGCGCCTTGATATCCCCTGGGATGAGTGTTGCGCTCTACAAATACCGAAAATAAAATAAATAAAATAAATTCTTCTCCGCATAGCAGGCATCGTAGAACAGGTAAGATGCAATCTTGCCAGATTGGTCTGAATGAAAGAAACCAGGTAGTATTCAGATCTCTTAGCCGAGCCAATCCGAGGACTTTAGTGATCCGTTCTCGGAATTGCATTGCTAGGATCGTGTCTTCCATTGTAGCCTGAGTTTTGTCTGTGACTTGACTTGCCATATCGGAGCAGAAGGAACAAAAATAAGATTCCTGTTACGAGTCCCAAGATGAGAGGCAGGCCGCCTAACACAGAATGCACGAAATTCGGGAAGATGCCAAGAACTGCTTCAAAGGGTGCTAACAGTCCCGAAAAAATTGTCTTAAATACATGTGCGATGCCGCTGGTATCAGACATGTTTAAGATTTGACTTAACATTTCTACGAAATGCACGGGGCAATTTGTTGATAATAATGCATGTATCTCTGCTGCTGTCCTTGCAACTTGCAGATCATACGTTTCTCTAGACGAGGTTAAAGGCACAGTTGTTTGTAAAAGAATAGACTTAATTCTGCTTAAAGTATCAATTCGAATATAAGAGATTTTCAAAGAAGGCCATATTGCCGCCTCCATGTCTGTTTTGCTGTTTGGATACAATACTTCCATACACCAAGTGACCATGGAAGTAACGCTCACGAGATAGGCTTTTCCTGGCACCATGCCACAACAGCTGTGGTCACTTATTAGAACGTAGCTGCCGTTGGAATGTTGTCTGAAAAAAGGCTCTATCTGTGTAGCAGGGGTGCCGTGCAGGTGACATTAAAGGTTATTTGATGAACCTTCGCAGGCTCCATGCAAGTTAATTCCTTGACACAGAAGTGTACCGCTTAGTGATTTTTTACAGTTGTTACCACTAAGAAATACCGCTTTCTTGCCCCCACTCCAACATCTATATGTATAAGGCAAATTCCAGGTTGACTTGATGTATCCTTTACCCAACCTTTCATACAGGCCTGCTGGTATATACTTTTGGCAGTATTGAAACTTAAAAGTTGTTATCGGTATTGTAATGGTGCCATGTATTATCCAGTCAATGACCGGTCGTTCTGAAATTGTCAATTGTAATTTTTCGAGTTTTTCAATGCTCAGCACCGTATAGTCTACCCCTCTTTGTGCCAAAGAGATTTGTTTATCAGTAAGGTTAAAGATAGAAAATAATGACGTTGTGTTGTTTAGACGCCATGGCACGTTGCCTGAACATACATTTTGCAACGTCCAGCCTAACTGTACAATAGAACGTATTTGGGATTGGCCATGTTGTAACATTAGCATATCCTGTTCTATTATATCAATAGCAGAAGATACAATGCTGTCCAGTGAATAAATTCTGGAGGACAGAGTCGTTAACCTATTGTCCACTACAGAAAGTGATTTTTCCAAATTAATATGATCAATTTCTCGTATTTTTTCTGCAGTTTCAATTTGTGTTATTTTCCAAGCTTCATTATAAGCTGCGTATATACCGGCGTATATGAAACGTTTTCGACGCTGTTTGCGAGGTCCCAGTAAGAAATCTCACAAGTCAGCACCTTCTTTAGGTAAAGTCAAGTGTTGCTTAATTTCAGGTAGTGTGGATTTCTGTAGCCCTTCGAGGCATAGTTTTCCTACACTGTATGTTGTTATTATCCCTGGACGTTGTCTCTGGGAATATCTTGGGTCTGGCCTATTCTGTTTGAACCCCTGTATTTTGTTCAGGAATCTATCTTGACAGTTATTAGTGTCTGTGAGCCGGATCAACCATTTGTTCCAATCAGGATTTGTTCTGCTTTGTTTTAAAATATAGGATAAGTCTAACCACTCATCTGTAGTGTTATTTCTATAAGGCGTAGGCTTTGATATAGACGGGTTGTTTAAATCTTTTATCTTGGCTAGACCAAGACAGGTTGTTTGTTTAATGGTGTTATTCAGGAACATTATTTTTTCTGGGATCATGCAGGCTCTGAATAATGATTCTAGTCCTTGTACCTGCCATTCTTTTGTACCCCAGACAGTTTTTGTCTCAATGTTGTTTTTCCAAAATTCAAAACCAAATGTAGACATTTTTTCATAAGATTTTTCAGAATAAATCAGTTTAGTGTTTGTCGACATGTTGCTCATTCCTGTCTTATTCATAATTTTAAAATAAAACATTTCTGGATCAGTAATATTAAACCCTGAGAAGTATGGGAATTTGTCATAAAATGTTTTCGAACTGCCTTTTGGCGGAGTTGGACAATATTCCCATTGATTATAACTGAAAAAATTTCTAGGATTAGCAGATTTATGCAAATAATGATGCCCAAAATGATTAAAGCAATACATTTCTTCATAATTCGATGAACTTTGTAAATAATCATGTTCTGTAAATGTTGCTGACATTTCTAAATCTGACATCATATTATTAATATTTTCAAAGTCCCAATCATCAGAGAAAGTACTAGGTGCTACAAAGTCACTTAAAGAAATCTTGAACTGATGTAGATATTTCAAGAGTTCAACCGGGCCATAGATTTCGTAATCAGTATTGTCCCATGCTACACCACCAGGTATAGGAATGGCTGTGATTGTCACTGATGATAGTTCTCTTTTTTCAATGTGAGATGATCTGTGAGGTTTTAGAACCAAGTTGATGTTCTGACTTGCTGTGTCCATTGTACTGTATTTTCCATCAATCATTCGTCCCAAGCTTAAAACTAAGATTAGCCAGAGCAGGAGGAAAAGTATACCTAACACAATCCACAGTTCAATCCCCAGTGAATTCAAATATGTTTCTCCAAGTTGATGAAAGAGTTCTGTAATTTTGTCTGTGAATGTTTTGTTTACTGGCTTGTCTCCATTTTCACTTGGATCATCAGAAAAGTCATTGAAGTTGATAAAGTAGCCAGATGCAGTTCTGTCAATTGTTGGAATTGCTTCCGGATTTTCATTAATCTTTGGATTTGCTTCTTCCTTTGTTATATTAGTATAGTCAGAGGCTACATCATTTTAGACAGGTGTTTCTTGACGAACTGTTGCAATTTGGGTTTCAAGAGGCACAAGTTCCATGGCTCTGTTGCATAGTGCTTTTTTATTCACTGCAGGTTTATCAAATGTGATTAGTCTCTCAGTTTGAACCTCTTGGATTGTAGCAAGGTTTGGTCTTCTGCTACATCTTGGGAGTCCACTGGGCCTACTACTTATGAATGGCCACATGGTTGTGGTTTTACTAGGTCGATTGATACAACTCGGTAAACCTTTTTACCAGAAAGGGGCGGTAGTACTACTGATCTTGTTCCGCTGATAGCTAAGACAGGTACTGCTTTTCTGTAAGAAGGCCCAAATTCCTTCTTCACCGCGATCTTCTCTCTGACCAGATCCCCAATCTTTGGAATCCAGACAGGTCTTGCTGGGACAGGTGGTTTCTCTTCAGTGGCCGTTGGCTTTAGCTTTGTGTTACTTAGACTTCAACTTGTTTCATTCAAGTCCTGTAAAACAGCCAAACGATCTTTGATATCAAAAGCCTTTTGTTCCACCACTGAAGTCTGACAATCGAAGTCTTCGATTATCATTCTTGTACCAAACAAAAGTTCATACGGAGTGATTCCACTCAGAGAATTTCTTGGCAGATTGTTACGACTACGTTAGACACTTATTAGATGTTTGACCCACCCATCACCCGACCCTAATACCCTCGCTGTTATAGATTGCTTTATGTCATAGTTTTTTCTCTCCACTACCGCATTTCCCTCAGGATGGAATGGACTAGAGTACCGCAATGCAGTACCCATGCTGGCCATGGCCTCCTTGTAAGCTCGAGAGCTAAACGCAGGACCCTGGTCAGAATGTAGCATGCCAATTGCGTATGTGCCGATAAAGACTTCCAAATCTTTTATAACAGTTCTGGCGTCAGCCGAGCGCTGGGGCCACATCCAAATGAATCTCGTCTTAATATTTATATTTGTCTGGTCGGACGCCTGCGTGTAGATAGTCTAATGCTGTCTAATAGAGGTTTCTGGGCTGGTATTACTGTGCAAGAGTCTGATATCTGGTCCGGTTCATAACTGCGATCTCTATTGCAGTCTTGACAATCCATTGCAAAGTTATAAACGTGCACGCTCATTCCCGGGCACCAGTATTTTGATTGCAATTCTATTAGAGATTTCAGGATCTCTTGGTGCCTCAGACCCATTCCCATGTGTGCTTCTTGAATCAAGAAGACCCTCCGGTTCGTGTTTGGAATTACTCTATCCCCCACTCCAGGGATTTGAGCAAACGGAACGGAGTTCGCATCAATTATGTATGTATTTCCGAGTGGATAGTTTAGAACTAACGCCGCATAATTGCCTTCCATTGAGGCTTTTACTGCTAGTAGCGTTTCTCCATCTATTTGTTATTTAGAACACATTTTTGTAGCTACAGAAGCCGGTTGACCAGCTGCCGCCGTGGCTCTGTTAGCCAATGAATTCCCTGCAAAGTGAACGCCATCACGTTGAAGACTCTGCGTATGTATCACGTGAGTCTTTTGTAGTTTTTTCTGTAAAAGAACTACCTGTTCCCATAGTTGTTTATTTTTTATTGTGCCACCTCTTTCATCTTTGTAACCATTTTCAATCCAGGTCTGCATGGAATTATTGTAAGATTCGACGCAGTAATGCGAATCGCACACTATATGCGATCTGCATTTTCAAGCGCCATCTTCAAAGTTCGTAGTTCAGCTCGCTGAGCTGTACAGTTTCCGATTGATTCAGTTTTAGTGACCATTGGTCTGAATTTACCTAAGCGCCGACGACCTTTAACAATCGCACACGCTGAATTGTAAACTTTTTTATCCACAACGTAGTGTTGTGCAAATCTATCTGCGTAGATTACACAGGTGTCCTGTTCCAGAGGCAGAATTTCGATCGACAGAGGACATTCTTGTTCGTATTCTAGATGTTCTAGCTTTTTCATTCTGGGATAAAATGCGTGTATCACGTCAGTTGTATCAAGAGAATTAACCCATTGTATCCATTTCGGATTTAATGCCATAGCATTTGGAATGCTCGGTCTTGTTACTGTTTCAATGGCTGATACTGCTGTTAAAACAGATATCCTTTCCCCATGAAATAGGGCTTTTTCTTTTGCTACAGCCGTTTGAACCGCACTTAGACTTTTTTCAGTAGGACTGAATTTTATTTCAGCTTGTGTGTACAAGTGTAATTTGTAAGCTATTGGTACTGTTTCTCCCTCATTAGATGTCAGGTATGTAAATCCACATCTTCCTGGGATGACTCGGATTACAAGGTTGCGTTCGTTTGCGCGTGTTTGCAGTTTTGTTTTAGTTAAAATGTCTGTTTGTAATGATCGTAAAATTTCTGTGTGTTTTTGAGTCCAATTAATTGGTTTGAAATCAGGTTTTATTAATTCGTAGAGTGGTTTAACCCTCTCTGCATAATTTAGAATGTAAGTTCCGAAGTTCAGGAAAACTAGAATTGATTGTGAGTTTCTCAGCGTTTTTGGAGCATGGAGTACTGCACACTTCTCTAAGAAGTTGTCAGCTAGGCTTTTGCCTTCACTTGATAATTCATATCCTAAAAATAGGACAGTGTGGTGGGCAATTCGTGACTTTTTAAAGTTAAATTTGTACTTTTCAGATGCGAACCCAAGTATGATGGTGTTCACTCTTTTCAAGTGTGTCTCCAGGTCATTGTCTGTCAGATAGATGTCATCAACATAAGATAATGCCTCATCATCATATATTTGTAGTAACTCTGTTACCCTGGCTGAAAATAATCCCGGGCTGTTCTTGAATCCCTGTGGGAGACGACAAAGTTGCTTTTGGGCCCCCATGCTGGAGAAAGTGGTCAAATATCTGCTTTCTGGTGCAATGTTTTGACAGAAAAAACCATTTGAAATATTTAATGTCGTTTTATATTTTTTGCGCACAATATTATTCATTAGTGCTGCACTGTGTGAGTTTTGTACTGCAAATGTTTTGCAACAAGAGTTTAGGTGTCTGTAGTCCAAAACTAGACGATATGAATCATCTGGCTTGGAGACAGGAAACAAAGGATTGTTCATTTGTGAGGTGCATGTTTCAATCACCCCCTGGTATTCAAGTTGATCTAAGATCTCCCTGACTTATTTTTTAGCTTCTTGCTTAACAGGATACTGCCTTTGTGCAGTAGGTTGATTTTTTTAACTGGATTTTATGGTGAGGAGAATCCTCATCCCATCCTACATGATTTTTATATAATGCAGGGGCTTGGGCTACTGCCCATTTTCTTGCATATGTGTATTTTTTATTAATTGGAATGTGATTTGAGAAGGCAGGCATAATCATTTCTTCGCCATGTGGGCACTCCCTAACAAACTCTGGTGGCCAGTCTTTCTCTGCTAGAAGGATATCATAGCCTTTAGATAGGTTCTCCCAGAAGAGACCTTTTATTTTTCTAGTTTTGTCCCCCTCTATACGTAAAGTTATTTCATATAGTTTATGGGGCACGCTAACCCTGGTGTCTGCAGTTTCCACTTGAATGTATTCATTCGTGTCCACTGTCTCCAGAAGATTCATCAGGATCTTGCGAGCTATGGTCACTCCTGCTGCGCTGTCTAGCATTGTTTGGGCCCACTCTCCGTTCTTGAGTTGTGTACTCAGGACCCTCGGCATGTTTTACTTTAATACTGGCTACCTTCTTTTTGGGAAATTGTAATTTTTTACTTTGATGAGCAGGTTCTTTGTCTTTGGACTTGACGCGCTCTTCTGTATGTTCTGACCGTCCTCTTCTTTCCGATTTCTGTGAGGAAGTCTGAAAAGATCGAGAGGGACGTTTATCAATATCTTGATATCTGTCAGGTTTTCTCAAATTATTCCTATTTCTAAGTTTATATCTTTTTTCAGAGGGCTCCCGTTGTGGAGACTTGCCCCCCCTTTCTGGAGATCTATCTCTTCGTTGGGGTGACCTTCCTCTGGTCTGAAAATGTTTTTCGCTGGGAGTGGTTTGCTTTTTACCCTCCCACTTCTTCTTTTGGGAATTGAGATTATTTTTAATGAAAGTCTTTTCAGGATTTTCAGTTAGTTGTGGTTTTAGTGGTTTTCCACCCAAACTATCTCTACCTAATTCTTCATAGGATTTTTCAATTATTCTGGCAAGTTTAAAAGGTTGGTCTGCTATATCTGTTTCTTGTAATTTCTGGCGGATTGCCATGGATGCTGCCTCTCCTTTTATGTTGGCTAGTAGTAAAGCCGAGACTTGCTTAAAGTCTTTCAGTAATTTCATACCTAGATTTAAAGCAGGCTCTGGACCGTATTCATTTTGAATATGTCTTAGTATGTCTGGTATAACCGCCATAGACGGAACACCATGTGTTTTTGTGTAGATTGAGGCAAAGACTGTTCCCCAAGTGTCACAATCCTCCACATGTGGCACAATCCCCATTGGTAGGCAGATGGTCAGAATTCTGTGTTTTTCGTGAGGGGTAGTATCAGGAAATACTGCCTCTATTTGAGTAATTTTTTGAGCTAACCAGAACGGAATTTGTTCCTGTTTTGCGGGTAATGTACCAATGACTGATTGTATGGTCTGTGGTGTAATTTTATTAGTGTTCCCCTGGTGAGGGGTGTGCTGTGGAATTTTTATCGCTGGTTGGACTGTTAAAGTCCGCATGACATATTGTACCAATTGTCTATGTATTTTAATTAATTGTTTTAGTTGAACTAAAAGTTCTCTGTCTGACATTTCTTCAATGTCAGGATATGGTGTGTAGCTGGCTAGAACCGGCCATGTGGCTCCTGGTCTACCTAGTGGACCGAGCCTGGTAATGTGATTTTTATGTTTTAGGGTGCCATTGAACCAGAGCTCATGCTCTTGGTAAGTTAGTGGAATTTCAATTTCCTCAGAAAGGAACGTATTCCGCTGGAGGTTCCCCTGCTTTGTAGTAGTAAAACTCGTGTGTTACAGCATTTGCTGCTGGAAAAATTATCCATTAATAGAATACCTCTGTCTGCCGATATTCATGTGCCTCGACAACAAATATGACTGTACCACCTCTTGATGATACTCTATTTTCTGTAAGTTTTATAGTTAAGGTTTTCCTTACATTTACCGGGATGTTTTTCGCATCCAGGTCATTTTCATTAAACCCTGTAACGTCAAAACCCAGTTGATTTGCATCTACTGCAGCTCCACCGGTTTCGTTGTTGTCGCCGTTGGTTGACATTGTTTAATGAAAGTTTGCAGAGCAAGTTTCAAGGAAACAAAGATTAGGTGCACAATATTTTGGAACACTGTATCCTTCAACGTTGACTAAACCAAAAACTAATACATAGGAATCTCTTCCTACTAAGTTTTGGCGGATATTAACCTTTTTACCCACTCCAGACTTCTATCAGAGTTTTTACGGAAAAAAGGGGTCTGTGTGAAAATCACGACTGAGTTACTCTAGTATCTAGCTTTAAATTATCGCCTTACCAAACGTTGGGCGCCATGTAGTGTAGTTCCTATATTCCCAATAGGCTCTGCGCATTGGAGTAACATAAACGATAGTTTAGACGTAGGACTGAGGTCGACTAGGTCTCTATTGAATATGTTAGACTTAATTGTGTGTGCCAGCTAGCTCAGAGGCCACTAGAAACTTTCTCGAGTAAACAAGAAGGTGTTTAGCTTTCCTGAATAGACAAGAAGGGATTAGCTTCTGACAACTGCATAAACATGACAACGTTGCTCCCTCCAGAATAAGGAGTATATCCCCAGAGTCGCGGAAACAATAGATAGCTATTTTACTCAGTCAATCGTGCCTGCTTCGTTTCACCAGAAATGCAGAGAAATAGAGACACAGGCATTTTCAATAAACGGGTTATTTATTGAGCAGTCTTCTTTCTCATGCAAGGGAAATGAATTGCCACAATTGCAATACTTGTCATAAAGTAAAGTGCGTACAGTAAAAGGAGTATTATGAAATAATACTGTAAAAGCATTTATATGGTTTCTAAGCCATAAGATACTTAAAATGGATAAAATACATACAATGATAAAATAATGACTAAACGTACTCAACTGGTGTTTCTAAGATACGCCTACCCCGGTGTACCTAACCTAAGCCTAGTATGTGGGGAAGGAGTAGATGAGTTACAGTTTTTGCCAATAATCTGAATCAAGAATTCTCTATGGGTCTAATCAGCTCCGTACCTTGGGTATAGAATAAAGGAGGTCTTGGATCTCTTTCTCAGGACTCGATCTCCCAGCAACCCGCGCGGGTGTCAGGGAAACACTGGAGCTGGATTTTCTCGGCAGGAGAAAAGACAGCGTCCCTCTCAGTGCGTCAGCAGGGAGGGTCGGCTTCCTTCAGCACTCGCATCAGCAGGACGTCGGGCAAGTAGATAGCCGATCTGCTCCAAACCACTGTGTGTTGCTTAAGGCAGATGTTGGTATATTTATACCTGGAAGGTGCCGAGTTTGACGTAAGGTTGGACATAAGACGTCACTAAGAACTGGCAGTTCTTTCAGGACTCTAGGAGTTCTAGGACAAATCAAAACAGAAGCAGGGGGAATTCCCGGGCTGCTGGAGGCTTGGTTTGTTTAAGAAGGCGTTGTGCTTTCCAGGAATCTATGGGAGTAGCCTTGCCGTATTTGGACTGTATTGGCTATGACTTAATATGGATATGATTCTTATGTCTTTATATGTATATGATTTGTTATAACGAAAGAACAAAGAGGTAGGAGAGGGGCCTGAGGGATTTTAAAGACCAAACAAAGACACATTCCCTAACTGAATACAGAAAAACAAAAAGTGTCAGAGGGTCTATCTGGTCTATGTGTTGTTCATTAAACTAATAGAACAGTGTCAACTCATCTAACAGTGATCAAGAATATTGGTGGATACCAGTGATCACTCACAGGATATCCATCAGTCACCACACGGAACCGCCCTTCATCATTTGGCATTCCTGTTGGCCACAAAAATTGGTACACCACTGGCTCAAAAAGGGCGGTCAGTTGGTATAACCTCCCAAGAGTCAAGTGGTGGCCAATAGTGGTAGAGTGTCACAAACTACCCATCAATTTAATTAGTGGGTGACTGATTTGCAGTGCTGTGAGAAAAGGTGTGTGAAAAAGGTGAATGAAAATATATAAAATTGGGTGAGGGAGCAGAAATAAGGCAACTTTATTAGGTTCTATGCTCGCTCCGCCAATATTAAAAAAGCAGCATAGGTAGATTTAACAAATATCTACTCTGATATCAAGATGGTCAATCAAGCACTTCAGTAACGACGATGCTGCTGCTTGCACCGTGACCTGATAGCACCGTGACAAGCACCGCCTTCATCTCGCAAAGGTACCCTGGTCTCACTGACAACACCATCTGACGCCGCCTCCAAGCCCCTGCTCGCACCGTGACCTGAGGGCATCATATGCCGCACCGCTGCATTTCGTACTGTAGCACCTGACACTTGCCAACGCCAGCGCTCCTGACTTCAGCAGAGAGGAGATCGACCTGCAATGCGTGTGACTTTGAGGACCCTGACTACTCCGGAACAGACGCCGGCAGACGCAGTGTTTTCAGAACCTCTACGAGAGATTGCCGGGACCCTGCATTTCTAAAAGGTACTGTTTGCGGGTCTTCCCAACACCGTAGGTGGCCCGCGACACCGTGGTCAGCCAGAACTGTTCGGAATTGTTTGCTCACGATGCCACGATCACCCCGGACGGAGCTATTGACGTCAAGGAACTGATTTTAAAGCTGATTTAGATAACTGTAGATTTTTAAGTACTGTATTGTGGATTTTTATCGTTTTTGGTCTTCTATATAAATATTGGAAATTTTTCTAAACTGGTGTGGTGTCCTTTTGTAGTGGTCACACTGTATTACTCTTGGTTATGTGCAAATGCTGTACACACTGCCTCTAAGATAAGCCTGACTGCCCATGCCAAGCTACAAAGGGGTGAGCAGGGGTCATTTTAGGAGTGTAACTCCCTTATCCTGACTAGAAAGAAGGGTCCCTATTTAGACAAAGGTGCAAGCCCTTGCCAACTAGAGACCCCCATTTCTATCACTAATCTTACAGTGATATGCAAAAACAGAAGAATACTGAGTACAATTGCAATCTCCTTATATGCTAAACTTGTTATCAATTCTTGGTTCTTACGCCTTTGGGTGAATGTGAGCGTGCCTATAGGAAGTATTCAGTTGACCTTGCCATCTTGTTTTGAAACACAAAATTCTCTTCTATTGACATACTAACGCATACCTTCCCTAAATTTTTATTCATAGTAGTTCATGAAATGGCTGTAGACTGCATTTTTGTGTTGCCCCCTTCTAGAAATGTACACCCCTGTGCTTTGTCATGAAAGTTTAGGAACTACCTCATTACTTTCTCCACGCTTTCTGCAGGCAGGCATGTCCATCACTAGGGCTGCCTGAGCTTGTAACAAAATAGAGAGGAGATGATCGGGCGTGCACTTCCATGGTCCTTTGCCTGGAAAATAAAAATAAAACTGAAAGCTGAGACCAGCCCAGGGGCCGCAAGGGTGCACCCAAGCTAGATTTTGCATCTGATAAAATGGTCATATTGTAAAGCACTGCTCTTTGATGTTAAAGATTGTGGGGAAGAAGAATTCAACCCAGTAGATAAATATAAATTTCACATTTTATATACAGGAAACCTGGGGTCTGAAATCGCTGCTTCCCACCTTGACAAGATTCATTTTTCATTGTCCTTGATCATTAATTAGAGAGATCCATAAAATAGTTCAGTATTTGCCCTAAGCAAAAATCTCTCTGATGTATGGAATAATCACCTATAATGTTGCTCCATCTATAATAACATAGCAATCTATAGGAGAGCACGACTAGCTTTTACTCATAACATCATTGTACTCATGCGGAGAGAGGGTAGCGGTTGGGGAAGTGTTCATTAATGTTTTGAAGTTCATATTTAGAAACTTTCACTTTAAACAAAAGCCATTGCAAATATGTAATCGAATATCAATGCTTTAGCAATAATTTTTTTGCGGAAGTCAGTCTTTTAAAGCACGTCTATCTTAATATTTGAAGGGAACTACATAATAATAATAATGTCAAGTTTCATCGACTCAAACTTCCCTCCCTGCCTGTCGACCCCCAAAACCAGTCAACCTATGATAGGGTTACTATTTTCTCACTCAATTAATATTAATAGAGTATAGGGGCGTGGCGGGCTGGCGACCAAGATGGGCGTCTGACTTAGGAGCTCCGAAGCCACCGGTAAACTATGACCACCTTACTGCGCATCACAGCTTTAAATTCAGCCCTGCTGCAGTGAAGAGAGGACCCGCTGTGCCGGTGAGCTGAATGGGCTGCGAAAAACGACCCGGCATGCCAAGAATGCCGAGATTGGAGGCGCGTTGCACCTGGGACTGATGCGGCCCTTGGAGGCCCGTGTCGACAGGGGACTCGGGTGAGCCTAAGAGTGGGGCCTGGAGCATGCCAACCTGGACCGAGAGCTTCAACTGCTGTGTTCATTTGGGAACCGCGCAAATAGCTTCCTGAGGACTGTGAGCTACATGCTCCTATAGTACCAGCATACCGGGTGAGGAGCGCTGATTTCTCCTACTTGCCAGGACAGGAGGTGGAGGCTCCTCCGTCCGATGCTAGCTTCACTGCTCCGTGAAGCCTCATTACAATGCGCATGGCTGCCTTCTCCTAACACGCTTGGCTTCTGGCTGCGCTGTGACTAAAGCGTCCAAGTGTACTGCTGGATAATACTGTTTTCTAATGTCCCGGTCACTTACTGAGTCCCAGCTCATCCAAAAATCGTACGCCACCATCCTCTGCAAACTGCGCCATGTCGCCATGGAGGCCCGTGTTCCCTGTACGGGGCGGAGGCCTGCCACCCCTAACCTGCATGTGACAGCAGCCCCTTTGGACACTAACACGCTGCTCCTAAGGCCCCCTCCTTACTTTGGAAGGCGACAATGAGCCACAGTGACCCAAAACAGCGTCAGCTCAACTTTGAGGGGGGGGGGGGAGATGCCTAGGAGGGAGGAGCTGTGCCAACTGGACAGCGCTGCCGCCATAATGGGAAAACTCTGGGCTGGCTTTCAATCTATAGGCACCCTTTTGGACCCATTAACTAGCTCCGAGGTGAGGGGGATCATCATCAGGACTAATTTTAATTACAATTGCCTGGTATATGTTGTTGGTGCCTGTTGGAATAAGGAGATAACAAACAGGAAAAAGGGGGAGAAAAAGAGACAACAGCGACCTCTCAAATACATTGCACTGGTTGTTTTCCATTACAACAAGAAGTCGTATAGCAGGGAAGTACCACCATATTTTGGACAACCTAAAAGAAAGTGTTTCAATATTGTGCTTAGGCCACCGGTGAGGAAACATCCTAGTTCGCACTGGTGTCTGTACAAACCGCTACTGGCGTGGTGATTATCGTGCCTAAGTGCATTGTACAACCGTTTAACCATTGTTCAAGTTGTATGAGTATCTGCGAAGGATACAGACTATTTAGTGCCAAATCGTGAGGAGTGAGACTGAACGCAACACGAGGATAATTATGAAAAACTGTGGAGGATCATTCACTTGGTCACTAAACGTGATGAGTGAGACGGAACGCTAGGGTAATGTGCGGCACGGCACTCCTTTGTGATTTCCGATGTCTGGCAAGGGTTAGCATGTGTCCGTAGGAATCGGATGTTCAAAACCCCTGCGTTATTACATCTGGATTATACTGGGAAAAAGGAAGGATTCAGGGCTGGTTGCCAGAAAAGGAGTGTCAGATAGAATGGCGGGAGGCCACGGCTCAGCTTTACCTGTTCTTCACATATAGCGGTCCTTAGAAGTGGTTCCATGGTCCGTTTTGGTTTCTAGTAGTTACTGGGTCCGCTTAGCCGTGCAGGTCAGCGGTTTCAGGCGGTCGGAGCTAGGGAGGTTCAAAAAAGAAATCAGCGATGCCGAATACAATCAGGGATTGATGATAGACGGGTGCGTCTGAGCGAAGAATTGCTTACCTCTAAGGAGTCTCCTAGAGGTATCAAGGATGTGAAACTCCGGTCCTCAGCACGATGGTGGGAACCGGACAGTTCGCACTGTGGCGTTTTTATTGAGTGTGTTACTTGACTACATAATGGGTCGTAGAAAGCGAGGGAGGGCTACCGGTTTACGAGTAGCTCAAGGGAATCTCCACCTTGGAGAAGTAGGAAGTATTCAAGGCAGACATGATGGCAAAGGTCGGTCGGTATTTCGGGGGTGATATGTTCAAGGAAACGTGGTTGTGAACCAGTGCCCGTGCAATGTGCTATGAAGGTGCTATTCATATATATGGTTATTAACATGTGAATCTCATCATAATTACAATTTGGATTGTTTCAAAAGAGAAGAAATTTACAGTTACTTACAAAAGCGTTTTGCATAAGAAGATTGCAAAGGATTATGATTTTTCAAAACATGGTCATCATCTGGCATTGTAGTGGAGCAACATTAGTTCAACATTGCGCCTCATGGCCGAGGCAGCAACAGTCCCAGAGCCATGAATAAAACCAGCAGGGGTTCCCTGCAGGTAATTAGTGAGGAGAGTGTTCCTTATAGTTCTGTGTACAACATTGTTCATAACAAAGTAGTCCAATCCTCCATTCTGTTCAAGCCATTTCTTATTGTGTCAAACTGAATTATTGACTTAAGTTCTTCTCTGTTGAGAAGCTGTGCCATGTTCCCGCCTCTTGACGGAAGTTTCAAGACTTTCAGGATAGTCCAACGGATGTCATCCTCATCGTGGTTTGTCTCAGTGAAATGATCCACCAGGGGGACATTCTGTGTCCTGCATCTGATGCGGCTCCTATGCTGTCCGATCCTTGTCTTAATCTTTTGAGTCGTTTGGCCAATGTATAGTTTGTCACATGGGCAATGTATTAAATAAATCACGTTACTGGTATTGCAGTTGTAATTTATAACGTTGGCGCAATCGCTGGATTGCAAGGGTTTCCAACCCTTTCCCACCCTTGCTTGGGTTGGACCATCCTAGTAACCCCTTTTTTCTCCCCTACCATCCAATCTATGCCCCAAACAGGGCAGACCAAACTACCAAGCCAATTCTTTTACTGGAAAGGAAACAAGCTTCCAGGGACCAGTTTCTGGCATTACAGCCGTCTTCAGCCCGGCTTGCTTGAATCCTGATGGTGCAATGAGCAAGGGACTCATATCTGAGTGATGGATCAAGCCCTGATCTGTTGACTGGGTAGGAGTGTTCTGCTTAATTCAGATACTCTGTCCATCGCCACCCCCTTTTCTGAATCGTTTTGTCCACCATAAGCGTGTAAGGGTATGCTCAGATGTGAGTCCCTTGCTCACTGCACCATCAGGATTTCATTCTCTTGTTAAAGTGAATTGCTCTATCCATTTTTGCAAATCTATGAATTGAATTTAACCATTCATGTTCTAGGGGAGGAATAGGGAGAATCCCCTTAATACAGAGCTCTCTTCTAGCTAGAAGAGTTATAGCAAATATGAGAGCTTTTAATGATTTAGAAACACTAAGGAGTGATTCTTCCTCCGGAATGACACCAAAGACAACCAAAGAAAGACTAACCTTAACTTCATGGCACGCCAACCCTGAAAAAACTTTACCCACTTTCTGCCAGAAAGACTGCATGGAGGGACACCACCGGAACATGTGTGCTTCATACACATTGGGTTCGCCGCACTTCTGACAGTATCTCACCAGTTGTTGTTCCATCTTTGCCAGTCTTCGCGGTGTCCAGTAAGCTTTGTGGATCGAAAAGAGATGATTTTTCTTTAGGGGAGCAGATTTCACAGAATACCATAATAACGATGTGGATACTTGCCAAAGTGACTCAAGGTCGATCTCTGGTAGTTCCCTCCTCCACGTCTCCACATACCATGTAGCGGGGTCTTCTAAAGAGTGTACTATTATCCAATATAATGCCGAAACCACTTTCTGGAAACCCGGTCTTAGGGCTATTTTAGCCTTGTACAGTTTGTTTTGACTGCCAGCGTTGCTCACAGTTTTAATCAAGGATTTAGCCCAGCCAAATACCTGGCAGTACTTAAAACGAGAAACTACCCAGTTCTAAGATTTGCTGGAAATCCTGCCATGATATTATTTGAGAGCCTTCCAGTAGCTGGCCCCATTGACATATCCCTTTTTCCTTAATCAGAATTGCGAGAGCATCTTGTAGGCACTACGGGGTGCCTGGAGAGTTCCATATTGGGGCATGATGGCTATAGTATAGTATCTGAAGTATCTTCCTAATATGGTACCATATAATGCAAGCACATTTTAGTGTCTTTAATCTAATCTTTTTTAAAAATTTAGGATCTCCAAACTTATAGAGGAAATTATTGGATATATCAGGTGGGCCAAATGTCAAGGTGCGAAATAGTGGGGAAATATAGTTTGAGCTCCTAAGTAGCTAGCGAAATTGTTTTTCATGAAACGCTCTCAAATAGCATAGAAGGTCTGGGCTTGCTATACCACCATTTTCCTTTTTCTCCCTGCATTTCTTCAATGCAATTCTCGGCCTTTTGTTTCCCCATATAAAACTATTAAAGAGGCCTTGAACTTTCTCAACTCAGACAGGTTTAAATTCTAACTGTATTGCATTAAAGAGGAAGGTGTACTTGGGGAGAATGGACATCTTCAGTAAGTTTGATTTCCCTAAAAAATAAAGTGGAAGTGAGTCCCTCTTCTGCAACTGTTTTTTGACTTTGGAAGTTACTGAATCAAAATTAACTTTTGCCACCGAATCTAAGTTATGAACCAGTTCAATCCCCAAGTATTTTATCTTGCCCTTTATAAGGTCGCTATTCCAGCTAGTGTTCCATTGCATGACCTCAGTTTTAGATGGGTTTATGGCATAACCAGAAAGTTTACCAAATTCAGCTAATTCTTCCTAGATAATGGAGATTACCGGATCCATGTGAATTGAGAAACTCATCAGGTCATCAGTGTAAAGCCCTATCTTTTTCTCCCAGTTATTACAAAGAAATGGATTTATATCTTTACAGGTTCTTAATTTGATGGCGAGTGGCTCAATATATAGGTTAAAAAGATTAGGGGAAAGTGGGCAGCCTTGCCTGATTCCTCTTCCAATTTACATTATCTTATAGAGAGAGCAGTTTACCAATACCCGGGCCATAGGATTTCTGTACAACCTCCTAATGGCTGCTTCAAGTACTTCCCCCATATTAAAACGCTTGATTGCCTCGTAGAGAAAGGGCAAACGTACCCTATCGAAGGCCTTTGCTGCGTCGCACATTATTACAGATAGGGGTTTTTATACTCTATGGCTAGGTCGATGGCCCCAATTAGGCCATGTGTCAAGTCCTCTAGATGCCTCCCCTTCATAAAACCCTTTTGGTTGTTGTGAATGATAGAATCAACCATACGCTCCAAACTTTTATTAAGAATCTGCGAATAGATTTTGTAATCGCAGTTGAGCAGCGATATTGGTCTATAAGATTCACATGCTCTAGGATTCTTATTCGGTTTGAGTATAATAGTAATAGTTGCCAAATCCCAAGAAGGGGGGAGTCTTGCTTTAAAATATAAGTAAAATTAAAGAGGTCTACCAGAATTGGAGATGGCGTCCGGGCCCGCTGCCTTACCCCTTTTCAAACCTTTAATTACGCTATAAACTTCATCCAAGCATTTGGGAGCAGCTAAATCCTCTTTATTTTTATCTGAAAGAACAGAATATTTATACCGCTGAAAAAGGTATCTAACTGGTCTTTATTAGGAGTTATATCCTCTGTAGAGGGGTCCTGAAAGAAGTGAACAAATTCACGTTCTATATCTGTATGATCCGTAATGATATCACCTGTGACGGGTTCTTTAGGTCAGTTATGTTATTTCTAGTTCTCTCTACTTTCGCCTTCTAGGCCAAAAGTTTGCCTCTGCCCTCCCCATATTCATAATTTGCCAATTTGCTTGCCTCCCATCTCTTTTTTATTCTAGTTTCCAGAAAGTCGGTTAGATTTACTTTGGCCTTAACAAGTTCTGCTTCTAAACGGGACTTTGTGCCAACCTCTATGGTGTGGGCTAGTTCCCCTTGAACTGCTTTTATCTGTTATTCTAATATTGAGAGGTCTCTTTTCCTTTCCTTGTGTTCTATGGCATTGAGGCTAGTCAGCATACCTCCAAGAAAGGCCTCATATGTATCCCAGACCATGTTTAGTGGTGCCAAGTCTAGGTTAAAAAGAAAAAACTCTTTGGATTGATTCGTAATTTTCTCAATAACTGTCTGATCAGAGAGAAGCGATCGGTTTAGCGTCCATCGCCACTCCAATGGGTTGTTTCTAAATTCTAGATGTAACAGAATTGCTGAATGATCAGATAGATGTTCTGGGAGGTGAGTGATCTTTCTAACTGAGTTAATTAAACTTTTGGACGTCAAAAAATAGTCTATTCTGGAGCGATGTCCATGTTTTTTATTGTGGAAAGTAAACTTCTCTGAGGCATTACTCAATACCGCCCCCGTCCTGGATTAAGTATCCTCCATATATCTACCAGGCCAAGACCTTTGATCATAACTTTCAAGACTGATCTCATTTTAAGAGTTGACTCATTAAGAAATTTAGACGTGGTGTCCATATCTGGGTCGAGAAGAACATTGAGATCGCCGCCCATAATAATACTGTCATCATAGTCTAGTAGATGAAGCATTAATGAGCGAAGAGAAGAGGAGTCATCTATGTTAGGGCCATAGTACGAGGCAAAAATTAGCCACTTGCTCTGCCTTCTTGCTTTAACAATCACCCTTCTACCTTGACAATCTACTTTCACATCAGCTATCGTATAAAGGGCTAATTTTTTGAATAGTATGGCAACCCCCTTTACTACAGCTGGTTGGGAGGGACAAATGCAATGCTCTATCCAGAATTGAGTTTTAATTATATCCAGGCATTCCTCTTTTAATAATTGGGATTTTTGTATAAATATTACGTCTGCCTCACACAGCTTCAAGTATTCTAAAATGTTACTTTTCCTTGTGGGCACTCTCAGGCCATTCACATTCCAAGATATAATTTTAAGAAAATTACCTTTGCCCCTTCCAGACATATTGATATCTCCAACTTTCTCTTAAGTACAACATGCTGTTTCGATGCATAAAGAAGAAACGAAACCTCAGAAACTAACTCAAATCTCTCAAATTTTAGAGGATACTTTTTTTTTCGATACTTTTTTTCCCCACATGCTCCCACACCCAATGTGATTCAAATGATTCTTGAGATATTTGCCAGTGACCCACCCCACCCACCCTGGGCAACACTTCCTACTACCTTGAGATATCCTAACACCTCCTGTGAGCTCTCTTTCTGTCTTGGTGGCACTACTACTTGCTGAAAAAGGTCCTCCTCGTATTAGACTTCTCCTCACTTCCCAAACAGCGACCTTTGTGGAGGTTTCCCTCATCCGCTCTCTTAGATCCAGTATTCCATAGTGCCATTTTTGATGTTATTAGAGAATATTTTGAGCTAAATGAGGGCTCGGTGGATTTACAGCTGACACTTTGGGATGCCTTCAATGCGGTAGTACGCTTGGTCAGCATCTCCAAACATGCTGGGGTGAGCAAGGTAAAATAGAACAGAAACTAAAGGAGGCTGACGCAGTGACAGTCGCTGAACGTTCACCAAAATCTTTCCGTACACGCTCAGCATTAATAGTGGACTTCACTGATGCAGCCGCCAAGGAGGTTAAGTATCTTGGTAAATATGCTGTCCCTCGAGTATATGGAGAAGGGGAGAGGCCCGGTAGGACACTCGTCAGGCTTCTCTGTCCACAATATCAATTGACATATATTACACATTTAGACATAGACACGGGTGAGTCATTGACCACCAACAGTGACATCTCTGACACTTTATTAACCTACTATACTTGATTGTATGAAACTCGGGATACCCCAGAGGGCAAGCTCTGATGGATTACTTGCAGGAATTCCCTGATAGATGACGATGAGGTCAAGCAAGCAATAAAAGATCTAGCCAGCAATGGAGCCCCTGGCTCTGACAGTCTCACCTGAGATTTCTATAAAGCCTACCAAGATATACGCGCTCCACGGCTAGTGGAGGTTTATCCTGAAGCCCTAGAAGGTGGCTTCCTCTCCCGTACAATATAAGAATACATAGTAACACTACTGCTTAAACCGGGCAAGCCACCAACTCAGTGTCAGCCGTATAGACCCTTGTCACTACTTAACCTCAACTACAAAATTCTTGCAAACATTTTAGCCACCCGCCTTTTGTTATTAGTCAACACATTATTATGTCCCTTCCAAGTTGGTTTTAGTCCTGCACAGGTCCACAATGGTCAATTTGCACGCAGTATTCTCAGTATTCTCAGTAATGAACCAAATGGAACCAACACTTACAGCTGCAGTGGTGCTGTTAGATGTCGAGGAGGCATTTGATTCATTAGAATGGTCCTTTCTACAAGCTGTGATGCAAAAACTAGTTATGCCCATTGGTTATATAAACTTGGTCCGCCTTCTGTATTCCAACCCAGTTCCCCGGCTTAACGTGAACAGTCATGAGGCACTAGACAGGGGTGCCCGTTGTCCCCCCTTTTGTTCATTGTCGCTATGGATCCCCTTGCCCGTCACATACAAGAGCGTCACTTCACCAGGGCTTGCAACTCCTTTTTGTTTTTTTCTTTATTTTTTTTCTATTGGGAATATAGGTACAGTTACAACAATAGAAAACATTATTGAGTTAATCCGGGCATAAAAACAACAATTAGATGGCAGGCTCAATACAAGTATACAATCCACAGATAATACAAATATACATAAATACTCAGACAGCCAATAAAACAGGACCTAATTCATCTTATTTACAATTCATAATAACGGGACCTTTAAAAGAGAAGCCGGGAGATAAAACCCAGCCTCCAGTCAGTGACAGGGGCCCAGAACCTTCTTCCGAAGTCCCGTGTTTTCAACCCCTTTTCTTCGTACAGGCAAGACTCAATATTATGAATTCCAAGCAACCTAGAGAGCCACATTTGGAAGGACGGAGCCACAGCATCCTTCCACCCTGCTGAAATTAGCAGCCTGAGCACAGCCACAGATATAAAAGTCAGAGCTTCTTCATCTTTCCCCAGTTTTAAATTAGAATCCGTGCCCAAGATCATTAGGGTAGGGGATAGATCGATCTTGTGACCTAGCAGCCTCTCCCAAAATTTTTCGATCTCATTCTTAACTGGGGTCAGAAGGCTACAGTTAAAAAACATATGCAATAGGTCTGCTTGACCATCCACCCATCTTGGACACGTGTCATCAGCCCTGACCCCCCATGAAAATAATTTCGCCGGGGTATAGTACAGATTGAAAACCATTTTGTAATGCTGGACCCTTAGGTTTGTGGCTCTGAAAATCTTTTTATTCAACAATAAGGCCTGGTCAACATCTATATCTGGATTTCCCAATTTTCTAGCCCAAGCTACCTCGGTCGTATCAACATCGTCTTGTATCTCTGAAATAAGGATGTTATAAAGGATCTTAATTTTTTTACACCCTCTAGTCAGTGCATCCAATAGGGGTGAGGTGCCGGGTTTTTAGGAACCCGGTGGTGCCAGGATATAACACCCGAAGACCTCTGAGTTCTCCCTGTTCCGGACCACAGAAACCAAGAGTCTTCTAGGTGAAGTCAGAGATCAAGTTTTATTGGCTGCAACCAAGTAACATGTGTCCTAGAAGTACGACAGCACGGGCCGTAAGTTCTCAGTAGACTGTTCGTTTTTACAGAACCAGCCTTCTCCTTTTATATACAATATTACACTTCAGGCAAGAATTCTTGAGTTTATGATATGGTCATAGACATATTTACACAATAAAGCAAAGAGCGAAGTCATGACGGCCAACCCATATTTTAGATGTCCAGTTTGTGATAGATGACCCAGCCCAGCCCGGAATTACAATCAGATATCGATGAAAGCCCAATAGAACAGGGCACCTCCTTGTCATAAAACTGGCCATAAACAAGGAACCTGGACAGGTGTATGTGTGTAGAAAACATGGTCTGTATGTGGTGAATGGTTTATGGCATGTTGTGCTTTGATGATATCTTACTCGGCTACTGGACAAGGAGCTGCTCAAACAGGTTTGGCTGGAGGCGGTAGAGTCAGTTCGGCCAGGTCATGGGGAAGTTAGCTAAGGTGGACGTGTCCTTTCAGATCAAGCTCGACCTTAATCAATTGACTTATATGAGGGCAAGGCATAAGATGGATGCCGTTCACAAAATGGAGTCCGAGGGTTCGGAACGGAAACCACGATTTGAGGGTGTTGGCATCGCTCAATCACGACGCAAATGCACAGGGATAATGTCCTAATCATTACCGGTCTGCCGATACCAAATTCGTCATGGTACGATGATATTTTGTGACACGAGTGTTGGACCTCGGTACCATATTACAGCAAGGTCCGGAATTTCAGAACCACAGGGGGCTAATGTCTGGAGGTGGTGGTTTTGGTCTCAGTGCCTTCAATGAACGTGCCAGTTGGGCATAAACAAACCAATGGTTGCCTGGGATTCCAAATCTGTTTTGAAGGGCAACAAATCTTACAATTCCTTCTCCATCCATTAATTCCCACAAATTGTTAATGCCCTACCCTCCCCAAACTTTAAAAGTCCTATCTGCTCCAATCACTGAGAAGAGGCTCGAGTTATAAATATGTAAGTATGGATTAACTTTGGGGATGTTACACAGCTTTCCACAGGCCTCCCATACTCGCCAGACACCATCAATAATCTTATACCTAGCTTTCTTATAAAATCTGCGATCAATTTCGCATAACATTAAGCCCAACGCTTTCCTTCCTAACAGCAGCTCAAATATAGAAGGGTGAGTTTACAATGGGGTATACCCTAAGAACTCCCTGACCTGGGTCAGTAAAGGTAAGTATGTGTAAAATGGTCAGGGTCTATTGATTAGCAACAAGCATTCATCTTGGGAACCTATACATAAATGAATTGTTTTAGGATTCCTTCAGAGTAGTACATAGAGAGTATTTATTTACTCAACCATTATAGTAATCAAGTTATTTGAAAAGAAAGCAAACAAGTGCCACAAGTAATACATAAAGCTAGCGACCAATTACTTCATTGGAACAAGCAACACCAACACGGGTATAAATCTCCATAGTTTTGGTATCAACATTATCTTGTGGGTTCAGTTGACATATATTATCAATACAATGAACATTTTGTATGCGCTCACAAAGTGATTGGAAAGGGAGACAGTTTAGGTAGGATGGGTGTGGTTGGGTGGAGGTGAGGACTGGGTAAAGGGTGTTGTGACTATACTCAATCACAGTGAAATTCAATGCAACCTTTACAGACTAATTTTGTTCATTAGTTCCATATAACTCTTTAGCATAGGATCTGTATGTATCCACGGGTTGCTTCCTATGCTAAGAGGGTAAAGTATAATCCGGTCTACGTTTCGACCCCTGGATTAAGGGTTGATTGAAGCCTCATTCTGGGGTCTTCTTCAGGACTTAAAGAAATACGTTTCGACCCCTGGATTAAGGGTTGATTGAAGCCTCATTCTGGGGTCTTCTTCAGGACTTAAAGAAATGCAGGAGCGCTTGATGTTGGGCCGTCTAGTGACTAGCGGCTGGGCAGCGCTGCAGAATAGACGTGCCTTCACAAAGCTCAGAAGAAATAACACATCTGAAGGAGAAATACATATGGATATGAAATTGGACAGACTGGAAAGCCCCGGATGTCCTAGTCAATTTTAATCCCAGAGGAACCGATGATGGTCCAACTCTAACAGGCCACTAGACGGCCCAACATCAAGCGCTCCTGCATTTCTTTAAGTCCTGAAGAAGACCCCAGAATGAGGCTTCAATCAACCCTTAGTCCAGGGGTCGAAACGTATTTCTTTAAGTCCTGAAGAAGACCCCAGAATGAGGCTTCAATCAACCCTTAATCCAGGGGTCGAAACGTAGACCGGATTATACTTTACCCTCTTAGCATAGGAAGCAACCCGTGGATACATACAGATCCTATGCTAAAGAGTTATATGGAACTAATGAACAAAATTAGTCTGTAAAGGTTGCATTGAATTTCACTGTGATTGAGTATAGTCACAACACCCTTTACCCAGTCCTCACCTCCACCCAACCACACCCATCCTACCTAAACTGTCTCCCTTTCCGATCACTTTGTGAGCGCATACAAAACGTTCATTGTATTGATAATATATGTCAACTGAACCCACAAGATAATGTTGATACCAAAACTATGGAGATTTATACCCGTGTTGGTGTTGCTTGTTCCAATGAAGTAATTGGTCGCTAGCTTTATGTATTACTTGTGGCACTTGTTTGCTTTCTTTTCAAATAACTTGATTGCTATAATGGTTGAGTAAATAAATACTCTCTATGTACTACTCTGAAGGAATCCTGAAACAATTCATTTATGTATAGGTTCCCAAGATGAATGCTTGTTGCTAATCAATAGACCCTGACCATTTTACACATACTTACAAATATAGAAGGGGGCCGCTCAACTTCTATGGTTAAATCGTTATGAAAAGCCTCTGGCTGGAAAAGGACAGTCATTTGAGTCAAAAGACAAGTCCAATGATACAATCTTAGGTTAGGCAAAGCCAGACCCCCCCTTTCTTTTGGGAGAGACAGCAAATTAGTGGACCGCCTTACCTTCCCAAATTGCCAAATAAAAGTAATAAATATTGATTCTAAGTTTGTAATTATTTTCTCCTCCGGAGATAATGTTATGGCCCGAAATAAGTATAGTAACTTTGGAAACATTGTCATTTTGACTGCATTCACCCTCCCAATCAATGAGAGATGTAGCCCGTCCCACCTTCTCAAATCAGACTCTATTGTTTTAATGAGCGGAGTATAGTTTTCTTCCACAATTTTATCAACTGAGGCATTAATTGTCACCCCTAAATATACAGCTGCATCCACAAATCTTGCATCCGATTTCACTATGTTTTTCGTACAAATAATCTGGGTCTTTGCTTCATTTAATAAGTACCCCGAGCTAGCACCAAATTGTTTTGTCAAATCGGACAGGACCGCCATTGCCTGCTGGGGGTCAGATGAAAATACCCCGAGATCATCCGCGTACGCTAAAATTTTATTTTCGTACCCATTAAAAACCACCGGTCTTAACCTAGGGTACCCTAATATGGCCTGGATTAGTGGGTCAATATAAAGGGAGAAGATAATCGGGGAGCACGGGCACCCTTGACGAGTTCCTCTCTTTATAGAAAACAGATTCGATTTCTCGCCCATGACCGTCAATCTAGCAACAGGATCTAGATACGTCGCCCTTAGTGCTATAATGGTTTTCTGCCCAAACCCTCTTCCTGCCAAGATGCCCCAGAGAAAGCTCCAGACCACACGATCAAAAGCTTTCTCTGCGTCGAGAAAGATCGTGGCCATCTCCCCTCCCGTGGCAGCAAGGGCGTCAAACAGAGCTATTGCTCTGCTGGTATGATCCATCGTGCCACGCCCGGGGACAAACCCATGCTGCCAAGGGGAGACGAGACCGCCAATGATCCTGCACAACCTCAAAGCCCAGATCTTAGAATACAGCTTGGTATCAGAGTTAATAAGCGAGATAGGTCTGTACGACCCCGTATTCTCACTGAGTTTTCCTTTTTTATGCAATATAATGATGTTCGTCTCTTTCCATGAATCCGGGGTCTGCCCAGTACAAACAATCCCATTAAAAAGATCTACTAGCAAAATGATGATTTCAGATTCTATGCGCTTATAGACCTCCAAGGGAATGCCGTCGGGGCCGGCGGCCTTCCCTGAGGCCAACTGATGAAGGGCAGTCTTGATCTCCATTTCGGTAATGTCCCTATCAAGTTCTTCTTGTAGTGAGGCATCGAGGCGCGGTCCTGAATCGCCAAAGTTATCCTGCTGTCTTCCGTCCCTAGCCTCCTCATCATATAGTCTCTGATAAAAATCTCTGAAAACATATAAAATCTCCTTAGCTTCTGTAAATTCCTTACCCCTTTCATCTATCTTTGTAATTACATTTTTTAGACTTCTCTTGCCTTAGACGGAGAGCCAGGGCTCTACCAGCGTGTTCTCCCGTTTCATATCGGTTAGTTCTTGTAGCCTGATATTCCCCTATCGCCTTCTGAGTAACCAATTTCTGTAGGTCTGCCTTAATAGCCAGGACGGCATTATGACTATTACTCCCATCCCCACCTGAAGCAATAATCTTGACATGCTCTTCTTCAATAATTGTTAACCTCTCCAGTAATTGCGATTCCGCCATCCTATCGTCTTTCCTCAATTTTGCTGAGAAGCTAATGGTTTCACCTCTCAAAGCCGCTTTGAAAGATTCCCATACTGTATTACGGGAAGCGCTGTATCTATTAGCAGCAAAAAAGTCATCCGACCAGCTCTTAATATGGGCAACAAATCTAGAATCTTCGAATAATCTCCTCTCAAAGGACCAAGAGGATCTCAACCTTTCACCACCAACCCTTTGATACAAAATTACCAAAGGATTGTGATCCGAAAGTACCCTCGGTAACCTGGAGATGGTAACTCTATTGATTTGCGGGGAGGAAATAAACAGATAATCCAGTTTGGAAGGCTTCTGGGCTGGGTTCGAGAAGTGAGTAAAACCAGGGTTTTGTGGATCCTTGGTACCCCAAATATCGACTAAACCCAGCGATCACATAAGTGCCTTAATCGCCCTAAAGACCCTGGGTTTTAGACCGACATATTTTACTTTATCATCCCAGTTGGCTGAGACATTCAAATCTCCACAAACTATTAGAGGTGCCAGCCAACTAATTCAAGCTCCAAAAAATCGAAAATCGATGGATCGTTCCCGTTAGAGCCATAGATTACGCACAGAGTAAGGCCCATTTCCTACCCTGCGATAGCCCATCTCCCACAACTATCTGCCTTCACCCTTTTAACGCAACCCAAGGACTTCCTAACCAAGATGGCCACCCCCCTGATCATTAAAGATTGTGATGTGCATGCGAACAAATCAAAGCCGTTTAAAAACAAAAGGTTCCTCTTCGCCCACGAGAGATGCGTCTCCGGGAGACAGAGCACATCGATCTTATTAAATTTAACAAAATGGGCCAGTCTTTGTCTCTTCCTCCAGTCGTTTAGGCCACCCACATTTAGTGTACAAATTCTAATGTCTATCATCCTGGCTTTTGGTTTGACATGCCTGTGAGCCCTGCCGCTCAAATCTGTTAGTTTTTATTAACTGCTATTTTTGTCTGAATAAACCAACAACAACAATAATGCATTTTATCTTCCCATTTTCAATTTTCACCCTTCCACACACCCCTACCCCCACTTCCCCCCTCCCCCACATCCTCCACCCCTACCCCCAACCCGCCTACCCCTACCCCCCACCCCCCACTCTGTGAGGCGCACAGATCTGGTCTGTGCATGTGATGGATGTGCAGTGTTTACGGCGAGGACAGCAAGAAATACCTCTTTAACACCTAAAAAACAGAAAAACCCATATATAGAAAGAAAAAATAAAATCAAAGAATTTACGCACTTGGAGCCCCTACCAATGACCTAAAGATGCATCAATTTATACCATTCATAATAGCCCCAGGGAATCAGCCTATTTAACTGGATCTATTTGCCTAGGCTCTCTAGATACTCCTTAGCCTTGACTTCTGAGGAAAAATACATTGTTTTCCCTTCATTGATGACTTTTAACTGTGCTGGATTAATTAAATAGGATTGAAGTTTCCTATCCTGAAAGGGCTTTATCAGCCCCCTAAGACGTCAGCGTCTTTCCACAGTCACGTGGCAGAAGTTCGGGCGAACGAAGAACAACACCCCATCAACGTTTCTCCTGGCATCCGGTCTCGCCCTGTCCGCAATCGCCTGTCGTAAGACAAAGTTGCCAAGAAATATCAGTACTGCCCTGGGTTTGTCCCCTTCCTTAGCGTTCCTTCTTATCTTAAAAGGAGTATGGTGCACTCTTTGTAACTCTTTTGGCCAGTCCCAGCTGGACAGCTCAGGGAAAGCTTGCTGGAAAAGCTTGATGATATAAGCCCTGATGTCTGATCCTTCGGCCCCCTCCGGAATTCCTAGAACTCTCAGGTTATTTCTTCGAAGCCTATTTTCCATCTCCTCCAGCTTCCACTGTATATCTGTCACCTGAGAGCATTGAGCATCGACCTTGGATACAGCATCTGCCACCTCGGTTTCCGTTGCCACCACTAGCTCTTCCAAATTTGACACTCTGTCCCCCGTGGTGGCACAAGCCTTAGAGAGTTTCCGCACCACTCCCTGCATTTTCCTCATCACAGCCTGTGATTTTCGACTATCTTGGCGCGTTTCTTCTCTGTGTGCCAAAATCTCTTGGTGTATCGTCTCTAGCAGGGACATTTGTGCCTGTTCCATCAGGGGACTGCCTAGTAGGGGCTGGGCAGAAGAGTAGTCCCAACTGAATTCCCTTTGCGCCAGCTCCTGACCCCAGACAGCCTTTTTTAGTTTTCATGGCGGTAGCCGGCAAATCGTTTTCTGGGTCGGTGTCTGACTCCTCACACGAGCTATGTTCCTCATCCTCTTGCGACCACTCTGCCCCACCATCAGAGACAGAGAAGAAGGCCTCACTCGGGTCACTCTCCTTTTCACCTCCAGCTCCAACTGTTGCCCCATCTATTACAGCTTCTATTTCAAGTACTGGGGTTTCTAATGGGGGTTCTAATGAGCAAGGTAGTTCTGCTACTCCAATGATATTAGCCTCCCCAGTACTCAAGGCCGACATGTGTGAAACGATATCAGGCTGTTTCACCCCTGGGGGGGACACAATAGTCTCCAAGTCCAGGTCCAGTTTCTCCTTACTATCGGCTACAGGCATTACCACCTCCTTCGCACAGACACCTTCGCCCAGGATTACTTCTACGGGTATTTGAGTCAGGGGGGGTACAGCATGGATCCCCAGTGCATGATCCGCATCTGTAGCATTACCCTCTCCCAAATCCTTAGGACCTTTCTCCTTACCCGCTTTGGCCAGCATGTCCAAAACAGAGGCGGTAGCCAGTCGGGTCTTGGGGGCTCCCTGCTGCCTCTTCTTTTGCTGATCCTGCGGGGGATGCTCTTCTCTACGTACTGCATCAAAAGTCTCAGTCTCGACCTCCTCTCTAGGCGCTTTTTTCCTGGCGTTGCCCGTTTTCGAGCTCGGGTTCTGTTTTGGAGCCATTCCTCCCTGGAACCGCTTCCCCTGCCAATAATCAGGCCGACTGCAATCCCTGGCAAACTCCGTGCACGGTTTCCCCTTTCTCCTCCAGCTCCGTCGGCACCGCGTCAGGCTCCGCGCCCGATTCCGATTTGGCAACAGGCTCCGCCCACCTCTCGGAGCGTAGCGGCCGGGAATGACAGCCTCCAGCGCCTCCACCACTGCCCTCAGAAGCAGCCTCGCGGACCCGTACCAGGCGAAGGTCGTCAGCATTGCCTTTTCCCAACGCCGTGAAGTTTTCCTCAGGATATGGTATGCGTGAGCTTTTACTTTTCCTTGTATGACCGAAAGGCTGGCTCCGCTGTGCGCTATACCATGGGTTTCATTAAAGTCGGCATCCTCGCCGCAGCTCTGCACCGGCCACTCAAGCGGCCGCCATCTTGCCTCTCTCGTGGCTCCGGGGCTTGCAACTCCATACGGGCCCAATCGCCACTTCCTTTTATGCAGATGATGTCATGCTATTCATTTGACAGCCAGCTGAGAATCTCCCCCCACTCTTGAGGGAAGTAGTTTGCTTTGTGGTGCACTCGGGATTAGTCATCAATTTATCAAAGTCAGAAATGTTTCAGCTTACCCCTGCAACTACCCAAGTGGACATAGAATTCCCTCTGCGATGGGGGATTGACCCCCCTCAAGTATCTTGGCATTTATTTGCATTGTAACGCTGCTGGAGTCATCTGCCTTAACTATGGGCAGCGACTGATCAGCTTACTGCACAAATTGATAGATGTACCAAGCTCTCTCTCTCTATAGCAGGCAGGATTGCAATTATTAAAATGACAAACTTACCATGACTGTTAGATATGCTTCTAAACATTCCAATCGCCTTAACAGTGTAATTTTCCAACACCCTATGCTCCATGCTGACTCGCCTCATATGGACAGGCAAACAACCACGCATAAGCTGGACTACACTGACAGTGCCATATGAACGGGGGATTTTGGAGTGCCTGATTTTTATCTATATAACCTAATAGTGCAGGTTCACTTCACATACTATTGGTATCACCCTGATGCTCGCATACAATACCTCAGACCAGAGAGATCCCAGGTGCATCCAAGTTCACTCCTAACAATATAGCCACAGGGTCTCCCAGGTTGCTCCACAGAAATACAGACGCTGTCTACAACTTGCAGGACGTGAATTAAACTCCAACGCTACTTACAGTGTGACTTTCTATACTCATCCCATATACCATTGATTGACAATCCGTGGAAACCTCTGACCAGCGAAACTCTCACTAAACAAATGCTAGACATATTCAGACTCCGCACAGTTGGGGATCTCTTTAAGGACTCTTGTCCATGCACGGTCACTGATTTGGAATCTCGTGGGGGTATTACATATATGGACAGGTTTCTCCTCCACAGAGTGTGAGGTACTTTGTGAAGCACTTTACCTAAGGCGACTATGGAACCGGAAGAATTTCCTCCTTTTACACAAGTAATTAACTCCTCAGATGTCACTCAGCTTGTCTCCCGCCTATATCTCTTATCACAATCTATACGTCCTTCAGTGGGCCTTAAGGCATTAAGGCAAGGGAGCCTTGGGAGCGAGATCTAGGCAAAACACTAACAGTCACAATATGGTCATACTGCTGTTCACAGACACGACACATCTTGAACAATTATAAGCATAAATTATTGCATTTTTAGTACATCCACAGAGCATACGTTACTCCGAAACTGATAAGTCAAACTGCCACTGGTGCATGTATCAGGCGTACGGCGCTGGAGGGGGGTATTGCACATCTTGCGTGGAATTTCATACCCATTCTGGCATATTGGGAGGAGGCATTTCAACACCTGTCTCTTATGGTTGAGCACACTTTGTGGCCTTTACCACTAATGGCATTATTGGGGTATGTCAGAGGTGCATTAGGAGGTTCTCTGTGATTGCTCTTGTTCGGGCAAAATGCCAAGTCTCGTTGCATTGGGGTAGAGCACAGTCACCAACAATTAAAGACTGGCTTTCAGACCTTACCTATTGCAATACAGCGAGTGACGTTTATGCAACACTATTGCCTATGCAACCTCTCAAGTATTATTTGCAGCTCCATCCTATAGATGAGGCACCGGGAGGGGCTGTGTAAATTATCTTGGGCTACACTGTCCCAGTTGGTTTGCCTTAGCAGACAACTAGAGACTTGATATATGGACGCTATGTACATTGGAATGAATCTCACGGACCCATTGATGTTGTCTAGCCTGCTGCGAAGATGCACTGTGATTTATATTGTACAATTAATCTAAAATGCTCCGATGTTGTTGTTGTTTTGTTTATGACATAAGAGTGACATATTCGCCGGCAAAATTAGTCATGACTGTATTGTCTGCTCTTCTATTGTGCACTTTCCGCATGGTTGATTTCTGTAAAAATGCAACACAACAAATTAAAAAAATATATATATATTGATAGAGTATTATTGTCAGTCACAGTCACATACTCCAAGATGTCACCCAACTGTCGACATCTCTATGGAAAGATCGGTGTAGTGAACTTAAGTGGGGAAAGAGGGCGAGAGTTTCTTTTAGTCACTTAATGCATTTACCGGACATGAAACCAAAGGTTGCGCAGAGTCATGCGCACTGCTATGGTCTTAAGACAAAGGCTTAATCTTGACTGCTACAGCGTTCTCCAAGTGATCACATTCCTGATCAGTTTAGTCAAAGTTCTGTTGAATGGGAGGGGCTTTCTTCAATAATCAAGGATCTCAGATCCATAGGTTGAGATGTCATGTTTCTCATATTTCCTGGAATTGTTCTAGTTGATCATTTAGGCTGTATATCACCCTGTAATAGAATGCTGTTTTGTACATTTCTTGTAACTACGTCTCGCTCTTAGGGGTAGTATTGGATCTACATAGTGTCAGTCTGCAAAGTTTTACTGTTGCTAAGTCCAGCTTGAACCATCTCCCCTGTTGATGCATGACTGCTGGAGTGCGGTCAAAGTCATGCAGTAGAACGATTTCTTGAAAAATCAGCTCAAGCAGTCAGGGACATCCCCTTGATTGAATATTGATTTGTCCAAGAACTCATGGAGTTTACAACGAACTACCATTCCCTTGGGGTTCTTTACTGACGTTATTATGCCCAACTTTACGTCAAACTAGGCAGCTTCAAGGTATAAATATGCCTTCACTTGCTCTAGCAAACACACAGTGGTTTGGAGCAGTTCGACTATCTACTTGCCTGCGCAGCTCGCTACAGCAAGGGCCGAAGGAAGCGGACCTCCAGCTGACACACTGACCAAGAAGCTGTCCTTTTTTGCCGAGAATCCAGCTCCAGTGTTTTCAAGGTCCCCTTGCGGGGTGTTGGGAAATAGAGTCCCGAGACAGAGATTCCAGAAGTCCTTCATTCTTAACTAAGGTATGGAGCTGATTAGACCCTAGGAGAAATCTTGGCTAGATTCTTGGTAAAGAAAGTAAACCTATGCTACACCACTCTTACTTTTTCCTGCGCACTAGACTTCGGTTAGGTACATTGGGGTAGCATATTTTAAAAGCACAAGTTGAGTACTTTTAGCCATTGTTATTTATGTATGTATTTTTATGGCTCAGAAACCATACAATGCTTTTACAGTATATTTTATAATACTCTTCTCGCTGTATGCATTATACTTTGCAGCCTGCATTACGATTGTAGCAGTTAATTTCTTTTGCATGAGAAAGAAGACTCTGTTGAAACGAAGCATGCACGATTGACTAAAATATCTATCTATTGTTTCCACAACTCTGAAGATACGTTTATTCTGGGGGAAACAAAGTTGTCATGTTTATGCGGTTGTCAGAAACGAATCCCTTCTTGTGAATTCGAGAACGTTTTTAGTGACCTCTGAGCTAGCTGGCACACACAATTAAGTTTAACATATTCAATAGAGACATAGTAGACATAAGTCCCACGTCACATCTATAGGATGTATTATTTCAATGTGCAGAGCCATTTTGAAATATAGGAACTACAATACAGTATTTAAACTCCTCTCACTCTTACAAGGAAAGAATCAGCACTCAGGTTGTAGTTTGGAATTATTTAATCTGCAAAGGATGTGATCCACGCATTTTGGCTTGTCCGAACCTTGATAACGATACAAGACGTCATTCTAGCATCCGTATTTAAATGTACAAATGCCTCCAGTTGCCAACATTAACAAAGGACTACATATTACTTTAATCTAAAAAGCTGACAGCCATATTGGCCTGGTCACAATGTGAAAATTCAGGAACTGATACAATAAAGAAATGAAAACAAGTGTTAGTATGCACACAATGTCATTTGAGCGTATCTTGCCCCGTGACCTCCATACCTGTATGATCGTCAACATGACTTATTCATAATACACATACGTGGGATTTTTTTTATTTTTTTGCGATTTGTAGAGCGCACAAATACCCGGGGGTGTCTCGGCTCTTCAGACTGCAGTGGGTGGATTCTGATAGAGAACTTATTGATTGAACAGCCAGGTTTTTAACATTCTTTTAAATGCAAGCAGGGATTGACAGGATCTGATCTCCAGCGGTACAGTATTCCAAAGTTTTGCCGTGGTGACCACGAACCTTCTATCGCCCCAGTAGGCTGTTTTAGTGCGTGGCACCATTAGTTGAAGGGCAGTGGAAGAACGGAGTGTCCTACTGGGTGTGTGGATTTTTAGGTGGTTGGTTAGAAATTTGGGTCCATTGTTGCGAGATGCTTTGAAGGCAATACAGAGTATTTTGAATTTTATCCGATTCCTTACTGACAGCCAATGGTAGTTCTTTACAACATGAGAAATGGGTTTGAATTTGGGCGTTCCTAAGAGAATTCTGGCTGCTTCGTTCTGAACTGTTTGCAGCTTTTGGATAACCCGCTTTTGGACGTTTGTGAACAGTCCATTGCAGTAGTCTATGGAAGACATAACCAGAGTGCTGACTAATGTTTTTCCAGCGTTGAGGGGAAGAAATGGCAGAAGTTTTTTAATCATGCGTAGTTTGTGGAATGAGGCGGATGCCAGTGAATTGGCATGAGAGACGAAGTTAAGTTTATCATCAAATGTAACGCCCAGATTCCTGACCTTAGTAACTGGAGTTGGTGGGGGGGCCCATGGAGGCGGGCCACCAGGTTTGTGACCAGCAAGGATGTAATTTACAAAGATCATGACCTCTGTTTTTTCTGAGTTTAATTTGAGGCAGTTGCTGGCCATCCAGCTACTGATGGCGAGCAAGCCCTTCTGAAAATTAGCTGCAACCCTTTCTCCATTGTTGTTTACTGCCAAGACCAATTGAGTGTGGTCGGCGTAAGAGGTAAGGCCCATCCCATAAGCATTGATGACTTGGCTAGGTCCAACACATAGATATTGAAAAGAGTCGGACTCAGGGATGAGCCTTGGGGGACCCCACATGGAAGGCCCAATTGGGTGGAAATTGCCTAAATTACCCGATTGAGTGCGATTAGTGAGAAAGGATTGCAGCAATTCTCTGACCTTGTGTTGGACCCCCATTCTGGTGACACGGTCGATCAAGATGATGTGATCGACCGTGTCAAAGGCAGCAGAAAGGTCCAGCAGGATAAGTATTGCTGTTCCTCACCAGTCCATGATAATTCTAATATCTTCTGATGCCTTAATTAAGGCGGTCTCTGTTCCATGGCCTTTGTGGAACCCGAATTGAGTGCCATCTAAGAGATGGTGGTCTTCTATGTACTTAGAAAGTTGAGTTTTGATTAGTTTTTCTACAACTTTGGCTGGAAAAAGCAGACTGGCTATTGGCCTGTAATTTTAGGTATCAACTGGGTCCAGGTTGGTTTTTTTAATAGTGGTTTTAGGATAGTCTTTTTCCAGGTGATGGGATAGGTTCCAGAGGCGAACATTACATTGAAAATGTTGGCTAAAGGATTGCAAACATCAACATAAACAAAGACTGCACATTACTTTAAAGTGAAAGGCTATCGGCCATATTAATCTGGGCCTGTTGCGTATTTTAATGGTTCTTACGTGAAAGAAAAGAAAAAAAGGGGTGTTAATATATACACACTATCCCTAAGTTCTAGAGATTATAGTTCCATTCCATTCACAGCTCATTTGAGATGTTATGAGTGATGTCATGAGTGATGTAACTGACCATGTCATGAATGCTGTAATGGATGAGGTCGTTAGGAGTACATTGGGGGGGCGTAAGTTATAGTTAACTCAGGTAACTATAACTGCTGAATTTCACTGGTTGCATATGAGTGAAATCTGAGTCTAACTATACCGTCCCTGTAATCTATGTTTTTTTCAGCAAATGTCTAGTTGATTTTTTTAATGTTAAGTAAGATGCATATCACAATGGATGGTGGGGGTTGGAAGCAGGGGCTGACATTGTGCTGCCCCCACCCAAGCTTGCTGCTCCTGCCTTCCCTCCACCTAGCCATCCATTGTCTAAGTCCATGTCCCTGCTCCCTTATTATACCCCTCTTTGACCGTTGTTCTGCCACTGGCCTTTCCACCTTCTCTGAACAGTTAGCTTGCTGCCCCATCCACCTCCTCCATATCCTCTGTTGTTTGAATCCATGGATTAGCCTCCTCCTTTCTGACATGCATGGTCTAATGTGCTGCCACTGCCCTCCATTTAGCATGATGTACCACTCTACTCCTCCAGCCCTCATTGCCCGATTCTATGTCCTATAATTGAGCTCCTGCTTACCCTCTGTTATTAGCTTGCTGCCCCTATTCTACTCCCCCCTGCCCTCCGATGTCTGTGTGCATGCCCCTGCTCCATCCTTTTTGCCCACATTGTTCCATGGACCTGCCACTCCTATCTACTCTGAGTGTTCTGTTAAGCTGCCACTCCCCTCCCACCTGCCTAACATTGTCAGATAACTGTAACCTGACCCTGCCACCTCCACCCTGCCTGTCCACATTCCATGCCCTATCCCCTTCCTCCTGTTGCCCATGGTCCATTTTACTGCCACACCCTTCTGCCCTCCCTGGTCTGTTGTGCTGCAACTGCTCCTCCTGCCTGCCTCACGTGGTCTTTTGTGAGGCCCCTTCCCCTGAACTCTCTTGTCTGTGCCCTGTCCTGACCCTCCCTTCTAACCTCTATGGTCCTTTGTGCATGTCCCTGCAATCTCCTTCTTGCCCATCATAGCCATTGTGCTGCCACTAACCCTCCTGCTTGGCATGCATTGTCTTCTGTGCTGCCACAGCCCCTCCCACCTTCCCTGTGTGGTCAGCTAGCTGCCCCTGATCCCCTCCCACCTTCCCTCCATGGTCTGTGTGTATGCCATTATAGTCTCGCTGTTGCTCTCCATGGTGTGTCTTGCTTCTACTGCCCATCCTGCCTGACCTCCATGGTCATCTTGCTGCTCCTGCCCTGCCCCTTTGCCCCTAGCCCTCTGTTTCTATGTACAGACCCCTATACCCTCCCTCCTGGCTTGCCTGTTCCATTGTAATGCCCCTGAACCGTCCCTCCTACCCTTTATGGTCCGTTATGCTGCAGCTTTCTCTCCTATCTGTCCATTATGGTCAGCTAGCTACCATTGCCTCTTTCCCCTCTGTTCTCTGTTGTCCATGTGAATGGTCCTGTCTCATCCCTATTGCTTTCTATGGATTGTTGTGCTGCACTCCCGCCCCGCATGCCTTGTGTGGTGTATTATGCTGCTGCAAACCCTGATGCCTGCCCTGTAGGGTCAGTTTGGCGCACCTCTCCATGTCCCACTTGTTCTCTGTTATCCGAGTCCATGTCCCTACCCCAATTCCTCCTGCCTTCCATGATCCAATGTACCATACTTGCTAACATTTTGAACTTGGTAAGAGGGAGATTTTGAAAGAAAACTGGGGTATTGATTTTCCCCTTTGACTTACATTGAAAAAGAGGAGACTGTAGACAGGAGACAGATCAAATAAAGCCCATTTGGGCTTAACAACATTGGACGTTTCCTGGCTGAATCAGGTCTGTTGGCATGTATGGTTGTACTACCACTGCCTCTTCCTTCTGCCACAATGGTCTATTATATTTCCACAGCCTCTCTTGCCAGTCCTGTATTGTTGGTTTGTTGCCCCTGCCCCCCTTTCCACTGCCCTCCATAGTATGTTGTGCTGTAACTGCCCTTCCTGCCTGCCCAGTGTGGTAAAATTGTTGCCTCTGCACCCTCCTACCTGCTTCAATTTTCAGAGTCCGTGCCCCTGGCCTCTCCCTCTCAACAGTATCCTAATGAACAACTAGATTGCTAACATTCTATATTTACTACAAAAGTGTGGAACGCCTTACGTCATCTTGATATAAACAAAACTGTAATACCTAGAGATTTCCTTTAGAAATTACATATATATGAGAGGGTCTTATTTGTTATCTTTATGTTTTTTATCCAGTTGACCACCTGATTAAATGTTGCACTTAGGGGAGAGGATGTGGTGTTACTTCCAGAGCTGCAGACTTTGCAACTGGGGAACCGGGTTGGAGTTTCTGCTTCAGCTCCACATTCTATGACTCTGGTCAAATCACTTAATCTCCCCATGTCTAAAACCAAAATGAATTTGTTCTTGAGTGATGTAACCAAAGCTCATGTAAAGCACTCCACTACCTTACAAGTCTGCACTATATAAAACTGCAAAAACACAAAAAATAAAAAGTGTTTTGCACACTTCTATCATTGGGCTACATCTGGGTGATATTTGTGCTACATTTGGGCTCTTTTTTCTCTGGTGGACTACTGGGGAGAATATTTGTTACAAAGGTTCCTAATTTTCTCATTTACTGCAGTCTCCTCAGTAGGAAATGCTTTCGATTTTTACTTTGATTCCATCAAGAAGGTATTCAGATATGTCACACATTTGCCATGAATTCTGGAAAGGGGCGACCACTCGGTCCCCCCGAACGTATGGCAGAGTGCCTCGATCCCCCCGGGAAGCCATTTTGGGCGGGAGGCGCGTCTCGGCTGGTATGCCCGAAGCGGCGTAGCCGGGGCGCGCTTTTTCCCGCCCTAGAGTGGGCTGGCCTAGACACTGACGCGGCTGGCCACGCCCTCGGGGCAGGCAGGGGCGGGTTTACGCCCGCCCTGAAGATGAATAAAAAGGGACGCAAGACCAGAAGACATCCTCTTGTTCCTGTGCTCTGAAGCTGCACCTCCTCGCTGCACGTGAGCTCGAGACGGAACGAAGAGCCAATTTTGAGCGTTTTAATCGTTCTTGTTTGTTTTACAGTTACTTTGTTGGAGAATGCCGAAGAAGATGGGAAAGCGCATGACTACTGACCAGATGCTGCGTGTTCTCATGAAGGAGATGTCCGAGCTAAAGAAGCGGGTGGACAAGAATGAGGAAGGGGGTCCAAAACATCCTTTGGCGGGAGCAGCCCCGGGAGGGAAAAACAAGAGGCCCAGGAGGGGGGCAGCGGGTGAAGACATCCCGGGTCCCAGTGCCCCGCTCGAGGCTCCAACTCCCGTGCCGGAGGAGGGGAATCCAATTCCCGTTGTGGTCACCCCCGTGTCCGAGGATGATATGCCGCCCGAGCTGGCAGCACAATTGGCAGCGTGGTTGGGAAAAGGTAACGAGGGCGCCACGGCTGTCGATGCGCAGGCGCTGATAAAGCAATTGCGTGAGAAACGGGAAGCAGCCAAGGTGCCCGTGCCGGCTGCAGTAGGGGACAAGACACCAGGGACGATTGCGACCACAGAGGCAGCGTCAGGTGCAGGTAAGCGGCCATTGCCGATTGCGAGGGATGAGTCAACACCCTCTCGGAGAGAAAAGTTGGGGCAACATGTTCCTTTGGCAATTAAGGAAAAGATTTGGGCGGGGGAGTATGTGAACATTTTCTCACTGCTTGTTGATCATTATGAGGTAGAGCATGTAAAGGGTCAGAAGGATCTCATGCATCCGAGTGTTTGGCGCGCAAAAATGGCCGCCTTTAAAGTGAATGAGAATATCGGCAATTGGGGCAATGCTTGGGGAATCTTTACATCAATCCTGGGGGAACGTAGACCTGAGTTGCTTTCCGAGTTCCCAATCTATCAATCACGAATCATGGGGTACTCGACATCGCACCAGGGTAATCATTGGTTTTGTTACGATAATCTGTTCAGAAAGGAAAAAGAGCATAATAAAAGTTTAACCTGGGATTGTTATGATTCCTTGACTTGGGATAAAATGAAGGAGTCAGGAATGTTGAAAATGCCGTTGGTGGGAAGTAATGTTGGCGAATCCTCCCGGCAATATGCGGGGACGCCCTTTCGATCAGGTACGGGTGCCGACGATTACTCGAAACCTGCCGGCAATACCGGGAAAAGGGGTTTCTGCTTTAATTACAACAGAGGTAAATGTACTAGACCCCAGGGATCGTGTAAATTCAAACATGAATGTAGTGGTTGTGGGTCGTCCCATCCTGAGTCCTCGTGCAGAGCCAGAACGGGTGATAATGGGGGGAGAGGAGGTGCCAAACAGGTCTAATATAGTCCGAGGGGCGCCTTTACCTACCCCAATTGATACCCTGGCGATGATTCCCTGGCTCAGTGAATACCCGGATCGTACTTCTGCTGGGGTGCTGCGGAACGGTTTTTCGTATGGTTTCCGCATCCCGGTAGGGGACTTTCAGGGTGTGGAAAAGTGTAAAAATCAACTTTCCGTCCTGCAGCATACGACCGTAGTACAGGATAAGATCCGGAAAGAGGTGACTCGAGGTCGGGTCGCCGGCCCGTTTAGTGTACCCCCGGTCCAGAATTTTGTTTGTTCTCCCTTAGGGGTAGTCCCCAAGAAAGACCCCGGTGAGTTCCGACTGATTCATAATTTATCAGCTCCACGAGGTCTTTCCGTAAATGATGCAATCGATCCAGAAGTGTGTTCGGTGCGGTACGCATCCTTCGATGAGGCCGTAGCCATTTTAAATCGCCTGGGGCCCGGGGCGCTGATGGCGAAGTCAGATATCGAGTCAGCGTTCCGATTGCTCCCGGTACACCCAGACGACCAGCGTCTCCTAGGATTCATGTTTCAGGGTTGTTATTACATGGATAGGTGTATGCCAATGGGGTGCTCTATATCCTGTGCTTATTTCGAGAAATTCAGTAGTTTTCTACAATGGGTCTTCACAAAGAAAACAGGTTTCCAAGATGTAATGCACTACCTTGATGATTTTCTGTTTCTTGGGGCAGCCGGGGATCTTGAATGTGGCCGGGCCTTGGCCGAATTTTGTGTGTTAATGAAACAGTTTGGTGTGCCATTGGCGCCGGGTAAAACAGTGGGTCCTACGACTTGCCTCGAGTTTCTGGGGATCGAGTTGGACTCCATTGAAGGGTGTTTCCGTTTGCCAGCTGAGAAAGTGTTGAAGTTCAGGGCTGCGCTGCAAGTGTGTATAAATGCATCAAAAGTTACGCTGCAACAATTACAGCAGTTGGTGGGACAGTTGAATTTTGCCCTGAGGGTAATACCAATGGCCCGCCCCTTTTCCCGTTCAATTGCCCAGGCGATGGTCGGCCTTAAAGAGTGCCATCATCGCACGAGACTATCGGCCGAGATCCGCCAGGACATACGTATTTGGTTAGCATTCCTGGCGGACTTCAATGGTAGAATCGTCTGGAATGAACCAGCCGTGTCTTCTGAAGAGCTGGGGCTGTGGACAGATTCAGCAGGAAGCATAGGGTTTGGCGCCATCTTCGGCACGAAATGGTCGGCACAAAGATGGCCGACATGGTGGCATGAGAATGGTCTGACGAGTAATATTGCTTTCCTGGAACTGTTTCCCATCTTGGTGGCCTTGAGAACATGGCCCGATGGGTTCAAAGATCACTCTGTCATATTTTGGTCTGACAATATGACCGTGGTCGAGTGCATCAATAGTCAGGCAGCACGTTGTAAACTGATTTTAAGACTGCTTAAGGAAATTGTTTTACTATGTATGCAATTGAACGTGCTATTCAGAGCAAAACATGTTCCAGGGGTGATGAATCAGGCGGCTGACGCACTGTCTCGTTTTCAAATGCAGGCTTTTTCGGGTTTCCTCCCCTCAGCGGACCCAGAGCCGGCACCCTTTCCCGAAGCTCTCTGGTCTCTCGGTGCCCCGAACTTCGTCACCTCGTGGGAGAGAGTCTAGCACCAAGGACGAGGAAGGCATACGAAGGGGCGTTTCGGGCCTATTTAGCCTTTTTGGGGAGTGATAGAGAGCGACTTTGGGGTCACGAGGAAGGGGTAGTGAATTTCCTGATGTCCTTACGTAGGGCTGGGAAATCGGTGGCTACGGCCCAGAGGCATCGTGCTGCCATTTCCTTTGTTGCCAGAGCACACGCTATCCAGGACCCAACAGCGTCTTTCGTTGTACAGAAAGCGCTGCGTGGGTGGCAACGCCTTGAGGGTCGCAGAGTAGATGAAAGGCGCCCGATAGGTTTGGATAGATTGTCCCAGTTGTTGGCCACACTCCCGGCCACATGTTCATCTCAGTTTGAGGCGGTGCTGTTCCGAGCCGCTTTTACGCTAGCATTTCACGGAGCAATGCGGGTAAGCGAACTAGTTGCAAGGAACAAACTGGATGTGGCAGGGGGTTTGTGCCAGGAACACGTTCAGATCAGGGGAGAAACAATGACTGTCTCCTTTGTAAAATCCAAGACTGATCAAGATGGGATGGGTGACTGCGTCATCATACGCAGGATTCCTGGGTCCTCCATGTGTCCGGTAAAGTGTTTAGAGGATTACCTAGCACGAAGGGTGGCATCATGGGGGGGGACTTTGTTAAGACACGCTGACGCCATCCCACTGACGAAATTTCAGTTTCAGCGGGTGCTTGTGATGTCAATTGCCGCTGCGGGCTTGAACCCGGGCGAATTTGGGACCCATTCCTTTCGGATAGGGGCTGCTACGGAAGCTACAGCCAGGGGTCTTAATGTTGAGCAAGTGAAACGAGTGGGGCGTTGGTCCTCCAATTGTTACAAAAGATACGTGCGGTTGCACATGTTGTGAAGCTGTAATAATGTACTCACGCTTCTTGTTTTTGTTTGGTTTTCAGTTACGCAAGCCTACGAGGCGGGGCGGACTATGCAGTCGACCCTACACCGGGCCAGCGGTCAGACATCACCGGCTGTGAAAAAGGAGGTGTGGGTCGTGGGCCACTCATACGTGAGGCGTGCCGCAGACGTATTCAAAGCAGGTGACATGATTCACGTAGCTGGGGAATACGGGTACAGGATGTCCTTCTACGGAAGGGGCGGTCTCTGTATTGACCAGTTTCAAACATTTTTCGAGGGTTTGTTAGGGCGGACAAGGTCACCGCCGTCTATAGTTATAGTGCATGTTGGGGGTAATGATTTGGTCACCATCGGTAGACGACTACTCCTGGAGGCAATGCTTTCCACCGTAAGTTGGTTGGCGAGGAGAGTTCCGGGGTGCACGATTGCATGGTCCCATTTGATTCCACGAAAGGTGTGGCGGGGGGCTATCTCTATTCCTGCTTTGAACCATTCTGTTAGAAAGCTTAACAATAAAGTGAGTAGGTTGTTCCGTTCCAGGGCATTGCATTCTATTTCTCATAGCTGTATTAATGATGACAGTATGTATTCGGGGGATGGTGTGCATTTGTCTTGGGTGGGGAATGAGTTACTCTTAGGAGACTTCTTAGCATGGTTAAAATCGTTGAAACATGACCTTTAGGTAGGAGTTGTGTGGGGGGTCCGGATAGCCGGTCAACTATCCGGCCTGTGGCGGTAAGGTCATGATCGGTGAGCACTAATTGGAAGATCCCTATGAGTGGGCGTCACCCAACACGGATGGGAGCGCTCGGGGGAGGTGGCCTTTGGCCCCTCAACGGGGAGGCGGTCCCTTCTAAGGATGGGTCGCCGAAAGAAGAGGAAAGGCGGTCAAGGCCCCTTCCTGTGTAGGAGGGGTTACAGCCCCCTCCTGGGGAATTTCCCGGGGCCAGTGACATCTGCGACGGCAGATGCGGTAAGTTGTGTGGGGTTGGGGGGAGGTCTACGATACCTTCTAGATACCTCACACGAGTCTTCGAACGACCTTTAACTGGCGTCGAGTTGATAAGTGCCCCCGTCAAGTCAAGGGAAATTGGTAGTAGTTGCACTTGAGTACGCCTCAGTGCTGTCGCCCCTCCAAGTGGGGGGGGTATGTCTGGTTAGGGATCTTGACACCGGTTACGACCTTGCCGTTGGCCCTTAAACGTTAGGATGTACAATTTCAATATTTCAAGTAAATGTTTTGTAGGATGTTAGTTCGGCTAGGAGAACCTCTGTATTAGAGAATCTGTTAAGGTTAGCCAAACATCGCAATGTGGTATGAAATTGTACATTAATGTTTAAAATGTTTATAATTTTTTGTTTTAATAAATACGGCCGGGAGGGTCACTCCCTCCCACTTCCAAAAACTTCAAGAACTGTTTCCGGTTTCCCTCCTTTGGGGATTGTGTTGAGAGGGGGTGGCGGGTATCTCAGCCATATGGAAAGGGGCGACCACTCGGTCCCCCCGAACGTATGGCAGAGTGCCTCGATCCCCCCGGGAAGCCATTTTGGGCGGGAGGCGCGTCTCGGCTGGTATGCCCGAAGCGGCGTAGCCGGGGCGCGCTTTTTCCCGCCCTAGAGTGGGCTGGCCTAGACACTGACGCGGCTGGCCACGCCCTCGGGGCAGGCAGGGGCGGGTTTACGCCCGCCCTGAAGATGAATATAAAGGGACGCAAGACCAGAAGACATCCTCTTGTTCCTGTGCTCTGAAGCTGCACCTCCTCGCTGCACGTGAGCTCGAGACGGAACGAAGAGCCAATTTTGACCCACCCACCAGCCCCTGAGGACAGCCAGTGGTTTTAATAAATTTGATCAATTATTCTATTTCGTTACAGGTTATTGTAGTGTTGTGTTGATGTTGAAATGCGTAATAAAGATTGGTCTAATTTTACAAGTTGCGATTAAAGAACTTCGGATGTAAGGTCCATTTATAAACAGGCTTTTTCGGTCATAGTGGCCAATGTAGTTTCGTTTAGTTAGCATTTGTCGTATTTATTTTGGTCGGGCGGTAAGGTCATGATCGGTGAGCACTAATTGGAAGATCCCTATGAGTGGGCGTCACCCAACACGGATGGGAGCGCTCGGGGGAGGTGGCCTTTGGCCCCTCAACGGGGAGGCGGTCCCTTCTAAGGATGGGTCGCCGAAAGAAGAGGAAAGGCGGTCAAGGCCCCTTCCTGTGTAGGAGGGGTTACAGCCCCCTCCTGGGGAATTTCCCGGGGCCAGTGACATCTGCGACGGCAGATGCGGTAAGTTGTGTGGGGTTGGGGGGAGGTCTACGATACCTTCTAGATACCTCACACGAGTCTTCGAACGACCTTTAACTGGCGTCGAGTTGATAAGTGCCCCCGTCAAGTCAAGGGAAATTGGTAGTAGTTGCACTTGAGTACGCCTCAGTGCTGTCGCCCCTCCAAGTGGGGGGGGTATGTCTGGTTAGGGATCTTGACACCGGTTACGACCTTGCCGTTGGCCCTTAAACGTTAGGATGTACAATTTCAATATTTCAAGTAAATGTTTTGTAGGATGTTAGTTCGGCTAGGAGAACCTCTGTATTAGAGAATCTGTTAAGGTTAGCCAAACATCGCAATGTGGTATGAAATTGTACATTAATGTTTAAAATGTTTATAATTTTTTGTTTTAATAAATACGGCCGGGAGGGTCACTCCCTCCCACTTCCAAAAACTTCAAGAACTGTTTCCGGTTTCCCTCCTTTGGGGATTGTGTTGAGAGGGGGTGGCGGGTATCTCAGCCATATGAATGTTAGCACTCTGGTTGCTCATTAGATCACTGTTGTATAGCTAATGCTCACCACAGAAGTATGCTGCTGGTATTCAAATGCATGTTTCAGTCTGCATGTCAGAATTTGTTTATGAAATAGAAGAGGATTTGAGAAGTCATTCAAAATGTGCCCTGATTTTTCTTTCTTCAGCACTAATCATAATTTTTATGGCAAAATGAACCCCCTCATTGTGTTCCTTTTTAAATTAAATGTTTTAAGTGTTACCAGTTCATTCCAATCAAGATTTTATTTATTTATTTATTTATTTTAAGGTTTTATAGAGCGCGAACTTGACCCGTGAGGGTATCAGAGCGCTTTACATATTCAGAAGTTAGAGAAGAATGCAGTAATTCACAGGACCTGTACAACATATAACTTATAGAAATTACGGGGTCATAAGGTAGGCAGGAGAATCAAACAGGTACTGTACATTTGGGAGGGATAAACTATACATCGGGGAATTTTACCGAGACACAAGTCATACATGGAGCAAATGGTAGGCAGGAGCATCAAACAGGTCATGTACAATTGGGAAAGGATAAACTATACATCGGGATATTTTACCGAGAACGAGTCATACAATAGGTAGTAAATCACACCAGAAGAAAAGTCTCTTAGGCAATGGTCTCTAGGTAGCTGAGGAGACAGGTTTAGCCAAGGAATTTATACATGAGGAAGGATTTAGCCTCTTTTTTGAAGCGTGCAAGGGAGGGGATTGTCCTGATGTCCGGAGGGAGGGAGTTCCAAATTCTTCAGGGGTGCCATATGACTTCAGGGGTGCCATATGACTTCAGGGGTGCCATACTTTTGTCATAAGTAAGACAGCAAGCGCTCTAGTTGTTCTTAAGAACACTCAGGGACATTCTGTCATTGAGCTATACGTGGGCTACATCTGGATGATATGTGTGCTACATTTGGGCTCTTTTGTCTCTGATGGCCATCTTGGGAGACTTATTTGTTATGAAGTTTCCTAATTTCCTCATTTACTGCAGTCTCCTCAGTAGGTAATACTTTCAGGTTTTTACTTTGGTTCCATCAAGAAGGCATTTAGATGTATCACACATTTGCCATACATTCTGAATGTTAGCACTCTAGTTGTTCAGTCAGTCATATACTTTATTCGATAACTTAATATCATAAAAAGGCACAGATACAATATTCAGCACATATATACCAATTCACAATCAAAACATTAAAAAAATTCCGTAAAATATATTACATTTAAATTTCATTTTGTAGGTCTTCAATCAAGGGACAGTTATAACACTAAAATAATTCCATGCGTGGCTAAACATTAAAAATTACAGTAAAAAGTTTTCCCAAATGCTGAGAATAAAATTAACAAGCAATACCTTATACAGTAGACTAAAAATAAATCACATATTTCTTCATAGTCAAGCTACAGCTCCCATAAGACCTAATCTTCTTTTCTTCATCCCATTAATACACACCGTGCCACTAGAAAATTTGCAACATGAAAAGTGGTTCGAGTACTATCCAGGAATTGCAGACAAAGGAGTGCCGGCCTAACCTGCACAAACCCCGCTCCCCTTAACACTGGTACCAGATACTTTTTCCTGATGTCTGCGTATTACTCAGCATCATCCGGTATTCCCCATTTAGGGAAATCTCCCAGTGTAAGGTGAATTATATTAAGTCGAAATCTGGTTAGTAAATACCGATGGAAAGGGAGTGTAACTAATTTCAGGTAAGGCTCGATTCCAGGTGAGCTCACCAGACCATAGTACGCTCTTACCATAGGTTTTTTCAGCTCTAATTCCTCCCTTTCAGAAGAAAGAAGGTTTGCCATGGCATTTTTAATAAGGTCTACATCTTCTTTCTTAATGGTTTCCGGTGCTAAAAAAAATCCCAGGACGACCAAGTTTTTTAAGGGTGGATTCAATGTATGCTAGCCATGGGATTTTACTAGCCTTATCTAGAGCTAGGCAGTCTTTTAAAATCATGTGGTTCAGGGAGATCTCCTGATTTAGCAGGTCTTAAACCAGCATATTAACGGGGCTATTTTCAGTAAGTCAGTTACACAACTCAGCCCCAATTCTGCATGAATAGAAAAAGTAGGGGTGGACTGAGGTACAGACAGCAGGGACCTTAGAAATATATTTTCAACCACTTGAATTAGGTGGTGTTGTGTACTATACCCCCAAATGTCGGAGCCGTATGTAGCAATTGCTAGGCACTTGGTCTTAGACACCTTCACAATGGCTTCCATAGGTCTGGCCCCAAAACGTTTTGAAAATCCCATAAGGGCTGGTGTAGATCTGGCAAATACATTTAATTATGTTTCATTTGAGTACCCCAGGACCCTTTTTCATCAAACAAGATCCCTAGGTAGGTAAACACAGGGACCCTATTAACCTCATCACTCCCACAGAAAAAGGATATTGTTTTTTGTTTTTTCCTACTGTGATCCCCCACTATCATAACATGGGATTTTTTAGCGTTTATTTTCAGTACTAAAAATTCCATAAATTTGCCGAACATGTCCAGCAGTTTATTTAGACCAACACCAGTGAGCGCGAATAAAACGGCGTCATCTGCGTAGAGGAGAACCGGTATAATGGTTTCTCCTACACCCGGGACGTCTAATGTAGGTCCCTTCAGGGCGGGTTCTAAAGCATTTATATAAAGCGTTAATAGTAGGGGAGCCATAATGCACCCCTGCCTGACCCCTCGATCTGAGTTAAAGTACCTTGTACATCTCCCTTCCTGGGTGACTCGAATAGAGGCTGACAAGCCGCAATGAAGGTCAGCCAAGAATTTAACTAAGGCATAATCAATGCCGATTTTAAGTAAAATTTGCCACAGCTTCGACCTGTTTACCAGATTGAACGCCGTTGAGAGGTCCATAAACCCAATATAGAGGGAGCCCTCTTTCGCTATGGTATATTTGCTAATAAGGAGCTGGAGATTAAGACATTGATTTAATGTGCTTCTTTTACTTCTAAAACCATACTGAGCATTTGACAGAATCCTTCTCCCCTCAAGACAATCTGTCAACCTCGCTAGAATAACTCTGCCTAAAATTTTCACTGTCGAATCTATCAGGGAGATAGGCCAATAACATGATGGGTAATTTCTTTGACCCTTTTTAAAAACCGGAATAATGATGGATTTGGACCAGGATGCAGGGAAAAAATTCACACCGAGGCATTGAAGAGATTTGTCAATACCTTGGCCCAAAATCTAGGAAAGCTTTTAAATAGGTCCGCTGGACCTGGCGCCTTGTTTTTCCTAGTCTCCTCAATTGCTCTTGCCACTTCTGTCTCCTGAAAAACCACTGCAGGGCTAATTATGAATTCAAAATCACCTCTTGGGAACCCTCTGCTGTCTGATTCCCATAAATCTTCTCAAAATGAGCTATCCATTGGTCATCAGGGATAATACAATCAAGTGAAGAATTCTCGTCCACCGAAAAAAAAGGCTCATTAATGGTGGACCAGAATTTCCCACTATCTCTCAGTACCTCCGGGGACAGAAGTTTGTCCACTGCCTCTTCTTCTTTAATCTGGTTTTTCCTGTCCCTGATGGCCTGGTAATAAGCCTTCCTTAACTTCAGGACAAGCTCCCAATTTCTAGTGTATCCTTTCAAGGCTTTTAAAAGAGCTGAATGTGCCCTAGAGCAGTTGCTATCAAACCATGTTTTCCCTTTGATTGTTATAGGGTGAATGTTTAACGTCAAATCGGTTTTAATTTGTTTACAGATAGCATCAAAAGCCCCCACTATCATTGAACTCGATGCAGCATTATCCAGGCAAATAGCAACCTCATTCTCAACTTTGGTCAGTACTTCCCTTATAAAGGTTTCTGGAACTACTTTTGTCCATTTTATTCTTCTGCCCTGGTCCGTTGATATCACCTCACGCCTAGTGGCCATGATCTCTGATTCAGAGAAACTTAGATGGGGCCCCAGTGCCACTTCTAGAATCACAGGATTATGATCACTAAAGGCGGAGGTCCCCACCTTGTATGTTAAAACTCTGGTTAATATTTGCGCTGTCCCAAATATGTACTCTATAACTGTGCCTAGCTCTGTGCCTTTAAAAGTAGGAGCCCTAAAACCTCCCACGACACATGCCGATTTGTACATATTCGTTGTGGCCAGCAGGTTTTCAAGGTCCTCCTCCTGCTTAGTATGTTCAAAATACGTGTGAACTGAACTTGAGGGACCATCAAGGACATCATAAACACACGCATGAGCACATGGGTGAATATTAAAATCTCCCATGAGGATAACCTCAGAACCTGGGTATTTAGCTCTATATGTTACTAAGAAATCCTCTAAGCAGATTAAACATTGATTTAAAAACTCACTCTCAAAGGAGTTATAAAAATTAACCAATATCAGGTTCTCCGATTGTGATAATGAAATCTCAATTACCTGACCATTATGACAGCCCGCGTCAAGTTGTTTAAGTGAGCCAGCTAGTTTCAGGGAGCAAAATATTACTAAACCTCCCTTTGCTCTTCCGGCCATGGCCTGTATAGCGGGAATGACAAAGTGAATGTACCCATCAATTTTAAGACTGTTATGGATGTCCCAAGTTTCTTGGAATGCCATTATATCATATGTCTTAATTTCATCCAGCCAGATCATGTCTCTGCACTTGCTTCTCAACCCTGCTATGTTCCAACTCAAAATTTTACAGCTCTGCACTTGGGGCTCAAAATTTACATCAGGGTGTTTTGTTAGATTTACACTCTTCACAACTTCACACTCATATTGGATTCTGATATTCGCAATTTGTTCGGAATTAACACCTAGTAGTCAGTCGCAGTCTTCCAGGCCAGATAACCCATCGAACCTGTTAGAAAGGGTTATATTCCCCGCACCTCTCCATTCCCTTTGTCCTCCAAAAAGGGGTTTTTCCCCACGCCCAGACTGCTCAATTTGATAAAAGTAGGACAGGTGTAAAGAGTGGATTGAAGAATCTGAGTCCCTTTGTTGCCATTCACAAATATGTTACACCGCCCTCCTACTCCTAAAATTAATAACTATGCAATCCCCCACCACAGACTTTGGTTTATTCCCTACCCAACCCACTCTTTTAGCGAAGAGGATTTCTGTGGATAAAAAAAGTGGCAGCGGGCGGTTCTTGTTGACCCAAAAGAGGCATTAGATCACTGTAGTATAGCTATTGCTCACCAGGGAAGTCTGCTGCTGGTATTGAAAGTGCATGTTTCAGTCTGCATGTCAGAATTGCTTAATGAAATAGGAGAGGATTTGAGAAGTCACTTAAAATTTGCCCTGATTTTTCTGTCTGCAGCACTAATCATACTTTCTATCATACTTTCTATAGCAAAATGAACCCCCTCCTTTTGTTCCTTTTTAAATTAAATGTTTTAAGAGTTACCACTTTATTCAAATCAAGATGGCTTCAGGTATGCGATACGTTTGTCATAAGTAGGACTGTTAGCGCTCTAGTTGTTCTTTAGAACACTCTGGGAAGCTGCAGTAGAACACAAAGTAATCAACTGACAGTCTCTGTCCTTGTTGGATGTACATGTTTTACTGAGAATGTTAGACTTCATTCTCACATGACTGAGAAAGATAATGTGAATTTACAGAAAATGTTATCTCAGTTTAGCATATAGATCACCTTCCCAACCACTGTGGGAAAAGCATGAGAAATAGTTTTCTCTCAAACATGATTCATGATATCCCAGCAGAAGGCTTTTTCGCATAGGAAAATCACCTCAGAACACTCCAAACATTTTTAAATGAGTATGGTACCATCAACAAATGATTTATGATGTAATTAAAGTAACCTTCTTTTAACTGCAATGCTTTTTAATGAGGTGCTATCATATATATTGGTCCCGAGATGGCTGCCAACACTTCTTGGATGAAGTGCTGACAGACAATCAGATCTCACAATGAGATTTGTGGTTAGGCTCCGCCCAGATATATATATTTCTTTTTCCATTAATCTTTAAAAAACTGCTCAATGGATTTACACCATTTAGCAACAGGAATTCTTTCTGAACCAAGGGCTACCTTTTTGCCAAATTTGGTGTAATTCCGTTCAGCAGTTTGGGCTGTAGCTGTGTGTAAAGTTTCCCACTTGCCAAATCACCCCGAAACTTACAAGATAGGAGCGGACCGAAGCGGGCCATACGTTTTGAAAAGTTCGCAAAGATTCGTCAATCAGCGCTAAAGTTATTGGGAATAGAATGTTACGATTTTCCTGTGGTATATATATATATATATATATATATATATATATATATATTCAATGAAAAAACCATAGGTTATAGACCATATATAGTTAGGGATTAGCATTTAAAAAACCTTATTTTATTTGCACAAAACCATTGAAATTCCATATATAGTTAGAAGCGCTAACTATATATCGCGCACCCGCAATCCACTGCTGATGATGTCACATATTACATCATTCATGACATGGTCAGTGACATCACTGATGACATCACTGATGACATCTCAAATGACATCACTGATGACATCTCAAATGACATCACTGATGACATCACTGATGACATCTCATTTGACATTACTGATCACATCACTGATGATATCATTCATGTGATAATACGATGAACCTCTTCAGACTCTAATATAACCTTAGATACAATCAGTGTAAACAGACACTCACAGACTGTCACTCATCCATGGAGTTACTCACACACCTAGTCAGTCATGCAAAGAATCAATCACACCTCCATTTCCTCAACTATACAGTTATATAAACTTTACTTCTTCAAACATATACTAACATATATTTACTCTCTTATACAATCCCTGATACAAGTTCACAATGATCCATACAGCCACTCACACATTCACTGGCTCTTATGCACAGTTATTTATATATGTCAACTCTCACATGTACTGTGTTTTACATATGTACTTACTTTGACATGTAGAACTGAGATATCATTCACTCACCAATACACTCATGCACACAGTCAACCGCCCATACAGCTGTTTCCACATGCACTTTTGAAACCATACATCTAGTGAATCAACTGCTCACACATCTATGCACAGAGTCATACACCTCCCAGCCACCCACACACACACTCAGTCTCCCATACAAATACTTGGGCAACCAATCAATAATCCATATAGTTACTCATATAGCTACTTATCAACACATGCAACAGTTTACAGAACAACAGACATAATGATGCACAAATTAAGACAGTTTAGTCACTAACCCATGCACTCAGTGAGACACATTTAATCACTCACTCATACAGTCAGTCATGCACCTACTAAATCCTTCATCCAGACACTTATACATCCACTCATTCTTCAATATGTAAGACATATTTTAACTTTACAGAAACATACAGTCACTGGATGTTGTCATCAGTGATGTCATCAGTGATGTCATTTGAGATGTCATCAGTGATGTCATCAGTGATGTCACTGACCATGTCATGAATGATGTAATATGTGACATCATCAGCAGTGGATTGCGGGTGCGCGATATATAGTTAGCGCTTCTAACTATATATGGAATTTCAATGGTTTTGTGCAAATAAAATAAGGTTTTTTAAATGCTAATCCCTAACTATATATGGTCTATAACCTATGGTTTTTTCATTGAATTTCAATGGTTTTTTAAAAGCTAATATCTGTAGCTGTACAATGTATTGTTCTTTAAATTTTGAAATATATTTTTCATGTTCTTTAGACAATTTTTTTAAAACATTTTTTTTTGTTCCGCTCCCAGTCTGCGAACCGGTCTGCTTCCCGTTAGCTCAATTTAAAGCCGCGGCTTAGTACGCGAACCGGTCAACGTTCCTTTAGCGTAACTGTTACGTTTGCATGACGTTTTGCGTTATCGCGTAATACGTCATTGGACGCGCCAAGTTAGCGGACCCGGAAGTGGACCGGAAAGCGGAGCAAAGCGCGAAACGTAAACACAGCAGGTCATGTGACTCGAAAATAACACTTTTCATTGGTTCATTTCACTTTTGGTTTCCTAATGATGTAATACTTGGTCATGTGATATAAAATTAACACTTTTCATTGGTTTAGAATTTTTCCTTCTCCCAAATGATGAAAACCCCTCCTTCTTTCCTCACTCTGACTTTCATCTTGGTGAGAGAAAGACCTTTTTTGATTCATCAGCAATGGCTTCAATGGTTGCTTCTGCCAGTGTGCCCCCACCACCTCCTCCACCTCCTCATGGGAAGAAAAGACTACCTGCTTCACTAATTATAGAAGAGGAGGAAAATCAAGAAGAGGAAGAACAGCAAGAAAATGACGAGTTTTTGCCAGAGGAGCCCAGAAGATATAATAGGAAAGAAAATTATATCTGGCAATTTTTTAAATTTCCTGCTGACCAAAAGAAAGTAAATGCCAGATACGTCTTTTGTCGCATTTGCGACGAACGACTTTCAAGGGGCACAGACAAAAAGTACAGTTTTGGCAATCATACAATGCACAGGCACATGAGTCGATGGCACCCTAACAATTACAGCAATGCCCAACTTCGTGACCAACAACAAAATCCGCCAGAAATGGTAAGAAGATCTGTTGTTCAGGAGGTATCGGGACCGGAGGCGAGGGAGGTGATCCCGAACATCCAAATCAACATGGGAGAAGTGAAGCAAGTCTGTGTGTGGTGCAACCAGACACTTTGCTACCGCGAAAGTAGCATTACCCTGATAATGAGAGCCATCACCAATCATGTGTGCCCAAAACGCCCCAAAAAGTAAATTCTTTTTTTTTTTGTTGCTCCTGTTGAGCCGTCTTCGATGAATCATTTTTGTTTCCCCCCTCCCCCCAAAAATAAAAAAAAATACAAAATGTTCAGAAAAAAACAAAAAAATATAAAAAATGTTCAGAAAACTAATAAAAAAATTTAAAACAACAAAAACAAAAAAAAACAGTTCTTTTCAGAACTACCTCCCCATTATTAAAAAAATTGGTAGAATTCTTTGAACTCTGCCAAGCTCTATTTCTATTAGTTCGCTCCCAGTTCGCACTCCGGTACGCGTACTTTGAGCGTACCAAAAAATTTTTTTTAAAAAAAGGAACAGTAAGTATAAGGAAAGGAAACAGACAGTTATGTTACAAAAAAAGACAGCTATAGGGAGTAAAGAAAAGATACTGTTACCCGCAATTCACTTCTGATCATGTCATATATTACATAATTTTTTACATGGTCAGTGAGATCATCAGCAGTGGATTGCGAGTAACAGTTTTTTCTGTTTACTTCCTATAGTTGTCTTTCTTGTAACATAAATGTCTTTTCCTATCCTTATACTTACTGTTCTTGTTTTAAAATTTTTTGGAGATCATTCAGAAACAGTAACATTAATAGAGACAGAATTAGTGAATAATAATGAAGAAGTATGAGAAGAGAGGGACTGAGAAAAATACTGGAAGGAATAGAAAAATTAAGTAATAGAGAAAGGAAGGAGAGAAGTAGCAAACACAGGAAAGTAAAGATTAAAGAAATGAAGCAGTAGAACTAATAGATGTTAAATGTGATAGATTAAATGATTGAGTGAGGGTGACGATAAGGTGTGTCCTCTCTAAAAGTTTGTTTAAGGTGAACCGTACTCTGGGTTGCATATCAAATTTATGCTTGTTGAAGAATACAGACGAGATAATAGATGTGAAGACCTACCATTGCAGTAAAACATGCCCATTTATTTTATCAATCATAACATAGTCAGTGACATCATCAGCAGTGGAATGTAGGTTAAAAAAGTAGAAAACATTTACCTTATAATTCATGTTAACTTTTCAAGCAAATTTTTCATACATTCAATCTGTAAAAGAGAGAACAAACATTTCCAAAAATATTAAAACATGTATTTAAAAATTAGAAAAAAGAAGGGAAAAGGTTCAAGAAGAAACAGTTTTTAAACAACTTTGACATTTACAGAAACCTCTACTTCCCTACGACCCCTACACAATCCTAAAGATATTTATTTTAAAAAAACAGTATCTTCATGCTGATGAAATGAGGCCTATTTTGAAACATGATGCTTCTTTTGCATTGCTTATGTCTCACAATAGTGATGCAATAACAGCGCAAAAAAGATGTAAAGCCACCTTTGAGCAATTAATGGCACTTTTTCCTCAAACTGCCTTGGTATATTCCAATATATGCCAAAGACAGAAATGGAGGTGGTCCAACCAATTTTGTCCACAAATTGAGAAAGCGAGGAAGCATGTAAACAAATCTGTGTCAGCTTTCATGAGAGACCATGGAATGGGCTCTCTGTACAACAATAACTTGCGTTACTACATGCAAGATATCTACAGAGGAGATGGAGTTCACTTCTCAGATGAGGGCAACAGAATTTTCATTCTGAATTTAAGACTGTGCATTGGTACCTACTTATAAGTACCTAAATGTACCATAAACCCAAAAGCTCTTCTCAGAGCTACCCTTCATCTGATCACACACTTTTATTATTTTTTTTCTAACTTTTTTCTGTAATTTTCAACAAACTACGCTTAAAGAGCGCTATCCGGTACGCGAACTGGAAGCTAACCGCGCAAAATTTCAAAAAAAAGTTTTTTCTTCGCAAATATAGTCCTCCTCAGCCACCCTCAGAAAACGTAGGGGGGCAAAATACTTGTACCATGCCCCCTTCTACCCATTCAGAACATTATTTACCCTCCATTTTATACCTTGATTCGACCGAAACACAAAATGGTGGACTCCCGTTACGCTCCAAGTACGCGGACCGGACCGCTATCCGGGAAGCGGTCCAAAAAAAAGGTGGGAAAGTAATTTACAGAAAAACGACTAGAGACACTCTCACCAAATATAAATTAGCTCATACTACATAACAATCCCTTTCATTCTCACAAATTTGATTGAAATTTCATTTAGCCATTTAGCCTTTAGACCTCTCCAAATACCGTGAGGTAAATTACTTCACAAAACACATCTGAACTGTTGGAATTGACAACCAATGAAAATGTTACTTTCATTTTCTACTTTTATTACCTGACATTTGATTGGTTATATACTTGAATATATATAAAGGAAGAGAAGAAAACACAGCCATTTTGACTACTACTTCTTGTTGTACAACACCTTTTAATAGCTTCCAAAAACTTCAACTTCTTTGTGAAGGTAAGATATAATTTTTAAAAACGAAATATATTGTGCACTATAACTTAATATAATAGAATTTTTCTGCTACATATACACTATCCCTCTGTAGTAGTAATGTATTTAGATAGACTTCTCTGTTATAGTTATGAATGGAGTTAGGCTTGTCTTGGTTAAATCACATACACTTTTTTATAGTCCTATTTCCACTCTGATACTATACACTGCCAAAAGATAAATTCACTGATAAAAAATGACTATCTAAAATTAATCCCAACAGTGCCCTATCTCTACTAATATATATTTTCTTATTCAAAATTTCAGGCAAAATGGAAGGCGAACAACAAATTTCATTTTCGATTGAACTGAAGGAGAGCAGCCAAGACAAACTTGATGACTTTATGGATGACAGTAGAGACCACGAACTTCTACAATGTGTTGAAGCAGTAGACAACTTGCTTCAAAATGAAAAACAATTACACCCTATAATAAATTATGACATTTCTGACAATGAAATGTTAGAAAATTTAATAAAGTATGAAAAACAATGAAAATAACAAAAATAACTTTAAAAATAAAGACAACAAAAAAAAAAAGAAAAAAAAACAAACAATTAACATACAGTCTTTGAAAAGTGTATCATTCTATTATCCTTATAGTACGCTGCCCAGAACGCTTTCCGGTTCGCGTACTAGACGCTCATCGCGAAAAAAAGAAAATATATATTTTTTTGGACCCTGCTGGGCCCTTTTAAAAACACCACATAAAACCTAGGGGGTCAGGGAGGATCTACTATGCCCCCTTATGGAAATTTCCCTCTTTGTTTTGGCCTCCTCTTGTCTCTCGATCCTACCGAGAGAGAAGATGGCGGCTGCACCGGACTGTTTAGAATGTTGACAGACACCGAAGAGCCAATCAGCTTTCCGTGCGCAAAGTTCCGATAAGCGAAAAGTACGCGAACCGGATCGCTGCCCGGACCGCTGTTACAGATATATATCTTGATTTAAACGTTAATTTCTCAAAATCCACTGAAGAACATATATTGAGACCTAGCAAAGGCACATCGGGCTAACAGTCCCTACAATTTTCCCAAGTTTCGTGGAAATCCATTCAGCCGTTCGGGCTAAAAGTGAGGCCAACCGCCCTATGGAAATTAACATGGGAAAAACGCGTTTTGGGACCCCCCTTTTATCTCAGCCCCCCCTTGCCGAAACCCCCCCAAATTTCCAGGAGCTGCTCAGAAACAAAATGTGCCATTTTCCAGAAAATTTCAGCCAATTCCGTCCACAAACGCCAAAGTTATTAGACATAGAATTTTCAGAAATCCCATAGGGAAAAAATCCTAACTATATATACCTACTGGCGACCGCCAGTAGGTAATATATATATATATCCAAAGTTAAACTCCTGCCACTTCCAACCCTTGGCGGTGAAGAAGGATCCTCAGACCCCTCGGCTCTTCAGGCAAGATGATTCTTTATTTATTTACCACAACCTAAACACGACGCGTTTCGGGCTACACGTTTCAGGCCTTGTTCACATACGGTTTGGTACTGCGTCATTACTTATTTTATATGTGCAAATAGTGTATTAGGTAAACACCTACTTTCACTTGTTCCGATCACATGACCATAGTCATAGACAACAGACTTCTTGCAAACAATTTTTCCTGGTTAAACAATAGGTATCTTACCCGGAAAATATACTTGTAATGCCAATATAGAGTCTTCATGGCAGTACATTTAAATAATAAACATACATAGACTGAAATAAATTATAAATGTATTAATACATAAATAGTATCTTTTTCCTTTCCTCCCACTCCAAGCAAAAAATATACAGGATTAATCCAAGAGTAGCAAAGTTTCTCATTTTTACTTTTGTTATTGTAAAGGGCATATTTGTAAGCAACAAATGTCTGTCTGGATAAATCCAGGACATATCCAGAATAAAGTGCATAAGTGAATGTGCAAATTTAAAGTGCAGATTTTCTCCAATGTGCAATATGAAGCATAATTGTGCAAAACAAGAAAATATAAATATAAAGTGCAGTACTATTTATAAAAAAAAGACCAATATTAGTATAATTCCATAGCAAACATGAATTAATATTATCAACAGTAAAATTCCATTCGGAAAGATACTATTAAAATTCATAAAATAATTGCTTGCTAAAACCTCATTATACTTTTTTAAAAAACGGTCTTAAAAAGGTAATAAATGGATTGTCATGTAATATTTTATATATAATATAATTATAGCAGTATATGTTTTTGAGAAAAAGCCAAATTACCAGGTTTAAAGCTAACCATCCTGCAAAAACACAGTTTTATAAAAAAAATTGTACATATCTTCTGTGTTATTCAAACCCTGTGGCCACTTGCAGTCAAGCGCAAGAATAAATTTGGTTTCTAATTGTCTCAGTTGGCGTTCCCTATTACCCCCTTTTTGGGATTTTGGAATAGCACCAATCACGTAATAGGTTAGACAATTGATATAGTTTGCCTGACATCTTTTAAAATGTCGTGCCACAGGGTAAGCTGGATCACTGTGTAGGATGGCTCTAATATGCAGCAATATTCTGACGTGCACCTGTAGCTTCGCACTACCAATGTAGTTAAGGCCACAGGTGCACGTCAGAACATATGCAGCATACTCTGTTTCACAATTATAGCTACCCTTGATGGAAACTGGATAAGCATCAAAAGGAGTACAATAACTTGTTTTGTTGCAGCCAAATTTACATGCTCTGCATGTTGTGCACCTTCTAAACCCTCTAGTAGGTTGTAGCCATGTTGCTGCTTTGCGTGTTTCAGGGGGGTTTTTGTCAAGATTCATGCCCATAGATCTCCCTTTTCTAAATGTAATAGTTGATGTCACAGCCAACTGATTACGGAAAATGCTGTTAGTTAACACTATTGGCCAGTGTTTCTGGATGATGGCTCTAATTTCCCTCTGCTGCTTTCAAAAAGTTGTAAATAATCTCGGGGTGTCGCTCCTGTTAGCTACAGTGATGGAAGCGGGTACTAATTCAGTATTTTCATTCTGAAATAGGGTGTGTCTAGGTCATCTACTAGCTTTTTCGACAGCCTCTCAAATAATTTTGTTGCAATAGCGTCGTGCTGTAAGCCTTCCCCGCATCTCATCTTGACATTTTACAAAATTTTCCTCATTGCTGCAGATACCTTTCAGTCTAAGAATTTCTCCTTATGGTATGCTCACTATTAAATGTCTGGGAGGAGAACTGTTGGCATGCAACGTGATGTTACCTACCAAACGTTGGCTTTCTATACAGTGTACTTTCGAGTTTACCATTCTTGACATGAAGCCTCACATCAAGAAATTCAATTTGTGTTTTATGGATATGGGAGGTGAAGCTCAGATTCATAGCGTTGTTATTAATATCAGCAATGAATTCTTGAGCCTCAGTTACATTACCTCGCCATAACATAAACACATCAAAAATGTATCTAAAATACGCAGCAACGTGTTTCGTAAAAGGCACATACAGGCACATGCATCATTGTTGGCTTTTGCGAGTTCTTAATTCCGATTTTTAAGGAATCACAATTAAGAAATCGCAAAAACCTCTGCATAAAGAAATTGCTGAAAAATTTACGATTTCTAAACATTGCTTAATTGCGAGTCGCAATTAAGGAATGCCTCCCCTTTCATTCCTATGGACCAAGAGGCCCATAGGAATGAATGGGAATACATTCTCAATTTGCAATTCACAATTAGCGAATCGCAAATTGAGAATGCGATTTCAAGGGTGCGGGGGTGTCCAAAGGACACCCTGTTGCACCCCTGAAATTAATCTGTGCACATATGTTGTGCAAGCACATGCCCTAAGGGCATGTGTGTGCTCAACATGAAACTTTGAAAAATGCACCAAAGTGCATTTTTCAAAGTTTTTGCAAATTACCATGAGGTTCAACCTCATGGTAATTTGCTCCCCCTAATTGCGAAATCGATATTTTTAAAACTTTCATGCAATGCATTTAAGGAATCGCTAAAAATGCGATTCCTTAAATGCAATTGCAATTTGAGAACTCGCAAATATTTGCGAATTCTCAAAGTGCGATGGCCTTCACCCTTGATGCATCCCAAAAGCTGATTTTGCAATCGCAAACGGACGATTTTTGCGATTCGCACTGTTTGCGATCGCAAAAAGCTTTGATGCATGTGCCTGTAAGTGCCTAAATTTGAGGACCTGTTCCTCCCACCTGCCAACATGCAAGCAGGCATAACTGGGGGAGAAACAGGCCCCCATAGAGATTCCCCTCTGCTGTTTGAAGACCTCATTGTTGAAGAGAAAAAAGTTGTTGTTGAGACACCATTTGATGAGCTCAACAACAACTTTATTGTGTTCATAATATTCACTTGATCTGCTGCTCAAGAAATGTTTTACAGCTCTGAGTCCCTGGATATGATCAATGCTTGTGTAAAGAGATTCTATATCAAGCGTTATTAAATATAGATCATCTGTCCAAACTAAATCACCTATCTTTTTAAGGAAATCACCTGTATCCTTAACATAACTAGGAAGGGACTTAACTATACTCTGTAAAAAGTAGTCAATATATTGACCTACATTTTCGGCTACGCTGTTAATGGTCGAAATAATTGGCCTACCTGGAACATGCATTGGCCCTTTGTGTATTTTAGGTATTAGATATAGGACAGGCAACACAGGAAACTCTTTATGCATGAATTTGTACTCCTCACTCGATATGAGTCCTTCCCTTCTCCATATATATATATATATATATATGGGAATTGTAGTCTACCGACGTGGGCTGCAATGGTGATTGGACTACAAACTCAGCCCACCTGGATCGTCACCAATCAGAGAATGACTTCAGTAATATCAAAGCGGAAGGGTGAATAGACTGTGTTTGCATACCGGCATTTGATAAAGACATACCCCAGCTGAAAGGCGTCATGCCAACACTGCAATTGTGTCCCTCTGATTTCTTCCAAATGAAGAGATCATGTGTTCATACATATATATAGTCGAAGGCTAATCGTAAGCAAAACGCGTAGGCCGTTCCTTTTTTGCACCTTGCACATGGTGTATAATTTAATAAAATAAAAGTAACTGAAATACTGCTGTGGTGCCGTGACTTCTGCCGAAGAAAGGGCAAGAGGAATTCAAGGAATCCAAAGGGGGTCGTAAAAAGGTAGACCCTCGGACTACCCCGCATCAAGCCTGCACCGGATAAATGCTGTGAAAACAGTCCATACCTGCATGGAGCCACGCCCCTACTTTATTGGCGTTTCCTTTGTCAAGGACAGTCTGAAGTGCGAGGAAGGGGGAGAGGAGCATGGAAGCCATCACCTGAACCCACAACAGCCACAGTTCCCGCCGGACAACATGGCACACCGGCTGTTGACTCTACAAAAAACTGAGCCGGTAATTGGTATCGCCGCCGGCATACAAGGAACACTGAATGCTGGGAAATGCAGTTACTTTCAAGGCAGAGGCGATTCCATGCCGTGTTTGTCAGGCAGCCCACACTACTTTAGAGGGTGGGACGAAAAACTGAATTTTACTTTGGGACTTTAAGCGAAAGACACGACCTAGACCAGGGGGGCATTTGAGAAAGGAAAAACCCCCGAAACGCGTCATGCCCATGGTCTTATGAAAGAATAAAGGTGGATGCTCCAGAAGCCTCGTGTGCTGCCTCAGTTTCTTTCTATGGAGGAGACATCGTGGTAACATTTAGCGTGTCGCAAGCGTTTGGCTCTTGTACTGAACCACACGCAAGGCGTGCACCCCCCGCAAGTGTCCAAAGGGGGTCGTAAAAAGGTAGACCCTCGGACTACCCCGCATCAAGCCTGCACCGGATAAATGCTGTGAAAACAGTCCATACCTGCATGGAGCCACGCCCCTACTTTATTGGCGTTTCCTTTGTCAAGGACAGTCTGAAGTGCGAGGAAGGGGGAGAGGAGCATGGAAGCCATCACCTGAACCCACAACAGCCACAGTTCCCGCCGGACAACATGGCACACCGGCTGTTGACTCTACAAAAAACTGAGCCGGTAATTGGTATCGCCGCCGGCATACAAGGAACACTGAATGCTGGGAAATGCAGTTACTTTCAAGGCAGAGGCGATTCCATGCCGTGTTTGTCAGGCAGCCCACACTACTTTAGAGGGTGGGACGAAAAACTGAATTTTACTTTGGGACTTTAAGCGAAAGACACGACCTAGACCAGGGGGGCATTTGAGAAAGGAAAAACCCCCGAAACGCGTCATGCCCATGGTCTTATGAAAGAATAAAGGTGGATGCTCCAGAAGCCTCGTGTGCTGCCTCAGTTTCTTTCTATGGAGGAGACATCGTGGTAACATTTAGCGTGTCGCAAGCGTTTGGCTCTTGTGCTGAACCACACGCAAGGCGTGCACCCCCCGCAAGTGTCCAAAGGGGGTCGTAAAAAGGTAGACCCTCGGACTACCCCGCATCAAGCCTGCACCGGATAAATGCTGTGAAAACAGTCCATAACTGCATGGAGCCACGCCCCTACTTTATTGGCGTTTCCTTTGTCAAGGACAGTCTGAAGTGCGAGGAAGGGGGAGAGGAGCATGGAAGCCATCACCTGAACCCACAACAGCCACAGTTCCCGCCGGACAACATGGCACACCGGCTGTTGACTCTACAAAAAACTGAGCCGGTAATTGGTATCGCCGCCGGCATACAAGGAACACTGAATGCTGGGAAATGCAGTTACTTTCAAGGCAGAGGCGATTCCATGCCGTGTTTGTCAGGCAGCCCACACTACTTTAGAGGGTGGGACGAAAAACTGAATTTTACTTTGGGACTTTAAGCGAAAGACACGACCTAGACCAGGGGGGCATTTGAGAAAGGAAAAACCCCCGAAACGCGTCATGCCCATGGTCTTATGAAAGAATAAAGGTGGATGCTCCAGAAACCTCGTGTGCTGCCTCAGTTTCTTTCTATGGAGGAGACATCGTGGTAACATTTAGCGTGTCGCAAGCGTTTGGCTCTTGTACTGAACCACACGCAAGGCGTGCACCCCCCGCAAGTGTCCAAAGGGGGTCGTAAAAAGGTAGACCCTCGGACTACCCCGCATCAAGCCTGCACCGGATAAATGCTGTGAAAACAGTCCATACCTGCATGGAGCCACGCCCCTACTTTATTGGCGTTTCCTTTGTCAAGGACAGTCTGAAGTGCGAGGAAGGGGGAGAGGAGCATGGAAGCCATCACCTGAACCCACAACAGCCACAGTTCCCGCCGGACAACATGGCACACCGGCTGTTGACTCTACAAAAAACTGAGCCGGTAATTGGTATCGCCGCCGGCATACAAGGAACACTGAATGCTGGGAAATGCAGTTACTTTCAAGGCAGAGGCGATTCCATGCCGTGTTTGTCAGGCAGCCCACACTACTTTAGAGGGTGGGACGAAAAACTGAATTTTACTTTGGGACTTTAAGCGAAAGACACGACCTAGACCAGGGGGGCATTTGAGAAAGGAAAAACCCCCGAAACGCGTCATGCCCATGGTCTTATGAAAGAATAAAGGTGGATGCTCCAGAAGCCTCGTGTGCTGCCTCAGTTTCTTTCTATGGAGGAGACATCGTGGTAACATTTAGCGTGTCGCAAGCGTTTGGCTCTTGTGCTGAACCACACGCAAGGCGTGCACCCCCCGCAAGTGTCCAAAGGGGGTCGTAAAAAGGTAGACCCTCGGACTACCCCGCATCAAGCCTGCACCGGATAAATGCTGTGAAAACAGTCCATACCTGCATGGAGCCACGCCCCTACTTTATTGGCGTTTCCTTTGTCAAGGACAGTCTGAAGTGCGAGGAAGGGGGAGAGGAGCATGGAAGCCATCACCTGAACCCACAACAGCCACAGTTCCCGCCGGACAACATGGCACACCGGCTGTTGACTCTACAAAAAACTGAGCCGGTAATTGGTATCGCCGCCGGCATACAAGGAACACTGAATGCTGGGAAATGCAGTTACTTTCAAGGCAGAGGCGATTCCATGCCGTGTTTGTCAGGCAGCCCACACTACTTTAGAGGGTGGGACGAAAAACTGAATTTTACTTTGGGACTTTAAGCGAAAGACACGACCTAGACCAGGGGGGCATTTGAGAAAGGAAAAACCCCCGAAACGCGTCATGCCCATGGTCTTATGAAAGAATAAAGGTGGATGCTCCAGAAGCCTCGTGTGCTGCCTCAGTTTCTTTCTATGGAGGAGACATCGTGGTAACATTTAGCGTGTCGCAAGCGTATGGCTCTTGTGCTGAACCACACGCAAGGCGTGCACCCCCCGCAAGTGTCCAAAGGGGGTCGTAAAAAGGTAGACCCTCGGACTACCCCGCATCAAGCCTGCACCGGATAAATGCTGTGAAAACAGTCCATACCTGCATGGAGCCACGCCCCTACTTTATTGGCGTTTCCTTTGTCAAGGACAGTCTGAAGTGCGAGGAAGGGGGAGAGGAGCATGGAAGCCATCACCTGAACCCACAACAGCCACAGTTCCCGCCGGACAACATGGCACACCGGCTGTTGACTCTACAAAAAACTGAGCCGGTAATTGGTATCGCCGCCGGCATACAAGGAACACTGAATGCTGGGAAATGCAGTTACTTTCAAGGCAGAGGCGATTCCATGCCGTGTTTGTCAGGCAGCCCACACTACTTTAGAGGGTGGGACGAAAAACTGAATTTTACTTTGGGACTTTAAGCGAAAGACACGACCTAGACCAGGGGGGCATTTGAGAAAGGAAAAACCCCCGAAACGCGTCATGCCCCTGGTCTTATGAAAGAATAAAGGTGGATGCTCCAGAAGCCTCGTGTGCTGCCTCAGTTTCTTTCTATGGAGGAGACATCGTGGTAACATTTAGCGTGTCGCAAGCGTTTGGCTCTTGTACTGAACCACACGCAAGGCGTGCACCCCCCGCAAGTGTCCAAAGGGGGTCGTAAAAAGGTAGACCCTCGGACTACCCCGCATCAAGCCTGCACCGGATAAATGCTGTGAAAACAGTCCATACCTGCATGGAGCCACGCCCCTACTTTATTGGCGTTTCCTTTGTCAAGGACAGTCTGAAGTGCGAGGAAGGGGGAGAGGAGCATGGAAGCCATCACCTGAACCCACAACAGCCACAGTTCCCGCCGGACAACATGGCACACCGGCTGTTGACTCTACAAAAAACTGAGCCGGTAATTGGTATCGCCGCCGGCATACAAGGAACACTGAATGCTGGGAAATGCAGTTACTTTCAAGGCAGAGGCGATTCCATGCCGTGTTTGTCAGGCAGCCCACACTACTTTAGAGGGTGGGACGAAAAACTGAATTTTACTTTGGGACTTTAAGCGAAAGACACGACCTAGACCAGGGGGGCATTTGAGAAAGGAAAAACCCCCGAAACGCGTCATGCCCATGGTCTTATGAAAGAATAAAGGTGGATGCTCCAGAAGCCTCGTGTGCTGCCTCAGTTTCTTTCTATGGAGGAGACATCGTGGTAACATTTAGCGTGTCGCAAGCGTTTGGCTCTTGTGCTGAACCACACGCAAGGCGTGCACCCCCCGCAAGTGTCCAAAGGGGGTCGTAAAAAGGTAGACCCTCGGACTACCCCGCATCAAGCCTGCACCGGATAAATGCTGTGAAAACAGTCCATACCTGCATGGAGCCACGCCCCTACTTTATTGGCGTTTCCTTTGTCAAGGACAGTCTGAAGTGCGAGGAAGGGGGAGAGGAGCATGGAAGCCATCACCTGAACCCACAACAGCCACAGTTCCCGCCGGACAACATGGCACACCGGCTGTTGACTCTACAAAAAACTGAGCCGGTAATTGGTATCGCCGCCGGCATACAAGGAACACTGAATGCTGGGAAATGCAGTTACTTTCAAGGCAGAGGCGATTCCATGCCGTGTTTGTCAGGCAGCCCACACTACTTTAGAGGGTGGGACGAAAAACTGAATTTTACTTTGGGACTTTAAGCGAAAGACACGACCTAGACCAGGGGGGCATTTGAGAAAGGAAAAACCCCCGAAACGCGTCATGCCCATGGTCTTATGAAAGAATAAAGGTGGATGCTCCAGAAGCCTTGTGTGCTGCCTCAGTTTCTTTCTATGGAGGAGACATCGTGGTAACATTTAGCGTGTCGCAAGCGTTTGGCTCTTGTGCTGAACCACACGCAAGGCGTGCACCCCCCGCAAGTGTCCAAAGGGGGTCGTAAAAAGGTAGACCCTCGGACTACCCCGCATCAAGCCTGCACCGGATAAATGCTGTGAAAACAGTCCATACCTGCATGGAGCCACGCCCCTACTTTATTGGCGTTTCCTTTGTCAAGGACAGTCTGAAGTGCGAGGAAGGGGGAGAGGAGCATGGAAGCCATCACCTGAACCCACAACAGCCACAGTTCCCGCCGGACAACATGGCACACCGGCTGTTGACTCTACAAAAAACTGAGCCGGTAATTGATATCGCCGCCGGCATACAAGGAACACTGAATGCTGGGAAATGCAGTTACTTTCAAGGCAGAGGCGATTCCATGCCGTGTTTGTCAGGCAGCCCACACTACTTTAGAGGGTGGGACGAAAAACTGAATTTTACTTTGGGACTTTAAGCGAAAGACACGACCTAGACCAGGGGGGCATTTGAGAAAGGAAAAACCCCCGAAACGCGTCATGCCCATGGTCTTATGAAAGAATAAAGGTGGATGCTCCAGAAGCCTCGTGTGCTGCCTCAGTTTCTTTCTATGGAGGAGACATCGTGGTAACATTTAGCGTGTCGCAAGCGTTTGGCTCTTGTGGTGAACCACACGCAAGGCGTGCACCCCCCGCAAGTGTCCAAAGGGGGTCGTAAAAAGGTAGACCCTCGGACTACCCCGCATCAAGCCTGCACCGGATAAATGCTGTGAAAACAGTCCATACCTGCATGGAGCCACGCCCCTACTATATTGGCGTTTCCTTTGTCAAGGACAGTCTGAAGTGCGAGGAAGGGGGAGAGGAGCATGGAAGCCATCACCTGAACCCACAACAGCCACAGTTCCCGCCGGACAACATGGCACACCGGCTGTTGACTCTACAAAAAACTGAGCCGGTAATTGGTATCGCCGCCGGCATACAAGGAACACTGAATGCTGGGAAATGCAGTTACTTTCAAGGCAGAGGCGATTCCATGCCGTGTTTGTCAGGCTGCCCACACTACTTTAGAGGGTGGGACGAAAAACTGAATTTTACTTTGGGACTTTAAGCGAAAGACACGACCTAGACCAGGGGGGCATTTGAGAAAGGAAAAACCCCCGAAACGCGTCATGCCCATGGTCTTATGAAAGAATAAAGGTGGATGCTCCAGAAGCCTCGTGTGCTGCCTCAGTTTCTTTCTATGGAGGAGACATCGTGGTAACATTTAGCGTGTCGCAAGCGTTTGGCTCTTGTACTGAACCACACGCAAGGCGTGCACCCCCCGCAAGTGTCCAAAGGGGGTCGTAAAAAGGTAGACCCTCGGACTACCCCGCATCAAGCCTGCACCGGATAAATGCTGTGAAAACAGTCCATACCTGCATGGAGCCACGCCCCTACTTTATTGGCGTTTCCTTTGTCAAGGACAGTCTGAAGTGCGAGGAAGGGGGAGAGGAGCATGGAAGCCATCACCTGAACCCACAACAGCCACAGTTCCCGCCGGACAACATGGCACACCGGCTGTTGACTCTACAAAAAACTGAGCTGGTAATTGGTATCGCCGCCGGCATACAAGGAACACTGAATGCTGGGAAATGCAGTTACTTTCAAGGCAGAGGCGATTCCATGCCGTGTTTGTCAGGCAGCCCACACTACTTTAGAGGGTGGGACGAAAAACTGAATTTTACTTTGGGACTTTAAGCGAAAGACACGACCTAGACCAGGGGGGCATTTGAGAAAGGAAAAACCCCCGAAACGCGTCATGCCCATGGTCTTATGAAAGAATAAAGGTGGATGCTCCAGAAGCCTCGTGTGCTGCCTCAGTTTCTTTCTATGGAGGAGACATCGTGGTAACATTTAGCGTGTCGCAAGCGTTTGGCTCTTGTGCTGAACCACACGCAAGGCGTGCACCCCCCGCAAGTGTCCAAAGGGGGTCGTAAAAAGGTAGACCCTCGGACTACCCCGCATCAAGCCTGCACCGGATAAATGCTGTGAAAACAGTCCATACCTGCATGGAGCCACGCCCCTACTTTATTGGCGTTTCCTTTGTCAAGGACAGTCTGAAGTGCGAGGAAGGGGGAGAGGAGCATGGAAGCCATCACCTGAACCCACAACAGCCACAGTTCCCGCCGGACAACATGGCACACCGGCTGTTGACTCTACAAAAAACTGAGCCGGTAATTGGTATCGCCGCCGGCATACAAGGAACACTGAATGCTGGGAAATGCAGTTACTTTCAAGGCAGAGGCGATTCCATGCCGTGTTTGTCAGGCAGCCCACACTACTTTAGAGGGTGGGACGAAAAACTGAATTTTACTTTGGGACTTTAAGCGAAAGACACGACCTAGACCAGGGGGGCATTTGAGAAAGGAAAAACCCCCGAAACGCGTCATGCCCATGGTCTTATGAAAGAATAAAGGTGGATGCTCCAGAAGCCTCGTGTGCTGCCTCAGTTTCTTTCTATGGAGGAGACATCGTGGTAACATTTAGCGTGTCGCAAGCGTTTGGCTCTTGTACTGAACCACACGCAAGGCGTGCACCCCCCGCAAGTGTCCAAAGGGGGTCGTAAAAAGGTAGACCCTCGGACTACCCCGCATCAAGCCTGCACCGGATAAATGCTGTGAAAACAGTCCATACCTGCATGGAGCCACGCCCCTACTTTATTGGCGTTTCCTTTGTCAAGGACAGTCTGAAGTGCGAGGAAGGGGGAGAGGAGCATGGAAGCCATCACCTGAACCCACAACAGCCACAGTTCCCGCCGGACAACATGGCACACCGGCTGTTGACTCTACAAAAAACTGAGCCGGTAATTGGTATCGCCGCCGGCATACAAGGAACACTGAATGCTGGGAAATGCAGTTACTTTCAAGGCAGAGGCGATTCCATGCCGTGTTTGTCAGGCAGCCCACACTACTTTAGAGGGTGGGACGAAAAACGGAATTTTACTTTGGGACTTTAAGCGAAAGACACGACCTAGACCAGGGGGGCATTTGAGAAAGGAAAAACCCCCGAAACGCGTCATGCCCATGGTCTTATGAAAGAATAAAGGTGGATGCTCCAGAAGCCTCGTGTGCTGCCTCAGTTTCTTTCTATGGAGGAGACATCGTGGTAACATTTAGCGTGTCGCAAGCGTTTGGCTCTTGTGCTGAACCACACGCAAGGCGTGCACCCCCCGCAAGTGTCCAAAGGGGGTCGTAAAAAGGTAGACCCTCGGACTACCCCGCATCAAGCCTGCACCGGATAAATGCTGTGAAAACAGTCCATACCTGCATGGAGCCACGCCCCTACTTTATTGGCGTTTCCTTTGTCAAGGACAGTCTGAAGTGCGAGGAAGGGGGAGAGGAGCATGGAAGCCATCACCTGAACCCACAACAGCCACAGTTCCCGCCGGACAACATGGCACACCGGCTGTTGACTCTACAAAAAACTGAGCCGGTAATTGGTATCGCCGCCGGCATACAAGGAACACTAAATGCTGGGAAATGCAGTTACTTTCAAGGCAGAGGCGATTCCATGCCATGTTTGTCAGGCAGCCCACACTACTTTAGAGGGTGGGACGAAAAACTGAATTTTACTTTGGGACTTTAAGCGAAAGACACGACCTAGACCAGGGGGGCATTTGAGAAAGGAAAAACCCCGAAACGCGTCATGCCCATGGTCTTATGAAAGAATAAAGGTGGATGCTCCAGAAGCCTCGTGTGCTGCCTCAGTTTCTTTCTATGGAGGAGACATTGTGGTAACATTTAGCGTGTCGCAAGCGTTTGGCTCTTGTGCTGAACCACACGCAAGGCGTGCACCCCCCGCAAGTGTCCAAAGGGGGTCGTAAAAAGGTAGACCCTCGGACTACCCCGCATCAAGCCTGCACCGGATAAATGCTGTGAAAACAGTCCATACCTGCATGGAGCCACGCCCCTACTTTATTGGCGTTTCCTTTGTCAAGGACAGTCTGAAGTGCGAGGAAGGGGGAGAGGAGCATGGAAGCCATCACCTGAACCCACAACAGCCACAGTTCCCGCCGGACAACATGGCACACCGGCTGTTGACTCTACAAAAAACTGAGCCGGTAATTGGTATCGCCGCCGGCATACAAGGAACACTGAATGCTGGGAAATGCAGTTACTTTCAAGGCAGAGGCGATTCCATGCCGTGTTTGTCAGGCAGCCCACACTACTTTAGAGGGTGGGACGAAAAACTGAATTTTACTTTGGGACTTTAAGCGAAAGACACGACCTAGACCAGGGGGGCATTTGAGAAAGGAAAAACCCCCGAAACGCGTCATGCCCATGGTCTTATGAAAGAATAAAGGTGGATGCTCCAGAAGCCTCGTGTGCTGCCTCAGTTTCTTTCTATGGAGGAGACATCGTGGTAACATTTAGCGTGTCGCAAGCGTTTGGCTCTTGTACTGAACCACACGCAAGGCGTGCACCCCCCGCAAGTGTCCAAAGGGGGTCGTAAAAAGGTAGACCCTCGGACTACCCCGCATCAAGCCTGCACCGGATAAATGCTGTGAAAACAGTCCATACCTGCATGGAGCCACGCCCCTACTTTATTGGCGTTTCCTTTGTCAAGGACAGTCTGAAGTGCGAGGAAGGGGGAGAGGAGCATGGAAGCCATCACCTGAACCCACAACAGCCACAGTTCCCGCCGGACAACATGGCACACCGGCTGTTGACTCTACAAAAAACTGAGCCGGTAATTGGTATCGCCGCCGGCATACAAGGAACACTGAATGCTGGGAAATGCAGTTACTTTCAAGGCAGAGGCGATTCCATGCCGTGTTTGTCAGGCAGCCCACACTACTTTAGAGGGTGGGACGAAAAACTGAATTTTACTTTGGGACTTTAAGCGAAAGACACGACCTAGACCAGGGGGGCATTTGAGAAAGGAAAAACCCTCGAAACGCGTCATGCCCATGGTCTTATGAAAGAATAAAGGTGGATGCTCCAGAAGCCTCGTGTGCTGCCTCAGTTTCTTTCTATGGAGGAGACATCGTGGTAACATTTAGCGTGTCGCAAGCGTTTGGCTCTTGTGCTGAACCACACGCAAGGCGTGCACCCCCCGCAAGTGTCCAAAGGGGGTCATAAAAAGGTAGACCCTCGGACTACCCCGCATCAAGCCTGCACCGGATAAATGCTGTGAAAACAGTCCATACCTGCATGGAGCCACGCCCCTACTTTATTGGCGTTTCCTTTGTCAAGGACAGTCTGAAGTGCGAGGAAGGGGGAGAGGAGCATGGAAGCCATCACCTGAACCCACAACAGCCACAGTTCCCGCCGGACAACATGGCACACCGGCTGTTGACTCTACAAAAAACTGAGCCGGTAATTGGTATCGCCGCCGGCATACAAGGAACACTGAATGCTGGGAAATGCAGTTACTTTCAAGGCAGAGGCGATTCCATGCCGTGTTTGTCAGGCAGCCCACACTACTTTAGAGGGTGGGACGAAAAACTGAATTTTACTTTGGGACTTTAAGCGAAAGACACGACCTAGACCAGGGGGGCATTTGAGAAAGGAAAAACCCCCAAAACGCGTCATGCCCATGGTCTTATGAAAGAATAAAGGTGGATGCTCCAGAAGCCTCGTGTGCTGCCTCAGTTTCTTTCTATGGAGGAGACATCGTGGTAACATTTAGCGTGTCGCAAGCGTTTGGCTCTTGTACTGAACCACACGCAAGGCGTGCACCCCCCGCAAGTGTCCAAAGGGGGTCGTAAAAAGGTAGACCCTCGGACTACCCCGCATCAAGCCTGCACCGGATAAATGCTGTGAAAACAGTCCATACCTGCATGGAGCCACGCCCCTACTTTATTGGCGTTTCCTTTGTCAAGGACAGTCTGAAGTGCGAGGAAGGGGGAGAGGAGCATGGAAGCTATCACCTGAACCCACAACAGCCACAGTTCCCGCCGGACAACATGGCACACCGGCTGTTGACTCTACAAAAAACTGAGCCGGTAATTGGTATCGCCGCCGGCATACAAGGAACACTGAATGCTGGGAAATGCAGTTACTTTCAAGGCAGAGGCGATTCCATGCCGTGTTTGTCAGGCAGCCCACACTACTTTAGAGGGTGGGACGAAAAACTGAATTTTACTTTGGGACTTTAAGCGAAAGACACGACCTAGACCAGGGGGGCATTTGAGAAAGGAAAAACCCCCGAAACGCGTCATGCCCATGGTCTTATGAAAGAATAAAGGTGGATGCTCCAGAAGCCTCGTGTGCTGCCTCAGTTTCTTTCTATGGAGGAGACATCGTGGTAATATATATATATATATATATATATATATATATATATATATATATATATATATATATATATATATATTACCTACTGGCTATCGCCAGTAGGTATATATAGTTAGAATTTTTTCCCTATGGGACTTTTGAAAATTCTATGTCTAATAACTTTGGCGTTTGTGGACGGAATCGGCTGAAATTTTCAGGAAAATGGCACATTTTGTTTCTGAGCAGCCCCTGAAAATTTGGTGGGGTTTCGTCAAGGGGGGGCTGAGAAAAAAGGGGGGTCCCAAAACGCGTTTTTCCCATTCATTTTTCCATAGGGCGGTTGGACTCACTTTTAGCTCGAACGGCTGAATGGATTTGCACGAAACTTGGCAAAATTGTAGGGACTGTTAGCCCGATGTGCCTTTGCTAGGTCTCAATATATGTGCTCCAGTAGTTTTTGAGAAATTAACGTTCAAACCAAGATATATATCTGTAACAGCGCTCTGGGCAGCGATCCGGTCCGCTTACTTTTCGCTTATCGGAACTTTGCGCGCAGAAAGCTGATTGGCTCTCCGGTGTCTGTCAACATTCTAAACAGTCCGGAGCGGACGCCATCTTGTCTCTCGGTAGGATCGAGAGAGAAGAAGAGGTGGAAAACGAAGGGGGAATTTAATGAAAGGGGGCAAGGTATCCCCCTCTTGACCCCCTAGGAATGTTGTTGGGGTTATTAAAGGGTCCCGTGGGGAAAATAAAAAAAAATGATTTTTCACGGTAGAAGCGCGGCCGCGAACTGGTAGCGAAACGGGAATTCGCCATTTTGTGCTTCGTAAATTAAATTACTAGTTATAAGTGGGTGCGGGAGACGTATCCTAATCCCCTATGTTTCCTGAGGGTGGGTGAGGAGGCTGATATATGTTGATACATCTCTTCCAGCGGCTGTGCGTGAGCTTTTTTTTTTTTTTTGCTGCGTGACAGTCCGGAGCGGCCGCCATCTTGTCTCTCGGTAGGATCGAGAGAGAAGAAAAGGTGAAAAACTAAGGGGGAATTTAATGAAAGGGGGCAAGGTATCCCCCTCTTGACCCCCTAGGAATGTTGTTGGGGTTATTAAAGGGTCCCGTGGGGAAAATAAAAAAAAAATGATTTTTCACGGTAGAAGCGCTTCACGGGCCGCGAACTGGGCCGCAAACTGGTAGCGAAACGGGAATTCGCCATTTTGTGCTTCGTTAATTAAAGTACTAGGTATAAGGGGGTGCGGGAGACATATCCTAATCCCCTATGTTTCCTGAGGGTGGCTGAGGAGGCTGATATATGTTGATATATCTCTTCCAGCGGCTGCGCCATCTTGCCTTTTTTCGAATGCCACAATTTTGTCGTGCACGGCAGCCATTTTAGATGCCAGGCTGGTCCCAGGCTATCACCTACCCCTGCGGATGTAGTTTATGGCCCCAGCTGTAGAGAATTCAGACATGCCAATCCTCCTGATTCAGGCGTGTGAGTACTGATTTCAGTGCTAGTCTCCCGCCTCCCGATTTCTGCAAGCAAAAACCCGGGGGCATATTACGAACAACTAGCGATAATTTTTGTCTATAACTTGTTTAGAGACAAAAATTATCGCCGCACATCGGCGATTTTTATCGCAGATAAACCTTGCTATTATCGCAGAAAAGTCAGCGATATTCATGTATTATCGACCTAATGCTCTTAGCCATGTTATCCACCTCCCATTGGATAACATGGCTAAGAACTGCTCAGGGCAGGTGTTAGATTTTGGAGATATTCGCGCTTAGCGCGAATATCTCCAAAAGTTGGTAATAGAAGGTAGCGATGTTAGGGACTGTTTCCAGTCGCTAACATCTTGGCACGCCACTTTGCATGTCATTAGTGATAAGTATCACTGACATGCAAAGCCGGGCCCAAGATGGTCGCTATCTCCTTTTAGGTGTCACTAACTGGTGTTAGCGACAGTTTGATAATAGGGAAATAATTTTATCTCCGCTTTCATGGTTTTTAAAGCCAAAAAAGCGGAGATAAACCCCCTTGATAATATGCCCCACGATTCCTTGGGGGTTTCAGCTGACAGGGCTTGGTATTGTGTTACATGGTAATTTTTCCATGAAACGTCAGAGGGTCGATGCAGGGGTTCTAGAAGAGGTGATAAACCATTTAAGCCTCATGAACAAGCGCATGGTCTTTTAAAGATTTGTGAAGTACTCGGGGCGGCGGTGTGTGTGTGCCCTCTTTCAGGAGCGGGCGGGGGGGCACTGCCAGCAACTTGCCAGGTCAGGTAGTGTTCAACACGTGCATCACCCTTTCTCTGCCTGCTATTGCGCTCCATGCTTCGGAAAGGTAAGAAAAAGAACGTGCATTTGAGTTTGAAATGTCCGATCCTGCAGCAGCACACTTCCAAAGCCCACACATGACAATAACCCGATTCAAGGCCCCATTCACCCGTTTTTCAAAAAATAGATAACACTCCAACAAATTAAGGTTATAAAACTTTATTAACTTTTAACGATAATGAACAGAACAAAAACTAAAAACATTTAAACATTTATTAACACAAAAAGCAACAATGGTTAGAAGCTGTCTTTTGTGCGAATAGTCCCAAGGCAGCACAACGTGCAGAGTTCTGGACGGCACCCAGGTGATGTCGCCTGGGTGCCGCACTGGTTTAGGGATCCTACAATGCTGCTCCGAAAATTGGCGTGGGGCGTCCCGGGTGGGGCGGGGGGAGGCCTCGTCAGTAGCGGTCTGTTGTGCGAATAGTCCCAAGGCAGCACAACGTGCAGAGTTCTGGACGGCACCCAGGTGATGTCGCCTGGGTGCCGCACTGGTTTAGGGATCCTACAATGCAGCACAGAAAAACAGCGTGGGGCGTCCCGGGTGGTGCGGGGGGAGGCCTCGTCAGTAGCGGTCTGTGTCCAGTGTCACATGGCTGACACAACATGTACGACAGGCACCCAGGTGATGTCCAGTAAACTGCCGCACTGGTTTTGGTATCCTACAATGCTGCTCCGAAAATTGGCGTGCGGCGGCCCGGGGGGGGGGGGGGGGGGAGGCGGCGTGAACGGGCCTCCCCAGGTGGCGGCCATCTAGCTGAGTTGCGCTCGCTCTTGCGGCCACAGCGTCTCGCTCACCATGTTGTGGAGTTGCTCCCACTCTTGCAGTGCAGCGATAGGCGGCTGCCACATGGCTGTCAAAATGGCGGACGGCTCTTCGGTTTTGGGCCTGGTCCACTGAAATGGCCCTGGGACACCTTGGAAGTCGGACGCTTGCCTGCTAGGGCTTGGGCTCCATTCTCGAAAAGCGTCCCCTCAGCCGTGAAGATTGTGTAAAAGTCTTGGGGGCCCCCGACTCCCGCAGGCTTCCGGTGGGGAGCGGCTGACATGATTGCTCGCGGAATGACCACGACGGAGCCAAGAGATGGTGGTGCTCTCATGCTGACGCCAGCTTCAGTCTGAATGATCCAGAAACAAGGTGGGGCTTTCATCGTTTGGGAAAAAAAAATGTTCTAAACCAATGAAAAGTGTTATTTTTAGGTCATATGACCAAGCCTTCCATCTTTAGGAAACCAAAAGTAAAATGAACCAATGAAAAGTTTTATAAACAAGTCACATGACCTGTTATGCGACATAGGGCTACAAAAAGCGTAGAAAATCCGTTGGCACGTGAGGCGGCGTCAGTAGCGGACCGATGTGCGAATAGGCCGAAGGCAGCACAACGCGCCGAGATCCGGATGGCACCGAGGTGGTGTCCAGCAAATTGCCGCACTGGTGTGGCCATCCTACAATGCTGCGCCGAAAGACGGCGTGTCCAGCTGAATTGCGGTCACTGTTGCGGTACAGTGACTCGAACGCGCCGAGATCCGGATGGCGCCGAGGTGGTGTCCAGCAAATTGCCGTACTGGTGTGGCCATCCTACAATGCTGCGCCGAAAGACGGCGTGTTCAGCTGAGTTCCGGTCACTCTTCCGGCACAGTGACTCGAACGCGCTGAGATCCGGATGGCACCGAGGTGGTGTCCAGCAAGTGGCTGCACTGGTGTGGCCATCCTACAATGCTGCGCCGGAAGTCGGCGTGGGGTGCCCCGTTGGCTTATGAGGTGATGTCAGTAGTGGACTGATGTGTGAATAGGTCGGAACCAGCACAAGGCGCCAAGATCCGAATGGCAAGTCCTGGATGTTGAGTGCCTCAGTTGAGATTTCTGAGCAGTGCTTGTAGAACTGTCTGAAGCTTATTTGCACCTGCTGCAGCTTCACTAGGTCCGGCGGAACTTGTTGCCTTTTCCTTTCTGCTTCTTTTCCTACAATGCGTTTCTTCTGAAGACACGACCAGGTCCCTGAATGTGTGCAGGGGGACGCTATTGAATGAATGAACGCGTCGAGATCTGGATGGCACCGAGGTGGTGTCCAGCAAATTGCCGCACTGGTGTGGCCATCCTACAATGCTGCGCCGAAAGTCGGCGTGGGGTGCCCCGTTGGTTTATGAGGTGATGTCAGTAGCGGACCGATGTGTGAATAGGTCGGAACCAGCACAAGGCGCCCTGCACTGTTGAGCCTTTTTCAATGTCTGTTTTTTGTTCTTTCCCCTCCATCAAAAACAAAACAAAAATACAAGGCGCCAAGATCCGAATGGCAAGTCCTGGATGTTGAGTGCCTCAGTTGAGAGTTCTGAGCAGTGCTTGTAAGACTGTCTGAAGCTTATTTGCACCTGCTGCAGCTTCACTAGGTCCGGCGGAACTTTTTTCCTTTTCCTTTCTGCTTCTTTTCCTACAATGCGTTTCATCTGAAGACACGACCAGGTCCCTGAATGTGTGCAGGGGGACGCTATTGATTGAATGAAAATGGCGGCTTGACACAAAGCTGACTCAAGCGTTACTGTTGGTGCTATACAGACAAAAATTGGTTTTCAGTTTGTACATTCTTCAGGTTTTTTTTTCCATCCAAGTCTGATTGAGAGTTTGTAGAAAAATGGCTTCAGATTTTCCACATACTACTCTTCAACATTCTTCCTAAATGTAACAATGTGAAACTCACTAGGAGAACGGCTGTTTCTGTTTCCTTTCAAAATGCTGCCACCAATATTTTCTGAATGGAAGACACCATCTTGTAACATAAAGGGCCGAAAGGGGTTCTGGTCTGGCCGATGGTTGGTGGAGACATTTTGACTATATCTTGGACCTGCCCGGCCTCGCCCAAAATGGCGCCGGTATAAATGGGACTCGTAACTCTTTGCCCGCAAATGTATATCTAGAAAATGTTATTGTAAGTGGCCCTGTCGTATTTTAATTACAAAATGTACGTCCACCGATTCCGCAACTGTTAGACACCTTTGTTCTTGTCACCTAATGGCCCGCTCGTTACGTTCTTCTACAGTGTAAATGTCTCCTCATCATATACGATTTGAGTTTGCTCCGTGGCCGGCCCACGTGGTTATAGGCCCGTATTTGTATACTGACATTTTCACAATAAAGGTTTTTAAAACAAAACACGGTAGTAGTATTTTCATTTGTAAAGTTTTTACTTTTAGTGACTGTTTTCGAATCAGTAAAAGGCAAGTGAAATAAAGCAGTCCAATTACATGACGGATAAAAGGTATAATATGTAGGAACGCAGTAAAGATAAATGGTCAAGGGCAGTTGTGTTTTTCATGTCTGCAACATAAAGTGATCGATAAGAATCTGATAATCAGGCGTATCGGCGACTAAGACAGCAGGCCGAATCTCTTTTACTCAACGGCTCCGTCATGGAAGGAAGAAACGCCCTTTTTCTCGAAAAAGGAATATATTTTACTTGCAAGACAGTTGTAAATTTTCCGGGAAAGTACATTAGCCTGGAATATTATAACATATGTTTGAAAAAAAAATATTGTTCGAAAATAATAAAAAGCGTAATTTTTAGGTCATATGACCAAGCTTTTCATCATTAAATTAACAAAAGTAAAATGAACCAATGAAAAGTTTTATTAACAAGTCACATGACCTGTTATGCTTACGTTACGCGCTGCGCGCCGCGCCTCGGATCACTTCCGGGTGCGCTAACGCGGCGTGTCATAAAACGCATTACGCGACAACGTAGGTCAAGAATATAGTCTAAATGTCTCCACCAACCAGCGTTCAGAACACAACCCCTTTCAGCAGTCCAAAAAGTTCTGTTAAATGACAACAGAGGGGACAGGCAACAAGAACCATCAGTCAAAGAGGGGAGGGCAAGTTCTTCTCTTCCGGGTCATGTTGGGGCGCTACCGGAACTGATCGAATTGGTAGTCTACAGTGTTTCTGGATGTTTCAGACTAAAGCTGGCGTCAGCATGAGACCACTACCATCTCGTAGCTCCGTCGTGGCCATTCCACGAGCAATCATGGCAGCCGCTCCCCACCAGAAGCCTGCGGGAGTCGGAGGCCCCCAAGACTTTTGTAGAATCTTCACGGCTGAGGGGACGCTTTTCGAGAATGGGACCCAAGCCCTAGCAGACAAGCGTCCGAGTTCCAAGGTGTCCCAGGGCCATTTTAGTGGACCAGGCCCAAAACCGAAGAGCCGGCCGCCATTTTGAGAGTCCTGTGGCAGCCGCCTATCGCTGCACCGCAAGAGCGGGCGCATCTCAACTACATGGTGAGCGAGACGCTGTAGTCGCAAGAGCGGGCGGAAAACAGCTGAATGGCGGAAGAGGCACAGTGTAGCAAAAGCGGGCGGAATGGCAACTAAAACGATAAAGGGGCGCCTCACTACAGCTTGTCTTCAGGTCAAACGGATTGTGGGACAAGGTCCAGAATTGAAGAGTCATCAAAAGGCAAAAAGTACCGCCGGACCCCGGGAGCCGGCCGCCTATGTCGGGGGCGATCTCAGGCTACACCAGTGCTATAAGACTTGGGGAGGGTGTCGGAGCCAAGCGTCTTCTCCGAGTCCATGGCCATCACAGCGCCCCTCAGGGGCCTCCGTCAAGCTGTTTAGGAAGGTAACATATCACATTGTTTTCTAATGCAGTCAGGTCCACAAACGACACTCACTTACTTTGAGAATAGTGAAGCTGCAGTAGGTGGAAATAAGCTTCAGACAGTGTTACAAGCGCTGCTCAGAACTCTTAACTATGGCACCCAACATCTAGAACTTATGCTATTTGAGAATGGTAGTGACATCGAAGCATCTCAGGGACCAAAACCATTAACGTACTTTCACGTATGAAAATCTTACTTGGGGAGGGGGCAGGAGCGAAGCGCCCCCTCCCAGTCAGCGCCACCACACCGTATGTTGAAAATCTGAAGCCATCGTTCTACAAAGTCAACCAAACTTGGATTGAAAAATCTAGAAAAATGTACAAACTGAAAACCAGTTTTGGTCTGCATAGCATCAGTAACAACGCTTGAGTCAGCTTTGTGTCAAGCCGCCATTTTGATTCAACAAAGCACAGGCATTGAAAAAGGCTGAAATTCAGAACTCTAAACTATGGCACCCAACATCCAGGAGCTTGCTATCCGGATCTTGGAGCCTTGTGCTGTTTTCGATCTATTCACACATCGGTCCACTACTGACATCATCTTATAAACCAACGTTATGTAAATAGTTTTTTAATAAAATGTTTTACCCTGTTTCTTTGCTGGTGTGTTGTCTATATTTTTAATATTTGCATAGGGTTTGTCATTATTTTGTGCGGGATGGGTGATGGAGCCGAGCTGTCTTGCAGCCCTCATGGTGTGGAGCTCAGTTCATCTCACTATTTTCGTATTTCTCAAGAAGGGTTGTTCCTAATATTTCTATTTTAGCGAGGTCAAAAAGAGATCCAATTAGTGGCCTACTGATTTTGCTCGATTACTTTTATTTTTTTACACGATTTTTCACTATCTGCAAAGACTAAACAGAGTATTGCGACTTTGTGCTTGTTTGTAAATAGAGAATGATCCAAAGAGAACCAATTCTAAAACAGTAAATGCTTGGACAACAATCAATCAAATGGAGAGACAAGGAGGTACGACGGATTACAACGGGGGTAAAGGCCTGCGTTAACTACCCTTCTGTATCTGCAAAGAGAGAGTACTACTAAGGCAAAAGAGGGGAGGGGGGGGGGCAGCGTTCAAAGCACATCAGCGTGCATAAATACGAAAATGTTTTTATCTATCACGTACTTGACATTTTAAAGCTTTTCATATTTGCTATTAAAAAACCAATGAAATTCACAGAAAAAACCATAGGTTATAGTGGATATATAGTTAGGAATTTGCATTTACAAAACCTTGAAAATTCAATGAAAAAACCATAGGTTATAGGCCATATATAGTTAGGAATTAGCATTTACAAAACCTTATTTTACTCGCATAAAACCATTGAAATTCCATATATAGTTAGCTAACTATAAGCGCTAACTATATATCGCGCACCCGCAATCCACTGCTGATGATGTCACATATTACATCATTCATGACATGGTCAGTGACATCACTGATGACATCACTGATGACATCTCAAATGACATCACTGATGACAACTCAAATGATATCAATGATGACATCTCAAATGACATCACTGATGACATCACTGATGACAACTCAAATGACATCACTGATGACATCTCATTTGTCATCACTGATCACATCACTCATGTGATAATACAATGAACCTCTTCAGACTCTAATATAACCTTACATACACTCAGTATAAACAGACACTCACAGACTGTCACTCATCCATGGAGTTACTCACACACCTAGTCAGTCATGCAAAGAATCAATCACACCTCCATTTCCTCAACTATACAGTTATACACATCTTACTTATTCAAACATATAATAACACATATTTACTCTCTTATATAATCCCTGATACAAGCTCACAGTGATCGATACAGCCACTCACACATTCACTGGGTCTTATGTTCAGTTATTTATATATCTCAACTCTCACATGTATTGTGTTTTACATACGTACTTACTTGCACATGTAGCAATGAGAAATCCATTCACTCACCAACACACCCATGCACAGTCAACCGCCCATATAGCTGTTTCCACATGCACTCTTGAACTCATACTCCTAGTGAATCAACTGCTTACACATCTATGCACAGAGTCACGCACCTCCCAGCCACCCACACACACACTCAGCCTCCCATTCAAATATTTGGGCAACCAATCAATAACCCATATGGCCACTCTTATAGCTACTGATCAACACATGCAGCAGCTTACACAACAACAAACATACTGATGCACGAATTAAGACAGTTTAGTCACTAACCCATGTACTCAGTGAGACACATTTAATCACTCACTCATACAGTCAGTCATGCACCTACTAAATTCTTCATCCAGACACTTATACATCCACTCATTCTTCAATATGTGAAACATATTTAAACTTTACAGACACATACAATCACTGGTTGTGTTGATCAGTGATGTCATCAGTGATGTCACTGACCATGTCATGAATGATGTAATATGCGACATCATCAGCAGTGGATTGCGGGTGCGCGATATATAGTTAGCGCTTATAGTTAGCTAACTATATATGGAATTTCAATGGTTTTATGCGAGTAAAATAAGGTTTTGTAAATGCTAATTCCTAACTATATATGGCCTATAACCTATGGTTTTTTCATTGAATTTTCAAGGTTTTGTAAATGCAAATTCCTAACTATATATCCACTATAACCTATGGTTTTTTCTGTGAATATATATATATATATATATATATATATATATATATATATATATATATATATATATATATATATATATATATATATATATATATATATATATATATATATATATATATATATATATATATCCAAAGTTAAACTCCTGCCACTTCCAACCCTTGGCGGTGAAGAAGGATCCTCAGACCCCTCGGCTCTTCAGGCAAGATGATTCTTTATTTATTAACCACAACCTAAACACGACGCGTTTCGGGCTACGCGTTTCAGGCCTTGTTCACATACGGTCTGGTACTGCGCCATTACTTATTTTATATGTGCAAATAGTGTATTAGGTAAACACCTACTTTCACTTGTTCCGATCACATGACCATAGTCATAGACAACAGACTTCTTGCAAACAATTTTTCCTGGTTAAACAATAGGTATCTTACCCGGAAAATATACTTGTAATGCCAATATAGAGTCTTCATGGCAGTACATTTAAATAATAAACATACATAGACTGAAATAAATTATAAATGTATTAATACATAAATAGTATCTTTTATCTTTCCTCCCACTCCAAGCAAAAAATATACAGGATTAATCCAAGAGTAGCAAAGTTTCTCATTTTTACTTTTGTTATTGTAAAGGGCATATTTGTAAGCAACAAATGTCTGTCTGGATAAATCCAGGACATATCCAGAATAAAGTGCATAAGTGAATGTGCATATATATATATATATATATATATATATATATTCAATGAAAAAACCATAGGTTATAGTCCATATATAGTTAGGAATTAGCATTTACAAAACCTTATTTTACTCGCATAAAACCATTGAAATTCCATATATAGTTAGATGCGCTAACTATATATCGCGCACCCGCAATCCACTGCTGATGATGTCACATATTACATCATTCATGACATGGTCAGTGACATCACTGATGACATCACTGATGACAACTCAAATGACATCACTGATGACATCTCAAATGACATCACTGATGACATCACTGATGACAACTCAAATGACATCACTGACAACATCACAGATGACATCATTCATGTGTTAATACGATGAACCTCTACAGACTCTGATATATCCTTAGATACACTCAGTGAAAACAGACACTCACAGATTGTCACTCATCCATGGAGTTACTCATACACCTAGACAGTCATGCAAAGAATCAATCACACCTCCAATTCCTCAACTATACAGTTATACACACCTTACTTATTGAAGCATATTCTAACACATATTTACTCTCTTATATAATCCCTAATAAAAGTTCACAATGATCCATACAGCCATTCACACATTCACTGGCTCTAATGCACAGTTATTTATATATGTTAACTCTCACATGTACTGTGTTTTACATATGTACTTACTTTGACATGTAGCACTGAGATATCCATTCACTCACCAATACACTCATGCACACAGTCAACCGCCCATACAGCTGTTTCCACATGCACTTTTGAAACCATACATCTAGTGAATCAACTGCTCACACATCTATGCACAGAGTCACACACCTCCCAGCCACTCACACATATACTCAGTCTCCCATACAAATACTTGAGCAACCAATCAATAACCCATATAGTTATTCATATAGCTACTGATCAACACATGCAGCAGTTTACAGAACAACAGATATAATGATGCACAAACTAATATAGTTTATTCACTAACCCATGCACTCAGTGAAACACATTTAATCACTCCCTCATACAATCAGTCATGCACCTACTAAATCCTTCATCCAGACATTTATACATCCACTCATTCTTCAATATGTAAGACATATTTTAACTTTACAGAAACATACAGTCACTGGATGTTGTGATCAGTGATGTCATCAGTGATGTCACTGACCATGTCATGAATGATGTAATATGTGACATCATCAGCAGTGGATTGCGGGTGCGCGATATATAGTTAGCGCATCTAACTATATATGGAATTTCAATGGTTTTATGCGAGTAAAATAAGGTTTTGTAAATGCTAATTCCTAACTATATATGGACTATAACCTATGGTTTTTTCATTGAATTTCAATGGTTTTTTGAAAGCTAATATTTGTATCTGTAAAATGTATTCTTCTTTAAATCATAAAATATATTGTACATGTTTTTTATACATTTAAAAAAAAAAATAATTTGTTCCGCTCCTAGTCCGCGAACTGGTCAGCTTCCCGTTAGCTGAATTCAAAGCCGCGACTTGGTGCGCGAGCCGGTAATCGTTCCTTAAGCGTAACTGTTACGTTATCATGACGTTTTGCGTTGTCGCGTAATACGTTATCCGACGCGCCAAGTTAGCGGACCCGGAAGCGGATTGGATAGTGGCGCAAAGCACGAAACGTAAAGACAGCAGGTCATGTGACTCGATAATAACACTTTTCATTAGTTCATTTCACTTTTGGTTTCCTAATGATGTAATACTAGGTCATGTGACCTAAAAATAACACTTTTCATTGGTTCAGAACTTTTGCTTTTCCCAAATCATGTAAACCCCTCCTTCTTTCCTCACTCTGACTTTCATCTTGGTGAGAGAAAGACCATTTACGTGAAGTTCAACAATGGCTTCCATTCTTGCTGCAGCTGGTACACCCCCACCACCACCTCCACCTCCTCATAAGAAGAGAGGACCACCAAGTCAATTTACCTCCAACAGAGAGCAGGAAGAGGAGGAAGAAGAAGAAGAGGATCCACATCAACAACAATTTATCCCAGAGTTGCCCCGTGTTTCAAAGAGAAAAACTAGTTTCATCTGGCAGTTTTTTTCCATCCCTCCAGGGGAGAAGAAGGTGAATGCGAAATATGTCACCTGCCTCATCTGTGATTACAGATTGTCAAGAGGCACAGAGAAGAAATATAGTATGGGCAACTATACTATGCATCGACATATGACCAGGTGGCATCCCTTGAACTACAGCCGGGCTGAGTTAAGGGACCTACAAGACAATCCCCCGACAACTCCTGTGGCCAGATCTACCTCATCAATGTCTTTGTCAGGAAGAGAGGCACAGGAAACTGTGCCAAATATTCAACCAAATTTCCAACATATGAGGTTTACTTGTATATATTGCGGTGCAATGTTGTCGTATGGGAACATGAGCATCAATTTGATTAATATGGTGTTCGAAAACCATAAGTGCCCTAATGCACCCAAGAAGTAATTTTTTTTTTGCTCCAAAAAACAATGCCTGTTTTTTTGTTGTTTCCCCTCCATAAAAAACACAAAAAAAACATAAAACTGTTCTAAAAATACAAAAAAATCAAAAAATGTTCAGAAAAAAAAAATATATATAAAACAACAAAAACAAAAAAAAAAGTTCTTTTCAGAACTACCTCCCCTTTCAAATAAAATTGCTAGAATGTTTATCACTCTGGCAAGCTCTATTTCTTTTGGTTCGCTTCAAGTTCGCTGACCGGTTCGCGAACTTTAAGCGAACTAAAAAAATATTTTTTTTAAAAAAAGAAGAGTTAGTATAAGGGAAGTAAACAGAGAATAATGTAAAAAGAAAGACAGCTATAGAGAGTAAATGAGAGATAGTGTCAGTGACATCATCAGCAGTGCATTGCGGGTAAAAAGAGTAGAAAACATTTACCTTATAATTCTTGTTACCTTTTTAAAATATTTTTTCATACTTTCAATCTGTAAAACAGAGAACAAACATTTCCAAAAATATTAAAACATGTACTTAAAAATTAGAAAAGACAAGGGAAAAGGTTCAAGAACAAACAGTTTATCAACAACTTTGACATTTACAGAAGTCTCTGCTTCTCTACGTCCCCTACACAATCCTAAATATATATATTTTACAAAAAACTGTATCTTGATGTTGAAGATGTAAAGCCATCATAAAATTGTCTCTAATATTTTAAATGATAGTTTCAGGATGCAAATAAGATGTCTGCTTTGAAGAGCTTTCTTTGAGGTGAGGCCTATTCCTTTTAAAAAAAACAGTACCCGGAAATACAGCACTATAAGCATTAAAATTGACACTTACAAAAGACTCAATTTTTCCATATCTACCTCACATTTCTAAATGTATATCATAAGTACAAACAGAAGAACATTAATTATACATGTTAAATGGTTTATTTTTGCTGTTCTCAGAATGTATAAAATTTCACTTAAATCAGTGACTTGAAGATATTCATCATGTAACAGCGGGGAAAAAAAAACACAATCAAAATGACTGTGTTTAAAAAACCCATACAACCTAAGAAATCTGATTTCGAAACTCCTTAAAATTAACTTACTTTCAATGACGTCGAAGGATCTCCTATGAACAGCATCCACTCTGTTGTGCTATAAATATTTTCAGCCCGCCACTTTCTGAAAGAAAACCTCCATCGATACGAAAAATATGTTACATAGAAAAAAAGACTTCTCTCATTCTATCACATGTTTCCACTAGGCCAAATCATGTTGCCGCGATTCGCAAGTCTTGTAATTCTTCCAATCAAATCCCGACATTTTCTATTTTCGCAACTTGCAAAAAGAAAACATTTGAGATTATTTTCACAATCCTGGACTACTAATATCTTACTCTTCTTTGTCACTCATGTTCTCCTTTTCCTATGACACTGATACTGCTTACTATGAAGCAGACTTACTTGCATCAGGTTTATATAGTCGGATTTTACAAAATAACATTATAATTAAAAGTTTTGGACCAATAATCTAGACAGCATTGCAGACTTACATTCCCTCAACTTGATGAACCTTTTCCAATTCTTCACAGGAAATCTCGAGATTCTTTCTTTAAAATTTTGGTTTTAAAAACACCAGGTAAGAATTTTTAAGGTCAAACGGCAATTTTTTTTTGAAACTTACAACGGAATCATTGCAGAATGACCAGCCGTTTCGAGACTTTAAATAAGCTGTATAATGTCCTGAAGTTGTTGAAGGACCATCGTGATAGATAATTGCTACAGTTACAAAAGTCCTTCCTGATATTGAAAGCTGAGAAGCCACAAAATTTTTTATTAAAGTTGACAATTTTGATCCATCAGGCCTACATCGTTGGATCATTAAAATGACATACTGTCCAAAACTACGTATAAGTAATGTTGACATCATTTCAGATTTACATTGGCTACACTCCATGTTGTGATCCGCTGCATTTACTAGCTTATTAAAGGAGACTGATTTACTGTCTGGCAAAGTTAAATATATAAATCTTTCTGAGTCTACACTAGTAGTACTTGATACCATACAATTCTCGCAGTCATGCTGCCATTGATAAGAAAGCCCAAACAGGTGATCTACATCTACACCCTCAACTTGCAATATATCAAGCATATACATTAAAAACTCCTGACAATCTTGCTGATTATTTTCAGAGAAGTCTGTTTGACCTGAACATTCATCTAACAGATAACGAACTTCAGACACACTTTCTACTTTTGTTCGATCAGTGCTACATTTCTCGAAAACAGAATTCAACAAACAGCATAAAATTTGTTCAGAATTCAACAGAATCTGTTCTTTTAAACTCTCTAGTGAAAAGAGAACATTAACCACTACATTTGCATAGCAGTTGACACCAGAACTGTTTTCAAATTGAAAACCGACAACATCTTCAACAGAATCCACTTTCTTTCTGCTAACAATTTTCGGTTCATTGACTTTTAGTCTTTTTGCAACAACCTCCCTACTATTACTGCTATTTCTACGTTTGCGGCCTACCACACGTTTCTCAAACAAAGGATATTGAGGCAAATGTGGCGCATACTCTCTTCTTAACCTATTGTATTCCTTAACACAATCTAGATCCGCACAAATGTTTGTGACATCACAGTCAATCAAGTACAATCCCGATAAAGTTCTAACTCGTGACAATGCCACATATGCCATACCCTCCTTGAACACAGAACTGCCAATATTCACCAATGCACAGTCTACACTTAAACCTTGCGATTTATGGATTGTCACCGCATATGCCAAGCAAACAGGAAACTGTTTACGGCGAACATATAAATCTTTAACAAGCAAAAACCTAGCAGAACAACGACCAATTTGCTGTACTTCCTCAATGCCATCAAATTTAATTCTTAAAAATTCTATTCCATCTCTATTTCTGTATTTCTCAAAATCAACAACATTACCCATTGATCCATTTACCAGACCTCTTTCTACATGTAAATTCCTTCTCAAAATAATTCGGCAATTTAAACACACATTCAAAGTCTTTTCAAAACCCGCTGTTTTAGATATAGTCTTCTCTAATGAATCCAATTTTGATTTCAAATTGTCTGACAAAATAATTGTTGATCCCATATGCTCTAATTTGTCGATAGCTTCAAGTTTCACAATCTCTTGCTTTTCTAAATTCAACATTTTGTTGTTGAAGATGGCACATTCTGCAAGAGTTGGCATGAGACATATCCCGGATTTCTTCTCAGTAATTTTCTGAAAAATATTCTCAGGCACAATCTCTTGTTTGGGATATAAATTTGACAGTAATCGTGCATTTAAAGCTTCTTTCCCATGCTCAGTCACTTTTCCAATTCTAATATCTTGTAGAATATTCTTGTAATCTTCATCCTTTGCCTGACGCATATTTTGATGCAGTTCTGCATAATTGAAGTTTAACCATATATTGACGTTGCCAATGCTCCCTAGGCACTTCCTGGTATCTTCATGCGTGAGTATTTTGAACACAGGTTGACCTTTTACTGGTGTCAGCTGCAGAAGATCTCCGAAAACAATGATGTGTTTCCCACCAAATAACACATCATATTCAGTTTTAAGTACTTCTTGCATTCTCAAATGCACAAAGGCAAGCATGACATTGGAAACCATGCTTACTTCGTCAATGATAAGTAGTTTCATTTTCCTCAAGACTCTTGAAACTTCACAGCAAGCATCTCCAGATAACTTGTTGTATTGTAATTTGTTGTCATGCTCCACCGGCAGCATCAGTAGACGATGCAAAGTAATACCTTTAATGTTATGTGCTGCCAGTCCAGTAGGAGCGGTGACAACACAAGACAGCGATGACTCAGTCCTTTCCTTCAAATAACAAGAGATTGCTTTAATGAGGAAACTTTTTCCAGTTCCCGCTTCTCCACTCACGTACAGTCGGACAGGCTTCAACGATGTACATGAGCACTTGTTCTTCTCATGACTTAATCCGTGCTCAATTTCCGTGGTAACTTCATCATATATTTTCCTCTGCTCAACGTTGAGTTGTTTTTCCAAGTCTTCTAAGTTAACTGAATCCTCCTGAGCATGTGCCATGGCTCTTTCCACTTCATTCATAGCAGTGGCAGCTTCATTTTCGATAATAGGTCCTCCAAGTGGATCTTGACTCAATGAAACAGAACTCTGACTGTCCTGAGAACTGTCTCTGGCAATCTCGGCTGCAATCGTTGCTTCCTGCTCAATTTCCAAAGTTAGCATTTCTTGATATTTAGAAAAAGCAGGACATTCTATGGACTCCTTGGCTGCATTGAAAGAGTCTTCGTAACAGAGGAAATCTCCAAGCAGTTCCTCTTCTGCACGCCAAGGCTTGAAAAGTTGCAAAAGTGCTAAATAAAAAAACTCCTTTTTTTCTGGAGATTCACCACTCAATTTTCGATGGTTTACTAATTGGCATTTTCTTTGCTTGACCAGGCATCCCTCACTTCCAATTACAGCATACACTCCTTTCTCAATATCTTCTTTGATGTTCCTCTTGAATATATAATTTTGGAGAACCTCATATAGACAAACATTCTCAAGGTGACTGCTTCGATTTGGATAATATGTATCCAACATGTTGGTCTTCAAAATGTCGGTACTGTTTGGTTCCTTTTCTGCCAAATACTCAATTTCCCGGACAGGTTTTAGAACTCGATTTCGCGTTGCAGCAAGACCAAGACTCGCCCAAACTAGACTCCTGGATTTGGCATAGAGACTTGCTGAAGACAACCGGTCAGAACATTCGTAAGCTCCGATTTCTCGATGCGACAACATCTTCAGACTGAAACTGTACAACTTCTTGCTGAGGCTCTTTTCATGAGAAATATCCTCCCACATATCCTTCAGTTCGGTCTTTTCTTTTTTGGTGATGTAAGATGTCACACACCGAGCCACAGCCATACAGTTGTCAGCCACAAACTGTATATCCATGTTAGCATTCCACATGGACAAAATCACTGGGTTGTAGTCATTGATGTACTTGGACTCTTCGTTCCTTTTCAAATTGTATGTATTCTTGGGTGATTTCCTCGTCACATTATGTCGCAGCGAAGACATCAAACTGTTCACTCTTCCTTTAGAAATCACCGGTCGTGGAAAGTTGAAACGACATTTGGTGTAGAACTTGTCCTTGTTTCTGAATTTACGACGACAGTACTTTCCACAACGATGGCTTTGGAAACGTAGAACTTGTTCTCTTAGACTTTTCTTCTCCGTTGCGTTTGGAACAGCACACGTAGAATACTGTTCGATGAAATTCATCACTAAGTCATCCGGATCTGTTCCAAATTTAGGTGCATCCTTGATCCACAACAACATATGTATATGAGGGGCACCTCTTGCTTGGTACTCCTTTCTCCAGAAGAAATCCAACACCTCTCCAAGAGGTGGATTCTTTTTATTTGTGATGAAAGACATCATAGCTTCAAATCTATGATTGAAGTACCTGCATACATTCACTGGATCCAAAGAACACAGTTCTCCAGGTGTCTTGAATTCAATGTTTTCAATATTTCCATTTGCCTCTCGTAGAAATTCAAGTAAGTCTTCCCAGCCATACTCGGCACAGCTCAGAGTGAGGAACCATGTTGGAGTTCCTAAGTTCCTCAGCATACATTTTAAATCACCATGACGACGGTACCAGTACTCATTAGTACCACGCTGACACGCCATGAGATTAATTAAGTGAGAATCCAAAATACTGTCTTGGACATTGACTTTATGCATAAAGTCACTTGCCGAGATGTTTCGCATCTGTATACCACTTTTTAAGATGTGGTTCACTGCATATGACAGTCCAGACAGATCGCTTTCAAACAGGAGATGAAACAAATAGGGAATGCATTGCCGAAACCTAGGATCTGCTGCATACAATCGTAAAGTCCGGTATTCAGACGCAGGAATTTGATGAGGTCGCTCATCATATCTTCCTCCTTGACCTGTGGGAAATAGCTGTGGGAAACACCGAGCTTCCAAACTTTCCTCCCAAACACTAATGGGACTCCCTTTGGCTTGTTTCATTTGAAACAACTCAATAGCATTCCCCATGACTTCCTTGGAATGCAAAGGATGAACACTATAATGTTCATATATTTCTTCACTTTTAGAGGCCTCTACTTTCTCAATTTGGCCAGCACACAAATCGCTATCCTCTTCATCACTTACTTCCTCTTCTGCAACATATACATTCTTATAGTACTTATTATTTTTCTTCAAATACACTGTTGCCTTTTTGACTTTCCTAACATCCACTAAATCTTGCCATATTTTCTTATTCTTTGTCGGAACCCCATTAACCAAGATAACCAGAGGTTCCTCTTCCACTTCTTCTATTCCAATTGTGTTAATGTTTTTGTTCAAATCTAGAGGCAAATAAACAACTCTTCCCTTTAATCCTCTCTGTAAATCTGCTGGAGGCAACTTCCCTGTCTTTGGCTCCATTCTTACAATAGCCTGAAAGGGATGGATACTTTGAATCAAAATAGATTCATAAGTATTTAAATCCTTCAATTCAGAAGGAATCTCAACCAATTCCAGATTATTATGAACTGCCCTAGCAGGCATCTGGTTTTGGTTTAATTTATTACAACAATAAGTACACACACGTTGATCCGATCCCAAATCAAAATAATTTTCTACCATCAAGTATGTGGCAAAATCCTTCCATTCACTATTATTTTCCCTTTCACTTTTTGCATATAAATCCACTACCTTAGTCTGATTCTTATAATAAGTGCGTCGACAACATACACAAGTGAAATTAGGCCTCTCACTTGATTTCATCTGAAACGTGGCAATTTCCTTCTGAAAATTATCTGTACTGGAAACCTGTACATTATCTTCCACATTACCCTCTACTTCTGGGTCAATTTGAACATTCTCATCTTTACTACCAAAGTAACAAAACTCAATTTCTTCACAAATATTCTTCACATCTATTTCAGAACCATGCAAAAGAGCAGCACATAATTGTTTAAGCATAATTGCTGGACTCTTAGCATAATACAACATTCTCACTAATTTTCTCACTTTATTATGATGCACTGCTAGCATCCTGAAATGATGAAAAACACTCTGGCATACTCTCCTAGAAAGACAAGCCAGTGAATGACCACGCAAACCTGTCATTTGTCTCACTCTGCAAGGATCTAAATCTTGCAACAACTTCATTTTCTGCTTCAAACTTTTCTTATTAAATGTCCGTATAAAATCACAAAGAAAATTGATGGAAACCTATCGCACACTGCAAATAGAACTACACTTCCAAATGTACACAGGACCCTTAGGACGTCTTCCTAAAACCTCATCACTTAGCGCCTCTTCTGTCTCTGTTGTCACAAGTTGTTCTTTTTCAACTGGACAACCATCCTTCACTTCATAAGCTCGACCACTGATGTCAACTGCATGCACCAAATCATTATCCTGAAAATAAGTCTCCTCATTAAAAAATGCCTCAGAACTTGAACTATGCATCCATTCTCCGGAAAAAAATTCACAAAAGTTAGTACGATTTACTACTCTCTTCCATCTACTTTTTGTTTTGAAATCAGAAATTACCTTGCTTAGTTTCCTAATTCTATTGATTACCAAAATAAACAACTTTCGCTTAATTTCAAAAGCATGATCAATAATTTTCTCTACATTTTTCTTCTTCTTATAAAATGCCGCTTTCTGCTGGCCTTTCTTTTTAATATTTTTCAATAAATTAACTAATATCCTATTACGGAACATTCGATTTCGAATGTCCCTAAACTGTTGTTTCCTTCTACTATCATGCACAGAGTTATCTCTTCCTCTACCAGTAACATTTGTGATGGGTCTCTCCTTTCCATTTAAATTACTTTTCTTTTTGTGAACTGAAACATTTTTTTGAGCAAAACTTTTTTTACTACAAATATTTCTTAAGAATGATTTCGTGCTCTTACCCGGACCTTTCTTGGTGTTTTGACAAGTATTTGGGGAAGAGGACTGCTGCAATAAAACATCATCCTGCTGTCTTTGACGTTTTCTAGCCTTTCTTACTCTACTTTTGGAAGGCATTTTACAAACTATGAAAGAATCTGCAGTTGAATCTGTGGAAAAATATAATATAAAATGTTATTAACCACTATTACCAAACAGTAAATAAATAACAGTCATCTAAAACTTAATGCCGTACTAATTATTTAACATAGCATTTGAGTGTCTAGTATGCTATTTTACGTTCTTCATGGTGCAAATTTATTGTAAATACGCACCCACCTGCGGTTGGCAAATTTAGATTTTGATTATGGGAGTTAGATAGGCATGTTAATAATTTCCCAAAAATGGTGTATAACCCCAAACAACCTTTGAAGCAAATGCTCATAGCCATGTTATCCACCTCCCATTGGATAACATGGCTAAGAAGTGCTTGCAAATGTGAAAATAAACGGCCGCAATGCATGAATATCGCAGAAAAATCAGCGATATTCATGCATTTTCCAGCAAATGCTCTTAGCCATGTTATCCACTTCCTATTAAATAACATGGCTAAGAACTGCTCAGGGCCCCATGAGGAACGCTTTCCATTTACAAAGGGAAAAATAACATCAAAAACACTAAAATGCCTTCTAAATATGACCCCAAACAACCTATGAAGCTCTAACAGTGCATATCCTGAAATTTATTTGATTTCAAAATTCGTTTTTAAACACAGCATATAAATCAATTGTATACCTGCATTCATAAAGAAATGACTAAAAATGTCCTTGAGACACATGAAAGTGTTTTCTGGAATGCCCTAGCACCATTTTTGGGACACTATTAACATGGCTAGGTAACTCCCATAATCAAAATCTAAATTTGCCAAGCGCAAGTGGGAGCGTATTTACAAGACACTTGCCCCAAGAGGAACACTTTCCATTTAAAAAGGTAAACATAACATCACAGAAAAGTCTGCGATATTCATGCATTTTCCAGCAAATGCTCTTAGCCATGTTATCCACTTCCTATTAAATAACATGGCTAAGAACCGCTCAGGGCCCCATGAGGAACGCTTTCCATTTAAAAAGGGAAAAATAACATCAAAGACACTAAAATGCCTTCTAAATATGACCCCAAACAACCTATGAAACTAATTCTATTACTATATCACTAGAGACAAAACCACATTTTAAAAACACAGCTTTCTTCATCATTTTCTCCTTAAATCATACTATTCTCTATCTAAATTAAATAAATCTTTTCTCACCTTAGCAAATATTTTGAGTTTTGAAAACAGTCAAAGAAATACACCAAATTGTCTTCAGCAGAAGAAAAAGGATGCACTCCAAAGGCTGCAGCTATTGAAAGCACAGAAATACAGATATTCCTTTCACATATCTCTCATAGTAGCCAATCATACCTCTTCCCTCACTTTTTTCAAATCAAAACCCTTCCCCCCTCTGCCCTGTCTGCCTTGTTTCCATAGCAACCACCTCCTGGAAGACCTCTCATGTTTGCAAGTTCACACAACAATGTTTCAATTGAACTCTGAACTCTCAGTGCACCTGCGTATCCAGTGCAATCTTTCATTAAATGTTTCTTCCTTGACCATTCAAATTACATGTTTCAAAGAACACATCCATGCACCCTAACTTTCTGTTTTCAGAAATGGAAATGCACCAATCACTGCTAATGATTCATTAGCATTGTAAATCCACAGTTTTTTTTCTTTAGAAACTCCTACTGTTTCAACTGCCCTTTCATTACCACACTTCATCTGACTGCAGAACAACCTTCTCCCACCATGTTTAAGGTCTGGATTGTTGGACATAGTTACATCCACTGGGCTCAAAGGTATGCTGAGAACAGAAATTTACCTAACCTCAATTTACAAGATGTGGAAATTAAGTGGTTGGGCCAAAGAGGATTAAAATGTCACCAATTGATACCATTGGTGAAAACCTTTATGCATTTGCCAAAACCTGACCTGTTAATTGTGCACTGTGGAGGTAATGATTTGGGCACTTTGACAGGGGTAGGTCTGGAAATGCTTTTAAAGGACACCTTTGAGCAATTAATGGCACTTTTTCCTCAAACTGCCTTGGTATATTCCAATATATGCCAAAGACAGAAATGGAAGTGGTCCAACCAATTTTGTCCACAAATTGAGAAAGCGAGGAAGCATGTAAACAAATCTGTTTCAGCTTTCATGAGAGACCATGGAATGGGCTCTCTGTACAACAATAACTTGCGTTACTACATGCAAGATATCTACAGAGGAGATGGAGTTCACTTCTCAGATGAGGGCAACAGAATTTTCATTCTGAATTTAAGACTGTGCATTGGTACCTACTTATAAGTACCTAAATGTACCATAAACCCAAAAGCTCTTCTCAGAGCTACCCTTCATCTGATCACTCACAATTATTATTTTTTTCTAATTTTTTTCATTAATTTTCCACAAAATACGCTCAAAGAGCGCTACCCGGTTCGCGAACCGAAAGCTAACCTCGCGGAATTTTTTTTAAAAAAATGTTTTTTTCCGCACATATAAGCCTCCTCAGCCACCCTCAGAAAACCTAGAGGGTCAAGATAAGTCTACCATGACCCCTTCTACCCATTCTAAACATTATTTGCCCTCCATCTTGTATCTTAATGCGACCGAAACACAAAATGGTGGACTCCCGTGACGCTTAAGGTTCGCTAACCGGGCCGCTTCCCGGAAAGCGGTCCAAAAAAAAGGTGGGAAAGTAATTTACAGAAAAACGACTAGAGACACTCTCACCAAATATAGATTAGCTCATACTACATAACAATCCCTTCCATTCTCACAAATTTCATTGAAATTTCATTTAGCCATTTAGCCTGTAGACCTCTCCAAGTACCGTGAGGTAAATTACTTCACAAAACACATCTGAAGTGTTGGAATTGACAACCAATGAAAATGTTACTTTCATTTTCTACTTTTATTACCTGACATTTGATTGGTTATATACCTGAATATATATAAAGGAAGAGAAGGAAACACAGCCATTTTGACTACTACTTGTTGTTGTATATATCATTTAGAATATCACTAATAACATCAACTTGTTTCTAAAGGTAAGTTGTTATTTTTAAAACTGAAGTATATTGTGCACTATAAGTAAATATGGTAAACTTTTTCAGATAGTTATATACTATCCCTCTGTAAGAGTTAGACATTGAGAAAGGCTTCTTTATTATAATTATGGACTGATTTAGGTTTCTATGGTATAATTATGAATTTACTTAGGCTTCTTCACAGGCACTTTTTAATAGTACTACTTCACGCCTGAAACCATACAGTGCCCATAGATTACTTCTCTGTTATAAACTCACAAGTGCCTGTCTGAACTTAAACCCAACAGTGCCCTATCTCTACTGATATATTTATTTTTTATGCAAATTACAGCAATAAAATGGAAGGTGAGCAGAATGTTTCCTTCGAAATTGTTCTGGAGAACAACACAGAAAAAGTTATTGAGGACAATGATGACTCAGATTTCATGGATGAATCACGGGACCATGAATTAGTTCAATGTGTAGAATCTGTGGATCATTTACATCATTATGATGACGGTCAAATGTTGGAACTTATGTTCACTGAACAAGAACACATATCAGACAGTGAAATGCTAGACGTTGTATTAAATTTTGAAAAACAATCCGAAAAATAAAATTGTATGTAATATTAAAAAATTGTTTGAGTCTTTAATCATTTTTATATGTAATTCATAAACTAGTTAAATGTTAGAAATGTTATTAAATTTTGAAACACAAAAAAGCTCACGCACAGAGCAGTTTTTAGCCATGTTATCCAATGGAAGGTGGATAACATGGCTAAGAGCATTTGCTGGATAATGCATGAATATCGCTGACTTTTCAGCGATATTCATGCATTGTGGCCGATGTGCGGCGATAATTTTTGTCTCTAAACAATTAAAACGAAGCACAAAATGGCGAATTCCCGTTTCGCTACCAGTTTGCGGCCCAGTTCGCGGCCCGTGATGCGCTTCTACCGTGAAAAATCATTTTTTTTTTTTTTTTCCCCACGGGACCCTTTAATAACCCCAACAACATTCCTAGGGGGTCAAGAGGGGGATACCTTGCCCCCTTTCATTAAATTCCCCCTTAGTTTTTCACCTTTTCTTCTCTCTCGATCCTACCGAGAGACAAGATGGCGGCCGCTACCAGTTTGCGGCCCAGTTCGCGGCCCGTGAAGCGCTTCTACCGTGAAAAATCATTTTTTTTTATTTTCCCCACGGGACCCTTTAATAACCCCAACAACATTCCTAGGGGGTCAAGAGGGGGATACCTTGCCCCCTTTCATTAAATTCCCCTTTCGTTTTTCACCTCTTCTTCTCTCTCGATCCTACCGAGAGACAAGATGGCGGCCGCTCCGGACTGTTTAGAATGTTGACAGACACCGGAGAGCCAATCAGCTTTCTGCGCGCAAAGTTCCGATAAGCGAAAAGTAAGCGGACCGGATCGCTGCCCGGAGCGCTGTTACAGATATATATCTTGATTTAAACGTTAATTTCTCAAAATCCACTGAAGCACATATATTGAGACCTAGCAAAGGCACATCGGGCTAACAGTCCCTACAATTTTGCCAAGTTTCGTGCAAATCCATTCAGCCGTTCGAGCTAAAAGTGAGTCCAACCGCCCTATGGAAAACTCAATGCAAAAAACGCGTTTTGGGACCCCCCTTTTTTCTCAGCCCCCCCTTGACGAAACCCCACCAAGTTTTCAGGGGCTGCTCAGAAACAAAATGTGCCATTTTCCTGAAAATTTCAGCCGATTCCGTCCACAAACGCCAAAGTTATTAGGCATAGAATTTTCAGAAATCCCATAGGGAAAAAATCCTAACTATATATACCTACTGGCGACCGCCAGTAGGTAATATATATATATATATATATATATATATATATATATATATATATATATATATATATATATATATATATATATATATATATATATATATATATATATATATATATATATATATATATATATATTATATATAATTCTCGGCACCACAACTGAGGCAAGTTGTCCAAAATTACTTATTAGGACACCCAAGACCCAAGTGCAAAACAGATTAACAGGACGGTCTACGCGTTTCGGTTCACAGCCTTCTACGGGACCATGGAGTCCCACCGTCTAGAGCGTCTCTTAAAGTGCACAAGTGCTGGATCCCTTTTTACTTTTTACTGCTCTCAAGCAGCTAGACTGTGCATCCCCCATATACAAATGATGGCACTATGTATCAGCATTTTGCAACAAAAATGTTTTTAGCAGTACAAAGATATCAAAAAAGTGCATAATATTACCTAGATCATGTGCATTTATATTTTCAAATTTAATAGCATAGTTTTACACTTTTCATGATTCCAAACATTTTTTATGTGTGCTGTCTCTCATCACTGTGAAGTACATTAGCTATTACATTAGATACCCTCCAAGTACATAAAGTGTAGGTGCAGGTATAACATGTAATGATTCAGATTCATAGCCAAAATTGCCTGTTCAGTAAAAGGAGATTAAATTGATAAGAAAGTCCCAAAATTAATACAATAGGATTGACAACCAGGAGTCAAAAACCCTGGTTGACAATATATAAGAGAATATAAGGTGCATGGAGAGGTAGTGTTGAAGTGACTGGTGCAAATATGTATAATGGGTTAAATAATCAATTCGGGGTGAAGTACACATGCATTTAAACCCATTATGTGTTTATCGTCCACCTACGGCAGCCTAATCTGGAATATTGCAGGCTTGTTGTGCAAGCTGGAAATTAATGAGTGGGCTGATTTTGTTAGAAACTATAGTATAATATGCCTTCAGGAAACATGGATGCGAGACATTGTACATATAAATGGTTTTTTCTCCATTCATACACCAGCAAACGTTTCCCTAGGTGGTCATGCCAAGGGAGGATTACTTACCTTGGTTTCTACAACATTGAATGGCAGGTTAGGAAAGATTAGGACTGATTCACTGCATTTCCAGATTATCAACATCTCTCTTGGGAAAAAATTTACATTGGTTGTTGTAAATTTTTATCACAATAACTTGAATGTGACAAATGTTAGTATTGCCCAAGAGTTGAATAACGTCCTGTCAAACCATATTGAAGAGTTGAGAACAGATTTTGCAGTCCTTTTGAGAGGCGATTTTAACTGTAAACTTTGCTCCTTGTCTAAACAGGCCGCATGCCACCTGGTGGCTGGGGTGAGTGATGGCAGTTGTCATTTTAATCATAATCCCTGTGGGAATATTTTTAATTCACTTTTGTCAACATTTTCCCTATTCCTTACTGTGGATCTCATAAACTCTGATTGCACTAATTTAGTCACATATATAGGGTGAGGAAAAGGCACCCTAATTGATTTTATTGCTTTTTCAGGGTATTTTAAACTTCATTCTTTGATTTTTAACATTTATAAGATTTGCTATAGTGATCACTACCCTATATCGTTAGAGTTGACTACACAATCTTATGAACATACTGCCATATGTAGATTGGGTCCACTATCTTATGTTAAAAATAAGGGGTTGCTTCGGAAGTGGTCCACCATAAATCCTGACTTGGTTCTATCTCAAATCATAACTACTAATTTAACCCAAGTTTTAGATTGCCTGGAAGACACCATAAACCCTCCAGCCATGGTGATATCATTTGAGTCAATAAAAGAGACAATAAATGTCATATTGACCAAAAAAATAAAGCTCAGTACACAGAGCAACAAGAGGTGGTTTGATGGTGACTGCACTTTTACTCATAAAAAACTAAATTGCCTTGAATATAAGCAGGTGATAGAAAAACGCAAGCTAGAGATTAGACATGAGGCTTGGGAACAACTCTATGAAGCCTGCCAAAGCAGGGTCTCTAAACTCTTCTGGCAAACCGTCAACCAGGAATATTTTAATGGGAACGATAATAGGAAGATTGACAAAGCAATTATGCCTGAGACCTGGGTGAATCACTTTTCAAACCTTTATAAAATTGGCAGTGATCTAGATTTTTCTAGTAGTTTTAACTATGTGGCCTCAACCCTGGTACCTTCAACATAAGACGAAGTGGACAGGACCCTAAAACAGACTGTGAGGAATAAGGCCTCAGGCCCTGAAGGTATCCCTGTGGATTTGTTTTTAGCTAACAATCCCTTGTGGCTCCCACTGCTTAGAAATATTTTGAGTTCTTACATGGTTCTAGGTCGCCCAGATTCTTGGAGATCAGTGATAATAGGTCCCACCTTTAAGAAGGGCAATAGGGCGGATCCCAGATGTTACCGTCCAATATCCATAATTGACTGTACCTGCAAAATTATGGGTAGAGTAATTCTGGAAAGGCTGGAGGATTGGGTATTGGAACCCGGAACATTTCCTGACATTCAACATGGTTTTAGGAGAGGCCTTGGCACAATTGAACAGTGCCTCAAACTGTACCTAGTCATAGGTAAATACATCTTTGACAAGCCTGGATCCCTTTATTTAGGGTTCAAGGACTTGACGTCTGCCTTGGATTGGATTCAGAGAGGCAAGCTCTGGGAGAAGATGTTGCAAATGGGCATTGAACCGGCCATTGTGTACTTCCTAGCAGCAATGCATCAGGATGTCACGGGGAGGGTACGTTATGGAGCTGATGGGGAACTCTCAGCTTCAATTGAGATGAACCGTGGGATACGACAGGGCTGTGCACTTGCCCCATTTTTATTCTGTCTGTATATAAACGACCTAGAGAGCCACATTAAAACCGGGAATGTGGATGCTCCCCAGATAGGTGGTAGGTTGTTACCAGCGTTATTATACGTAGAAGATTGTGTCTTAATGTCCAGAACTGGAGTGGGGTTTTAGAGCCTTTTAACTAGTTTTAATAATTTTATGGATGACCTTCGCCTGAAGACAAATGTAGCTAAATCTCACGTCATGGTGGTGTGTAAATCCTCTGCTACGTTAAAGACATGTTTCATAAATAATGAGAAACTGCTTTATGTGCCCACCTTCTCTTATCTGGGATTTTTTTTATCAAAAAATACCTGGTCTCATCTGTTAGAGGCATGGATCAGGGGTTTTAATAAAAGCTTGGAGGCAATTTTCAGGTTTACAAAAAAACTAGGCTCCCGACCCATTAAGGTAATGACTGAAATCTACAAAGCACGTACGTGTGTATGGTGCTGAAGTTTGGGGCTTTTGCAATGCTGAATGTCTGCAGGGAGCTGAGAATATGTTCTTGAAAAGCTTGCTGAGTGTTCCTAAATCCACCGCTGGTACTATTTGTCATAGTGAGCTTGGGTTGATTCCCCTGTCCTTGCATATACACTTGGCTCCTTTGTTATTGTGGCATAACATTTGGATGAAGGAAGCAGCAGTTTTAAATTGTGCTATTATTACAGACGGTTTAAAATTAGAATGGGTGAGCAAAATCCCACGGCTCTCTTATGTCAAGGCACAATTGGAGACTCTGGGATTGTTGGATTGTTTTGAGAATCCCGGGAATATTGCCAAAACATCAAGGGCAAAGCTGAAAAGGGACTTTTTAGCTCACTCATATTTGTTGAGAGACATACAGGAAACAACGAAAAAAAGTGTTGTTGATCACTAATAATAATAACACTCACTTTTAGTCTGTTCTCCAGGCATGGAGTTTTATTTATCCCTTCCACTTAGCCACGTCAAATTCCAATCCCGAAGGCCTCTCCAAACCCCGGGGACCACCACCCCCGGTGAATTGATTAATTATTGGCGGGGGCACACAGCCCCCCGCTACCCGGGAACTGCCACCCCGGGGCTTTTTAATGAAATAAAAAAACCTGTGTGGAGAGCTCAAGCCCCGGGGACCACCACCCCCAGGGCACTAATATGCAAATGTGGGGGTTCGTTACAGACCCCTGAGGACAACCACGTCACCGGGGCTGTGCACTAGGTGGGAGGGAACCGTGCGGCCCCCCTCCTGGAGCCCTTCATGGCCCTGGGGACCGCCACCCCCCAGGGCCGGCTCCGGCAGTGTCTTGGGGTGCCCACCCCCAGGACACTGCTGTTTGCTATGGTAGGGTGGGAGCTGCGCGGCTCCCGCCCTGTCATAGCAAACTGTGGTTTGAATTTTGTAAGCAAGTAAAGGTTTCCTGCTCTCGCTTACAAAATCCAAACCACATTGCTTTTCCACAAGGGGAGCTGCATGTTAGCAGCTCCCTGCGTGAAAAAGCAATTCCGGCTCCCGCAGGAGGCAGGGGAGCCGGCGGGACTGTGGGGAAATTGGGGCTCCTCCATGGTCCCCAATGAAGAGGCCAGGCCCCCGGGGGATGGGGTCCCCGGGGCCATGAGTGGCCTATGAGGGGGGCCATGCGGCCCACCTCCATCAATGATGACATTTTTTTTTAAATGATACACAGCCCCAGGGAATGGGGTCCCCAGGGCCAGTTGAAGCTGAAGGAGGGGAGCTATGCAGCCCCCCTCCTATAAAAAGATTTTAAAAAAAATATTGTGGTCATTGCCCGGGGGATGGGGTCCCCAGGGCCGAAAATGGCCTTGGAGTGGGGCCACGCGGCCCCTTTCCCGTTTTTTTTAAGCAGGTCCCAGGGCCCCAAATATTTTAAAAAGAGGGGGCCACACAGCCCCTTTTGGAAAAAAACGATTAAAAAAAGGGGGTGGTGATGAACAGAGTGTCTGAATTAAGCAGACCACTCTTACCCAGTCCAAAGATCAGGGCTTGATCCATCACCGTTTTTTAGCTCACTGCACCATCCCACCTCAGAACCTAGCTATATGCAAATCAGTCTGACCCTGGCCCAGTGCATCATGGGAACAGGGCAGACCAAACTACCAAGCCAATTCTTATACTGGGAAGGAAACAAGCTTCCGGGGACCGGTTTCTGGCATTTCAGCCGTCTTCGGCCCGGCTTGCTTGAATCCTGATGGTGCAATGAGCAAGAGACTCACATCTGAGTATACCCTTCCACTCTTATGGTGGACAAAAACGATTCAAAAAAGGGGGTGGTGATGAACAGAGTGTCTGAATTAAGCAGACCACTCTTACCCAGTCCAAAGATCAGGGCTTGATCCATCACCGTTTTTGAATCATTTTTGGCCACTATAGGTGTGGCAGGGTATACTCAGACATGAGTCCCTTTCTCACTGCACCATCAGGATTCAAGCAAGCCGGGCCGAAGACGGCTGAAATGCCAGAAACCGGTCCCCGGTAGCTTGTCTCCTTTCTGGTGAAGAATTGGCTTGGTAGTTTAGTCTGCCCTGTTCCCATGATGCACTGGGCCAGGGACAGACTGATTTGCATATATCCAGGTTCTGAGCTGGGATGGTGCAGTGAGATAAATAATGGTGATGGATCAAGCCCTGATCTTTGGACTGGGCAAGAGTGGTCTGCTTAATTCAGACACTCTGTTCATCACCACCCCCTTTTCTGAATCGTTTTTGGCCACTATAGGTGTGGCAGGGTATACTCAGACATGAGTCCCTTTCTCACTGCACCATCAGGATTCAAGCAAGCCGGGCCGAAGACGGCTGAAATGCCAGAAACCGGTCCCCGGTAGCTTGTCTCCTTTCTGGTGAAGAATTGGCTTGGTAGTTTAGTCTGCCCTGTTCCCATGATGCACTGGGCCAGGGACAGACTGATTTGCATATAGCCAGGTTCCAAGCTGGGATGGTGCAGTGAGATAAATAATGGTGATGGATCAAGCCCTGATCTTTGGACTGGGTAAGAGTGGTCTGCTTAATTCAGACACTCTGTTCATCACCACCCCCTTTTCTGAATCGTTTTTGGCCACTATAGGTGTGGCAGGGTATACTCAGACATGAGTCCCTTTCTCACTGCACCATCAGGATTCAAGCAAGCCGGGCCGAAGACGGCTGAAATGCCAGAAACCGGTCCCCGGTAGCTTGTCTCCTTTCTGGTGAAGAATTGGCTTGGTAGTTTAGTCTGCCCTGTTCCCATGATGCACTGGGCCAGGGACAGACTGATTTGCATATATTCAGGTTCTGAGCTGGGATGGTGCAGTGAGATAAATAATGGTGATGGATCAAGCCCTGATCTTTGGACTGGGTAAGAGTGGTCTGCTTAATTCAGACACTCTGTTCATCACCACCCCCTTTTCTGAATCGTTTTTGGCCACTATAGGTGTGGCAGGGTATACTCAGACATGAGTCCCTTTCTCACTGCACCCTCAGGATTCAAGCAAGCCGGGCCGAAGACGGCTGAAATGCCAGAAACCGGTCCCCGGTAGCTTGTCTCCTTTCTGGTGAAGAATTGGCTTGGTAGTTTAGTCTGCCCTGTTCCCATGATGCACTGGGCCAGGGACAGACTGATTTGCATATAGCCAGGTTCTGAGCTGGGATGGTGCAGTGAGATAAATAATGGTGATGGATCAAGCCCTGATCTTTGGACTGGGTAAGAGTGGTCTGCTTAATTCAGACACTCTGTTCATCACCACCCCCTTTTCTGAATCGTTTTTGGCCACTATAGGTGTGGCAGGGTATACTCAGACATGAGTCCCTTTCTCACTGCACCATCAGGATTCAAGCAAGCCGGGCCGAAGACGGCTGAAATGCCAGAAACCGGTCCCCGGTAGCTTGTCTCCTTTCTGGTGAAGAATTGGCTTGGTAGTTTAGTCTGCCCTGTTCCCATGATGCACTGGGCCAGGGACAGACTGATTTGCATATAGCCAGGTTCTGAGCTGGGATGGTGCAGTGAGATAAATAACGGTGATGGATCAAGCCCTGATCTTTGGACTGGGTAAGAGTGGTCTGCTTAATTCAGACACTCTGTTCATCACCACCCCCTTTTCTGAATCGTTTTTGGCCACTATAGGTGTGGCAGGGTATACTCAGACATGAGTTTCTTTCTCACTGCACCATCAGGATTCAAGCAAGCCGGGCCGAAGACGGCTGAAATGCCAGAAACCGGTCCCCGGTAGCTTGTCTCCTTTCTGGTGAAGAATTGGCTTGGTAGTTTAGTCTGCCCTGTTCCCATGATGCACTGGGCCAGGGACAGACTGATTTGCATATAGCCAGGTTCTGAACTGGGATGGTGCAGTTAGATAAATAACGGTGATGGATCAAGCCCTGATCTTTGGACTGGGTAAGAGTGGTCTGCTTAATTCAGACACTCTGTTCATCACCACCCCCTTTTCTGAATCGTTTTTGGCCACTATAGGTGTGGCAGGGTATACTCAGACATGAGTCCCTTGCTCACTGCACTATCAGGATTCAAGCAAGCCAGGCCGACGACGGCTGAAATGCCAGAAACCGGTCCCCGGAAGCTTGTCTCCTTTCTGGTGAAGAATTGGCTTAGTAGTTTAGTCTGCCCTGTTCCCATGATGCACTGGGCCAGGGACAGACTGATTTGCATATAGCCTGGTTCTGAGCTGGGATGGTGCAGTGAGCTAAATAACGGTGATGGATCAAGCCATGATCTTTGGACTGGGTCAGAGTGGTCTGCTTAATTCAGACACTCTGTTCATCACCACCCCCTTTTCTGAATCGTTTTTGGCCACTATAGGTGTGGCAGGGTATACTCAGACATGAGTCCCTTTCTCACTGCACCATCAGGATTCAAGCAAGCCGGGCCGACGACGGCTGAAATGCCAGAAACCGGTCCCCGGAAGCTTGTCTCCTTTCTGGTGAAGAATTGGCTTGGTAGTTTAGTCTGCCCTGTTCCCATGATGCACTGGGCCAGGGACAGACTGATTTGCATATAGCCAGGTTCTGAGCTGGGATGGTGCAGTGAGCTAAATAACGGTGATGGATCAAGCCCTGATCTTTGGACTGTGTAAGAGTGGTCTACTTAATTCAGACACTCTGTTCATCACCACCCCCTTTTCTGAATCGTTTTTGGCCACTATAGGTGTGGCAGGGTATACTCAGACACGAGTCCCTTGCTCACTACACCATCAGGATTCAAGCAAGCCGGGCCGACGATGGCTGAAATGCCAGAAACCGGTCCCCGATAGCTTGGCTCCTTTCTGGTGAAGAATTGGCTTGGTAGTTTAGTCTGCCCTGTTCCCATGATGCACTGGGCCAGGGACAGACTGATTTGCATATAGCCAGGTTCTGAGCTGGGATGGTGCAGTGAGCTAAATAACGGTGATGGATCAAGCCCTGATCTTTGGACTGGGTAAGAGTGGTCTGCTTAATTCAGACACTCTGTTCATCACCACCCCCTTTTCTGAATCGTTTTTGGCCACTATAGGTGTGGCAGGGTATACTCAGACATGAGTCCCTTGCTCACTGCACCATCAGGATTCAAGCAAGCCAGGCCGACGACGGCTGAAATGCCAGAAACCGGTCCCCGGAAGCTTGTCTCCTTTCTGGTGAAGAATTGGCTTGGTAGTTTAGTCTGCCCTGTTCCCATGATGCACTGGGCCAGGGACAGACTGATTTGCATATAGCCAGGTTCTGAGCTGGGATGGTGCAGTGAGATAAATGATGGTGATGGATCAATCCCTGATCTTTGGACTGGGTAAGAGTGGTCTGCTTAATTCAGACACTCTGTTCATCACCACCCCCTTTTCTGAATCACTTTTGGAAAAAAAAGCTGGCATTGCGGCGGTGGCCACGCCCCATAACTGCAGCACTCAGCAAACGTTCACCCGGAGCATTGTAGGTGGGGAAATTAATTTCCCTTGAATACTGAGCCCACCAGGTACCTCCAGTATGTGCCAAGGAGCTGCGTTGCAGAGAGGTGTTCAGAAGCCACGCCCCTTTGTACACCTCTCTACAATGGAGTTCTATGGCGCTTACTGGAGGTACCTGGTGGGCTAGTTGGCCCCCCAGGGACTCTCAGGACTCAAGGGGAATTCATTTACAACACACCAGGGGGCGCATTTGCACCGTGTTGCACAGAGAGGGCGGCCCTGACATACCAAGTGTGCAAATGCACCCCCTGGCACATTGTAAATTGGGGGATTCAGTCCTCTTCATCCCCTTTGCCCCCAGGGACCCTCAGGATTCAAGGGGAATTAATCCCCTAACTTAAAATGTGCCACAGGGCGCATTTGCACACTTGTCACATCAGACCTCGCCCCGCTGCACCACTGTGCAAACACCCCCCGTGGCCCATTTTAAGTTGGGGGATTAAGTCCACCTTCAATCCTGAGTGCCTCTGGGGGCCAACTACCCCACCAGGTACCTCTTGTAAGACATTGTATAGCAGTAACCCACATGGGTGTATAAATTTGACTACCAGTCCCATAATCCGTTGTGTGATACTCACCTGTACGAAATTATGAAACAAAAGAGGAGATGTTACTGCTGGTCGCTGCATGCCAATATTTTGTCTGGAAATGCCATGAAACAAGGGCGCAAGCCCGAAAAGCCTCAGCGAGCAGAAGTGAGGTGGTGTGTATCCTCGCAAGAGCCGCTTGAATGGCAGCGTTTACTGAGCTGAGAGTGCGACTCAAGAAATTGCAAACCCTTTAGTTGTATTAATGTGGTCCTGCCTGGGCCACAAGCTGCACCATCACAGGATCCTTGTCAGTCCATTCCCGCTTACTGGGACAGAGCGGCTTGGAGTTTTGCCTATTGTAAAGGTGGGAGTTGTGCAGGACACACCAGTGCCTCAAATAACATTTAAAGACATTGTATGGCAGCAACCTACATGGGTGTATAAATTTGACAACCAGTACTAGAATCCATTGCGTGATACTCACCTGTACGCAATTATGAAATAAAAGGGGATGTTACTGCTGGTCTCTGCATGCCATTATTTTGTCTGGAACACCCATGGAAGAAGGGCGCAAGCCCGAAACATGCTGGTGAGCAGAAGTGAGGTGGTGTGTGTCCGCACAAGAGACGCATGACAGGCAGCATTTACCAAGCTGAGAGTGTGACTCAAGAAATGGCAAACCCTATTAATGTGGTCCTGCCTGGGCCACGAGCCGCAAAATCACGGGATCCTTGTGAGTCCGTTCCTGCTTACTGGGGCAGTGTTAAATAGGAGCGGCTTGGAGTTGTGCCTATTATACAGGTGACAGTTCTGTAGGACACACCAGTCCCTCAAAGAACTTTTTAAAGACATTGTATGGCAGCAGCCCATATGGGTGTATAAATTTGACTACCAGTCCCAGAATCCATTGCATGATACTCACCTGTTCGCAATAATGAAATAAAAGAGGGGATGTTACTGCTGGTCGCTGCATGCCATTATTTTGTCTGGGATGCCCTGGGAAGAAGGGCGCAAGCCTGAAACGCATTGGCGAGCAATAGCGAGGTGGTGTGTCTGCGCAAGAGCTGATTGACAGGCAGCATTTACCAAGCTGAGAGTGCTACTCAAGAAATGGCAAACCCTTTACTTGTATTAATGTGGTCCTGCTTGGGCCACGAGTCGCACCATCCCGGGATCCTAGTGAGTTTGTTCCTGCATACTGGGGCAGTGTTAAAGCGGGGCAGCTTAGAGGTTTGCCTATTGTACAGGTGGGAGTTGTGTGGGACACACCAGTGCCTCAAAGTACTTTTTTAAAGACATTGTATGGCAGCAACCTACATGGGTGTATAAATTTGACAACCAGTACTAGAATCCACTGCGTGATACTCACCTGTACGCAATTATGAAATAAAAGGGGATGTTAATGCTGGTCTCTGCATGCCATTATTTTGTCTGGAACGCCCATGGAAGAAGGGCGCAAGCCCGAAACATGCTGGTGAGCAGAAGTGAGGTGGTGTGTGTCCGCACAAGAGACGCTTGACAGGCAGCATTTACCAAGCTGAGAGTGTGACTCAAGAAATGGCAAACCCTATTAATGTGGTCCTGCCTGGGCCACGAGCCGCAAAATCACGGGATCCTTGTGAGTCCGTTCCTGCTTACTGGGGCAGTGTTAAAGAGGAGCGGCTTGGAGTTGTGCCTATTATACAGGTGACAGTTGTGTAGGACACACCAGTCCCTCAAAGAACTTTTTAAAGACATTGTATGGCAGCAACCCATATGGGTGTATAAATTTGACTACCAGTCCTAGAATCCATTGCATGATACTCACCTGTTCGCAATTATGAAATAAAAGAGGGGATGTTACTGCTGGTCGCTGCATGCCATTATTTTGTCTGGGATGCCCTGGGAAGAAGGGCGCAAGCCTGAAACGCATTGGCGAGCAATAGCGAGGTGGTGTGTCTGCGCAAGAGCTGATTGACAGGCAGCGTTTACCAAGCTGAGAGTGCGACTCAAGAAACGGCAAACCCTTTACTTGTATTAATGTGGTCCTGCTTGGGCCACGAGTCGCACCATCCCGGGATCCTAGTGAGTTCGTTCCTGCAAACTGGGGCAGTGTTAAAGCGGGGCAGCTTGGAGGTTTGCCTATTGTACAGGTGGGAGTTGTGTAGGACACACCAGTGCCTCAAAGTACTTTTTTAAAGACATTGTATGGCAGAAACCCACATGGGTGTATAAATTTGACTACCAGTCCCAGAATCCATTGCATGATACTCACCTGTACGCAATTATGAAATAAAAGAGGGCATGTTACTGCTGGTCGCTGCATGCCATTATTTTCTCTGGAACGCCCGTGGAAGAAGGGCGCAAGCCCGAAATGTGTATGCGAGCAGAAGTGAGGTGGTGTGTGTCAGGGCAAGAGCCGCTTCACAGGCAGCGTTTGCCAAGCTGAGAGTGCGACTCAAGAAACGGAAAACCCTTTACATTAACACGACATCACTCACTGAAGAGGAAAAACGAAAAGGCCAAAGACCGCACTACAAGGTCCAGCATGCTCTTCATGGCAGCCTACACTGGGCACCCACCTGAGGGTAATTATTTGAAGTGAGCACTAGCTGAGCCTCTGTGCGCTCGGAAGGCCATTGGATGTCACAAGCCCGCCCCTTCCCCCTCCCTCAGAAGAAGGCCGATGCGGCCGAAATGCATCAGGATTTGGACTTTTCGGAGCGGCTGAAATTTGTGAAATAAAGGATGTTTCCTGACCTGTTGTGTGTGCGCCTCACTTTCTTTCCGTGAGGAAGGACTTCGAATTATACAAACACGGCCTGGGTCCTGGCCGAGAGGAGCGCACCCCCAGCAAAAGCGCGCCGGATTCTGCTTAAAACGGGACCATTCAGCTGACGGTGAAAGCCTAAGTGAGCAGCGGCAGCCACCAGGGACCGGACCCTGGATTGGGCCCCAGAAGACTCTAAAACAGAATTCCAGGGGACACAGGCAACACTGCAATCCAAACATTAACACGACATCACTCACTGAAGAGGAAAAACGAAAAGGCCAAAGACCGCACTACAAGGTCCAGCATGCTCTTCATGGCAGCCTACACTGGGCACCCACCTGAGGGTAATTATTTGAAGTGAGCACTAGCTGAGCCTCCGTGCGCTCGGAAGGCCATTGGATGTCACAAGCCCGCCCCTCCCTCAGAAGAAGGCCGATGCGGCCGAAATGCATCAGGATTTGGACTTTTCGGAGCGGCTGAAATTTGTGAAATAAAGGATGTTTCCTGACCTGTTGTGTGTGCGCCTCACTTTCTTTCCGTGAGGAAGGACTTCGAATTATACAAACACGGCCTGGGTCCTGGCCGAGAGGAGCGCACCCCCAGCAAAAGCGCGCCGGATTCTGCTTAAAACGGGACCATTCAGCTGACGGTGAAAGCCTAAGTGAGCAGCGGCAGCCACCAGGGACCGGACCCTGGATTGGGCCCCAGAAGACTCTAAAACAGAATTCCAGGGGACACAGGCAACACTGCAATCCAAACATTAACACGACATCACTCACTGAAGAGGAAAAACAAAAAGGCCAAAGACCGCACTACAAGGTCCAGCATGCTCTTCATGGCAGCCTACACTGGGCACCCACCTGAGGGTAATTATTTGAAGTGAGCACTAGCTGAGCCTCCGTGCGCTCGGAAGGCCATTGGATGTCACAAGCCCGCCCCTCCCCCCTCCCTCAGAAGAAGGCCGATGCGGCCGAAATGCATCAGGATTTGGACTTTTCGGAGCGGCTGAAATTTGTGAAATAAAGGATGTTTCCTGACCTGTTGTGTGTGCGCCTCACTTTCTTTCCGTGAGGAAGGACTTCGAATTATACAAACACGGCCTGGGTCCTGGCCGAGAGGAGCGCACCCCCAGCAAAAGCGCGCCGGATTCTGCTTAAAACGGGACCATTCAGCTGACGGTGAAAGCCTAAGTGAGCAGCGGCAGCCACCAGGGACCGGACCCTGGATTGAGCCCCAGAAGACTCTAAAACAGAATTCCAGGGGACACAGGCAACACTGCAATCCAAACATTAACACAACATCACTCACTGAAGAGGAAAAACGAAAAGGCCAAAGACCGCACTACAAGGTCCAGCATGCTCTTCATGGCAGCCTACACTGGGCACCCACCTGAGGGTAATTATTTGAAGTGAGCACTAGCTGAGCCTCCGTGCGCTCGGAAGGCCATTGGATGTCACAAGCCCGCCCCTCCCCCCTCCCTCAGAAGAAGGCCGATGCGGCCGAAATGCATCAGGATTTGGACTTTTCGGAGCGGCTGAAATTTGTGAAATAAAGGATGTTTCCTGACCTGTTGTGTGTGCGCCTCACTTTCTTTCCGTGAGGAAGGACTTCGAATTATATATATATATATATATATGTATTTATGTATATATGTATACATATATATATATCACTGAAAAAACCATAGGTTATAGACCATATAGACCATGTCATGAATGATGTAATATGTGACATCATCAGCAGTGGATTGCGGGTGCACGATATATAGTTATTGCAACTAACTATTTATGCGAATTTCTATGGTTTTGTGCGAGTAAATTAAGGTTTTGTAAATGCTAATCCCTAACTATATATGGTCTATAACCTATGGTTTTTTCAGTGAATTTTCAAGGTTTTGTAAATGCTAATCCCTAACTATATATGGTCTATAACCTATGGTTTTTTTCAGTGAATTTCAATGGTTTTTTAATAGCAAATATCAAAAAGTGTCAAATATCAAGTACGTGATATGTAAAAACATTTTCGTGTTTATGCACACTGATGTGCTTTGAAACGCTGCCCCCCCCCCCTCTTTTCTCTTAGGAGTACTCTCTCTTTGCAGATAGTGAAGGGAAGTTAACGCAGGCCTTTGCCCCCATTGTAATCCGTCGTGCCTGCTTCTCTCTCCATTTGATTGATTGTTATCCAAGCATTTACTATTTTAGAGTTGGTTCTCTTTGGTTAATTCTCTATTTACAAACAAGCACAGATTCGCAATACTCCGTTTAGTCTTTGCAGATAGTGAAAAATCGTTTTAAAAAACAAAAGGAATCGAGCAAAATCAGTAGGCCACTAATGGGATCTCTTTTTGACCTCGCTAAAATAGAAACATTAAGAACAACCCCTCATGAGAAATACAAAACTAGTGAGATGAACTGAGCTCCACACCATGATGGCTGCAAGACAGCTCGACTCCGCCACCCACCCCGCCCAAAATAACAACAAACCCTATGCAAATATTATAAATATATACAACACACCAGCAAAGTAACAGGGTAAAACATTTTATTAAATAACTATTTACATAACTATTTTATACTTTTTGTTGCCCTATCCGGCTAGCTCAATCGATCGAGCATGAAACTCATGCACTCTGATAGCAAGCGTTGCTGCTGATGCTATGCAGACAAAAACGGGTTTTCAGTTTGTACATTCTTCAAGATTTTTCCATCCAAGGCTGGTTGAGAGTTTGTAGAACGATGGCTTCAGATTTTCAACATACGGTGTGGTGGCGCGGACTGGGAGGGGGCGCTTGGCTCCTGCCCCCTCCCCAAGTAAGATTTTCATACGTGAGTGTACGTTCATGGTTTTGGTCCCTGAGTTGCTTCGATGTCACTGCCATGCTCAAATGGCATAAGTCCTGGATGTTGGGTGCCATAGTTCAGAGTTCTGAGCAGCGCTTGTAACACTGCCTGAAGCTTATTTGCACCTGCTGCAGCTTCACTATTCTCAAAGTAAGTGAGGGCCGTTTGTGGACCTGACTGCATTGGAAAACAATGTGATGCGGTGCCTCCCTAAACCGCTTGACGGAGGCCCCCGAGGGGCGGTGAGATGGCGCGGACTGGGAGGGGGCGCTTGGCTCCTGCCCCCTCCCCAAGTCGTGTTGCCCTGGTGTGGCCTGAGATCTCCCCCGACATAGGCGGCCGGCTCCCGGGGTCCGGCGGAACTTTTTGCCTTTTGATGACTCTTCCATTCTGGACCTTGTCCCACAATCCGTTTGACCTAAAGACACGCTGTAGTGGGGCGCCCCTTTACCGTTTCAGTTGCCATTCCGCCCGCTTTTGCTACACTGTGCCTCTTCCGCCATTCAGCTGTTTACCGCCCGCTCTTGCGACTACAGCGTCTCGCTCACCATGTAGTTGAGTTGCTCCCGCTCTTGCAATGCAGCGATAGGCGGCTGCCACAGGACTCTCAAAATGGCAGCCGGCTCTTCAGATTTGGGCGTGGTCCATAAAATGGCCCTGGGACACCTTGGAACTCGGACGCTTGTCTGCTAGGGCTTGGGTCCCATTCTCGAAAGCGTCCCCTCAGCCTTGAAGATTCTACAAAAGTTTTGGGGGCCCCGACTCCCGCAGGCTTCTGGTGGGGAGCGGCTGCCATGATTGCTCGTGGAATGGCCACGACTGAGCTACGAGATGGTGGTGCTCTCATGCTGACGCCAGCTTCAGTCTGAAACATCCAGAAACACTGTAGACTACCAATTCGATCAGTTCCGGTAGCGCCCCAACGTGACCCGGTAGAGAAGAACTTGCCCTCCCCTCTTTGACTGATGGTTCTTGTTGCCTGTCCCTTCTGTTGTCATTTAACAGAACTTTTTAGACTGCTGAAAGGGGTTGTGTTCCGAACGCTGGTTGGTGGAGACATTTTGACTATATTCTGGACCTACGTTGTCGCGTAATGCGTTATATGACACGCCGCATTAGCGCACCCGGAAGTGCTCCGGTGCGCGAAGCGCAGCTTCCCGGAAGCGATCCGGGGAGCGGCGCGCAGCGCGTAACGTAAGCATAACAGGTCATGTGACTAGTTAATAAAACTTTTCATTGGTTCATTTTACTTTTGTTATTTTAATGATGAAAGGCTTGGTCATATGACCTAAAAATTACGCTTTTTATTGGTTTCGAACATTATTTTTTCTTAAACATATATGTTATAATGTTTCAAGCTAATGTACTTTCCCGGAAAATTTACAACTGTCCTGCAAGTAAAATATATTCCTTTTTCGAGAAAAAGGGCGTTTCTTCGTCCCATGACGGAGCCGTTGAGTAAAAGAGGCTCGGCCTGCTGTCTTAGTCGCCGATACGCCTGAATATCAGATTCTTATCGATCACTTTATGTTGCAGGAGTGGAAAACACAACTGCCCTTGACCATTTATCTTTACTGCGTTCCTGCGTATTATACCTTTTATCCGTCATGTAATTGGACTGCTTTATTTCACTTGCCTTTTACTGATTCGAAAACAGTGACTAAAATTAAAAACTTTACCAATGTAAATACTACTACCATGTTTTGTTTTAAAAACCTTTATTGTGAAAATGTCAGTATACAAATACGGGCCTATAACCACGTGGGCCGGCCACGGAGCAAACTGGAATCGTATATGATGAGGAGACATTTACATTGTAGAGGAACGTAACGAGCGGGCCACTAGGTTGCAAGAACTAAGGTGTCTAACAGTTGCGGAATCGGTGGACGTACATTTTGTAATTAAAATACGACAGGGCCACTTTCAATAAAATTATCTAGATATACATTTGCGGGCAAGTACCATGGGTGACGTTAATTCGAACTTTCAATAGTACAGTAATCAATAACACATCAGAACTTAATATCAATAGGGATGTCGAAATATTCAATCAATTCTCGTCCCCGCCCGCCATGTGCTTCAAAACTGCATACGTATCTCGTGATATCAAGGTTGTGCAACCAGTACACAACAAGAAGTTACGAGTCCCATTCATACCGGCGCCATTTTGGGCAATACCACCCTTGACGCAGCCCTTTATGCTACAAGATGGTGTCTTCCATTCAGAAAATATTGTTGGCAGCATTTTGAAAGGAAAGATAAACAGCCGTTCTCCTAGTGAGTCTCACATTGTTACATTTAGGAAGAATGTTGAAGAGTAGTATGTTAAAAATCTGAAGCCATTGTTCGACAAACTCTCAACCAGCCTTGGATGGAAAAATCCTGAAGAATGTACAAACTGAAAACCAATTTTTGTCTGTATAGCATCAGCAGCAACGCTTGAGTCAGCTTTGTGTGAAGCCGCCATTTTGATTCAATCAATAGCGTCCCCCTGCACACATTCAGGGACCTGGCGTGTCTTCAGGTCAAACGGATTGTGGGACAAGATGCAGAAAGGAAAAGGAAAAAAGTTCCGCCAGACCCCGGGAGCCGGCCGCCTATGTCATGGGCGATCTTTGGCCACACCAGGGAGATAGTGAAGCTGCAGCAGGTGCAAATAAGCTTCAGACAGTGTTACAAGCACTGCTCAGAACTCTCAACTATGACACCACCTCGGTGCCATCCGGATCTTGGCGCCTTGTGCTGGTTCCGGCCTATTCACACATCGGTCCGCTACTGACACCACCTCACAGGCCAACGGGGCACCCCACGCCGACTTTCGGCGCAGCATTGTAGGATGGCCACACCAGAGCAGCAACTTGCTAAACACCACCTCGGTGCCATCCAGATCTCGGCGCGTTGTGCTGCCTTCGGCCTACTGTAGCCGCAAGTGCGGACGCAACTCAACTGGATAGCGAGTGAAACACCAAGGGGCGCCCCACTGCAGCCGAGGAGCCTCCATCTTGGGGGCGACGCACAGCATCACATTGCTTTCCAATGCAGTCAGATCCTCAAACAGCCCCCACTGACTGACGCGACCTCACAGGCCAATGGGGCGCCCCACACCGATTTTCGGCGCAGCATTGTAGGATGGCCACACCAGTGCGGCAACTTGCTGGACACCACCTCGGTGTCATCCGGATCTTGGCGCGTTGTGCTGCCTTCGGCCTATTCGCACATCGGTCCGCTACTGACGCCGCCTCACGTGCCAACGGATTTTCTACGCTTTTTATAGTCCTATGCCGCATAACAGGTCATGTGACTTGTTTATAAAACTTTTCATTGGTTCATTTTACATTTGGTTTCCTAATGATGGAAGGCTTGATCATATGACCTAAAAATAACACTTTTCATTGGATTAAAACATTTTTTTTTCCCAAACGATGAAAGCCCCACCTTCTTTCTGGATGTTTCAGACTGAAGCTGGCATCAGCATGAAAGCACCACCATCTCGTGGCTCCGTCGTGGTCATTCCGCGAGCAATCATGGCAGCCGCTCCCCACCGGAAGCCTGCGGGAGTCGGTGGCCCCTAAGACTTTTGTAGAATCTTCAAGGCTCAGGGGACGCTTTCGAGAATGGGGTCCAAGACCTAGCAGACAAGCGTCCGAGTTCCAAGGTGTCCCAGGGCCATTTTAGAGGACCAGGCCCAAAAAGGAAAGAGCCTGCCGCCATTTTGAGAGTCCTGTAGCAGCCGCCTATCGCTGAACCGCAAGAGTGGGCGCAACTCAGCTGAATGGCGGATTTTGGCACAGTGTACCAAAAGCGGGCGGAATGGCAACTGAAGTGGTAAATGGGCGCCCCACCACAGCAGACGAGCCTCCACCTGGGGAGGCCCGTTCACGCCGCCTCCCCCCCCCCCCCCCGGGGCGCCCCACGCCGTTTTTCGGAGCAGCATTGTAGGATACCAAAACCAGTGCGGCAACTTACTGGACATCACCTGGGTGCCATCCACATCTCAGCACGTTCTGCTGCCTTGGGACTATTCGCACAACAGACCGCTACTGACGAGGCCTCCCCCCCCCCCCCCCGGGGCGCCCCACGCCGTTTTTCTGAGCTGCATTGTAGGATACCAAAAACCAGTGCGGCACCCAGGTAACATCACCTGGGTGCCGTCCAGAACTCAGCACGTTGTGCTGCCTTGGGACTATTCGCACAAAAGACAGCTACTGACCATTGTTGCTTCTTTTTTCCAAAAAATGTTTAAATGTATTTACTGTTTTTGTTGCGTTGTATATATTTATAAGTTATTAAAGTTTGATAATCCTACTACTTTGTTGGAGTGCTATATATTTTTAATGTGACACATAATTGTAAAAACTGTGATGTACAAAAAGGCATCCCTGGAATCTTCCGCTTCAGGCTCGGACCCACACACCCTCACAGTGAGAATCCCCTCCCCAATCACAATACAGGATGGTTATCAGATAGTAGGAACGCGTGTGGTGTGACGGATCTCATCGGGTGGGGGCCTTGATCTACTGTAACTTCTTTGAAGAGGGGTGATTCTTTACAGCTGGGGCCATAAACTACATCTGCAGGGCTAGGTGATAGCCTGGGACGGGCCTGGACAATCGGACACAGAGGAAGAGGAGTGTCAGAGGGTGCGGTAGTGAATAGGGTGAAAGGCAGGTGTCGGGCGGGCACAGGGTGTGATTCTCAGAGAAGAACAGCGCAGATGGGAGGAGGTTTCTAGCCCATGCATGAGAGAGAGAGCGGGGGTGACCAGTGCGTGGGGGAGATGCTTGCGAGGGTGGGGAGCCATGCTGAGGATCGGCGGCGTGCAGACAGTGGGTCTGGTCAAGGCATCTAAAATGGCTGCTGTGCTCGACAAAAGTGTGGCATTGCAAAAAAGGCAAGATGGCGCAGACAATGTTTATCAATAATAATTTATTTACAACAATTATTTTTAACAAAATATTTACTCGCAGTGACAAAATGGCGGTCAACACTTCCTGATTTCCATCGAATCGAACGTTAACAGACGTCACGCAGCAAAAAAAATAAAACGCTCATGCACAGCCGCTGGAAGACATGTATCAACATATATGAGCCTCCTCAGCCACCCTCAGAAAACATAAGGGGTCAGGATACGTCTCCCGTACCCCCTTATACCCTGTAATTTAATTAAACCGAAACACAAAATGGCGAATTCCCGTTTCGCTACCAGTTTGCGGCCCGGTTCGCGAACCGGGAAGCGCTTCTACCGTGGAAAATCAATTTTTTTTTATTTGCCCCACGAGACCCTTTAATAACCCCAACATCATTCCTAGGGGGTCAAGAGGGGTCTACCTTGCCCCCTTTCATTAAATTCCCCCTTTGTTTTTCACCTCTTCTTGTCTCTCGATCCTACCGAGAGACAAGATGGCGGCCGCACCGGACTGTTTAGAATGTTGACAGACACCGGAGAGCCAATCAGCATCGCTTCGCAAAGCTCCGTGACACGAAAAGTACGCGATCTGGAGCGGTATCTGGGACGCTGTCACAGATATATACATTTTTTAAAACGTTAATTTCTCAAAATCCACTGGAGCACATATATTGAGACCCAGCAAAGGCACATCGGGCTAACAGTCCCTACAATTTTGCCAAGTTTCGTGCAAATCCATTCAGCCGTTCGAGCTAAAAGTGAGGCCAAACGCCCTATGGAAATTAACATGGGAAAAATGCGTTTTGGGACCCCCTTTTTTCTCTGCCCCCCCTTGATGAAACCCCCCCAAATTTTTAAGGGCTGCTCAGAAACATAATGTGCCATTTTCCTGAAAATTTCAGCCGATTCCGTCCACAAACTCCAAAGTTATTAGACATAGAATTTTTAAAAGTCCCAAAGGAAAAAAATCCTAATTATATATACCTACTGGCTATCGCCAGTAGGTTATATATATATATATATATATATATATATATATATATATATATATATATATATATATATATATATATATATATATATATATATATATATATATTACCTACTGGCGGTCGCCAGTAGGTAGTTATAGTTAGGATTTTTTTCAATGCAAAATCTCAAAATTCTATTTGGAATAACTTTGGCGCCGGTTGACGAATCTGCCTGAAAATTTCCTCAAAATGGCCTCGCGGCGCCCTGGTCCTTTCTTGAAAGTTTGGGGGGGATATGTCAAGCGGGGGCCGAGATAAAAGGGGGGTACCAAAACGCGTTTTCCCCATGTTAATTTCCATAGGGCGGTCGATTTCACTTTTAGCCCGAACGGCTGAATGGATTTACACCAAACTTGGCAAAATTGTAGGGACTGGTAGCCCGATGTGCCTTTGCTATGTCTCAAGATATGTGCTCCAGTGGATTTTGAGTAATTTAGGTTAAAAAATATATATATATCTATAGCCGCGCCCCGGTACGCGCCCCGGGGAGCGCTCCAGGAGCGACACGCGAGGTGCGCACGGAAAGCTGATTGGCTCTCGGGTGTCTGTAAACATTCGAAACAGTCCGGAGCGGCCGCTATCTTGTGTCTCGGTCAAATCGAGACACAAGAGGTGGCTAAAACAAAGGGGGAAATGACCGTAAGGTGTCAGGGATAGACCCCCTTTGACCCCCTAGGTTTGATGTGGGGGCTCTAAAAGGGCCCCGCGGGGCATTTAAAATATATTTTTTTTTTTCGTTTTGCACGGGGGAGCGCTCGGTGCGCTCCCCGGTGCGCGTACCGGGAAGCGTACTATGAGGAAAAAAGAATGACAGAGTTTTTAAAAAAGGAATCCTTTTTTTAGAAATTGGAGGTAGTTCTAAAAAGAACTTTTTTTTCCTTCTTTTTGTTGTTTTATATTTTTTTTGGTGTTTTTTGAACATTTTGAACTTTTTTTGGCTTTTCAAAACAGTTTTATATTTTTTTTTTATTTTTTAAGGGGGAGAAACAAAAAAAGGGAATTGAAACTGGCTCAACTGGAGCAAAAAAAAAAAAAAATTTACTTCTTTTTGGGGCACTTGTGATTGTCACCTGCAAGGACGATTAGCTTTATGCTCTGTTCACCATAGGCAATAAGATTGCCACATGCAGTACAAGTGATTTTAAAATCAGAAAATCTTGGCTGAATACAAGGCATCCTCTCTGATGTTTCTGGTCCCGATGAAGAGGGTTTGTTTCTTTGGGAGGTGGTCCTTTAAGAATGGGGAAGGTTACTGGCCAGTTCCCTGAGCTCTGCACGAGAATAGTTGTTAGGGTGCTTTCTGGTCATATGACGAATCATGGTATAGTTACCAAATGGATATTTTTTGTTTGGGTTGCCCCTTGAGAGTTCTTCATTGCAGATTAGGCAAGTTACCTTGGCCGCATTCACTTTTTTCTTGCCCTCTGGTAGTGAAAAAAACTCCCATACAATGTGTGGCTTGGGCTTGTATGGGGTATTTTCTTCAGGCAGCCATCTTCTCCTCCCCTCCTCCTCTTCCTCTTCCTCCTCCTCCTCTTCTTGACCACCAATATAATCTGGAGCTGGTCCTGTTGGTGGTGGTGGTGGTGGTGGTGGGGCAGATGCACCAGCTGCTGCTGCTACTGAAGCCATTATTAAGATCAAAAAGGTACAGAGATGTACAAACAGGTCTTCCTCAGTCAAAAGACAAAGTCAGAATAAGGAAAAAAGGTGGGGTCTTTCATCATTTGGAAAAAAAAACTGTCCTGAACCAATGAGAAGTGTTATTTTCAGGTCACAAGACCAGGGGCTTCATCATTATGAAACCAAAACTGTTATGAAACAATGAAAAGAGTTATTTACAGGTCACATGACCCGACGCGCTTACGCTACGCGCCCCGGGTCGCGTAGCGTAAGCGCGTCGGATGTTTACTTTGCGCAATCGTATTCGCTCAAGTACTTCCGGGTGCGCTTGCGCCGTGCGTATCACGCGGACGCGGCTACGCGATACGTCACGATCATGTTTTCGTTCGCGACATTGGCGCTAACGGGACGCTTCCCGGTTCGCGCACCGGGGCGCTTCAAATGACTACGCTCTCCGGGGCGCTCCCCAGGGCGCGCTCCGGGAGCGCTCCAAAAAAAAAAAAAAAATGGGATAATTGTAGGGACAGGTAGCCCTATTCTGAAGTGGTTTTTAAAAAAATTAACTTTTGAAAAATATGTATTGTGCTACATTGGGCTTATTATATGTTAGAGCCAAAATGTAGCCCAAATGTAGCCCAATGTAGCCCAATGTAGCCCAAAGATGGCCACCAGAGACAAAAAAAAATATAGCCCAAATATCAGCCAGATGTAGCCAAACTGTAGCCCAATGACAGAATGTACCAGAGTGTTCTAAACAACTAGAGCGCTAACAGTCTTACTTATAAAGTGAGACTTATAGTTAGGAATTAGCATTAAAAAAACCTATAAAATTCACTGAAAAAACCATAGGTTTCACACCAGTTATAGTTAGGAATTAGCATTTAAAAAACCTATGAAATTCACTGAAAAAACCATAGGTTTCACACCCGTTATAGTTAGGAATTAGCATTTAAAAAACCTATTAAATTCACTAAAAAAACCATAGGTTTCACACCAGTTATAGTTACCTGGAAATTTTACTGACATAAAACCAATGAAATTCCACGTTATAGTTAGTTGGACTCACTATAACTTGCGCGTGTAATGCACTGCTGATGACGTCACATATTACATCACTCATGACATGGTCAGTGACATCACTCATGACATCACTGATGACACCATCCAGTGAATGTGTGTCTTTCTGAAAAATAAATATGTTTTATATATGTATTTGTTAAGGACGATGGAAGAATAAATGGTTAAATAAGTGTGTAAATGGATGTTTTTTTTTTAAAGAATTGATTGGTTAACTGCCTTATTAAGTGTATCTTAGTGAATACATATATTACCGAGTAACTTTTAAATATTGTAATATATGTATCAGTGTTTCACTTTGTGTATAAGTGGCTGCATGGGTTGGTGACTGACTCACTGTTTGTATGTGTTTTGAAGACAGCATATGTGTAGGACTGTATGAGTGGATGAGTGTGTATATGTGTGTGTTAGTGAGTGAATTACTGTCTCACTAGTGTCTATATCAGTAACAAGATATGTTTTATCTAGTATATGTGAGTATTGATGTATATAAGTGAGTATATGTGAGAGTGAGAGGTTGTAAGAGTTCCTGTTTAAATAAGTATGTGTTTCTATAAGTGATTGTTTAAGAGAGTAAGTATGTGTAAGTTTCCTTAGAAGTAAGGTGGTAGTGTGTGTATAGCTGTATATGCAAATAAATGGATGTTCAATAGTTTATTTGCATGTGTGAGTATGTGTGTGAGTAACTTTTGGATGACTGTTGGTGTGTAACAGGATGTATAGTTGTATCACTACATATGATGAGTAAGTATATGTATGAGTCACTGACCATGTCATGAGTGATGTAATATGTGACGTCATCAGCAGTGCATTACACGCGCAAGTTATAGTGAGTCCAACTAACTATAACGTGGAATTTCATTGGTTTTATGTCAGTAAAATTTCCAGGTAACTATAACTGGTGTGAAACCTATGGTTTTTTCAGTGAATTTAATAGGTTTTTTAAATGCTAATTCCTAACTATAACGGGTATGAAACCTATTTTTTTTTCAGTGAATATGTATATATATATATATATATATATATATATATATATATATATATATATATATATATATATATATTCAATGAAAAAACCATAGGTTATAGACCATATATAGTTAGGGATTAGCATTTAAAAAACCTTATTTTATTTGCACAAAACCATTGAAATTCCATATATAGTTAGTTGCGCTAACTATATATCGCGCACCCGCAATCCACTGCTGATGATGTCACATATTACATCATTCATGACATGGTCAGTGACATCACTGATGACATCACTGATGACATCTCAAATGACATCACTGATGACATCACTGAAAACATCTCATTTGACATGACTGATAACATCACTGATGATATCATTCATGTGATAATACGATGAACCTCTTCAGACTCTAATATAACCTTAGATACAATCAGTGTAAACAGACACTCACAGACTGTCACTCATCCATGGAGTTACTCACACACCTAGTCAGTCATGCAAAGAATCAATCGCACCTCCATTTCCTCAACTATACAGTTATACAAACTTTACTTATTCAAACATATACTAACACATATTTACTCTCTTATACAATCCCTGATACAAGTTCACAATGATCCATACAGCCACTCACACATTCACTAGCTCTTATGCACAGTTATTTATATATGTCAACTCTCACTTGTACTGTGTTTTACATATGTACTTACTTTGACATGTAGCACTGAGATATCCATTCACTCACCAATACACTCATGCACACAGTCAACCGCCCATACAGCTGTTTCCACATGCACTTTTGAAACCATACATCTAGTGAATCAACTGCTCACACATCTATGCACAGAGTCATACACCTCCCAGCCACCCACACACACACTCAGTCTCCCATACAAATACCTGGGCTACCAATCAATAACCCATATAGTTACTCATATAGCTACTTATCAACACATGCAGCAGTTTACAGAACAACAGACATAATAATGCACAAATTAAGACAGTTTAGTCACTAACCCATGCACTCAGTGAGACATATTTAATCACTCACTCATACAGTCAGTCATGCACCTACTAAATCCTTCATCCAGACACTTATACATCCACTCATTCTTCAATATGTAAGACATATTTTAACTTTACAGAAACATACAGTCACTGGATGTTGTCATCAGTGATGTCATCAGTGATGTCACTGACCATGTCAAAAATGATGTAATATGTGACATCATCAGCAGTGGATTGCGGGTGCGCGATATATAGTTAGCGCAACTAACTATATATGGAATTTCAATGGTTTTGTGCAAATAAAATAAGGTTTTTTAAATGCTAATCCCTAACTATATATGGTCTATAACCTATGGTTTTTTCATTGAATTTTCAAGGTTTTGTAAATGCAAATTCCTAACTATATATGGTCTATAACCTATGGTTTTTTCTGTGAATTTCATTGGTTTTTTAAAAGCTAACATCTGTAACTGTAAAATGTATTCTTCTTTAAATCTTAAAATATATTTTAGATGTTTATTAATAATTTTTTTTTTAATATTTTTTTTCTTCGCTTCTAGTTCGCGAACCGGGAAGCTTTCCGTTAGCTCATCTTGATGCCGCGACCTAGTCCGCGAACCGGTAAACGTTACGTTAGCGGAACTGTGACGCGTCGCGGAAGCGCGACGTATCACGTTGTCGCGTAATGCGTCTAATGACGCGCCGCGTTAGCGCTCCCGGAAGTGCTCCGGACCGCGAACCGGAAGCGATCGGAGACGCGGCGCACACCGCGTAACGTAAGCGGAACAGGTCATGTGACTTGTTTATCAAAGTTTTCATTGGTTCATTTCACTTTTGGTTTCCAAATGATGTATGACTAGGTCATGTGACCTAAAAATAACACTTTTCATTGGTTCAGAACTTTTGCTTTTCCCAAATCATGTAAACCCCTCCTTCTTTCCTCACTCTGACTTTCATCTTGATGAGAGAAGGACCATTTTCCTGGAGTTCAGCAATGGCTTCTATACTTGCTGCAGCTGGTGCACCCCCACCACCACCTCCACCTCCTCATAAGAAGAGAGGACCACCAAGTCAATTTATCTCCAACAGAGAGGAGGAAGAGGAGGAAGAAGAAGAAGAGGATAGAGATCAACCAGAATTTATCCCGGAGTTGCCCCGTGTTTCTAAGAGGAAAACAAGTTTCATCTGGCAGTTTTTTTCCATCCCTCCAGGGGACAAGAAGGTCAATGCTAAATATGCCACCTGCCTCATCTGTAAATACAGATTGTCTAGAGGCACAGAGAAAAAATATAGTATGGGCAACTATACTATGCATCGCCATATGGCCAGGTGGCATCCCTTAAACTACAGCCGGGCTGAGTTAAGGGACCTACAAGATAATCCCCCGACAACTCCTGTGGCCAGATCTACGTCAACAATGTCTTTGACAGGAAGAGAGGCACAGGAAACTGTGCCAAACATTCAGCCAAACTTTAAACATATGAAGTTTACCTGTATATATTGTGGTGCTATGCTCTCGTATGGGAACATGAGCGTGAACTTGATCAATATGGTGTTCGAAAACCATAAGTGCCCTAATGCACCCAAGCAGTAATTTTTTTTTTGCTCCTGTTGAGCCCTTTTCAATGCCTGTTTTTTTGTTGTTTCCCCTCCATAAAAAACACAAAAAAAACATAAAACTGTTCTAAAAATACAAAAAAATCAAAAAATGTTCAGAAAAAAAAAAAAAATAATAAAACAACAAAAACAAAAAAAAAAAGTTCTTTTCAGAACTACCTCCCCTTTCAAATAAAATTGCTAGAATGTTTATCACTCTGGCAAGCTCTATTTCTTTTGGTTCGCTTCAAGTTCGCTGACCGGTTCGCGAACTTGAAGCGAACCAAAAAAATATTTTTTTAAAAAAAAGAAGAGTTAGTATAAGGGAAGTAAACAGAGAATAATGTAAAAAGAAAGACAGCTATAGAGAGTAAATCAGAGATAGTGTCAGTGACATCATCAGCAGTGCATTGCGGGTAAAAAGAGTAGAAAACATTTACCTTATAATTCTTGTTACCTTTTTAAAATATTTTTTCATACTTTCAATCTGTAAAAGAGAGAACAAACATTTCCAAAAATATTAAAACATGTATTTAAAAATTAGAAAAGACAAGGGAAAAGGTTCAAGAACAAACAGTTTTTCAACAACTTTGACATTTACAGAAGCCTCTGCTTCTCTACGTCCCCTACACAATCCTAAACATATATATTTTAAACAAACTGTATCTTGATGTTGATGAACTGAGGCCTATTTTGGAACATGGTGCTTCTTTTGCACTGCTAATGTCTCACAATAGTGATGCAATAGCAGCGCAAAAAAGATGTAAAGCCATCATAAAATTGAGTCTAACATTTTAAATGATTGTTTCAGGATGCAAATAAGATGTGTGCTTTCAAGAGCTTTCTTTGAGGTGAGGCCTATTCATTTTTTTTAAAAAAAAAACAGTACCCAGAAGTACAGCTCTGTAAGCATTAACATTGACACTTACAGAAGACTCAGTTTCTCCATATCTACCTCACATTTCTAAATGTATATCATAAGTACAAAAAGCAGAACATTAATTATACATGTTAAATGGTTTATTTTTGCTGTTATCAGAATGTATCAAATTTCACTTAAATCAGTGACTTGAAGGTATTCATCATGTAACAGCGGGGAAAAAAAAACACAATCAAAATGATTGTGTTTAAAAAACCCATTCAACATAAGAAATCTGAATTCAAAACTCCTTAAAATTAACTTACTTTCAATGACGTCGAAGGATGTCCTATGAACAGCGTCCACTGTGTTGTGCTATAAATATTGTAAGCCCGCCACTTTCTGAAAGAAAACCTCCAACGATTCGAAAAATATGTTACATACAAGAAAAGACTTCTCACATTCTACCACATGTTTCCACTTGGCCAAATCATGTTGCAGCTATTCACAAGTCTTGTAATTCTTCCAATCAAATCCCGTCATTTTCTATTTTCGCAACTTTCAAAAAGAAAACATTTAAGATAATTTTCACAATCCTGGACTACTAATATCTTACCCTTCTTTGTCACTCATGTTCTACTTTTCCTATGACACTGATACTGCTTACTATGAAGCAGACTTACTTGCATCAGGTTTATATAGTCGGATTTTACAAAATGACATTATAATTAAAAGTTTTGGACCAATAATCTAGACAGCATTGCAGACTTACATTCCCTCTACTTCATGAACCTTTTGCAATTCCTCAGAAAACCTAAGGGGTCAAGATAAGTCTACCATGACCCCTTCTACCCATTCTAAACATTATTTGCCCTCCATCTTGTATCTTAATGCGACCGAAACACAAAATGGTGGACTCCCGTGACGCTTAAGGTTCGCTAAAAAAAGGCAGTCCTAAAAAAAGGTGGGAAAGTAATTTACAGAAAAACTACTAGAGACACTCTCACCAAATATAGATTAGCTCATACTACATAACAATCCCTTTCATTTTCACAAATTTGATTGAAATTCCATTTAGCCATTAAGCCTGTAGACCTCTCTAAGTACCGTGAGGTAAATTACTTCACAAAACACATATGAAGTGTTGGAATTGACAACCAATGAAAATGTTACTTTCATTTTCAATTTTTTTTCCTGACATTTGATTGGTTATGTACCTGAATATATATAAAGGAAGAGAAGGAAACACAGCCATTTTGACTACTACTTCCTGAACTACATTTCAAGAGCCTTTTCACCTCCCTGAAAATTAAATTGATAATTTGTAAGTGGCACTTTAAATTAATTTCTAAAAACGTTTTTGATAATTATTTACTGTCCCCCTGCTATAGTTATAGATACAGATAGACTCCTCTGTTATATTTATTGATTGACTTACACTTCTCTGCTATAATTATGAATTTACTTACTTTAAGTTCACTGTTAAAAAAAAAGAACTACCTGTCTGAACTTAAACCCAACAGTGCCCTAACTCTTCAAATTTAATTATTTTTTTTATGCAATTTACAGCAAAAAAATGGAAGGGGAGCAAGAAAAAAGTAATGTTTCCTTCGAGATTACATCCGAAGACATTGTAAATGAAGAAAATGTGGATGAAGATTTTATGGATCAATCTTTTGACGAACAATTTATTCAAACCTTACAAGAGACAGAAACATCCATGTTTGACGAGATACCAGATGATATAATGCTGGAAGTTTTAATGAACTATGAAAATAATAAATAATTTTTTTTTAAATCAAAATAAATAAATAAATAAAAAAACGAACAAAAACAACAAATAATTAACATACAGTATTACAAAAGTCTATCATTCTTTTATCCTTAAAGTTCGCTGCCCAGAACGCTTTCCGGTTCGCGAACTTGGCGCTTACCACGCAAAAAAAAAAATATATTTTTTTTTTTTTGGACCCTCCTAGGCGGTCGCCAGTAGGTAGTTATAGTTAGGATTTTTTTCAATGTTAAATCTGAAAATTCTATTTGGAATAACTTTGGCGCCGGTTGACGAATGTGCCTGAAAATTTCCTCAAAATGGCCTCGCGGCGTTCCGGTCCTTCCCTGAAAGTTTGGGGGGGATTCGTCAAGCGGGGGCCGAGATAAAAGGGGGGTCCCAAAACGCGTTTTCCCCATGTTAATTTCCATAGGGCGGTCGATTTCACTTTTAGCCCGAACGGCTGAATGGATTTCAACCAAACTTGGCAAAATTGTAGGGACTGGTAGCCCGATGTGCCTTTGCTATGTCTCAAGATATGTGCTCCAGTGGATTTTGAGTAATTAAGGTTCAAAAAAATATATATATCTATAGCAGCGCTCCGGTAAGCGCACCGGTACGCGCACCGGGCGCGCCACGCGACTTGCGCGCAGAAAGCTGATTGGCTCTGGGGTGTCTGTAAACATTCTAAACAGTCCGGAGCGGCCGCCATCTTGTTTCTCGGTAGGATCGAGACACAAGAGGTGGCCAAAACAAAGGGGGAAATGACCATAAGGGGGCAGAGTAGACCCCCCTTAACCCCCTAGGTTTGATGTGGGGGGCCATAAAAGGGCCCCACGGGGCAAAAAAAAATTTTTTTTTTTTTATTTTCGCGGGGGGAGCGCCCGGTATGCGCACCGGGTGCGCCACGCGACTTGCGCGCAGAAAGCTGATTGGCTCTGGGGTGTCTGTAAACATTCTAAACAGTCCGGAGCGGCCGCCATCTTGTGTCTCGGTAGGATCGAGACACAAGAGGTGGCCCAAACAAAGGGGGAAATGACCATAATGGGGCAGAGTAGACCCCCCTTGACCCCCTAGGTTTGATGTGGGGGCCATAAAAGGGCCCCACGGGGCAAAAAAAAAAATTTTTTTTTTTTTGATTTTCGCGGGGGGAGCGCCCGGTACGCGCACCGGGGAGCGTACCGGGGAGTGTACCATGGGGAAAAAGAATGACAGTTTTAAAAGTAGCTGATTAGAAAAAAAAATGTTTAGTTGTGTTTTTTATACATACACATACATATATATAAATGCATATGCACATATATATATGCATATATGTCTATATGTGTGCGTGTAGAGAGAGGTAGAGAGGTAGAGGTGTAGAGGTAGAGAGGTAGAGAGGTAGAGAGTAGAGAGTGAGTAATAGAGAGTAGAGAGTGAGTAGTAGAGAGTAGTAGAGAGCAGTAGAGAGAGTAGCAGAGTGAGTAGTAGAGAGTAGTAGAGTGAATAGTAGAGTGAGTAGTAGAGAGTAGTAGAGAGTGAGTAGTAGAGACTGAGTAGTAGAGAGTAGTAGAGAGTAAGTAGTAGAGTGAGTAGTAGAGAGCAGTAGAGAGTGAGTAGTAGAGAGTGGGAGAGAGTAAGTAGTAGAGAGTAGTGGAGAATATTCCAAAGTTTGGCACAGCACCACTTTCACAATGAGTCCAATCAAATCATATCACTTAGAGTACTTATTGAAGCGCTGAATCTTGGTGTATATTCAAATGCTTTTATTTTCCTTAAGTTTATGTACCACAGCCAGCCGAAACGTTTCGTTCTGTACAACAGAACTTCTTCAGGGCGTTCTTATTTCCTTCAAGTTATGTCGGTATCCCGTTGTCATATAACTAGATATTTCTTCCAAATGTTAGACGAGACATAAGTATATTCTTATTAAAAGTGACTAGGTATCAATTTTACCCACACAATTCGGGCAGACTTGAGTAATTTATAGCATCCTCAAAGTCAGTCTTTCAAAAATTCCAAAGTATAGGACATGATAATCCAAATCCAAATGTTTCTCAAGAAAAGTCATTTACAATCGTTCGGAATATCGGTGTTTGGGCAGATATGATCCAGGGACCCCCAGTATGCAAGGGGAATTAGTCCCCCCTCTGCAAAGGCGCCAGTGGCCTGCATTGCAGAGAGGTGTAACAAGGGTGTGGCCTCATTACACTTCTCTGCAATGCAGCTCCCTCGCGCATACTGGAGGCTCCTGGTGGACTAGTTGACCCCAGGGACCCCCAGTATGCAAGGGGAATTAGTTCCCCCTCTGCAAACACGGCAGTGGGCTGCGTTGCAGAGAGGTGTAACAAGGGGCATAGTCTCATTACACCTCTGCAATGCAGCCCCAGGCGCATACTGGAGGTTCCAGGTGGGCTAATTGGCCCCCAGGGGCCCCCAGTATGCAAGGGGAATTAGTTTCCCCTCTTCAAACATGCACGGGGGCTGCGTTGCAGAGAGGTGTAAAAAGGGTTGTGGCTTCATTACACCTCTCTGCAATGCAGTCCCCTGGCGCATACTGGAGATTCCTGGTGGGCTTTCAGGTCTTATATAGTTAGGAATTAGCATTAAAAAACCTTTGAAATTCACTGAAAAAACCACAGGTTTCACACCAGTTATAGTTAGAAATTAGCATTTAAAAAACCTTTGAAATTCACTGAAAAAACCATAGGTTTCACACCAGTTATAGTTAGGAATTAGCATTTAAAAAACCTATTAAATTCACTGACAAAACCAGTTATAGTTAGCTGGAAATTTTACTGATATAAAACCAATGAAATTCCACGTTATAGTTAGTTGGACTCACTATAACTTGCGCGTGCAATGCACTGCTGATGACGTCACATATTACATCACTCATGACATGGTCAGTGACATCACTCATGACATCACTGATGACACCATCCTTGTGACATAGTGACAGACCTCCTTTCACTGTAATGTAACCCTTGAAACACATATTCAAAAATAGAAACTGAAATTTAAAAAAAAAATGGAGATACCCATATCAGTTACAACAAGCAATTCAGTAATTCCACCATCTATATGCACATCCAGTCATTCACCAACAGTTCTATATAGTCACTCATACATATACTCACTCATCATATGAAGTGATACACCTATACATCCTGTTACACACCGACAGTCATCCAAAAGTTACTCACACACATACTCACACGTGCAAATAAACTATTGAACATCCATTTATTTGAATATAGAGTTATACACACACTTCCACCTTACTTGTATTGAAAATTACACATATTTATTCTCTTAAACAATCACTTATAGAAACACATACTTATTTAAACAGGAACTCTTACAATCTCTTACTCTCACATATACTCACTTATATACATCAATATTCACATATACTAGATTAAAACATATGTAGTTACTGATAAAGACACTAGTGAGACAGTCATTCACTCACTAACAAACACATATACACACTCATCCACCCATACAGTCCTGCACATATGCTGTCTTCAAAACACATACAAACAGAGAGTCAGTCACTCATGCATCTATGTGCTAAGTAATACCCCCACCAAACCATATAGACACTCATACTGATACTAAGAGAAATATCTAATAACCCATATACATACGCATGTAGCTACTTACCAACACATGTAGCCACTTATACACAAAGTGAAACACTAATATATATATTTAAATATTTAAACATTACTCACTAATATTTATTTTTCAGAAAGACACATATTCACTGGATGGTGTCATCAGTGATGTCATGAGTGATGTCACTGACCATGTCATGAGTGATGTAATATGTGATGTCATCAGCAGTGCATTGCACGCGCAAGTTATAGTGAGTCCAACTAACTATAACGTGGAATTTCATTGGTTTTATATCAGTAAAATTTCCAGCTAACTATAACTGGTTTTGTCAGTGAATTTAATAGGTTTTTTAAATGCTAATTCCTAACTATAACTGGTGTGAAACCTATGGTTTTTTCAGTGAATATATATATATATATATATATATTACCTACTGGCGGTTACCATAAGAAATCCCCATCATTCTATTTGGAATGACTTTGGCGCCGATTGAGGAATCTGCGCGTAATTTTCCTTAAAATTGCTTTGCTCCGCTCCTTCCCTGAAAGATTCGGGGAGATTCGTCAAGCGGGGGCCGAGAAAAAAGGGGGGTCCCAAAACACGTTTTCCCCATGTTAGTTTCCATAGGGACCTTTAGACACGGCTACAGCCCGAACGGCTGGATGGAATTACACCAAACTTGGCAAAATGGTAGGGCCTGGTATACAGATGTGCCTTTGCTATGTTTGGTAAAAATCCCTCCAGTAGTTCTTGAGAAAATTGAATTTGAAATTTTTCAAATGGCATTTTCCATGGGACCTTTAGACCGGCTACAGCCCGAATGGCTGAATGGAATTACACCAAACTTGGCAAAATGGTAGAGAAAGGTATGCAGTAGTGCCTTTTCTATATTTGGTGAAAATCCCTCCAGTAGTTGTTGAGAAAATTGAATTTGAGCAAATTATATATCTATATGCGCTCAACATTCTATTGGGAATAACTTTGGCGCCGATTGGGGAATCTGTGTGTAATTCTCCAGAAATTTGGCCAGCTCCGCTCCGCTCCTTCCCTGAAAGTTTCGGGGGGATTCGTCAAGCGGGGGCCGAAAGGGGGGTCCCAAAACGTGTTTTCCCCATGTTAATTTCCATCGGGACCTTTAGACACGGCTACAGCCCGAACGGCTGAATGGATTTACACCAAACTTTGCACAATGGTAGGGCCTGGTATGCAGATGTGCCTTTGCTACTTTTGGTGAAATCCCTCAAGTAGTTCTTGAGAAAATTGAATTTGAAATTTTTCAAATGGCATTTTCTATGGGACCTTTAGACACGGCTACAGCCCGAACGGCTGCACGGAATTACACCAAACTTGGCAAAATGGTAGGGACAGGTGTGCAGTAGTGCCTTTTCTATATTTGATGAAAATCCCTCCAGTAGTTGTTGAGAAAATTGAATTTGATCAAATTATATATCTATATGCGCTCACCTTACGCGCACCGTACACGTACGGTACGCGTACGTGCACACGGTACGCGTACGGTACGCGTACGTGCGCACGGTACACGTACCATACGTGCGCGTACCCTTACGTGCGCGAGCGTGTTTCTGATTGGCTGGCAGTCGACTGTCAACATTCCAAACTGTCCAAACCAGGAAGTATTGGCCACCATCTTGTTTTTCAGGAGAACTGAGGCACAAGAGAGCCCAAAACAAGAGTGGAAAACACAAAAAGGGGGCAGGGTAGAGACTCCCCAAACCTCTAGCCCTTCTCAGGGGGTCCCAAAAGGACCCCCAAGGGCAAAAGAAAAAAATCGAATAAATTGCGGGGTACGTGCACTGTACGCGTACCCCGCGATATAACAAAAAAATTAATTTATTATTTTGCACTTGGTGGTCCTTCTGGGACCCCCTGAGAAGGGCTATGGGGTCAGGGGGTCTCAACCCTGCCCCCTTTTCACGTTTCCACTCTTGTTTTGTGCTCTCTTGTGCCTCACTTCTCCTGAGAAACAAGATGGCTGCTCAGGTGGTCCCAGAAGGAAAATAACATATATAAACGTTATCCGCTAATAGAATTAGCATTTACAAAACCTTTGAAATTTATTGAAAAAAATATAGGTTTCACGCCTGATATAGTTAGGAATTAGCATTTAAATAACCTTGCAAATTCACTGAAAAAACCATTGGTTTCAAGCCTTATAAAGTTAGGAATTAGCATTTAAAAAAACCTTGCGAATTCACTTAAAAAACCATAGGTTTCAGGCCTTATATAGTTAGGAATTAGCATTTTTTTTAAAACTTGCAAATTTACTTTAAAAACCATAGGTTTCAGGCCTTATATAGTTAGGAATTAGCATTTTAAAAACCTTGCAAATTCACTTAAAAAGCCATAGGTTTCAGGCCTTATATAGTTAGGAATTAGCATTTAAAAAAACATTGAAATTGCTCCTATATAGTTAGTTGTACTAACTATATTTCGCGCACCCGCAGTCCACTGCTGATGATGTCACATATTACATCATTCATGACATGGTCAGTGGCATCACTGATGACATCTCAAATGACATCACTGATGGCATCACTGATGACATCTCATTTGACATCACTGATCACATCACTGATAATATCATTCATGTGATAATACGATGCACCTCCTCACACTCTAATATAACCTTTGATAAAGCCAGTGTTAAATACAGACCACCATTCATGAAACCATTGACACACCAATACCAGTTACTACATACGCGCTCACTGATTCCTAGGTCTACACACACATTCACTCATTCACCCATAGAATCACTCATACATACAGTCACTCATCAATACAACACTATCATATGCACTCATACACCTATACAGACACTCACACACTGCCACTCATCCATGGAGTTACTCACTAAGCATGGGCGAATTTTGCGGATTTGCGAACTCGCAATCCGCAAAATCTGTGAATTCTCGCGAATTTGCGGATTTTTTTTTTGTGTTCGCGCGGGTTTCTGCCAGTTCGCGAGGGTTTTGTACAATTTCGCAAACGCGAACTTACCTGTCGGGTCGCAAGTTTTGCGAACTTGTTGTTTCTACGTGTCCAGCCTGTTTGGGACACTCTTCTTCATCACTGCCACTCTCTGTCACCACTGCCACTCTCTGACTACTCATGCCACCCTCTGGCCCACCCATGCCACCCTCTGTTTCATCACAGCACCCTCTGGTTGTCCAGTGTACATTATTGTGGCAAAGCAAAGCACACCTTCCCTGCCTCAAGTGACCTGAATTAATTTGGGGCTGATTAATGTGTCACAGAATATTTTTTTAGCTGGCACCTGCTTCCTTAGTGCTTCCTGATAAGTGATCTTTTGCACTTGCTAAGTGCTTTCATTGTTGCAAAATTAGTTACAACACCTGCCCTGCCCCAACTGACAATAATGAATTAGGGGCTGATTAATGTGTCACTGGATTTGAACTTCCAGCCTGGCTCCTGCTTGTCTGCCTTAGCTGTAATTCAGGACCTTTGTGTAACTATTCTGAGGGTCAGAGCAGGGTCACATAATAGTTGCAAGTAGGCAACTGAACTCTGGAGGGGCCCCTCAGGAAGCACTACAGGAAATGGCTACTAATGATGAGCTTGAACTTTTGAACCTGGTAAGTAGTTTCAGTTTTGCTAAGATCGTATTTCTGCAATTTAGCGCTTATTCGCGGGGCGCGAAGTTGAACTGGGAAGCCGCGAACTCACGCGAACAGTGCGAGCAAGCCATAAAATCCGCTGCTCGCGTATTTGCGGATTTTGCGGGAAATTCGCGAATCTCGCGGATTGCGAATTTACCGAAAATCCGTAAAATCCGCAGGCGTAACGGATTTTCCGCCCATGCTTATTACTCACACACCTAGTCAGTCATGCAAAGAATCAATCACACTTCCATTTCCTCAACTATACAGTTATACACACAACACCTTACTTATTCTTTTTTTTTTTTTTTTTTTAAAACCTTTATTTATGAATGCACAGTACACAGCGTCTGCCTACAACTCCGCAGGGCCGGACGCTATGACATAAACGGATGGTTGAAAAGTAAATTTGGAGACAGTACGTTGTTAAAGCAATCTCTCGAGACTACATTGTCGGATGGAACATAGCACCATATCAATTAGGATAGGAAAGGTTTAATTTTATGATTTTGTCGAAAAGAACAACAACACACAAACACATGGTATCATAATGGCAAGGGTCGCGGGAGGGGGGGGAAGGGGGGAAAGAACGCTAATAAATAAAGGAGCACATATGGCGAGGGGGGGGCGAGCACGAGGGAGAAAGCAAAGGCTATAGTGGAAATTGGAAAAGGAACGTCAATCATGGAGAAGAGGGGAGAGGAACCTCATAGTCTAGCGGAGGGGAGCAAATGTCTCCGCGGTACGAATTCCACTGAGCCCAGACCCTGGACCATTTCTTGGGACGCCCCCGCGCCTCATACACAGTTTTTTCTCGGAACATGCACCAGTCCATGTTCTCTTTCCAGGCACTGAGCAATGGTAATCTAGGGGAGCCCCAGAGCTGCGCTATATCTCTCTTTGCGACCATGTTGCCCAGAGTAACCCAAAGTGTCAGGGCAGCATTACAATCCGACGGTTCCCACACATTGAGCAGGCAACGTCGTGCTTCGGGAAGGAGGGGGATCCCGGTGACACGACCCATAAAATCATGCACTCTAGACCAAAAGGCTGCAATCATCGGGCATTCCCACAGAACATGAAGGAAGGTACCATCCATACCACATCCACGCCTGCACCGTCCATCCGAAACCAAACCCATTCGTACCAGACGCATTCCGGTCAGATACACACGGTGGAGGATCTTCAACTGGACAAAACGAAGCCGAGCCAGGATAGCCACCTCCTTAGGGGAGGATACAGCTGACTGCCAGTCCTCATCATCGAGTTCGAGCCCATCAGCCGTCCAGGAAGCACAAAGTTTCTCAAGTTGGTCAGCCCTGTTGTTGACAAGCTTTTTGTATATTAGGGAAATAGTGCTATCGGGGACATGGCCGTCTAAAACACGATCCTCCAAAGGGGAGGACTGCGGAATATCGGTACCAAAGGGAAAGACGGAGGACAGGGCATGTCGAACCTGCATATATCGGAAGTGCTCCCTATCATCGAGCCGGTATTCCAATTTCAATACCTCAAAGGATTTCACAGCGCCCCGTGCCCACAGATCCTCCACCTTACTGATCCCAATCATGTCCCACTTCTCAAATCCTTTCGTCTTCCACAGATTACCCAACCGATCCGAGTCATACAATGGCGTCATACGCGTCAGCCTACCACCCCAGCCCGTGGCCACAGTAGCATCTCTCCATGCCCGCACTGCACACTTCGTCGGGCCTGTAAGGAGTCGAAAGGGTGACTTTAAGTACAGAGCCCTATTAAAGTTGCCACCGGGCAATAATAGTTTATCCAAAGCAAAGGCGGGAGCAGGTTCCGAAGCGTACGTCGCATGGTTGATAGCGCTCAGGTGTGAGGCCCAGTAATAGCGTCTAATTTCCGGCAACGCAATACCACCATCATACTATGAGAGGGTGAGCTTGGACAAGGCAATACGGGCACGACCATCCCAAATCAGTTGTCGCTGTAAACTCTCAACCTCACGGAAGTAGCGAGCAGGGACAGGATCGAAAAAATTCTGCAGGGCGTAAAGAAACCGGGGGAGCGACATCATTTTAAAGAGTGCTGCTCGGCCCAATGGGGATAGGGGCAATTCACGCCACCGTCGCACGTCCTGCTTGAGTCTGCGGAGCGGAGCATACAAGTTCCGCTCATAGCGGACCGAAGAGACCATAGAGACATAGATCCCCAAATACTTGAAGCCGTCAGTCGCTACCAATATGGGAAACCTGCGAGGCAGAGGCGGCAGCGCCCCGGCTATAACGTAAACACAGGACTTGGTCCAGTTGATGACTAATCCCGAGTTCTTACCAAAGGACGTGAGAACGTCGAAGAGGACGTTAAGCGACTTTTGAGGGGAAGTAAGATAAAGAAGGATGTCATCCGCGTACAAGGAGACACGATCCTCAAGATCTGGAGACCATCGGATCCCCTTAATAGAGGGTTCCCACCGAAGCCACGCAGCAAGGGGCTCAAGCGCCAATGCGAATAGAAGCGGGGAGAGCGGACAGCCCTGACGAGTGCCACGGCCTAAGGGGAAGGGGTCAGAGCATCTACCATTTACCACAACCTGAGCCAATGGTCGTTCGTAAAGGAGCCTGACCCATGCGATGAAGTTAGGACCAAAGCCAAACTTAGCGAGAGCCGCCCAGAAATAGGGCCATTTGATAGTGTTGAAAGCCATAGTGGCGTCTAAGGAGGCGACCACTGCCGGCTCGGCGAGAATTGGAGCCCTCGCGAGAACACTGTGGAGCCTACGCAGGTTAAGGGCCGTGTTCCTATGCGGGATGAAACCGGATTGATCCGGATGGATCAAGTCGCAAATCACCTTCAGCAACCGATTGGCCAGAACCTTGGCCAGGATTTTGGGTTCCGCGTTCAGCAGAGAGATGGGGCGGTAGGAGGTGCAGCGGTCACGAGGCTTGCCATCCTTATAAATGACCACTATGGTAGCTAGGCGCTGCTCGAGGGGGAGGCTTCCAGCCTCAACCGCCTCGAGAAACATGTTGCGCAGATGGGCGGCCATCTTGTCCGGACAAAGTTTGTAAAGTTCAATGGGCAGTCCATTTGGGCCCATCGCCTTTCCCGAGCGTAAAGATCGGATAGCAAGGGCAATCTCATCAACGGTGAAAGGGGCCTCCAGGACAAGACCATCTTCATCTGAAACAGTAGGCAGGGCGATATCTCGCAGTAGCAGCCTGGAATCAGCCTCATCTCGATCACTAACAGGCGTATAAACCTTCCGGAAGTGGTCCACAAAGCAATCAACAATTTCACCAGGGTCGGAGACACTCTCACCGGATTCGCGAACAATGACAGGCACAACACGACTCGCTCGTTCAGCCTTATCCAGCCATGCCAGGAGCTTGCTAGCTTTGTCACCCACATCATACAGTCGGCCTAGTTGATTCGCTCGCATCAATTTAGCAGCATCAGTGACACAAGCTTTGTAGTCAGCTTGTTTTACTTCCAAAGTGTGCAACAATGCAGGCGGGTCATCCCCACCCAACTCACTTTCAAGCGCAGTGATCTCAGTTTCAAGAGCCAGAACAGCCTCCCTCTTTACCCTACGCTCAGCAGCAATGAGTGATAGAGCGGAACCCCTGATAACCGTCTTGAAGGCCTCCCAAAGAACAGTAGGGGAGGTGACCGAGCCCACATTCTCATCAAAGTAACAATCAATTGCCTTCACCAAATCTGAGCGGAGCCGGGGGCTTCGGAAATGCCAGGAAGGGACCGGGGGGATCCTGTTACCAAGTAGACCACCTACAGAAATCTTAATCATCAAGGGGGAATGGTCCGAGATACCCCGGGGAAGATGTCGTACCTCCCGGACAGTGGACAGAGTGGAAGCTAACATAAAGAAATAATCGATACGAGAGAGGCTGCCATGCGCACCAGAGTGAAAAGTATACTGCAGGAGTGTAGGGTGTAGTGAGCGCCAAACATCCACCAGGCCAAAAGTATCAGCCATCTCATTGAGCCACATCTGGGACGGCAGCAGGACTCTAGAGGGAAGCCGATCACATTCACCAGACATAACAGAGTTGAAGTCCCCGCCCAAGATTAACAATCCATCAGGAAGGCCAAGAAGAGTCCTGCCAAGATCAGCATAGGTGGTAGCCTGCAGCCCCGGGGGAATATAAACAACAACCAGCACAATCTGTTTACCCTCCCACCTCCCGGAGACAGCAGCGTACCGCCCGCGGTCGTCAAGGATAACCTCGTCAATAGCAAGAGCTAGGGAGGACTTCACCATGATACCCACACCCCGGGACCCAGAGGTGAAACCAGCATGTGCGACCAGGCGGTAACCCCGGCGGTCGAGGGCCTTACAAGCATTTCCGATTAAGTGGGTCTCCTGAAGGAACACAACATCGGGGGCATGGCGCCTCAAAAATTGTAACACAATGCCCCGCTTGATCCTGTCACCAAACCCGTTGACGTTCCAAGAAAGAACCCGCATTTCACCCCCCCCCATTGCGGCAAAGGCAATCCACCCCAACCCCCCTCCACAACCCCAAGTTCGGAATAATTGCAATCAGTGAAATACCATGAAAAATGAAACATAACAAACAAAACGAAACACAACCAAGTCCCCAGGAACCATCCCCCAAACAGAAACCCGTCACAACATCCCCCTCCCTGCACCCCTGCTGACTAAAAAGCCACCCCCAACTGCAGTGTGCCTGTCGCCCCATCTGATCTACACAAAGAACCCCCCGAGGAGGAAGGGAGAAATCACCCGTTCCCGCACCGCCACGGGCATAAACATAGAGCACACAGGTAATTTACTCTGTACAGTACGTAGTCTCAATCCGGAACTCCGGGGGCCCATATTACTCCTGGGCCGTTGCACCACCTTCCGCACCACCAGGGCCACCGCTCTCAGAGTCATCTGTCGGCAACGAGTCTAACCAGTCGGCAGCACGCTCCGGCTGATCAAAAAAGTAGGCACGTTCTCTAAACTCAATCCGCAGTCGGGCTGGAAACAACATGGCGCACTTCAGTCCCCGGTCTCTCAGGCGACGCTTCACTCCGAGAAACCCAGATCGTTGTCGTTGCACTTGGGGAGTGAAATCAGGATAGATGGAGATAGAGTTATTGTCATATTTCAACGGGCCGTGTTTACGGGCGGCCTGGAGGATAGCGTCTCTATCTCGATAGTGAAATAGCCTTGCAATGATAGGCCTCGGCGGGCCTCCTGGTTTCACGTGTCCTCCTGGAAAACGATAGGCGCGCTCTACGGCAAAGAACTTACTGAGTCCAACCGGAGCAAGTTTAGCAACGATAAGTTCTTCGACCAATAAATCGATCGAGGCAGCACCATCGCTTTCCGGCACTCCAACTAGGCGTATGTTGTTCCGCCTGGCCCTGTTGTCGTAGTTTCTCCATACGTTTAAGCAGCAGATCATGCGAGGCACGCAGATTCCCAATCTCAGATTGCGCCTCCGCCATGTCCGTCACCAGGCTCGACACCTTCAGGTCTAGTGCCTTCACCCTCTCGTTCGTTTTGGCTAGATCGGCCCGAATAAGAGTAACATCCACAGCCACCGTGTCTATCTTGGACACGATGGCTTCGTATTGCTGACTCATATCGGCCTTAAGTCCAGAGATGGCAGCCAACAGGTCTTGGAGCGATACTTCAGAAGAAGACGACATGTCCGTTTGAGGTCCTTCAGCGCCCACGCTGGTGACACCGGGGGAGCCTCTCGGCTGGGTGTAGCGTTCGATCATATTGGACTGGATCAACACCCCCCCCCCCCCCCCCCGGGTTACAGTCTTCCTGCGTTTTTCGGCCTCAAGTTTTGTCGCCATGTTGCAATCGGTGGCGGCCGAGAACCCAAAAGGGGCAGTGGGACGGAGAAAAATCCAGAAACTCCGAAGTGAAGAGGGAATACCGCAGGCCTCCTTGCCAGCCCAAGGATGGAAAGTGTGCACTGTGAGGGCAGCAGGCGAAGACAGAGTAGGAGGAGACAGAGACAATGAGGCCGGAAACCGAAAGTGAAAGTGGTACACCACCGGTGGGCCAGATGCCAGGCAGCCGTTGTTGTTGCATTACAGCTCGGCCATAGTAGGCAGCCGAGTCCCCGGTCGCGTCCGTGGGCAGGCCAGAAAGTTGAAGACGACAGAAAAATGGTCCCCGAGGTCCGATTTCGACCAAAAAAGGATCGTCAGCATCAGTGAGAGTAGCACTTCAAAAGCCCGTCGAAATGATCAGGATAAGTGTAGGATAGATAAAGAAGGGCGGCGCGGGTCTCGGGAGCTCTCTGCTCACGCGACCATCTTGGATGCCCGCGTAGCTCCTCCTCCAACACCTTACTTATTCAAACATATACTAACACATACTTACTCAATTATACAATCACTGATACAAGTAAACAATGATCCATACAGCCACTCGCACATTCACTGGCTCTCATGTATAGTCATTTATTTATGCCAACTCTCACATGCACTGTGTTTTACATATGTACTTACTTTGACATGTAGGACTGAGATATCCATTCACTCACCAACACACCCATGCACACAGTCAACCGCCCATATAGCTGTTTCAACATGCACTCTTGAACTCATACACCTAGTGAATCAACTGCTCACACATCTATGCACAGAGTCACACAACTCCCAGCCACCCACACACACACTCAGTCTCCCATTCAAATACTTGGGCAACCAATCAATAACCCATATAGCCACTCATATAGCTACTGATCAACACATGCAGCAGCTTACACAACAACAGACATACTGATGCACACATTCAGACAGTTTAGTCACTAACCCATGCATTTAGTAAGACACATTTAATCACTCACTCATTCAGTCAGTCACGCACCTACTAAATCCTTCATCCAGACACTTAAACATCCACTCATTCTTCAATATGCAAAACATATATAAACTTTACAGAAACACACAGTCACTGGATGATGTCATCAGTGATGTCATCAGTGATATCAAATGAGATGTCATCAGTGATGTCATTTGAGATGTCATCAATGATGTCATCAGTGATGTCACTGACCATGTCGTGAATGATGTAATATGTGACATCATCAGCAGTGGATTGCGGGTGCGAGAAATATAGTTAGTACAACTAACTATATAGGAGCAATTGCAATGTTTTTTTAAATGCTAATTCCTAACTATATAAGGCCTGAAACCTATGGTTTTTTAAGTGAATTTGCAAGATTTTTAAAATGCTAATTCCTAACTATATAAGGCCTGAAACCTATGTTTTTTTAAAGTTAATATATATGTTAATATATATATATATATATATATTCACTGAAAAAACCATAGGTTATAGACCATATATAGTTAGGGATTAGCATTTACAAAACCTTAATTTACTTGCACAAAACCATTGAAATTCGCATATATAGTTAGTTGCACTAACTATATATCGCGCACCCGCAATCCACTGCTGATGATGCCACATATTACATCATTCATGACATGGTCAGTGACATCACTGATGACATCTCAAATGACATCACTGATGACATCTCATTTGACATTACTGATCACATCACTGATGATATCATTTATGTGATAATACAATAAACATCTTCAGACTCTAATATAACCTTAGATACAATCAGTGTAAACAGACACTCACAGACTGTCACTTATCCATGGAGTTACTCACACACCTAGTCAGTCATGCAAAGAATCAATCACACCTCCATTTTCTCAACTATACAGTTATACACACCTTACTTATTCAAACATATACTAACACATATTTACTCTCTTATACAATCCCTGATACATGTTCACAATGATCCATAAAGCCACTCACACATTCACTGGCTCTTATGCACAGTTATTTATATATGTCAACTCTCACATGTACTGTGTTTTACATATGTACTTACTTTGACATGTAGCACTGAGAAATCCATTCACTCACCAATACACTCATGCAGACAGTCAACCGCCCATACAGCTGTTTCCACATGCACTTTTGAACCCATACATATAGTGAATCAACTGCTCACACATCTGTGCACAGAGTCACACACCTCCCAGCCACCCACACACACACTCAGTCTCCCATACAAATACTTGGGCAACCAATCAATAACCCATATAGTTACTCATATAGCTACTGATCAACACATGCAGCAGTTCACAGAACAACAGACATAATGATGCACAAATTAAGACAGTTTAGTCACTAACCCATGCACTCAGTGAGACACATTTAATCACTCACTCATACAGTCAGTCATGCACCTACTAAATCCTTCATCCAGACACTTATACATCCACTCATTCTTCAATATGTAAGACATATTTTAACTTCACAGAAACATACAGTCACTGGGTGTTGTCATCAGTGATGTCATCAGTGATGTCACTGACCATGTCATGAATGATGTAATATGTGACATCATCAACAGTGGATTGCGGGTGCGCGATATATAGTTAGTGCAACTAACTATATATGCGAATTTCAATGGTTTTGTGCGAGTAAATTAAGGTTTTGTAAATGCTAATCCCTAACTATATATGGTCTATAACCTATGGTTTTTTCAGTGAATTTTCAAGGTTTTGTAAATGCTAATTCCTAACTATATATGGTCTATAACCTATGTTTTTTTCAGTGAATTTCAATGGTTTTTTAATAGCAAATATCAAAAGCTGTAAAATGTCAAGTACGTGGTAGGTAAAAACATTTTCGTATTTATGCACGCTGATGTGCTTTGAACGCTGACACCCCCCCTACTCTTTTCTTTTAGGAGTATTCTCTCTTTGCAGATAGTGAAGGGTAGGTAACACAGGCCTTTGCCCCCGTTGTAATCCGTCGTGCCTGCTTCCCTCTCCATTTGATTGATTGTTATCCTAGCATTTATTGTTTTGGAATTGGTTCTCTTTGGTTCATTCTCTATTTACAAACAAGCACAGAGTCGCAATACTCTGTTTAGTCTTTGCAGATAGTGAAAAATCGTTAAAAAAACAAAAGGAATCAAGCAAAATCAGTAGGCCACTGATGGGATCTCTTTTTGACCTCGCTAAAATAGAAACATTATGAACAACCCCTCATGACAAATACGAAACTAGTGAGAGGAACTGAGCTCGACACCATGATGTCTGCAAGACAGCTCGGCTCCGCCGCCCACCCCACCCAAAATAACGACAAACACTATGCAAATATAATAAATATATACAACACACCAGCAAAGTAACAGGCTAAAACGTTTTATTAAATAACTATTTACATGGCAGCCAGCTGCAACATCGATCCAAACAAGCCTTTGTATTTTAGGCTCAAAATAAACCATCAATAGTAAGATTTTCATAGGTAAGTGTAGGTTCATGGTTTTCCATCCACAGACTAAAAGCCTGGAGTGGGAGTGAAAGAACAATAACTAGGTAAGAAGGAAGGCAGAGGTTGTGGGAAGGACTCTGGATATGGTATGTTGCTTGGTCCCTGAGATGCTTCGATGTCACTGCCTTGCACAAATGGCATAAGTCCTGGATGTTGGGTGCCATAGTTAAGGGTTCCGAGCAACGCTTATAACACTGTCTGAAGCTTATTTGCACCTGCTGCAACTTCACTATTCTCAAAGTAAATGGGGGCTGTTTGTGGACCTGACTGCATTGGAAAACAATGTGATGCGGTGCCTCCCTGAACCACTTGACGGAGGCCCCCGAGATAATTGCACCTGCTCCACACCTTGTCCCACAATCCGTTTGACCTGAAGACACGTCCTGGGGTGCCCTGGTCCGACCATCACATATACCTGTGCCAGGAGACGGCATGGGGTGCAGTAGAAGGGAGAGGCGGCGCGAACGAGCCTCCCCCACCTCCCCAGGTGGAGGTTTCTCAACTACACCCCAGCGCTTTACTCGACCAGCTGACTTGCGCCCGCTATTGCGACACAGTGCCTCGCTCGGCCAGCTGAATTGTGCCTGCTCTTGCTATTACAATGTCTCACCCGCCATCCAACGGAATTGCACCCAATCTTGCGGTACAGTGACAGGCAGCTGCTACGGAGCTCACGAAATGGCGGTCGGCTCCACAGACTTGGGCCTGGCCTGCAAAGATGGCTCTAGGCAACCGTGGAACTCGGACGCTTGACTGCTAGGGCATGGGCCCCATTCCCAAAAGAGTCCCCTCAGCCTTGAAGATTCTACAACAGTCACCGGGACCCCCCACTCCCGTAGACTTCCGGTGAGGAGCGTCTGCCATGATTGCTCGCGGAATGGCCACGACGTAGCCACGAGATGGTGGTGCTCTCATGTTGACGCCAGCTTCAGTCTGAAACATCCAAAAACACTGTAGACTACCAATTCGATCAGTGCCGGTGGAGCCCCAACGTGACCCGGTAGAGAAGAACTTGCCCTCCCCTCTTTGACTGATTGTTCTTGTTGCCTGCTCCTTCTCTTGTCATTTAACAGAACTTTTTGGACTGCTGAAAGGGGTTGTGTTCCGACCGCTGGTTGGTGGAGACATTTTGACTATATTCTGGACCTGCGTTGTCGCGTAATGCGTCATATGACGCGCCGCATTAGCGCACCCGGAAGTGCTCCGGTGCGCGAGGCGCAGCTTCCCAGAAACGATCCAGAGCGCGGCGCGCAGCGAGTAACGTAAGCATAACAGGTCATGTGACTTGTTAATAAAACTTTTCATTGGTTCATTTTACTTTTGTTAATCTAATGATGAAAGGCTTGGTCATATGACCTAAAAATAACGCTTTTCATTGCTTTCGAACATTTTTTTTTCCTAAATGATGAAAGCCCCACCTTTTTTTTTCTCGCTCTGACTTGTAAAGCAAAGGACCCAGATGCATTTACAGTTTATCACTAACAATGTTGCAGGCTAATGTATTTTCCCGGGAAATTTACAACTGTCCTGCAAGTAAAATATTCCTATTTCGAGAAAAAGGGCGTTTCTTCGTCCCATGAGGGAGCCGTTTAGCAAAAGAGGCTCGGCCTGCTGTCTTAGTCGCTGATAGGCATGAATATCGGATTCTTATCAATCACTTTATGTTGCAGGAGTGGAAAACACAACAGCCCTTGACCATTTATCTTTACTGCATTCCTGCGTATTATACCTTTCAACCGTCATGTAATCGGGCTGCTTTATTTCACTTGCCTTTTACTCATTCGAAAACAGTGGCTATTAGTCAAAACTATACCAAAAAAGGTACTACTACCATGTTTTGTTTTAAAAACCTTTATTGTGTAAATGTCAGTATACAAATACGGGCCTATAACCACGTGGGCCGGCCACGGATCAAACTGGAATCATATATGATGAGGGGACATTTACACTGTAAAAGAACGTAACGAGCGGGCCATTAGGTTGCAAGAACTAAGGTGTCTAACAGTTGCGGAATCGGGGAACGTACATTTTATAATTAAAGTACGACAGGGCCAGTTACAATAAAATTATCTAGATATACATTTGCGGGCAAGTACCATGAGTGACGTTAATTCGAACTTTCAATAGTACAGTAATCAATAACAAATCAGAACTTAATATCAATAGGGATGTCCAAATGTTCAATCAATTCTCGTCCCCACCCGCCATGTGCTTCAAAACTGCATACGTATCTCGTGATATCAAGGTTGGGCAACCAGTACACAACAAGGAGTTACGAGTCACATTTATACCGGCGCCATTTTGTGCGTTCCGGGCAGGTCCAGGATATAGTCAAAATGTCTCCACCAACCAGCGGTCGGACCAAACACCTTTCGGCAGTTCAAAAAGGTTCCGTTAAATGACAACAGAAGAAATAGGCAACAAGAACAATCAGTCAAAAGAGGGGACGCTTTCGTGAATGGGGCCCATGCCCTACCAGGCAAGCGTCCGAGTTCCAAGGTGTCCCAGGGCCATTTTAGTGGACAAGGCCCAAATCCAAAGAGCTGGCCACCATTTTGAGAGTCCTGTTGCAGCCGGCTATCGCTGCACCACAAGAGTAACCGCAATTCAGCTAGATGGCGGGTGAGTCACTGTACCGCAAGAGCGGGCGGAACTCAGCTGGATGGGGGGTGAGGCACTGTGCCGCAAGAGCGGACGGAACTCAGCTGGAAGGCGAGTGACACGCTAAGAGGCGCCCCACTGCAGATGAGGTGCCTCCCCCTGGGGAGGCGGGAGAGGGCCGTTTGCGCCGCCTCCCCCCCCCCCTCCCGGGCACCCCACGACGTCTTTCGGCGCAGCATTGTAGGATAGCCACACCAGTGCGGCAACTTGCTGGACACCACCTCGGTGCCATCCGGATCTCGACGCGTTGTGCTGCCTTTGGCCTATTTGCACATCGGTCCGCTACTGATGCAGCCTCACAGGCCAACGGATTTTGTAGGCTTTTTATAGCCCAAAGCCGCATAACAGGTCATGTGACTTGTTTATAAAACTTTTCATTGGTTCATTTTACTTTTGGTTTCCTAATGATGAAATGCTTGATCATATGACCTAAAAATAACACTTTTCATTGGATTGAAACATTTTTTTTTCCCAAACGATGAAAGCCCCACCTTTTTTTTTCTCACTCGGTAATCCAAAAAGGTTCCGTTAGATGACAACAGAGTGGACAGGCAACGAGAACCATCAGTCAAAAGAGGGGAGGGCAAGTTCTTCCCTACCGGGCCACGTTGAGGCTCCACAGGAAGTCATCGAATTGATAGTCTACAGTGTTTCTGGATGTTTCAGACTGAAGCTGGCGTCAGCATGAGAGCACCACTATCTCGTAGCTCTGTCATGGCCATTCCGCAAGCAATCATGGCAGCCGGTCCCCACCGGAAGCCTGCGGGAGTCGGGGGCCCCGATGACTTTTGTAGAATCTTCAAGGCTGAGGGGACGCTTTCGAGAATGGGGCCCAAGCCCTAGCAGACAAGCGTCCGAGTTCCAAGGTGTCCCAGGGCCATTTTAGTGGACCAGGCCCAAATCCGAAGAGCCGGCTGCCATTTTAAGAGTCATGTTTCAGCCGCCTATCGCTGCACCGCAAGAGTGGGCGCAATTCAACTAGATGGTGAGCGAGACGCTGTAGCCGCAAGAGCGGGCGGTAAACAGCTGAATGGCGGATGAGGCACAGTGCAGCAAAAGCGGGCGGAAAACTGCTGATTGGTGACTGAAACGGTAAAAGGGCGCCCCACTACAGCAGACGAGCCTCCACCTGGGGAGGCCCGTTCATGCCGCCTCCCCCCCCCCCGGGGCGCCCCACGCTGTTTTTCGGTGCAGCATTGTAGGATGCCAAAACCAGTGTGGCAAGTAAAGGACATCACCTGGGTGCCGTCCAGATCTCGGCACGTTGTGCTGCCTTCGGACTATTCGCACAACAGACCGCTACTGACGAGACACAGTGCAGCAAAAGCGGGCGGAAAACCGCTGAATGGCAAGGGGGTGCTGTCCAGATCTCGGCGCGTTGTGCTGCCTTCGGACTATTCGCACAACACACCGCTACTGACCATTGTTGCTGTGTTTAATTTTTTTTTTTTAACGTGTTTACTGTTTTCGGTGCTTTGTATATATTTATAAGTTATTAAAGTGTTATAATCCTACTACTTTGTTGGAGTGCTATATATTTTTAATGTGACACATAATTGTGAAGACTTTGATGTACAAAAAGGCATCCCTGGAATCTTCTGCTTCAGGCTCGGTCCAACACACCCTCACAGTGAGAATCCCCTCCCCAATCACAATACAGGATCGTTATCAGATAGTAGGAACGCGTGTGGTGTGACGGATCTCATAGGGTGGGGGCCTTGATCTACTGTAACTCCTTTGAAGAGGGGTGATTCTTTACAGTTGAGGCCATAAACTACATCCGCAGGGCTAGGTGATAGCCTGGGACCGGCCTGGACAATCAGACACAAAGGGAGAGGAGTGTCAGAGGGTGGGGTAGTGAATAGGGTGAAAGGGAGGTGTCGGGCGGGCACAGGGTGTGATTCTCAGGGAAGAGCAGCGCAGATGGAGGGAGGTTTATGGCCCATGCATGAGACAGAGAACGGGGGTGACCAATGCGTGGGGGAGATGCTTGCGAGGGTGGGGAGCCATGCTGAGGATCGGCGGCGTGCAGAGAGTGGGTCTGGTCAAGGCATCTAAAATGGCTGCCGTGCACGACAAAAGTGTGGCATTGGAAAAAAAGCAAGATGGCGCAGACAATGTTTATCAATACGGATTAATTTATAACAATTATTTTTAAGAATATATTTACTCGCAGTGTCAAAATGGCGGTCAACACTTCCTGATTTCCTTCGAATCGAACGTTAACAGACGTCACGCAGCAAAAAAAAAAAACGCTCATGCGTTCACAATTATGTGTCACAATAAAAATATATAGCACTCCAACAAAGTAGTAGGATTATAACACTTTAATAACTTATAAATATATACATTGCAACAAAAACAGTAAACACCTTAAATTTTTTTTATTAAAACAGAAGCAACAATGGTCAGTAGCGGTCTGTTGTGCGAATAGTTCCAAGGCAGCACAACGTGCTGAGTTCTGGACGGCACCCAGGTGAAGAACCATTCCTTCTTTAAACCCCATGGTGACCAACTATAGTTTATAGATTTCCTTGTGTTTCTTAATAGCATTGGTGTCTGCACACTTCTTTGTCGATTCTGTGAACATGACAGCTGCTTCATAGACAGACGATATCTTTGTTAAGTCATTAGTGTTAAGTGTGTCTGAAACTACAGTGCCCTTCTGTTTTACTTTCCTCAGACAATACAGAGTTTTGTGTGTTGTTCTTCTGAGCGACAATTATTCCAGAGGTTTCAGGTTCACTTGTTTGGTCCTGCAGTGAGTTAACAGCTTCAGAGACTTCATGTTTATTTGCTATGTCCTGCTGTGCGTCAACTGCTTCAGAGACGTCAGCCTCATTTGTTATGTTTGACTATATCCTGGACCTGCCCGGCCGCGCCCAAAATGGCGCCGGTATAAATGGGACTCGTAACTCCTTGTTGTGTACTGGTTGCCCAACCTTGATATCACGAGATACGTATGCACCGTATGCGCCCCTGGGTGCTGCACTGGTTTTGGTATCCTACAATGCTGCTCCAAAAAATGGCGTGGGGCACCCCGGGGGGGGGGGGGGGGAGGCGGCGTGAACGGGCCTCCCCAGGTGGAGGCTCGTCTGCTGTAGTGGGGCGCCCCTTTACCGTTTCAGTTGCCATTCCACCCGCTTTTGCTACACTGTGCCACTTCCGCGATTCAGCTGTTTACCGCCCGCTCTTGCGGCTACAGCGTCTCGCTCACCATGTAGTTGAGTTGCTCCCACTCTTGCGGTGCAGCGATAGGCGGCTGCCACAGGACTCTTAAAATGGGGGCCGGCTCTTCGGATTTGGGCCTGGTCCACTGAAATGGCCCTGGGACACCTTGGAACTCGGACGCTTGTCTGCTAGGGCTTGGGATCCATTCTCCAAAGCATCCCCTCAGCCTTGAAGATTCTACAAAAGTCTTGGGGGCCCCCGACTCCCGCAGGCTTCCGGTGGGGAGCGGCTGCCATGATTGCTTGCGGAATGGCCACGACGGAGCTACGAGATGGTGGTGCTCTCATGCTGACGCCAGCTTCAGTCTGAAACATCCAGAAACACTGTAGACTACCAATTCGATCAGTTCCGGTGGAGCCCCAACGTGACCCGGTAGAGAAGAACTTGCCCTCCCCTTTTTTGAGTGATGGTTCTTGTTGCCTGTCCCCTCTGTTGTCATCTAACGAACCTTTTTTGATTGCCGAGTGAGAAAAAAAAAGGTGGGTCTTTCATCGTTTGGGAAAAAAAAATGTTTTAATCCAATGAAAAGTGTTATTTTTAGGTCATATGATCAAGCCTTCCATCATTAGGAAACCAAAAGTAAAATGAACCAATGAAAAGTTTTATAAACAAGTCACATGACCTGTTATGCTTACGTTACGTGCTGCGCGCCGCGCTCTGGATCGTTTCCGGGAAGCTGCGCCTTGCGCATCGTTGCACTTCCAGGTGTGCTAATGCGGCGCGTCATATGACGCATTACGCGACAACGCAGGTCCAGAATATAGTCAAAATGTCTCCACCAACCAGCGGTCGGAATGCAACCCCTTTCAGCAGTCCAAAAAGTTCTGTTAAATGACAAGAGAAGGGACAGGCAACAAGAACAATCAGTCAAAGAGGGGAGGGCAAGTTCTTCTCTACCGGGTCACGTTGGGGCTCCATCGGAACTGATTGAATTGGTAGTCTACAGTGTTTCTGGATGTTTCAGATTGAAGCTGGCGTCAGCATGAGAGCACCCAATTCTAAAACAGTAAATGCTTGGATAACAATCAATCAAATGTAGAGGGAAGCAGGCATGACGGGTTACAATGGGGGCAAAGGCTTACGTTACCTACCCTTCACTATCTGCAAAGAGAGAATACTACTAAAAGAAAAGAGGAGGGGAGGGGGGCAGCGTTCAAAGCACATCAGCGTGCATAAATACAAAAATGTTTTTACCTACCACGTACTTGACATTTTACAGCTTTTGATATTTGCTATTAAAAAAACATTGAAATTCACTGAAAAAACCAAAGGTTATAGACCATATATAGTTAGGAATTAGCATTTACAAAACCTTAATTTACTCGCACAAAACCATAGAAATTCGCATATATAGTTAGTTGCAATAACTATATATCGCGCACCCGCAATCCACTGCTGATGATGTCACATATTACATCATTCATGACATGGTCAGTGACATCACTGATGACATCCATTTCACATCCATCAAATTCATATGCCAGACGCGTTTCGGGAATCTTGCTTTCCCTTCTTTGGTGGCTCAAAGTCTGAATGAAACTGCAAGCGCATGCATCGCGCACCTGTTATTGAAGACACCTGCCTCAGAGGGCGCGGCCAGGCAAGCAGCATGGCCTTCTGGATGTCGTAGTGCGCAGCGTTTTCCCTAGTGGGTGCGCTCCATTTTCAATTTAAACAAAATGTTTCCCCAGTCGGTAGAAGTGATTCACTGTGGTCTCCTGCCCCGCTTTTTTGCTGTCCTACAGGAAAAGCGGGCACTTCCCAGCAGAAAGCGCCAGCAGTCTGTCCTTCCTACAGTCCAAACACCACATTGTCACTTGGTAGGATCCGCTACAGCGGTGGGTCTCTCTTCACGACCGGAGACAGCCGTTTTTACATCCAACAAGCGCAGGTACCCATTCGAAAAGAGACCTCAGGAAACGAGATTATTCCTTTTGCAAGTTTTAATGGCAGCAGGCAAGCAGGAGATTTCGCAGCATTTCACATCCATCAAATTCATATGCCAGACGCGTTTCGGGAATCTTGCTTTCCCTTCTTCGGTGGCTCAAAGTCTGAATGAAACTGCAAGCGCATGCATCGCGCACCTGTTATTGAAGACACCTGCCTCAAAGGGCGCGGCCAGGCAAGCAGCATGGCCTTCTGGATGTCGTAGTGCGCAGCGTTTTCCCTAGTGGGTGCGCTCCATTTTCAATTTAAACAAAATGTTTCCCCAGTGGGTAGAAGTGATTCACTGTGGTCTCCTGCCCCGCTTTTTTGCTGTCATCAAGGAAAAGCGGGCACTTCCCTGCAGAAAGCGCCAGCAGTCTGTCCTTCCTACAGTCCAAACACCACATTGGCACTTGGTAGGATCCGCTACAGCGGTGGGTCTCTCTTCACGACCGGAGACAGCCGTTTTTACATCCAACAAGCGCAGGTACCCATTCGAAAAGAGACCTCAGGAAACGAGATTATTCCTTTTGCAAGTTTTAATGGCAGCAGGCAAGCAGGAGATTTCGCAGCATTTCACATCCATCAAATTCATATGCCAGACGCGTTTCGGGAATCTTGCTTTCCCTTCTTCGGTGGCTCAAAGTCTGAATGAAACTGCAAGCGCATGCATCGCGCACCTGTTATTGAAGACACCTGCCGAAGAGGGCACGGCCAGGCAAGCAGCATGGCCTTCTGGATGTCGTAGTGCGCAGCGTTTTCCCTAGTGGGTGCGCTCCATTTTCAATTTAAACAAAACGTTTCCCCAGTGGGTAGAAGTGATTCACTGTGGTCTCCTGCCCCGCTTTTTTGCTGTCATCAAGAAAAAGCGGGTACTTCCCTGCAGAAAGCGCCAGCAGTCTGTCCTTCCTACAGTCCAAACACCACATTGGCACTTGGTAGGATCCGCTACAGCGGTGGGTCTCTCTTCACGACCGGAGACAGCCGTTTTTACATCCAACAAGCGCAGGTACCCATTCGAAAAGAGACCTCAGGAAACGAGATTATTCCTTTTGCAAGTTTTAATGGCAGCAGGCAAGCAGGAGATTTAGCAGCATTTCACATCCATCAAATTCATATGCCAGACGCGTTTCGGGAATCTTGCTTTCCCTTCTTCGGTGGCTCAAAGTCTGAATGAAACTGCAAGCGCATGCATCGCGCACCTGTTATTGAAGACACCTGCCTCAGAGGGCGCGGCCAGGCAAGCAGCATGGCCTTCTGGATGTCGTAGTGCGCAGCGTTTTCCCTAGTGGGTGCGCTCCATTTTCAATTTAAACAAAATGTTTCCCCAGTGGGTAGAAGTGATTCACTGTGGTCTCCTGCCCCGCTTTTTTGCTGTCATCAAGGAAAAGCGGGCACTTCCCTGCAGAAAGCGCCAGCAGTCTGTCCTTCCTACAGTCCAAACACCACATTGGCACTTGGTAGGATCCGCTACAGCGGTGGGTCTCTCTTCACGACCGGAGACAGACGTTTTTACATCCAACAAGCGCAGGTACCCATTCGAAAAGAGACCTCAGGAAACGAGATTATTCCTTTTGCAAGTTTTAATGGCAGCAGGCAAGCAGGAGATTTAGCAGCATTTCACATCCATCAAATTCATATGCCAGACGCGTTTCGGGAATCTTGCTTTCCCTTCTTCGGTGGCTCAAAGTCTGAATGAAACTGCAAGCGCATGCATCGCGCACCTGTTATTGAAGACACCTGCCTCAGAGGGCGCGGCCAGGCAAGCAGCATGGCCTTCTGGATGTCGTAGTGCGCAGCGTTTTCCCTAGTGGGTGCGCTCCATTTTCAATTTAAACAAAATGTTTCCCCAGTGGGTAGAAGTGATTCACTGTGGTCTCCTGCCCCGCTTTTTTGCTGTCATCAAGGAAAAGCGGGCACTTCCCTGCAGAAAGCGCCAGCAGTCTGTCCTTCCTACAGTCCAAACACCACATTGGCACTTGGTAGGATCCGCTACAGCGGTGGGTCTCTCTTCACGACCGGAGACAGCCGTTTTTACATCCAACAAGCGCAGGTACCCATTCGAAAAGAGACCTCAGGAAACGAGATTATTCCTTTTGCAAGTTTTAATGGCAGCAGGCAAGCAGGAGATTTAGCAGCATTTCACATCCATCAAATTCATATGCCAGACGCGTTTCGGGAATCTTGCTTTCCCTTCTTCGGTGGCTCAAAGTCTGAATGAAACTGCAAGCGCATGCATCGCGCACCTGTTATTGAAGACACCTGCCTCAGAGGGCGCGGCCAGGCAAGCAGCATGGCCTTCTGGATGTCGTAGTGCGCAGCGTTTTCCCTAGTGGGTGCGCTCCATTTTCAATTTAAACAAAATGTTTCCCCAGTGGGTAGAAGTGATTCACTGTGGTCTCCTGCCCCGCTTTTTTGCTGTCATCAAGGAAAAGCGGGCACTTCCCTGCAGAAAGCGCCAGCAGTCTGTCCTTCCTACAGTCCAAACACCACATTGGCACTTGGTAGGATCCGCTACAGCGGTGGGTCTCTCTTCACGACCGGAGACAGCCGTTTTTACATCCAACAAGCGCAGGTACCCATTCGAAAAGAGACCTCAGGAAACGAGATTATTCCTTTTGCAAGTTTTAATGGCAGCAGGCAAGCAGGAGATTTCGCAGCATTTCACATCCATCAAATTCATATGCCAGACGCGTTTCGGGAATCTTGCTTTCCCTTCTTCGGTGGCTCAAAGTCTGAATGAAACTGCAAGCGCATGCATCGCGCACCTGTTATTGAAGACACCTGCCTCAGAGGGCGCGGCCAGGCAAGCAGCATGGCCTTCTGGATGTCGTAGTGCGCAGCGTTTTCCCTAGTGGGTGCGCTCCATTTTCAATTTAAACAAAATGTTTCCCCAGTGGGTAGAAGTGATTCACTGTGGTCTCCTGCCCCGCTTTTTTGCTGTCATCAAGGAAAAGCGGGCACTTCCCTGCAGAAAGCGCCAGCAGTCTGTCCTTCCTACAGTCCAAACACCACATTGGCACTTGGTAGGATCCGCTACAGCGGTGGGTCTCTCTTCACGACCGGAGACAGCCGTTTTTACATCCAACAAGCGCAGGTACCCATTCGAAAAGAGACCTCAGGAAACGAGATTATTCCTTTTGCAAGTTTTAATGGCAGCAGGCAAGCAGGAGATTTCGCAGCATTTCACATCCATCAAATTCATATGCCAGACGCGTTTCGGGAATCTTGCTTTCCCTTCTTCGGTGGCTCAAAGTCTGAATGAAACTGCAAGCGCATGCATCGCGCACCTGTTATTGAAGACACCTGCCTCAGAGGGCGTGGCCAGGCAAGCAGCATGGCCTTCTGGATGTCGTAGTGCGCAGCGTTTTCCCTAGTGGGTGCGCTCCATTTTCAATTTAAACAAAATGTTTCCCCAGTGGGTAGAAGTGATTCACTGTGGTCTCCTGCCCCGCTTTTTTGCTGTCATCAAGGAAAAGCGGGCACTTCCCTGCAGAAAGCGCCAGCAGTCTGTCCTTCCTACAGTCCAAACACCACATTGGCACTTGGTAGGATCCGCTACAGCGGTGGGTCTCTCTTCACGACCGGAGACAGCCGTTTTTACATCCAACAAGCGCAGGTACCCATTCGAAAAGAGACCTCAGGAAACGAGATTATTCCTTTTGCAAGTTTTAATGGCAGCAGGCAAGCAGGAGATTTCGCAGCATTTCACATCCATCAAATTCATATGCCAGACGCGTTTCGGGAATCTTGCTTTCCCTTCTTCGGTGGCTCAAAGTCTGAATGAAACTGCAAGCGCATGCATCGCGCACCTGTTATTGAAGACACCTGCCTCAGAGGGCGTGGCCAGGCAAGCAGCATGGCCTTCTGGATGTCGTAGTGCGCAGCGTTTTCCCTAGTGGGTGCGCTCCATTTTCAATTTAAACAAAATGTTTCCCCAGTGGGTAGAAGTGATTCACTGTGGTCTCCTGCCCCGCTTTTTTGCTGTCATCAAGAAAAAGCGGGCACTTCCCTGCAGAAAGCGCCAGCAGTCTGTCCTTCCTACAGTCCAAACACCACATTGGCACTTGGTAGGATCCGCTACAGCAGTGGGTCTCTCTTCACGACCGGAGACAGCCGTTTTTACATCCAACAAGCGCAGGTACCCATTCGAAAAGAGACCTCAGGAAACGAGATTATTCCTTTTGCAAGTTTTAATGGCAGCAGGCAAGCAGGAGATTTCGCAGCATTTCACATCCATCAAATTCATATGCCAGACGCGTTTCGGGAATCTTGCTTTCCCTTCTTCGGTGGCTCAAAGTCTGAATGAAACTGCAAGCGCATGCATCGCGCACCTGTTATTGAAGACACCTGCCTCAGAGGGCGCGGCCAGGCAAGCAGCATGGCCTTCTGGATGTCGTAGTGCGCAGCGTTTTCCCTAGTGGGTGCGCTCCATTTTCAATTTAAACAAAATGTTTCCCCAGTGGGTAGAAGTGATTCACTGTGGTCTCCTGCCCCGCTTTTTTGCTGTCATCAAGGAAAAGCGGGCACTTCCCTGCAGAAAGCGCCAGCAGTCTGTCCTTCCTACAGTCCAAACACCACATTGGCACTTGGTAGGATCCGCTACAGCGGTGGGTCTCTCTTCACGACCGGAGACAGCCGTTTTTACATCCAACAAGCGCAGGTACCCATTCGAAAAGAGACCTCAGGAAACGAGATTATTCCTTTTGCAAGTTTTAATGGCAGCAGGCAAGCAGGAGATTTCGCAGCATTTCACATCCATCAAATTCATATGCCAGACGCGTTTCGGGAATCTTGCTTTCCCTTCTTCGGTGGCTCAAAGTCTGAATGAAACTGCAAGCGCATGCATCGCGCACCTGTTATTGAAGACACCTGCCTCAGAGGGCGCGGCCAGGCAAGCAGCATGGCCTTCTGGATGTCGTAGTGCGCAGCGTTTTCCCTAGTGGGTGCGCTCCATTTTCAATTTAAACAAAATGTTTCCCCAGTGGGTAGAAGTGATTCACTGTGGTCTCCTGCCCCGCTTTTTTGCTGTCATCAAGGAAAAGCGGGCACTTCCCTGCAGAAAGCGCCAGCAGTCTGTCCTTCCTACAGTCCAAACACCACATTGGCACTTGGTAGGATCCGCTACAGCGGTGGGTCTCTCTTCACGACCGGAGACAGCCGTTTTTACATCCAACAAGCGCAGGTACCCATTCGAAAAGAGACCTCAGGAAACGAGATTATTCCTTTTGCAAGTTTTAATGGCAGCAGGCAAGCAGGAGATTTCGCAGCATTTCACATCCATCAAATTCATATGCCAGACGCGTTTCGGGAATCTTGCTTTCCCTTCTTTGGTGGCTCAAAGTCTGAATGAAACTGCAAGCGCATGCATCGCGCACCTGTTATTGAAGACACCTGCCTCAGAGGGCGCGGCCAGGCAAGCAGCATGGCCTTCTGGATGTCGTAGTGCGCAGCGTTTTCCCTAGTGGGTGCGCTCCATTTTCAATTTAAACAAAATGTTTCCCCAGTGGGTAGAAGTGATTCACTGTGGTCTCCTGCCCCGCTTTTTTGCTGTCATCAAGGAAAAGCGGGCACTTCCCTGCAGAAAGCGCCAGCAGTCTGTCCTTCCTACAGTCCAAACACCACATTGGCACTTGGTAGGATCCGCTACAGCGGTGGGTCTCTCTTCACGACCGGAGACAGCCGTTTTTACATCCAACAAGCGCAGGTACCCATTCGAAAAGAGACCTCAGGAAACGAGATTATTCCTTTTGCAAGTTTTAATGGCAGCAGGCAAGCAGGAGATTTCGCAGCATTTCACATCCATCAAATTCATATGCCAGACGCGTTTCGGGAATCTTGCTTTCCCTTCTTCGGTGGCTCAAAGTCTGAATGAAACTGCAAGCGCATGCATCGCGCACCTGTTATTGAAGACACCTGCCTCAGAGGGCGTGGCCAGGCAAGCAGCATGGCCTTCTGGATGTCGTAGTGCGCAGCGTTTTCCCTAGTGGGTGCGCTCCATTTTCAATTTAAACAAAATGTTTCCCCAGTGGGTAGAAGTGATTCACTGTGGTCTCCTGCCCCGCTTTTTTGCTGTCATCAAGGAAAAGCGGGCACTTCCCTGCAGAAAGCGCCAGCAGTCTGTCCTTCCTACAGTCCAAACACCACATTGGCACTTGGTAGGATCCGCTACAGCGGTGGGTCTCTCTTCACGACCGGAGACAGCCGTTTTTACATCCAACAAGCGCAGGTACCCATTCGAAAAGAGACCTCAGGAAACGAGATTATCATCCACTGATGATCATCCGCGACTCCATTTGTCGTAGTCTTCGGACCACATCTCCTCCTCGTTCCATTTTGTCCAAAACTTTTGCACCAAAGAAATGCATTTGCCTCCAATCTCCATTTTGGCATACGCTCATACAAATGGAGTCGCGGATGATCATCAGACTCCGTACTAAGCATCCAAAAGGGATGAACTTTGGAGAGGACCTGCACATTCACCTGGACTAATCAACCTCAGAATTAAATTGGGTACTACACCCTGAATATTCACAGATAAATCATCAAACATCATGAAAAGACTAGGGTACTATACCCAGAATTATGAACATTACACTAATGTTACCTTAATGCTGAAAGTAATAAGCATGCCAAGTCTTTCTTTTCTTTTAATAATATTTTTTTCACTGAAATGTAACAAAAACTACATATCCCATAATGCCTCATAAATGGCTAACTATGGGCTAGTATAAATAGAAACACTGTAGAGGGACTAACCAACCGTGAGCAAGGCCGTGTAAGGCTGAAACGCGTTGGTGGGGTGAAAGTCTTGAAATAAATAAGGCTTAAAAAGATATCTTGATTGTGCCGCCCCCTTTGTTTTCTAAAAATTGCTTGGGTCAGGATCCGACCCCTAGGCAGAGCACACACTGCTGAGCGCGTCCAGAGGGCTGAAGGATCACTTTGCATATATATATATATATATATATATATATTACCTACTGGCGGTCGCCAGTAGGTAGTTATAGTTAGGATAATTTTCAATGTTAAATCTCAACATTCTATTTTGAATAACTTTGGCGCCGGTTGACGAATCTGCCTGTAATTTTCAGGAAAATGGTCTCATGGCGGTCCGGTCCTTCCCTGAAAGTTTGGGGGGGATACGTCAAGCGGGGGCCGAGATAAAAGGGGGGTCCCAAAACGCGTTTTCCCCATGTTAATTTCCATAGGGCGGTCGATTTCACTTTTAGCCCGAACGGCTGAATGGATTTCCACCAAACTTGGCAAAATTGTAGGGACTGGTAGCCCGATGTGCCTTTGCTATGTCTCAAGATATGTGCTCCAGTGGATTTTGAGTAATTTAGGTTCAAAAAAATATATATATCTAGAGCAGCGCTCCTGTACGCGCACCGGTGAGCGCTCCAGGCGCGACACGCGACTTGCGCGCAGAAAGCTGATTGGCTCTCAGTTGTCTGTAAACATTCTAAACAGTCCGGAGCGGCCGCCATCTTGTCTATCGGTAAAATCTAGTCATAAGAGGTGGCAAAAACAAAGGGTGGAATTGACCATAAGGGGGCAGGGTAGACCCCCCCTGACCCCCTAGGTTTGATATGGGGGCCATTAAAGGGCCCCGCGGGGCCTCCAAAAAAAATTTTTTTTTTCGATTTTCGCGGGGGAAGCGCCTGGTGCGCGCACCGGGGAGCGTATTGGGGAGGGTACTATGGAAAAATAATCACTTCAAAAAAAAATAATCACTTCAAAAATTGTATGTTTATGAATTGTTTTTTTTTTTATTTTTTTATTTTATGTAAGTACCTACATGTAGGTACTAATGAAGAGACTTAAATTTAATGTTCACCATCTTCTTTGTAGACATCTTGCATGTTGTTATTGTATTTTTTGTGGTATATGGAATTCATAATATAGTCTGTCTGGAAAGGAGAAACAGATCTTTAAAGCACTCCCTGAGAATTTCTAGGGGATCATGAGTAGTCTGTCCTGTTCACTTATGAAAATGAGGTGTAAAATATTCATATGAGATAATATAGTGGGAGAAAGGTAGAAACTATGAGTAAACTTACTATGTAACAGAAAAATAGTTGAACAGTATACTATAAGTCTCACTTTATATTTTAAACATTTTTGGTAATACTTCATGAATTACATATAAAAAAGAATATTGTCTGAAACAATTGAAATTATTAAAGATAAATTTATTCCTCTGATTCTTTTTCATAATTTAATAAAATTTCTAACATAATATTGTCCGGAATTTCCTCATAATTATATGTACATGATTCAATTTCTTCCAAACATTCTATAAACTGTTCATCCAAAGAGTCATCCATGAAATCAACTTCTTTTTTTTCATCTTCTGGTTTTTCCACCTTTACTTTGATAGAAGTATCATTTGCCTTATTTTCTCCTTCCATTTTCTTTCTGAAAATTGCATATAAATTAACTATATTAGTAGAGCTAGTATACCAGAGAAGCCTAATTCAATCCATAACTATTACAGAGAAGTCTATCTCTATCTCTAACTATTAAAGAGGGATAGCATATCACTAACAGAATATTTTTTAAGAAATAAACTTAAAGTGTACAATATATTTCCATAATTAGAAGTTACCTTAGAGAAATTAGTTGAAGTTGTCAGTGAAATTTGTTTTCAAGTGTACTTCAGGAAGCAGTAGTCAAAATGTCTGTGTTTCCCTCTCTTCTTTTATATATATTGTTGTACTTAACCAATCAAACGTCAGGAAATAATCGTAGAAAATGAGAGATACTTTTTAATTGGTTGTAAATTCTAACAGTACAAGTGTGTTTTTGTCATGTAATTTACTTCAGGATATTTAGACAGGCCTGTAGCCTAAATGTCTCAATGGAATTTCACCAAATTTGGGCAAATGGTAGGGACTGCTATGTAGTAGGGCGTATTCTATATTTGATGAAAGTGTCTCCATTGGGTTTTCCGTAAATTACTTTCCCACCTTTTTTTAACGAGCGCTTAGGGGTGCGCGCTCCGTTACGCGCACTGGCAGCGTTACGGGAGTCCTCCATTTTGTGTTTCGGAACAATCGAGACACAAGATGGAGGGTAAACAATGTTCGGAATGGATAGAAGGGGGAACTGTAGAGACTTCTTGACCCTCTAGGTTTTCTGAGGGGGGCTTAGGAGGCTCATAAACGTAAAAAAAAAAAAAAAAATTCTTTAATTTTCCGCGGGGGGAGCGCCTGGTACGCGCACCGTTAAGCTTACCGGGAAGCGTACTATGGTGAAAAATAGTGAAAAAAGTTAGCAAAAAATGAACGCTTTGAATGATCAGAGTTAGGGTAGCTCTGAAAAGAGCTTTTGGGTTCTGTGGTTGATTTAGGTACCTACAAGTAGGTTCCAATACACATTCTTAAATTCAGGAGGAATATTCTATTCCCCTCATCTGAGAAGTGCACTCCATCTCCTCTGTAGATGTCTTGCATGTTGTAACGCAAGTTATTATTGTATAATGAACCCATTCCATAGTCTCTCATGTAAGCAGAAACAGATTTATTTACATGTTTCCGTGCTTTCTCAAATTGTGGACCAAATTGGTTGGACCAGTTCCATTTCTGTCTTTGGCATATATTGGAATATACCAAGGCAGTGTGGGGAAAAAGTATCATCAATTGATGAAAGGTGTCCTTTAATAGCATTTCCAGACCTACCCCAGTTAATGTGCCTAGATCGTTTCCACCACAGTGCACAATTATAAGGTCAGGTTCTGGCAGATGCAAAAAGGTTTTCACCAATGGTATCAATTGGTGACATTTTAATCCTCTGTGGCCAATCCACTTGATTTCCACATTTGATAAATCAAGGTTATGAAAATTTCTGCTAGCTGCATACCTTTGAGCCCAGTGGATGTAGCTATGTCCAATAACCCAAACAGAGTACATGATGTGAGAAGGTTCTGGTCCAGTCAGATGAAGTGTGGGAATGAAATGGCAGTTGGAACAGTAGGAGTTCACAAAAAAATAATTGTGGAGTTTCTGTGCTCTTGAATCACTAGCAATGATTGGTGGATTCAGATAGTTGAAAACTGAAAGTTAGGGTGTATGGTTATGTTGTGTGAAAGAAGCAATTTGAATGGTTTAAAAAAAGTCACCAAAAGCAAAAATACCCTGTATAGGCTGCTGTATTGACAGGTCAAACATCCTTGCTGAGTTAATTTGCAACATTGTAAGATAAACTTTTGAACCTTACAGTTCAGTTAGGAGGGAGTTGCTATGGTAACAGATAGAAAGGTTTGAGAGGGGGATGGGTGTTGGTTTGAAAATAGTGAGGGAAGAGTTTTCATTGGTTGAATTAAGGCATATGTGTACAAAGATAGAGATTTTCTATGCCAGTCTTGGTTTCAGTGTATTGAGAGCACACCTTTTCCTCTGCTAAAGAAAAATTGGTGTGTGTGTCTGACACTGTTTTCAATCTCCAAAAGCATTTCTAAAGGTAAGTAATGATTCATTTAATTTAGATAGAGATTTATTTTCTCTATGGAGAATATTTGGAAGCAGATAGTTTTGTTTTAGAAGTGAAATTGTATGTTAGTATATAAGTCCTGCGCAGTGTTTCTTACATGTTATTTAAAAATCGATTTTGGGTGCAAATGAATGGTATTTTTATTTGGCCTTTTTTTATGATTGCCATGTGCAGTTGATGCATCACTTTAAACATGGGTAATAAGTGATGCACTGGTGGCGCCAGGCCTTTATAAATGAGGCCCTGACTTTGTTTGATGATATTGATTGGTTGTACTTAGGTTCTGCGCCGTGTTTCTTACATGTTATTGAAAAATGGATTTTTGGGTGCAATTGATTAGTATATGTATTTTGCCCTAATTTATGATTGCCATGTGCAACTGATGCATGACTTTAAACATGGGTAATAAGTGACGCACTGGTGGCGCAAGGCTTTCATAAATAAGGCCTGACTTTGTTTGATGATATTGAGTGGTTGTACTTAGGTTCTGTGCAGTGTTCCTTACATGTTATTCAAAAATCGATTTTTGGGTGCAATTGATTGGTATATGTATTTGGCCCTTATTTATGATTGCCATGTGAAACTGATGCATGATTTTAAACATGGGTAATAAGTGACGCACTGGTGGCGCAAGGCTTTCATAAATAAGGCCCTGACTTTGTTTGATGATATTGATTGGTTGTACTTAGGTTCTGCGCCGTGTTTCTTACATGTTATTGAAAAATCGATTTTTGGGTGCAATTGATTGGTATATGTATTTTGCCCTAATTTATGATTGCCATGTGCAGCTGATGCATGACTTTAAACATGGGTAATAAGTGACGCACTGGTGGCGCAAGGCTTTCATAAATAAGGCCCTGACTTTGTTTGATGATATTGAGTGGTTGTACTTAGGTTCTGTGCAGTGTTCCTTACATGTTATTCAAAAATCGATTTTTGGGTGCAATTGATTGGAATTTGCATTTGGCCCTTTTTTATGATTGCCTTGTGCAACTGATGCATCACTTTAAACATGGGTAATAAGTGACGCACTGGTGGCGCAAGGCCTTTATAAATCAGGCCCTGACTTTGTTTGATGATATTGAGTGGTTGTACTTAGGTTCTGTGCAGTGTTCCTTACATGTTATTGAAAAATCGATTTTTGGGTGCAATTGATTGGTATATGTATTTGGCCCTTATTTATGAATGCCATGTGCAGCTGATGCATGACTTTAAACATGGGTAATAAGTGACGCACTGGTGGCGCAAGGCTTTCATAAATAAGGCCCTGACTTTGTTTGATGATATTGATTGGTTGTACTTAGGTTCTGCGCCGTGTTTCTTACATGTTATTGAAAAATGGATTTTTGGGTGCAATTGATTAGTATATGTATTTGGCCCTTATTTATGATTGCCATGTGCAGCTGATGCATGACTTTAAACATGGGTAATAAGTGACGCACTGGTGGCGCAAGGCTTTCATAAATAAGGCCCTGACTTTGTTTGATGATATTGAGTGGTTGTACTTAGGTTCAGCGCCGTGTTTCTTACATGTTATTGAAAAATCGATTTTTGGGTGCAATTGATTGGTATATGTATTTGGCCCTTATTTATGATTGCCATGTGCAACTGATGCATGACTTTAAACATGGGTAATAAGTGACACACTGGTGGCACAAGGCTTTCATAAATAAGGCCCTGACTTTGTTTGATGATATTGATTGGTTGTACATAGGTTCTGCACAGTGTTTCTTACATGTTATTCAAAAATCGATTTTTGGGTGCAATTGATTGGTATATGTATTTGGCCCTTATTTATGATTGCCATGTGCAGCCGATGCAAAACTTTAAACATGGGTAATAAGTGACGCACTGGTGGCGCAAGGCTTTCATAAATAAGGCCCTGACTTTGTTTGATGATATTGATTGGTTGTACTTAGGTTCTGCGCCGTGTTTCTTACATGTTATTGAAAAATCGATTTTGGGGTGCAATTGATTGGAATTTGCATTTGGCCCTTTTTTATGATTGCCTTGTGCAACTGATGCATCACTTTAAACATGGGTAATAAGTGACGCACTGGTGGCGCAAGGCTTTCATAAATAAGGCCCTGACTTTGTTTGATGATATTGAGTGGTTGTACTTAGGTTCTGTGCAGTGTTCCTTACATGTTATTCAAAAATCGATTTTTGGGTGCAATTGATTGGTATATGTATTTGGCCCTTATTTATGAATGCCATGTGCAGCTGATGCATGACTTTAAACATGGGTAATAAGTGACGCACTGGTGGCGCAAGGCTTTCATAAATAAGGCCCTGACTTTGTTTGATGATATTGATTGGTTGTACATAGGTTCTGCGCAGTGTTTCTTACATGTTATTGAAAAATCGATTTTTGGGTGCAATTGATTGGTATATGTATTTTGCCCTAATTTATGATTGCCATGTGCAACTGATGCATGACTTTAAACATGGGTAATAAGTGACGCACTGGTGGCGCAAGGCTTTCATAAATAAGGCCTGACTTTGTTTGATGATATTGAGTGGTTGTACTTAGGTTCTGTGCAGTGTTCCTTACATGTTATTGAAAAATCGATTTTTGGGTGCAATTGATTGGTATATGTATTTGGCCCTTATTTATGAATGCCATGTGCAGCTGATGCATGACTTTAAACATGGGTAATAAGTGACGCACTGGTGGCGCAAGGCTTTCATAAATAAGGCCCTGACTTTGTTTGATGATATTGATTGGTTGTACTTAGGTTCTGCGCCGTGTTTCTTACATGTTATTGAAAAATCGATTTTTGGGTGCAATTGATTGGTATATGTATTTGGCCCTTATTTATGATTGCCATGTGCAGCTGATGCATGACTTTAAACATGGGTAATAAGTGACGCACTGGTGGCGCAAGGCTTTCATAAATAAGGCCCTGACTTTGTTTGATGATATTGATTGGTTGTACATAGGTTCTGCGCCGTGTTTCTTACATGTTATTGAAAAATCGATTTTGGGGTGCAATTGATTGGTATATGTATTTGGCCCTTATTTATGATTGCCATGTGCAACTGATGCATGACTTTAAACATGGGTAATAAGTGACGCACTGGTGGCGCAAGGCGTTTATAAATCAGACCCTGACTTTGTTTGATGATATTGAGTGGTTGTACTTAGGTTTTGCGCAGTGTTTCTTACATGTTATTGAAAAATCGATTTTTGGGTGCAATTGATTGGTATTTGCATTTGGCCCTTATTTATGAATGCCATGTGCAGCTGATGCTTGACTTTAAACATGGGTAATAAGTGACGCACTGGTGGCGCAAGGCCTTTAAAAATAAAGCCATGAGTTGCTATTGTATAAACTTAAATATGTTGCAATTTATTGTTTATATTGTTTGCTTTTTAACATTTTTTTGTTGTTTGCTAATAGTGGTCTTTCATGTGTTTTTTTAACAGAACAACAGATTCAAATCAACTTCTGAAAAGGAAGCAAAAATGCCTTCAAGGCAAAGAAATATCAAAAATACCATACGGAAAAGGAGAACATCAACAACAGAGTTTATGGAATCCTCTTCAACAACTACTTCAAAAAACACCAGAAAAGCTTCTGGTAAGCCAATTAAGTCTTTTCTTCGCAACATATGTCGTAGGAAAAAAAATGAAATTGCTAATGTGAATATACAGAAAAAGTCAACAAATCTAAAAAGGAAAGAGAAGCCCACAAAAAATGTTTCCATTGGACCAGGAGAGAAGAGAATGGTTAGCAATAGAAGGGTAAATGTTTTTAGGGACATTCGTAGGCGAATGTTTCGCAATAGGGTAGTTTTAAATTTGCTAAAAAATGAAAAGAAAAGTAAACTAAAAGCTGCTTTTTACAAGAAAAAGAAAAGTGTAGAAAAGATTGTTGATCAGGCTTTTGAAGTTAAGAAAAAATTATTTATTTTAATAATCAATAGAATTAGGATACTTAATAAGGCAATGGATGTTTTCAAATCGAACAGTAGATGGAAAAGAATTATTAATCGGAGTAATTTTTGTGAAGTATTTTCTGGTGAATGGATGCATAGTTCAAGTTCTGAGCCTTTTTTTAATGAGGAGAGTTACTTTCAGGAAAATGATTTGGTGCATGCAGTTGACACCAGTGGTCGTGCATATGAGGTGAAAGATAGTTGTGTGATGGAAAAAGAGAAACTTGTATCTAGAGATGCAGAAGAGGTGTTAGCTGATGAAGTTTTAGGGAGACGTACTAAGGGTCCAGTGTACACATGGAAATGCAGTAGTATTTGTAGTGTGCGACAGGAATCAATTGATTTGCTTCGAAATTTCTTACGTACATATAGTAAAAAAAGTCTCAAACAAAAAATGAAGATCCTGCAAGAGTTAGATCCTTGCAGAGTGAGAGAAAGCACAGGTTTGCAAGGGCATTCACTAGCATGTCTTTCTAGAAAAGTTTGTCGGAGTGTTTTTCATCATTTTAGGATGTTAGCAGTGCATCATAATAACGTAAGGAAATTAGTGAGGAAGTTGTATTATGCAAAAAGTCCTGCACTTAAGCTTAAACAGTTAAATAGTGCTCTTTTGCATGGATCTGAAGTGGATGTGAAGACTATTTGTGAAGAAATTGAGTTTTGTTATTTTGGGAATAAAGAGGACAGTGTAGAAATAGATATAGTAATGGATGGTAATGCAGAAGATAATGGACAAATTTCAAGTATTGAAAAGTTTGATGAGGAAATTATCAAGTTTAAGGTGAAATCAAGTGAGAGGCCTAATGTAACTTGTGTGTGTTGTCGACGGACTCATTATAAAATTCAGACTAGGTTAGTTGATTTATATGCAAAAAGTGAATTGGAAAATAATAGTGAATGGGAGGATTTTGTAAGTTATTTGTTGGTGGAGAATTCTTTTGATTTGAGTTTGGATCAGCGTATTTGCACTTATTGTTTGAAAAAATTAAATGAAAATAGAATGCCTGCAAGAGCAGTTTATAATAATCTTCAGTTGATAGATATTCCTTCTGAATTGATGGATCTAAATACTTATGAATCTATTTTGATTCAATGTGTCCATCCTTTTCAGGCTATTGTACGCATGGAGCCTAAGACAGGGAAATTGCCTCCATCAGATTTACTGAGAGGATTAAAGGGAAGAGTTGTTTATTTGCCTCTAGATGTAAAGAAAAATATTAATACAATTGGTGTAGAAAGAGTAGAAGAAGATCCTTTAGTTATTCTAGTTAATGGGGTTCCAACAAAGAGTAAGAAAATTTGGCAAGATTTAGTGGATGTTAAAAAAGTCAAGAAGGCAACGTTGTATTTAGTTAAAAACAATGAGTACTACAAACATGTAAGTGTTGGAGTAGAGGAAACAGCTACAGAAGAAGATAGTGATTCTTCAGTTGGTCAAATTGAAAAAGTTGATGTGTCTAGAACTGAAGAAATATATGAACATTATACTGTTCATCCTTTGCATTCCAAAGAAGTAATGGGAAATGCAATTGACTTGTTTCAAATGAAGGCAGCAAAAGGAAGTCCCATTAGTGTATGGGAAGAAAGTTTGGAAGCTCGTTGTTTTCCACAATTATTTCCAACAGGTTGTGGTGGACGATATGATGATCGACCAGTTCAAATTCCTGCAGCTGAATACCGGACTCTAAGATTATATGCAGAAGATCCAAGGTTTCGTCAATGCATTCCATATTTATTTCATCTACTGTTTGAAAGTGATTTGTCTGGGCTTTCTTATGCAGTTAATCATATATTAAAAAGTGGACCTCATTTGCAAAATGTATGTGCAAGGGACTTTATGGAGAAAGTTAATCTGCAAGACAGTATTTTGGAATCTCAGCTAATCAATCTCATGGCATGTCAACGTGGAACCAACGAGTATTGGTTTCGTCGTCATGGAGAATTGAAATGTATGCTAAGAAACTTAGGAACTCCTACATGGTTCCTCACTCTTAGCTGTGCTGAGTATGCATGGGACGATTTACTTCAATTTCTACGAGAGGCAAATGAAAACATACCAAATATAGAATTGAAAACACCAGGAGAACTGTGTTCTTTAGATCCAGTGAATGTTTGCAGATATTTTAATCATAGATTTGAAGCTATGATGTCTTTTATTACCAACAAAAAAAATCCTCCCCTTGGAGAGGTTTTGGATTTCTTTTGGAGGAAGGAATATCAAGCGAGAGGTGCTCCTCATATACATATGTTGTTGTGGATTAAAGATGCACCCAAATTTGGATCAGATTCAGATGAAACAGTGATGAGTTTCATTGAAGAGTATTCAACATGTGCTGTTCCAAAATCTACTGAAGAAAACAATTTAAGGCAACAAGTTTTACGTTTTCAATCTCATCGTTGTGGAAAGTACTGTCGTCGAAAATTTAAAAACAAGGAAAAGTACTACACGAAATGTCGTTTTGCATTTCCTCGACCAGTGATTTCTAAGGGAAGAGTAAATAATTTGATGTCATCTCTACGACATACTGTGACGAGAAAATCTCCCAAAAACACATATAATTTGAAAAGAAATGAAGAATCTAAGTACATCAACGATTACAACCCAGTGATTTTGTCCATGTGGAATGCTAACATGGATATTCAGTTCGTTGCTGACAACTCTATTGCTGTGGCTCGATATGTGACATCTTACATCACCAAAAAAGAAAAGACAGAACTGAAGGAAATGTGGGAGGACATTTCACATGAAAAGAGTCTAAGCAAGAAATTATACAGTTTCAGTCTGAAGATGTTGTCGCATCGAGAAATTGGAGCATATGAATGTTCTGATCGGTTATCATCAGCAAGTCTCTATGCCAAATCAAGAACAATCATTTGGGTGAGTCTTGGTCTTGCTGCAACACGAAACCGAGTTTTGAAATCTGTACAAGAAATTGAATATTTGGCGGAAAAAGAACCAAACAGTACAGATATTTTGAAGACAAATATGTTGGATACATACTATCCAAATAGAAGTACTCACCTTGAGAACACATGTTTGTATGAAGTTCTTCAAAACTACAGTTATAAGAGGAACATCACAGAAGATATCAATAATGGAAAATATGCACTCATTGGCTATGAAGGATGTCTAGTGAAGCAGAAAAAAGGCCATTTGATTAATCATCGAAAATTGAGTTGTGAAGTTCCAGACAAAAGAGAATTTTACTATTTAGCTCTTTTGCAACTCTTTAAGCCATGGCGTACAGAAGAGCAACTACTTGGAGATTTTCTCTGTTATGAAGACTCTTTTAATGCAACTAAGGATACCATAGAATGTCCTATTTTTCTAAATTATCTGCAAATGTTGAATGAAGAAATGGAGCAAGAAACTACAATTGCTGAAGAGATAGCTAGAAACAGTTCTCAAGATAGTCAGAGTTCTACTTCATTGAGCCAGGATCCACTAGGAGGACCAATTATCCAAAATGAAGCTGCCACTGCCATGGATGAGGTGGAAAGAGCTATGGAACAAGCTCAAGAGGATGGAGTTAACTTAGAAGATTTGGTAACGCAACTAAACATTGAGCAGAAAAAGATATATGATGAAGTCACAGAGCAGATTGAACATGGATTCAGACATGAGAAAAAAGAGTGCTCATGTATATTATTTGACCCTGTCCGACTGTATGTAAGTGGAGAAGCGGGGACAGGAAAAAGTTTTCTAATTAAAGCCGTTGCAAGTTATCTGCAGAAAAGGACTGATTCACCACTGTCTTGTGTTGTAACTGCTCCAACTGGTCTGGCAGCACATAACATTAAAGGGATTACTCTACATCGTTTATTGATGCTGCCAGTTGAACATGATAATAAATTGCATTACAACAAGCTATCTGGAGATGCGTGTTCTGAAGTTTCAAGAGTCTTGAAGAAAATGAAACTTCTTATCATAGATGAAGTAAGCATGGTCTCAAATCTAATGCTTGCTTTTGTGCATTTGAGAATGCAAGAAATTCTTAAAACAGACTATGATGTGTTATTTGGAGGAAAACACATTATTGTTTTTGGAGATCTATTGCAGTTGACTCCAGTAAAAGGACAACCAGTGTTTAAAATGCTCACGCATGAAGATACCAGGAAGTCCCTTGGAAGCATTGGAAATGTTAATATATGGCTAAATTTTAAATATGCTGAACTGCTTCAAAATATGCGACAGGCCAAGGATGAAGATTATAAAAATATTCTACAAGATGTAAGAATTGGAAAAATGACTGAGAAAGGGAAAAAAGCTTTGCATAGTCGATTAATTTCAAATTTGTATCCAAATGAAAACATTCTTCCAGAGAATATTTTTAAAAAAATGACTGAGAAGAAATCTGGGATATGTTTGATGCCAACTCTGCAAGAATGTTCCATCTTCAACCAAAAAATGTTAGACTTAGAAAATGAAGAGATTGTGAAACTGGAAGCAATAGATAAAATAGAGCATATGGGTGCAACAATTGTTTTGTCAGAAAATTTGAAAACTAAATTGCATTCATTGGAGAAAAGTATTTCAAAAACAGCTGGTTTTGAAAAGACTCTGAATGTGTGTTTAAATTGTCGTATCATTTTGAGAAGGAATTTAAATGTTGAAAGCGGTCTGGTAAATGGAGCAATGGGTTATGTTGTTGATTTTGTGAATTACAGAAATAGAGATGGAATTGAATTTTTAAAAATAAAATTTGATGGCATTGAACAAGTACAACAAATAAGTCGTTGTTCTGCTAGATTTTTACTTGTAAAAGACTTATATGTTCGCCGAAAACAGTTTCCTGTTTGTTTGGCGTATGCAGTGACAATTCATAAATCTCAAGGTTTAAGTGTAGATAGTGCATTGGTGAACATTGGAAGATCTGTGTTTAAAGAGGGTATGGCATATGTGGCATTATCTCGAGTCAGAACTTTATCAGGATTGTACTTGATTGCGTGTGATGAGACAAAGATTTCTGCCGATCTAGATTGTGTTAAAGAATACAATAGGTTAAGAAGAGAGTATGCTCCACATTTGCCTCAATATCCTCTGTTTGAAAAACGTGTGGTAGGCCGAAAAAGAAGAAATGAGGATAATTGTAGTGAGGTAGTTGCAAAAAGACAACAAGTAGAGAAAACTGTAATTGAAAACAGGAAGAAAAAGAATTGTGGAGAAAATGTTGTTGGATTTCAGTTTGAAAACAGTTCTGGTGTCAACTGCTATGCTAATGTAGTGGTTAATGTTGTTTTTTTTCTTAAAAGTTTACAAGAACAGATTGTTGAAAATCGGGATCAAAGATTGTGTGGTTTATTGAATTCTGTGTTTCAGAAATGTAGCAGTGTTACAGCACAAATAGAAAGTGTAACAGAAATTCGAAATATTTTAGATTTGTGTTCTGGTCAAGATAAATTTTCACAGAACATTCAGCAGGATTGTCAGGAATTTTTAATGTATATGTTTGGTGTTTTGGAAGATGAAGGTGTAGATGTAGATAATCTTTTCAGTCTTTCTTATCAATGGCAGCATGACTGCCACAATTGTAGTTTATCAAGTACTACTACAATAGACACTGAAAGATTTATATATTTGACTTTACCAGACTGTAAATCAGTGTCTTTTAAAAATCTAGTTAAAGCAGCAGATCATAATATGGTGTGTACCCAATGTAACTGTACAATGCTGTCCACATTATTTATACAAAGGTATGGGCAGTATATTATTTTAGTTTTCCAACGATGTAGACCTGATGGAACTAAATTGACAACTTCTATCAAAAATTTTGTGGCTTCTCAGTTATCAATTTCTGGAAGGACCTTTACAACTGAAGCTATTATTTATCATGATGGATCTTCGACCACCTCAGGACATTATACATGCTACTTAAAATCTGAAAATGGATGGAGTTACTGCAATGATTCTCATTTAACTTATAAACAACGTTTGCCTTATGACTCTACAAATTCTTATCTAGTGTTTTTAAAACCAAAGTTTTAGTAAAGGGAATTGGCCTTTGAAGACGGGAATAGTTAATAAAAGTTAGTTAGTTAGTTAGTTAATCTAATATTTGAAATTATTTATCTCATGTAGATACTTTAAGTGGATCTCAAAGTAAAAAATACTGATATATCTGACACAAATTGGCCGTGAGGAAAATGTAAGATATGATGTTGTTAGAAGTTGATGAAATCGAAGTTATAGAGCACAGCAGACTTTTTTTCACCAAAAGGACCTTCACTATCTGCAATCTCATGTAGATACTTTAAGTGGATCTCAAAGTAAAAAATACTGATATATCTGACACAAATTGGCCGTGAGGAAAGTGTAACATATGATGTTGTTAGATCTTTTTTCATAGGAAGTCGATGAAATGGAAGTTATAGAGCACAGCAGACTTTTTTCCACCAAAAGGACCTTCACTATCTGCAATTTGGTCTCACGGAAAAGTAAGTGAATCAAAGATTAGTGTACTTATATGAGATGTATGTTTGAATGGGTTTTTTTAAACACAATCTTTTAGATTGTGTTTTTTTTTTCCCGCTGTTATATGATGAAGACTTTGATCTCACTAATTTAAGTGAAATTCAATATATTCTGAGAACAGCAAAAATAAATAATGTAACATATTGTAGAAGTTATTGTGTAGTTTGCATTGTGTAATTTATATTGTGTTCACATTGTCTTATACTCATTTTCTTTTTCACCCTTATTTACCTCTCTTTACTAATTTACACTCTTTTTTCACCGCTGTTTCTTTAGTGCACTTCATTCACAACTTCTTAATCTAATAGGAACTGTCTGCATTTCCTCTGTTCCTTCCACCACTTTTTATCTTTTTTATATTCTCACAGTACCACTGCTTTAGTTTCCTAACCCTCTCTTTCTTTTTCTCCTTTTTTTTTCTTTCGCATCCATTGTACTGTAGTTCACTTAGTTCTTCCTTTTGTCTTTCTGTGTACTTACTCTCTCACTCCTGTTTTATCCATTGTTCTATACTAACTTCATTCCTTTCATCCCTTCACTCTGTTACTTTACTTCACTCACTCTCAATCATCTTGTATTCCTCTTTTTTATTTATAGTTTCTCAATCAGACTTCTCTCCTTTTCACTCATTTTTCTTTTATTTTCTTATCTTTACTGATTTTGATTTGATATCTTACATTCTTTTAGTATCTTATTTACCTTTAGGAATTTGTTCTCTTTCTATTTCTTTTTCCTTTTTTTTTCTCTTTCTACATTACTTTCTTTCTGTTTTTGTATTCTTCACTATTGCATCATTTCTTAGTAAACTTTTGTAGATTTTTAAACCTCATGAACTGTTGTTTCTATTTTATTATATATTTTTAAGAAATTATAACGTGTTTTTTCTTTTATCTTTCATAGATACAAGTTTGCATTGATTATATGGTAAGTGTGTTTACAAAATCTTTTTTGTTATCACCTTTTGTTTTATTTTCACTATTTTTCTGTCACCCTACCGCACCCCTATTTCCTTACTTTGCTTCCCTCACTTATTCTTTTGTTCCATGTTTACTTCTGACCACATTCAATTTCTTTCAGTACTTCTGCCTATGCACACTCCTTCACTTACCTTTTTTACTGGTTCACTTAGTCCCTTTGTGACAGTCCTTCTTTTACTCTCTCTCTTGTTTGTCTCTATTACTCCCCATGTGTTACCCTTATTCACTTACATGTACCCTCTTTCACCCCTTTTTACTTATATTCACTGATATTTACTTTCCCTCAATCACTGCTATTCTTTTCCTCTGATTCCGTCACTACCTGACATTCCCATACTTAACTGTCCCTTTTTTTACTTTCAACATCCATTTACAATCTCCCTTAACCTCTGCTTTAGTCTTCTTCCTATTTCTTCTTTCTTTTGCTCCCTTATTCATTTTTCTTTTCTCAGTTACTTCCTTTTACACTTTTTATCTGTCTTACTATCTATTACACAGTCCCTCCTTCATTTTTTTTCTTTTTTTTTGTTACTGCGCTGACGGTACGCGCACCTGTGCGCGCACCGAAAGCGAAATATAAAAAAAAATATTTTAAATTAAAAATATTATCTCAATATACATTATAGTGTTCATTTTTACAAAAACATACTTTAGCAATTAACTAAAAAACACATAGGTATGAGTCTGTATAAAAAGTTAGGAATTAGCATTAAAAAAACCTATGAAATTCACTGAAAAAACCAAAGGTTTCACACCAGTTATAGTTAGGAATTAGCATTTAAAAAACCTATGAAATTCACTGAAAAAACCATAGGTTTCACACCAGTTATAGTTAGGAATTAGCATTTAAAAAACCTATTAAATTCACTGAAAAAACCATAGGTTTCACACCAGTTATAGTTAGGAATTAGCATTTAAAAAACCTATTAAATTCACTGAAAAAACCATAGGTTTGACCCCAGTTATAGTTAGCTGGAAATTTTACTGATATAAAACCATTGAAATTCACACGTTATAGTTAGTCGGACTCACTATAACTTGCGCGTGCAATGCACTGCTGATGACATCACATATTACATCACTCATGACATGGTCAGTGACATCACTCATGACACCATCCTTGTGACATAGTGACAGACCTCCTTTCACTATAATGTAACCCTTGAGACACATATTCAAAAATAGAAACTGAAATTTTTAAAAAAATGGAGATACCTATATCAGTTACAACAAGCAATTCAGTAATTCCACTATCTATATACACATCCACTCATTCACCAATAGTTTTATATAGTCACTCATACATATACTCACTCATCATATGAAGTGATACACCTATACATCCTGTTACACACCGACATTCATCCAAAAGTTACTCACACACATATTCACACGTGCAAATAAACTATTGGACATCCATTTATTTGAATATAGAGTTATACACACACTTCCACCTTACTTCTATTTAAAATTACACATATTTATTCTCTTAAACAATCACTTATAGAAACACATACTTATTTAAACAGGAACTCTTACAATCTCTTACTCTCACATATACTCACTTATATACATCAATATTCATATATACTAGATTAAAACATATGTAGTTACTGATAAAGACACTAGTGAGACAGTCATTCACTCACTAACAAACACATATAGACACTCATCCACCCATACAGTCCTGTACATATGCTGTCTTCAAAACACATAGAAACAGAGAGTCAGTCACTCATGCATCTATGTGCTAAGTAATACCCCCACCAAACCATATAGACACTCATACTGATACTAAGAGAAACATCTAATAACCCATATACATACGCATGTAGCTACTTACCAACACATGTAGCCACTTATACACAAAGTAAAACACTAATATATATATTTAAATATTTAAACATTACTCACTAATATTTACTTTTTCAGAAAGGCACATATTCACTGGATGGTGTCATCAGTGATGTCATGAGTGATGTCACTGACCATGTCATGAGTGATGTAATATGTGATGTCATCAGCAGTGCATTGCACGCGCAAGTTATAGTGAGTCCGACTAACTATAACGTGTGAATTTCAATGGTTTTATATCAGTAAAATTTCCAGCTAACTATAACTGGGGTCAAACCTATGGTTTTTTCAGTGAATTTAATAGGTTTTTTAAATGCTAATTCCTAACTATAACTGGTGTGAAACCTATGGTTTTTTCAGTGAATTTAATAGGTTTTTTAAATGCTAATTCCTAACTATAACTGGTGTGAAACCTATGGTTTTTTCAGTGAATATATATATATATATATATATATATATATATATATATATATATATATATATATATATATATATATATATATATATATATATATATATATATATATATATATATATATATATATATATATATATATATATTACCTACTGACGGTCGCCAGTAGGTAGTTATAGTTAGGATTTTTTTCAATGTTAAATCTCAAAATTCTATTTGGAATAACTTCGGCGCCGGTTGACGAATCTGACTCAAAATTTCCTCAAAATGGCCTCGCGGCGTTCCAGTCCTTCCCTGAAAGTTTGGGGGGGATTCGTCAAGCGGGGGCCGAGATAAAAGGGGGGTCCCAAAACGCGTTTTTCCCATGTTAATTTACATAGGGCGGTCGATTTCACTTTTAGCCCTAACGGCTGAATGGATTTCCACCAAATTTGGCAAAATTGTAGGGACTGGTAGCCCGATGTGCCTTTGCTATGTCTCAAGATATGTGCTCTAGTGGATTTTGAGTAATTTAGGTTCAAAAAAATATATATATCTATGGCAGCGCCCCGGTACGCGCCCCGAGGAGCGCTCCGGGCGCGCCACGCGAGGTGCGCATGGAAAGCTGATTGGCTCTCGGGTGTCTGTAAACATTCAAAACAGTCCGGAGTGGCCGCCATCTTGTGTCTTGGTAAAATCGAGACCCAAGAGGTGGCTAAAACAAAGGGGGAAATGACCATAAAGCGTCAGGGATAGACCCCCTCTGACCCCCTAGGTTTGATGTGGGGGCTATAAAAGGGCCCCGCGGGGCATTTAAAATATATATTTCTTTTTTTCATTTTGCGCGGGGGAGTGCGCCCGGTACGCGCACCGGGGAGCGGACCGGGGAGCGTACTATGAGGAAAAAAGAATGACAGAGTTTTTAAAAAATGAAGCCTTTTTTTAGAAATTGGAGGTAGTTCTAAAAAGAACTTTATTTTTTCTTCTTTTTGTTGTTTTATATATTTTTTTGTGTTTTTTGAACATTTTGTACTTTTTTTGGCTTTTCAAAACAGTTTTATATTTTTTTTGTATTTTTTTAGGGGGAGAAACAAAAAAAAGGGAATTGAAACTGGCTCAACTGGAGCAAAAAAACAAAAAACCCAAAAAATTACTTCTTTTTGGGGCACTTGTGATTGTCACCTGCAAGGACGATGAGATTTACGCTCTTTTCACCATAGGCGATAAGCTTGCCACATGCAGTACAAGTGATTTTAAAATCAGCAAATCGTGGCTGAATACAAGGCATCATCTCTGATGTTTCTGGTCCCGATGAAGTGGGTTTGTTTCTTTGGGAGGTGGTCCTTGAAGACTGGGGGAGGTTACTGGCCAGTTCCGTGAGCTCTGCACGAGAATAGTTGTTAGGGTGCCTACGGGTCATATGTCGAATCATGGTATTGTTACCAAAGGAATATTTTTTGTTTGGGTTGCCCCTTGAGAGTTCTTCCTTACAGATTAGGCAAGTTACCTTGGCCGCATTCACTTTTTTCTTGCCCTCTGGGAGTGAAAAAAACTCCCATACAATGTGTGACTTGGGCTTGTATCATCATCTTCTCCCCTCCTCCTCTTCCTCTTCCTCCTCCTTCTCTTGTTGACCACCAATGTAATCTTGAGCTGGTCCTCTTGGTTGTTGTGGTGGTGGTGGTGGGACAGATGCACCAGCTGCTGCTGCTACTGAAGCCATTATAAAGATCAAAAAGGTACAGAGAGGTACAAACAGGTCTTCCTCAGTCAAAGGACAAAGTCAGAATAAGGAAAAAAGGTGGGGTCTTTCATCATTTGGAAAAAAAAACTGTCCTGAACCAATGAGAAGTGTTATTTTCAGGTCACAAGACCAGGGGCTTCATCATTATGAAACCAAAACTGTTATGAACCAATGAAAAGTGTTATTTTCAGGTCACATGAGCCGACGCGCTTACGCTACGTGCCCCTGGGCGCGTCGCGTAAGCGCGTCGGATGTTTACGTTGCGCGATCGTATTCGCTCAAGTACTTCCGGGTACGGTTACGCCGTGCGTATCACGCGGACGTAGCTTCGCGATACGTCACGATCATGTTTTCGTTCGCGATATTGGCGCATACGGGACGCTCCCCGGAGCGCGCCCCTTGGCGATTTATAGAAGTACGCTTTTCGGGGCACTCCCCGGGGCGCGCACCGGGAGCGCTTCAAAAATAAAAAATAATTAAAAAATGGGAAAAATTGTAAGGATTGGTAGCCCTATTCTTAAGTGGTTTTTACGAAAATTCACTTTGGAAAAATATGTATTGTGCTACATTGGGCTATATATATATGTTAGAGCCAAAATGTAGCCCAATGTAGCCCAAAGATGGCCACCAGAGACAAAAAAAAATATAGCTAAAATATAGCCCAACTGTAGCCCAATGACAGAATGTATCAGAGTGTTCTAAACAACTACATCACTAACAGTCTTACTTATGAAGTGAGACTTATAGTTAGGAATTAGCATTAAAAAAACTATGAAATTCACTGAAAAAACCATAGGTTTCAGACCAGTTATAGTTAGGAATTAGCATTTAAAAAACCAATGAAATTCACTGAAAAAAACATAGGTTTCACACCAGTTATAGTTAGGAATTAGCATTTAAAAAACCTATTAAATTCACTAAAAAAACCATAGGTTTCACATCAGTTATAGTTAGCTGGGAATTTTACTGACATAAAACCATTAAATTCCACGTTATAGTTAGTTGGACTCACTATAAGTTGCGCGTGTAATGCACTGCTGATGACGTCACATATTACATCACTCATGACATGGTCAGTGACATCACTCATGACATCACTCATGACATCATCCTTGTGACAGAGTGACAGACCTCCTTTCACTGTAATGTAACCCATGAAACACATATTGAAAAATATAAATTAATTTTTTTTTTTAAATGGAGATACCCATACCAGTTACAACAACCAATTCAATAATTCCACCATCTATATACACATTCACCCATTCACCAACAGTTCTATATAGTCACTCATACATATATACACTCATCATATGTAGTGATACACCTATACATCCTGTTACACACCGACAGTCATCCAAAAGTTACTCACACACATACTCACACATGCAAATAAACTATTGAACATCCATTTATTTGCATATACAGCTATACACACACTACCACCTTACTTCTAAGGAAACTTACACATACTTACTCTCTTATTCAATCACTTATAGAAACACATAATTATTTAAACAAGAACTCTTTCAATCTCTCACTCTCACATATACTCACTCATATACATCCATACTCACATATACTAGATTAAAACATATGTAGTTACTAATAAAGACACTAATGAGACAGTCATTCGCTCACTAACATACGCATATACACACTCATCCACCCATACAGTCCTGCACATATGCCGTCTTCAAAAAACATACAAACAGTGAGTCAGTCATTGATGCATCTATGTGCTAAGTAACACTCCCACCAAACCATACAGACACTCATCCTGATACTAAAAAAAACATCTAATAATCTATATACACACACATGTAGCTACTCACCAACCCATGCAGCCATTTATACACAAAGTGAAACACTGATACATATATTTCAATATTTAAACATTACTCGTTAATATATGTATTCACTAAGATACACTTAATAAGCCAGTTAACCAATCATTTAAAAAAAAAAAAAACATCCATTTACACACTTATTTAAACATTTATTCTTTCATCGATCTTTACATATACATATATAAAACATATTTATTTTTCAGAAAGGCACACATTCACTGGATGGTGTCATCAGTGATGTCATGAGTGATGTCAATGACCATGTCATGAGTGATGTAATATGTGACGTCATCAGCAGTGCATTACACGCGCAAGTTATAGTGAGTCCAACTAACTATAACGTGGAATTTCAATGGTTTTATGTCAGTAAAATTTCCAGCTAACTATAACTGATGTGAAACCTATGTTTTTTTTAGTGAATATATATATATATATACACACACACACCTGCACACCACACACACACACACAGGATCTGTCCCATCAAAGAGATATGTTTTACCAGCGCATTTCTGATGTGTATGACAGTGACGCTTTTCTTAGAACTGTTTCGATTTTACTATGATGAAAGTATGCATAAGTCGTGAATATTGACTCCATCCCCCCTTTAGTCATGTGTCATTCCTCTGCAAAAATGTTTCTGTAAGAGTCCCAGCTATTATTCAATAAGTAATGCTTCTTCAGTACGGGGTATATTACATTACATTACAAGGTGCAGTCGTCAAGGTGCATCCTCCCTATATCAACAAGTGGCCAGATGTACAACGATTTCATTTTGAGAGTAATTAATTGCAATTTTCGCTGACTCGCAATTAGAGACTCCCAAAATGAAATGTACTAATGTGTCTCAGACACATTTAGTGATTTCCAATGAGGTCACAAATGACCTTCCTCATCAATATTGAGGCAGGTCACAATTTGTGTCCTAATGGGAATGGCCTGCACTCATAAGGATTGTGGCCTGCTGGGGTCAACAGACCACCTTTTCTGCAATTGCTTTTTACATGAAGCAATTTTCTTGTTTTAATAATGCAGCCCGTTTTTCGTACTTTTCTGCATTTCACAAAAAAAATGAAAAGGTAACTTTTCATTTATTAAGAGCTGTCATTTGTCTGTGATATGGCTGCATGCTCTTAAAAAAGGACTGCATGATCTTCAATAAGGTTGGCACCCACATTCACAAAGGATAATGGGTCCCTTGGGGACTACATCCAGTTTGTGAATGGGTTACCACCTCCTTCACGGAGTCTATAAAGTATTAATGTTTAGGGATCGCATTCTAGTCACACAACATTCATACATGCCACCACAACTCGCTATTAGGAAGGCACACCCTTTAAACTCCCCTTCCTAATAGCGACTCACCAACCCTATTTTGTGAGTCAGTAATATGTCAATGACTCACAAAATAGGGTTAGTACATTGCAAAAGCAGTTTTAGCAGTACTGAACAGCCCGATTCTTCATTTGCGACCGCTAAAAATGGTCTTACATCTAGCCCAACGCTTCTAAATCCTACAAAGTGACATACTTCACCTAATCACACTTCATGTGCTTAGGGTCTAACAATGATCCATCTCCTCACCAGGATACCGGATCCCAGCCTTCCATAAATTATTGGGAGATTGTTAAGTTTTGATGTCACCATACAAGATTGAGAGTGCATGTGTGGGAGAGTGTTTGTGTACATGTTTGTTTGTGTGCTATTTTTGGCTGTTTAAATCAAGAACGCCATTTTACGACTGCTTCTGCATGACTGGTTGTGTGCATTGTGCCTGCTGTCATCAGAATACCATACATATATAGGTAACTTCAACCAGCATTCATCATGCCATGCATGCCATTCCACAATAACATGTTGTTTGTAATAGTTTTGGGTAAATGTTTTAACAGCTCCAAAAATCAAAAGGAGTTTAGGTGTTGAAGTAGATATTGTGTGATGTTTAATTCAGGTTTTCCTCCCTGGCTCTTAATCAGTTTTTAAACTATTCACTTCAGATATTTTTCTACCTGCTCTGTGTGGACGTCAAGTCTTAAGACCTCAAATTGTACATCATGGCCCCATATTTACCTCTCGTCTTCACTCTTCTTAGTGCATGCTGTTTAAAAAATAGTATTATTAGACAAGACCTTTTTACTTTACTAAAATGATATATGATATGTATAATCTACTTACCCACTATGCCATGCAGCACGGGGCATTTTTCTTCCACCCACTATGGCATGCAGCACGGAGCTGTGGGTCAGCCCACGTCACCCATTGGTTAAGTTCACTGTGAGTGATGACATTCTTCCCTTTTAAAAGAAGCGCATCCAAGTACAAAGAAGCTCTTTTAAGTGCCAAAAACTAGTATGGCAATGTGTGCTTTTTTGAAACTAATGAGTATTTTAGCTTTTGCCCATTTATTTTTGATTGATGAGGGCCTAAACAATGAAGTTTTGCAAAATCCATGAGACAACAATGCCGAAATTGATAAAGCCAAATGGCTGGCACCAACTGCCAGACTGATCGGCTTTGCCATACTAGTCCAAAGATGCTGGAAGTAGGAATTCTGAGGGTGCGGCAGCACCCCCAAATTAACCATGCTGCAGTTCAGAAGGTGAATGAGCAATAGAGATACCTTTAAATTGAGTTTTTATCTGCTAACCTTTGCTATGGTTCAGAGACAGAGGTCAAATGAATGTCAAACAATATCTTCTGGCAAGTAGCTGTTTATTCTTTTAACCATCTCTAGCACTGGTCCCACTGCCCACGGTTTGCAGGAGTCTCTAAAGGCAGCAAGAGGTTTTTTTGTGTGCAAACATTCAGGTGCCAATCCATCCTTGCCCCTCCAGGCGGCCCCATGTTTTAGCTCTCAACAGAGCAGCAGATGAAGTCTCATTGGGGCCCTCTGCACTCCGGTTATGGCTGTACTTGAGCACCTCAATAAGTGTTAAGGGAACCATTTTACTTGCTTGTATGAGACCTCTGTCTCATCTTTAGCATTGCTTCCCTCTGCATAGTTTAGATTAATTTTGCACAACTGCCCACCACCAACATATTGCATCACATGCTGCCTCCTTCGCTTAAATGGGCACCCGGCACGCGCCCTCACTGAAACCCTCCATACTCATGAAAGGATGGATGGAAGAAGGATGGATGTATGGATGGATTATAGGTTGCATGGATGAATGATGCATGGATGGATGTGTGAAAAGGTGGGGGGTGAATGATGGGTGGATGGATGGATGAACGGGTGGGTGGGTGTATGGATGAAAGGGTGGATGGATGATAGATAGATGTATGGATGGAAGGATGAAAGGGTGGATGGATGTATGGATGGATAAAAGGTTGCATTGATGAATGATGGATGGATGTGTGAAAAGGTGGGTGGATGAATGGATGGAAGGATGAAAGGGTGGATGGATGAAGGATGGATGTATGGATGTAAGGATGAAAGGGTGGATGGGTGAAGGATGGATGGATGGATGGATGTATGGATGGATAAAAGGTTGCACGGATGAATGATGCATGAATGGATGTGTGAAAAGGTGGGGGGATGAATGATGGGTGGATGGATGGATGAAAGTGTGGGTGGATGGATGTATGGATGAGAGGGTGGATGGATGTATGGATGGGAGGATGGGAGGATGAAAGGGTGGATGAATGTATCAATGGATAAACGGTTACATGGATGAATGATGGATGGAGGTGTGAAAAGGTGGGTGGATGGATGGAAGGGTGGATGGGTAAAGGATTGATGTATGGATAGAAATATGAAAGGGTGGATGGATGAAGGATGGATGGATGGAAGGATGAAAGGATGGATGGATGTGTGAAAGTATGAGTGGATGAATGATGGATGGATGTGATGAGGTCTAACAGGCGCATTTATGGTTGTCAAAAGTTGATGATGAGGAGTACCAGTTTCAAGAAACCTTTGTCGGAAGGGGGTCCTTACCCCTAAAAAGGTTTTCCAAGGGGGTCTCGGCATCAAAAAGTTTGAAGACCTCTGCACTACTGCATTAATTTGAGGTAATACCAGACCATTCTTTTCTGATGATAGGTGATAGAAGATAGTTCTTAATTTAAGATAAGATACTTATAATTATTGAGTCTTCTGAAACATTCTTATAAATTAGGATGTTATAGCAAGTAATAGAGGCTCCTATTCTGATTCACTAATCTTACATTCATTAATTTAGAAACGTTCAAGAGTATTGAAAAAACATCAAATCCCATCAGGCTTAGAAACAATAAGCCAATGGTAAATGAACAGTAGTACTAATACTAACCAAGCAGGACCCTAGAACCCTTATAATACTTATCTTGACTGTAAACAGTCCTCTTTTCTTACTTTTCACACTCAAGATAAGTATAATATTTCATTTTACTCTCTAAAAGTACAAATACTTTATGTGATGTTTTACTCATCTTAACAGTGACAGTATTTCACTGTATGTTGTGTTTACCAGTCAGTCAATAACTTTATTTTGGCTGTTGCGGCCATAAAAGTATCACATGCATACAATACAGTACAGACACAGTAAACAATCAATTTTGATAAAAAAGTCCGTAATAGCATGTGGATTTTCCTTCTTGGAGTCCAGAATTCCTAAGGCTCCGGGGAGAGAAAGGGTCCACAAAAGTGCATGTGCATTTGATAGAATGAATTAATACCATCATACACAAGCAGAAGCCTAGAGTCAGTAAAGTGTGCCTGACCCCAAATTGACAAATAAGGACATTGAAAGTGCCAGTGCCTAAAGTGCAAAAGGATCTGAAGATTGATTACAAAGATTCAAAATCTGGTTCGGTTCAATCTATCAAATACAATGATAAGAGCGATAAAAACAATTATAATCAAGACCAGGAAGTGTAGCAGCAAAAGTCTATGCCGTAAGAGTTAACAGCATTCCCTGTCATGCAGTAGAACTCCATGTTTGGTTCAAAACTAAATTAATAATTAGCGACTTATATAAAATCATTTAAGAAATATTAAAATACAAAAGGGTTACGTCAGTTGCATGGTCAATGCGTTTCTTCTACTAAGAATAGGTAAAGTTACCGAACACGGTAGCTCCACTGCGCACTGTGCAGAAATGGTCACAAGATGACCTACCTACTGTTTAAAAAAACTTGGCTCAATATATCTAAAAATGAAAAACATAAACACCAGAAAACTTGTAAATGTAACTCTTTACAGGTAGTTGTGTACAAATGTACTCAGTCAATTATTTTTAAACAGAGAAAACATATTCACATATATGATGAAAATAAGATCATAACATAGCTAACTCGTGAAAATCAAAATACATCAATATCAATACAGCCAAATTGTCGTAATGCTGCTTGCTTGGGCCCGATGCATTTCGGGACGACAAAGTCCCTTCTTCAGGGGACAATCTGGCTGAGATCTTCAATAGATTCCTATGCCACTAGGGAAGTTCGAGACGCAAGCTGTCGACCTGGGGGCAGTAAATGCACTCGTTCCCAAAGCCGCTCTAGATACACAGTGTCAAATGCCTATTCCAAACATCAAAATTGCGGCAACCCGCACTCATGTCACTTCCAATATGCACGTCTCTAACTGTACACCGGAGTGTTCCACCTAATTTCGAAGGTAATTGCAGACTCTCACTAGCGAGATGCCTGGCATGGAGATGCTACGGACGAACTACCGAATGCATTTACTGCCCCCAGGTCGAGAGCTCGCGTCTCGAACTTTCCCTAGTGGCATAGGAATCTATTGAATATCTCAGCCAGATTGGCCCCTGAAGTAGGGACTTTGTCATCCCGAAATGCATCGGGCCCAAGCAAGCAGTATTGCGACAATTTGGCTGTATTGATATTGATGTATTTTCACGAGTTAGCTATGTTATGATCTTATTTTCATCATATATATGAATATGTTTTCTCTGTTTAAAAATAATTGACTGAGTACGTTTGTACACAACTACCTGTAAGGAGTTACATTTACAAGTATTCTGATGTTTATGTTTTTCATTTTTGGATATATTGAGCCAAGTTTGTTTAAACAGTAGGTAGGTCATCTTGTGACCATTTCTGCACAGTGCGCAGTGAAGCTACCATGTTCGGTAACTTTACCTATTCTTTATTGACTGACCCTTGTGAGACAGCAAGAGTCCCACTGCGGCACCATTGTATTTAAGCTGTTCTCTATAAGTTTAATAATTGATTACTAAAGAACAATTGGTGTTCGCTTCCCCCCTTCTATTATAATTTGCTTTCTCCTACTAAGCTACATTTTACCTAGAAATTTTGCAACTATTATTATTATTATTATTGGGACACTTGTAAAGCGCTGCGTTACGCACACCGGCATGTCCACGCGCTGATCAGCACAGATAATCAGCATGCTGGAGTCAGATTTTAAGATATGTAAAGTATCTCTGTAACAGGAGGTAACTGGCTGTTTGCAGATAGGAGCTATCCACCTGGATCTCAAATGGTGGTACCTCTGGCATGCAGAAAGTATGTGACTGATGGACTCGGCTTCAAGAGAGCAGCTGGGGCAGATCATAGATGCAGAAGAGTGCTGGGTTCGGGTATGCCCAGATGTGGGTCCTGGGCTTGCTGTGCCACTGGATTCAATCTAGCCTGGGTGATGAGGGGTGATAAGTGAAACCAGTCCCAGGATGCTTGTTTGTTGTCCACATAGGACCTGGCTTCCTTCTCGATTGTTTCCATGAGGTACAGGATCAAGACTGATTTGCATGTGGCTGGCTCTAAACTAGGGTGGGATGGTGAGCAAATGAATGATGGATGTAACCCAGATATTTTGACTGGGGGTGAATGTTTCATTATCGCTGCATTCCGTCCATCATCTGTGTGTCTTTTGCTTTCTCACCCTAATTGCTGAGAGTAGGCCCAGGTGTGAGTCCTGGGCTCACTGTGCTACTGGATTGACACTAGCCTGGCTGATATGGGGTGATGCCCTGAACCCGGTTGTCCAGATGCTTGTTTCCGGTCCAAGGAAGACATGTCTTGACAGTTCGTGCTGCGCTGTTCCCATAAGGCACAGAGTCGAGACTGATTTGCATATGGCTGGGTCTAAACTGTGGTGGCAAGGTGAGCAAAAGAACAATGGATTTAACCCAGATGCCTTGACTGAGGGTGTAAGTTTTACTTTCTCTGCATTATGTCCATCATCTGTGTGTCTTTTGCTTTCTCGCCCTAAGTACGGAGAGTATGCCCAGACGTGGGTCACTGTGCCACTCGATTCAAGCTAGCCTGGCTGATGAGGGGTGATGCCCCAAAACCGGTACCAGGATGCTAGTTTACGGTCCAGGGTGGACCTGGCTTGGCAGTTCGGGCTGGGCTGTTCCCATGAGGCACAGCGTCAAGACTGATTTGCATATGGCTGGGTCTAAACTGGGGTGGCATGGTGAGTAAAATAAAAATGGATTTAATCCAGTTCTCTTGACTGAGGGTTAATGTTTAATTTGTTCTGCATTCTGTCCATCATCTGTGTGTCTTTTGCTATATTAATTAAAGCAAGATTAGAGAAGAAGAATACTCACCTCTGTGTCAAAATACCATTAAGACTTTTCTTCATGAATTATAGGAAGATCTACATTGTGCTCTGGTTTGGACATGCATCACTTGCATCAAGTGGTGTAACTGGTTAAAATGAAGTGCAATATTCTGCTGTCCTTTCCATTTTTTGATACCGTGCTCTTCCTCTGCCCTTCTACAATAAAATATATGTAATGTGTTACATTTTTTTAATCAATTGAAATCTTAAAATGTAATTTCGTAACAGGCAACATCAAAGCAAAGAGAGTTTAATGTGGATCTCAACTGTGTGAAATTGGTAAAGGAGATTGTAGCACTGGCTCGAAGTTTCCCGAAAATATAAGTAGCTCAGAAAGAGTAGTTTTCTTTTGAATGATGCAGAAGAAACAATTTAATTGCCTTATTTTTATGGCAAAGCTACAAGTGTGTGTAGAATATGCATTATAGGGCAGCCAGTGTTGACTCCCCATATTTTGCACACAGACATCTCCAGCTTCTATTTACATTGGACATTGACATAGGTGAAAGGGTCTCGAGCTAACGACAGTTCAGATGGATTTGAATTCCTGTACAAGAAACATAATTTCAGTAATATATTTTACATTCTGACATTACTTAGTTTCAGAATCTAGGATTTTTTCAGCGGTACGTAGCACGTTATATTACTCATACATATACTGATACGGATGCACATATATTAAGGAAACATAATTTCAGTAATATATTTACATCCTGACATTACTTGGTTTCAGGATCTAGGATTGTTTCAGCGGTACGTAGCACGTTGATTGAATGTTTGCCGTTGTTGTACTTCGATATATTTTCTTCTTTTACAATCTCAAAGAATGAGTTCGTTAAGCCCGGAACCTCGGTGTATTTTGCAAGCAAAGCTATCTTAATATTCAGTTTGTTTACCCCGGAAGTATAAACAGTTGCATTTGGGTTCACTTTGATCCGACTGAACGTACACGCGCACGTATAAAACAAGAGAACTGCCGCGGGTGAAATGAGAGGTGCTTCGAAACCTCCCTCACATGGATATTTTCTTAATTACATCATATGGTGGGTCACAAACATATCCTTTAGAGAGGTACGCTCACCAATGAGTTATAAAAGCACAAGAGAAGCTTTCAGCTGTTGTTAGCGGACGTATTTAGGTTACAATTGTAGCATTGAGAAAGTGAGCCCGGAATAACACTGGCATCAGAAACCCAAGCGCAGATACAAGCACATAGCACTTTACACAGGAAATATCACCAAACAGCCCATGTCAGCTAGTTAGTAATTGGCCCTTTGAAGTTTCGAACGTGAGAAGAGATGAACATTCATCCCTAAGTGTGCTGAGTCTCGGGCCTGGCTTTTGGTTAGAGCAGGAATGTGCAGTTATTTGAAACCTGACCCTAGGGTCTGAGACTTTGCTCATAGTAGTGACCTTGTAAATTTAGACAGCTGCATGACTACTGCTCAGAGCAAATTATTACAGCAATTGTGATTTTTCTTGACGAGGGAAAAGCAAAAGGGCGCCTGCCTAAGCCAAGCAGGGTCAACTTTCACTGCTTGAGGTTTTTTTTTAGAAACTGAAGCTTTAAAACCCCCTGAGCATACAGGATTTAGAGGAACATTATTAGAATCGAATGAACACCAGGACAAGCAGGTTAACAGTGAATGACTTACAGAATCCATGCTGTTAATGTCTTGTTGCTCAGTAAATACTCTGTGTAAGGTCACAATGAATGATACAGCAAAATATGTTGCAGGGACCTCATATGCAGAAAACCAAATTGCCTTACACTGCTTAATATTCATTACAAACATATAGGGGTTTGAAGGTCTTTAGGAAATATATATAATTATCTATTTTCCTCCATAATTATATTGATATTTGTTAATCATTCACGCCGTTGGAATGGAGAGTACAGTACATAGAAACGCAGGCCATGTGAGACAAAACGTTAGTAATTTTAGAAGTCCAAGGCTCGTACAATATTTTGCAAAGTTACTAGTTAGATGGATTTAAAGACATATGTACATTTGAACACTGAAGTGTACAAAATGCAGGTTTACGTGTTCACTCAAAAATAAAGGGGTGTTTGAGTGTTTTTTTTCTGCTAGCAGGTCATCAGGTAGTTTAGTTTGGGAGAAAGTGGTAAAACATTTTAACTTTACCAACATGGAATTGTTCACAAGAATCAATCCAATCCCCTAAATTTCCTGAAATATGCGGATCTCTGGGACACATTCATGTCCAATGTGCACACTACAGTATTTCTTACTCCTAAAGTTAGATGCATAAGCAGGATGCAAAAAGCCTATGCCAAAATATGTTAATAATGACAACGTAAACTTTTCAACTGTCCACGTCATTCCAGGGAACCACCCTTCTTTCGTCCTCAAGGCACTCATACGTTCTCAACAGACACCCCATACTTATTACAGTTGAAAATCTGCCATTAATTTTAGTTTCCCAAGCTGGTAAGTAATTTTGGGAATTAGGATTTGGGAATTCAGGTGTGTTATGAGAGTGACCAAACAAATCGTTTGTAAATAATCTTCTGAGAATGAAACAGACAAATGCTAAATTGCTTTTTAGCTGACATCTTCAACAAACATTACGATTTTCTGAGTGGAAAGGAATTTCGTTTTCTCAATGATAAGACACATAGAATATCTGTGCTCTCTATCTCACAAAAAAAGGCATAAAGATGTAAAAAAAACACTCCAGCAGGCCACCTCTATCAGGATGTGGTTCTGAGTTGGAACCGTTGGGTTGCTATATTGAATTTTTTAGCAAACCCTTTTCTCTCTTCAAAAGATGTTTGTGAGACACAGCTCCCTTCTGATTAATATGATTGAGGCTCTGCCATTTGACATGGAACATTGAGAAGTATTAAGAGCAGGTTCCTTTACAGTGGCTTTAAAAGGTTTTTAACATCAAGGACCACATTTGTAGGTCTACTCACACTAGTTTTGTAGTGGGCTTGTTGTTACTGTTGGTATGTGTCTGAATGCTTTTTTAACCGGTTAACTGCAGCGGCAATTCTGCCGCAGTGAGACAGTTCAGCGGAGTGGGCGGGGCCGCGTCAGCCAACTGATGTGTGCAGCACTACAAAGGTAGTGTGCGCGACGGCCGTTGGACGACAGAAGCACGCAAGGGGTTAATGTTGTCCTTTGTTTACCTGTAATGTAGTACAATGGTAGACCCTTATAACAAGGAGATTGTAGGCCATCTTCTCTATCAGCTGGCTTACCACTAGTAGGCTAACAATAGGCTTTATATTTATATTTTCTTTCATAGAGTGACTGTACCAATTGGTCCTGACAAATGTCCCTGAACCCCGAGCTGGGTCACTCTCAGGGCAGAAACCTGTAGACCATTTAAGGAGAGCATTATTTCCTATTTCCCCTTCACGTCTATTTTGTCTCTATCCACTGAGGGCACTATAATAAAACTGACTTTTAGCCTACCTACCAGAAGATAGTTGTAACTCACCGGTTTTAAGTTCCCGATACGACGGGACGTGTTTTTGCGTCAAGGTTGAATGACCACCTGACTGGTGGGCCGTTCTGGCGTACACTCCTTTTGATATAATAAAATATTTCCGCTCTGGATGAAGACGGAGCTCAACATCAGTGGACTTTTATGTTGATTACTTCCCTGAGGGCTTATCAATACCCCCGGAGAATTGCCAGGACCACGGGTAGAATTGAACACAACGGACCACTTTGATTCTCCCTCTTTGAACTTGAAGTACAGTACCTCAACAGTTCATACGTGAACCTAAGAGGTATTTGTGCCAGAATTTGGGGCACCTCTGTGACTCACAGATGAAATAGATGCAACCTTCCTTGTCCATTTACACAAAGACTTTGTTATGGTACATGTGCCAGGAATTAGGGCACCGCTGGATTTTACTGATGAAATAGATACTACTCTTTCTGTCTATTTATATAAAGACTGTTTGAAGATGGAGTTTTTGAATACGTATGGTTTAGTATGACCTGGGACCTCATGTATTAAACCTCAAGAGATCATCGAGCCCTGACGAAGTTCCATTTGAACGAAACGCGTTGGCTGAGGCCGTTTTTTAAAATAATTGGAATAATAATGAATTCAATAATTGGAGCTGTTGGAAGTTCTCTGAATCTTGCTTCTTGGTGCACCGTCCATTTTTGAAAAAAGTAACTCACCAGAGTTGTATAGATAGCACTCTGTCTCTCACCCATAACTGACTCATATCCAAAATAATGTAAATAAAAAATTTCCCCTGCATCAAATGTCAATCACAGTCATCCTTCTTATCCACCAATCATACATCCAAATCAGTGCCAAAAAATGGAATATCCCTATAGAAGTGGATGCAAGCATGTAAGTGAATATGAGTTCTTTTCCGGTGCCAAGATGGGATATCCGTGGAGTAGCTGTGGGTAGAATCACATTATATATTGACGCATATATGTTTCTGTGTATAATTTAAAATGAATACAGGAAACTTTAGTGAAATGGGTTTTAATTTTGGTCTAAAAGTATACTAGATTTAATGTTGAAGTTTCTATAAAATGTGGGAAATTTTTTATAATCTGTCATAAGTATAGAACATTGACATGTCTTTTTGTGTGTTTTTATTTAGATATTTTGAATTTTAACTGTGTTTAAAGAAAAGAGACAATCAACTGCCCTTGTCTTGATAAAGGTGATGCATAGTAGACAATACACCGAAACACATTGACGCTTCTGTTGCAATTAAATTCAAGGGACTATGGTGTTAGGATTGACGGGACATACCTAACAGTGTTGATAGATCCTGATGAATTAATAACCTGGGATGCCCTTACAATAAGGCACCTTAATGTCTCTTTTGTGAAACTTGTAATGTTTTTTAATAGTCTGAGGGGGATTGTTAATGTGATTTATACCTATTACTGTTTTATAATATTATATTTGTTGATATCAATTATGTGAATAAAAGTGTATATTTTTTATAATTTGAAGCTTCAACTTTTATGTGCTTGTATCCACTTATATAGGGGTATTCCATTTTTTGGCATTGATTTGGATGTATGATTGGTGGGAAAGAAGGATGACTGTGATTGACATTTGATCCAGGGGAAATTTTTAATTTAGACTGTTTTGTTGGCACCCTGTCCCTTGGATATTTGGGCCTCTCCCTTTGTTATTTAAGGACATATCCAAAATAAAACACCTCAACTCCTCTCTTTTGAAGAGTTGTAGCCTGCATCCGGCTCTATTCTGTCTTGGTGTGAAGAGGGAATCCAGTGATGAAGAATGCCACCTCCGGGTAGGTGAGGGTTCTTGTCCTAAAAAAGCATGCTTTCACTTCCAAAGATACTCTTTTAATTACTAGGCATATGGTTGTGTGATATCTATTGATAGGGAGCAGTTCTGTTTGGGTTATTTACTCTCAATAGACCCCGAGTGTTTTGAATGATTGATGAAAACCTTAACTATTGTCAGTCTTGAACAGCTTCAGATGTGCTGTAATTTAGCTCATTTTCATTCTGTCGGTAGGATCAGATTGAAATGAGTTGACAGGACGAATTTATCTTGTTGGAACAGGATACATCAAGTGCAGTTTTGGAGGTTTCTGCCTCTACAAAAAAGTAGACTAACCATAACATTATGAGCAACGATGGCTGCAGTGGTAAATGTTGTCTTGTCAGTTATGAGGGCCCTTTTTTCTTCAAAAGATAAATGAAGAGGATATTTTACTGATGAAGCGATAACATGAGCAAAATGGTCAATGTAGACGTGGTGAAGTTGGCAAACCACAGAAAGCATTGTGTTTCACAACCATTAGAAGGGTATTGCCAATCCACCACATCAAGGGCCCTGCACTCACCACTCTAGGTAACATGTCTCATCTGTTTGCTCAGATCCCCAATGCCTGGAAACATGCTAACATTATACCACTACTTAAAAGGTCCAGTGGCAATCCATAGGTTTTTTCAAGATACAGACTGATACCTCTGCTTTCCCGCTCAGCAACAGTCCTTGAAAAATCAATCAATTGCCAATTATCATCCTATCTCGAAAATAACTCCCTGCTGGAGCCATCCCATTCTTGCTTCAGAGAGGACCATAGCACTGAGTCTGCAAGCATGCAATACTGTTCCGGATGCCGTCCTTCATACCTGCCTCCACATCAGTGGCATCTGTCTTGATGTCCTTAACTGGTTTCACTCTTCCCTTTCCAGAAGATCTCAATTCATTCAACTAGTCTCCTGTCGAGGCAACCCACCCACCTCACATGTGGTATATCCCAAGGCTCCTCTTTAACTCCAAATCTGCCTAATATTTACATCGCTCCTATCACTAGCATCATCAGGAAACAGGGCTTTTATGTAATCTCATATGCAAATGAGACAGAACTTTTTATGTCTGTCTCTGACAACATAGCCTCTACCCATGAGAGTTTCAATACTTGCATGCTCGAGGTGGTCAAATGGATGTTCAAGCATTGCCGAAAGCTGTACAGCAAAAACACAGAGGTCATACTCCTCACCAACTCTACCTCCTTCTGGGATGATAGTTGGTGGCCATCTGAACTTGACCGCCCTTTTGCCCCACACCCTCCATCAAAACTTTCGAATAATTTTGGATAGTCAACTCACCATGGCTGATGAAATCACATTATTATCAGCCATGTGCTTCAGCATCCTTAAAATGATCAAAAAAGGTTCAAGGATTCCCTATAAATCTATCATTCAGGCCATTAAAACCAGTTGCTGGACTACAGTTATGCCTTGTATGCAGTCATTCCCAACTAACTCATGAACAGGCTTCAGTTCATACAGAACGTGACTGCTCCCCTGGTCCTTAATCTTACTGCCTGCACTGCAATGAGACCACACCCTAAAGCCCTCCACTGGCTTCTCATTCAGAAAAGGGCCCTCTTTAAACTGCTCTGCCACTCCTAGATATCCCTTTATATTTCTGGACTTCACTGTCTTTAGAATTGAGTCTTTCTCCTCATCTCTTCTGCCTCTTGTCTAACATATATCCCACATTACTGATGATCCAGAGATGGAGGTCATGTACTTTACTTTCTGGTGACTCACCACCAAAGCAGTCTTCACTGGCCTCTCCATCTTGCCAGCTCCTACACCACCTTCAAGAAAAAACTCAAAAGTTTTTGTTTTCAGGCATCTCAACAGTCTTCCCTCTTCACATTGATAGATAGTACGCCATGCAAATAAAAATAACATAACAACATTAAAACAAGGAATTTTCTAACGCAGTCTCCATTATATTGTTATGTGCATATTGTTCTTGTAACATAATAACATGTACAAAGCAATCTACAGATTAAAATTTGATGAGCAATGTGAGAAGTAAATGTCATCAATATTTTCCTGAAAACAAAGAACACATTAATGCATTAGTGTATACATTAATTAACTAATGAATTAATTAATTCATGGTTAATACATGATTGATTGAATTCATGACAGAGCACACATGGGAACCTGTGTATAATAGTGTGGAGAAGATAGGGCACATTAGCAGGGGTAATTATTACGGTAGTGTTTGTGTCGTGTTTGAGAGTGGTGATGGTGAGTGTTAGAGGGTTTACAAAATACACTGTTGGCAGGTAGTAGCAACTGTGCCACCTTATCAACTGGCATAGTAGTTTCCGCATGTGAGGCTCCCAGCTCTTGCTACATTGAGCCCATCATCATGGCCACGTTGTCCAAGTTGGTCTTGATGGGAATTTACAGAACAGAGTTGAAGCTAATAAGAACTGGAATAAGGAAGAAACATTCAGGCATGTGGTTCTCTGCTGCAACTAATACAACACTATGGGCCCGATTACGATGTCGGATGGAAGGACTGCCACTGACGCCCTGTCAGTGGTGGTCCGTCCGACATCCGGTGCTGAGGTCCGACTGCCGCTTTATGATGCAGGCGGTTGGAGGTAGTGGGTGTAGGGACTGACTGACGCTTCCGCCGGGCACTATTAGCCCACGAACATCGGTCGGAGCGTAATACCCTACAATAGGGGATCTGCCTGCTCATGCACCGGCTTATGGATTACGATGTTCCTTTCCAACTACATTTTCATGGTGGTCCAACTGCTATAGAAAGGCTATCAGAAAAGGACTTTGGGGGGCCCCTATCAGGGCCCTCATTCCCACTGGACCTCTGCTATGGGACCAAGGGGGCACCTGTGATGCCCCCTGAAACATCCATGCACGCTGTGTCAGGCACATGCCTGGCACATAATACGGGTATGTTTCCAAACATGACTGTTTGCATTGCGGCTTGTGCTGTGGCCCTTTTCTGCGCTGCAGCACAAGCCTCAATGTAAAAAGACATGTTTCTGACCGCCTACACGGCGGTCGGATCATTATTTGCAGTTTGGGACCACCGCCTACTTGTCAGGCGGTTCCAATCCTGAAACGATATCGGTCAGATGCTCGTCCAACAGGCATTGTAATGAGGGCCTATGTGTTAAGATAAAATTGGCAATGGCGATAGAAAGAAACAGAGCCATATTATGGTATTTTTAAGCCAGAAAGCAATATAGCCTTAAAACTACTTAGCTCTGCTGCTCTGGGGGCATATGTGGAGAGGAGTGGTGCAGTGCAGTGGCCAGGACAGCTGACTTCGGAGCACAGGGTTTATGGTTCAATCCCCGGCTCCGACTGCAACTCAGCTCAGCATCATGTAACTGGGCAGTAGCTCACTTAATTTCCATAACTGCCCCCAGTGCCTTGAGACCTGTAAGGGTAAGTAGCTATGGATTTATTTATGTCCAACCTAATTAGCACTTCTATTGCTAACTGAACTGTTTTATCTTTTAGTTATATTGTTGGATATTGGCTTGATTCGTATTCATGGCTGGAGTGTTATTTGGTGCATCACGCTCTCAATATTGTCTATTTGGGTGCCCGCTTGTTACAACACAACACTGTACTACTGCAGCAGCATGATCTTGGACAGTGACCACACCACAGAGGTGATGTGGCATCTACAACACTTGTCATTATTTAGTAGTAATTTAACTAAATTTGGCCTCCTCCCCATTCCCATTGCTGAGAAATATGTTCAGGTTGTTCAAGATACATTCAGATTTATTTGATAAACTCATGTAATACTAGGTATTAAACACCCCCTACAGAACTATTCAGATTTGAAACTATTACTATCACTCTATAACTTTTTTCACGTTTGCTACAATGTTCATTTGCAAACTGTGTATTAGAAGATGTGCAAAACCTTTATGTAAAATTGGTAAAATGTACTAGAACTGACACAACTTCTCAGTTTCAAATGTGAAGATGGTTGTTACAAACGCGACTATTCAAAAGAGTAGAAATGTTGTTGATGAGCTTTAAATGTTCTGGTTCTGATTAGCTGAGGTAATTATATCCTTACAATTCTTTTACATGGAATTTGCCCCCTGTTTTCACTCATTGAAATTGTCGGTATCAGCTCATTTCAAAAATTTCAAGCAGAAAAAAGATTATGAGCTCCACGACTTGCACTTTTCCATTCAGGCCTCTTTCTCTTTAACACATGATGATAAGCGCATGCCACTCACTACAAACTTATTTTGAGCACTCTACTCATTATCTCCACAATTCTTTATTCGTAGACTCTTACAGCTCTGATACACTGTATTTCCATTTTCTGCCAGTTGAAAATCAAATGCTTCTGAAAATCACTTTCATCTTCACTGACACCCAAACTACAGCTAGGAATGTTGCTGCACTTAAAGAGATGAGAGTCAACGGGCCTTATGTCAAGTGCCAGTCAGAGGAAGCAGAGTGGGGGCATGAACCGCCAAGTGTCAGATAGGAATTCGACACTTGTTCACAAGCTTTGGAATGATGACTTCATGCAAAGGGATGTAAGAGTGACAGAACCACAATACATGGTACATTTACCAATATGATCAGCTAAAAACAGCTACAGACATTTTCATTCAGCGAACGGCATTCTCCCCCACCACTATTAAATACTCTACAAGTTTGGGAAGATGAGATAATGAAACCTGACCATTCTAGGTTAGTGTGTGAATTTCTAGGCAGGGAATTTCGAGTATGCTTAGGTGGGCAAATCAACACAGGATTGTGATTTTTGTGCATCTGGATCAACTTGATTTGCCTATTTCTTTCCATACACAGAAAGTAAAAAAGCACACCATCCCTAGTTTTTTTTTTTAAATTAAAATTTAGGTGCAACTGTGCAGAAATGTGCAAGTGCAGATTTGCATTCATATTAATTAAAGGGAATACCACATATGTGCAAACAAGCACATAAGCACACATTTGCAAACATATTGCAAAAATGAATCTATGGGCTTTATTTATGAAGGCTTGCAACACTTTTATGCCGCCGTTGCGTCACTTTTTTGTGACACAGCCTCAGCGTAAATAAAGCGGCATGTTGCGCCATATTTATAAAGTGACATATCTAAGCAGATGCGTCACTTTGTAAATGCCTGTGCTATATTATACTTTCATTAGGTATAATATATGCAGGGTGGTAGTTCCCACGTGAAAAAGCCTTGTTGAAGTGGCGTGAAATCTATCAGATTTCACTGCGCCACTTCTAGGATGCCACTGCATCACAGTGCAATTGGAATAGGCCTGCCCCAAGCATTGCTGGAGTTCTGTCATGCTTACGACACAACTCCAGCAATGCATAGGTTTTGCGCCGACAGCTACATCAGAATTCCCTACATGTCTGTCACTCCTTGTGACATGGTGTGCCATACAATACATATGGCACATCCATTGTGTCACAAGGAGGGCACACTGAAAAGTGTTACATCACTGTTTTCACACAGCCAAGCAATAAGTTTCATAAATGAGGACCTTTATATCTCAGGTGAACCTAAAATGACAAGATTACAGTCACTCTGCGAAAGAACTGTCTGTCTGAGCAGACTCGTTTTAATCCAGTAGTTGGACTTCTGTAATGGGGTTTACACCGTCTCACCTAATTGAATCAAGTGTTAAATCAGATGGTAAGGCTGTTGTTTATCGTAAAGAATCCTGTCCACATCAAGCCTGCCTTGCAATATCTTCGAACGACCAATTCTGGAAACAAAGGATTACATTTAAAGAGTTTGAACATCTTTGCTGATGTAAAATGGCAAGATTTACTTACTTGCGTAGCTCGCATGAACAATTGACTACAAGAGCATGCCTTGCATTCAAATGTCACAAGAGATGCTGGTACTTCAAAGTAGTTTGAGGGGAAAAGTACCCCCTGAAAGACGTTTTCTGCTGAAATCAATACATTGCATGCAAAATTGGGTGACATTTCTAATAACTGAAAAATGGGGTCGTAATCAAAATTTAGCACAGCTGGGTCCAATCATCCTGAAGGAGATTGTCCTTCTGTAATATAGTAACAGCGGACAGTCATTTCACAGACATTGCTTTAGCTGAATTTCAAACTACAAACCGAGGATGCAGTCTCCTAAAGAGTACACGAGACTTCTCTATGAAATAGTGTCAACTTATCCATGCGAACACAGCCACGTTATCTTCTATTCGGGTAACTGTTGAAGCCAAAGTATTCAAATAACTACCAATTCAGGTCTTGGATTGAAAGAAACAACAACTGATTTAAAACAGAGGGTCAAACAGTTTAGAGCCACCAATAAAATGTTCCCTATCTCATGACACGCTCTTCACTTTAACTACTCAGCATCCAGAACAGTGGCCAGAGCTATGTTGTAACCAAAGGTATCCAAGGACATTATGCAGAGGTGATATCACAAAGTGCTTTGATGTGTCTACAAGTTGAAATGTTTTGATACTAAAATCTACAGCCAGCAGACTAATAAATGTATCTATGTTCGGAGCATGCACCGTTGTCTTTGCAACAAAAAAAGCTGCTTTCAAACTGAGTCCTAAGCTGTTACATTGCCTCAATTCATGACATAATTGATCAGAATTGATTGAAATACTGTAATGCAATTTTATGCCATGAAAATCGCAAGCAACATCGTTAAAGTTGCATCTAACCCTGTTACCTGCAGATGAGGAGGTCTGCTGTTTTATCAAACGTTTCCCCCTTTTTGGGACAGAAGCAAATATAACTCACTACTGGCAGGCACTTTTCCATTATTCTCAGACAATTTTTTTTCTGGAATCAGGTAATTTTGCAATGACATTTACATTGAAAATACGTTCATGTGTGTGAACAACTTACCACAAAAGGTATTTAACAAAGTCTTATTCTGACTTTATAAGTTAACATTCACGTAAAATAGATGGTAAAGTGTGGACCCTTTTTAGTAACTGGAAGTAAGCGAATTATTAATTGGGTTGAATGGTAGTCAACCACAAGGAATAAAGGAACTAGCTTGTCAGGTCCATGCAAACGTTTTAATAATTTAAACCTGAACTAAGTCTGGGGCAGCTATGGCACAGAGTGGACGGGCTTAATTCAGAAAAAATGTGTTTAACATTTAGAAGCACTGAAACATTTAAAGAGTCAAACACACAACAAAACAAAAGTGCTACTATATTTTATAAAAATAGAGAAAATGCAATAAACAACATGACCAAATAGTAGGAAAAAATCCAACAAGAGGAAGTGGCGGTAAGAACCTTTAAAGGTATAAGAGAAGAAAGCAACTACGAAAAGTTAAAAGTTAAAAGTTAATTCTGATTGCACGATTAATTAAAATCATAGCAAACATTACAATATAAAAACACAAGAATACTGAGAAACTGTATCATGCCAATTATAAAAGGTATCACAAACATGAAAAAGTATGCATTATCACATTATTAATAATATAAAATATAGCAACAAAAGCCCCCATTCATACTAGCAGCAGCAGGAGATGGTAATGAAGGAGTGGTATGACCACAACGCTCACTCGGTGGATTTGGAGCCTGGCCAGAAATTGTGGGTGATGGAGCCTGGAGAGCTAAGTGCCCTCCAGGATCGCTGGACAGGCCCCTTTGAGGTGTTAGAGAAGAAGGGTAAGGCCACATACCTGGTGGACCTTAAGACCCCTCGACAGCCCCTACGGGTGCTACATGCTAATCGCCTCAAACCCCACCATGAGAGGCCCGAGGTCATCTTAATGATGGTGACTGATGGAGGAGAGGAAGTGGAAAGCGAACCTCTCCCAGACTTGTTTTCGTCTCAGGAAAAGGATGGGTCGGTGGAGGGAGTAATTCTCTCCCCATCCCTAACTCCTGAACAGCGGGAGGACTGCCACCAAATACTGGAGCAGTACTCTACGTTGTTCTCCCTTGTCCCGGGAAGGACCCACCTGTGTACCCATGATGTGGACACAGGAGACAGCCCACCAGTGAAGTCAAAGACCTACTGGCTGTCAGACAAGGTGAAGGCCAGCATTCACGGTGAGGTTACCAAGATGCTGGAGCTAGGAGTTATTGAACCTTCCAGTAGCCCCTGGTCCAGTCCGGTGGTTCTAGTGCCAAAAGCAGCTCCACCAGGTACCACTCCAGAACTGAGGTTCTGTGTGGATTACCGGGGACTGAACTCAGTTACCAAAACTGATGCTCATCCGATCCCTAGGGCGGATGAATTGATTGACCGGCTGGGAGCTGCCCAATACTTGAGTACCTTTGACCTCACGTCAGGGTACTGGCAGATCTCCCTTACAGAAGGAGCAAAGGAAAGGTCAGCTTTCTCCACGCCTGAGGGACACTTCCAGTTCTGTGTGATGCCCTTTGGGCTCAAGAACGCCCCTGCCACTTTTCAGCGGCTGGTGAACCAGGTCCTCTCCGGAATGGAGGGTTTCTCTGCTGCTTACCTGGATGACATTGCTGTCTTCAGCAGCATTTGGGAGGACCATTTGCATCACTTGCAAGCAGTTCTCCAGGCCCTGAAACAGGCTGGCTTGACAATCAAGGCCAGCAAATGTCAGCTTGGGCAGGGGTCAGTTGTGTACTTAGGTCACTTGGTGGGTAGGGGAACAGTGCAGCCCCTTCAGGCAAAGATTGAGGCAATCATGGCCTGGGAACCCCCCAAGACCCAGACTGAGGTCCGAGCTTTCCTGGGCCTCACAGGTTACTACCGTCGCTTTGTGAAGGGGTATGGCACTATTGTAGCGCCCCTCACAGAGCTTACCTCAAAGAAACAACCTCGACGGGTAGTTTGGACAGAGGCTTGTCAGCAAGCCTTTGAAAAATTGAAGCAGGCAATGTGTGCAGCACCGGTCCTGAGGGCCCCAGACTTCTCCAAGGAGTTCATTGTCCAGACGGATGCATGAGAACATGGCATTGGGGCAGTGTTATCGCAACTCAATGAAGAGGGTCTGGATCAGCCTGTAGTTTTCCTATCCAGTAGACTGCTTCCCCGGGAACAGAAGTGGAGTGCAATTGAGAGGGAAGCTTTTGCGGTGGTGTGGGCTCTGAAGAAGTTGCGGCCATACCTGTTTGGCTCGCACTTCCTGGTTCAGACTGACCACCGACCCCTTCGTTGGCTGATTCAGATGAAGGGGGAAAATCCCAAGTTGTTGAGATTGTCCATCTCCCTACAGGGAATGGACTTCCGGGTGGAACATTGGCCTGGAGTGGACCACACCAATGCAGACGGTCTCTCTAGGTATTTCCGCCTTAGTGATGAGGACTCCCAAGGGGTTGGGTAGCTCTCCCCACTTTCAGCTAGGGGGACGCGTGTTAGACCTGTCTGCCTTTGTGTAGCCCCTCCTTATATTTATTTATTTTGTCCCCCTTTTTGCCCCTCATACCTTTTTCCCTTTTTGTGTCCACTGGATTATTTTTATGGTGTTTTCCTGGGGGTTGGGTGCTCTTTGCCCTCATGGTCCTTTTCCTTGGGGCCTAGGTGCCTTTTCTGACTAAAAACTGAGGATACCTAAAATGGTGGCTATTAACTGCCATAACTGCCAACCTTTGAGGAAGCCCCATAGGGTAGCATAGAGACCTTCCAGAATCTTCTGGACCCTGCTGGACCCTGTGTGGCCAGTCTATAAAAGGACAGGGGCAAGGTAGCCATTTTGTGTAGTCTAGAGAGCTTGAGGAGTGAGGCAGTGGTGAGGGGAGGTGGACGCACAAGAAGTAGTTAGTTTAACAGAGAGTTATACAGCCTCTTCAGGAAGACGTTCCCCCCCTAGCCTCTAACCAAACCCTCTTGTTGGACTTTGTCATCTGAGGGAGTCGGTTCAGTAACTTCAGTTGGCCCCCTTGAGATCCTCTGGCCTCTGCCATCCTAAAGCCTCGCCGCTGACTGGGGCAAACCCCCCTCCTCTAAACCGCCTTACCGGTTTCCCAGAGATGCAGAGTTGAAACGCCCTGCGCCGCCCGAGGAATCCCTGAAGCGGAGGCGAGTGTCTGCGGTCGTGGTGCCGGGCTGGGCGCATGAGCGAAGGATCGCTGATCTCCGCGCATGCCCAGGAGCGGAGAGCGATTACCAGGCCGGGTAAGGCGCCACGTCCCTTGCCGAGTGTAGCAACCCGAGTGCTGCGCAGGCCAAGTGCGGAGCGAGGCGGTGCCCCAAGGAGGAGCGCTGTCTTGGGATCGCGCAGGCTTGGTGTAGGCGGGGCGGCCCCTGAGGTGCGGAAGTGTCCTGTGCGCCGCGCAGGCCCAGAGGAGGGCTGGAGGAACTCTCGGCTGGTCCGTGAGAGAGAGGCGGAGTCGACCCCGGGAGAGGAAACAGGCGGGAGGTACACATCGGCTCTCCTCAGCCTGCGAAGTCTTTGCACCTGACGCCAGCCCTGAGAGTGAGTGGCTGGACTGGCGGGTGAGGCTAAGAGTCAATCAGCTTCCTACAGAGCCCTCTGTTGATGTCCTCCCTTCTCCCGGCGATTCGAGACTGTGGCCACTGAGGGGCCTTCATTGAAAGTAAGGAGTGTGTGTTGGGGGAGCTGGAGAGCGGGGAACTACTGACCAAGGGTCCTGAAAAGTGATTCCCTCCCCTACTGCTCAAATCAGAACACGGGTAATTGACTCAAGAAGCCTTTAAGACTTCCACCTGAGGCTCCTACTTCATTAATGCTGAAAGAGTTTTCCTGACGTTGTACTGGGATAGAAATGTTTCTGTTATAGGGGTGGTGGAGGAAATCCCTGGTAAGAATCAAACGGGGGTTATCAGCCATTGTTTCTTGGTGTAATAGGAGGAATAGACAGTAGTCTTCACTCGTGGAAACCAAAGGTTACCTGAATGCACATAGTGAATAGCTGGTTCTCACTAAGATTCCTTATAATGAACTCTTTTGCTCATAAATCGAGTAGTGATGATTTCTTTTCTGTAAACACTGTCTAGTGCTGATTTATTTGATGCAGAGTTAAATTTATGTATTGTGACTAAAGAGTGTTAAGCATCTACGGAGATTTAAAGTGAACTTTTATAAAACAGCTCGTATTTTTCCAAACTTGGTGTAGTGTCCTTATTTTTGGAGTGGTGGATGTCTTGTTACTGATGGGTGTGACGCAAACTTAGCACATGTTCCTTGGAGATAGGCCTTCCCACTTAGTGCCAAGCTACCTTATGTGACTTGGGGTTCCCTAGGTCCAACACCCATGCATTTAGTAAGACACATTTAATCACTCACTCATACAGTCAATCATGCACCTACTAAATCCTACATCCACTCATTCTTCAATATGTAAAACATATTTAAACTTTACAGAAACACCCAGCCACTTGATGATGTAATCAGTGATGTCATCAGTGATGTCACGTGAGATGTCATCGGTGATGTCATCAGTGATGTCATTTGAGATGTCATTTTAAAAATCGCAGGGTACGCGTACATGATAGCACCTCATTAAAAAGCATTGCAGTTCATAGAAGGTTTTAAGACTTTAGTTACATTATAAATCATTTGTTGATGGTACCATACTCATTTTAGGAATTGTGGTGTGTTTTAAGGTGATTTTACCATGTGAAAAAGCCTTCTGCTGGGATATCATGAATCATGTTTGAAAGAAAACTATTATCTAATGCTTTTCCCACAGTGGTTTGGAAGGGGATCTATAAGCTAAACTGAAAGCATATTTTCTGTAAATTCACATTATCTTTCTCAGTCATGTGAGAATGAAGTCTGACATTCGCAGTAAAACATGTACATCCAACAAGGACAGAGACTGTCAGTTGATTCCCTTGTGTTCTACTGCAGCCTCTTAGAGTGTTCTAAAGGACAACTAGAGCGCTAACAGTCCTACTTATAACAAAGGTATGGCACACCTGAAGCCATCTTGATTGGAATAAAGTGGTAACTCTTAAAATATTTCATTTAAAAAGGATCAAAATGAGGGGGTATATTATGCCATAGAAAGTATGATTAGTGCTGTAGAAAGAAAAATTAGGGCACATTTTGAGTGACTTCTCAAATCCTCTTCTATTTCATTAAAAAATTCTGACATGCAGTATCCCAATATGGCCACCAGAGACAAAAGAGCCCAAATGTAGCCCAAATATCACCCAGATGTAGCCCAAGTATAGCCCAATGACAGAATGTCCCAGAGTGTTCTAAAGAACCACTAGAGCACTAACAGTCTTACTTATGACAAAAGTATTGCACAAGAGAAGCCTTCTTGATTGGAATGAAGTGGTAAGTCTGAAAACATTTACTTTAAAAAGGAACAAAATGAGGGGGTTAATTTTGCCATAGAAAGTATGATTAGTGCTTCAGAAAGAAAAATTAGGGCACATTTTGAGTGTTTTTTCAAATCCTCTTCTATTTCATTAAAATAATTCTGACATGCAGACTGAAACATGCACTTTGAATACCAGCAGCAGACTTCCCTGGTGAGCAGTAGCTTTACTACAGTGATCTAATGAGCAACTAGAGTGCTAACATTCAGAATTGATGGCAAATGTGTGACACATCTGAATGTCTTCTTGATGGAACCAAAGTAAACAAGCATTGAAAATGCAATAGATCTTGCCCTCGTTTAAGTTAAAGCCATTCTGTTTGTAATGAGGTGGCTTTTTAGCTTTGCTTTTTTTAGTGTTTTTCAAACTTTCATGTAAATACCATGCATATGTATGCATATATGTATATGTATGCATGCATTTATATTTGTATTTATATAGATATGCAGATTATATATGTTTATATGTGTATGTATATATATATATATATATACACGCATACATATATATATATAAATGCATATGCATATATATGCATACATATATATGTGTATATGTGTGCGTGTAGAGAGAGGTAGAGAGGTAGAGGTATAGAGGTAGAGGTAGAGAGGTAAAGACTAGTAGAGAGAGGTAGAGAGTAGAGCGTGAGTAATAGAGAGTGAGTAGTAGAGAGTAGTAGAGAGCAGTAAAGAGAGTAGCAGAGAGTAAGTAGTAGAGAGTAGTAGAGTGAGTAGTGAAGAGTAGTAGAGAGTGAGTAATAGAGAGTGAGTAGTAGAGAGTAGTAGAGAGTAAGTAGTAGAGTGAGTAGTAGAGAGCAGTAGAGAGTGAGTAGTAGAGAGTAGTAGAGAGTAAGTAGTAGAGTGAGTAGTAGAGAGCAGTAAAGAGTGAGTAGTAGAGCGCAGTAAAGAGTGAGTAGTAGAGAGAAGCAGAGAGTGAGTAGTAGAGAGTGAGTAGTAGAGAGTAGTAGAGAGTGAGTAGTAGAGAGTGAGTAGCAGAGAGAGAGAGAATAGTAGAGAGTAGTAGAGAGTGAGTAGTAGAGAGTGAGTAGTGGAGTGAGTAGTAGATGGTGAGTAGTAGAGAGTAGTAGAGAGTGAGAAGTAAAGAGTGAGTAGTAGAGAGTGAGTAGTAAAGAGTGAGTAGTAGAGAGTGAGCAGTAGAGAGAGAGTAGTAGAGAGTACTAGAGAAGTGGAGAATGAGTAGTAGAGAGAGAGTATTAGAGAGTAGTGGAGTAGTAGAGAGTGAGTAGTAGAGAGTAGTGGAGAATATTCCAAAGTTTGGCACAGCACCACTTGCTCAACAAGTCTAAGCAAATCATATCACCTTGAGTCCTTATTGAAGCGCTGAATCTTGGTGTATATTCAAATGCTTTTATTTTCCTTAAGTTTATGTACCACAGCCAGCCGACGCTTTTCGTTCTGTTCAACAAAACTTCTTCAGGGCGTTCTTATTTCCTTCAAGTTATGTTTTTATCCTGTTGTCATATAACTAGATATTTCTTCCAAATGTTAGACGAGACGTAAGTAAATTTTTATTCAAAGTGACTAGGTATCAATTTTACCCACCCAATTCGGGCAGACTTGAGTAATTTATAGCATCCTCAAAGTCAGTCTTTCAAAAATTCCAAAGTATAGGACATGATAATCCAAATCCAAATGTTTCTCAAGAAAAGTCATTTTCAATCGTTTGGAATGTCGGCGTTAGGGCAGATATGACCCACGGACACGGTTTATGACTTTTCTTGAGAAACATTTGGATTTGGATTATCATCTCCTATACTTTGGAATTTTTGAAAGACTGACTATGAGGATGCTATAAATTACTCAAGTCCATGGATGCTGCTGGGAACGCCCCCAGCAACACCCATTGCATACCCTTTTAACACAGGACACTGTTTTAAAGGGACTGATATTTATCAGGCAGGATTACGCCACAAAAAGTGGCTTAGTCCTGCCTGATAAATATCAATCAGTCTTCTGCGCCACCGGAACGTCACAAAAAGTGCATCATTCATGACATGGTCAGTGACATTACTGATGGCATCACTGATGACATCTCAAATGACATAATTGATGACATCACTGATGACATCATCCATGTGACAATCAAATACACCTCATCACACACTAGTATAATCTTTCATCACTCACTGTGAAATAGAAAGTGCCATATTTGAAATCATTGACAATCCAATAGAAATTTCTAAACACCCACTCAGTTATTCATAGAACTACACACACATCTAATCACTTACCTATAGATTCAGTGTTATTTGCAGTGAATAATCAAAAGAACACTATCAAATATACTTATACGCCTATTTCAGCATTACACACCAGCACACATTATATTCACTTATAAAGACATCCTTCTGACTTATGCAAACAATTGATTATACTTACATTTACTCACCTACAAACTTATACAGACACCACTTCATCTATTTTTATAGATAGTAACTCACACTTAGTGTGTTATAAAATCACTATTACAAGTATACAGTTATCCATATAGTGACTCAAACAATCACTAAGTCTTAGGGACACTTAATTAGATATAACTGTCACATACACTGCCTTTTTTTTCAAGTTTAATGGAGATGTACCATTGAGAGAAATATTTCATCACCACCACACCCATAAACATATACACTCACTGAAACAACTGTTATAACATGTAGTCTTAACCTCATATACCTACTGAATGAACTATTCACACATTTTTTGGCAATCACTCACCCCCACCAAACCACATAGACATTCTTTTACCCATATAAATACTCAGTTAGGAAACCAATAACAAATTTGGGGCCAGATGTAGGTATCCAAATACCGGTCGGTAACGGCCGAAAATACCAATTTTCGGCCGTTACCGACCGGTATTTAGGACCGCCGCCCTCCGGGGCAAAGCAACATAGCCCCCTGGCGCATACTGGAGGCTCCTGGTGGGCTAGTTGGCCCCCAGTGACTCCCAGTATACAAGGGGAATTAGTTCCCCCTCTTCAAATATGCACGGGGCTGCATTGCAGAGAGGTGTAAAAAAGGGTGTGGCCTCATTACACCTCTCTGCAATGCAGCCCCCGGCGCATACTGGAGGCTCCTTGTGGGCTAGTTGTCCCCCAGGAACATCCAGTATGCAAGGGGATTAGTTCCCCCTCTGCAAACGCACCAGGGGGCTGCATTGCAGAGAGGCATAACAAGGGGCATAGCCTCATTTCACCTCTGTGCAATGCAGCCCCCTGGCGCATACTGGAGGTTCCAGGTGGGCTAGTTGGCCCCCAGTATGCAAGGGGAATTAGTTCCCCCTCTTCAAACATGCACGGGGGCTGCGTTGCAGAGAGGTGTAAAAAAGGGTGTGGCCTCATTACACCTCTCTGCAATGCAGCCCCCTGGCGCATACTGCAGGTTTAAGGTGGGCTAGTTGGCTCCCAGGGACCCCCAGTATGCAAGGGGAATTAGTTCCCCCTCTGCACACACGCCCGGGGGCTGCGTTGCAGAGAGGTGTAAAAAGGGGCGTGGCTTCATTACAGCTCTCTGCAATGCAGTCCCCTGGCGCATACTTGAGATTCCTGGTGGGCTTTCAGGTCTTAAATAGTTAGAAATTAGCATTAAAAAAAACTTTGAAATTCACTGAAAAAACCATAGGTTTCAGGCCTTATATAGTTAGGAATTAGCATTTAAAAAACCTTGCAAATTCACTGAAAAAACACATAGGTTTCAGGCCTTATATAGTTAGGAATTATCATTAAAAAAACCTTTAAAATTCACTCAAAAAACTATAAGTTTTAGGGGTGTTATAGTTAGCTGGACATTTCACTCATACAAAACCATTGAAATGGCTCCTATATAATTAGTTTTACTAACTATATTTCCAGTAAGCGTCAGGGAGCTGTGTTGCAGAGAGGTGGTCCAAGGCCACTCCCCCTTTTTACACCACTCTGCAATGCAGCTCTGTGGCGCTTACTGGAGGTAGCTGGTGGGTTAGTAGGCCCCCAGGGTCCCTCAGGACTCAAGGGGGCATAATCCAACAATTTACAATGCACCAGGGGATGTGTTTGCACAGTGGTGCAGGGAGTGGGTTTGGTCTGAGGTGACAAATGTGCAAACGTACCCTGTGGCGTGTTTTAATTTGGGGGATTAGGTCCACTTGAATCCTGAGGGTCCCTGGGGGCCAACTAGCCCACCAAGTACTTCCAGTATGCGCCAGGAAGCTGCATTGCAAAGAGGTGTTCAGAGGCCATGCCCCTTTTTACACCTTTCTGCACTGCAGCTCTGTGGCACTTACTGGAGGTACCTGGTGGGCTAATTGGCCCCCATGGACCATCAGGACTCAAGGGGGATTAATCCCCCAACTTTAAACGTGCCAGGGGGCGCGTTTGCACATTGGTGAAGGGAAGGGGCGGGGCCTGACATAGCAAGTGTGCAAACGCATCTCCTGGCACATTGTAAATTGGGAGATTAAGTACCCTTCAATCCTGAGGGTCCATGGGGTGAACTAGCTCACCAGGTACTTCCAGTATGCACCAGGGAGCTGCGTTGCAGAGAGGTGTTGAGAGGCCACGCCTCTTTTTACACCTGTCTGCAACGTGGCTCTGTGACGCTTACTGGAGGTAGCTGGTGGGCAAGTTGGCCCCCAAGGACCCTCAGGACTCAAGGAGATTTCATTCCCCAATTTGCAATGCTCCAGGCGGCGCGTTTGCAGTGGTGAAGGGAGGGGTCATTGCCCGATGTGACAAGTGTGCAAATGCGCCCTGTGGCACATTTTAAGTTGAGGTATGAAGTCCCCTTAAATCCTGAGAGTCCCAGGGGGCCAACTAGCCCATGAGGTACGCCCAGTATGCGCCACAGAGTTGCGTTGCAGAGAGGTGTAAAAAGGGGCGTGGCCTTAGACCACCTCTCTGCAATGCAGCTCTGTGGCGCTTACTGGAGGTACCTGGTGGGCTAGTTGGCCCCCAGTGACCCTCACGATTCAAGGGAAATTAATCCCCCAAATTAAAACCTGCCAAGCGGCATGTTTGCACAGTGGTGAAGGGAGGGGACAGGGCCTGATATGCCATGTGTGGACTCATGCAATCACTCAGCCAAAACCCAAACACTTATAAATTCACCATGCATTCTCCTTGCAGCATTCTAATCATCTAGTCACTACCCATGCACTCATGCACTAACTCATGCACTGCTACAATACCCTGAGCAGTACCTATGCAGTTCAGTCATCGCCCTGTCACTACCAATGCACTCCTCCAATCACCCAGCGAGCACCATGTACTTATCCAATCTCTCCGCCAAAATCCAGGCACTCATAAATTCACCATGCACTGTCCTTGCAGTACTCTAATCATCCAATCAGAACCCATGTACTTATGCAATGACCCAGGCACTAACACATACACTGCTACAATCCTCTGAGCCCTCCCCATGCAGTCCAGCCATTGCCCTGTCAGTACCCATGCACTCTTTCAATTACCCAGCCAGTACCATGTACTTACCCAATCACTCCACCAAAACTCAAGCACTTATAAATTCACCATGCACTCTCCTTGCAGTACTCTACTCTTCCAGTCAGTACCCACGTACTCATGGAATGACCCAGGCACTAACACATGCACTGGTACAATCCCCTGTGCACTACCCAGGCAGACCTCTAACTACCTACACAGTTGTACCCATGCACTCCAGAAATCTCTCTGTCACTACCCATGCACTCCTCAAATCAGCCATCCAGCATCATGTACTTATCCAATCACTCTGCCAAAACTCAATCAGTTATAAAATCACCATGCACTGTCCTTCATCACTCTAATCATCCAGTCACTACCCATGTACTCATGCAATTACACAGACACTAACTCAAGGCAAATACAGAGGAGGTCATGCTAATTACAGGGGTATCCCAACACATAGTGTTCCCTAGTGTATGTAGGTGTTTTTACTGTGTTCTAATTGTCTTTTAGCATAGCACTTGCTCCGGTCTTAGTTAGTCAGAGTCAGTTACCACCAGTACCCGTCACTAAAAGGTTAGGGGCACAGGAGGACTTTCTGCTCCTCTGTTGATTCTTTCTGCACATCTCTTGCTTCTTCCTGAAGTTTTCTTCGTCTTTCTGGACATCTTTTGCCTCTTTCTGCATTTGTCTTGCTTCTTTTTGCGCCTAGCGTCCTCCTTCTTCACATGTCCTAACTTTGTAGGCATAGTTAGAAATGAACATTTAAAAAACCATTGAAATTCACTGAAAAAACCATAGGTTTTAGTCACGTTGTAGTTAGAAATTAGCATTTAAAAAACCACTGAAATTCACTGAAAAGACCATAGGTTTCAGGCATATTATAGTTAGAAATTAGCATTTAAAAAACCTTAGAAATTCATAGAAAAAGCCATAGGTATCAGAAACGTCATAGTTAGTTGGACATTTCACTCGTACAAAACCATAGAAATTCCCCCGTTATGGTTAGTTCACAAAACTATAACTCGCCCCCCTCAATGCAATGCTGATGATGTCATATATTACATCATTCATGACATGGTCAGAGACATCACTGATGACATCACTGATGACATCTCAAATAACATCCCTGATGATATCACCCATGTGAAAATCTGATGCACCTCCTCACACTCTAATATAACCTTTGATACACCCACTGTAAAATTCAGACCACCATTTTCGAAACCATCAACACACCAATACCAGGTACTACATACGCACTTACTGATTCCTAGGTCTACACACACATCTACTCATTCACCCATACAATCACTCATACATACAGTTACTAATCAATACAACACTATCATATGTACTCATATAACTATACAGACACTCACACAGCACCAATCATTCATGTAGTTACTCACACACCTAGGCAGTCATGCAAAGAATCAATCACACTTCCATTTACTGACCTATAGAGTTATACACACAACAAATCACTTATTCAAACAGAAACAAACACATAATTACTCTCTTATATAATCACTGGTACAAGTAAACACTCATCCATACAGTCACAATCACTGACTCTCACATACACTGCCTTTTACATATGTAGTTACTTGGAGATGTACCACTGAGACATCCATTCACTCACTAACACACCCATACACACACTGACCCACCTATACAGATGTTTCTACATGCACTATTGAACCCATACAGCCAGTGGCTCACTAACTCCAACTCTAAAATGTATGCACAGAGTCACACACCTCCCATGCACCCACATACACACTCAGGCACCCATATAAATACTCTGGCAACCAATCAATAACCCATATAGACCCTCAAATAGCTACTAACCAACCCATGGAGCAACTTATATAACAGCAGACAGACTGATATGGACATTCACACAGTTTAGTCACTAACCCATGGATTAAATAAAAGACATGTGATAACTCACTTAAACAGTCAGTGCTGTAACTACAAAATCCTCCATCCAGACACTTACATACCCACTCATTATTCAATACAACTTGGCATATATATAATACATATTTAAACTTTATAGAAACACAGTTGCTGGATGATGTCATCAATGATGTCATTTGAGATGTCATCAGTGATGTCACTGACCATGTCATGAATGATGTAATATGTGATGTAATCAGCAGTGTATTGCGGGGACGCGAGTTATAGTTAGCTGAACTAACTATAACAGGGGAATTTCTATCATTTTGTACGAGTGAAATGTCCAACTAACTATAACATCCCTGAAACCTATATTTTCTTTAGTGAATATATGTATTACCTACTGGCAGTTGCCAGTAGGTAGTTATAGTTAGGACCTATTCTCCATTGGAAATTCCCCCTGCCATAGCAAACTGCTTTGGTATTTGGAAGAGAGAGCAGGAAACCTGCTCTCTCTTCCAAATACTAAAGCAAATTGCTTTTCCACAGGGGGAGCTTCATTTTAGCAGCTGCCCATGTGGAAAAGCAGTGCTGGCCCCCGCAGGACACGGGGAGCCGGCGCGACCGTGGGGGGATTGGGGACACCCCATGGTCCCCAATGGAGAAGGCCAGCCCCAGGTGGATGGTGTCCCTGGGGCTATTAGTGGCCCGGGAGGGGGAGATGTGGCCCCCCTCCTCAAATATTAAAAATAATAAAAAATTAAAAATAAACAAATAAATAAACAAAGGCCAGATGCGGGGGATGAGGTCATTGGGGCCATAAATGGCCTAAGGAGGGGGGCAAGGCAGCCCCCTCCAAAAACAGAAACAAAAAATATGTCCATGCACCGGGGGTGGAGTCCCCAGGTCCGATTATGGCCTAGGGGGGCCACACGTCCTCCTTCCTGAATATTTGGATTAAAAATTTTTTTTAAGGGGCAGGCCCTGGGGGATGGGGTCTCCGGGACCAATAAATTAGACAAAAAAGGGAGGCTACACAGCCCCTCTTCTTAAAAATAAAAAAAATAAAAGACCCTCATCGCGCTGGAGGCCATGCCCCTCCTTGCAGCACTCTGCAAATGCGCCCTCTGGCGTGTTTGCAGATGGGGAACAAATTCTCCTTGAATACTTGGGGTCCCTGGGGGCCAACTAGTCCACCAGGAACATCCAGTATGTGACAGGAGGCTGTGTTGCAGAGAGGTGTTCTGAGGCCAAGCCCCTTTTTACACCTCTCTGCTACGCAGCTCTGTAGTGCTTAATGGAGGTAGATGGTGGGCTAGTGTCACCCCAGGGAACCTCAGTATTCAAGGGGAGTTAATAGCCCAACTTACAACGCACCATGTGGCATGTTTGCACAGTGGTGAAGGGAGGGGGCGGGGCCTTAGTTGACATGTGTGCAAACACGCCCTGTGGCGCATTTTAAGTTGAGGAATTAATATCTCTTCAATCCTGAGGGTCCCTGGGGGCCAACTAGCCCACCAGGTACCTCCAGTAAGCACCTTAGATCTGCAATGCTGTGTTGTAAAAAGATTCAGAAAAGGGGGTGGTGATGGACAGAGCATCTGAATTAAACAAAATACTACTACCCAGTCAGCAGATCTGGGCTTAATCCATCACCGTTTTTTAGCTCACTGCACCATCCCAGCTCAGAACCTGGCAACATGCAAATTAGTCTGTCCCTGGTCCAGTGCATCATGGGGACAGGGCAGACCAAACTAACAAGCCAATTCTTTTACTGGAAAGGAAACAAGCTTCCAGGGACTGGTTTCTGACATTACAGCCGTCTTCGGCCCGGCTTGCTTGAATCCTGATGGTGCATCACCCCCCCCTTTTCTGAATCGTTTTGTCCACCATAAGCGTGGAAGGGTATGCCAGACATGAGTCCCTTGCTCACTGCACCATCAGGATTCAAGCAAGCCGGGCCGAAGACAGCTGTAATGCCAGAAACCGGTCCCCGGAAGCTTGTTTCCTTTCCAGTTAAAGAATTGGCTTGGTAGTTTGGTCTGCCCTGTTCCCATGATGCACTGGGCCACGGACAGACTAATTTGCATGTAGCCAGGTTCTGAGCTGGGATGGTGCAGTGAGCTAAAAAATGGTGATGGATCAAGCCCTGATCTGTTGACTGGGTACGAGTGTTGTGTTTAATTCAGATACTCTGTCCATCACCACCCCCTTTTCTGAATCGTTTTGTCCACCATAAGCGTGGAAGGGTACGCTCAGACATGAGTCCCTTGCTCACTGCACCATCAGGATTCAAGCAAGCCGGGCCGAAGACGGCTGTAATGCCAGAAACCGGTCCCCGGAAGCTTGTTTCCTTTCCAGTTAAAGAATTGGCTTGGTAGTTTGGTCTGCCCTGTTCCCATGATGCACTGGGCCAGAGACAGACTAATTTGCATGTAGCCAGGTTCTGAGCTGGGATCGTGCAGTGAGCTAAAAAACGGTGATGGATCAAGCCCTGATCTGTTGACTGGTTACGAGTGTTCTGTTTAATTCAGATACTCTGTCCATCACCACCCCTTTTTCTGAATCGTTTTGTCCACCATAAGCGTGGAAGGGTATGCTCAGACATGAGTCCCTTGCTCACTGCACCATCAGGATTCAAGCGAACCGGGCCGAAGACGGCTGTAATGCCAGAAACCGGTCCCCGGAAGCTTGTTTCCTTTCCAGTTAAAGAATTGGCTTGGTAGTTTGGTCTGCCCTGTTCCCATGATGCACTGGGCCAGGGACAGACTAGTTTGCATGTAGCCAGGTTCTGAGCTGGGATGGTGCAGTGAGCTAAAAAACGGTGTTGGATCAAGCCCTGATCTGTTGACTGGGTACAAGTGTTCTGTTTAATTCAGATACTCTGTCCATCACCACCCCCATTTCTGAATCGTTTTGTCCACCATAAGCGTGGAAGGGTATGCTCAGAAATGAGTCCCTTGCTCACTGCACCATCAGGATTCAAGCAAGCCGGGCCGAAGACGGCTGTAATGCCAGAAACCGGTCCCCGGAAGCTTGTTTTCTTTCCAGTTAAGGAATTGGCTTGGTAGTTTGGTCTGCCCTGTTCCCATGATGCACTGGGCCAGGGACAGACTAATTTGCATGTAGCCAGGTTCTGAGCTGGGATGGTGCAGTGAGCTAAAAAACGGTGATGGATCAAGCCCTGATCAGTTGACTGGGTACGAGTGTTCTGTTTAATTCAGATACTCTGTCCATCACCACCCCCTTTTCTGAATCGTTTTGTCCACCATAGGCGTGGAAGGGTATGCCAGACATGAGTCCCTTGCTCACTGCACCATCAGGATTCAAGCAAGCCGGGCTGAGGACGGCTGTAATGCCAGAAACCGGTCCCCGGAAGCTTGTTTCCTTTCCAGTTAAAGAATTGGCTTGGTAGTTTGGTCTGCCCTGTTCCCCTGATGCACAGGGCCAGGGACAGACTAATTTGCATGTAGCCAGGTTCTGAGCTGGGATGGTGCAGTGAGCTAAAAAACGGTGATGGATCAAGCCCTGATCAGTTGACTGGGTACGAGTGTTCTGTTTAATTCAGATACTCTGTCCATCACCACCCCTTTTTCTGAATCGTTTTGTCCACCATAAGCGTGGAAGGGTATGCTCAGACATGAGTCCCTTGCTCACTGCACCATCAGGATTCAAGCGAACCGGGCCGAAGACGGCTGTAATGCCAGAAACCGGTCCCCGGAAGCTTGTTTCCTTTCCAGTTAAAGAATTGGCTTGGTAGTTTGGTCTGCCCTGTTCCCATGATGCACTGGGCCAGGGACAGACTAGTTTGCATGTAGCCAGGTTCTGAGCTGGGATGGTGCAGTGAGCTAAAAAACGGTGTTGGATCAAGCCCTGATCTGTTGACTGGGTACAAGTGTTCTGTTTAATTCAGATACTCTGTCCATCACCACCCCCATTTCTGAATCGTTTTGTCCACCATAAGCGTGGAAGGGTATGCTCAGAAATGAGTCCCTTGCTCACTGCACCATCAGGATTCAAGCAAGCCGGGCCGAAGACGGCTGTAATGCCAGAAACCGGTCCCCGGAAGCTTGTTTTCTTTCCAGTTAAGGAATTGGCTTGGTAGTTTGGTCTGCCCTGTTCCCATGATGCACTGGGCCAGGGACAGACTAATTTGCATGTAGCCAGGTTCTGAGCTGGGATGGTGCAGTGAGCTAAAAAACGGTGATGGATCAAGCCCTGATCAGTTGACTGGGTACGAGTGTTCTGTTTAATTCAGATACTCTGTCCATCACCACCCCCTTTTCTGAATCGTTTTGTCCACCATAGGCGTGGAAGGGTATGCCAGACATGAGTCCCTTGCTCACTGCACCATCAGGATTCAAGCAAGCCGGGCTGAAGACGGCTGTAATGCCAGAAACCGGTCCCCGGAAGCTTGTTTCCTTTCCAGTTAAAGAATTGGCTTGGTAGTTTGGTCTGCCCTGTTCCCCTGATGCACAGGGCCAGGGACAGACTAATTTGCATGTAGCCAGGTTCTGAGCTGGGATGGTGCAGTGAGCTAAAAAACGGTGATGGATCAAGCCCTGATCAGTTGACTGGGTACGAGTGTTCTGTTTAATTCAGATACTCTGTCCATCACCACCCTCTTTTCTGAATCGTTTTGTCCACCATAAGCGTGGAAGGGTATGCTCAGACATGAGTCCCTTGCTCACTGCACCATCAGGATTCAAGCAAGCAGGGCCGAAGACGGCTGTAATGCCAGAAACCGGTCCCCGGAAGCTTGTTTCCTTTCCAGTTAAAGAATTGGCTTGGTAGTTTGGTCTGCCCTGTTCCCATGATGCACAGGGCCAGGGACAGACTAATTTGCATGTAGCCAGGTTCTGAGCTGGGATGGTGCAGTGAGCTAAAAAACGGTGATGGATCAAGCCCTGATCTGTTGACTGGGTACGAGTGTTCTGTTTAATTCAGATACTCTGTCCATCACCACCCCCTTTTCTGAATCGTTTTGTCCACCATAAGCGTGGAAGGGTATGCTCAGACATGAGTCCCTTGCTCACTGCACCATCAGGATTCAAGCAAGCCGGGCCGAAGACGGCTGTAATTTCAGAAACCGGTCCCCGGAAGCTTGTTTCCTTTCCAGTTAAAGAATTGGCTTGGTAGTTTGGTCTGCCCTGTTCCCATGATGCACTGGGCCAGGGACAGACCATTTTGCATGTAGCCAGGTTCTGAGCTGGGATGGTGCAGTGAGCTAAAAAACGGTGATGGATCAAGCCCTCATCTGTTGACTGGGTACGAGTGTTCTGTTTAATTCAGATACTCTGTCCATCACCACCCCCTTTTCTGAATTGTTTTGTCCACCATAAGCGTGGAAGGGTATGCTAAGACATGAGTCGCTTGCTCACTGCACCATCAGGATTCAAGCAAGCCGGGCCAAAGACGGCTGTAATGCCAGAAACCGGTCCCCGGAAGCTTGTTTCCTTTCCAGTTAAAGAATTGGCTTGGTAGTTTGGTCTGCCCTGTTCCCATGATGCACTGGGCCAGGGACAGATTAATTTGCATGTAGCCAGGTTCTGAGCTGGGATGGTGCAGTGAGCTAAAAAATAGTGATGGATTAAGCCCTGATCTGTTGACTGGGTACGAGTGTTCTGTTTAATTCAGATAATCTGTCCATCACCACCCCCTTTTCTGAATCATTTTGTAAAAAAGGCATGGGCTCTGAACACCTCTCCACAACGCAGCTCTCTGGCACATAATGGAGGTACCTGGTGGGCTAGTTCGCACCCAGGGACCCTCAAGATTGAGGAGGAATGAATTCTCTAACTTAAAACACGCCACAGGGCGGGTTTGCAGACATGTCACCTCAGGCCAAGCCTCCTTCCCTAACCATTGTGCAAACGCGCCCCGTGGCAAGTTATAAGTTGGGGAATTAATTCTCTTTCAATATTGAGGGTCCCCGAGGGCCAACTAGCCCAACAGGTATCTTCAGTATGTGCCAGAGAGCTGCGTTGCAGACAGGTGTTTAGAGGGCCCTCCCATTTTTACACCTCTCTGCAATGCAGCTAGGTACCTAGTGGGCTAGCTTGAGCCTAGCAACCCCTAGGATTCAAGGGGACTTAATCTTTCTCCTTAGAATGGCCACAGGGCACGTTTAAACACTGGTGAAGGGAAGGGATGGGCCTAATGTGACGTGTGCAAACACACCCTGTGGCGCATTTTAAGTTGGGGAAATAATTCACCTTCATTCCTGAGGGACCCTGGGGGCCAATTAGCCCACCAGGTGCCTCAAGTAAGCACCACTGCGATGCTTTGCAGAGAGGTGGTGCAGACCCTGCCTCTTTTTACACCTTTCTGCAATGGCACTTACTGGAGGTACCTAGTGGGCTAATCTGCCCCTAGGGACCCTCAGGATTCAAGGGGACTTATTCTCCCAACTTAAAATGGCCACAGGGCGTGTTTACACAGTGGGGAAGGGAGGGAATGGGGCCTGAGATGGCGTGTGCAAACACGCCCTGTGGTGCGTGCTAAGCTGGATAAATAATTATCCTTCAATCCTGAGGGCTCGGGGGGGCCAACTAGCCCACCAGGTGCTTCCAATAAGCACCACTGTGCTGCGTTGCAGAGAGGTGGTCTAGTCTGTGCCACCTTTTACACCTGTCTGCAACGCAGCTTTGTGGCACTTACTGTAGGTACCTAGTTGGCTAGTTGGACACTAGGGACCCGCAGGATTCAAATTAACTTAATCTCCCAACTTAAAACGGCCACAGGACGTGTTTACATAGTGGTGAAGGGAGGGGACGGGGCCTGAGGTGACGTGTGCAAACACGCCCTGTGGCGCGTGTTAAGTTGGGGAAATAATTATTCTTCAATCCTGAGGGCTCTGGGGGGCGAACTAGCCCACCAGGTGCTTCCAATAAGCACCACTGTGCTGCGTTGCAGAGAGGTATTCTAGGCCATGCCCCTTTTTACACCTCTCTGCAACGCAGCTATGTGGTGCTTACTGGAGGGACCTAGTGGGCTAGTTAGACCCCAGGGACCCTCAGGATTCAATGGGACTTTATCCCCCAACTTAAAACGCCCACAGGGCGTGTTTGCACACATGTCACCTCAGGCTCTCCCCCTCCCTTCATCAGTGTGCAAACGCACCCAGTGGGACGTTTTAAGCAGCAGATTAATCCCTGTGCCCTATTATGTACTAGGGGCTTACAGAGGGGGGTCATGCTAATCACCGGGGTACCCCAACACATAGTGTTCCCTAGTGTATGGAGGTGTTTTCACTGTATTCTTAGTGTCTTTTAGCATACCACTGGCTTTAAGCCTGGTTAGTCAGTTAACACCAGTACCCGTCTGAAAAAGGTGTGGGCACAGGATGATTTTGTAACAAGGACTCTTTCAGCTCCTCTGTTGTTCTTTTGTGCACATGTCTTGATTCTTCCTGCACTTTTCTTCGTCTTTGAGGACTTCTGTTGCTTTTTTCTGTATTTCATTTTTTTCTTTCTGTGCATTTTTTCTTCTTTCTTCACATGTCCTACCTCTGCAGGCATAGTAAGAAACTAGCATTTAACAAACCTTTGAAATTCACTGAAAAAACATAGGTTTCAGTAATGTTAAAGTTAGAAATGAGCATTTAAAAAACCTTTAAAATTCACTGAAAAAACCATAGGATTCAGGCACGTTATAGTTAGGAATTAGCATTTAAAATACCTTAGAAATTCACTGAAAAAACCATAGGTTTCATGAGCGTTATAGTTAGCTGGTCATTGTACTCGTAGAAAACCATTGAGATTCCCCCGTTATAGTTGGATCAGCTGACTATAAATTGCGTACCCGCAATGCACTGCTGATGACATCACTCATGACATCACTCATGGAATCTCAAATGACATCACTGATGACATCACTGATGGCATCATCCTTGTGATAGAGCGGCAGACCTCCTATCACCCTAATATAACCTCTGATACAAACACTCAAAAATAGAAACTAACATTTTCAAAAATAAATGGCTATTCCAATGCCAGTTACAACAACCTATTCAGTAATTCCAAGATCTACATACACATCCACTCATTCACCAACAGTCCTATACAGTCACTCATACATGCACTCACTTAACATATATACACATACACCTATGCATCTAGTTACACACTGCCACTCATCCATAGAGTTACTCACACACATAGTTACTCATGCTAATAAAGATTCAAACATCCATTTACTTGCATATACAGTTATACGCACACCAGCAAACTTACTTCTACAGAAACTGACATATACTTATTCTTTTAAACAATCACTCATAGAAACACATACTTATTCATACAGGAACTCTTCCAATCTCTCACCCTCACATATACTCACTTATATACACTAATTATTTTCATTTTCAATCTTTATTTCGATCTATTTAGATCATGAAAGAAATACAGACAATTTAAAATCAAGTTAGAATGATACCAAGTAAAACAGGGATTAAGAAGCATTACAATTAGCCTGTTAAAATCAGTTACAGTACATTACATTTAAAAGTCATCAGTACAATTCATTTATCGCGAGTCTATATCTGACTTTACGTAGCGGTTACGGGTGTGCCACATCGCTGTTAGAAATTTTGCCACCGCAAACACAATCGGGGGTGATAATTCCATCTTTAAAATTCTGTAAGCTGGGAGGTAGTGCCTGAAACCTAGGTTTTTAAGAAGCGGAACAAGCCAGTACTTCCTAGATCTTTGATAAGCCTTTCAGAAGAATATGATATGCAAGTCATTTTCCTGGTGGTGTGGGCATACTGGGCACTGTTCTGTAAGCGAAGGCTGGGCCCATCGGTTAGTGAATGCCCTAAGGGGGAGTGTACCGTATCGCCACTGCATGAATAATTTTCTAGTAAGAACGGGGCTAATGCCGTCAAGGACGTGCTCTAGATGGTATGAATCTTTAGATTTAATAAACACATTTTTGAGAGACCCCTCCCGTTTACTCCCTATTGAGGCAAGTAACTTTTGCTCATAGAAATTCCTCGAGAGGAGTTTGCGTGGGATCCTACAACATACATTTCCCGGATCTAGCCATAACTCTGGTATTCCTAGGGTCTCGCATGTTTGTTTTATGTATCTCAGCCATGGGATATGTATTGCATTTGGTAGGCGTAGGATCTCTTGGAGCTCAGTCCTGTAATTCATAAGTTCTGGCATGCTCCAGATTCGGCACCAAAAGGTTATTGGTTTTAGTCCCAGCTCTTCTGTAATTGGTCTAAGACCCAGGTCTAGTCTCATCAGGAGAAGCGGGGTACTTGGGGTAAGGCTACCAGCTGCCTAATGAATTTGTTTTCAGTGATCAACAGGTTTTGGGCAGGTGTGTGACTCCACAAATCCCCACCATTTGTAACTGCCCCTCTTCCCTGCATTTTGTAGATTTGGAGCACAGGACCAAAAGGCTTGTAGGTCGACCTGCTTGCCACCCTACAAATGCCACCCGTTAACTGGACCAGTTTCATGTTGGCCTTGGTCCGATGCGTGTCCCAGGTCATATTTTGGTTGATAGTTACCCCCAGGTATTCGAAAGTGAAAACCCTCTCTAGTCTCAGTGTGCCTATAATTGGGTTGGGGCGTGTTGAGGAGAGGGGTTGAGAATCATATAGTTAGTTTTCAGGTCGTTGATCTTGAGCCCCCGCTCCACAAAAAAAGTCGAAAACCCGTCCAGGACCCGTTGTATTCCCATGGGGGACTTAGAGAGCAACAGGGTGTCGTCCGCAAACATAATGGCGGGCACCCTGCTGCCATTGAGCTTGGGAGCATCAATGTCGCCCATCCTAGTCAAGTGGTCGATTACCCCATTGACAAAGAGGCAGAACAGGGTCGGTGCAAGCACACAACCCTGTCTCACTCCCCTGTCAACGGGGAATCTACCAGAGAGTGCCCCATTTCTGCCGCACCTGACACATGCAAAATTCCCCTTGTGTAATCTTATCAGAATGGTCAAGATGTTGGCCGGGATACCCAGCTCCGCCAACACAGTCCATAATCTGTCTCTTGGCACTTAATCGAAGGCGGCTCGCAGGTCCACAAATACCGTGTACAAACTGCCACCCTCGATTACCGCGGTCTTCCAGAACAGAAGATTCAGACGGAAGATCTGATCCGTAGTTGAGACCCCCCTTCTGAACCCTGCCTGGTAGGGACTCAAGATGGCGAATTCCTCTATCCAATTGGAGGCGATCGAGTATCAGCCTACCAAATATTTTCTGGGGTACATCGATGAGGCTGATGGGCCTGTAGTTTGCTGGGAGCAGAGGTGATCCCTTCTTAAATATGGGAACAATCTCTGCGCCCAGCCAAGTACAGGGGACCTCCATACCCCTCAGGACAGCGTTGAATATCATCAAAAAGTAAGGGGCCCATACATCAGGCTCCTGTTTAAATAAATCACCCGGTAAACCGTCCAATCCAGGCGCTTTGCCTGATGTCAGCCCTGCAATGGCTGCTCGTGCCTCCAACTCTGTGAAGGGGTCCCCTTTTTGGAGTACACTAATGGTAGGTGGGGATTTGTTAGGGGCCTGTCATCAACCCCGTAAAGGGACTGGAAATGATCTTGCCAGGCCTTGGCTGAGATATTAGGTTCGATAGCCGAGGCTAACTCCTCGGACCCCGTATTGACAATATGCCAGAATTTACGAGAATCCCTACAGGCTAGTGAAATAGTGAGGTTTTCCTATTTCTCCTGTTCCCATTTGCTCTTGGCATGGGTAATCAAGCGCTTGTAGTCCCTTCTCCTGGCCTGTATCACAGATCTGTCTGTACCTTCCTTAATCAAAGTCAGCAGGTCTGATTTAGCCTTGCCGCATGCCACGTTATACCAAGTGGGCGGTTGTAGCGACCACCCCCACTCTTTCCTGTCGAGAAAAGGACTTCAGCCACAGACTTGATGAGCTCCTCATGCGCCAACCACAACTGCTTATGTGTGCCCTGAGTGCTGGGATGCTCCATTATTGCACACACCTTTCCAAGTGTGGGGATGACCCGGGCATAGAGCCCTGAAACCTTCTCTGAGTTCGAGACTAGCTTCTCCCACCTCACTCTCCATCTATTATTCGTCAGCGCTAGCCCTGGGGCGGGGGCATATGCAGCCGCCCCTCTATCGTCTAGGACAGGAAGGGCGTATTCCAGTTCGAGCGCGTTGTGGTCGCTGTCTTCCCTAGGTGTCACCTGGAAGTCAATGATGTGCGACCACAAAGAGAGTTGGACAAGAATATAATCCAGTCTTGACTCCCTTCCCACTCTGTTGTATGTGCATTTAGGGGGGATGTCGGAATGTATACGTCCGTTACAGGCCCGCACACCATGTTTCAGGGTTGTGGCAGTAATTTGGACAGCTAGGGGAGTCCAAGCTCTAGGCGAGGGGGCTACCGTGGGGGGTACAGACCACGCTGCATCCTCCTCCTGGGATAGTCCATCTAATAAACCTAAGAGGGGCTCAAAGTGGCAATTCAAGTCCCCTCCTACCAAGAAGGGTGTACCCTGGGGGATGTCGCTGAGGAAGACTGAAAGTTCCTCAATGGTGCGTGACTCTTGTGTAATGTTTACCGGCCTAGAGTAAACATTTACCACGACGAGTCTACTCGAGTTCGGCCACTCCAACAAAACACTGAGAATATCCTCTGACGCTATGGGGAGTGATGTGGCCTCACAACCCAGGTCGACAGCCACCCAGGCTGCGAGACCTCCTGAGGGACGCCCCTTACCCCCCCCCCACTTCGCAGGAATGGAGAATGCCTCGAAACCTGAATGGGAGACATCCTCTCTCGCCCAGGTTTCATGGAACAGGCATATGTCTTTGCCCTCGATAAATGAACTCCAATCCGGGCAATTCAATTTATTCCCCAGGCCAGCCACGTTCCAGGATAGTATCTTAAGAAAGGAAGGTCTGAGATTCGGGAAAGGAGGAGGAGGAGTGCCCGTGTTGAGTGGAATCATCAATGGTATAACAGAATGAGATCGCTACTCTTGTTTGACTATGGGTTCGCTGAGACTGGGTAGGGGCCCTGTAGTGGTCGATTGAGCCTCCTTGATATTATTTTGCTCCTCACAGTGGACCGTCCCCCGGGTTTTGGCAGAACATTGGGTAGGGGGAGTAGCTTTTCCTTCCTTAGGGCCCATAAATCTCCACCGGCCTCCCCCCTCCTAATCCAGTTCTGTCAATCCACCATGTCCAGACTGCTATACCTATTAAATGTTGGAAAATTTTCGGGCTGCTGGGTTCTGAAACGATGGAAATCTCCTTTCTCTGTGTCACCTCAGCCTCCCCCCCTCCTAGGAATTGTTTCCCATCCCTCCCTCTCGCGTGCATAGGTCAGTGGGGGGTAGAAGAAGGATAGGGGTAGGGGCTGGATAGATGTCCCCTGATCGGGGTGCGACCAACTGCATATGTGGGAAACGGTCCTGGGATCCCTAAAGTTAAATAGGACAAAATCTCAGTTGATTAATTTCCTTGTGTTGCCTAACCATGGGACTCTCCTTACCATAAGCACCTCACTTAATATTCCATGGGGAAGAGGTCTATTTATGGTAAGCCAGTTGACCCCCTTATTTTTCAGAGCAGCGACAGGTTCTTTAGAAACAGATTTTAGCTCTGGTACACCAGCTAGAATGACTGTATATGGGCTCGCCTCCGGCGGCAAGTTCACTGGCCTAGGTTTTTTGGTAATAACGTGGGCCCCAGCTTTGTTCTCAGGGTGACTAGAAATTGGAGCGCAATCAGTCGACTGAGGGGTTGCATTGTGGGGTGTAGGCGGTTGTATTTGTGCTGTCTTGGGGGCTAAACTAGCTTCCTTCACTGGGGGCGCTGGTATTACCTTCTTGTTCCTAGGCTCCACCCCACCTCTAACTACATTGTTGTCTTTTTTTAAAGTGTCAGCTAGTTGTGCCGTTGCTTTTTCTATGGTCACTAGCCTGGCTTCGATCTTTGATAGGCCTGCTTCTAGAGGGCTTAATAATGTCCTCAGAAGGGCGCCGATGTTAGAAAGAAAAATATCGTCATCCCCTGTGGTTACACTGGGACGAGAAATTATCTGATCTAATGTCTGTGGCGGTAGATTCACAGTGGGTAATACCGTGGTTTTGTCCGGTGGTGTGCGTCCCTTTTTGCTTAATCCTTGTCTGTTACCCTCCGCAATGGGGTTGTGCTTTGCAACCTTGGCCTTGCGCCCCCCAGGATTTTGTGCCCCTCTTTTCCTTTTTGGTATGGCTCCTTCCGTTTCCCCCTGTGTTGGGCAGCTGGCTCTATCGTTGGTGTCATCCATGTTAACCATAGTGACAATAGGTGGGGGGAGAGGGGGCTGGGGTTGGGTTAATAAACTTAACTCTTCGGGGGCACTAGTATCGTTGTCATTATTCTAAAAGGTAGAATTAGTTAAGTCAGACAAGACTAGTGTCCCACTGGTCCCATTTTCCCCATTATCTGACACTATACATTCCAGTCTCTTTTCCGGAGTCCTTGCGTGCGCTATGGGACCCATGGAGGATCTTTTTACCCATTAAATTTCTTGGGATATACGCCTTTCTAGTATCGTGATTTCATCAATCAGTAGAGACCCTGCTTTAGCAAAATAAGTGTCCAAAGTACCTTTTGCCGGTCCGGCGGCCAGCGTGCTCTTACTCCTTGTCTCTCTAGTGGCCATAGTTCAAGGGTTTAGGCGGAAGAGAAGGAACTTTGAAATGAAGGCAAGAAGCAAGGGGGGTGGTCCGGTCCCGGTCTTAACCATTCTCGAACGGCCTCAAACGGCCCGCCCTTTGTCCGGGCTTCGTCCGGGTCTCGTCCCGCGTGTGACCCGCTTTGCGTTAGGACCACCCGCGAAATAAGTATAGATGAAGGAGGAGCGGGAAGAGGACCAGCTGCGGCCGATTAGCACTGCACAGCACGCTGGTCCTCGCAGTCCCGCTTCAGTCTGTGGGGGTGATAACAGGTAATCAGCTCCTCAGGTCTCCCCGTAGCGATGTCCACACTCCCTTTAAACTCAGGGCGCGAGCGGCTCCCGCGGAGCGGGGGCCGCAAGATGTCGCGTAGTGGCCCAGAGGAGGATAGGCACCACGTTGAAAGCAGCAGAACGGGACGTTAGGTTCAACAGCAGCAGTCCCTCCAAATGTTTGCCAGAATAAACGCAACCCAACAAGAACAGCTCCGCAAGATCTTAAGTGCAAGGAGGAGCGGGAAGAGGACCAGCTGCGGCCGATTAGCGCCGCACAGCACGCTGGTCCTCGCAGTCCCGCTTCAGTCTGTGGGGTTGGTAAGAGGTAATCAGCTCCTCAGGTCTCCCCGTAGCGATGTCGACACTCCCTTTAAACTCAGGGCGCGAGCGGCATCCGCCGAGCGGGGGCCGCAAGATGTGGCGTAGTGTCCTAAAGGAGGATAGGCACCGCCTTGAAAGCAGCAGAACGGGACGTTAGGGTCAACAGCAGCAGTCCTACCAAATGTTTGCCAGAATAAAAGCATATACTAGTTTAAAATATATGTAGTTACTTATCAAGACATTATTGAGACAGTCATTCACTCACTAACACATCCATACACACACTCATCCACCCATACAGTCCTGCACACATACTGTCTTCAACACATACAAACAGTGACACACTCATTCATGTATCTATGCACTATGGAGTATCCTCCACTGAACCATACAGACACTTAGACACTCATATTGATACTCAAAAAATCAAGTAATAACCCATATAGACTCTCATGTAGCTACTCACCAACACATGCAGTCGCTTATGCAGAAAGTGAGAGACTGATACAGATATTTACATATTTAAACATTACTCACTGACCAATGTATTCACTAAGATAAACTTTGTCTGTTACACAATCAATTTTACAAAAAAAAATCATCCATTTAGACACTTATATAACCATTTATTCTTCCATCGACCTGGAGATATACATATATAACACATATTTAATTTTCAGAAAAACACACACATTCACGGGATGATGTCATCAGTAATGTCATCAGTGATGTCATTTGAGATGTCATTGACCATGTCATGAGTGATGTAATATGTGACGTCATCAGCAGTGCATTACGGGCTTGCGAGTTATAGTTAGCGGAACTAACTATAGCGGTTGAATTCCAATTGTTTTGTACAAGTGAAATGTTCAACAAACTATAACGCCCCTGAAAACCTATGGTTTTTTTCAGTGAATTTCTAAGGTTTTTTAAATGCTAATTCCTAACTATAACGTGCCTGAAAACTATGTTTTTTTCAGTGAATATATAAATATATATATATTTATATATATATATATATATATATACATATATATATATATATATATATATATATATATATATATATATATATATACACTGAAAAAAACCATAGGTTTCAGCCACGTTATAGTTAGGAATTAGCATTTTTAAAAAACTTAGAAATTCACTGAAAAAACTGACAACACCATAGGTTTCACACATGTTATAGTTAGCTGGACATTTCACTCATACAAAACCATTGAAATTCCCCCGTTATAGTTAGTTCAGCTAACTATAACTCGAGCACCCACAATGCAGAGAGATTGAGTCCCCTTCAATCCTAAGGATCCCTAAGGTCAAACTAGCCCACTAGGTACCACCAGTAAGCACCACAGAGCTGCATTGCACAGAGGTGTAAAACGTGTTATGGCCTCTGAACACCTGTCTGCAACGCAGCTCCCTGGCGCATACTGGAGATACCTGTTCGGCTATTTGGCCCTCAAGGACCCTCAGTATTGAAAGAGAATTAATTCCCCAACTTAAAACGCACCACGGCGCGCATTTGCAGACTTATGAAGGAAGGGGGCGTGGCCTGAGGTGACATGTCTGCAAACATGCCCTGTGGCCCGTTTTAAGTTAGATAATTAATTCCTCTTCATTCCTGAGGTCCCATGTGGGCCAACTAGCCCACCAGGTACCTCCAGTGTGTGCCAGGGAGCTGCGTTGCAGAGAGGTGTTCAGAGGCCATGCCCCTTTTTACAGGGTGTGTTTGCACACACATCACCTCAAGCCCTGCCCCCTACCTTCACCACTGTGCAAACGTGCCCCGTGGAGCATTCTAAATTGGGGGATTAAGTCCCCTTGAATACTGGGGTCTCTGGGGGCCAACTAGCCCACCAGGAACCTCCAGTATGTGCCAGGGGGCTGTGTTGCACAGAGAAGTTAAAAGGGGCGTGGCCTCTTTACATGTCTCTGCAAAACAGCCCCCTGGTGCCTACTGGAGTTCCTGGTGGGCTAGTTGGCCCCCAGGGACACCCAGTATTCAAGGGGAATTACTCCCCCTCTACAAACGCGCCAGGGGGCACGTTTGCAGAGTCGTGCAGGGAGAGGGAGTGGCCTCCTCCCCGATCCTGTTTTTTTAATTTTTTTTTACGAAGGGGGCTGTGTAGCCCCCCTTCTTTTTCTCTTTTTTTGGACCCTGGGGACCCCATCCCTCAGTGCCTGACCCCCAAATATATATATATATATATTTTTTTTTTTTTAACGGGAAGGGGGCCGTGTGGCCCCCCTCCCATGGCAAATTCCAGGCCCCAGGGTCCCCATCCCCCGGGGCCTGCCATTTTTTTTTGCCTTTTTGTTTTTGTTTTTTCACATTTTAACAGGGAGGGGGCCATGTGCCCCCCCCCTCCCGGGCCACTGGTAGCCCCAGAGACCCCAATCCCCGGGGCTGGTCCCCACCGTTGGGGGCCGTGGGGGCTCCCCAATCTCCCCACGGTCCCGCCGGCTCCCCGCCTCCTGCGGGAGCCGGCATTGCTTTTCCATATGGGGGCAGCTCACATGCTGCTCCCCATATGGAACAGCAATCTGCTTCGCTTCATTGAAGTGAGAACAGGTTTCCCTGCTCTTGCTTCAATGAAGCAAAGCAGTTTGCAATGGAAGGGTGGGAGCTGTGAGGCAGTGTCCCAAGGGTGGGCACCCCTGGGGGGTGGCGGTCCCCAGGGCCTCTACAAGGCTCCAAGAGGGGGTCCACATGGCCTCCCTCCCACATTTGTTTCAAGCCCGGGGGTGGTGGTCCCCGGGGCTTAGGGGGCATAAAAGCCCCCCATCCAATTCTAAGAAGCTCCGGGGGTGGCAGTCCCCAGGCCTGGGGGCCGAGAGAGCCCCCCACCTAATTGTAAAAAGTACCAGGGGGGCGGGCCCTGGGGCACTGTGGGGGGATTGGGACCCCCACACAATTTTTTTACAAATGCCCCAGGGATTTCCCCCCCGGGGGCTAAGGAAAAAAATAAAAAAAAATTTTATCGTCAGGATGCGCGCAGGATGCACTTATCCCGCAATTAAAAAAAAAGAACATTTATCTTGTTTTCTTGTTTTTTGTGTTTCTTTTTCTGTTTTCTTGTGCCTCGGTTCTGCCGAGGCACAAGATGGCTGCCAACACTTCCTGGTTTGGAGTGTTGACAGCCAGGTGACAGCCAATTAGCAAGCAGTTTGTCCTCGTAAGGGTACGCATATAATCCTCGGACGGAACTTAGTTTCTAGATATATCTATGATTTTTCTTTTGATTTTCTCAGGAACTACTGCACGGATTTACACCATTTCACAAAACGCGTCATCTGCGAAACAAACTCTACCCTTTTGCCAAATTTGGTGTAATTCCGTTGAGGAGTTTGAGCTGTAGCCCGTCTTAAAGGTCCCTACGGAAAATTGCATGGGGAAAACAAGTTTTGGGACCCCCCTTTTTTCGCGGCCCCCTTCACGAATCACCTCCAAACTTTCAGGGAAGAACCAGAGCAAAGCAGGCCATCTTCTTGGAGAATTTCTCGAAGATTCGTCGACCGGCGCACAAAGTTATTCCAAATAGAATGTTGCGGATTTCCTATGGAAACTAGGTCCTAAATATAACTACCTACTGGCGACCGCCAGTAGGTAATATATATAGTCACTCTACATAGCAATGTAATTTCTAGGTAGATGTGGATTTAAGATAACTTCTGTATGCTAAATTGATGCTATTGTGATGGTGAATGCTCTAGATTCTCTATTGTTGTATGTCTATTTTTAGTCATATTATCAGACAGGAGACAGGCAAACCGTCTCACAGTCTAGAATCTAGAGGATTTGTATTTACTCACATAGCTGTGTTTTAACCTTCTGATATTTATTGGGGGATACGGTTTTTAGTGCAAAATCAACAAGTTACCGCAAATATAAAAATGTGCGACTAATGAAGCCTCAGCAGGAGAGCCTGTGTCCTTTCAACCTCTGCTTGAAAGGGTCAACTTTGCTCCTGCGATTGCTTCCTACTTCAAAGTATGGCTGACACTTATTCATTTTGCACAACTAATTTCAAATCACAGTTCGTCCTACCTTCCTGCAGCTTAAGGTGCCGGCTGCAACACAAACTAAAGATTTCTTCTGACAAGAACTGATACTCTATTTATATGATGCATGGTTAATTTTTGCACTCATCATTGGGAATAATATCATACTTTCTTGTCTTTCCAATTTACGACTGAAGCAACTTTATATGAGTCAGACTAATATTTTCATGGTTTATCTAGGTTTGTTAAAAACTGGCAGTTTATTCATCCTTCACTCGCTTTCTTCAAATAAGTATGCACTGTTATCAATTAATGTTTCCCACAAATGCCACAGAAAAAGATAATTGGTTATTAGAACAGAATATTGAAATAATAGCTATATTGCATAATTATATGCTTCACTGCACAGTTAAGGCAGCCTGCCTGCTACTGTTGTGTGGAACGAAATTGGCGCAGACTGCCCTGCGGTGACGGGAAATCTAGTGGTCGCCATTTTACGAAAGATTACACATTGGGAGGGAGGGTGAGGGGGGGTGAAGCAGACCACGACAAGGAATATGTGGAAAAAGCCGCTTTTATTGGAACAGGTGTGCATCACATATTAAATCAACCTTGGTAAAAAGCCTTCCAAAACTAAACCTCACTAAATACGTAACATCCCTAACCCCGCCCGCCTCTAAAAATTCATGACCCTGCCCCCACCCATACAATACAACATTTCAACATTACAAAAACGTTACATCACCATATCAACCATTATAACCTATAAATACAGGCCCTCTGTTAACCAACTCCCATGCCTGCCCCTTCATATCTGTCAATCCCCCAAAACATGTAATCCGAACTAAAAACGACCAACCTATCCTTTCCCTGTCGATAACACAACTTACCCATTAATCAACAAACCACTGCCAAAACTGCTGAAAAACCACTAGACCCCACCACCCAGAAAGGTAGAGGAAGGAACTACCCCCCTTTCTGCCCCCCCCAGTAGGAAATATTCTAAAAAACCTCACTTCTGAACATGCAGGCATCTGGACAAAACTTCCCTGGCCTCCAGCAAGTAAAGATCCATTCCCAGCCTGGATAAATGCACTGCATCATCACGGAAAAACTCAACTGACTCAAAACGGATATCCCTATGTGACACTCTCCCAAAACTCAATTGACGGCAAAACTTTGAAATTTCCGAGTTCCCTTTCTTCCTTGCCCTGTCAATCACTGTGGGGTTTACCGCCCCTTTTCAAACAAGGTGCGGTACTAATGCAGTACATAGCACATGGCAACCAGACCATTGTTCCTTAATTATAGTTAAATCCATCTTCATAGACCGCAGCAGGACCACACCTTTAACTCCACAAAGATCGTTGTCACCAATTCATACTTCTCCTCTTTAGAACCTTCCTTAGACCTGACCTCTCTGTGCAGGAGCTTCAATATCTCCACATACTCACCCTTCCATATACGCTCTTTGGTTGCCAACATTAAATGAGCACCCAACGGCTTAATTACCCCGATGTAAGGCAGCTTTTTAATTTTCAATTCTTTACTATCAAGTGACTCTTTAACCCCCTTTGCTTTATCCATATTAGACCCGCTCTCCACCTTATTGTCCAAGGCCACATTTCCATCCTCAGTGCCCACTCCTGTGTCCTTGACATATTTACCCTTCAGCAGTCTACCCTTCAACTCCCCCCGACCCCCTCCTCCCCAGTCCCCACAGACACCATTTTTGGTTTGGCCTGTGTATGAGCTTTCTCACGTGGCTCTAAAGAGGCTGATCTAGCCGACTCCGACTGCCGTGCCGATAATTCCACTCTTTTCCTTGTCCGAGGAGCCCTCACCAAGGGGCCGCACTCTCGTCTGTTCCTTGGCTGCTGTGCCACTCCTGAAACCTGTAAAACACTATGAGAAGCGTGAGAGGGCCTTCCCCCTCCATATCCTGCAATTCCCCTTCCTCTGGGCTGTCTTCATCATAATCAAGCAAAATCGTCTCTACCACCTGAAGCCCCTCATTATCAAATGCAACCTCACGAGTCATACCAAAACCTACATCAACAATACTGTCCTTCATGTACACTTGGCGTTCCTTTGGCGGGGAAGCCGACTGTACCCGCTGGTACTCTCCCAAGCGTTTACTCTGAAGCTCCATAGCCGACGGTAAGGTAGACCACCTAGACCTGCTATTCGATCGGGCCAGTGAGGTCGCTCCAGACCTTCGTGCACTGACCACGACAGGGCCCCCTCGGCGGTACAGAAAGTGCCGCTGAAGGCCCCGTCCTCCCTTCACCTCGGCGCAGCTGGGCCGGACCGCGCCCTACCAAGTCTGCTGCACCGTGCTGATCTGAATCCTGAAAAGAACATTTTTGGACTGATGTGCTGGGACCCCTAATAGAAAAAACTGACTCTGGCCCCTGCCAACTAGACACCCCCGGGCCCACTGACCACCTTCTTAAACGCCTGACTGCAAAGCCCGGCCCGTACCTACCAACGAGGAATAACCACCTACCTCTTCATCCTTACTCCAATCTAACATAGCCGCCACCACTGCTGAAGCTGGACACCCACTCTTAACCCCTACTGCCACTCCCATCTCCTCACCTTGCTTCTCCACCCCACCCCTGTCAGCATTCAAACTCCCAATGCGCACCCTACCAAAGGACAGGACATCCATCCCCCGGTCCCGAAATCCTTCTGACCATGAGGGCAAGGTGTCTAAACCCTCCCAAGCCTGAAAACTACCGGCCGGCTTCAAATCCCTGCCCAACTGTGCAAAGAACTGGAAACAAAATTATGCCCACTCTCCCCTGCTGACAAAGACCACGCACCAGCTGATGGACCTCCAAATGACTCCTTCCACTCTGTCTGCCCCACACCAAAACACGAACAGCCTCCTGTGCTGGCACCCCCTTCTTCCACTTGTGCCCACTCTCCATCGCCTTTAGAACTCCCTATCACTCAGACAACATCCCCCTTCACAGATCCTGGTGTAGAAAACAATATTGGGCTGCCCAAAATGCCTTCATCCAATTGCTGCTCATTCCCCAAAACAATATGTGACACACAACGCACTTCATCTAATTTATGGGACACTGTGCCACAGATTATGCCTGGCGCTACCATGTTGCCGCCTGCAGAGCCCTCTACATGAGAGAAATCTTGAAATTGCTCCTGAGCGTTGAACGATGTGAAATCTAGCTCCACGCCCGCTTCCCAGCGGCCCCACCCCTCCCCCAACTGCACAGAATCCTTACGCGCCTCACGCGCAGAAACGCCCGCTCCTGACTCCGGAAGATGCTCGAAAGCCGTAAGCGAAGAGGAGTGCTTCTTGCTCCCCCTCTGGCCTGCGCGCCTTCTAACCACATTCGGGGAGGCCTCAAACCCGACCACACGCTCCGCAGAACGAGACTGCCCCAAAAAGCCCGCAGCTGAATGAGACCACATAACAACCTCCGCCCCCACAGGCGAAGGATAGCCCGACATGCCAGGAGCCTCCCCGCCCCCAACACGCACTGCACTTGACTGGGCCAGCTTCCGAGTACGGGACCGGCCCCTCTCTCCTACTGGAGTCGCCCGGCGCTTCTTTGGAGATGAACAAGCTGCCACCGCAGCCGCGACCCCAGCCGATGCCTGGCGCGGTGGGCGTGCCGGCCCCCCGCAGACAACCATGTCCATTCTCTCCACTTCAGAGAGAAGAGGAAGCGCCTCCAACACCCGATACTCCTCCATCCTAACAGTAAGTCAACCACTAAATATAATACGCTGAATTCAAATCGAACCAGCGCTACCTGCAATTACCTCAAAATTGACTACAAAACATTTCTGCCTAAGCTCCCAGCCACCAGGTCACCAAACCTAAAATGGTGGCTGGGAGCAGGAGCCCAAAGCATTTATGCTTGTGCTCCTTTTCAGCTACGAACTAGAAAAAGCCCAAACCCTAAGATGGCCGATGCTCCTGCCTCTAACCCCCCCCCCCACAGCGCCTCCCAAATCGCCCGGGGGGACCTCCCTGCGGTCGGCTGCCTACCCCCAAACCCCCCATGTTAGAACGATTTACAACACTTATTGACAGAGCTTTAACTCAGTCTTTTTTTATCTTCGTTTGGGTATAGATAGAGTTGCATTGTTTTTATGGGCGTGCATTCACCTTTCGAAAATAAACAGAAGCAATAGATGCAAGGATAGTGCTGAGAGGGCTTTATTCAAGATATACTCATAAAAGCACAAAACAAACAACATTTGATTATACATGCATAAAAAATGTCTTGACTTGATTATACATAGTCCAAATAATTAAAAGATTTGATTTAAAAACTGAGGGGCCGATTACGATGGCAGGCGGACAAAGTCCGCCCGCCATCGTGGTGCAAAATGGACTGCCGGCCATAGGTGCGGCGGTCCCGCAACACAAATTAGGATACGCTCGCCACTGTGGTGGGCGCATCCTGCATGTTTAGTATTTTGGCAGGCGGTGCTCTCAGCACTGCCCGCCACAATGCTAAAAATACATGAATACATTTGCATTAAGAAAGAGGGAGGCACTGCGCGGTGCCTGCCACTTTGTTAATGCAAATGCAGGGCACCAACCACCTCTCCTTCACTCCGGGGGCCCGCAGAGGGCCCCCAAAGTGAAGACCGCATGCCTTTCCGGAAAGGCATCTGTTTTGGCCCATCATATTATGTCTGGCGGTGTCTAATAGACAACGCTACCATATTAAACCTTTTCCGCCCCGGCTACAAGGCAACCGGGGCTGAAAAGCGGCAGACGGTCTTTCTGTCCGCCATGGACCCCCCAGCCATCCTAATGTGGCGGGGGGTCATTTCAGTGCGGATGGCGGGCAGATTGCCCCCACCAGGCCGGCAGAGGCTACCGCGAGCCTGGCGGGGACAATCCGCCCGCCATCCTAATGGGCTCTTAAGATCTGAGCAAATGGAAGAGGTGCAATTTTCATGTCAACGATTTCCTTACATTAAAAGAGTTCATTACAACAACAGTTAAAAACAGTTTAATATTTAATCAATCACATTCTATAACCAAACTGGGGAGTCTAGAGGTGTTGCTCAATGTAAAAATACCCAGATATTAGTTTCAGCCTTATTGCCCACACCCATCCCAGGTATTTGGCTCCCGCTATTGCAATAAATGGCAGAGTACTGGTGCGCATAAGCCTTTCAGCTTCAGCACTCCTGTTTGTGGGATGGCATAGGCAGGACAGGCAAAGAACATGTGGGCGACTGTTTCGTTGTGACTCCCACAGGCAGGGCAGATGTTATCACTTATGGGAGTCCACTTGGAGGTAAGAGATCTTAGGGGTAATGAACCTGCCCTAAGTTGGAAATACAGTTTCCTATCTCTCGGTTTCTTGATGGTATCCCAGTAAGGTACAAATCTGGGGGTGAGTTTTGTTTCTAAGAAAATCCCGCCATTGAAGATGAATCAGTGTTACTCCAGACATTATAGGTAGCCCATTCCCAGTACTTCATTTTTAAAATCTTTTCAGAGGGGAAGGAGGCGTCTGTTGGATTCACCCATAACATTTTCATACCCAGCCCTACTAAGCTATTTCTAACACCCCTTTACCATCCAATTTTGGGGAAGCCATAAGATTTTATTACATCAAAAAATCCTGCGGCGTATGATGAGAGTTCAGGTGTTGTCCACAACCTGCGCCAGTAACAAATCAGACGCAGTTTGGCGAAATCTGAAATGGCATTCCTGCCCAAATCATACCTAAGCGGCTTCAGGGGAGTGCTTTATGGGAGATTAGTAATGCTACAGAGGAACTTATTTTCAGAAAGAGTTAAGGAAGCTGCTTTCTCAAACCCCCATAGTTCAGCGCCATAGGATGCAGAGCTAACGGCTTTTGATTCATAAACTTGCGGACTGGTCTAATCAGTATTGTTAATGACCTTTTGTGTTCCATGCTTAAGGCTCCCGTGAGTTGTCGATGTTTAAGTGCAGCTATATCAATATGACAATCCCCCTTTAGGTCCTTCTCCAGGTGGATGCCCAAATATTGAAAGCCCTGACCAGTTCGAGTGGTTGATTAGTCATAAAAAACATTCCTTTAAAACTTTGGTGCGGATTAAAAGCCATGAGTTTTGTTTTTGCCACATTAACTTCCAGGCCTCATGCAACACAAAAATCTTCAAAAATTAATAAAGCTCACTGAAGGCCACTAGGAGTAAATTAATGTGTCATCCTCAAACATTAAAATTGGAATTTTTGCACCGGCTAAGGAAGGGGTCTCTGTGTTCACTGGCAACAAATGGTCCCCTATTCCATTAATGTACAGAGAAAATAACATTGGTGCATGGCACAACCTTGTCGCACCCCTCGTTCAACCAGAAACTGGGTGGTGACTCTACCCTGCCCCCCATTGAATTCTAGCATAGTTTACCTTTTGCAGCCTCCTTATCAAAGTTGAAATCTCATCAGAAAGACCTAGTTCACTCAACATCAACCCATAAGCGGGAATGGGGAACAAGGTCAAAAGCTGCACATAGGTCAACAAAAGCAGCATAAAGGCTGCCTTTGCCCAGAGTCACTGTCTTACAATATAAAAGAATTAAACAAAAGACTTGATCAATAGTGCTAGTGTATTTACGGAAACCCACTTTGAAGGGGGACAGTATACTGCTCTCCTCAATCCAATCTGAGATTTTATTCAGGATTATCCTCCCAACTACCTTTTGGATTGTATCCATCAAGCTTATAGGTCTGTAGCTCCCTGGTTGTATTTTGTCTTCTTTTTTGTATACTGGAATTATTTTGGTCCCTTTCCAGGAATCTGGGATAAAGGTGCGATAGGCCGTTGCATTTGCCACCAGCAAGATGTATCTACCCCATTGTGCTTTATTGATAGAGGAACACATCAGCGGGGGCACCAAAGGGTGCTCTACCTCCAACCACCACACTAAGAGATAATAAAACATCATTATCATTAAAAGCCACATCTATATAAAAAACATAATTAAGCTCTTCCATTTGATTATCTAAGGGGTTACACTGAGGTTATGCAATTTTCGACTTGTTTGTATCTAGCAGCCATTTTGTGTTATGCCACCATTTTGCGTTGCCCTCACTCAGACAACGATGCAAACAACATGTTTTTGCCGTCTTTTTCATTCACGTGTTAGGTAACCTATCCTTGCCCCTGTTTGTTAGCCAAGTGTCAGGGTCTGGCGACTACACTAATCTTTGTCTGGTTTGACAAATCCCTATCTTAATTATCTGTTGGTTCACACCATTCTTTCCTGGCTTTACCTCATCTGCTGGCCTCCGCTATTCCTCTTGTGCATTCTCTTATTTCACGACTGTCCTCTTGGAGTACATAAACGTGTTTTGCCACCGGCATGTCGGATTGTATTGTGTACGTTGATTAACTCGACAGGAGGAGCAACAAATACAGCCAACAACCGGGTCTGTTTGAAGTCACTTGATACTTTGTTTTTAAACCTTTGCCTTGGTTAATCATGTCTGTATTTTGGATTGTCTATTGTGTATGACAAATGTATATAAGCTTGTGCGCCACGGAGTAAAGTGGCAGTCTCTTATGAATATACCCTTGCGTACTTCATAGACAACTGTACTAGCTGCAGCTAATAAATCTGTTCGACGTACCCAGACGGAGTGTCCTGTGTCTCTGTTTAGCAAGACAGGAAGGACTCGAAGATTCAGGCGTACCCTGCGCCGCCGGGCCCCTAAGGTCGCTTTTATTCAATTGGCTCCCAATGTGGGGCGGCATCAGAGGTAGCAGTTTAAGCCTGAGGACCGTGAGGAGCCCCGCAAGAAATTCCGGAGGAAGCGCACCACACGATCGACCCCTACATGTCATAAGTGGACCAAAGGTCTTTACAGCGCCGCTTCCCCTTTTTGCCGACGGCTGCTGACGACTGCTGCCCTGCCTTGGCCCTTTTGTGACGATTGGTATTGTGAGACAATAGACGGGCCTCCGTTGGAGTACGAAGATCCTTAGTTAAGTATACGGTGGGTCGCTCCCACGATTTTGTTTTGTTTTTGGCATTTCTATTCCGCAACTGCAATAGCCGAAGCCAAGGGGTGAGTACGTTTGTGCTGTTTTAACTGATTTTATCCCCTTGTGGTTTGTGAGCAGTCCAGAGAAATAACGATGCCTGGTCTGAGTAAGTTCCGACCTTTTTGCTGTTTAGGTTGTTCTAGGGACTCCCGGCAAGAGGCTTCTTGTCCGATTCCTCCAGTTTGAACTCCTACTTATGTGCTCTATTCGAAACATGGTATTGGTCCCAATACCTTTAACGAGACATGGGTCCGATACACCAAAAAGGATGGTGTTCTGCAATGGCCACAAAATGGTAGTTTTGACCCCGCTATATTAGATAACTTAGAAACAACATTGTTCAAGAGAAAAGCCCGGCCGGCAATGTTTGACTCTTTCCGCCTTTGGCGTAATGAAGCCAAACAGAAAGAAATGAAACAAGCAAAGCGAGAAAGAAAGTGCAAAGTATGACAATTCTACAGGCTGCCAGGCAGTTTAAAGATAATGAGATTGGTCAGGCATTGGAAGTCTCAGATAGACAACATTGTATGGCAATAGATAGGTGTTATCCGGTACTACCAACTTCTCCTCCTGATAAAAGTAAGGATTTAGAGGAAGATCCTTTCATGCCTCATTTATTGAGTTTACCTCCACCCTATGCACAAGGTGCTAATGCACCTCCATTACAGCCTGCTCAGCCCGTTATTGTGCAACAACCTGCTCAGCTTCCTGCCCAACCAGTTGCTGCTCCTCCACCTGTTCCAATTCCCCCAAATATGCCTCTTCCTGTATTCCCGCTTCCACCCCCTTTGCCACCTATTCCTTTTTTGCCTGCTTCTTCTATACCCCTTTCTCCGGTACCTAAAGCTTCTCTTTCGTCTATTGACTCCCCCTCTACATCATTAGACATTTTGTCTCCTGTTCATATGCCTGGTTCCCCTACAGTGCGTAAAAGGATTACAGACACTGTTACTGGTTTCTTGTCTCTTTTTGGCTCCCTGAATGTGTCCCCTGCTTTCTTACGACGACAATCTCGTAGTCAACTTCCAATGTCGGAAGAACAGAGAGTGTTGAACTCCCTTGCTCGTAGGTGGATTGAGAAGGGTCCCCAGTATAGTGTGCAGGATATTTTGGATACCTTTCTTCAATGGAGTGAGCCCACTCTGAGGTTCCGTGACAATTGTAAGTGGTGTTTTCGACTCGCACGAATATGGTCGAGTCTGGTATCTATGAACCGCAAATGACGAGTTTAGTAAGTGTGCGCAGTTTCGCTGTGCTAACTTAAACCGTTCGTTTGTTATGTGGGTTTTTCATCTGTACCCACGGGTTCCATCTTAGATACGGCATCCATTTTGTCTCTTGCCCTCAAGTAGCCAGCGAACGGACGCTGTCCGCTTCGCGACCCTGGGACTCCCAAGATATTTGCGGAAGACACATGTTCTTTGTAAGTGTCTTTATGATGAGGGGGATGATACTGTAAGGCAGATGGCCCCGCTCGAGGCTCATCTCGCCGTGCCGGTTTATTGTCTCAGCCGTGCATCTCATTAGGCACGTCCCTTTGATGCCTGTATCTCGTGTTTCCCGATACCTCCCCTTTTACACCCTTTCCGATCTCCCCACTGTCTCCGTCTTCCTCTGCACCTGTCTTTGTTCCTATTTTGATCTGTTTTACTGCCGATTGGAATGCACTAATGTTGGGAAGATGGGTTTTTACAGTTGGGAACCGCCAAATGTTTCCGCACTTATGTTCCGGACCTTATGTGTATCAAAGTGACCAAAGCGACCCCTCTGGGGGATAATTGTGGGAACCGGGTTGTAAACTTTTGTGTACCATGTTGTCCTATGGGTAAAATTTGTATAAAAGGAGCGATCCACAGAACCAATTTGAAGCAGTCTCCCCAAGTTGCACGTGTTGTACTTGTCGTGACTTCTGTGTTCCCTGCAGTAAATAAACCTTGAATCTTTGACGCCGAAGGAAGTGTCCCGTGTCTCTGTCATTCGTACGCCGGAGCAGGTTACCCACGAAGGTTTCAGGTGTTGTGCCCTGGCACCGCTGGGTCTTAAAGAACCCAGTCCTTCAGTTAGCGCCCAACGTGGGGCTGCATCAGTGGTACCGGTCCAAGCCCGACGATCGTGAGGAACTTCGTGTGAAATCTCCGAGGGAAGGTGCACTCCGCTTCATCGATCCTGTTGTCGAAACAAGTGGCCCGAAGACTTTTCCCGCGAAGATTCCCGCCTCCTGACGGCTGCGACGGACTGCTGCCCTGACTGTAGACCTGTTTTGGAGCCTGGCGTAGACCTTGGTATAGCGAGACGATTGACGGGCCTTCCTGGAGACGCCATCGATCTTTGAGTTAAGTATTTGTGGGTCGCTCCCAGAGTTCTTGGTTGTTGACACTTTAGCGAGTGTTTTTGTTGTTGACGCTGTGTGAGTGTTTTTGTCGGTGACACTTTACTAGCGTACTTTGTTGTGTTATTTGACGACTGCAGCCGCCAAAAACCGAGGGTTTTTGTTCTTTGCTGGGACTTGGTAAATCCCGTAACCCTTGAAGTTTGTGAAACTCGGCTAGTGTGCAAGATGCCTGGTCGTAGTACTTTGTTCAGTTGTTTCAGACCTTGTGGTGTGGACTCCCGACTGGAGGACTCGTGTCCGATACCTCCGGTTGGAACTCCGACTTATGAACTGTACAGTAAACATGGGCTAGGCCCGATTACTTTTAATGAATACTGGATCAAATACACGAAGAAGGACGGTGACCTTCGCTGGCCACCACATGGTAGCTTCGAGGCCCCGATCTTAGATAATCTAGAGGTTAAATTGTTCGAAAGAAAGTCAAGGCCGGCCATGTTTGATGCCTTTCGGTTGTGGCGTAAAGAAGCCCGACAGAAAGAAATCAGACAGACTAAGCGAAATCAGAGAGATAGTGCTGGTACCATTGTAAAGAAAGCAGAGCAATTTCAGCATGATAAGGAGGTTAAGGAAAAGGAAGTGTTTGATAGATTACAGCGTATGACTATAGATAAGTGCTATCCTGCTTTGCCTACGGAGTCGGACAAGAAGGATGAGTCAGTTGAGGATCCTTTAATGTCCTATCTTATGAAATCGCCACCTCCGTATGTACAGGGTACCACAGCCCCTGTGATTCCCCCTGTACCCGTTTCTGCACCTATTCTCCCTTTGCCTGTTCCTCAACCTGCACCCGTTCTTCCGACTGTTCCTGCTCCTTCGGCTGTTGCTATTCCTACTGCTCCTCCGCTTCCACATACTCCTGCTCACGCTACTGCTCCTGCTCTGTTAACTCCTGCTGTTGTCTCTGTCTCTACTCCTTCACTTGTTAGTCCTGTGTCCTATACTTCTCCCTCTACTCGTAGTCGTAATTCTCCTCTTGCGGCTAGCTTCTTTCACTCGCTCGGACCTGTTCTTGGGTCTGCTGGTTCAGATGGTCCTCAGAGACGTAGTCAGCTTCCTGGTAACAGGGAACGTGCTTCGCTATATAATATGGCGATGGGTTGGATGACGCACCCCCTTAGAAATCCACCACGTATTGTACTCGACACGTTTTGTCAGTTCAATATACCAACCCAAAGATTTGTGTTCGAGGAAATGTGTAATGTCCTTCGTGATCAGATATCGGCCGACGCACCTGACGAGGTGCTGACCGCTTTGTCTGATCTACAGCTTCAGTTCTCGGCTGGACTGATAGTGGATACCAATGTTCGTCGCGCTGTTGAACGATTGTTATCTTTTCGTCCCACTCCTATACCTCAAGCCTTGTTTGTTGAGGATATTGAAAGACAGCCAGATGAGTCTGGTCAGTTTCCTATGCGGGAAGTTCCACCAGTGTGGATGCCAGCTAATCCTAATGCTCAACCTCCGGTATTGGCGCATTTCCAGAGAGTGTGGATACATCTCCCATGGAAACGCTCAGAAGTGTTACAGGTGAAGCAATCTTTGCCTGACCCTCGCAAAAATCCTGCAGGGTATTATAAGGAATTATCGCAGCTCGTAGACGCTACGATAATGAATCTTGCCGATATTGACATGCTGTTTGGCAATGTTGTACCGCAACCGGTATGGGCTAAGATTCGTCAGGAAAATCACGCAAACGAATTAGGTGGTGCGTGGGCGGCCATTGTAGCGGCGGATGCTCGACAAGTTGGTGGTGCTAAACCCGAGCAGCTGATTGCTGATCTTCCTCAAAGAATAATAACGTTAATGAAAACTCTTATGCCAGCTATGAGAGTGAATTGGGACAAATTGTCAGCTTGTAAGCAGAAGAAGGACGAGAGTGTCTCCGACTTCTTTACGAGGTTCGAGGAGGTATTCATCGACCATAGTGGTCAGGATATGAGCACTGAGGGTGGTCAAAGGTTGTTCGTGGATAAATTTGTTTCGAACTTATTGCCCGATTTGAGCAATAAATTAAAGAATTCAGAAAGTGCATGGGCCGTTTCTACTTCAGCTCAGATCTTGGCTACGGCACAATATTATGAGAACAGAGAGAAAGAAGAGAGCGACCGTGCTGATAAAAAGACGAAAGAGCTTAAAACTAAAGTGTTGCTTCAGCAAGCGTATCCTCCGCGTTCAAATCAGAATAATTCGCAACAAAATAGATCACAGCCGCAATCGAATAGATCACAATTTCGTAATGACTCCTCTTCCCAAAGATCATCGTTGGGGTACAATCAATGTGCCTATTGTAGACAGGAGGGTCATATCAAATTCAATTGTCCTGTTCTAAACGAACGTAATAGTGGTAACTCATCTAGAGGAGGTCGTGGTGGTTCGCAGCAGACATCACGTGGTAGAGGTCGTGGTGCTCAGAATGATCGTTCAGATAACTCATCAAATTCCGATAATTGTTTTGATCAACGTGGATCGTCGCAAGGACGATCTGCGCAGTACAATGTAGACGATTATTACGTCGATCAGGGAACTGACGACAGTAATTACTAGGACAGCCATAGACAAGGAGAGGGATTGGTATCAGTTCCGGTTGATCAGAGAGGGCCTTACGTCGCAGTTGCTACATCGGGCGTCGTTGAGCCTTTTCTGTTGAACACTGGTGCAGCGAAAAGTTCCATTAAGCATTCGAAACTCCCTGGCGCACCTTTGTCTGGCTTAACAAATGTTTCCGTTGGATTCTCTGGCGCCCCCGTTAGCAATCCAGTTTCGCGCCCTTTGCCCCTTACAATTGGGCCTCGTGAGCTAGAAGCTCCGTTGATTTTAACCACGGGTTGTGGTGAAAATCTTTTGGGCCTGGATTTGCTAAAACGTTTGTATGCAACTTTGTATTGTTCTCCTGCGGGTGTAAAGCTTACGTTGGGAGAGAGGGTTGTCTCTCCTATGTACTTGTCTCTTGATAAGCTTCCACCGGAATTGAGTTCTCTTCCTGCGTCTTTGTGGGCAACAGGTCCCAACGATGTGGGCCTACTTGATATCTCACCTTATGTTGTTCAGTTGAAATCTAATGTGCGATTGCCACGTATTCCCCAATATCGTATCTCCCTTGATGGTGAACGAGCACTGTTAGCGATCATCTATGATTTGATCGAGAAAGACGTTATTGAGGAAACACGGGGAAACGTGTGCAACAGTCCTGTACTGCCCATTCTAAAACGTACTGATCCTTCGAAACCACCTGTTTATCGTTTTGTTATCGATTTACGGGAGGTGAATAAAATTGTGATTCCTCAGTTCCCCGTTGTGCCTGACATCACGGCATTACTGACTCTGATTCCAGCTTCTGCATCGTGGTTTTCGGTGATTGACTTGAAGAATGCGTTCTTCAGCATCCCGATTGCAGAAGAGAGCAGAGACCTTTTCGGTTTCTCTCTTGGTGGACGCAGCTTCCGGTTTAAACGCGCTCCTCAGGGCTACTGTGAAAGTCCATCGATTTACAGTCAAGCCTTGAAGGGTCAACTGGATGCGTTTAGGTTGCCGGCTGGTGCGGCCTTAATCCAATACGTCGATGACCTATTGGTGGCTGCAGATACTCAGGACATTTGCAAAATTGCTACGGTGTCGCTGCTGCAACATCTCTGCGAGCTAAATCACAAGGTGTCACCTTCTAAACTCCAATATTGTTGTCAAGAAGTAACCTATCTAGGTCACTTATTGTCAAAGGAGGGAAGGCGGTTGACCCCAGAGAGAATTGCGGCGATTGCGCGAATGGCTGTGCCAACAACCCAAAGAGATGTGCGTGCCTTTTTAGGTATCACGTCGTACTGCAGGCAATGGATTCCTAATTTTTCATTGCTAGCGAAACCATTGGTGGCTCTTACGTGCAAGGATGTTTCGACTCCTTTACCATGGACGGAAGAATGTCAGAAAGGTTTTTCTGAATTACGTGATTCATTGTGTTCGGCTCCTGTGTTAGGTACTCCTGACTATAGCAAGCCGTTTACATTATATGTTCACGAGAGAGAAGGTTGTGCGTTGAGTGTTTTAACACAACCTTTTGGTGGTAAGCAACGTCCATGTGCATATTTTTCCTCGACCTTGGACCCGGTAGCTAGAGCATTGCCGAGTTGTTTACGAGCAACAGCGGCAGCCGCGGTCTCCTTCCGACAATCAGCAGGATTGGTCTTGGATAATATGCTTACGGTGATGGTTCCGCATGCAGTCGATACTCTTTTGAATCGTACGAAAACTCAGCACTTGACGAGTGCGAGGTTGTCTGGGTACGAGTTGACGCTGTTGGCAAGCCACATTCAAATAAAACGTTGTAATGTTTTGAACCCGGCAACTTTGTTACCAATTAGCTCAGAGTCAGATGAAATAACAGAACACGATTGTTATTTGAGGACAGAGGAGGAAACAAAAGGTCGAGTGGACCTTAAAAACACCCCATTGGAAGAACCAGATGGTACACTGTATGTGGATGGTTCATGTTTCAAGTTGCCGAATGGCGATGTGACTACTGCTTATGCTGTTGTAACGTTGAATACTGTTGTTGAGACTGCGAGATTAAATCAGAATTCTGCCCAAGCTGCAGAGCTGATCGCTCTCACTAGAGCGTGTGTGTTAGCGAAAGGGAAACGTGTGAATGTGTTTACCGACAGCCAATATGCATTTGGCGTCGCCCATAGTTTTGGACGGTTGTGGAGAGAGAGAGGTTTTCTAACATCGCATGGTACGAAGATCCAGCATGGCCAGCTCGTGAATGATCTTTTGGATGCACTTACGTTGCCTAAGCAAGTTGCGATTGTCAAATGTAGTGCGCATCGTAAGGTGATGGATGATGTTGGTCGTGGTAATGCGTTTGCGGATGAGACTGCTAAGGAGACTGCCCGGAACCTTAGCACTCGAATGTATGTGACGAGTTCGGTTAGGTGGCCTATAGAATCGAGTGTGTGTGAAGACACTATCGAGAGTGTGAAAGCAATTCAGAATGAGGCCACCGAGACTGAAAAGACGAAGTGGAAAGAAAGTACGGGAAAGTTGGATGCGAATGGTTGTTGGATTGATTTGTCGGAACAGAAAAGATGGATGTTACCGGATGCGTATGTGCTGGCCGTTGTGACAATGGCGCATGGGTTAGCACATATTAGCACGAAAGGTATTTGTAAATTGTTGTCCCCTGTGTGGAAGAATGATGGTATTACGAAATGTGCTGAACGTTTGGTTAAGAACTGTATGGTGTGTATGATGTACAATCCTGGCAAGGGAACCCCAACTCCTCCTGGCAGTTTTGCTCCCCCTTCATGTCCCTTTGAGGTGATTCAATTGGACTTCATCCATATGGAGCGATGCAATAACCTGAAATACGTTTTAGTTGTGGTTTGTGCATTCTCCCGATGGATCGAGGCCTATCCTCTCAAAGACAATACTGCTTTGTCTACTGCGAAAATCCTACTGAAGGAATACTTTCCTCGGTACGGAATGCCTAGAATCGTGTGGTCAGATAACGGAAGTGAGTTTGTGGGGAGTGTGATGAAGAGTGTATGCAAGGGCCTTGGAATTAATCAGAAATTCCATAGCGCCAATCATCCCCAGTCAGCTGGTTTGGTTGAAGGGTATAACGGCACCCTTAAACTAAAGCTAGCGAAGATTCAGGCTACGACTGGTCTCTCGTGGCCTGACGCTTTACCCTTAGCATTACTGTCAACTAGGGCGACTGTACACTCCCGAGTAGGGCTTAGTCCCTACGAAATAGTGTTCGGTCGTCCTGCGAATGTTTGGGGGGTTCCTAGGCCAGGTAGTTTCTGTGATCTTGAGTATCCAATGTTGATCGATTATCTTCATGACTTGACTGCTAAACTGAGGTTAATTCACCAACAGGTTCACGAAGCATTGCCGACGCAGACGGAGGGTCCAGGCCACCAGCTCCAGCCCGGAGATTGGGTGGTGACGCGCAACTTCTCGCGCAAGAACAACTTGGATCCCAGGTTCACTGGACCCTACCAGGTCCTCCTTGCCACGAGAACTGCAGTTCGTCTTGAGGGGCGGAAGAATTGGGTGCATGCCACCCATACCAAGAAAGTCCCTATCCCGTTGCCAGCAGACTCGTGGGTGAGGAGAGGCATTGCATCAACTGAAACCGAAGGATTGCCGGCGTTTGTACCTTTCAGCGACGCACAACCTGTCGGAGAATCCTCAGTGCAGCAGAAAGACACTGTTGAACATTTGTCAGCAAAAGACTCAAGACCAAAACATTCAGCTGATCAACAGGACGTGGTCCCTTCAACGGATCCTTTGTTTGACGAACAGACACGTCCTGGGAAAACCCGATACTTTTTGCGATCCAGTACTAAAGACCAATAAAAGATCCTGTTCTGTCCCTTGATAATTGCATTATCCCGTTTTCCACGATCAGTTTGAACATTTGTATCGTTGTAATTATTTTGTACATATTCATTGAGCTTCGTTCCTTACACTTTTTGCTTCCACAGCTGAGAGACATTGTTTTTGCATATACACTTGTGAAATAAAGGCCGTAGGGCCGCGCGCGTACTTCCTTCTGGTTAGTAGGTCTTGACGCTAGGTTAAAGACCGTCGGTTCCTAGGAACTCCTAGGGATTGACTATTGCTACACAGAACGAAGTGCGTCAAGAAACGTTGCGGACGGTCATAGGGAATGGCATTTTCGAAGCTGACGGATTTGGAAGGAGCTCAGGCTCATAGATTCAAGCTGCAGCAACTCAGTCGTACCAAATGTTTTAAATTCCAAATATTCGTATTGTTTTTGGCTTTTTCTGCACTATTGGCGGGTGGGGTGTATTACACGATGTTTTACTTCTTACCTTCTGCTACACCTACTCCTACCCCTGACCCTAAACTTACCTCCACTGCTTCTCCTCATTCTTTTCATATCTTACCTGAACACGAGCAGGCTAGACGTGCAGAATTCCGCAACAATTCCTTTATTCAGCTCCTCCATCAGCATCAGTTAGTGGTTAACACTACTAATTGTTGGGTGTGTGGGTTGATGCCACATACTACGGATAAGGGAATTCCATATCTGGTGTTACCGTATAGTTCCCAAGGGTCTGCTCGAGCATTTCAGACAATGTTTCAAAGTGCACTGGGTTTCCACCCCATTCGAGAACCACGTTCCCCCTACTCTGGTCCTACCTCGTATCAAAAACCTTTGTCTATAGCAATAGAGGATTTAGATAGCGATATCTATGATCCCTCGCTTATTCCCGAAGAAGAGGTACAAGCCTATAGAGGGTCCTAGGTAAAGGCGAATATTGTGTGTTCAGTAGTGAAAAGCAGCTTAAAAGCTCGCCTCCGATATGGGTCGTACCCCACATTGGTAATTTTTGTCTCATAGGTCGTGGCCGAAGATCGAAAGCCCGACTTGGAGAGAGTGCTTGCACTGAAAATTACATTCTGCCGATGGTCTCGTCCCCTGTGTTCCTGGCCGCCAAGGGTACATACTTTATCTGTCATGATCGTGCATATGCATGGTTGCCCTCTGACTTCATGGGCTCATGCTTCATCGCAAACTTGTTGCCTCCGACGTTCACTGTAGATGCAGATTATCACAAGACTAGAGTTGTGAGAGGCGTAATTAGCGAAGAGGATACTGCCGGTCAAGAGGCAGGAGACTTTTTCAAGGGTTTCCTCCCGTTTTGGGGACCTATGGTTAATAGTAGGAACCTGAGACAGTTGACTCGAGTGGTAGAATCGACCGCTAATATTACTGCCAGTGCCCTTGGTAACATCACCACTGAACTTCAGGCGGATAGACTTATGACGTTACAAAACCGTATGGTTTTAGACGTGATCTTAGCAGATCGTGGTGGGGTATGTAAGGTGATCCATTCGAGCTGCTGTATTTTCATTCCTGATAACGCTCCGACTGTCTATCAAGCCATCTCGAAGTTGCATAAGATCTCCGAATCCATACACGTGGATGTAGGGGATTGGACGCTACTTGGGTGGTTTTGGGGCCTGATGTCGATTTGGGGTTGGAAGATTCTGATGATCATCGGAGTCGTTGTGGCGTTCCTTTTCACGTGTTGCCTTTGTGTGCAGTGCGGTCCTGCCTTATGTGGCCTCTGTGCTACAACGTGTATGAGACAGCCACCTGTTACCAAGGGGACTCGGTTGGACAGAGCTATGCTACAGCAACATCTCGATGGTCTGATGAATATCGAATATGATTCCGACTAGTGCTTACCTACATGAGGGCAAAAGGAGCGCCTGAGGTTCCGTGACAATTGTAAGTGGTGTTTTCGACTCGCACGAATATGGTCGAGTCTGGTATCTATGAACCGCAAATGACGAGTTTAGTAAGTGTGCGCAGTTTCGCTGTGCTAACTTAAACCGTTCGTTTGTTATGTGGGTTTTTCATCTGTACCCACGGGTTCCATCTTAGATACGGCATCCATTTTGTCTCTTGCCCTCAAGTAGCCAGCGAACGGACGCTGTCCGCTTCGCGACCCTGGGACTCCCAAGATATTTGCGGAAGACACATGTTCTTTGTAAGTGTCTTTATGATGAGGGGGATGATACTGTAAGGCAGATGGCCCCGCTCGAGGCTCATCTCGCCGTGCCGGTTTATTGTCTCAGCCGTGCATCTCATTAGGCACGTCCCTTTGATGCCTGTATCTTGTGTTTCCCGATACCTCCCCTTTTACACCCTTTCCGATCTCCCCACTGTCTCCGTCTTCCTCTGCACCTGTCTTTGTTCCTATTTCGATCTGTTTTACTGCCGATTGGAATGCACTAATGTTGGGAAGATGGGTTTTTACAGTTGGGAACCGCCAAATGTTTCCGCACTTATGTTCCGGACCTTATGTGTATCAAAGTGACCAAAGCGACCCCTCTGGGGGATAATTGTGGGAACCGGGTTGTAAACTTTTGTGTACCATGTTGTCCTATGGGTAAAATTTGTATAAAAGGAGCGATCCACAGAACCAATTTGAAGCAGTCTCCCCAAGTTGCACGTGTTGTACTTGTCGTGACTTCTGTGTTCCCTGCAGTAAATAAACCTTGAATCTTTGACGCCGAAGGAAGTGTCCCGTGTCTCTGTCATTCGTACGCCGGAGCAGGTTACCCACGAAGGTTTCAGGTGTTGTGCCCTGGCACCGCTGGGTCTTAAAGAACCCAGTCCTTCAACACAGCGATATGTTTTTAATGTAATGTGCGATATTCTTGTCAAAGGTTGGGAAGATATGGAGCTGGGTTTGCCTCCCCGGGGTTTGTTGGACATTCAGGGTAAATTTGATAAGGGTCTTATTGTGGGTCCTCAGGTGAAAAGTGCTATAGGGACTCTTGTCTCTTTTAGGACTTTTTTTTCGTCCCAGAGATTCCCTGAGTCAGACTCCGTCGTCGAGCAAGAATTGAAACATTCCCCAATGCGGGAAGTTCCTCCAGTTTGGAGGGAAGCAGTGGGTGGCGCTCATCCTGTACCTGCCCATTTTCAGCATATATGGGTACATGATCCGTGGAAAAGATCCGAAGTTTTAGCCCTTAAACAGTCTCTACCGGACACCCATAAGAATCCCGCCGGTTATTATAAAGAGTTGTCCCAGACTGTTGAGGCTTGCATTATGAATTTAGCCGATATTGATATGTTGATGGGAAATGTAGTCCCACAAGCACTATGGGCACGGATTCGTAAAGAGGACCCTGCCGTAGAGTTAGGTGGCGATTGGAATACTATACGTGCTGCCGACGCTGCACAAGTGGGTGGTGCCAAGCCTGACGCTTTGATTGCGGAACTCCCTGGTAGGATTATTCAATTGATGAAAACAATAATGCCAGCAGTACGAGTAAATTGGGATAAGCTAGCTGCATGTAAGCAAAAGAAAGACAAAAGAGTCTCTGACTTTTTCACTCGTTTCGACGAAACATTCATTGATCATAGTGGTCAGGATATGAGTACGGAGGGTGGACAGCGATTGTTTGTGGACAAGTTTGTATTTAATCTGCTTCCTGAATTATCACTTAAATTGAAGAGTTCTGAGAGCGCATGGGCTGTTTCTTCGGCTGCCCAGATCTTAGCTACTGCACAATATTATGAAAATAGAGAGAAAGAGGAGAAAGACAAGCAAGAGAAGAAAACTAAAGATTTAAAGACGAAGGTTCTTTTACAGCAGGCATATCCTCCGCGTTCTGCTCAGCAGCAGTTCCCTCAACCCCCACAGTTTCAGAGGGTGTTCCAGAAACCTGAGTCTTTTGTTCCACGAGCGATGTTATGTCCTAACCAGTGTGCTTACTATAAGGTAGAGGGGCATTTTAAGAATAGTTGTCCAGTTCTGCTACAACGTAATAATGGGATATCTGCGCCACATGGTCGTGGTGGTTTTCAGTCAGCACTTAGAGATAGAGGACGAGGCGCGGTGCCTCAAGGACAGCGTCCTCCTCCGAACACTGTGACCAGGAGAATGCTCAGTCTGCACAGTATTACAACGATGATTATTATGTTGAAAATGGGAACAAAGTTTTTCATGCTGAATAGGACAGCCATGGACAAAGAGAGGGAGTTGTATTGATTCCAGTAGATCAGAATGGGCCTTATGTTACCGTCAACGCAATGGGTGTTTCAGAGCCATTTCTTTTGGATACTGGTGCGATGAGAAGTTCTATCATTCATTCTAAACTCCCTGGCGCACCTTTGTCTGGTGTAATGAATACATCTGTAGGATTTTCTGTTGCCCCAGTTCGCAATCCGGTTTCTTCCTCTCTGCCTATTTTGATTGGTCCTTATGATTTGGACGCTTCACTCATTTTAACAACTGGTTGTGGTAAAAATTTGTTGGGTCTGGATCTGTTGAAACGTTTGCATGCAACGTTATATTGCTCCCCTTCTGGCATTCATTTGACGTTAGGGGAGAAATTGACATCCTCAATATACTTGTCCAAGGATCATTTTCCTCCTGAATTGCTTTCTCCTTCCCCGCATCACTTTGGGCTAAGGGTCCGAATGATGTTGGCTGTCTTGAGATCCAACCTTATGGTGTTACCCTCAAACCTAATGTTAAATAGCCACGCATTCCCCAATATAAAATATCCAATGAAGGTGAGAGAGCGCTTCTGGCTATTATTTATGACTTGGTTCAGAAGGGTGTGGTTGAAGAAACGAGAGGGAATGTGTGTAACAGTCCTGTCCTTCCAATTCTTAAAAGAACTGATCCTCTCAGCCCCCTGTTTATAGATTTGTAATTGACCTGCGAGAAGTCAATAAAATTGTTAAACCCCAGTTTCCTGTTGTCCCGGATATCACAGCCTTGTTAACGATGATACCTGCATCAGCAGCTTGGTTCTCTGTGATCGATCTGAAAAATGCTTTCTTCAGCATTCCTATTGCTGAGGAAAGTAGAGACATTTTTGGCTTCTCCCTAGGAGGACGAAGTTCCTGAATTAAAAGAGCGCCCCAAGGTTATTGTGAAAGTCCCTCCATCTACAGTCAGGCTCTTAAATCTCAGCTTGATATGTTCCCTTTGCCTTCTGGTGCTATACTTATACAATATGTGGACTATTTGCTGGTTGCCACTGATTCAGAGGATGTTTGCAAGGATGTGACAGTTGCATTGTTGCGTCATTTGTCTGATCTCAATCATAAGGTTTCGCCTTCTAAATTACAGTATGCCCGCCTAGAGGTTACCTATTTAGGTCATCTCTTGTTGAAGGAGGGACGGCAATTGACCCCAGAACGTATCCAAGCCATTGCACAAATGTCTGTGCCATCCACACAGAGAGAGGTGTGTACCTTTCTGGGCATTACCTCATATTGTAGACAATGGATTCCAAATTTTTCCCTATTGGCCAAACCCTTGTTAGCACTCACTCTGAAAGATACACCTCATCCACTCCCTTGGTCTGACGAATGTCAAAAGAGTTTTATTGACTTACGCACGGCTCTGTGTTCGGCGCCTGTATTGGGTACTCCAGACTATAGTAAGCCTTTCACGCTCTACGTCCATGAGAGAGAAGGTTGTGCATTGTCAGTCCTGACACAACAATTCGGAGACAAACAGTGGCCATGTGCCTATTTCTCGGCTACTTTAGATCCAGTAGCTAAAGCTTTGCCCAGCTGCCTTAGAGCTACAGCAGCAGCAGCGATTTCTATCCGACAATCGGCTGGAGTGGTGTTGGATAACACACTCACTGTCATGGTACCACATGCAGTGGATACTTTGCTAAACCGAACAAAAACGCAGCATCTTATGAGTGCTCGGCTGTCTGGATACGAGATGACTCTATTGGCGAGTCATGTGCATATTAAAAGATGCAATACGTTGAATCCTGCCACATTGTTACCACTCCCAGATGAGAACGGTACTCAAGAACAGTATGGCTGTTTTCTTCGTATAGAGGAAGAGACGAAAGGTAGAATAGATTTAAGAGACACTCCGCTTGCGAATCCTGATGGTACTTTGTGGGTGGATGGCTCATGCTTTAGGCTTCCGAATGGAGATACGACTGCAGCGTATGCTGTTACGACTTTGCATACGGTTGTTGAGACAGCGCGTATCGGACATAATTCAGCTCAAGCAGCAGAGCTGATAGCTTTGACTAAAGCATGTGTGTTGTCAAAAGGAATAAGAGTGAATGTGTATACCGATAGCCAATACGTGTTTGGCATGGCACACAGTTTTGGCCGCTTGTTGAAGGAGAGGAGGTTCTTTACCTCTCATGGCACAAACATTCAGCATGGCCCGTTAGTAACTGATCTCCTTGAGTCACTTGCTTTGTCCACACAGATAGCAATCATAAAATGTAGCGCACACAAGAAAATTATGGATGATGTTGTTCGCTGGAATGCGTTTGCGGACGAGACAGCAAAAACTACAGCTAGAGACGTCACTGGTTGCATGTATGTTCCAGGCCCTGCAAACTGGGATGGAGAAGATGGGATGTGCGAGGACACGATTGAAAGTGGGGGAACGATTCAAGGAGAGGCTACAGAGAAAGAGTTGAGTGAGTGGAAAGAAAGTACGGGAATGTTGGACGCGACAGGTTGTTGGACGGAACTGTCAGAACACCAACGATGGCTGTTACCGGATGCGTATGTGCTGCCTGTGGTGACCATGGCCCATGGTCCCGCCCATATTAGTGCAAAAGGTACATGCAAGCTTTTGGCTCCGGTGTGGCAGAATGAAGGAATACCAAAGTGTGCGGAGAATGTAGTGAAACACTTCATTGTGTGTCTAATGCATAATCCAGGAAAAGGAACTCCAACTCCGGAAGGTCATTTTGCTCCCCCAACATATCCTTTTGAAGTGGTCCAAATTGACTTTCTCCATATGGAACGATGTCGTGACCTTAAGTATGTTCTGGTGGTGGTTTGCGCCTTTTCCAAATGGATAGAGGCCTACCCCTTGAAGGACAACACTGCTTTATCAACTGCCAAAATATTGCTTAAAGAGTTTTTCCTGAGGTTTGGTTTGCCGCGAATTGTCTGGAGTGACAATGGAAGTGAATTTGTGGGTCAAATTATGCAGAAAGTGTGTGCTGGTCTTGGTATCAGGCAGAAATTTCATGCGGCAAACCATCCTCAGTCAGCGGGTTTGGTAGAATGCTACAATGGCACTCTTTAGCTCAAATTGGCCAAAATTCAAGCCAGCACGTGTCTTGCATGGCCTGACGCTTTGCCTTTGGCTCTTGTGTCTACCAGAACTACTGTACATTCTCGTGAGGGACTGAGCCCATACGAGGTAGTATTTGGATGCCCAGCTAACGTCCCTCGACCGAAAAAATATTCAGACATCCCATACCCATTGTTGATTGATTACCTACATGATTTGACTGCTAAATTGCATGTTCTTTATCAACAGGTCCAACATACTCTACCAGAGGCCTAAACAGACCCAGGTCATTCGATTCAACCAGGAGACTGGGTCTGCGTGAAGAATTTTCAACGGACAAGGAACTTGGAGCCACGCTGGTCAGCTCCACGCCAGGTTCTGCTGACGACACGCACAACAGTGAAAGTTGAGGGAAAGAAGAACTGGGTTCACGGTGTGCACTGCAAAAAGGTACCCTTGCCCTTGCCTTTCGACCAGTGGGTTCGCAAGGGCATAGGAGAGTCTGAACGAGAAGAGATTCCCCGGTTTGTGCCTTTTAGTAATGCACGGGTGCACGGAACCCAGTCTGAAAAAGAAGATGCTGATATTTTGCAAAGAGCTATCCCACCACATCTTCGAATAGACACTACGAACCCGGAATCGTTGTTTCAGGATCAGACTGTGCCGGACAAGAGACGATACAACCTATGGCCTAGAGCTGCTAAAGACATTTGAATTTTTTCCTCTATGATCAAAGACATTTTTTTGTTTTTGTTTTTTGACCTCCTTTTGATTAGTGAATTTTTCTAGTTTACGTACCATCTGTCTCCGTCGCAGGGTCACGGTAGGAGTCTTGACTGTGACCTGGTTTAGTGGCTAGTGCCTCCAGGATTTACAGTAATATAGCCAAGTGATTGAGGAAAATTGCTGTGAGCGACAACCTTTTTTTTAGAAAAGATGGATGGTACAACGAAAAGGGAAAATAGGAAGGAAGAAATGAAGCGGAAATACTGCAAATTGTTACATAGTCGATTTGGTGTGTTTTTATGTGTGTTTATGCTCTTTTATATTATACTGGCATGTGTAGGTTGGGTTGTTCATTCACTACAGTTAAAAGATGTGTCTAATTCTACCTCTGTGCCTTCCCGCTTTTCTGTCTCTCAACATCAGATACATACTCTTACTCCACATGAAGAGACACGTCGAATTGAATACCTGAATAAATCGTTTGTCCAATTATTACACCAACACCAGTTAGTTGTCAATATGACTGATTGCTGGGTGTGTGGACTTATGCCTCATAACAAACATAAAGGAATACCCTATTTAGTCCTCCCTTTTTCTTATGAAAGTTCAGCCTGGGCATATCTGGCTATGTTCTTAGCCGCCTAACATAATCGTCTCAGATATCCTGTTGGTTCATTTGGGGGTGGCATGGACTTTAGCCATAGCACCTTAATAAAGGGAATAGTGGCGATGGCTAGGATTGTGGAGAAAAGCAAGATATCCCCCGATGAGAAGCGAGCCTATGAAGGTTGGAATGTTACTCATTATATTTCTAGCCTTAGTTTAAAAACCAAACAGGAAAGGTCTCCCCCGGTGTGGACCGTACCCAATCGAGGTAATTTTTGCCTTCAAATTAACAGTAAGAAGACTGATACCAAACAGAATTGTTCCTCTACGTACATTTTCATATCTCAGAATTTCCCTCCATTGGTCCCGTCTCAGGGCACGTATTTTGTCTGTGATGATAGAGCCTACACTTGGCTCCCATCTAATTTTTCGGGAACTTGCTATATAGCCTTCTTGGTTCCCCCTACGTACACTGCTCCCTCAGGCCACCACAGAAACAGATATGGCAGAGGGATAATTGATGCCAAAGATACAGCAGGACAAGAGGGAGGTGATTTCCTCAAAGGATTCCTTCCCTTCTGGGGTCCTATGATGAACAGTCGGCATATTAGGCAGTTGACTCGTGTGGTTGAGACCACCATTGATGTCGCTGTGGGTGCTTTGAATAACATCACAGCAGTACTTCAGGCCGATTGTCTTATGACATTGCAGAATAGAATTGCACTAGACGTCATCCTTGCAGACCGAGGAGAAGTCTGTAAATTGATCAGGTCTAGTTGCTGTATTTACATTCCTGATGATGCTCCGACAGTATACCAGGCCATCTCCAAATTACATACCATTACCGAGTCGATTCATCAGGATGAAGGAGATTGGTCTTTTTTGGGATGGTTTGGGGGATTATTATTCACTTGGGGATGGAAGACATTGACATTCATTGGAGCAATATTGGCCATCATTTTCTCTTGCTGCCTGTGCATACAGTGTGGTCCAGCTATTTGTGGATTACTTGCCACCATGTGTGTCCCGAAGCCTGTGTCCCCAAAATCAGAGAACATTAAAATTATGGTGCAGCAACAACTTGCTGACTTTATGGCTATTGATGTTGATTCCGAATCAGATTAATATGGGTTTGGTGTATTGCCTGAGAAATGGCAAAAGGAGGGTCTGAGGTTCTGCAATTTTTGACTCGTTTGTATCTAGCAGCCATTTTGAGTTATGCCGCCATTTTGCGTTGCCCTCACTCAGGCAACGATGCAAACAAGATGTTTTGCTGTCTTTTTCATTCACGTGTTAGGTAACCTATCCTTACCCCTGTTTGTTAGCCAAGTGTCAAGGTCTGGCCGAGTACACTAATCTATGTCTGGTTTGACAAATCCCTGTCTTAACTATCTGTTGGTTCACACCATTCTTTCCTGGCTTTATCTCACCTGCTGGCCTTCGCTATTCCTCTCGTGCATTCTCTTATTTCATGACTGTCCTCTTGGAGTACATGAACGTGTTTTGCCACCGGCATGTCGGATTGTATTGTGTACGTTGATTAACTCGACAGGAGGAGCGACAAATACAGCCAACTTGGTTAATCATGTCTGTATTTTGGATTTTCTATTGTGTATGACCAATGTATATAAGCTCGCGCGCCACGGAGTAAAGTGGCAGTCTCTTATGAACATACCCTTGCGCACTTCATAGACAACTGTGCTAGCTGCAGCTAATAAATCTGTTTGATGTACCCAGACGGAGTGTCCTGTGTCTCTGTTTAGCAAGGCAGGAAGGACTCGAAGATTCAGGCGTACCCTGCGCCGCCGGGCCCCTAAGGCCGCAGTTCTTCAAACACGCATATTGGGGTCTAAAATAATTAACCCATCCTTCTTGTGAAATGTGATTTTGGGGCTGATCTGGTTGGCCCCCTCTACCCCATTTTATAATACTCCAGAACAATTTAGCATTATTCTGTGAGCTTGCATCTTTAAGATCCTGCCATCTGAGGTCATCCCATAGGCGCTTGGCTTCAAGGATAGCTTTTTTATATTCATGTCTTTCTGAGCGGACACTATCCAATTCCCCACCCCTGATAGCATTACCAAGGGCAATTCTAGCTCACCTACACTCATTGCTATACCACTGTAGGGGTTTAGAATCAGCTAGTTTCTTGGTTCTAATGGATTTTAAAAAATGGGTACTCGTACGCATAAAAAAAACTGTCATGTATCTGTGTTACATGCCCCAGGTCACCACCGGCAACCAGGATTTGCTCAATCTCTAGCACAGTTCTGTCTACGTCTTCTGTAATGTTTGCCAGAACCTCAGGTTTTTTAATTACATGTGACCAATTAAGCCACTGCATATCGTTAGTAGGGACAACATCCAGGGCACGAAAATCAACATCCCCTGCCTGTAGTTGCTCCAATATCCACCAGCCATGAGTGACACACAAGGGGTTATGGTCGCTTTCCTGGCGATTCTTAACCACCATATCATTAATCGTGTGGCAAATTTTCATACTACAGAGGATGTAATCAATCCTATTTTACTGTACCCAGTATTAAACGTATTATCCTCAAATCTATCCTGCGGCGTCCTACCATTAGGGGCCCTAAGTCCCCTTTCATAACAGATAGTATTAATCTGGATGACGACTTCTGTCTATTTTTTAATGGGGTCAAGTTCCAATTTTGGTACTCCCCATTGCCCATCCTCATCGTCGATTAGGTGCTAGTCGGGAGTAGCAAGTGGTTTGAATGTTGAGTTTAAATCACCCCGAAGAATCATACTACTGTCCATTAAGTAGAGCTCGAGGAGGCTATCCAAAGCCGCTGTAGCTTGGTACTTTCCCCCCCGGACTCCCCTCACATAGACATTATAGATGCCCAAAAGTCCTAAGAGGCCCAGGTCCAGCCTTAGCACCTGAATATCACTACTCTTGGAAGGCAGTTATTTAATACTCAGGGCCATTGCTTGAAGAACCCGTATGGTAAGGCCACCCATTGGGCGGACTTTGGCACCTTTAGTTGCGGGAATGAAAAAATATAAGTAACCTGCACAAAATTGCGGTTCGAGGAGCCAAAGCTCTTGGAATGTACCGATATCAAACTCATTTATAAAGGTGAGCCAATCCGCTAATGATATTTTTGAACCCAAACCTGCAATGTTCCATGACATGAGTGAGCCGCTAGTGGGAACATAACCAATGTACAATGGATCATTGCCTTGCGTTTGGTAAATTAGCCATAGCCTGTCTCTGTAGAACAAAGCCAGGAGCATCAGTGGCTTGGATTATCTTGGGAGATCTTACTTCAGGAATACAGCTAGCAATATCGAAATTATTGGACGGGGGTCCACCTATATGGGCAGCCAAAGCCTCGTCAGTGTAAGTACCTGGCCCTTGTAGATATCTCATTTTGGGGGTAAAATTTGGAGTAACACTACTATCAGCTAGGCTCTTTACACTACCAATGCATAACCCTTGTACTTTGTCGCCAGGGAGTCAATCAATATTTTCCAGCCCAGAGCTTCAGACACGACTCCGTGGCCCTTGCCCAGGATAGTGGTTCACCTGAGAAACAGTTGGGGCAGTCCTTAACTGAATGCACAAATGGGCAGGGGAGCTGGTTCTAAACTCAAGGGCACGTACGTTTTCAGCCAGCTCCTCTGACTGAAGTGTCAGTTCAATACAGTCAAATTGTTCGGTGGCAGAAGTCAGCCTACACACCTTAGAGATATCATCCATAATCACAGACCAACACCCTCTAACATGACGTATCCAATGGATAGCTTTATTAGTCAGGGAGTCGGTCCTCTCATTACTTCTCAATGGTGCTAGCTTGGGGACATTGGTCATATAGATTGTATTAGTGCTTTGTGATATACTTGATTTCGCACCATCCTACTGACTTGAGCTTTATATTGATAGTTGGCCATTGGGCAAGAGTTTCCCCTCGCACTAGGTAGCACATACTCCCTCTCTCTTTCCTTTATAGGATAGGTTAAGCTGTTTTTAGTGAGCAGTGGGGGTCTATTTTGTGCATGCGGGGGTTAGAGTTTTCCAGATTTAGCCACATCACTATTGGAAGTAGTGGGTTTACACTCACCACCCACTTTTGGATTTGCCAAAGGATTTGCCAAGGTACTGCCAGATTTGTAATGTGAAGGAGATAGTGTCAGTCGGGATAGGGTTTATCAAGGAGCCACCATTAGGCGCAAACCCTATGGTGGAAGTTAGATTTACAATCAATGCCCTCATAGACTCTATCTCATCCCGTAATAAAAGTGCTAGCTTTACTAGGTCTTGAAGATCTGCTATATAATTTTTACCCTTGTCAGTGGTTTGGGAATCAAGTGTATGGTTTGGGGCAGCGTCCGTGGCTATTCCTGGTGATTGGCAGGGTTGTTGCGTAATACTCTCGTTGTGTACACCTGCCAAAATAGAGACTCTATTAGTGCACGGGACTGAAGGCACAGATGTTAGGGATTGACTGCCATCAACTAGTAGAGAGTTATCAATATTACTAGTTATAGTGCTCTCCTTTGTTAAAACCCCCCACGCTTAGCACCACCACCGTTTGGGCCTTGCGGTTTTAAGAGAACATGATGGGGGTATCTGGGGAGGCAGGACCCTTACATGAACCCTCAAACCCCAACCCAGCTTTATTCTGATAAGCCAAATCCCCCGCTGATTGTGAACTAGGTTCAGAAGTTAGAATTGCCTCACATTCCTCCACAAGGCTATCAATTCGATCAAGAACACAAGTACTAGCAGCATGCTTGGTCGTCCTTTTCGCTTTCTTTCCTTTGCGGGGTCTGCTGGCATTCCCAGCCTCAGTCCCCCTTCTCCCCTTCCATTGATTTACTCTTGCCCATTCTGGTTTGCCCTTCCCCACTAAAAGGGAAATCTTAGTAGGCAACAGGCAACAATAGTAGTCCAAAGTAAGTATTGACAAGGTCCTTCAAGCTGGTATTTGTGACATGCATGACAGTAAACAGTACCTTCTGGGTTTTCCAGGCTGGGTCCACACTTCTCTTCAAAGCTCAACAATAAGCTGGTAAACTGCAGATATAAGGGGGGTTGCCCTGCCCTGGCTCTTACTGGAGCTGACAGTTGCAGGAAGGGCCCGCCCTTGGCCTGGGTTTCGCCCTGGCACCAAGGACAAGCAAGCAAGGCAGGTAGATATTGGAAGATGTGTCAATAGGGCCAATCCCCTCATGGCAGGCAATGCGAATTCTGGTGGGTCCCGCACTGCGGGAGGCTGGCGCTGATTAAGAGGGTCTTAGGCACCCTCTAGTGACGTCCTTGCACCATGTCACACAAGGCCTTCTGGGTCTTGTATGCCAATGCGGCACAGTCCGGTGTGGTCGGTGCAGGGCGATGTGTCGGCACCGCTGGCCCCCAGCTGGCACCCAGGAGAAGCAAGCAAGGCAGGTAGGTACTGGAAGAAGTGCCAATATGGCCATTCCCCTCATGGCAGGCGATGCGGATTCCGGCACGTCCCGCGCTGTGGGAGCTTGGCGCTGACTAAGAGGGCCTCAAGCGCCCTCTAGTGACTTCCTTGCACTGCGTCACGCAAGGCCTTCTGGGTCTTGTAGGCCAATGCGGTGCAGTCCGGTGCAGGGCGATGTGTCCGTACAGCTGGCCCCCCAGCTGGCACCGAGGAGAAGCAAGCAAGGCAGGTAAGTACTGGAAGAAGTGTCAATAGGGCTGTTCCCCTCACGGCAGGCGATGCAGATGCATGTTTTTTGCTCAGAAAGTTGTCAGTGTGCAAGAAAGAACACATTTTGTAACATGCCCTCTGAACCACATGATAGTATGGGTAACCCCGCATTTAGAGTTGTACAAATAACCACTACTCCTAAACTTAGTATCTAGGAAACATTATTAAAATACATATTTTTTTTCATACCTATTTCACTTTTATAAGATTTTACTATATGGATTCCAGCATTGCCCAAAAAAAATATCTTTTTAATCTGCAGCTCAGTTGTTGGCTCTGGGGATCACATCTTTTTGGGCAACAAAAAACACTGTGTTTGGAAAGGGAAGACCACTCGGTCCCCCCGCACGTATGGATGGGTGCCCCGATCCCCCCGGGAAACCATTTTGGGCGGGGGGCGTGGTTCGGCTGGTATGCCCGAAGCGGCGTAGCCGGAGCACGCCCTTCCCGCCCAGAAGGGGTTGTCCTAGACACCCACCCGGAAGACCGCGCCCCGTGGGTGTATCTGAGGAGGGTCCCCGCCCTCCTGCAGACGGATAAAAGAGCGGGAAACCAAAGTAGCGTCCTCTTGTTCCAGTGCTCTGAAGGCTGCACCACCCGTTGCTCGTGAGCCCTCGACGGAACAAGCGGCAATTTTGAGAACTTGTAATCTTGTTTTTTCTCTTTCAGTTATCGAGAGTTCGAAGGATCTAGGACCTCGTTGATCGACTGGAGCGGAGTAAATGAAGCTATGGCTGGCAAAAAAGCGGGAAAGAGCTCCGAGATGGAGAAGGTACTGCGCACCTTGTCGAACCGAATGGCAATCATGGACCGAAAACTCGGTAAAGTTGATTCGATCGGTAGAAGTTTGGCCGAAGTTAAGAAGCAGTTGGCGGCCAAGAACAACCCCTCAGGCCGCCCTAAGAAGGTAATAGGCCCGGCCTTGCCGGGAGTCGTCCCTGAGGGTAGGGGGAAGCGTGTTAAGAGGAGGGCGGTTTCCGGGGAGGATCCGGTGCCCGAGGTACCCCCATCCGCCCCCATCACACCGGCGGACAGCCCGGTACCAAGTCCAGATCCCGGTGGTAATTACCCCTGTCAATGATGATCAAATGCCCCCAGAACTGGCTCTTCAGTTAGCAGCAGTATTACCCTGGCTCAAGAAGAAAGCGGGGGGGCAGTGGCGGCGGGGGATCCGGCCGAGGAGGCAAGATTGATAATTGAGCAGTTGCGGCAATCGAGAGAAGCCGGGACGGCGAATGTTCCTTCTATTTCCTCACAGGTAGCGCCAGGAGCGAGCACGGTTGGCCGGGAAAAGACAACGGACACGGCGGTTGAACCTGGTAAGAATCCATTGCCAATGGTTGGGGAAAGTTCAGTGCCTTCGCGGCGAGAGAGGGTGGCCCAGCACATACCAACGGCCACTAAGGAAATGATATGGGGGGACAAGTATGTGAACATGTTTTCTTTATTGACCGACCATCGCGAGATGGAATATGCAAAGACCCAGAAGGATCTATGGCGCCCCAGCGTGTGGCGGGCCAAGATGGCAGAATTTAGGGTCGATGAGACCGTAGCGAACTGGGTGAAGGCCTTCTCGATATTTACGGCAGTAATGGGGGAGCGTAAGCCTGAAGTGATGACCGAGCTATCCTGTTACCAGAATAGGATCATGGATTTTTATACCATGTACGGGGGGAATGAGTGGAAAGGATATGACATGCAATTCTGAAAGGCTAAAGAGTTTGATGTAACTTTGACATGGGACTGCCTCGACACGGTATCATGGCACAAGCAGCTCTTGCCGGGATCGGCGGGTACGTCCTCGCCGGGCGGGAGCGGGCTTGGGACAGTTCAGCAAAAGCCAGTGCAGCCCTTTCGAGCAAGTGCCGGGGGGGAGACACAGCCCAGGACCGGGGGGAGCGGGGGCAAGCGCGGGGTCTGTTGGGGCTTCAACAGAGGAAACTGTAACAGACCCCAGGGAACGTGTAGGTTCCGGCATGCTTGTGCGGGCTGTGGGAACTCCTCACACCCGGAGAGTAGCTGTAGATCCAAGAACAGTGGTACGGGAGGAAAGGGGGGGTCCAAGCAAGAGGGAGGTGATGCTGGGTAAACAATCCCCTTCACCCGTTGACATCATGGCTTTGACTCCCTGGTTGAACAAATACCCTGATCACATATCCGCCGGGGTGTTGAGGAATGGTTTCCTATATGGCTTCAACATCCCGGCGGAGCATTTTCATATGACCCCCTTTTGTAAAAATCAGCTATCTGTCCAACACAACCCTGCAGTGGCAGCCAGAAAAATTAGCAAAGAAGTCAGCCTGGGGCGGGTAGCAGGACCCTTTCCATGCCCACCAGTGGCGGATTTCGTGTGTTCACCTCTGGGAGTGGTCCAGAAGAAAGACCCAGGGGAGTATAGACTCATTCACAACCTGTCGGCCCCGAAGGGTGCTTCGGTGAATGAAGCCATTGATCCGGATATCTGTTCAGTTCGATACGCATCGTTCGACAATGCTGTGACCCTGCTTAATCGCTTGGGCCCTGGGGCCCTGATGGCGAAATCAGACATCGAATCGGCATTCAGGTTGCTCCCGGTACACCCACGGTTGCTAGGATTCACCTTCCAGGGGAAGTATTACATGGATAAATGCATGCCCATGGGTTGCTCAATTTCTTGTGCTTATTTTGAGACGTTCAGCTGTTTCTTGGAATGGGCTTTCACTAAGGCTACAGGACATAGAGAAGTGATGCACTATTTAGATGACTTCCTGCTCTTGGGGCCGGCAGGCAATGCGAACTGCGCACAGGCACTGCGGGATTTCTGCATTCTCATGCAGGAGTTTGGCGTCCCATTGGCACCAGGTAAGACAGTGGGGCCATCTACTTCACTCGAGTTTCTAGGAATTGAGCTCGACTTGGTGGAGGGTTGCTTCCGTTTGCCAGTAGAGAAGGTGGCCAAGTTCAGGGCATCCTTGACGCAATGCCTGGGCAAAGAGAAAGTGACCCTGCACCAGTTACAACAAACAGTGGGTCAGCTTAACTTTGCCTTGAGAGTAATATCGATGGCTCGCCCATTCTCCCGCTCCATTGCACGAGCTATGGTCGGCCTCAAGGAGGGACACCACCGCACGAGATTGTCGGCAGAGGTTTGCCAGGATATGCGCATTTGGTTGGCATTTCTGGCGGTCTTCAACGGTCGAGTAGTGTGGAACAAACCCCCAGCTTCGTCGGATGAACTGGGTTTGTGGACCGATTCAGCCGGGAGCGTGGGATTTGGCGCCATTTTTGGTAACCGATGGTCGGCGCAAGTATGGCCGACGTGGTGGCATGCCAGTGGCCTAACAGGTAACATTGGGTTCTTGGAGCTGTTCCCCATTTTGGTGGCTCTGTTGGCTTGGCCAGACGATTTCAGGGACCGATCAGTAGTGTTTTGGTCGGACAATATGTCTGTAGTTGAGTGCATCAATCAGCAAGCGGCCCACTGCAAGTGGATCTTGAGACTGTTGAAAGAGATTGTGTTGCGTTGCATGAGATTGAATGTACAGTTCAGGGCAAAACATGTGCCGGGTGTACTGAATAATGCAGCTGACGCACTCTCTCGTTCACACATGCAGGCTTTCAGGGGCTATCTACCCACAGCGGACCTAGTGGCGGCACCATTCCCCGAAGCACTATGGCGGATCGGTGCCCCGGATTACAAGACCTCGTGGCTGCCAGCTTAGCGCCCAGGACGAGGAAGGCTTATGAGGGAGCATTTCGTTCTTACTGCGCCTTTTTAGGCCCGGCAGGGAGACATAGCTGGGGGCAGGAGGAGTCCTTCCTGGGGTTCCTAGTAGCACTGCACAGAGAAGGCCGATCAGCAGCAACGGCCAACAGGCATAGGGCGGCCATATCATTCATGGCACAGCTCCACAGTATAAGGGATCCAACGGGTTCCTTTTTAGTCAGAAAGGCCCTTCGCCGCTGGCAACGCCTGCAGGGTCGCAAAAGAGATACGAGGCACCCGATTGGTTTAGAGAGATTGTCTCGGCTTTTAGCAAAGCTGGATGAGACATGCTCCTCCCCTTCTGAAGCAGTTCTGTTCCGGGCAGCTTTCGCCTTGGCGTTCCATGGGGCCATGCGGGTAAGCGAACTCGTGGTGAGGAACAAGAAGGATAGGGAGGGATGCCTTTGCAGGGATCACGTGCAAATACGGGGTGATTCGATGCTAATCTCGATAGGTAGGTCCAAGACAGACCAGGATGCTGTGGGAGATAGTGTGGTTGTGCAGCGCGCTCGAGGGTGCCCCACTTGTCCGATAAAGTGTTTAGAGGAATACTTGGCACAGAGGCCGGCGACATGGGGAGGGAGCCTGCTTAGGCACAAAGATGGCACCCCTCTGATGAGATTTCAGTTTCAGAAGGTGCTAGCACTGACAATCGCCGAGGCGGGCATGGACCCGTGCGATTTTGGGACCCACTCCTTCAGAGGCTACGGCTCGGGGTCTGGGTGTAGAAGAGGTAAAACAGCTGGGCTGTTGGTCCTTGAACTGTTTCAAAAGGTATGTGCGGCTGCACATGTTGTAAAAGACTGATGAAATGCACTCACGCTTGTTGTCTTTTGCTTGAATTACAGTTTCGCGAGCCTGTGACGCGGGGCGGAATCTGGGATCAACCCATTACCGGAGGACCAGCGGTCGAGGATCACCGACTGGAGAGCAAGTGGTATGGGTCGTGGGCCACTCATATGTGAGGCGCGCCGGGGACGTATTCATGGCAGGTGACGCAACTCACGCATCTGGGGAATACGGGTTCAGAGTGACCTTCCATGGGATGGGAGGCCTCTGCTTTGACCAATTTCAATCGTTTATGGAGGGTCTTTTAGGGTGGAAAAGGTCACCGCCATCTATAATCATAGTGCACTTGGGGGGCAATGACTTGGTAAGACTGGGAAGACGAGTGTTAGTGGAACACATTTTGTCGGCAGTCAGCTGGTTGGCTAAGAGGCTCCCGGGGTGTACAATTGCCTGGTCCCACATGATTCCCCAGGAAAGTTTGGCGAGGGGGTTTCTCTGTGTCAGCGTTGAACCACTCGGTAAAGAGGGTCAACAATAAAATCGGGAAACTGTTTCGCTCTGCGCATCTGCATAGCATTCCCCATGGGTGTATTCGGGGTGATCATTATTATCTGAATGATGAGGTCCACCTGTCCAGGGCGGGAAATGAGTTACTAATAGGAGACTTCATAGCTTGGCTAAAGGGTTTGAGTAGGCATGACCTTTAGGAGGTGTGGGGGGCCGGATAGTCGGTCAACTATCCGGCCTGTGGCGGTAAGGTCATGATCGGTGAGCAGTAATTTCAAGGTCCCTAGGGGGGGCGCCACCCAGAATGGATGGGAGCGTCCGGGGGGAGGCGGCCATTGGCCCCTCCCACGGGTAGGCGGCACCCACTACGGATGGGTTGCCTAGGGGGAGACGGCCATAGGCCCCTCCCAGGGGGGAGACGGCTAGATGCCCCTCCTACGAATTTCCCGGGGGCCGGATATGCGCGACGGCGGAAGAGAGTGTGGGGAAGGGGGGGAGTCCACGCTGTCCTTCTTACAGATACCTCACACGGGGACTCGGACGACCTTTAAGATGGCGTCGAGTGAGAGGGGGCCCCCACGACAAGGGAAGTCACAGTTGGCAACGAGGGTAAAGTCCTCTGCGCATGCGCCACTCACACCGTGAGGGCGGGAGTTGGGTAGTAGGGATCTGACACCGGTTAAGACCTTGCCGTTGGCCCTTAATGCTTGGATGTACAATTTTAATTTAGAATGTATACATTTTCAGGATGCTAGACTCGGCTAGGAAACCTTTGTATTAGAGAGCTGTTAAGGTTAGCCAAAGAACATGTCTTCATCAAAATGTAACGAAAGTAAAATTGTACATAATTCATGAAACGTTTAATTTAATGTTTTAAATGTTGTTTCATATTTTAATAAATACAGCCGGGGGGGTAACTCCCCCCCGCCTTCCAAAAGCTCAAACCTGTGTCTGTCTCCTCCCCTTGGGGAATTGGTGTTGGGAGGGGGTGGCGGGCATCCCGGCCATATGGAAAGGGAAGACCACTCGGTCCCCCCGCACGTATGGATGGGTGCCCCGATCCCCCCGGGAAACCATTTTGGGCGGGGGGCGTGGTTCGGCTGGTATGCCCGAAGCGGCGTAGCTGGAGCACGCCCTTCCCGCCCAGAAGGGGTTGTCCTTGACACCCACCCGGAAGACCGCGCCCCGTGGGCATACCTGAAGAGGGTCCCCGCCCTCCCGCAGACGGATAAAAGAGCGGGAAACCAAAGAAGCGTCCTCTTGTTCCAGTGCTCTGAAGGCTGCACCACCCGTTACTCGTGAGCCCTCGACGGAACAAGCAGCAATTTTGACCCACCCACCAGCCCCTATTGCAATGTTTTTGAATAAAATGATTTGTTGATGATATCAGATTGTATTAAAGATGCAGTCAATTTGTTTCAGCATTGAATAAATATGTATAGGCCTTTCTCCCTTGGTAGAAAAGTAAAGGAATGTATCAAGTAATATAATTTTCTTGTGCTTAGGACCTTTTTTTTCCTTTGTAGAAATGGAGAGTTGAGGATTCATCAAGCTGTTTCACGTTAGGTGAATTTTATTCCCGTAGTAGGTAAAACAACTGTCGTATTTATTTTTGGGTCGGGCGGTAAGGTCATGATCGGTGAGCAGTAATTTCAAGGTCCCTAGGGGGGGGGCGCCACCCAGAATGGATGGGAGCGCCCGGGGGGAGGCGGCCATTGGCCCCTCCCACGGGTAGGCGGCACCCACTACGGATGGGCCGCCTAGGGGGAGACGGCCATAGGCCCCTCCCAGGGGGGAGACGGCTATATGCCCCTCCTACAAATTTCCCGGGGGCCGGATATCCGCGACGGCGGAAGAGAGTGTGGGGAAGGGGGGGAGTCCACGCTGTCTTTCTTACAGATACCTCACACGGGGACTCGGACGACCTTTAAGATGGCGTCGAGTGAGAGGGGGCCCCCACGACAAGGGAAGTCACAGTTGGCAACGAGGGTAAAGTCCTCTGCGCATGCGCCACTCACACCGTGAGGGCGGGAGTTGGGTAGTCGGGATCTGACACCGGTTAAGACCTTGCCGTTGGCCCTTAATGCTAGGATGTACAATTTTAATTTAGAATGTATACATTTTCAGAATGCTAGACTCGGCTAGGAAACCTTTGTATTAGAGAGCTGTTAAGGTTAGCCAAAGAACATGTCTTCATCAAAATGTAACGAAAGTAAAATTGTACATAATTCATGAAACGTTTAATTTAATGTTTTAAATTTTGTTTCATACTTTAATAAATACGGCCGGGGGGGTAACTCCCCCCCGCCTTCCAAAAGCTCAAACCTGTGTCTATCTCCTCCCCTTGGGGTATTGGTGTTGGGAGGGGGTGGCGGGCATCCCGGCCATATACCTGTGAGCAGATGGTTCTGACAGACATAACACTATGTTGCATTTGCAATTTGGACCAGTTGCTATTTTGTTTGACATATTTTGATTACTTTTTTAATTCGACAAATATTATTTTTGGGGAACCCAGTAGATACCAATATGCCTGAATGCTTGCTGAATTTGTAAATCGATATAGTTTTTATGAATGTATAGCTTTCTGGATTTGCCCATGGGTTCACTCTTGTTTCCACCAGACACTGCATGTAGGTTGAACCCACAAAATATAGAAATTTAGGAGAAGCACTTAGACAAATGCTAAAACTGTGGTTAAAGAAGATGTTTTTTTACAACAATGTTTTTCCCTAAAAGCTGGGAAGATGGTGGTCTTAGCATAACAAACCTTTTATTGATGTCTATGATGGTAAAGAAAAATCTTTTTTGCACAGCACTTTATTAGATTTTTTTAAAGTGCTTTTTGGGGGGCGTGGTCTGGCCACAAAGGAAAATGGAAGCCTGAAGAGAGAGCTCTGCTGAGGGACGGACTCCAAACGGAGGCGGCGTTCCTCCCAGGGCTGCAGCACTGATGTTTGTGAAACGTCATATAGCTGGCCTGCCTTTTGCTAAAAAATGAGCTCTTTTAGGGCTCAGTCTGAGGTGAAGAAGTTTTGACGTAAACTGAACTTAATAGACCCTGTGAGATATCAGAAGCCTCGGACCTCGCATACGTCTGCCGCCCCTGTGAGGACTTCGCAACACCAGCATACAGCAGGCCTCACGTACATTTGCCACACCTGTGTGGACTTCTCAACACCAGTGCTCAGCTAACTAGAAAAGAACGAGCTCTATTCACTACCAGCGCTTTTAAAGACTGGTGATGTCTTGTGCTGAGGTAACCGGAATCTGCTGAGCTCGTGACACCTCAGAAGCCTCGGATTTCCTGAACCACGTCGGGTTAATCGCTCGCCTCTACGAAGACTTCATGATATCCATGCATGGCGCAACTGCAGAGACAAAGCCTTCCTAATTACTGGTGCTTTAATAGGGCATTAGAATGCACACACATTTTAAATCATAAAAAAATGCCATGATTCCGAATTCCAACGTTCTGAGTTTATAAAGACTCCCTGACAGATTGCTCTGTTCTTTCCTGTGAAAATGGTGACTTCTTACAGAGATTCTTGTAACTCTGATACTTGCTGCCCTAATGCATTTTGAACTATGCAACAATTGCGTGCTTTCTTCTTTACATCTCTAAAGAAGTGGTCAAGATAGAAGTTTGTTTTAAATATAGATGTAACCAAGGCCCAACAGGGCTAACATATAATTCAAATATGAGACCTATGCTACAACTACTAATACTATATCAAAGTAACTCAGATTGTAATCAAATATGTAACACAGGAGCAAATCTTCCAAACCACTCCTCTTTGCGGAAGTACTAAAGCAATCTCACAACATGCCTATGAAAGGTTCTTCTCTTACTTCATGTAGTTCGCCTCAAGTCACCTATATACCAGCACAAGGTGAAACTATGGATGACATTCTACAAGAAATCTCGATAATCAGTTGTCGCCTAGAAGATATGAACACTAGTATATCTTCTCTTACAGCAGAGGCTAAGTCAATCAGGAAAGACATTGTAGGATTCCATAACAGGAAAGCGGGAATGGACCAACGATTAACAGTAGTAGAGAGCTGGCTTGTCGATTCAGTCCAAAGTAGAGATCAATAACTATTGCTCCTACACAGCAAGCTGCAGCAGAAGAGATAGCATTTGTTTATTTTGATTCCAAGAACAAATTGAAGGTCAGAATGTTAGAACATTCTTATGGGATATTCTTCCAAAGCTGACTGGCATTATATTTGTTCCGCAGCTTAAAATTCAATGTGCACATCATATTGGTCCTCCACGTACAGACATAACCATTCACCTAAGATCCCTCATTGCCTGTTTTTAAGGTATGATCAAGCGAGACAACTATTAATCGACGCTCATGCACAAGGCTCATCTTTATATGACGGTCATGAAATCCATTTGGCAGCTGACTTTTCAAGAGAAACAAACGAAAGACGAAAAAAAACCTCTCCATGATATCTAAACTGAGAAAAATGGACATAAAATACGGTCTATTTGAACCAGCTTGTTTCCGCATTATCAAAAATGGAGACTAAAAAGACTTTTACAACCCCGGAGATCTACAACACTTTTTAGACAATATGAAACTACAGGAAATGGACATTCAAAATATCCCTGCAGACCAGACACATCAAGGTTCTAGACCCTATCAGCAGGTACCAGACAGCAGACGTCAGAATGCCAGTGAAACCCATCACCGAGGTATAGAACTCGAGCAAATCAATTGCACCCGTGAAGATAAAGCCTCAGCCTTACAAACAGCATCTACATTTACCTAGGAGCAGCATAGGGATAAATCTCGCTCCCCTTTAAATTTGTACTTCAAATGAAGAATAAGTAATAACAGTGTATAGGTTTTGATTGTAGATGCAGTATTTTAACTAATGTCCTCACCATGGTTAACTTCAAACTCCCCTTCAGAGACTGAGCGATATATGATTGTTGAGTTTCAAAGGAAAGTACCACTTACATATGGGGCAGATGAGTATTGATCCTTTCATTATCATTATTGTCATTATTATATCAATGGTCATTATATTTATAATTGCACCTATGCTTATATTGTATTTAATGTTCTAAGAGTGCTTATTGTATTCAAATTTGAATATGGATATATTTACTATATATTTATTAAATGTTGCTCACAGATTCATATGGCCTTGGGTCATATTTGTTCTATTATATTTGAAGCAAATATTATTGTAGAGTGAAGATATTATCTTGTTCACATTTACATATGGGATGTAGATAATTTTTCTCCATACTTATACAGATCATAAGTGTTTTATGACATACTTTTATGCTACAATATATCATGCTGCTCTTTTCTAGCAGCTAATCATATACATGCATGAATCTCCAGACATTAATTATTTTCCTCTATAACCCTGGATATTGTTATTTTCTCCCGATGGAGTTCCTTCCCGCGACAGGCTCTAGTGAGCCCAGACCAGCAGTCAAAAGTAAAGACTTTTGTGTGTTAACACATCATAATACACATTTTATATTCTTATTTATTCCATTTATCATTCTTATTCTTTCCTTTTAGGATACTCCTCTGACAAGCCTTATTGTCATCTTCGAGACATTAATTGGCCTTTTTGGTCCATTCTCCGTTCTTACTAACACCACCATTACCTAATAAGAATGTAAGATTTAAGAGAGGATAGTCACTACCGAAGCTGAGGTGGCAACTGCAACAAGGAAAGTGGAATTTCTAGACACACAAGCACAGGATGTCCAGTGGAAACTGGAGGACTTAGAAAATAGACTAAGAAGGAACAACCTTAGAGTCCTAGGGATTCCGGAAGGATGTGAGGGGCAAGATGTCAAGGCCTTTATCGTGAAAATCTTCGAGAAGGCCTTTCCAGATGTTGCGGGGTGGAATTGGACTACCGAAATCCAGAGAGCACATCGAACACCAGTCAGGCTGAGGCAGAACGCTAGAGCAGATGATAAGCCCAGAGCAATCCTGATATACATAGGGAACTTCCTGCTGCGTCAATCCATCGCAGAAAAAGCAAGACCAGATTCTAAGAGGGCTTTCGAGGGAGGATTTTTCTTCGTAAGGCCAGACTTCTCCCATACCACTGTGGAACAGCGATGGAGATTAGGACAGTTAATTAAGCCTTTTCAGGACAAAAAGATACAGGTGTATCTTATCAATCCTGCTCAACTCAAAGTTATTCATCATGGAAAGACTATATATTTCTCCTCAGAAATTAAAGCTCGGGATTATCTAAATTCAGTATAGTTTTGGTTAATGCTTAAGGAGTATTCCTTAATTAGATTAGTCCTGGGGAGGTAGAATAGCGCTGGAAGGGGTCGCGAAGGGCAATGTATGATTCTCAAAGGCTTGAGGTTTTGTTTGTTTTCACGTGCTAAACAATGTAATCAATTGGCTTCTATCTTTTGTTTGTTTTTGGGAAAACTCAGGGGAAAGGGGTTTCCAAATTAATATCTATGTTTGGAGAAGAGCCTACTGCTACGCTGCATCCATCACATGCACAGACTCAGTCTGCGCGCTCCTTCAGGGTGGGGGTCAGGGTCAGGGGTGGGTTCAGGGGGGGTCGTGCCGTGGGGTGGAAGGGTGGGACATGGGGGGGTGAAAGCAAAAAAAAAGAAAGTTCACATAGCTAAGGTGTATATTGATGAAGATGAAAGAATGTTAATGTTGCTCCATTCATGCGAAGTTTTCAGGAGAATAATTGATCGGATAGACCAATGGTTACGTCTCTTGCAGGGCTATGTCTAAGTTAAAAGTTGTAAGTCTTAACATAGGTGGTCTGAATAATTGGAAAAAAAGAGGCAGGTTGGAGGAGTACATTAAAATAATAGGGGCGGATATTCTCTGCCTACAAGAAACTCATCTACCTTGGAAAAAAAGACATTGGTTGAATCTAAGGGGGTACGAAATTTTTTCCTGTTCTTCACAAACATCTATGATAAAAGGGGTAGCAATTATCGGAAGGACAGGGCTGGGGGGGGGTGAAAAGATGTAAGGCTGATACTTCTGGAAGGTGGGCAATATGTGAAATGAACATAGGTATCACTATATGTTCAATATACGGGTCTAACCTCGACGATCCAGCAGTGATGGACTATCTAGAGCAGGAATTAACTAACTGGTCGGCACCAATAATAATCTGCGGAGATCTAAATGTCTCAGCAGATTTTACAAACGGGAATGTATACACAGGTCGGAAGCCACGGGTATATAAAGCGATATCCTCTGTTATACAATCCCATGGTTTGATAGATGTCTGGGGAAGTTTAAAGAGGGACAATCCAGGGTTTACGTATTTTTCACATCCTTTTAATAAATATACTAAACTGGACTATTTCATGATAACAGCTAATTATCTTTCTAATGTGGAAATAGTAAGGTTACCTAAGATAATATCGGATCATAATCCCCTTGTTCTAACAATTGCTATTAGTAAACAAGGGAAAAAAGTTAGACCCTGGACTTTCGACAGGAAGCTCTTAGTGGATAATAACTACATTTCACATTTGAAAGCATGGTGTCAGTCAGTCATTTTTTGATACAAATAGATATAGTGCTCCCCGCAACGTTGTCTGGGATAGTTTTAAAGCGGGTCTGAGAGGTGAGACAATTAGTTACACCGGTCGAATGTGGAAGAGAACTAAGATAGAGAGGGAGCGTCTATTGGGTAAATTGGCTGATGCAGAGGAACAGCATAGAAAAGATGTATGTCAGGGGATTCAGGGTAACTTAAGTTTAGAACGGTTGAATAGTATCAAGGCTGAACTCCAGATACAATTGGCAAAAAAAGCTGGAGCAGTATATCAAACCCACAGGGCTGGAATGTATGAAACAGGGGAAAGTGCCGGTAAAGTTTTAGCTCTGCGGATAAGGCAGGCTGCATCAAGGAATATTATAACTGAAATAAAGGAAGGAGATCAAATTTATAAGAAGTCAGATGAAATTCTCGATGTCTTTAGAAGATTTTACCAAGATTTATATAAGGAAGAGTCGGAGAGTGATGATCTGGGTATAAATTGGCCGGAAATGGGTACTAAACTTACTTCTAGTGAGAGAGTAATATTGGAACGTAGTATAACTACAGATGAATTATCTGAGGCATTACAGGATTTAGCAACTGGTAAGGCGGCAGGCCCCGATGCCATACCCTTGGAGGTATATAAATGTCTAAGGGAAGTAATGATACCCCTACTTTTGGACTTATTCAACGGGGTTATGAACACCAGGGTTATCCCGGAATCTTGGACCGAAACAAATATTGTGGTCTTCCATAAGAAGGGGAAACCGAAAGAGAGCCCCGGTTCATACAGACCAATATCGCTAATAAATAGTGACAATAAATTGTATGCGAAAATCATGGCGACACGGCTGGGTAAGATTATCGGGACCCTGGTCTCCCCCTGGCAGCACGGTTTTGTTCCAGGTAGAGGCACGACCGACCATATAAGGAGAGCCATCACACTATTCGATATACATGCTGCCGATGGGGGGAGGGTCGCGATGACCCTCCTTGACGCGGAAAAAGCTTTCGACCGCGTCAGGTGGAGCTTTCTGTGGAGGGTGATGGGAGACAGAGGTTTCGGCCCTAGATTCCTACAGGCAATTCGGGCTATGTACCTGAGCCCAACGGCTAGTATTCATCTTATGGGGGAGCACTCGGGGAAGATCCATATATCAAGGGGCACGCGACAAGGGTGCCCGTGCTCACCCATTCTTTTTGCATTGTATATAGATCCCTTAATAACTCTTTTAATGAACAGTAAAATTAAGCCAGTTGTTACCAATGGATTCCATACTAAGGTTCTCGCCTATGCGGACGATGTTGCTATTTTAACTACGGATCCTGATAGTGCATTGAATGAAATAGTTAGAATCACTTCAGAATTTGGTAGATTATCTGGATTTCGTCTGAATGTAGCCAAAACGCAGGTATTGTGTACCAGTAATATAATTAAAACGGATACTAGATATGTGGATTCAGTAGTCTACCTAGGTATCTTAATCAATGCCCAGCCAAGGGACATTATCAAAGACAATTTCGAGCCATTACTGGTTAAGATTAAACAGGACCTAAGGAGAATAGACAAACTTCACCTATCAGTTATAGGAAGGGTGAATGTCATAAAAATGTCTATCTTCCCTAAGATTTTATATAAATTCAGGTCCATCCCTTTCAGAATAGAAGATGTAATGATCAAGGAAATGGAGTCTATCTTCATGAACTTTGTATGGCAGTATGGTAAGGTCAGAAGATCTAATAAGCTTATGTCCCTTCCCCAAGAAAAGGGTGGGTTGGGAATACCCAATCTTAGGTTTTATAACTGGGCTTGCCTCCTTACAGAGATGTCCGTGCTTTTCTTTCCAGAGGATGCTAGATACAGTCAGGGAGACATCCCCTCTATTTATCACCTGGCACTGGGGGGGGGGGAAGTATACGGGATACTGTTGAGGAAACATGACAAACGTTTCCTTAAAGCATTTGGCTACAAGATACTTGAAGATATTTGGGGGATATGGTCTTCTATATGTAAAAATCAGAATATCCCAAGATATAATCAGCATACCCTATTATGGAACTCAGATCTATTCCCGCATTTAAGTGATGATGGTCCATGGAAATATTGGGAAAGACAAGGGATTACTACATTAGGCCAAGTAATGACAAAAGATGTTTGCAGGCCTCTTGAACTGTTGAGGTCACGGTTCTCACTGCAAGGTGTTCAAGAATTTAAGTATATGCAGCTGGTTAACATTATCAAATCAAAAAGACCGTGTCTGAATATATCTAAAGGATGTGCTCTATTAGATTATTTGAAAGGGGGAGGTCATAGAATCAAGGAATTGTACAGGATATTTTTGGAGAGTCTCCCCGATGATTTGATCAAGACGGAGGAGAGCTGGGCCTCTAAATTGCAGGATCCAGACATTGATCTTGACAGAGCATTGGTAATGGACAAAAGGTTTTTGAGATCATCAAATCTAAGAGCACAGCATTTTAAGACCCTTTTTAACTTATATTATACACCAGCTAAATTGTTTAAATGGGGCAAGAGACTAGACCATAACTGTCCTAGGTGTGGTAATGGGCCAGCAGATGTATTGCATATGTTTTGTAGCTGTGTAAACTTGGGACCTATTAAAAAAGAAAATGAAAAGTTTTTAGAGGGGCTGCTAGCTGTCAGAATAGACCTATCCCCTACTCTTTTAATATTTGGTTGTGATGCAAAGCTGGGTCTGAGCATAGAGATAGAGGCGCTGGTTTTTATATCGACAGCTGTTTTCAGGATACTAATTGCTGCTGCATGGAAGGATGTGGAGCCTCCAACTTTTCAAATGTGGATGTGTAGGCTGTTAGGGATCCATAATATTGAATCAGAACTGTATGCCCTCAAAGGAATTAAATCTAGAGAAATGGGGCTACGGGTATGGGCACCAGTGGCTAGGTGGAGGAAGTCTAGGTGTGGGATCCTATAGATCATATCGTGTGCTGTCGTGGTTTATGTTCCGAATGGTTTGTTTTATCTCGCCTTAATTTTGTCTTTCCTGTTAAATACTGCTTCTGGTTAATGTTGTATATATTGTATCTATAGTAACGTATCTATTGTAATATCAAGTGTATTTATATATGTCTATATATATATATATGTGGATATATTTATACATACTGTCAATTTTAATGTACACTTTGCTGCTATGAACTTTCAATAAAAATAAAAAATAAAAAATAAAAAAAGACTGTAAGATTTAAGTTAGGTATCAAAATTACTCCTCCTCACTAGCACGCTTATTCTTCATGCTTCTTAATTTACCCTTCAACCAAAAATCATTACAAGTTCCCCACTTCACTGAAAGACCTTAAGAACGTATTTAGATATTACTGATTATATACGCCACTTGCGTTTCTATTAACATGAATAAGCTTCATCCCTTACATGCAATAACATGGAAAGTCCATGGACTAACGCATTATATTAAAAGGAAAAAGGTACTCTCTCATTTACAATCAAAAAAGGTTGATGTGGCTCTGCTTCAAGAGACTCATCTTGATGAAATGGAATCAGAAAAGTTGCATAGAGATTATGTGGGAATGGTATCTCACAGTAGTCTACAAAAGGAGGATCCCCAGATGCAGCCCCTGTTCGTAAATGTGGTGTAGACATTCTTATCAGTAAATCTCTTCCAGTTGTGTTATCAAAGACATGGGCAGATAGAAATAGGCGATATATATTTGCCAAACTATTAATAGGTGAAACCTATATATGTGTAGGTTCAGTTTCTGCCCCGATTCTCCAACGGAACCGTGGCTAACAGAAATAGGGGCCACACAGTATCTTATAGGAGGGGACTGAAATTTAGTAAGAGACCCAGTCCTAGACAGAACCGGTCCTGTTGACAAGAATAATGTCGGGGACAAAACCTTGATGGGTGATATACTTGAAGACAATGGCCTAATAGAGCATTGGTGACTTTCAAATCCTGCTGACACTGAATACACATTCTCTTCCCCTACTCATGGATCTGTCTCTCGAGTCGATTACCTTGTAATTTCCCAAAGTGTGGTCTAATTAGTACAGGAATCCTGTATTTTAGAAGCGTCAATCTCTGATCACTCTCAGGTCCTATTATCTCTGCATATGGGATTCGCCAATCCACGACATAAGCCATGGCGCCTGAAAATTCAACGCCATAAAACTCCTAAGGGCAAATCCCAGCTACAGGATTATTCAGGATTATCTCTCCACCAATCAAGGATTTGTGATTCCTGGTAGTACTCTCTGGGCTGCAACCAAGGCTACCATATGGGGCAACTTAGGAGAGATGCAGCACAAGTCAATAAACAAAACACTGCTGAACAAAAACAGCTGGAACAGGAAATTAAGTCATATACCCGTTTATACACCACAAAGCCAACTATACAGCAATGCAAGTCTTTAAAGCAAGCCCGAATGGCATTAAATAGTCTTTTTACATCTAAGGCAGAGTACGCTGTACAAAAAATGAAAGGGAGACACTATGAATAGGGGGAAAAGGCAGGGAGACGTTTGGTGGCACAGTTACACCAAAGAGAGGCTTCTATGACCATACTGGCCATAGAATCAGCTGGAGGAGTCATGTTGACTAGACCTCAGAATATTGGTAATGAATGTGATTCATACTACAAAACCCTATATACCCCTGGGACTCAAATAGACCGGGATAAGATGATCTCTTTTTTCGCACAAGTAGAGCTGCCTCACCTCTTGATAAAGGAAGAATAATGCTTGAGGGAGAGATCAGCAAAGAAGAGATTTCGCAAGCAATAGCTAAACTTCCATATCAAAAAGCTCCAGGTGAAGACGACTTCCCAGCTGAATTGTATCCGTGGTCAGGTGAGGGGATAATAGAGTCTTTATACACTGCTTTTCAAGAAGCAGATTGTGAAACCTCCTTAAGATGCCTTTCTAAAACCTGGGAAGACTCCATTGCTTTGTAGCAGTTACCATCCCATTTCTATCCTAAATTGTGATATCAAAATGATCGCTAGTATTCTAGCTTCTCGACTTCACAAAGTCTTACCCTCCTTATTCATCATACACAAGTGGGATTTGTGCCAAGGCGCTCCTCTAGGAATCATTTGCGCACTTTGGCTCATGCACTTTGGTCTGCCAGATCCCTTCAGGAAGATGCCCTGACATTATCACTTGATGTGGAAAAGGTGCTTGATCGCATTGAATGGGAATGTCTTTTTAAAGTTTTAGAACAATTTGGCTTGGGAGATCAGTTTATAGCCAAGGTATGACTGCTACATGAGAACCCCACAGCACAGGTTAATTGTGGATGCTTTGTTTTAGACACATTGCCAATACGCAGGTGAACTCGTCAGGGATGTCCCCTCTCCCCTCTCCCCTCTTTTATATCTCTTGGCTATAGAGCCTCTAGCTGTAAGAATTCATTAATTTACCAATGTTGTGGGAATTCCTAATCCAGTGGGAGAAACCAAACTTTATCTATATGCTGATTATATTCTGCTCAGTATCACTGCCCTGCTCCATACTCTACCATTGTTGCTTAAAATTATAGATGATTTTCCTCCTTTTCTGGATACAAAATAAATTGGGACAAAAGTGAAGCACTACCCATATCAGATGGGACCACAATATCAGCTATACAGGGATATCCCTTTCACTGGCATCCTTCATGTCTCAAATACCTGGTTATTCTGATGGATAAGGGAATAAAAGGAATGTTTGCAGATAATATAAGACATTAACCAGCCCAGATGCAAAGCAACTTTGAAAAATGAAAGCTACTGGGATTAACCATGTGGGGTAGTGTACAAGCTGTGAGAATGGTCACCCTTCCACATTTTATTTATACACTTGGATGCTCCCTCTTCAGATTCCTTTGTCCACATTATGCCTTATAGACTTTAAGATTAAATCTTTTGTATGGGGATCAGCAAGACCCTGTTTAGCTGTGAAAAAGCTGAAAGCAAATCTCTCTAATGGAGGTCTGAGCCTCCCATTGATAGAACACTTTACCCTTGCATTGCAATTATCTCCAATGTCAAATATACTATCAAATGCTCCTGATACACCACAATGGGTACAAATAGAAAGGTACCTGCTATGTACAGAAGTAGGTCTTTCTGCGTTATATGGAACAAGAATAAACTGCCTTGATCCTACTAATCCATTACTACCTGCAATGCGCAAAACTTGGCAAAGGGCACGTCTATGGTTGGGTTTTAATCCACGTATACATGAGAAAGCCCCTGTGTGGAATAATACAGGTATACTCATTAAAGAAAAAATACTGCCCTGGCCCCAGTGGGTAGCAGGCATTTTCACATTAGACCAACTTCTTCATGGTGGTAGCCTCAAATCTTTTGGCCAATTAAAAGAAGAGTTTGACCTTCCGATGCATCAAGCTGGAAGTTATAGACAACTTTGCTCCTGCCTCAATAAGAGTTAGGACCAACTCCCTGGTTACTGTAAAACTCACCAGTAGTATGATATCTGCATGCTCGGGGGAAACACAAAGGAGTCACATCTGGCTTATCCAAGACACTTACATTACATCTGTTTTCACAACCTTTATCAAGAGATCTTCGTATTAAGAGGCAAACCTGTTTATCGATTTCTTACGAAGATGGAGAACGGATGGAAATATTAGAACATTTTATTAGAGGTGCCTTTGAAGCAGGATTCAAATTTTGTTTATTTAAAATTCTTCACTACTTGCATTTGTCACCAGTAAAATTGCATAGTGCAGGATTACTTCCAGATACTAACTGCTGGAGATGTGCTGCATCTGTCTGTGATATGACTCATATTATATGCAATTGTCATAAGTTCAATCTTACTGGTCTTATATAGGTCAGGTCTTACATCAAACAATACCTTTACATCTCCCACTCAAAGAGATTCCCCAAAGTTCTCAAAACCACAAAGCTGTCTTATGCACACTGCGTTAGTCACAGGCAAAATATGTTTATTACGGCAATGGAAGTCACCAAACCCTCATCACAATGCGCCTGGATGGAAGCCATGATAAACACAACCTCCCATTAGAGAGTCATTTACAATATTCAAAATCGGACTGATTTATTTCTGCAAATCTGGGATCATGTCCTACTTTTAAAAAGTGACTAATATAGACTAATATAGACAAGATTAGGATTGGAGAGTTTCAACTGTATAATATAATGACTTTTTCACTCATATATGTTTTGATCTTTCTCCATTTGATTTCCCCATGCCCATCTATCTATTTTATATTTGTTTTCGGATATGAATTTGCAGTAAAAGCAATAATACAGTAAAGGTGGTTGAATGGATTTAAAACATATACTTCGAGGAATACTTAGATATATAGTATTGTAATTTTCGTTCATAACCCTATTATTCATGTTTTATCAACTTATACATAAATTCCTGAGTAAAGGGAGTATTCTTCTCATGCTTATAAATATCCATATTTGAATACTAGGCTTTATATGATCTAATTTATGTAAGAATATAATTAAATATTGAATGTTTATGTCTTCTCTGTGTAGCATCTTAAGCTTCTGAAACATTTTAGCTTAATCATAATATGTATATTTCACTTTTACCACTCTCGTTAATCTATGTTAAAATAAATGTGTTCTTTCTTAACCACAAACAAGATACAGTACTATATAATGTGTATGCACTTGTTTATTTTTCCATTATAAGTATATCTATTATGCTACAGTTTCTGTAATTTATTATGCAAAATGACTAATATAGAAATATAACAAACAAAAAGAAACTGTGTGACCTAAAAGACTTTGCAAGTAAAACCCAGGTGTTGACAACATGTATTGAATGAACTGTACACAGAGACTGGAAGTAAAAAGTTACTTAGAAGAAAAAAAGATGTATTTACTAGACCAAAGGCTGTAGTTGAAAAGAAGGGCTAACATTTTAGAAGATCACGGAGTAGGGTTAAGGAAAACTATAAAAAGACTGTTATAAATAAAGATACATGAAAACTAACTGAAATTGCAAGGCTAAGAAGAATAACAATTGCTTGTCAATAAATACATTCTTACGTCTTTAATTCAGAGTTACCTAAACATCAAAACTAGGCTCAGCTCTGGTGTGAGAAAAGCCTCAGCAGTTAAGGAGTTAAGGAAAGAAAAATAGTAGTTCTGTGAATTAAAAAAAATAACCTTGCTCCCCTAATACATTTATAATGTGGTACAGGCAAAGAAGACCATTCACACTCGGAAAAGTGATATTATAAAGCAGATTTCAGTTTAGATGGGAATAAAACCAAAAAATCTCTGAGAACTTGATGGTAGTGAGTTTTACATACAAACCCAAACCTACACCTCTAATGGGACTCCCTCCATTAGGATAAAATAATAAAACAGATCTCTGCAATTCAGTGAGGAAGGATCCAATATGAGCCTTCATTACTGTCAAAATAGGGACAATGAAGGCCAGCCTCTCCACAAATTGAGTTGAATAACATGTGAACCGTTATCAAAAGCTGGTCCAACTGGGAGATACCCTTAAAAACCAAGCTACCCTCGTAGACTGTTACATGTCCAATGAAACCACCTGCATTGTGCCATATTGGGGCCCAGGAATGCAAGAATGTGTCTGATTCGAGTATCTATTGTGCATATTTCTAATATGAAATATTTCACCTGATTACATGATTTTCAAGGTAACCCACAGTGGTTAATTATTTTGGTCCTGGCAGTTAATAGGCCAGTTGATAAGCATATTAGGCTAACTAGTAGGAGTCATTGTGAGGTAGTGACAAACAACCAGATGTAGGGCCTTCGTGCAATTTCTATGGTTTAGGCTAGAGGTTTATCCCCAGAGAAATAGCTTCATTAGCTAAATCTAACATGAATTTCTATAGCTTCAGAGGCAATGTGCCAAATAGGTAGCTTTATCAGGGTTCAAAAATTATTTTCACCAGGTGGACTCTACCCAATAGTTGAGGTGTGCAAAAATTGACTATTTGTTTTGGCCTAAGTATGCAAATTTTAGCTAAATGATGTAAAATAATACATGCCTACTCAAAATGCAAATCCTTAAATTCGCACTGTATGTATGTGTGAATTGAATTCCTGCATCAATTTTTGGTTTCTGGGCGCATTCAAACAAAAACACCACAAAAGGAACCACTCATGTTCTGTTGTTCCCATGGATTCACTGATATCGTTTTACTGTGAACTGTTCATTTGCAGGACATTTTTACAGTGTTTAGCACATAATTAAATGAAGTGGCGAAAAAGTATATTTTTGGAAAATTTGTGTAGCACGCATCAAGTGAATTTCCCGAAATTATGCAATATTACACCAGCATAATTTACATTTTCCAGGCCTTCCCAGTAGGATAAGTTAATATGTCACCATCTTCCACATTTGGTTTGCGCTCATGCTGTCAACTGATTCAGAAGATCTTCTATCATCCTTTCAAGTCTTCTTTTAATAAAAACTCCAAAGTACTTAGGTCCTGTAAGGACCTACCTCATGTCGTAGTTTTACAGGCAAGCCATAATCATAGTAAGTAACACTAGTAGGTCCTCATACTTCCTTCAGTTAATTTTATATCACAACATTTTGGAAATTAATGCGTAAAGGACACTGTTGATGAGATTAAGCAAAATATCATCCACATACGTTATCTGCGTGCTCGCTCTGATTTGCTGATTGAAGCCAGTCACGCTTGTGTCTAACCACAGTTCTCACTGCTCCCGGCCTTCACTCGATGTGGGTACACCTTGCATGCACCGTGCAGCTGCTTTTTCTCACTCACGAGATGCCGCAGAGGCTGCAGACGCAGACGCAGACGCAGAGGAGTGTGGGCTATCAATACAACTAGCATGGTTCACCATGTCAAAAATTTACATCCAAATAACTTTGCAAGGATGGCAACACAAACGTTGCAGGAGAATCCTCAACCTTCAGTTCCTACTACCTCATCTCCACCACCACCTCCTCCGAGCAGTCCGCATCCTACTATAGTGCCACAGTTTTCAGATCTGAAATTTCATTGTAAATATTGCAACAGATTACTTTGTTAAAATCAGCAGTCTATTGATCTCATTGTGAAGACTAAAGAAGAGCACCGTTGTCCAAAACATTAATTTTATTTTTAAATTTTTTGTTCCTGTTCCACACTTTTTTTGTTTACAGTTCAATTTTTTGTTTCTTTTAAAAAAACTTGTCAAAAAATACAAAAAAAAATAGAATTCTAAAAAGACAAATTAAACAGTTCTTATCAGACCTACCTTCACTGGTCAAAGAAAGAACTATATTTCTATATTAGTCTGTGAAAGTTTGTCAAAATGAAAGTGTAGTTCATAAATGAATACATTAGTAGTTTATGGTGAATGTGAAACTGCCAAGTGAGAGTGAAAGTGAGAGTGTCTGGCTGAATGTATAGCAGCTTCACTTTTAGAACAGTATATACATAAGCACATACTGCTGAGTGACTCACTAGAACATTGAAGCAGTAGTGTGAGAGTGTTTGGTGAAAGTCTAATGATACACACTAGGAAATAGAACTTATAAAACACAAGTTTGCCGGTGCATAAAAAAATACGTATTTTGTTTATAAGAGTATGAAACAGTCCATACCCTAAGGCCCACTTTGCACCATGACTACTTGGGTAGTAGCTAAATGATTACAATTCTGGAGGTAGAGTGTCTCAAACCATTATTTTTATATAATAATACATTTATTCTTGTAACATTTCACAAGTTAATGCAACTTCCATTATAATTTCATCAGGAATTTCATTTTCCTGGATATCATTTTCAAAAGTCAACAGATGAATCTCAATCTGACCTAATGTTTCCACAAAAGCATCATCCAAGGTTTCATCAAGAAAATCATACCTGATATCTCCAACATTTATTTCTTCCACTTCAATAACGTTGCTCATAAAAGCTATGTTCATCTGTTCTACCACAGTGTTAGTATTTTCAAAATCGTCTTCCATATTGTTTTCTGGATTTTCCATTGTAAATTTGTTATGCTGACCTCCTTTTACAAAACCATAAACACTTTATTTTATATTTTTTCTTAATACACAACACAAAACTAGCTTTATCAACTAGTTTGCCCTTTAATAAATATGATATAAATACCATTCTCAACTACTTTATAACATTATATATTTATAATTATTTATATGAACGTACAGTTTTAAAATTTCTTAAATTACCAAACCAGTCACTCCTTATCACTATCTGAAAAAAACAGGCTGTTATTATAAAATATAGTAGCAAAAAAGTACAATATCTCTATTCACCTTACCTGCTCTAAACTAGTACATGTGTTGAAGTGAAATGCAAAGAATACTGGAACACTCAGTATATTTATCTTTTAAGATTTTCTAATCTATATAAAAGATACAAACCATCTTTGTATCATTGACATGCATACATAACAGAAATAACAAAGAACAATTATTTAATAACCTACCCTACTCTATCTCCATTCCTTATCTATAATTTAGTCTAACGCTACTAATTACCTACTCCTTTGTCTTTCGAACTAGCCTCTCCTTTAGTGTTTATCTGCAACCTTTGTGCTTTCTCTTCAGGAATATCTCTGAAGCAATTCAAAACGGGTCTGAACTCCGGAACGTCGTAGGTGAAGTGCGCACTCGTTAAGGATTGCGCGCCTCACCAAGGATTCCACACATGTGTGTGGTAAATGACTAGACCGCCACCGTGTCTTTCCTCAACATGGCCATATTTGAATTCCTCTGTTGCACTAAAGCACTTCAAGTCTATTTCCTTGTGGATTCTTCATCTCTCCTAAGCCAGCTAGGGTTTAGATAAGCCATTATCGTATCCACTGATTAATTACGGGTTCTGACAAGTACACTCACTATATGATTTTTTGAAATGTATTTAAAAAATACAAACCATCTTTACACACTAATGTTCTCCAATCCTTGTTTTGTTACTTCAGCTCAGTTGGAGCACATTCCATTGCCCATTTTCAACAGTTCTTTGTACTTACCTTAAACATAATAAATATTTAAAAAAAGTATATATTATAAAATTACCATCTGTGGAAGACACAAAAAAATACAGTTACAATATATCTTTTACAATACAAAATAATTTGTAAACTATTACATTTGCCTTTTTTGCTGTTCTCAGAATATATTGAATTGCACTAGAAACAGTGACTTCAACACTACTCATCACATAACAGCGGGCAAAAAAAAGACAATCAATAAGATTATCTTAAAAAAAGCATTCAACATTCTCAATAACAATCTAAGAAATAGAAATAAAACATATCTTATTTTTTTTTTTCTAAGAACAATTTCTTACATAAATATGAAACATCTCAAATAATCATGAAATAACAAAGCATTATGGTTAATTTCCATACACTGTAAATAATGTTACTTACAAATATATGCTGACAAAATATACAACAAAAACTCGTTATTGCTTTCACATACTTGACCGCACGGCCAAATAGTATGCGTCAAATTCTTACTTTGCAAACTGTCCAATAGTAATCCTGAGCATCTGCCTCCCAGCCTTCTGATCCCAAACCACCGAAATCAATTCCTCCGTCCACCAGTCTTCATCCCTCAACCCGACGCTATTCAACATCCACATGGCCACCCTCAAATAAGTAGCCCACAATCACAATTTAACAATATCTCCTACGCCAACAACACCCAGCTCATCCTCTTCCTCACCAAAAAACGACATACCACCAAAAGCAACCTCCATGACACAATGAAGGACATCACCAATTACATAAAGAGCAGCACTCTAAACATGAACTCAAACAAAATGAAGGTACTCATCCTCAGACCCACTCCCTCAGCCTTGGACGACTCCTTCTAACTAACTACACTGTGGACAGTACTAACACCTACCAACCATGTCCACAACCTAAGATTCATCCTCCACTCCTCCCTATCCATGTGTAAGCAAGTCTACACCATCTCCTCGTACTGCTATAACAGACTCCAATACTCCGCAACATTTACAAGTGGATCCTAACCAAAATAAGAAGAACAGTGACACAGGCCCTCATCAGCAGCAGACTACACTGTGACAAAACACTCTACACAGCAATTCCAGCCAAACACCTGCAACAACTACAACAAATCCAAAACACCTCCACCTGAGTGATCATCAATGTCCCCTGCTGCAGACACATCACCTACCACCTGATACAACTACACTGCCTCAATATCAACAAGATGATCACCTTCAAGCTCCTCACCCTCACTTACAAAATACTCTACAACACCAGACTAATCTACCTTAACAGCAATAATCCAGAAAGGCAAAATTTTGATCTTAAAATTTTGGCTTTAAAAATATTATGTAAGAATTTGGTAACTTTTTAGGCAAATATTGCTTAAAAACTAATTGACTATCCTTACAATGTATCCAACCTTTCAGACATCTTAAATAAACAGTGTAATGTCCAGATGTTGTAGAAAGTCCATCATGAAAAATAATTGCAACAGCTACAAAAACCTCTTCCTGATATTGAAACATGACCAGCTGCAAATTTTTTAATTAAAGTTTCCAATCTTCTTTCATCACCTCTACAACGTTGCAGCATTAAAATAACATACTGTCCATATCTTTATATACATAATGCTAATGACATTTCTGATTTACATTGGCTACACTTGCTCCTCTAATTAGATTGTTAAAAGACACTGATTCACAGGCAGGTAAAGTCAAATATATGAATCTTTCAGTGTCTATTATAGTGCTACATGAAATCAAACAATTTTCACAGTCGTGTTGCCATTTATAAGAAAGGCCAAAAAGGATTTCAATATCTATACCTTCATCTTTCAGTACAGCAAGCATAAACATTAAAAATTCCTGACAATCTTGCTGAATATTTGGCGTAAATTGACTAGAACCAGAACATATGTCCAAAACATCTTGAATATCAGAAACACTTTGTATTTTACTCTTATCACTACTACATTTCTCATAAACAGAATACAACAATGAACAGAATCTTTTGTCCCGATTTTCAACAATTTGCTGTTGCAAACTTTCAAGAACAAAAACAACATTAACAACTACATTAGCATAGCAGTTGACACCACAACTATTTTCAAACCGATAACCAACATTCTCTTCAACACTGTCCTTTTTCTTTTTGCTTGCAGGCGCAACTTCATCTTGTTTTTTTTCTTTCTCAACATTTTCACTACAGATATTCTCAAATCTTTTTTTTCTACCTACCACACGCTTTTCAAATACTGGATATTGACCTAAATTAAGCGCATATTCTCTTCTTAACCTATTATACTCTTTCACACAATTTAAATCTGCACTAACCTTTGTCTCATCAAAATCAATCAAGTACAACCCAGATAAAGTTCTGACTCGAGACAAAGCAACATATGCCATACCCTCTTTAAACACAGTACTTCCAATATTCACTAAAGCACTATCTACACTTAAACCTTGAAATTTATGAATGGTCACTGAATACGCCAAAGAAACAGGAAACTGTTTTCTGTGAACATACAAATCTTTTACAAGCAAAAACCGAGCTGAACAACGACTAAATTGTTGTACTTCTTCAATTTGATCAAATTTGATTTTCAAGAATTCAACACCATCTCTATTTACGTAATTAACTAAATCTAACAACTTTACCCATTGCTCCATTTACTAAACCTTTTTCCACATTCAAATGACGTTGTAACACCCTACAGGTTACACATGCATGCAAATTCTTTTCAAAACCAGCAGTTTTACTTATCGATTTCTCTAAAGAATCCAATTTCCTCTTCAACTTTTCACCCAAAATAATAGTGATTCCTTCATGTTCTATTTTATCAATAGCTTCCAATTTTAAAATGTCTTTACTTTCCAACTTCAACATTTCTTCATTGAATTTAGAACATTCACGTAGTGTTGGCATTAAGCCGCTTACAGATTTATTTTCTGCAATTGTCATGTATATTTTCCCTGGTACAATATTTTCATTGGGAAACAAATTGGAAAGTAATTGTCTCTGTAAAGCTTGTTTGCCATGTGCAGTCATTTTTTCCAATTCTTATATCTTGAAGAATAGTTCCATAATCAACATCATTTGCTTGTCGCATATTTCTAATAATTTCCTTATACTCAAAATATGACCAAATGTTTACATATCCAATACTCCCCAAAGACTTTCTAGTATCTTCATGCAGCAGTGTTTTAAACACTGGTTGTCCTTTTACAGGAGTAAGTTGTAGAAGATCTTTAAAAACTATGACGTGCTTTCCTCCAAATAATACGTCATACTCTGTTTTAAGAATTTGCTGCATTCTCAAATGCACAAAAGGAAACATTAAGTTTGATACCATGCTTACCTCATCAATAATAAGAAGTTTAATTTTCCTCAAAACTCTTGAAACTTCACAACAAGCTTCTCCAGATAGCTTGTGGTATTCTAATTTGTTTTCATGCTCTACTGGTAGCATTTCCTTTAATATTGTGGGCTGCTAATCCAGTTGGAGCAGTGACAACACAAGACAAATGTGACTCAGTTGTTTTGTCTAGAAAACTTCTGATTACTTTAATTAAAAAACTTTTGCCTGTTCCAGCTTGTCCACTCACGTACATTCAGATAGGTTCAAGTGATGAGCAAGAGCACTATGTCTTCTCATGAAGTAATCCATGGTCAATCTGTTCTCTCACTTGCTCATATATTTCTTTCTGCTCAAGATTTAGTTGTTCTTCCAATTTTCCGAAGTTTCTAACATCTTCTTGACCTTGATACATTGCTGTTTCCACCTCTTCCATAGCAGTTGCTGCTTTATTTTGAACAATTGGTTCTCCTAGTGGGTCCCGACTCAACGGAGTAGAAGTTTGACTCTCTTGAGAACTATCTCTAGCAATCTCAGCTGCAATTGTAGCTTCTTGCTCAATTTCGTCATTCAACATTTTCACATAAATAGCAAAAACAGCAGATTGTATAGTACCTTTAGTTGCATTGAAAGAAACTTCATCGATCTCGAAATCTCCAAGTTATTCCAATTCTGAACTTCATGGCTTGAAAAGTTGCAAAAGAGCAAAATAGTAAAATTCCCTTTTGTCAGGTGTTTCACAACTCAGTTTACGGTGATTAATCAAATGTTCTTTTCTTTGTTTCACCAGACATCCTTCGGAAACAATCACAACATATATACCATTATTGATGTTTTCTGTAATATTCCGTTTAAAAATATAGTTTTGCAGCACTTCATAGAGACAAATGTTCTCAAGATGATGACTTCTATTTGGATAATATGTATCCAACATATTTGTTTTCACAATATCTGTACTTTCTGGCTCTTTTTCAGCTAAATATTCAATTTCTTGTACAGATTTTAGAACTTGGTTACGTGTTCCAGTAAGACCTAGAATCACCTAAATGATTCTTCTTGATTTGGAGTATAGACTTGCAGATGATAAGCGATCCGAGCATTCATACGCTCCAATTTCTCGATGAGAAGACTGGGTTATAGTCATTTATGTATTTTGACTCTTCATTTCTTCTTAAGTTGTAGGTATTTTTGGGAGACTTTCTTGTGATAGTATGTCACAAAGATGACATAAAACTGTTCACTCTTCCTTTCGATATTACTGGACGTGGAAATGCAAAAAGACGTTTGGTGTAGAATTTGTCCTTAGATTTGAACTTTCGACGACAGCATTTCCCACAGCGATGGTTTTGGAATCGTAAGACTTGTTGTCTTAAGTCCTTGTCTTGTGTACTTTTGGGTATATCACATGTAGCATATTCTTCAATAAAAGACAACACAGTATCATCTGAGTCTGTACCAAATTTGGGAGCATCTTTAATCCATATTAGCATGTGTACGTGAGGAGCACCTCTTGTTTGATACTCCTTTCTCCAAAAGAAGTCAAAAACCTCTCCAAGAGGAGGATTTTCTTTATTGGTGATAAAAGACATCATAGCTTCAAATCTATGATTGAAATACCTGCATACATTAACTGGATCCAAAGAGCAAAGTTATCCAGGTGTCTTGTATTCAATATTTAGTATATTTCGATTTGCCTCTTGAAGAAATTGAAGTAAATCATCCCAAGCATATTCAGCACAGCTTAGAGTAAGGAACCATGTAGGAGTTCCTAAGTTCCTTAGCATACATTTGATTTCTCCATAACGATGGTACCAGTACTCATTAGTACCACGCTGACACGCCATGAGATTAATTAGCTGAGATTCCAAAACATTATCTTTATGCAGTACTTTATCCATGAATTCCTTTGCCGAAACATTTTGCAGATGTACACCTGTTTTCAATATATGGTTTACTGTATAAGAAATTCAGAAAAATCTCTATCAAACAAAAGATAAAACAAATACAGAATACATTGTCGAAATCTTGGAAGTTCTGGATATAATCTTTATGTCCGGTATTTAGATGCAGGAATCTACACAGGTCGGTCATCATATTGTCCTCCTTTTCCTGTGGGAAACAATTGAGGGAAACAACGAGCTTCCAAGCTTTTTTCCCATACACTAATGGGACTTCCTTTTGCTTCTTTCATTTTGAATAACTCTATAGTATTCCCCATCACTCCTTTAGAATGCAGTGGATGAACACTGTAATGTTCGTAGATTTCTTCAGTTCTGGACACATCCACTTTTTCACTTTGTCCAGGTGGCAAGTCACTATCTTCTTCTACAGTTATTTCTTCTTCTCTCACATACACATTTCTGAAATATTCTTTATTTTTTACCAGATACAACGTTGCCTTTTTCACTTTCTTAACATCCACTAATTCTTGCCAGATTTTCTTACTCTTAGTAGGAACACCATTAACAATTAAAGGCTCATCCTCTACATTTTCCACACCAATTGTTTCAATATTTTTCTTTAAATCTAGAGGCAAATATACAACTCTTCCCTTTAATCCCCTCTGTAAATCAGAAGGAGGCAATTTTCCTGTCCAAGGCACCATATGAACAGTAGCCTGAAATGGATGCACACATTGAATACGAATAGACTCATAGGTATTTAAATCCATCAGTTCAGAAGGAATATTTACCAACTCAAGATTATTATGCACAGCTCTAGCAGGCATTTTGTTCTCGTCTAATTTCTTATAACAATATTTACAAATACGCTGATCAGAACCCAAATTAAAACAATTCTCCACCATCAAATAAGTTGCAAAATCCTTCCACTCATTATTATTTTCCTTTTCACTCTTTAAATAAAAATCAACACTCTGGTCTGATTTTTATAATGAGTTCATCGACAACAGACACAACAATAATGTGGCCTTTCACCTGAAATCACCTTAAACTTTGTAATTTCTTGCTCAAAATTATCTGTACTACAATGTTGTACATTCTCTTCTACATTTCATTCTATTAATATCTTAATTTCTGCACTGTCTTCCTCAGGACCAAAATAACTAACCTCAATCTCATCACAAACGTTCTTTACATTTGATACAGATCCATGCAAAAGAGCACTGTTCAACTTTTTTAACACTAGAGCTGGACATTTTGCATAATATAATCTTCTGACTAATTTCCTCATTTCAGAATGATGTACTGCTAACATCCTGAAATGGTGAAAAACACTTCGACATACTTTTTTAGAAACACAAGCCAGAGAATAACCTTGCAAACCAGTATTTTCTCTAACTCTGCAAGGGTCTAGTCCTTGCAACATCTTAATCTTTTGTTTCACACTTTTCTTTGTATAGTCACGTAAGAAATTGCGTAAAAAATAAATAGATTCTTGCCGTACACTACAAATACTACTACAATTCCAAGTGTACACTGGAGCTTCAGGACGTCTCCCTAAAACTTCATCAGCTTACACCTCTTATGCATTTCTAGGAACAATTTTCTCTTTCTCAATAGGACAACCATTTCTAACCTCATAAGCACGACAACTAGTGTCAACTGCATGCAACAAATCATTACTCTGAAGATAACTTTCTTCATTAAAAAAAGGTCAGAACTTGAACTATGTTTCCATTCACCCAAAAAAACCTCACAAAAATTACTTCTGTTAATTACTCTTCTCCACTTACTTTGGCCTTCATTAAATGGATTGGTTTATCTAGTGATCGAATTCCATTGATTACTAAAATAAACAACTTTGCTTTCAATTCGAAAGCTTTCTCAACCACATTTTCTATACCTTTCTTCTTCTTATAAAAAACTGTTTTTTTTACATCCCTTAATTTCTTTAATTAAATTTAGCAGAACTCTATTAAGAAACATTGTTTTCCTAATTTCCATAATTGGGTTTTCCTCCATTTACTATACACTATTTTTTCTGCAGTTGACTTTCCATGATTAGTCTCTTTATTCTTCTTTTTCTATTTCATTGCAGACACACTAATACCATTCTTTCCTTTGTGCACACTACTCTTAGTCTTTAAAATTTTCCTCAGAAGCGTGTTCCTTCTCTTGCCAGGACTTTTTCTCTTTTTCTTAACACATGGTTCTTCATGTAAATCTAGTGGATGACTTCTCTTCAAATAAACACCTTTCTTTCATTGTTTCTTCTTTTGACATTTGGTTGGCATGATACCGTTTTTTCAGTATTGATAAACAGAATCTATGAAAAAATATATTTATAACATTACAAAATAAATATATGAAATATTCTATAATATTACTTATAAGAACAGAGGGAGGATTATGATGAGAAATGTGAGACTGTGAAAATAAAAGTACTTACAACAAGAGAGGAAGACGTATGAAACAAGGGAAAATATAACGAAAAAGGGGAGTATAAACAGACACTGCAATATAACGTGATAAAAGAAGTATGAATAAACTGGAAAGTATCAATAGGTAAGGGAGACTATGAAGAGAAAGATGGAAATGTGAGGAGAGAAGAAAGGGGGCACTATAATAAGACAATAAAAGACTCTAATGAAAAAAAAGGAATATGTGAAAAGACACGCAACTATAAGAACAAAAAACGAATACTAGCAAAGGACTGTGTGTATAAGGATAGACAGAACAGTACCAGAAGAGAGCACGAAGAAGTGGGGAAAAGTGGAGCATAAGGAAAGAGGGATGTACAAGAACAGAGGATAATGTCTAACGAGAAAAGAAGGAGTAGAAACAGGTGAAATATTATGAAGAGTGAAAAGTGTATGAGGAAAGAGCCAGAAGTATGACAAGAGTATTACATATAAAGAGAGAGATCAGTATGAAAACACGAAAAATATGAGGAAAGTGCTGCAGAGTGTATGCAGGGAGTCAAGGAGGAGTAAGAGAAGAGAGCAAACAATATTAACAGGTTTAAGAAGTATAAACAGAGAGGACAAAAAATGAAAAGAGAAAAGGAATATGAAGAAAAAGAAGAAAATATGAACACAGAGAGAGGAGTATAGTACAAAAAGAAATATAAGAAAAACTCAATACTACAAGGAGACATGCACAAGTAAGAGAAAAGAGATCAGAATAGGAAAACAGGGAGAGTATAAGAACAGGGGGAAAAATGAGGAGATGAATATGACAAAAATAAAGGACGGCAATATTAATAAAGAATTCAAAGTATAAGAAAAGAGAGGAGAAATGTGAGTACAGAGAGAAGAGTATTAGAAAAAAAATGAAAAGTGTGAGAAAACAATAGAGAGTACCTACAAAGAACAGCGAGAATAACAAGAAACAGAGAATATAAGAACAGAAGAGTATATATGAACAAAGTGGAAAGAGGAAAGACTGTAAAAAGACACAGACACAAAAATGTGGACAAAAGACAATTATAAAGGAAGACTGACCATATAAGGAGAGAGGGAGTACTATGAGAAGACAGTAAGAACTATGACAACAGTGGTGAATATAAAGACAAGAGAGAATATAAAGAGGACAAATATGCAAAAAGAGGAGCAAGTATGAAAAAAAGTATAAAAAGAGAGCAGAGTATAAGAAAAACAAGATAGTATAATGATAGAGGATGGAGTAAGAGGAGGCAGAAGGGAGTATAACAAGAGAGTGATGAAAATATGCAAACACTTTCGAATTTCGAATATAGGGCCATTTTATCAAGCCAGTTTATCGGCAGAAAACTGCTGCTAAAGTGGCGATAATAGGCTTGATATTAGGCTCTATGGAATTCCAATTGAAGCTCATGTTAGATGTCCTTCACATCTAACATGGGCTTTGATTGGCTGGGCTCTGTTAAGAACGGGTAGCCCACTGGGGCTTAATTATGTCTGACTCAATTCAAATCTTGTTTGGATGAATTTTATTTTTTGAGAACTATCCTGAGCCCATATATATGGATATGGCCCACTAGGGCAGAATTCCGAACCAAGCACTATTTTTCAATTATAATTATCTGAGAATTATAACATTCCTTTAGCCCACTGGGGCAGTACTGTTTCAGGGTCGTTGTGTATTATTGTTGCATTTGGGCCCGTTCTTAACAGAGTGAATATGATGACTTTCTGGATTTCACTCGTCGAACATTGTCAAGTCGCATAGCGCAAGAGACTGGGAGACCTCAGATGTATGTCTTTTGAGACCGGGGGTTCGAACCTTACTGCTGTAGAGTTGTTCATTTTACAACGAATGGCAACTCATACTCAATTATTGAAATATACATTTATTTGACATTACTAAGTAATGCCTATGAATGTTAACAAAAGATTTTTGTTATTTGGGTCAGGAGAAATGTCTAATCGGAAAAGGACTGTTTCTACATGATTCGGGTCGTGAGCCATGTAAAATGTAAATGTGCTATAATACTGCTCTTGCGATCATCATGTGAATACTCGAATTACAATGTATGCACGTAAAAACACCAATTGTAAATTGTTTAAAGGCAAAGTATTTTGTTTATGTTTTTATCACGTGACATATTACTTTACTTTATTAATCACATTGAAATGCACAAAGTTTGCCCGTGATGAAGGAGTAGCCTTACTCCGAAATGCGTAGGACGTTGTGTCTGAAATAAACTGCACCACGAATAGAGGCCACGGCTCCTGTGTGGTTCTTTCCGTGATTGAAGGGAGGAATATGCCGGTGGAGTGTGTATATTGTAAGGGGGTGGCTACCCCTGCCGTGAGCCCGCCGATACAGAGGCTGGGGATCAGCCAAATCTCGTGTTCATATATATATTCACTGAAAAAATCATAGGTTATAGACCATATATAGTTAGGAATTAGCATTTACAAAACCTTGAAAATTCACTGAAAAAACCATAGGTTATAGACCATATATAGTTAGGAATTCGCATTTACAAAACCTTATTTTACTCACACAAAACCATTGAAATTCCATATATAGTTAGTTGCACTAACTATATATCGCGCACCCGCAATCCACTGCTGATGATGTCACATATTACATCATTTATGACATGGTCAGTGACATCACTGATGACATCACTGATGACATCTCAAATGACATCACTGATGACATCTCAAATGACATCACTGATGACATCACTGATGACATCTCATTTGACATTACTGATCACATCACTGATGATATCATTCATGTGATAATACGATGAACCTCTTCAGACTCTAATATAACCTTAGATACAATGAGTGTAAACAGACACTCACAGACTGTCACTCATCCATGGAGTTACTCACACACCTAGTCAGTCATGCAAAGAATCAATCACACCTCCATTTCCTCAACTATACAGTTATACAAACTTTACTTATTCAAACATATACTAACACACTAACACATATTTACTCTCTTATAAAATCCCTGATACAAGTTCACAATGATCCATACAGCCACTCACACATTCACTGGCTCTTATGCACATTTATTTATATATGTCAACTCTCACATGTACTGTGTTTTACATATGTACTTACTTTGACATGTAGCACTGAGATATCCATTCACTCACCAATACACTCATGCACACAGTCAACCGCCCATACAGCTGTTTCCACATGCACTTTTGAAACCATACATCTAATGAATCAACTGCTCACACATCTATGCACAGAGTCATACACCTCCCAGCCACCCACACACACATACAGTCTCCCAATCAAATACTTGGGCAACCAATCAATAACCCATATAGTTACTCATATAGCTACTTATCAACACATGCAACAGTTTACAGAACAACAGACATAATGATGCACAAATTAAGACAGTTTAGTCACTAACCCATGCACTCAGTGAGAGACATTTAATCACTCACTCATACAGTCAGTCATGCACCTACTAAATCCTTCATCCAGACACTTATACATCCACTGATTCTTCAATATGTAAGACATATTTTAACTTTACAGAAACATACAGTCACTGGATGTTGTCATCAGTGATGTCATCAGTGATGTCATTTGAGATGTCATCAGTGATGTCATCAGTGATGTCACTGACCATGTCATGAATGATGTAATATGTGACATCATCAGCAGTGGATTGCGGTGCGCGATATATAGTTAGTGCAACTAACTATATATGGAATTTCAAAATAAGGTTTTGTAAATGCGAATTCCTAACTATATATGGTCTATAACCTATGGTTTTTTCAGTGAATTTTCAAGGTTTTGTAAATGCTAATTCCTAACTATATATGGTCTATAACCTATGATTTTTTCAGTGAATTTTCAAGGTTTTGTAAATGCTAATTCCTAACTATATATGGTCTATAGCCTATGGTTTTTTCAGTGAATATATATATATACATACATATATAAACATATATCATCTGTATATCTATATAAATACAAACATAAATGCATGCATACATATACTTATATGCATACAGATGCATGTTATTTACATGAAAGTTGAAAAAACACTAATAAAAGCAAAGCTAAAAAGCCACCTCATTACAAACAGAATGGCTTTTACTTAAACGAGGGCGAGATCTATTGCATTTTCAATGCTTGTTTACTTTGGTTCCATCAAGAAGGCATTCAGATGTGTCACACATTTGCCATAAATTCTGAATGTTAGCACTCTAGTTGCACATTAGATCACTGTAGTAAAGCTACTGCTCACCAGGGACGTCTGCTGCTGGTATTCAAAGTGCATGTTTCAGTCTGCATGTCAGAATTTTTTTAATGAAATAGAAGAGGATTTGAGAAGTCACTCAAAATGATCCCTAAGTTTTTCTTTCTGAAGCACTAATCATACTTTCTATGGCAAAATATACCCCCTCATTTTGTTCCTTTTTAAATTAAATGTTTTAAGAGTTACCACTTTATTCCAATCAAGATGGCTTCAGGTGTGTCATACCTTTGTAATAAGTAGGACTGTTAGCGCTCTAGTTGTTCTTTAGAACACTCTGGGACATTCTGTCATTGGGCTATACTTGGGCTACATCTGGGTGATATTTGGGCTACATTTGGGCTCTTTTGTCTCTGGTGGCCATTTTGGGAGACTGCATGTCAGAATTTTTTAATGAAATAGAAAAGGATTTGAAAAGTCACTCAAAATGTGCGCTAATTTTTCATTCTGCAGCACTAATCATACTTTCTATGGCAAAATATACCCCCTCATTTTGTTCTTTTTAAATTAAATGTTTTAAGAGTTACCACTTTATTCCAATCAAGATGGCTCCAGGTGTGCCATACCTTTGTAATAAGTAGGACTGTTAGCGCTCTAGTTGTTCTTTAGAACACTCTGGGACATTCTGTCATTGGGCTATACTTGGGCTACATCTGGGTGATATTTGGGCTACATTTGGGCTCTTTTGTCTCTGGTGGCCATTTTGGGAGACTGCATGTCAGAATGTTTTAATGCAATAGAAAAGGATTTGAGAAGTCACTCAAAATGTGCCGGAATTTTTCATTCTGCAGCACTAATCATACTTTCTATGGCAAAATATACCCCCTCATGTTGTTTCTTTTTAAATTAAATGTTTTAAGAGTTACCACTTTATTCCAATCAAGATGCTTCAGGTGTGCCATACCTTTGTAATAAGTAGGACTGTTAGCGCTCTAGTTGTTCTTTAGAACACTCTGGGACATTCTGTCATTGGGCTATACTTGGGCTACATCTGGGTGATATTTGGGCTACATTTGGGCTCTTTTGTATCTGGTGGCCATTTTGGGAGGCTGCATGTCAGAATGTTTTAATGAAATAGAAAAGGATTTGAGAAGTCACTCAAAATGTGCCCTAATTTTTCATTCTGCAGCACTAATCATACTTTCTATGGCAAAATATACCCCCTCATGTTGTTTCTTTTTAAATTAAATGTTTTAAGAGTTACCACTTTATTCCAATCAAGATGGCTTCAGGTGTGCCATACCTTTGTAATAAGTAGGACTGTTAGCGCTCTAGTTGTTCTTTAGAACACTCTAGGAGGCTGCAGTAGAACACAAAGGAATCAACTGACAGTCTCTGTCCTTGTTGGATGTACATGTTTTACTGAGAATGTCAGACTTCATTTTCACATGATTGAGAAAGATAATGTGAATTTACAGAAAATATGCTTTCAGTTTAGCTTATAGATCCCCTTCCAAACCATTGTGGGAAAATCATGAGATATTAGTTATCTTTCAAACAATATTCATGATATCACAGCAAAAGGTTTTTTCACATGGTAAAATCACCTTAGAACCCACCACAATTCCTAAAACGAGTATGGTACCATCAACAAATGATTTATAATGTAACTAAAGTCCTAAAACCCTCTATTAACTACAATGCTTTTTAATGAGGTGCTATCATGTATATTGGTCCCAAGATGGCTGCCAACACTTCTTGGATGAAGTGCTGACAGCCAATCAGATCAGATGTGTGGTTAGGCTCCACCCAGATATATATCTTTTTTTGAACCTAAATTACTCAAAATCCACTGGAGCACATATATTGAGACCTAGCAAAGGCACATCGGGCTAACAGTCCCTACAATTTTGCCAAGTTTCGTGCAAATCCATTCAGCCGTTCGAGCTAAAAGTGAGGCCAACCGCCCTATGGAAATTAACATGGGAAAAACGTGTTTTGGGACCCCCCTTTTTTCTCGGCCCCCCCTTGATGAACCCCCCCCCCAAATTGTCAGGGGCTGCTCAGAAACAAAATGTTCCATTTTCCTGAAAAGTTCAGCCAATTCCGTCCACAAACGCCAAAGTTATTAGACATAGAATTTTCAAAAATCCCATAGAGAAAAAATCCTAACTATATATACCTACTGGCGACCGCCAGTAGGTAATATATACATATATATATATATATATATATATTTACCAGAGAGGTTTCTAATAAAATCTCCTTTACTGCAGCCATTGGGTCCGTGTCTTCGTTTCCACAGCAGGAGTGTGGCGTTTGAAGATTTGTACTGTTCATATATATATATATATATATATATTCACTGAAAAAACCATAGGTTTCACACCAGTTATAGTTAGGAATTAGCATTTAAAAAACCTATTAAATTCACTGAAAAAACCATAGGTTTCACACCAGTTATAGTTAGCTGGAAATTTTACTGATATAAAACCATTGAAATTCCCACGTTATAGTTAGTCGGACTCACTATAACTTGCGCGTGCAATGCACTGCTGATGACATCACATATTACATCACTCATGACATGGTCAGTGACATCACTCATGACACCATCCTTGTGACATAGTGACAGACCTCCTTTCACTATAATGTAACCCTTGAGACACATATTCAAAAATAGAAACTGAAATTTTTTAAAAAATGGAGATACCTATATCAGTTACAACAAGCAATTCAGTAATTCCACTATCTATATACACATCCACTCATTCACCAATAGTTCTATATAGTCACTCATACATATACTCACTCATCATATGAAGTGATACACCTATACATCCTGTTACACACCGACATTCATCCAAAAGTTACTCACACACATATTCACACGTGCAAATAAACTATTGGACATCCATTTATTTGAATATAGAGTTATACACACACTTCCACCTTACTTCTATTTAAAATTACACATATTTATTCTCTTAAACAATCACTTATAGAAACACATACTTATTTAAACAGGAACTCTTACAATCTCTTACTCTCACATATACTCACTTATATACATCAATATTCATATATACTAGATTAAAACATATGTAGTTACTGATAAAGACACTAGTGAGACAGTCATTCACTCACTAACAAACACATATAGACACTCATCCACCCATACAGTCCTGTACATATGTTGTCTTCAAAACACATACAAACAAAGAGTCAGTCACTCATGCATCTATGTGCTAAGTAATACCCCCACCAAACCATATAGACACTCATACTGATACTAATAAAAATATCTAATAACCCATATACATACACATGAGTGGATGTGTATTAGATGGTGATATTACTGAATTGGTTGTTGTAACTGGTATGGGTATATCCACTTTTTTGAAAATATTAGTTTCTATTTTTGAATATGTGTTTCATGGGTTACATTACACTGAAAGGAGGTCTGTCACTGTGTCACAAGGATGGTGTCATCAGTGATGTCATGAGTGATGTCACTGACCATGTCATGAGTGATGTAATATGTGATGTCATCAGCAGTGCATTGCACGCGCAAGTTATAGTGAGTCCGACTAACTATAACGTGGGAATTTCAATGGTTTTATATCAGTAAAATTTCCAGCTAACTATAACTGGTGTGAAACCTATGGTTTTTTCAGTGAATTTAATAGGTTTTTTAAATGCTAATTCCTAACTATAACTGGTGTGAAACCTATGGTTTTTTCAGTGAATTTCATAGGTTTTTTAAATGCTAATTCCTAACTATAACTGGTGTGAAACCTATGGTTTTTTCAGTGAATTTCATAGGTTTTTTAAATGCTAATTCCTTTGTATATCGAGTTTCTAACCTTTTTTTTTTTTACAATTTGCTGTTTTTTTTTAAGTATTCATTTTTTCTTATAATTTTTTTCTTTTGCGCTCTGGGTGCGCGCTCCGGGAAGCTTTCAGCTAAGCTCTCCTGTAAGCTTCTCCGAGAGCTCATCTGAAAGCGCACCCAGAGCGCAACTGTCGTTCGTGAAAAAAAAATATGAATGAAAAGTTAATAATAATGCAAAACATTTCGTACCATACAAATAAAATTAGTTTTTTTTAATATGGAAAATGATTATGCATTTCTATAAAAGATTGATGACGTCACTTCGGCGCGCAACGTAAGTGCCCTCGGAAGCGCATACGTGCGCGGCGCATAAACGCACGGAAAAGCGCCTACGATCGCGCCACGTTTGCGCCCCGGAAGCGCCTACGATCGCGCTGCGTAAACGCACCCGGAAGTGCTCCGGAGCGCGCAGCGTAAACGCGTCGGGTCATGTGACCCTCAAATAACACTTTTCATTGGTTGCTAACAGTTTTTTTTTACAATGAATGAAATCCCCACCCATTTCCTTCACTTCTTCTTTCACTTTTGTGACTGAAAGACCTGCCTTTTTTGCTGCTCCATATTCCTGGATTCATCATGGCTGCCAGACCATCCAGCAGTGAAGATGACTTCATTGATGAAGAGCCTCCTACCCCAAAGGTGAAGGAACATTTCATTTGGAAATTTTTTAAGTTTCCAGAAGGCCAGAAGAAGGTGAATGCACCAAAAGTAGAGTGCAGGATCTGCAAACAGGTCCTGTCACGGGGTAACCCCCAAAAAAAATACTCTTTTGGGAACTTTACGATGATCCGACATGTGGAGAGGAGGCACCCCCAGAATTTTGCCCGGGAAAGTGTCAGGGCTCTGGCACAGGAGGTTCCCAGAGATGGGGCCTCTACATCAACAGGAGGAGCAACTTCTTCTGGAAGAGAACAATCTCAGGGGCAGGTAGCAAACATTCAACCTGCATTCAACCATGGGGTCGTCAAATGCAGATACTGCAATCAACTCCTCACCTATGGGGAGCAAAGTGTCCTGCTCATGGTTCGGGCATTGGAGAACCATCACTGCCCTTCCCACCCCTAATTTTTTTCTTTTCTTTTTGCTCCTGTTGAGCAGTTTCTATTCCCTGTTTTTGTTCCTCTTCAGTTAAAAGAAGAAAACCAAAAGTTCTTTTCAGAACTACCTCCAATTCTCATCAAAGAGCTATAATCTTAAAAAATGAAGAGTAAGTGAAATATAGTGCATTGATAATTGAAAGGAGAATGAGTAAGAAAGAACAGAAAGGTATGAGAGGTGAAAGGAAGTGAAGTAGGAGGAATGAAAGAAGGTGAGTGTTAGAAAAGAAAGTTATGACACAGTGAATAAACTGGAGTATTTCTGACATATCTGTAAACACAAAAGTAACGCATTGCAGGAGTGCGTCACAAAAGTGACGCAACTCCAGTAATGTGTCCTTTCACATGGAAAAAGCACCATGTGAAAGGTTTGCTGTGAAGCAGGCGCAAGATTTTGGCGCAACTGCATCCTAAAAGTGACGCACTGCGTCATTATTACCAAGCTTTTTGCAAGGAACACCCCCTCTGCATGCATTATACCTGACACTATTTTTTAAAAAGTGACGCATCTAGGTACATGGGTCACTTTTTAAAACTCTGCGCCATATTGTATCTGCATCAGGTATATTGTATGCAGAGGGGCAATCCCGCGCAAAAAGCTTGGTAATAACAACGTACTGAAATCTATGAGATTTCCCTGCGTCACTTTTAGGATGCTATTGCGTCAAAATTTTGCGCCGGCCTCGCATCACTTTTATGTTTACACATATGTCAGAAATACTGACGTATCTGTAGCTCCTTGCAACATGATTCGTCATACATTAAATATGACACATCTGGAATGTCATAAGGACTGTGGACAGAAAAGTGACGCATCACACCAGCAGTGTAATAAAATGTGCCTCGTTGCACTATATTTAAAGGATGCAACAGCATCCTAAAAGTGACGCAGTGAAATCTCAAACATTTCACTGCGTCGCTATTACAAAGCTTTTAGTGGGAGAACACCCCCTCTGCATGCATTATACCTCACGCAGATATAATGTGGCGCTTGATTTTAAAAAGTGACCCATCTACCTAGATACCTCACTTTTTAAATATAACGCAACGCGGCACATTTTTTTACACTACTGGTGCAATGCGTCACTTTTCTGTGCGCACTCCTTATGACATTCCAAGTAACGCATTGCTGGAGTGCGTCACAAAAGTGACGCAACTCCAGTAATGTGTCCTTTCAAATGGGGAAAGCAGCATATGAAAGGTCTTGCCTCAGTCTAACACCTGCTGTAAAGCAGGCACAAGATTTTGACGCAACAGCATCCTAAAACTGACGCAGTGAAATCTGAAAGATTTCACTGCGTCGCTATTACAAAGCTTTTTGCGGGAGAACACCCCCTCTGCATGCATTATACCTGACGCTATTTTTAAAAAGTGACGCATCTAGGTACATGGGTCACTTTTTAAAACTCTGCGCCATATTGTATCTGCAACATGATTCGTCATACATTAAATATGACACATCTGGAATGTCATAAGGAGTGCGCACAGAAAAGTGACGCATAACACCAGCAGTGTAATAAAATGTACCTCGTTGCACTATATTTAAAAAGTGACGCATCTAGATAGATGCGTCACTTTTTAAATATTGCATAACAATGCGCATTTTTTTACACCGCTGGTGCGTCACAAAAATTGACGCACAGGAAGCGCAAAACTAACAGCGCAAGGCCTTCATAAATATAATCCTGGATTTTCCCCGTGCTTCGCCGGTGCGCGTACCATGCGCTTCCCCCGCGCAAAACGAAAAAAAAATTTTAATGCCCTGCAGGACCCTATTTTAGTCCCTACATCAAACCTAGGGGGTCAGAGGGGGTCTACTCTTCCCCCTTATGGTCATTTGCCCCTTTTTTTTTCAAACCCCTTGTGTCTCGATTTTACCGAGACACAAGATGGCGGCCGCTCCGGACTGTTTAGAATGTTTACAGACAACTGAGAGCCAATCAGCTTCCTGCGCGCAAGTCGCGTGCCGCGCCTGGAGCGCACTCGGGTGCGCGCACGGGAGAGCGCCTATAGATATATATATTTTTTTGAACCTAAATTACTCAAAATCCACTGGAGCACATATCTTGAGACATAGCAAAGGCACATCGGGCTACCAGTCCCTACAATTTTGCCAAGTTTGGTGGAAATCCATTCAGCCGTTCGGGCTAAAAGTGAAATCGACCGCCCTATGGAAATTAACATGGGGAAAACGCGTTTTGGGACCCCCCTTTTATCTCGGCCCCCGCTTGACGAATCCCCCCCAAACTTTCAGGGAAGGACCGGACCGCCATGAGACCATTTTCCTGAAAATTTCAGGCAGATTCGTCAACCGGCGCCAAAGTTATTCAAAATAGAATGTTGAGATTTAACATTGAAAATTATCCTAACTATAACTACCTACTGGCGACCGCCAGTAGGTAATATATATATATATATATATATATATATATATATATATATATATATATATATATATGCAAAAGTTTCACAAACTGCGGGCAAAAAAACAACCGGACGGTGGGCAGCAAACTATAGGCAGTTCAACTTTACTTACAGCTGGCGATGTTTCAAGATCTGGTGACACTTCAAGAAGAGCAATCAGCTACAAGCTATTTGGGGTTGGAAACAACGAATTTAAGTGGAATTGAGAAAACACCATCTAAACAAAAGTCCGTATTCCAACCAATTATGTTACATTACAATCTAGACGTTTACCATGACCAGGCAGTACTGGAATTGAAAAAGATTTATACATCTATCAATTTTGCAGGACAAAAATACAGTCTTCAGCAACAGGGCTATGTATAACTTATGAAGAAGTTGCAGGACAATAACAACCTAATTTTGAGATAATCTGACAATGGGGGGAACATTGTCCTGTGGCCCCGGACACTGTATATGGAAGAGGCAGTCATTGAAAGCTATAAAAAGAGTAACTTCACCTTTTTCAAGACTGCCTGGAATGATTATTATGGGAAATTACTAGCTTGGAAGAGCAGGGGTTACTGTGTGACAATTAATATCATTTTTTTTAAAGAAAACCCAGTAATCCCCTCACTGTATTTCATTCCCAAAATACATAAAAATGAAGGTAAACACCCTGGAAGGCCCAATATTTCAGCCATTAACAGCATAATGGGGAATACCTCCAAATATATTGATTATTTTCTCCAGGAGTGGGTTAAAGGTTTACTGTCATATTTCCAAGACTCCTCTGATTTCCACAGAAAAATCGAGGGAATAGAATGGAGTGCAGATTTAATTTTAATAACTATGGATGTCACTGAGCTCTATACATCAATCCGTTATCAGGACAGAATCAAGGCACTAGAACATTACTTAAACCATAGACCGGCATATCTCTATTTGCATAACAAAATGCTGGTCAACATGGTTATTACCTGTTTGGAGCAAAACGTTTTCTCTTTTGATAATCAAATTTACCAACAGACCAGGGGAGTTGCGACGAGGGCCTGCTTCTCACCCAGCTATGCCTGTTTGCATATGGGGCTGTGGGTGGAGCCGGTCCTCATGAAGCACTTTAAACACATTATAGATCATAATGTACCCCTGTGGCTATCTTATATAGACAACCTAATTTTTATCTGGAGGGGCTCTGAAGCACTTGCCCTGCAATTCATTGAGCAAATAAATAGGAATCAGTTAAATTTTGAGTTTACTGCGAACCTTAGCAAATCCTCAGTATACTTCCTTGATGGGGAGGTATTCATACAAGTAGATACTATTGATACTAGGATTTATCGTAAGCCTTCTGCAGGAAACTCACTGCTGCATACTAGTAGTCATCACCCGCAACATTTAATACGAAGCATCCCCTATGGGGATATGCTTCGGGTGCGATGAATATACAGCAGTGATGCGGATTGTCAAACAGCGCAGGAAACCAGTAAACAAAGATTTTAATCAAGAGTATATGCTCTGGTGGTTATAGACAGAGGCATCAATAAAACAAGATTGCTGACTCGGGATCAGGCTCTAGTAAAGAAAGATGACAAGCAGGCAACCCCAAATAAATTGGAGCCGTCATGCAGTGTCATACTAATGTACAATAAAATAACACAGAGCCATCAAGAAAATACTGAATACAAATTGGAACCTGGTACTAAATGATCCAGTCATAGGTGCAGATCTGTCTAAAAAAAAACAATTGACATTTAGAAAGGCCAGATATATGGGAAACTGCCTTGTTAAGAATAGTCCAGAAACTAGGGTACCTACCAACTGGTTATCGGCACAAAAAGGCTTCACAAAGTGTATATAGGGTAAGGCTTGTAAATTTGCAAAAACAAGACAAATTTAACACCTTTTAAACCTGATCCAGTGTGTATCAATAAAAAACGTAATTGTAAAACTAACCATGCTGTGTATGTGCTGGAGTGTCCTTGTGCGTTAAGGTACATTGGAAGTACGAAACTCCCGGTACATAAAAGGATACTCCAGCACATACGAACCATCACAAATAAAGATCAAGCCTACCCTGTGGCAAGGCATTTTGAGATGGTTCATCGAAGTAACCCAGTACACCTTAGTTACTTTGCAATAGATTGTGTTCCTCCGCTCAGAAGGGAGGGAACCGTGAAGGCATTCTCCGGCTTTTGGAAAGAAGATACATACTGGAGCTTAACACAAAGTCCCCGGGGGGGCTTAATGCCAGTGTGGACTTATACACTTGCCTTTAGAAAGCTGTACACTGTGACTCTCTCTGTTTATGATATTTATGTACTGTAATTTCTCAATACAATACCCTGATTATAGAAATTAAGTTTTAGGGTTGTTGTGCAAAAATGTGATTATGTAACATGTACTATTTTCCATGTGAGTTCAAATGCATTATTTTTTATGGTGTTTTTTAACATTTTGGCGCATTTGTTTGGACAGTAGCACTTTTCTTGAACCGGCTGGTTTAGGGAATCAAACATGTTTTGTTCCTTTTAAACATGTCGGCTGTGTACCACAGGCAAGTGGTAACGATATGCCCACTTGGGCTGTATTTTTTCATGGACATGTTATGCAGTTACACAACTGATCATTTTCATCTTGATCGATACAATATGTATATTGAGTAATAGTGACAGCATTGCTTTAGTCAATAACAATTGTTTGGCTTTTTTTGGATAAAGCAAAATATTTATACAATTAGGCTATTCATTTTGGCCTTTTTAGCTTTTTTACTTTTTAATGTTTTTATAGACTTTAAATGCCGTTATTATTATATTTATTGGTCCTTTTTTGTATAGTATTCATATACATGTGTCCCCTAATTGCATTTAAGAAGTACGATATGGTTGGGATTTCACATTTTGGTACTGATACAGATACAGTTGTACTGATAACAACATGCGGTACAAACCTTCTCATGGTACTGATAGTATTTCTTCGCTATTTATTGTAGAAACAGATGCTTGTAATTTGGAATTTGCACTAGCACTTTAAATATTGAGTGAAACATACGCAATGCGTCATGTGATCAAGTCCCAGGTGGGGGAGAAAATACCTGCCACATAGAACTTTGGGTCCGCATTCATCCTTTCGATACGAGAGCCAAGTTAACGGATGAAAAATATATATAACAGGGAAACCTGCTCTCTCCCAAAAACCAAAGCCGATTGCTTTTCCACATGGGAAGCTGTATCTTAGCAGCTCCCCATGTAGAAAAGCAATGCCGGCTCATTAGAGATGTCATCAGTGATGTCATGAGTTATGTCACTGACCACATCTCAAGTGACATCACTAATGACATCGTCCAGTGAAAGTGTATTTTACTGAAAATTAAATATGTTTATATATGTATATCTCAAGGTGGATGGAAGAATAAATGGGTATATAAGTGTCTAAATGTTTTTTTTTTGTAAAATTGATTGTCTGAGTGACTGATTAAGTCTTAGTGAATACATGGGTTAAGGAGTAATGCCTGAATAATAAATATCTGTATCAGTCTCTCACTTTGTGTGTAAGTGACTGCATGGGTTGGGAAGTAGCTACATGAGTGTCTATGTTGGTTATTAGTTGTTTTTATGAGTATCAGCATTAGTGTGTGTGTCTGTGTGGTTCGCTGGGGCTTTTCACTTAGTATATAGATGCATGAATAGGTGAGTCACTGTTTGTATGTGTTGAAGACAGTATGTGTGCAGGACTGTATGGGTGGATGAGTGTGTGTATGGGTGTGTTAGTGTGTGACTGATTGTTTGGATAGTGTCTTTATGAGTAACTACCTTTAAACTAGTTTATATCAGTATTTGTGTATATAAGTGAGTATATGAGAGAGTGAGAGTTTAGAAGAGTTCCTATTTAAAAAAGTATGTGTTTTTATAAGCGATGGTTTAAGAGAGTAAGTATGTGTAAGTTTCTGTAGAAGTAAGTGTGGTGGTGTGTGTATAACTGTATATGCAATTACATGGATGTTTGATACTTTGCATGTGTGACTATGTGTGTGAGTAACTCCTTGGATGAGTGGTGGTATGTAACAGGATGTATGGGTGTATGAGTAGATATGATGAGTGAGTTCATGTATGAGTGACTGTATAGGATTGTTGGTGAATGAGTGTGTGTGTGTGTGGATCTTTGAATTACTGAATAGGTGTGTTGTACCTGGTATTGGTATGTTCATTGTTTTGAAAATGTTAGTTTGTATTTTTGAGTGGGTCGGCACTGCTAAGGAGACAGCCCTACCGAGATCAGCGCTGAACACCAGAAACAGTAGCAGTTTGTTCAAATGTACAGGACAGTTATACAGCAGTTTTATTGACTGACCCAGACATTTTGGTTATGTGCGTTGGTCTCTAAGATGGATCTACTCCCAACACTATATGACATCAAATGGGAATGGAAAGACTTTGACTTTGTTTTTTACCTTACTACCTACCCCCTACTCCTCTCCTCTTTCCTGCTACTGACCTCTGCCCTCTCCTGTCCTTGCCCTAGTCCTCACCCTGTTTACCTGCAAATTTCCTGCGTCATTTCAGAAGCTAGCTACTTTGTCTGATGCCTGATGGAGCTACCTGATTCAGCTATAGCGGAGACAGGTCTGGGATTCCCTCCTCAGACGTCACCTACCCAGTCGGTCTTTAGCCAGACTTCCTTTCGTCTCTCCTGTCGTCTCTTCCCGCATCCTCCCTCATTTTATATCTCTCCTTATCTCCTCTCTCAATGTTTTGAGACTGAACTTTACTATCTGATGCCCGATGGAGCTACCTGGCTTAGCTATAGGGGTGGTGGGACGTTGATTCCCTCCCTGGTTGTCACCTACCCAGTCGGCCTTTAGACATATTTCATTTTGTCTCTCCTTGTTGTCTCTTCCCCTAACCTCCCTTTCTCACCTTCCCTGTCCCCCTCCGTCTACGCTCCTTTTATTTTGCCCTCCATGTTATTTAACTGTTTCCCATTGAGACTTAGCTATTTGGCCAAGGCCCGGTGGAGCTACCTGATAGCTATAGAGGAGATGGGTTTTGGGACTTCCTCCTCGACCGGCACCTACCCAGTCGGATTTTGGGCAGACCTTCCTTCGTCTCTCTTCCTTATCTCCTTCCCTCCCTGTTTTTTTCTGTGAACCGCTTTCCTCAACACCAGAGACCGGACCACTTTGTCTGATGCCCGATGGAGCTACCTGGTTTAGCTATAGGGGAGATGGGCCATGGATTCCCCCTTGGTCGTCGCCTACCCAGTCAGTCTTTAGTCAGACTTCCTTTCGTCTTTATGGTTGTCTCTTCCCTTATCCTCTCTTTCTCACCTCCCCTACCCCCACTTCTTTCCCTCTCCTTTCCCTCCTCTCATAATGTATTTCTGATTGTTTGATGTAATGTGTAATTTGTTGATCTTTTTCTGTTAAATTGTTGAAACACATTGTTACACTTCCTTTCTTCCTGCCTGTCATCTCCTCCCACATCCTCCCTCTATTTATATCTCCCACCCTCTCTCAATATATTGAGACCGAACTTTCTTGTCTGACGCCCGATGGAGCTACCTGGTTTAGCTATAGGGGAGATGGGCCGTAGATTCCCTCCTTGGTCCTCACCTACCCAGTCGGTCCTTAGACAGACTTCTTTTCATTTCTCCATACTGTCTCTTCACTTATCCTCCCTTTCTCTCCTTCCCTGCCCCCTCCACTACTTTTCTCTATCCTTTCGCTCCTCTCCTAATTGTACTGCCTATTTTTGGGGGGATTTATTGTGTAATTGTGGAACTTTTTCTGTTGCATTGTTGATTCTCATGTAAAGCGCTCTGATACCTCCAGGTATAGCCAGCGCTATATAAAACTCTTTGAATAAATAAATAAATAAATAAATAGTAAGGTGAGAGGAGGTTTGCCACTCTATCACAAGGATGATGTTATCAGCGATGTCATCAGTGATGTCATTTGAGATGTCATGAGTGATGTCATGATGGATGTCACTGAGATGTCATGAGTGATGTAATATGTGATATCATCAGCAGTGCATTGCGGGGGCGCAAGTTATAGTTAGCGAAAGTAACTATAACCGGGGAATTTCTATGGTTTTGTACGAGTGAAATGTCCAGCTAACTATAACGCCCCTGAATCCTATGTTTTATTCAGTGAAAAATAAATATATACATATATATATATATATATATATATATATATATATATATATATATATATATATATATATATTACCTACTGGCGGGCGCCAGTAGGTATATATAGTTAGGATTTTTTCTCTATGGGATTTTTGAAAATTCTATGTCTAATAACTTTGGCGTTTGTGGATGGAATTGGCTGAAATTTTCTGGAAAATGGCACATTTTGTTTCCAAGCAGCCCCTGAAAATTTGGGGGGTGTTCGGCAAGGGGGGGCTGAGATAAAAGGGGGGTCCCAAAACGCGTTTTTCCATTGTTAATTTCCATAGGGCGGTTGGCCTCACTTTTAGCCCGAACGGCTGAATGGATTTCCACCAAACTTGGCAAAATTGTAGGGACTGTTAGCCCGATGTGCCTTTGCTAGGTCTTAATATATGTGCTTCAGTGGATTTTGAGAAATTAACGTTTAAAACAAGGTATATATCTGTAACAGCGCTCCGGGCAGCGATCCGGTTAGCGAACTTTTCGCGCATCGGAACTTTGCGAAGCGAAGCTGATTGGCTCTCCGGTGTCTGTCAACATTCTAAACAGTCCGGAGCGGCCGCCATCTTGTCTCTCGGTAGGAACGAGAGACAAGAGGAGGCCAAAACAAAGGGGGAAATTACCATAAGGGGGCATAGTAGATCCTCGTTGACCCCCTAGGTTTTATGTGGAGGTTTTAAAAGGGCCCAGGAGGGTCAAAAAAAAAATTATTTTTTTTTTTTGCGTGGTAAGCGCCAAGTTCGCAAACCGGAAAGTGTTCTGGGCAGCGTACTATAAGGATAAAAGAATGATAGACTTTATGTTAATTATTTGTTGTTTTTGTTGTTTTTTTTTGTTTTCTTTATTTTTAAAGTATTTTTTTTATTTTGATTCTGTTTCATAATTCATTAAACATTCTAACATTTCAGTGTCAGAAATTTCAAAATTGAATATAGGGTGTAACATGTCCTCATTTTGAAGCAGGTTATCCACTGCTTCAACACATTGTAGTAGTTCCTGGTCTCTACTTTGATCCATAAAATCATCAATTTTTTCTTGGCTGCTCTCCTCCAGTACAATTGTAAATTTAACTTGTTGCTCGCCTTCCATTTTGCCTGAAATTTTGATTAAAAAAATATATATTAGTAGAGATAGGGCACTGTTGGGATTAATTTTAGATAGGCAGTTTTTATCAGTGAATTTCTGCTAGGTTTTTGCTTGTTAAAGACTTATATGTTCGCCGTAAACAGTTTGCTGTTTGCTTGGCATATGCGGTGGCAATCCATAAATCGCAAGGTTTAAGTGTAGACAGTGCATTGGTGAATATTGGCAGTTCTGTGTTCAAGGAGGGTATGGCATATGTGGCATTGTCACGAGTTAGAACTTTATCGGGATTGTACTTGATTGACTGTGATGTCACAAACATTTGTGCGGATCTAGAATGTGTTAAGGAATACAATAGGTTAAGAAGAGAGTATGCGCCACATTTGCCTCAATATCCTTTATTTGAGAAACGTGTGGTAGGCCGGAAACATAGAAATATCAGTAATAGTAGGGAGGTTGTAGCAAAAAGACCAAAAGTCAATGAACCGAAAATTGTTAGCAGAAAGAAAGTGGATTCTGTTGAAGATGTTGTCGGTTTTCAATTTGAAAACAGTTCTGGTGTCAACTGCTATGCAAATGTAGTGGTTAATGTTCTCTTTTCACTAGAGAGTTTAATAGAACAGATTCTGTTGAATTCGGAACAAAGTTTATGCTGTTTGTTGAATTCTGTTTTCGAGAAATGTAGCACTGATCGAACAAAAGTAGAAAGTGTGTCTGAAGTTCGTTATCTGTTAGATGAATGTTCAGGTCAAACAGACTTCTCTGAAAATAATCAGCAAGATTGTCAGGAGTTTTTAATGTATATGCTTGATGTATTGCAAGATGAGGGTGTAGATGTAGATCACCTGTTTGGGCTTTCTTATCAATGGCAGCATGACTGCGAGAACTGTATGGTATCAAGTAGTACTAGTGTAGACTCAGAAAGATTTATATATTTAACTTTGCCAGACAGTAAATCAGTCTCCTTTAATAAGCTAGTAAATGCAGCGGATCACAACATGGAGTGTAGCCAATGTAAATCTGAAATGATGTCAACATTATTTATACGTAGATATGGCCAGTATGTCATTTTAATGATCCAACGATGTAGGCCTGATGGATCAAAATTGTCAACTTTAATAAAACATTTTGTGGCTTCTCAGCTGCCAATATCAGGAAGGACTTTTGTAACTGTAGCAATTATCTATCACGATGGTCCTTCAACAACATCAGGACATTATACAGCTTATTTAAAGTCTCAAAACGGCTGGTCATTCTGCAATGATTCCGTTGTAACTTTCAAAAAAAAATTGCCGTTTGATCTTAAAAATTCTTACCTGGTGTTTTTAAAACCAAAATTTTAAAGAAAGAATCTCGGGATTTCCTGTGAGGAATTGCAAAAGGTTCATCAAGTAGAGGGAATGTAAGTCTGCAATGCTGTCTAGATTATTGGTCCAAAACTTTTAATTATAATGTCAATTTAAAAATCCAACTATATAAACCTGATGCAAGTAAGTCTGCTTCATAGTAAGCAGTATCAGTGTCATAGGAAAAGGAGAACATGAGTGACAAAGAAGGGTAAGATATTAGTAGTCCAGGATTGTGAAAATAATCTTAAATGTTTTCTTTTTGAAAGTTGCGAAAATAGAAAATGACGGGATTTGATTGGAAGAATTACAAGACTTGTGAATCGCTGCAACATGATTTGGCCTAGTGGAAACATGTGGTAGAATGTGAGAAGTCTTTTGTTGTATGTAACATATTTTTCAAAACGATGGAGGTTTTCTTTCAGAAAGTGGCGGGCTGAAAATATTTACAGCACAACAGAGTGGACACTGTTCATAGGACATCCTTCGACGTCATTGAAAGTAAGTTAATTTTAAGGAGTTTTGAATTCAGATTTCTTAGGTTGTGTGGGTTTTTTAAACACAATCATTTTGATTGTGTTTTTTTTTCCCCGCTGTTACATGATGAATACCTTCAAGTCACTGATTTAAGTGAAATATGATACATTCTGAGAACAGCAAAAATAAACCATTTAACATGTATAATTAATGATCTGCTTTTTGTACTTATGATATACATTTAGAAATGTGAGGTAGATATGGAGAAACTGAGTCTTCTGTAAGTGTCAATTTTAATGCTTACAGTGCTGTACTTCTGGGTACTGTTTTTTTTTAAAAAAAGAAATAAGCCTCACCTCAAAGAAAGCTCTTGAAAGCACACATCTTATTTGCATCCTGAAACAATCATTTAAAATGTTAGACACAATTTTATGATGGCTTTACATCTTTTTTGCGCTGCTATTGCATCACTATTGTGAGACATCAGCAGTGCAAAAGAAGCACCATGTTCCAAAATAGGCCTCAGTTCATCAGCATGAAGATACTGTTTGTTTAAAATATATATCTTTAGGATTGTGTAGGGGATGTAGAGAAGCAGAGGCTTCTGTAAATGTCAAAGTTGTTCAAAAACTGTTTCTTCTTGAACGTTTTCCCTTTTCTTTTCTAATTTTTAAATACATGTTTTAATATTTTTGGAAATGTTTGTTCTCTCTTTTACAGATTGAAAGTATGAAAAAATATTTTAAAAAGGTAACAAGAATTATAAGGTAAATGTTTTTTACTCTTTTTACCCGCAATGCACTGCTGATGATGTCACTGACCATGTCATGAATGATGTAATAAGAGGACATGACTTACTTCATTGGTAGGCCTTCACATGCTTTATCTGCTCTGTATTCTTCAACAAGTGTAAAATTGATCTGTAACCCTGAGTAGGTCTCACCTTAAACAAACCTCAGGAGAGATCACACCTTATCGTCATCCTGAATTAATAAATAGATCTAATAAACAGTATCTCTGGTTTACTCCCTATAGCTGTCTTTGTTTTAACATTACTCTCTGTTTACTTCCCTTATACTAACTCTTCTTTTTTTTAAAAAAATATTTTTTTGATTCGCTTCAAGTTCGCGAACCGGGCAGCGAACTGGAAAGCGAACCAAAAGAAATAGAGCTTGCCAGAGTGCTAAACATTCTAGCAATTTTATTTGAAAGGGGAGGTAGTTCTGAAAAGAACTTTTTTTTATGTTTTTGTTGTTGTTTTTTTTTTTTTCTGAACATTTTTTGTTTTTTTGTATTTTTAGAACAGTTTTATGTTTTTTTTGTGTTTTTCATGGAGGGGAAACAACAAAAAAACAGGCATTGAAAAGGGCTCAACAGGAGCAAAAAAAAAATTACTGCTTGGGTGGGTTAGGGCATTTATGGTTTTCAAACACCAAGTTGATTAAGTTCACGCTCATGTTCCCACATGAGAGCAGAGCACCACAATATATGCACGTTAACTTCATGTGCTTGAAGTTTGGCTGTATGTTTGGCACAGTTTCCTGTGCCTCTCTTCCAGTCAAAGATATACTTGATGTTGATCTGGCCACAGGAGTTGTCGGGGGATTATCTTGAAGGTCCCTTAACTCTGCCCGGCTGTAATTTAATGGATGCCACCTGGCCATATGGCGATGCATAGTATAGTTCAATCAGTGACACTTATAAAGCGCGCTACATACCCGTAGGGTCTCAAGGCGCTGGGGGGGGAGGTGCCGCTACTGCTCGAACAGCCAGGTCTTCAGCTTCTTCCTGAAGGAGAGGTGGGCTTGGGTCAGGCGCAGGTCGGTCGGGAGGGAGTTCCAGGTCTTGGCGGCCAGGTAGGAGAAGGACCTTCCTCCTGTCGTCGCTCTTCGGATGCGGGGGACGGCGGCGAGGGCGTGGTTGGCTGATCGGAGGTGGCGTTTGGGAGCGTAGAAGTTGACTCTGCTGTTGAGGTAGCTCGGGCCTTGGTCGTGTAGGGCTTTGTGTGCGTGGGTGAGGAGGCGGAAGGTGATTCTTTTGTTGACGGGGAGCCAGTGAAGGTCTCTCAGATGTCCGGAGATGTGGCTGGTTCGTGGGATGTCGAGGATGAGTCTGGCTGAGGCGTTCTGGATCCGCTGGAGTCTCTTCTGGAGCTTGGCGGTGGTGCCGGCGTAGAGGGCGTTGCCGTAGTCCCGTCGGCTGGTGACGAGGGCCTGGGTGACGGTCTTTCTGGTCTCGGTGGGGATCCACCAGAAGATCTTCCGTAGCATGCGTAGGATGTTGAAGCACGCCGAGGAGACGTTGTTGACTTGCCTGGTCATGGAGAGGGAGGAGTCCAGGATGACGCCCAGGTTTCGTGCATGGTCTGTCGGTTTGGGTGCGGTGCCCAGGGCGGGAGGCCACCAGGAGTCGTCCCAGGCGGAGGGTGAGGAGCCCAGGATGAGGACCTCCGTCTTGTCCGAGTTCAGTTTCAGGCGGCTGGTCGTCATCCACTCAGCTACCTCTTTCATCCCTTCGTGCAGGTTGGCTCTGGCGGCGGCGGGGTCGTTGGTCAGGGAGAGGATCAGCTGGGTGTCGTCGGCGTAGGAGATTATGCTGAGGTTGTGTTTGCGTACGATGGCCGCGAGGGGGCTCATGTAGACGTTGAAGAGGGTGGGGCTCAGAGATGATCCTTGGGGGACGCCGCAGATGACTTCGGAGGCCTCTGACTTGTAAGGTGGTAGGCGGACTCTCTGTGTTCTTCCGTCGAGGAAGGAGGTGATCCATTCCAGCGCCTTGTCCTGGATGCCGATGTTGCTGAGGCGCCGTACTAGGGTGCGGTGGCAGACCGTGTCGAATGCCGCGGAGAGGTCTAGGAGGATGAGGGCCGCTGTTTCTCCATTGTCCATCAGGGCTCGGATGTCATCGGTGGCGGCGATGAGGGCGGTCTCGGTGCTGTGGTTGGCTCGGAAGCCGGACTGTGAGGGGTCGAGGGATCCGTTCGTCTCGAGGAAGGCGGCCATCTGCTTGTTGACGGTCTTCTCGATGACTTTGGCTGGAAACGGGAGGAGCGAGATGGGGCGGTAATTCTTGAGTTCGGTGGGGTCCGCTGTGGGTTTCTTGAGTAGAGCGCTGAGTTCGGCGTGCTTCCAGCTCTCGGGGAAGGTGGCTGTGTCGAAGGATGTGTTGATGATGTCTCGCAGGTGGGGTGCGATGACAGCGTCGGCCTTGTTGAAGACGTGGTGAGGGCAGGGGTCGGTCGGTGATCCGGAGTGGATGGAGTTCATCGTGCGGATGGTGTCTTCGGTGCTGATCGGGGTCCAGGCGTGGAGGGTGGTGGTGGGGGGGGGTGGTTGTTCGGTCATGGTGTGCGTTGGTTGGTTGTTGAAGCTGTTGTGTATGTCCGCGATCTTGTTGTGGAAGTATGAAGCGAGGGAGTTGCAGAGGTCTTGCGATGGGATGATGTCGTTGTTTCCTGCGCTGGTGTTGGAAAGCTCTTTCACGATGTTGAAGAGTTCCTTGCAGTTGTGTGCGTTGTTGTCCAACCGGTCCTTGAAAGCTGTTTTCTTGGCGGCGCGGATCAGCTGGTGGTGTTTCCGGGTGGCAAGTTTGAAGGAGGTCCTGTTGTCCGGTGTCGGTTCCCTTCTCCAGACTTTCTCGAGGGCTCGGCAGTTCTTCTTGGAGCTCTTGAGTTCGTCGGTGAACCAAGGGGCCTTCTTGCTGCCGGGTCTGCTAGGCGGGGTCCTCAGTGGGGCGAGTTCGTCCGCGCAGTTGCTGATCCACTTCGTGAGGTTGTCGGCGGCCTGGCTGGGGTTCGCTGAGCTGGCAGGAGGGTGCTGGCTCAGGTAGGTGGCGAGCTGGTCTGCTGTGATCTTGTTCCAGCTTCTGCGGGCGGTCTGTTTCTGGTGGTGGTGGGTCGTCGTTCTCTTGAAGGTGAAGTGGACGCAGCTGTGGTCCGTCCATAGAAGCTCAGTGGCGTGGCTGAAGTTGATGTCTGTGCTGGAAGAGAAGACTGCGTCGAGTGTGTGTCCGGCGAGGTGGGTGGGGGTGGACACCAGTTGCTTGAGTCCCAGGTTGGCGAGGTTGTCGAGCAGGGTGCTGGTGTTGCGGTCGTTGTTGTTCTCCAGATGGAAGTTGAGGTCTCCCAGGAGGATGTAGTCAGCGGAGGGGAGGGCATGCGGGCTGACGAAGTCGGCGATGTCCTCGCTGAATTGCGTGCGTGGTCCCGGGGGTCGGTAGATCAGGGTGCCTCTGAGGGTGGTGTTCGGGTTGGTGTGGATCTGGAAATGCAGGTGTTCGGCGCTGGTCAGGGTGTTGTCGGTGCTGGTCGTGAGACGGATGGTGCTCCTGTGGACGATGGCGATGCCTCCTCCCATCTGGTTGGCGTTTCGGTCCCTCCGGACGATCTTGTAGCCCTCTGGGATAGCGATGGCGATGTCGGGAGCTGAAGAGGTGTTCATCCAGGTCTCCGTGAGGAAGGCAACGTCAGGGGCTGTGGCGTCTAGGAGGTTCCAGAGTTCGATGGCGTGTCTGTGGACGGAGCGGGTGTTGAGCAGGATGCACTTGAGGTGAGTGCTGCTGGTGTTTGACTTGGCGGGTGTTGGTGCGAGGCAGGTCCGGGTGCAGGAGAACTTGCAGGCGTGGCAGCTGAAGGGACCGTGGGTGCGTCGTGGAGTGGCTTGGTGGCACTCTGGGCGTCGGCCGGTGTTGAGTGCGATGAGGGTGGCGGCGGAGTACGTCAGGCGGGTCGGTCGGGGTCCATACTATACTTTTTGTCAGTGCCTCGAGATAATCTGCATTTGCAGATTAGGCAGGTGGCATACTTGGCATTAACCTTCTTCTCCCCTCGAGGGATTGAGAAAAACTGCCATATAAAACTTGTTTTCCTTCGGGAAACACGGGGCAACTCCTGAATAAATTGAGGTTCATCTGTGTCCTCTTCTTCTAGGTCCTCCTCTTCCTCCTCTCTGTTGGAAATGAATTGTGATGGTGGTCCTCTCTTGTCATGAGGAGGTTGAGGTGGTGGTGGGGGTCCACCAGCTGAAGCAAGGATAGAAGCCATTGCTGTAATATTGGAAAATGGTCTTTCTCTCACCAAGATGAAAGTCAGAGTGAGGAAAGAAGGAGGGGTTTACATGATTTGGGAAAAGCAAAAGTTCTGAACAAATGAAAAGTGTTATTTTTAGGTCACATGACCTAGTCATACATCATTTGGAAACCAAAAGTGAAATGAACCAATGAAAAGTTTGATAAACAAGTCACATGACCTGTTCCGCTTACGCTACGCGGTGCGCGCCGCGTCCCGGATCGTTTCCGGTTCGCGGTCCGGAGCACTTCCGGGAGCGCTAACGCGGCGCGTCATACGACGCATTACGTGACAACGTGATACGTCGCGCTTCCGCGACGCGTCACAGTTCCGCTAACGAAACGTTTACCGGTTCGCGTACTAGATTGCAGCATCAAGATGAGCTAACGGAAAGCTTCCCAGTTCGCTTACCGGAAGCGAAGAAAAAAAATATAAAAAAAAAAATTATCAATAAACATCTAAAATATATTTTGGGATTTAAAGAAGAATACATTTTACAGCTACAGTTGTTAGCTTTTAAAAAACCAATGAAATTCACAGAAAAAAACATAGGTTATAGACCATATATAGTTAGGAATTTGCATTTACAAAACCTTGAAAATTCACTGAAAAAACCATAAGTTATAGACCATATATAGTTAGGGATTAGCATTTAAAAAACCTTATTTTATTTGCACAAAACCATTGAAATTCCATATATAGTTAGTTGCACTAACTATATATCGCGGACCCGCAATCCACTGCTAATGATGTCACATATTACATCATTCATGACATGGTCAGTGACATCACTGATGACATCACTGATGACATCTCAAATGACATCACTGATGACATCACTGACATCTCATTTGACATTACTGATTACATCACTGATGATATCATTTATGTGATAATACATCTTCAGACTCTAATATAACCTTAGATACACTCAGTGTAAACAGGCACTCACAGACTGTCACACATCCATGGAGTTACTCACACACCTAGTCAGTCATGCAAAGAATCAATCACACCTCCATTTCCTCAACTATACAGTTATACACACCTTACTTATTCAAACATATACTAACACATATTTACTCTCTTATACAATCCTTGATACAAGTTCACAATGATTCATACAGCCACTCTCACATTCACTGGCTCTTATGTTCAGTTATTTATATATGTCAACTCTCACATAGAGTGTGTTTTACATATGTACTTACTTTGACATGTAGAACTGAGATATCCATTCACTCACCAATATACTCATGCACACAGTCAACTGTCCATACAGCTGTACTTAGTCTTATATGACATATATCTTTTTCTTTATAATTGCTTTTTTAGATTATCAGCAGAGACTCTTGAAGAAGGCGGTTTTTCTGCCGAAACGCGCGTCGAGTTGCTTTATGATTATATTTTTTATGCCATTTAATTACATGAATGTATTGCTTTCTTCACTATATATATGATTTTGAGGAATTATAGTGGAATATGATATGTGTGTTTGGTTTTAATGAATTGTATTTTTAGCCTTATCATATAGTTTGTTTGTCTATATGATTTTTAATCAATACGTATTAAATTTATACATTATATGCAATTTTAGTTTTTGTGTATTCTTCACACTTGCTAGTTTAGACTAATTTGGCCATCTAATTATGCTGATGTCCTAGGTGTTGTACTCACATACATACAGCTGTTTCTACATGCACTTTTGAACCCATACACCTAGGGAATCAACTGCTCACACATCTATGCACAGAGTTATACACCTCCCAGCCACCCACACACATACTCAGTCTCCCCTACAAATACTTGGGCAACCATTCAATAACCCATATAGTTACTGATATAGCTACTGATTCAAACATGCAGCAGTTTACAGAAGAACATAAATAATGATTGCCAAATTAAGACACTTTAATCACTAACCCATGCACTCAGTGAGACACATTTAATCATTCTCTCATACAGTCAGTCATGCACCTACTAAATCCTTCATCCAGACACTTATACATCCACTCATTCTTCACTATGTAAGACATATTTTAACTTTACAGAAACATACAGTCACTGGGTGTTGTCATCAGTGATGTCATCAGTGATGTCATTTGAGATGTCATCAGTGATGTCATCAGTGATGTCACTGACCATGTCATGAATGATGTAATATGTGACATCATTAGCAGTGGATTGCGGGTCCGCGATATATAGTTAGTGCAACTAACTATATATGGAATTTCAATGGTTTTGTGCAAACAAAATAAGGTTTTTTAAATGCTAATCCCTAACTATGTATGGTCTATAACCTATGGTTTTTTCAGTGAATTTTCAAGGTTTTGTAAATGCAAATTCCTAACTATATATGGTCTATAACCTATGGTTTTTTTCTGTGAATATATATATATATATATATATATATATATATATATATATATATATATATATATTCACTGAAAAAACCATAGGTTTCACACCAGTTATAGTTAGGAATTAGCATTTAAAAAACCTATTAAATTCACTGAAAAAACCATAGGTTTCACACCAGTTATAGTTAGCTGGAAATTTTACTGATATAAAACCATTGAAATTCCCATGTTATAGTTAGATGGACTCACTATAACTTGCGCGTGCAATGCACTGCTGATGACATCACATATTACATCACTCATGACATGGTCAGTGACATCACTCATGACATCACTGATGACACCATCCAGTGAATGTGTGTCTTTCTGAAAAATAAATATATTTTATATATGTATATGTAAAAGTTGATGGAAGAATAAATGTTTAAATAAGTGTCTAAATGGATGGTTTTTAAAAATTGATTGGTTAACTGGCTTAATAAGACATCATCAGCAGTGCATTGCACGCGCAAGTTATAGTGAGTCCATCTAACTATAACATGGGAATTTCAATGGTTTTATATCAGTAAAATTTCCAGCTAACTATAACTGGTGTGAAACCTATGGTTTTTTCAGTGAATTTAATAGGTTTTTTAAATGCTAATTCCTAACTATAACTGGTGTGAAACCTATGGTTTTTTCAGTGAATTTCATAGGTTTTTTAAATGCTAATTCCTAACTATAACTGGTGTGAAACCTATGGTTTTTTCAGTGAATTTCATAGTTTTTTAAATGCTAATTCCTTTGTATATCGAGTTTCTAACCTTTTTTTTTTTTACAATTTGCTGTTTTTTTTTAAGTATTCATTTTTTTAATAATTTTTTTCTTTTGCGCTCTGGGTGCGCGCTCCGGGAAGCTTTCAGCTAAGCTCTCCTGTAAGCTTCTCCGAGAGCTCATCTGAAAGCGCACCCAGAGCGCAACTGTCGTTCGTGAAAAAAAATATGAATGAAAAGTTAATAATAATGCAAAACATTTCGTACCATACAAATAAAATTTGTTTTTTTTAATATGGAAAATGATTATGCATTTCTATAAAAGATTGATGACGTCACTTCGGCGCGCAACGTAAGTGCCCTCGGAAGCGCATACGTGCGCGGCGCATAAACGCACGGAAAAGCGCCTACGATCGCGCCACGTTTGCGCCCCGGAAGCGCCTACGATCGCGCTGCGTAAACGCACCCGGAAGTGCTCCGGAGCGCGCAGCGTAAACGCGTCGGGTCATGTGACCCTAAAATAACACTTTTCATTGGTTGCTAACAGTTTTTTTTTACAATGAATGAAATCCCCACCCATTTCCTTCACTTCTTCTTTCACTTTTGTGACTGAAAGACCTGCCTTTTTTGCTGCTCCATATTCCTGGATTCATCATGGCTGCCAGACCATCCAGCAGTGAAGATGACTCCAATGATTTCATTGATGAAGAGCCTCCTACCCCAAAGGTGAAGGAACATTTCATCTGGAAATTTTTTAAGTTTCCAGAAGGCCAGAAGAAGGTGAATGCACCAAAAGTAGAGTGCAGGATCTGCAAACAGGTCCTGTCACGGGGTAACCCCCCAAAAAAATACTCTTTTGGCAACTTCACCATGATTCGCCATGTGGAGAGGAGGCACCCCCAGAATTTTGCCCGGGAAAGTGTCAGGGCTCTGGCACAGGAGGTTCCCAGAGATGGGGCCTCTACATCAACAGGAGGAGCAACTTCTTCTGGAAGAGAACAATCTCAGGGGCAGGTAGCAAACATTCAACCTGCATTCAACCATGGGGTCGTCAGATGCAGATACTGCAATCAACTCCTCACCTATGGGGAGCAAAGTGTCCTGCTCATGGTTCGGGCATTGGAGAACCATCACTGCCCTTCCCACCCCTAATTTTTTTCTTTTCTTTTTGCTCCTGTTGAGCAGTTTCTATTCCCTGTTTTTGTTCCTCTTCAGTTAAAAGAAGAAAACCAAAAGTTCTTTTCAGAACTACCTCCAATTCTCATCAAAGAGCTATAATCTTAAAAAATGAAGAGTAAGTGAAATATAGTGCATTGATAATTGAAAGGAGAATGAGTAAGAAAGAACAGAAAGGTATGAGAGGTGAAAGGAAGTGAAGTAGGAGGACTGAAAGAAGGTGAGTGTTAGAAAAGAAAGTTATGACACAGTGAATAAACTGGAGGCCTCATTTCTGAAAAGTGACGCATCGCTACGTGAAAATAGCGATGCGTCACTTATCTGGACGCACTCCTTATGACATTCCAGATATGTCATATTTAATATATGACTAATCAATTCGCAAGGAGTTACAGATATGTCAGTATTTCTGACATATCTGTAAACACAAAAGTAACGCATTGCAGGAGTGCGTCACAAAAGTGACGCAACTCCAGTAATGTGTCCTTTCACATGGAAAAAGCACCATGTGAAAGGTTTGCTGTGAAGCAGGCGCAAGATTTTGGCGCAACTGCATCCTAAAAGTGACGCACTGCGTCATTATTACCAAGCTTTTTGCAAGGAACACCCCCTCTGCATGCATTATACCTGACACTATTTTTTAAAAAGTGACGCATCTAGGTACATGGGTCACTTTTTAAAACTCTGCGCCATATTGTATCTGCATCAGGTATAATGTATGCAGAGGGGGCAATCCCTCGCAAAAAGCTTGGTAATAACAACGTACTGAAATCTATGAGATTTCCCTGCGTCACTTTTAGGATGCTATTGCGTCAAAATTTTGCGCCGGCCTCGCATCACTTTTATGTTTACACATATGTCAGAAATACTGACGTATCTGTAACTCCTTGCAACATGATTCGTCATACATTAAATATGACACATCTGGAATGTCATAAGGACTGTGGACAGAAAAGTGACGCATCACACCAGCAGTGTAATAAAATGTGCCTCGTTGCACTATATTTAAAGGATGCAACAGCATCCTAAAAGTGACGCAGTGAAATCTCAAACATTTCACTGCGTCGCTATTACAAAGCTTTTAGTGGGAGAACACCCCCTCTGCATGCATTATACCTCACGCAGATATAATGTGGCGCTTGATTTTAAAAAGTGACCCATCTACCTAGATACCTCACTTTTTAAATATAACGCAACGCAACACATTTTTTTACACTACTGGTGCAATGCGTCACTTTTCTGTGCGCACTCCTTATGACATTCCAAGTAACGCATTGCTGGAGTGCGTCACAAAAGTGACGCAACTCCAGTAATGTGTCCTTTCAAATGGGGAAAGCAGCATATGAAAGGTCTTGCCTCAGTCTAACACCTGCTGTAAAGCAGGCACAAGATTTTGACGCAACAGCATCCTAAAACTGACGCAGTGAAATCTCAAAGATTTCACTGCGTCGCTATTACAAAGCTTTTTGCGGGAGAACACCCCCTCTGCATGCATTATACCTGACGCTATTTTTAAAAAGTGACGCATCTAGGTACATGGGTCACTTTTTAAAACTCTGCGCCATATTGTATCTGCAACATGATTCGTCATACATTAAATATGACACATCTGGAATGTCATAAGGAGTGCGCACAGAAAAGTGACGCATAACACCAGCAGTGTAATAAAATGTACCTCGTTGCACTATATTTAAAAAGTGACGCATCTAGATAGATGCGTCACTTTTTAAATATTGCATAACAATGCGCATTTTTTTACACCGCTGGTGCGTCACAAAAATTGACGCACAGGAAGCGCAAAACTAACAGCGCAAGGCCTTCATAAATATGGTCCTGGATTTTCCCCGTGCTTCGCCGGTGCGCGTACCATGCGCTTCCCCCGCGCAAAACGAAAAAAAAATTTTAATGCCCTGCAGGACCCTATTTTAGTCCCTACATCAAACCTAGGGGGTCAGAGGGGGTCTACTCTTCCCCCTTATGGTCATTTGCCCCTTTTTTTTTCAAACCCCTTGTGTCTCGATTTTACCGAGACACAAGATGGCGGCCGCTCCGCACTGTTTAGAATGTTTACAGACAACTGAGATCCAATCAGCTTCCTGCGCGCAAGTCGCGTGTCGCGCCTGGAGCGCACTCCGGTGCGCGCACGGGAGAGCGCCTATAGATATATATATTTTTTTGAACCTAAATTACTCAAAATCCACTGGAGCACATATCTTGAGACATAGCAAAGGCACATCGGGCTACCAGTCCCTACAATTTTGCCAAGTTTGGTGGAAATCCATTCAGCCGTTCGGGCTAAAAGTGAAATCGACCGCCCTATGGAAATTAACATGGGGAAAACGCGTTTTGGGACCCCCCTTTTATCTCGGCCCCCGCTTGACGAATCCCCCCCAAACTTTCAGGGAAGGACCGGACCGCCATGAGACCATTTTCCTGAAAATTTCAGGCAGATTCGTCAACCGGCGCCAAAGTTATTCAAAATAGAATGTTGAGATTTAACATTGAAAATTATCCTAACTATAACTACCTACTGGCGACCGCCAGTAGGTAATATATATATATATATATATATATATATATATATATATATATATTTCATGACCGAGGTATCGGTAATCCCGTGAGTCCGCCTGGAACTTCAATTAGCCCTGAATGGACTGAGGTATTCTATCTCTGTGGGGCAATTCAAGTCGCGCATTCGACTGCCCCCACTCGGTGTGCGATTTGGAGCAACAGGCTACTGCAGTATGCAAGGGGACCCAGGGCAGACACGCCTGTTTCATCTGACTCTTGACCCACCAGACTCACCTGAACTTGCGCCCATCCAATGATGTTACTCACTCCCCCACACCACCTACCTGACGTTGCCAACATAGTGCCTGTTGGGATTTGCAGTTCGCTTCATTTCTTCACGAACTTCTATTGGTGTGCAGACGGCATGGGGGAGGAGACCCAGGTGCAATTAAGTATTTTACACAGGAGGAGTTAGTACGGGGTGTGTTCTTTACAGCGAAAGGGCGCTGAGGAAGGCGACTACGCCGAAATGCATCCGCCGCCGCTGGGGTCTGATGGAATAAAGTTGTGTTTTGCTCGGATCCCCCCTTGTGGCCTCTGATCTTTTCTTCGAAAGGATTTTTCCGTCATTGTTTCTGTGTTTGCCAGATACACAGCACGGAGGCCCTGCAGTGACAAGAGACCCGGGATTCAACTGGCGACCCGCTGCGTGCAGCAACTTTCATGACCGAGGTATCGGTAATCCCGTGAGTCCGCCTGGAACTTCAATTAGCCCTGAATGGACTGAGGTATTCTATCTCTGTGGGGCAATTCAAGTCGCGCATTCGACTGCCCCCACTCGGTGTGCGATTTGGAGCAACAGGCTACTGCAGTATGCAAGGGGACCCAGGGCAGACACGCCTGTTTCATCTGACTCTTGACCCACCAGACTCACCTGAACTTGCGCCCATCCAATGATGTTACTCACTCCCCCACACCACCTACCTGACGTTGCCAACATAGTGCCTGTTGGGATTTGCAGTTCGCTTCATTTCTTCACAAACTTCTATTGGTGTGCAGACGGCATGGGGGAGGAGACCCAGGTGCAATTAAGTATTTTACACAGGAGGAGTTAGTACGGGGTGTGTTCTTTACAGCGAAAGGGCGCTGAGGAAGGCGACTACGCCGAAATGCATCCGCCGCCGCTGGGGTCTGATGGAATAAAGTTGTGTTTTGCTCGGATCCCCCCTTGTGGCCTCTGATCTTTTCTTCGAAAGGATTTTTCCGTCATTGTTTCTGTGTTTGCCAGATACACAGCACGGAGGCCCTGCAGTGACAAGAGACCCGGGATTCAACTGGCGACCCGCTGCGTGCAGCAACTTTCATGACCGAGGTATCGGTAATCCCGTGAGTCCGCCTGGAACTTCAATTAGCCCTGAATGGACTGAGGTATTCTATCTCTGTGGGGCAATTCAAGTCGCGCATTCGACTGCCCCCACTCGGTGTGCGATTTGGAGCAACAGGCTACTGCAGTATGCAAGGGGACCCAGGGCAGACACGCCTGTTTCATCTGACTCTTGACCCACCAGACTCACCTGAACTTGCGCCCATCCAATGATGTTACTCACTCCCCCACACCACCTACCTGACGTTGCCAACATAGTGCCTGTTGGGATTTGCAGTTCGCTTCATTTCTTCACGAACTTCTATTGGTGTGCAGACGGCATGGGGGAGGAGACCCAGGTGCAATTAAGTATTTTACACAGGAGGAGTTAGTACGGGGTGTGTTCTTTACAGCGAAAGGGCGCTGAGGAAGGCGACTACGCCGAAATGCATCCGCCGCCGCTGGGGTCTGATGGAATAAAGTTGTGTTTTGCTCGGATCCCCCCTTGTGGCCTCTGATCTTTTCTTCGAAAGGATTTTTCCGTCATATATATATATATATTCACTGAAAAAACCATAGGTTTTACACCAGTTATAGTTACCTGGAAATTTTACTGACATAAAACCATTGAAATTCCCACGTTATAGTTAGTTGGACTCACTATAACTTGCGCGCCTGCAATGCACTGCTGATGACGTCACATATTACATCACTCATGACATGGTCAGTGGCATCACTCATGACATCACTGATGACACCATCCAGTGAATGTGTGTCTTTCTGAAAAATAAATATGTTTTATATATGTATATGTAAAGGTCGATGGAAGAATAAATGTTTTAATAAGTGTGTAAATGGATGTTTTAAAAAAAAAGTTGATTGGTTAACTGACTTATTAAATGTATCTTAGTGAATAAATATTTTTGTGAATAATTTTTAAATATTTAAATATATGTATCAGTGTTTCACTTTGTGTATAAGTGGCTGCATGGGTTGGTGAGTAGCTACATGTGTGTGTATAGGGGTTATTAGATGTTTTTTTTAGTATCAGTATGAGTGTCTGTATGGTTTGGTGGGGGTATTACTTAGCACATAGATGCATCAATGACTGACTCACTGTTTGCATGTGTTTTGAAGACAGCATATGTGCAGGACTGTATGGGTGGATGAGTGTGTATATGTGTGTGTTAGTGAGTGAATGACTGTGTCACTAGTGTCTTTATCAGTAACGACATATGTTTTAATCTAGTATATGTGAGTATTGATGTATATAAGTGAGTATATGTGAGAGTGAGAGATTGTAAGAGTTCCTGTTTAATTAAGTATGTGTTTCTACAAGTGATTGTTTAAGAGAGTAAGTATGTGTAAGTTCCCTTAGAAGTAAGGTGGTAGTGTGTGTATAGTTGTATATTCAAATAAATGGATGTTCAAAAGTTTATTTGCATGTGTGAGTATGTGTGTGAGTAACTTTTGGATGACTGTCGGTGTGTAACAGGATGTATAGGTGTATCACTACATATGATGAGTGAGTATATGTATGAGTGACTATATAGAACTGTTTGTGAATGAGTGGATGTGTATATAGATGGTGGAATTACTGAATCGTTTGTTGTAACTGGTATGGGTATCTCCACTTTTTTGAAAATGTTAAATACTATTTTTGAATATGTGTTTCAAGGCTTATATTACACTGAAAGGAGGTCTGTCACTCTGTCACAAGGATGGTGTCATCAGTGATGTCATGAGTGATGTCACTGACCATGTCATGAGTGATGTAATATGTGACGTCATCAGCAGTGCATTGCAGGCGAGCAAGTTATAGTGAGTCCAACTAACTATAACGTGGGAATTTCAATAGTTTTATGTCAGTAAAATTTCCAGGTAACTATAACTGGTGTAAAACCTATGGCTTTTTCAGTGAATTTAATAGGTTTTTAAATGCTAATTCCTAACTATAACTGGTGTGAAACCTATGGTTTTTTCAGTGAATTTCAAAGGTTTTTTAAATGCTAATTCCTTTCTATATCGAGTTTCTAACCTTTTTTTTTTTTACAATTTGCTGTTTTGTGTAAGTATTAATTTTTTATTTTTTTTTATATAATTTTTTTCTTTTGCGCTCTGGGTGCGCGCTCCGGTAAGCTCTCTGGTAAGCTCTCCGGTAAGCTTTCCGGTAAGCTCACCGGTAAGCTCACCGGAGAGCGCACCCAGAGCGCTACTTTCGTTTGTGAAGAAAAATATGAATGAAAAGTTAATAATAATGCAAAACATTTCGTACCATACAAATAAAATCAGTTTTTTTTTATAAGGAAAATGATGTTGCATTTCCGTAAATGTTTGATGACGTCACTTCGGCGCGCAACGTAAGCGCCCTCGGAAGCGCCTACGTTCGCGCCGCGTAAACGCACCCGGAAGCGCCTACGTTCACGCCACGTATGCGCCCCGGAAGCGCTTACGTTCGCGCCGCATATGCGCACCCGGAAGCGCTCCGGAGCGCATAGCGAAAGCTCGTCGGGTCATGTGACCTTAAAGTAACACTTTTCATTGGTTGCTAACAGTTTTTTTTACACAGAATGAGATCCCCACCCATTTCCTTCACTTCTTCTTTCACTTTTGTGACTGCAAGACATGCCTTTTTGCTCCTGGATATTTCTTGGTTTTACAATAGGTGCCAGACAATCCAGCAGTGAGGATGACCCAGAATTCATCAATGAAGAGCCTCCTCAACGAAAAGTTAAGGAACATTTCATTTGGAATTTTTTTTAAATCCCACCTGGACAAAAAAAGGTAAATGCTCCAAAAGTGCAGTGCAGGATCTGCAAAGAAGAGCTGTCACGTGGAAACTCTTTGGAAAAGTACTCTTTTGGGAACTTCACAATGATCCGGCATGTGGAGAGGAAGCACCCCCAGAATTTTGCCCGGGAAAGTGTCAGGGCTCTGGCACAAGAGGTTCCCAGTGATGGGGCCTCTACATCCACCGGAGGAGCAACTTCTTCTGGGAGGGGGCAATCACAGGAGCAGGTGCCAAACATTCAACCTGCATTTAACCATGGTGTCCTCAGATGCAGATACTGCAATCAACTCCTCACCTATGGGGAGCAAAGTGTCCAGCTCATGGTTCGAGCTTTGGAGAACCATCGCTGCCCTTCCCACCCCTAATTTTTTGGGTTTTTTTTGCTCCTGTTGAGCAGTTTCCATTCCCTGTTTTTGTTCCTGTTTAGAAAAAAGAAGAAAACCAAAAGTTCTTTTCAGAACTACCTCCAATTCTCATCAAAGAGCTATATTCTTAAAAAAATTAAAAAGAGTAAGTGAAATAGAGTGGATTGATAATGGAAAGGAGAATGAGTGAGAAAGAACAGAAAGGTATGAAAGGAAAAAGGAAGTGAAGTAGGAGGACTGAAAGAAGGTGAGTGTTAGGAAAGATAGTTATGAAAAGAAGAGTGAATATGGGGAATGTTGATATTCAATGAAAATGTTGAAAAGGAACAGCAGTGTTGAAGGATAAGAAAAGATGCATTGCTGGAGTTGAAAGTAGAAGGCCTCATTTATGAAGACATGCGTCACTTTAATGCCACCAAAGCATCACTTTTTGTGACACAACAGTCCAATAAAAAATGCATCTTATTTATTCATATTTACAAAGTGGCGTTTCTAGGTAAATACATCACTTTGTAAACCCCTGTGCCACATTATTCCTACGTCAGGTGTAATGTATGCAAAAGGGACGTATTGACGCAAGAAACGGTTGTAGAGGTGACACACTGAATAAACTGGAGGCCTCATTTCTGAAAAGTGACGCATCGCTACGTGAAAACAGCGATGCGTCACTTTTCTGGGTGCACTCCTTATGACATTCCAGATATGTCATATTTAATTTATGACTAATCAATTCGCAAGGGGTTACAGATACGTCAGTATTTCTGACGTATCTGTAAAGACAAAATTAACACATTACTGGAGTGCGTCACAAAAGTGACGCAACTCCAGTAATGCGTCCTTTCACATGGGGAAAGCACCATGTGAAAGGTCTTGCGTCAGTCTTGCACCTGCTGTGAGGCAGGCGCAAGATTTTGACGCAACAGCATCCTAAAAGTGACGCAGTGAAATCTCATAGATTTCACTGCGTCGCTATTACCAAGCTTTTTGCGGGGGAACGCCCCCTCTGCATACATTATACCTGACGCAGATATAATGTGGCCCAGGGTTTTAAAAAGTGACCCATCTACCTAGATGCGTCACTTTTTAAATATAGCGCAACGAGGCGCATTTTTTTACACCGCTGGTGCGATGCGTCACTTTTCTGTGCGCACTCCTTACGACATTCCAGATGTGTCATATTTAATGTATGACGAATCATGTCGCAAGGATTTACAGATACGTCAGTATTTCTGACGTATCTGTAAACACAAAAGTGACGCATTGCTGGAGTGCGTCACAAAAGTGACGTAACTCCAGTAATGCATCCTTTCACATGGGGAAAGCACCATGTGAAAGGTCTTGCCTCAGTCTTACACCTGCTGTGAGGCAGGCGCAAGATTTTGACGCAACAGCATCCTAAAAGTGACGCAGTGAAATCTCATAGATTTCACTGCGTCGCTATTACGAAGCTTTTTACGGGGGAACGCCCTCTCTGCATACATTATACCTGACGCAGATATAATGTGGAGCAGGGTTTTAAAAAGTGACCCATCTACCTAGATGCGTCACTTTTTAAATATAGCATAACAAGGCGCATTTTTTTACACCGCTGGTGCGTCACAAAAAGTGATGCACAGGCGGCGCAAAACTGGCAGCGCAAGGCCTTCATAAATATGGTCCTGGATTTTACCCTTACTTTTGGATTTACACCAAACTTGGCAAAATTGTAGGGACTGGTAGCCCGATGTGCTTTTGCTATGTCTCAAGATATGTGCTCCAGTGGATTTCGAGTAATTTAGGTTCAAATAAATATATATATCTATGGCAGCGCCCGGTGCGCGTACCGGGGCGCGCCTATAGATATATATATTTTTTTGAACCTAAATTACTCAAAATCCACTTGAGCACATATCTTGAGACATAGCAAAGGCACATCGGGCTACAAGTTCCTACAATTTTGCCAAGTTTGGTGTAAATCCATTCAGCCGTTCGAGCTAAAAGTGAAATCGACCACCCTATGGAAATTAACATGGGGAAAACGCGTTTTGGGACCCCCCTTTTATCTCGGCCCCCGCTTGATGAATCCCCCCCAAACTTTCAGGGAAAGACCGGAACTCGACAAGGCCATTTTGAGGAAATGTTCAAGCAGATTCGTCAACCGGTGCCAAAGTTATTTGTAGGGACTGGTAGCCCGATGTGCCTTTGCTATGTCTCAAGATATGTGCTCCAGTGGATTTTGAGTAATTTAGGTTCAAATAAATATATATATCTATGGCAGCGCCCGGTGCGCGTACCGGGGCGCGCCTATAGATATATATATTTTTTTGAACCTAAATTACTCAAAATCCACTTGAGCACATATCTTGAGACATAGCAAAGGCACATCGGGCTACAAGTTCCTACAATTTTGCCAAGTTTGGTGTAAATCCATTCAGCCGTTCGAGCTAAAAGTGAAATCGACCACCCTATGGAAATTAACATGGGGAAAACGCGTTTTGGGACCCCCCTTTTATCTCGGCCCCCGCTTGATGAATCCCCCCCAAACTTTCAGGGAAAGACCGGAACTCGACAAGGCCATTTTGAGGAAATGTTCAAGCAGATTCGTCAACCGGTGCCAAAGTTATTTGTAGGGACTGGTAGCCCGATGTGCCTTTGCTATGTCTCAAGATATGTGCTCCAGTGGATTTTGAGTAATTTAGGTTCAAATAAATATATATATCTATGGCAGCGCCCGGTGCGCGTACCGGGGCGCGCCTATAGATATATATATTTTTTTGAACCTAAATTACTCAAAATCCACTTGAGCACATATCTTGAGACATAGCAAAGGCACATCGGGCTACTAGTTCCTACAATTTTGCCAAGTTTGGTGTAAATCCATTCAGCCGTTCGAGCTAAAAGTGAAATCGACCACCCTATGGAAATTAACATGGGGAAAACGCATTTTGGGACCCCCCTTTTATCTCTGCCCCCGCTTGATGAATCCCCCCCAAACTTTCAGGGAGAGACCGGAACTCGACGAGGCCATTTTGAGGAAATTTTCAAGCAGATTCGTCAACCGGTGCCAAAGTTATTTGTAGGGACTGGTAGCCCGATGTGCCTTTGCTATGTCTCAAGATATGTGCTCCAGTGGATTTTGAGTAATTTAGGTTCAAATAAATATATATATCTATGGCAGCGCCCCGGTACGCTCACCGGGGCGTGTACTGGGTGCGCCACCCGACTTGCGCACGTAAAGCTGATTGGCTGTCGGGTGTCTGTAAACATTCTAAACAGTCCGGAGCGGCCGCCATCTTGTGTCTCGGTAAGATCGAGACATGAGCGGTGGCCAAAACAAAGGGGGAAATGACCATAAGGGGGCAGAGTAGACCCTCCCTGACCCCCTAGGTTTGATGTGGGGGCTTTAAAAGGGCCCTGCGGGGCCAAAAAAGAAGTAATTTTTTTTCTCAATTTTTTGCAGGGGGAGCGCCCGGTACGCGCACCGGGAAGCGGACCGGGGAGCGTACTATGGGGAAAAGAGAATGATAGACTTTTCAAATATTGTATGTTTATTATTTGTTCTTTTTGTTGTTTTTTTTGTTGTTTTTTTATTTAAGTACCAACATGTAGGTAGCAATGCAGAGTCTAAAATTTAATATACACTGTCTCCTTTGTAGATATCTTGCATGTGTTTACAGAAGTTATTGTAATATATGGAATTCATACCATAGTCTGTCAGGAAAGCAGAAACAATATGGAGGCAGGAGATGATAAAGAGATGTTAAATACACATTGGAGATAATATAGTGGGAGAAAGGAAGTAACTATGAGCAAACTTACTATGTAACACAAAAAAGTTGCACAGCATATTTTAAGTCTTACTTTATATTATATCTTTTTGGGTACTATTTCATAATTTACATATAAAAAGGAATAATGTCTCAAACAATTTTAACTTTTTAAAATTAAATTTATTGTTGTGATTTTTCAAAATCTAAAAGAATTTGCAACATTAATTCATCAGGTATGTCCTCCTTTTCATTCCATGATTCAATTTCTTCAACACATTTAATTAAGTCTTGGTCTACAGTGTCATCCAAAAAGTCTATTTCTTCTTTGTCTTCCTTAGGATTGTTTTCCATATTAATTTGAAATGAAATATTATTTTCATTTTGTTGAGCTTCCATTTTCTTGCTGTAAATTGCATAAAAAATAAATATATCAGTAGAGATAGGGCACTGTTGGGTTTAAGTTCAGACAGGTACTTGTGAGTTTTTAACAGTGAAGTTATCTTTGGGCAGTGTATGGTTTCAGGCAGGAAGTAGAACTATTAAAAAGTGCCTGTGATGAAGCCTAAGTAAATTCATAATTATACCAGAGAAGCCTAACTCAATCCATAATTTAAATAAATAAGCCTTTCTCAATGTCTAACTCTTACAGAGGGACAGTATATGACTATCTGAAAACGTTTTCCCAAATTAACTTAAAGTGCATAACATAGTTCTTTCAAATTAAAAACGTACCTTCTTCAAAGTAGTTGAAGTTTTCTGTGATTTTTTTTCCAAAGGTACCTTAGGTAGTGTTAGTCAAAATGGCTGTGTTTCCCTCTCATTTTTCATACATATTCATGTACTTAACCAATCAAATGTCAGCACATAAAAGTACAAAATGTAAGTAACATTTTAATTGGTTGAAAATTCAAACAGTTTTGTATGTGTTTTTGTCATGTAATTTACCTCAGGATATTTAGACAGGGCTGCAGCCCAAATGGCTCAATGGAATACCACCAAATTTGGGTAAATGGTAGGGACTGCTATGTAGTAGGGCGTATTCTATATTTGGTGTAAGTGTCTCCAGTGGTTTTTCTGTAAATTACTTTCCCACCTTTTTTTTAAGAGCGCTTACCGGTGCGCGCCCCGGTACGCACACCGGCAGCGTTACGGGAGTCCTCCATTTTGTGTTTTGGTAGAATTGAGACACAAGATGGAGGACAAACAACGTTGGGAATGGGTAGAAGGGGGCACGATAGACACTTCCTGACCCTCTAGGTTTTCTGAGGGGGGCTTAGGACGCTCATATAGGCAAAAAAATAAAAATAAAAATTTAAAAAATCGCGACGGGAGCGCCCGGTACGCGCACCGGTAAGCGTACCGGGGAGCGTACTTTGGTGAAAAAAAGTGAAAAAAGTTAGAAAAAGATAAACATTTTGAATGATCAGAGGTAGGGTAGCTCTGAAAAGAGCTTTTGGGTTCTGTGGCTGATTTAGGTACCTACAAGTAGGTTCCAATGCACAGTCTTAAATTCAGGAGGAATATTCTATTCCCCTCATCTGAGAAGTGCACACCATCTCCTCTGTAGATGTCTTGCATGTTGTAACGCAAGTTGTTGTATGTTGAACCCATTCCAAAGTCTCTCATGTAAGCAGAAACAGATTTATTCACATGTTTCCGTGCTTTCTCAAATTGTGGACAAAATTGGTTGGACCAGTTCCATTTCTGCCTTTGGCATATATTAGAATATACCAAGGCAGTTTGTGGAAAAAGTGTCTTCAATTGATCAAAGGTGTCCTTTAAAAGCATTTCCAGACCAACCCCAGTCATAGTGCCCAAATCATTTCCACCACAGCGCACTATTAAGAGGTCAGGGTTTGGCAGATGCAAAAAGGTTTTCACCAATGGTATCAATTGATGACATCTCAATCCTCTCTGGCCAATCCACTTGATTTCCACATTTGATAAATCAAGGTTGTGATAATTTCTGCTTGCTGCATACCTTTGAGCCAAGTGGATGTAGCTATGTCCAATAATCCATACAGAATACATGATGTGAGAAGGTTCAGGTGCAGTCAGATGAAGTGTGGGAATGAAATGGCAGTTGGAACAGTAGGAGTTTACAAAAAAATAATCGTGGAGTTTCCCTGCTGTTGAATCACAAGCAATGATTGGTGGATTCAGTTAGTTGAAAACAGAAAGTTAGGGTGCATGGTTGTGTTGTGTGTAAGAAGCAATTTGAATGGTTAAGAAAAAGTCACTAAAAGCAATAATGCCCTGGATAAGCTGGTGTATTGAGAGGTCAAACATCCTTGCTGACTTAATTTGCAACATTGTAGAATAAACTTTTGAACCTGAGAGTTCAGTTAGGAGGGAGTTGCTATGGTAACAGATAGAAAGGTCTGAGAGGGGGAAGAGTGTTGGTTTGAAAATAGTGAGGGAAGACTTTTGATTGGTTGAAATAAGGCATATATGTGTAAAGTTAGAGATTTTCTATGCCAGTCTTGGTTTCAGTGTATTGAGTGCACACCTTTTGCTCTGCTAAAGAAAAATTGGTGTGTGTGTCTGACACTGTTTTCAATCTCCCAAAGCATTTGTAAAGGTAAGTAATGATTTATTTAATTTAGATAGAGACTTGTTTGCTCTATGGAGAATATTTGGAAGCAGATAGTTAAGTTTCAGTAGTGAAATTGAATGCTTGTACATAGGCCCTGTGTTGTGTTTCTAAAATGTTATTCAAAAAACGAATTTGGGGGCAAATCAATGATATTTTCATTTGGCCCCTATTTATGATTGCCTTGTGCTGCTGGTACATCACTTTAAACATGGGGAAAAAGTGATGCTCTGGTGACACAAGGCCTTCATAAATAAGGTCCTGAGTTTTTTTGTTTGTGGTTTGTGTCTTGCTTTTTGATAATGCTTGATATCAACATTTACAAGATAGAGGATTTGTATTTTGTGAAGTAGTGAGGGTTCAGTAGTGAAATTGAGTGCTTGTACATAGGATCTTTGCTGTGTTTCTAAAATGTTATTCAAAAAACGATTTTGGGTGCAAATCAATGGTATTTTCATTTGGCCCTTATTTATGAGTGCCTTGTGCAGCCGGTGCATCACTTTAAACATGGGAAATAAGTGACGCTCTTGTGGCGCAAGGCCTTCATAAATAAGGCCCTGAGTTTGTTTGCTGTTGGTTTGTTTTTTGCTTTTTGATAATACTTGCTATGAACATTTGCAAGATAGAGGATTTGTATTTTGGGAAACAGTGAGGTTTCAAAAGTGATATTGAGTGGTTGTACATAGGTTCTGCGCAGTGTTTCTTAAATGTTATTCAAAAAAACGATTTTGGGGCAAAATCAATGGTATTTACATTTAGCCCATATTTATGATTGCCTTGTGGCACTAGTGCGTCTCTTTTAACATGGGACGCACTCGTGGCGCAAGGCCTTCATAAATAAGGTCCTGAGTTTTTTTTGTTGTTGGTTTGTGTCTTGCTTTTTGATAATGCTTGATATCAACATTTGCAAGAGAGAGGATTTGTATTTTATGAAATAGTGAGGGTTCAGTAGTGAAATTGAGTGCTTGTACATAGGATCTTTGCTGTGTTTCTAAAATGTTATTCAAAAAACGAATTTGGGGGCAAATCAATGATATTTTCATTTGGCCCCTATTTATGATTGCCTTGTGCTGCTGGTACATCACTTTAAACATGGGGAAAAAGTGATGCTCTGGTGACACAAGGCCTTCATAAATAAGGTCCTGAGTTTTTTTGTTTGTGGTTTGTGTCTTGCTTTTTGATAATGCTTGATATCAACATTTACAAGATAGAGGATTTGTATTTTGTGAAGTAGTGAGGGTTCAGTAGTGAAATTGAGTGCTTGTACATAGGATCCTTGCTGTGTTTCTAAAATGTTATTCAAAAAACGATTTTGGGTGCAAATCAATGGTATTTTCATTTGGCCCTTATTTATGAGTGCCTTGTGCAGCCGGTGCATCACTTTAAACATGGGAAATAAGACATGGTTGCGAAGTCATTGGGTTTTCAGTGTTGTTGGTAGCCCTCACAAAACCACCATTGATGACATCTACCTCATTTACTGTGGATGTGGATGGTTCCCCTACACCAGCGTTGGAGTTTACTATCCCGCCTCCTTCCACCACAATCAAACTCCCATTTCCAGTGTTCCTAGCATTTGGAATTATGCCATCATTGACATCAAGTTCTTCATAACTCCCCTGTAAGTCACTATTACTTCCTCCTCCACTACTGCAGAAATATTGAGGGGTTTGTCAGCATCCCCACCCTTGATCTTGCCATCCGACTGGAGGGTTATAATTCAAACAGGTGGTGTAATTTTGGAACAATGGAGGTGGAGCTGGTGTGGCGATCGTTGGCCATGGTAGGGTGAGGGTATTTGTGTGTTCATTAAGCAGGCTAGTTGATACACTGGTTGGACGGGGATAAAAAAAGGTGAGATCAACAATTCCAATTCCTCCCTTATTTGTGCCCCAACCCTGTCTTGTTATCCATCCTGCCACCCTTGGGTCTTGAAAGTTAACCACGATGCAATCCCCTCCCAGGCTTTTGGTTGTATAGCCTATCCAATTTATTCTCCTTACCCCCAGGATTAACCCATCGACGTCTCCAGGTAGAGGCCGATTCACCCTTAGCCAGTGCATGATCTTGTTTTTGAGCATCTGGAAAGTTTCTCTCTGCCCTACAGGTAATGGTGGAACATTTATGAGCACTGCTACGTAGGGGAAGGAATCTGGGGTAAGGTTCACTGGGGGTTTCCTATGTGGTGGCTTTATCAAGGGTGTTGGGATTGGTACAGTAGCTATGGGAATAGGGCGGAGTGCAGGTTTGTTTGGTGCCAACTGAATGTTTGTTGGTTGGGTAGGTACTGTGGCATTCCCCACTAAAAGACACACGTTGCCCCCCTGCCCTATAGAAGGAGGATTTAATATTTTAGTTGTTTGCTGCACCCCTGTCTGGGCAGGATTTACAGGGTTAGTGGGGTTTGCAGCAGGGCCTGGATCAACAGGCTTAGGTGGTCTTTTTGCAGTCACACTACCTGACTTGGGCGGCGGTGGAGGGTTGGTTTGTGGCCTTTTTCCCTTGTCCTGGGTAACACAGTTGGTATTACTCGGAGGCAGGCTAGCTACATCTGCCCATGCATAAGTTTTAATCAATGCTTTTGTGGAATAAAAGTTGTCTAGCGTTACTTGCTCAAAATGATCTAATCGTTCAGTGAGCTTACCAATTCGGTCCTCAATCGGGGAAAGTAGTGATCTAAACTACTTTTCTAACTCTGGGATCAAGTTTGCAAGTGGCGATTGTTTATCATCTATTGAGGAACCTATCTCTGGAGTAATATTCCTTCCAGTGACTGGGCTATTTAGTAAAACAACATCACCCTCCTGTGCGCTACCAATACTACAACTTGCTTCAGTGGCAACCTCTCTAGTATACATACTTTTATGTAACTTTCTATGCTTTTGTGGGGGTTTAACAAATTTACATTTTCTTAGTATGGTAGTCCTTTTCCTTTTAGATCCGTGCTTGGTTTGGGCCAAAATAGCAAGGGCACCTGAATCAGGAGGCAACATAAGATCAATAGGACTCACACAAGATGAAATCAGTTCAGTAACATTGACCTTATTCATTGCATTTGAAGGTACATCATAGCGCTAATTTACAACTGGGAGGTTTACTGAGGATAACGGTGTTACCAAAGCAGGATATATTTGGGCAGAGTGTTTATCCGTAGAGTTTTTAAGTAGTTCAATAGACAATCTGCGCTCAGCGCGCCTGTCTGCAAGTGTTATCTCTTTGTCAATGGATAGGGGTGGGCGGTTAAAAAAGAATTTGTCCAGCGGACCAATTGCCGGTGGTCCAGTCTCGACAGAAAGAGTTGTCGGAATAGCACTGTTTGTGGAAGTAGACACTGATCAATTGAGCGCCGATACCATAGAATGTCCTATTTTTCTAAATTATCTGCAAATGTTGAACGAAGAAATAGAGCAAGAAACCACAATTGCTGAAGAGATTGCTAGAGACAGTTCTCAAGATAGTCAGAGTTCTACTTCATTGAGTCAGGATCCACTAGGAGGACCAAGTATCCAAAATGAAGCTGCAACTGCCATGGATGAGGTGGAAAGAGCTATGGAACAAGCTCTAGAGGATAGAGTTAACTTAGAAGATTTGGTAAAGCAACTAAACGTTGAGCAGAAAAAGATATATGATGAAGTCACAGAACAGATTGAACATGGATTCAGACATGAGAAAAAAGAGTGCTCATGTACATCATTTGAGCCTGTCCGACTGTACGTAAGTGGAGAAGCGGGGACAGGAAAAAGTTTTCTGATTAAAGCCATTTCAACTTACCTGCAGAAAAGGACTGATTCACCGCTGTCTTGTGTTGTAACTGCTCCAACTGGTCTGGCAGCACATAACATTAAAGGGATTACTCTACATCGTTTACTGATGCTGCCAGTTGAGCATGATAATAAATTGAATTACAACAAGTTATCTGGAGATGCGTGTTCTGAAGTTTCAAGAGTCTTGAAGAAAATGAAACTTCTTATCATTAATGAAGTAAGCATGGTCTCAAATCTAATGCTTGCTTTTGTGCATTTGAGAATGCAAGAAATTCTTAGAACAGAGTATGATGTGTTATTTGGAGGAAAACATATTATTGTTTTTGGAGATCTATTGCAGTTGACTCCAGTAAAAGGACTGCCAGTGTTTAAAATGCTCACGCATGAAGATACCAGGAAGGCCCTTGGAAGCATTGGAAACGTTAATATATGGTTAAATTTTAAATATGCTGAACTGCTTCAAAATATGCGACAGGCAAAGGATGAAGATTATGAAAATATTCTACAAGATGTAAGAATTGGAAAAGTAAGTGAGCTTGGGAAAGAAGCTTTACATGCTCGATTAATTTCAAATTTGTATCCAAATGAAAACATTCTGCCAGAGAATATTTTTTAAAAAATGACTGAGAAGAAATCTGGGATATGTTTGATGCCAATTCTGCAAGAATGTTCCATCTTCAACAACAAAATGTTAAAGTTAGAAAATGAAGAGATTGTGAAACTGGAAACAATAGATAAAATAGAGCATATGGGTGCAACAATTGTTTTGTCAGAAAATTTGAAAACAAAATTGGATTCATTAGAGAAAAGTATTTATAAAACAGCTGGTTTAGAAAAGACTCTGAATGTGTGTTTAATTGTCGTATCATTTTGAGATGGAATTTAAATGTTGAAAGAGGTCTGGTAAATGGAGCAATGGGTTATGTTGTTGATTTTGTGAATTATAGAAATATAGATGGAATTGAATTTTTAAAAATAAAATTTGATGGTATTGAGCAAGTACAACAAATCAGTCGTTGTTCTGCTAGATTTTTACTTGTAAAAGACTTATATGTTTGCCGAAAACAGTTTCCTGTTTGTTTGGCATATGCAGTAACAATTCATAAATATCAAGGTTTAAGTGTAGATATTGCTTTGGTGAACATTGGAAGATCTGTGTTTAAAGAGGGTATGGCATATGTGGCATTATCCCGAGTCAGAACTTTATCAGGATTGTACTCGATTGAGTGTGATGAGACAAAGATTTGTGCAGATCTAGATTGTGTTAAAGAATACAATAGGTTAAGAAGAGAGTATGCTCCACATTTGCCTCAATATCCTCTGTTTGAAAAACGTGTGGTAGGCCGAAAAAGAAGAAATGAGAATAATTGCAGTGAGGTAGTAGCAAAAAGACAAAAAGTAGATGAAACTGTAATTCAAAACAGAAAGAAAAAGGATTGTGATGAAAATGTTGTTGGGTTTCAGTTTGAAAATAGTTCTGGTGTCAACTGCTATGCTAATGTAGTGGTTAATGTTGTTTTTTTTCTTCAAACTTTACAAGAACAGATTGTTGAAAATCGGGATCAAAGATTGTGTGGTTTATTGAATTCTGTGTTTGAGAAATGTAGCAGTGATAGAGCAAAAATAGAAAGTGTAACAGAAATTCTAAATATTTTAGATATGTGTTCTGGTCAAGATAAATTTTCACACAACATTCAGCAGGATTGTCAGGAATTTTTAATGTATATGTTTGGTGTTTTGGAAGATGAAGGTGTAGATGTAGGTAATCTTTTCAGCCTTTCTTATCAATGGCAGCATGACTGCCACAATTGTAGTTCATCAAGTAATACTAGAATAGACACTGAAAGATTTATATATTTGACTTTACCAGACTGTAAATCAGTGCCATTTAAAAATCTACTTAAAGCAGCAGATCACAATATGGTGTGTACCCAATGTAAGTGTCCAATGCTATCCACATTATTTATACAAAGTTATGGTCAGTATATCATTTTAGTTTTCCAACGATGTAGACCTGATGGAACTAAATTGACAACTTCTATCAAAAATGTTGTGGCTTCTCAGTTATCAATTTCAGGAAGAACCTTTACAACTGAAGGTATTATTTATCATGACGGTCCTTCGACAACATCAGGACATTATACATGCTACTTAAAATGTAAAAAAGGTTGGACTTACTGCAATGATTCTCATTTGACTTATAAACAACGTTTGCCTTATGACTTTAAAAATTCTTACCTAGTGTTTTTAAAACCAAAGTTTTAGTAAAGGGAATTGGCCTTTGAAGATGGGAATAGTTAATAAAAGTTAGTTAGTTAGTTAATCTAATGTTTAAAATTATTTATCTCATATAGGTACTGTAAGTGGATCTCATAGTAAAAAATACTCATATATCTGACACGATTTGGCCGTAAGGAAAGTGTAAGGTATGATGTTCTTAGATCTTTTTTCATAGGAAGTCGATGAAATGGAAGTTATAGAGAACAGCAGACTTTTTTTCCACCAAAAGGACCTTCACTATCTTCTATTTGGCCTCACGGAAAAGAAAGTGAATCAAAGATTAGTGTACATATATGAGTTGTAAGTTTTTATGTTTTTTTTAAACACAATCTTTTAGATTGTGTTTTTTTTCCCGCTGTTATATGATGAAAGTTTGAACTCACAAATTTAAGCGAAATTCAATATATTCTGAGATCCGTAAAAATAAATAATGTAACATATTGTAGAAGTTATTCTATAGTTTGCATTGTGTAATTTATATTGTATTCCCATTGTCTCACACTCATTTTCCTTTTTCCACCCTTATTTAGCTCTCTTTACTCATTTACACGGCCTTTTTTTAACTTTGTTTCATCGCTGTTCCTTTACTCCACTTCATTCACAACTCCTCAATCCAATTTGAACTGTCTGCATTTCCTCTCTCCCTTCCACCACTTTTCATGTTTCTCGCATTCTCTCAGTACCACTGCTTTAGTTTTCTTCCCCTCTCTTTCTTTCTTTTGCTCCTTTACTCTTTTTCCTTTCTCATCCATTGTTCTGCAGTTCACTCAGTCCTTCCCTTTGTTTTTCTGTGTACTTACTCTCTCACTCCTTTTTCCTCCATCGTTCTATATTAACCTCATTCCCTTCATCCCTTCACTCTGTGACTTCCCTTCACTCACTCTCAGTCATCTTCTATTCCTTTTTCCTATTAATAGTTCCTCATTTAGAATCCTCTCCTTTTCACTCATTTTCCTTTTACTTTCTTATCTTTCCTTATTTCGTTTTGGTATCTCGCATTCTTTTAGTATCTTACTTACCTTCAGTAATTTGTTCTCCTTCTATTTCTTTTTCCCTCTTTTTTGTCTTTCTATATTACTTTATTTCTGTTTTTTTATCCTTCACTCTTGCTTTATTTCTTAGTACACTTTTTTTTGATTTTTTACCTCTTGACCTGTTTCTTCTATTTTAAAATATATATTTTACTAATTATAACTTGTTTTTTCTTTTGAGTTTTACAGATACAAGTAAGTTTTCATTAATTATATGGTAAGTGTGTCTACAAAATGTAGTTTGTCATCACCCTTTGCTTTAACCTCACTACTTTTCTCACCCATTTACTTAACGGCGACTCCTGGCTCCAACCTGTGAGGTATAGCAGCATTTCATCTAGCGCATCAGCGCACCATTTCCAGCGCACCACTCGACTCTTCGCCGCACCCGCTCCGCGGGTGCCGCTTCACCTTGATTGCAAAGGACACCTTAATTGAGGAGCATTGTTTGCGGCGGTAAGGGGGCACCCAGTGTAAGGCTACAGCAGGGCTGCGAGCGTGCGGGGACGTCAATACCAAGAAGTCCCTGCAAGACCGACGGCTAGCTTCCGGTCCGCTCTCCCTGCTGGCCCGCCCCCCGCCCTTCTGAGGCTCTCAAAAAGGTGCTTCAGACCTGCAACGTGTGGGACACTCACCCATTTACTTAACGGCGACTCCTGGCTCCAACCTGTGAGGTATAGCAGCATTTCATCTAGCGCATCAGCGCACCATTTCCAGCGCACCACTCGACTCTTCGCCACACCCGCTCCGCGGGTGCCGCTTCACCTTGATTGCAAAGGACATCTTAATTGAGGAGCATTGTTTACGGCGGTAAGGCGGCACCGGGTGTGAGGCTACAGCGGGGCTGCGAGCGTGCGGGGAATTCAATACCCAGAAGTCCCTGCAAGACCGACGGCTAGCTTCCGGTCCGCTCTCCCTGCTGGCCCGCCCCTCACCCTCCACGCCCCCTATAATACAACCTCCGTTTCCCACAGCGCGGGACGCAGCCCGGGCGAGGCCGTTCGAGGACGGCAGAGGACGGCCCTGGCCCAGAACCCCTGCATTATCTTCTCCCAATCATACGCAAGGTAGGCGGCCCTGTGATTCTCTTCTTACTCTCCAGTATAGAGTGGCCGGCCACAAGATTTAATATCTACCCTTTGTGAGGGCTATTTTGTTGTACTTGGCTTCATAGTGCAGATGTCCACCATGCGAAATAGAACCAGAAGTAGCACCAAAAAAGCTATGCCGTGGCACAAGTGACTGGACCTATAGACCATTTTATTTCGCGGGTAAATGAAACCATCGACAAGAGCATTATCCTGTTGGAAAAAAGAGTTTCCTTGGACCTTATGAACGCTAAACGCTCGTCCTTGGGCTCTCTTGCAACTGCAAATTCTCCCTCCCAGCAAGCCTCAAACAATTGTTCCCTACCCCTACCCCTAACTGCTGCTGGCACGTTCACAGTCACATGCAGCAGTTTACAGAACAACAGATATAATGATGCACAAATTAAGACAGTTTATTCACAAACCCATGCTCTCAGTGAGACACATTTAATCACTCATACAGTCAGTCATGCACCTACTAAATCCTTCATCCAGACACTTATACATCCACTCATTCTTCAATATGTAAGACATATTTTAACTTTACAGAAACATACAGTCACTGAATGATGTCATCAGTGATGTCATCAGTGATGTCACTGACCATGTCATGAATGATGTAATATGTGATATCATCAGCACTGGATTGCGGGTGCGCGATATGTAGTTAGTGCAACTAACTATATATGCGAATTTCAATGGTTTTGTGTGAGTAAAATAAGGTTTTGTAAATGCTAATCCCTAACTATATATGGTCTATAACCTATGGTTTTTTCAGTGAATTTTTAAGGTTTTGTAAATGCTAATTCCTAACTATATATGGTCTATAACCTATGGTTTTTTCAGTGAATTTCAATGGTTTTTTAATAGCAAATATCAAAAGCTGTAAAACGTATTCTTATTTTAATGGAAAAATATATTTTATATTTTTTTAATATAATTTTTTTATGTATATATTTTCTTTTTTTTTTTTTTTTGTTTCGCTACCGGTCCGCGCACCGGGTAGCTTCCCGTTAGCTCAATTTGGTGCCGCGACCCGGTCCGCGAACCGGGAAACGTTCCGTTAGCGCACTTGCCGCACAAGAAAACAACATCGTGACGCGTCGCGTAAACGCGACGCATCGCGTTGCCGCGTAATGCGTCTTATGATGCGCTGCGCTAGCGCACCCGGAAGTGCTCCGGAGCGCTAACTGAGGCGCGAAGCGCAGCACCCCATGAAGCGCTCCGGGTGCGTAGCGGGACGCGTAACATAAGCATAACAGGTCATGTGACTTGTTCATAAAACTTTTTATTGGTTCATTTTACTTTTGGTTTCCTAATGATGTAAGGCTAGGTCATGTGACCTGAAAATAACACTTTTCATTGGTTTATTACATTTTTTTTCACAAATGATAAAAACCCCACCTTTTTTCCTCACTCTGACTTTCATTTTTATGAGAGAAAGACCTACTTTCAAAATTTTTAAAAATGGCAAGTGTTGTAGCTGCAGCTGCTGGAGCCACTCCACCACCACCACCACCACCAAAAAAGGATGGACCGCCTCCTCAGGTCCTCCTTAATCAAGAGGAGGAAGAAGAGGAAGAGGAGCAAGTGAGCAGGCTGTTTTTGCCGGAAGAACCAAGGAGGTCCCATGTGAAAGTAAATTACATCTGGCAATTCTTCACATATCCCCGGGGCCAAAAAAAAGTAAATGCCGGTTATGTCACATGTTTGATCTGTGACAAAGAACTATCCTGAGGAACAGATAAAAAGTACAGCTATGGGAATTACACCATGCATCGCCACATGGAGAGGTGGCACCCTATTAATTACAGTGCTGCACAGGTACGTGACCTACAGGAAAACCCCCCTCCTGTGGCCAGTACATCAGCTGAACAGGCAGTGACGGACCAGAGGCGAGGGAGACGGTCCCAAACATACAGATGAACTTCGGTAACCTGAAGCATACCTGTATTTTTTGCGGCAAATTAATTTCCTATGGGGAGAAAAGTATAACTCTCATCAACACAGCTTATGAAAATCATAAATGTACAAAACGGCCCCGAAAGTAAATTATCTTTTTTTTTGTTGCTCCCGTTGAGCCCTTTATAATGACTGTTTTTCGTTCCCCCCCAAAAAAAATCAAAAAAAATATAAAACCGTTCTTAAAATACAAAAAAAGTAAAAAAATGTTCATAAAAATAATAAAAAAAATTAAAACAACAAAAGCAATAAAAAAAATTCTTTTCAGAACTAACTCCCATTTATAAAAAAATTCTAGAATGTTTAGCACTCTGGCAACCTCATTTTTTTTAAATCTGCTTCCTGGTTCGCGCCCCGGTACGCGAACCGGAAGCGAAACAAAAAAAAAAATTCAAAAAAAAGGAAGAGTGAGTATAAGGGAAAAAGACAGAGAGAATAATGTTAAAAGAAAGACAGCTAGAGGGAGTAACACAGAGATACTGTATAATAGATAATTATACAAAGAAAAGTTGTAGGCGGGAAAAATTGGGAAAAAGAAAATAGAAAAGGAAGTGAAAGAAAAAAAGAGTGTAGAAGAATAATAAACAAGAGTTACTTGGAGAATGTGAATGAATCTTCAAATTAAAAAGAAACAGAGTAAAGGATGTGGAATAAGAAGTAGGGATGGAACCGGACTAAAACAACAACCCTGAGGGAAGGTGTTAAAAAAAAGAGAGTGTTAGTAAATAGAATTAAAACAAGGTGTATCATAGTGAATAAGATAAAAACATGTGGAATGACAGAGAGAAAAAACAGAAAGAAGAAAAGAAGAAGTGATAGAAAAAGAATAATTGAAACAGCAAAGAAATGAAAATAAGATACTGTGCATGAACTACAGAGAGAAAGCATAAAGAACAACTTGTAAAAGAGTGAAGAGACAGTGACAGTTTGCGTTAGAGAAACGGACTGAGTGAAATGGAGTGAGGAACTGTGAGAACAGAGGGACTGAGAAAAGGAGTGGAAGGAGTAGAATAAGTAAGTAATAGAACAGGAATGAGGGAAGTAGCAAAGGCAGGAAACTGAGGGTTAAAGAAACGAAGCAGTGGAACTAATAAAAGTTAAATGTGATAGAGATGTAACGGAAAGAGTACTAAACACTTACCTTATAATTGCTGTTAACTTAGTCACTTGTTATTTTTATACTTTCAATCTGTGAAACAAAGAACAAAAATTTAAAAATTGATAGAAGGTAGTAAAAGATGAGTGAGCATGAGACAAGATGAGTACATATTAAAAATCACAATTCAAAGTACAGAATTAATTATACATATTAAATGGTTTATTTTTGATGTTCTCAGAATATATCCAATTTCACTAAAAACAGTGAGTTGAAGGTATTCATCATATAACAGCGGGGAAAAAAAAACACAATCAAAATGATTGTGTTTAAAAAACCCATATAATATAACCAAACAGAAATCAGAACTCCTCAAAAGTAACTTACTTTCCATGACATCAAAGGATGTCCTATGAACAGCTTATACTCTGTTGTGCTGATATTATTTTCTGCCCGCCACCTTCTGAAAGATAAGCGCCATCGTTTTAACAAAAATGTGACATACAAAGCAATTTAAAACAGCACACTAAATTATATCAACACCTAGAATCATTATAGTCCAGTTACCTACCCTAAATTCTCACTTCCGAAAACAAGTCAAAAGGCAACATTGCTTCATAGTTAAATGGTAATCATTGCCGAAAGACCAGCCTATTTTTACATTTCAAATAAGCTGTGTAATATCCTGATGTTGTCAAAGAACCATCATATCATATAATAGCTGCAGTTACAAATGTTCTTCCTGAAATCGACAACTGAGTAGCCAAAACATTTTTAATTAGACTTGACAACTTATTTACATCCGGTTTATATAGTTGGAATTGTAAAATGACATTTCAGCCATAATTTTCTATAACTAATGTGGACAGCATTGCAGACTTACATTACCTCTACTCCTTGTTTTGATCTGCTGCTTGAATTAGCTTATTAAAACAAACAGTTTTCGCTCTGTACTACACTTATCCACAAGGTTATATAGTGTAGGAGCCATTAGAACCTCTTGAAATTCCTCAGAACAAATCCCGAGATTCCTTCCCTAAAATTTTGGTTGTAAGAACACCAGGTAAGAATTTTTAAGGTGAAAAGGCAATCTTTTTTTGAAAGTTAAAACAGAATCATTGCAGAATGACCAGCCGTTTACAGACTTCAAATAAGTTGTGTAATGTCCTGATGTTGTTGAAGGACCCTCATGATATATAATTGCTGCAGTTAGAAAAGTCCTTCCTGATATTAACAACTGAGAAGCCACAACATTTTTAATTAAAGTTGTCAATTTTGTTCTATCAGGCCTACATCGTTGGAACATTAAAATGACATACTGGCCATATCTTCGTATAAATAATGTGGACAGCATTGCAGACTTACATTGGCTACACTCCATGTTTTGATCGGCTGCTTTTACTAGCTTATTAAAGGATACTGATTTACTGTCTGGCAAAGTTAAATATATAAATCTTTCTGAGTCTACACTAGTAGTACTTGATAACGTACAATTCTCGCAGTCATGCTGCCATTGATAAGAAAGGCCAAACAGATGATCTACATCTATACCTTCATCTTGCAATACATTAAGCATATACATTAACAACTCCTGACAATCTTGCTGAATATTTTGAGAGAATTGTGTTTGACCTGAACATTTGTCTAACAGATTTCGAATTTCAGACACACCTTCTACTCTTGTTCTATCAGTGCTACATTTCTCTAACACAGAATTCAACAAACAGCAAAAACTTTGATCCGAATTGATCACAATCTATTCTTTTAAAGTTTCTAGAGAAAAGACAACATTAACCACTACATTAGCATAGCAGTTGACACCAGAACTATTTTCAAATTGAAAACCAACAACATCTTCAACAGAATTCATTTTCTTCATGCTTACAATTTTGGGTTCATCGACTTTTGGTCTTTTTGCTACAACCTCCCTACTATTAGTGATATTTCTTCGTTTCCGGCCTACCACACGTTTCTCAAACAAAGGATATTGAGGCAAATGTGGCGCATACTCTCTTCTTAACCTATTGTATTCCTTAACACAATCTAGATCCGCACAAATGTTTGTGACATCACACTCAATCAAGTACAAACCCGATAAAGTTCTGAGTCGTGACAATGCTACATAAGCCATACCCTCTTTGAACACAAAACTGCCAATATTCACCAAAGCACTGTCTACACTTAAACCTTGTGATTTATGGATTGTCACCGCATATGCCAAGCAAACAGGAAATTGCTTATGGCGAACATATAAGTCTTTTACAAGCAAAAACCTAGCTGTGCAACGACCAATTAGCTGTACTTCCTCAATGCCATCAAATTTAATTTTTAAAAATTCAATTCCATCTCTATTTCTGTATTTCTCAAAATCAACAACATTACCCATTGATCCATTTACCAGACCTCTTTCAACATGTAAATTCCTTCTCAAAATGATACGGCAATTTAAGCACACATTCAGAGTCTTTTCAAAACCAGCAGTTTTAGATATAGTCTTCTCTAATGAATCCAATTTAGATTTCAAATTCTCAGACAAAATAATTGTTGCACCCATATGCTCTATTCTGTCAATAGCTTCCAGTTTCACAATCTCTGGTTTTCTAAATTCAACATTTTGTTGTTGAAGATGGAACATTCTGCAAGAGTTGGCATCAAACATATTCCAGATTTCTTCTCAGTAATTTTCTGAAAAATATTCTCTGGCAGAACGTCTTCTTCTGGATACAAATTTGACAGTAATCGTGCATGTAAAGCTTCTTTCCCACGCTCAGTCACTTTCCCGATTCTAACATCTTGTAGAATATTCTTGTAATCTTCATCCTTCGCCTGACGCATATTTTCACGCAGCTCAGCATAATTGAAGTTTAACCATATGTTAACGTTGCCAATGCTCCCTAGGCACTTCCTGGTATCTTCATGCGTAAGCAGTTTAAAAACTGGTTGTCCTTTCACTGGTGTCAGCTGCAGAAGATCACCAAAAACAATGATGTGTTGCCACCAAATAACACATCATACTCTGTTTTAAGAACTTCCTGCATTCTCAAATGCACAAAGGCAAGCATGAAATTGGAAACCATGCTTACGTCGTCAATGATAAGAAGTTTCATCTTCTTCAGGACTCTAGATACTTCACAACAAGCATCTCCAGATAACTTGTGGTATTGTAATTTGTTATCATGCTCCACTGGCAGCATCAGTAGCCGATGCAAAGTAATACCTTTAATGTTATGTGCTGCCAGTCCAGTTGGAGCGGTGACAACACAAGACAGCGATTACTCAGTCCTTTTCTGCAGATAACATGAAATTGCTTTAATGAGGAAACTTTTTCCAGTTCCTGGTTCTCCACTCACGTACAGTCGGACGGGCTTCAACGACGTACATGAGCACTCTTTCTTCTCATGACTTAATCCATGATCAATTTGGCTGGTAACTTCGTCATATATTTTCCTCTGCTCAACGTTGAGTTGTCTGCCCAAATCTTCTAAGTTAACTGCATCCTCCTGAGCATGTGTTATGGCTCTTTCCACTTCAATCATGGCAGTGGCAGCTACATTTTCGATAACTGGTCCTCCTAGTGGATCCTGACTCAATGAAACAGAACTCTGACTGTCCTGAGAACTGTCTCTAGCAATCTCGGCTGCAATTGTTGCTTCCTGCTCGATTTCTGCATTCAACATTTCTAGATATTTTGGAAAAACAGGACATTCTATGGACTCCTTGGCTGCATTGAAAGAGTCTTCGTAACAGAGGAAATCTCCAGCAGTTCCTCTTCTGAACGCCAAGGCTTGAAAAGTTGCAAAAGAGCTAAATAGAAAAACTCTTTTCTTTCTGGAGATTCGCAATCCAATTTTCGATGATTTACCAATAGACATTTTCTTTGCTTGACCAGACATCCCTCACTTCCAATTACAGCATACACTCCTTTATCAATATCTTCTTTGATGTTCCTCTTGAAAATGTAATTTTGTAGAACCCATACAGACAAACATTCTCCAGGTGACTGCTTCTATTTGGATAATATGTATCCAACATGTTGGTCTTCAAAATATCTGTACTGCTTGGCTCCTTCTCCGTCAAATACTCAATTTCCCGTACAGGTTTCAGAACTCGATTACGCGTGGCAGCAAGACCAAGACTTGCCCAAATGATACTCCTAGATTTGGCATAGAGACTTGCTGAAGATAACCGGTCAGAACATTTGTAAGCTCCGATTTCTCGATGTGACAACATCTTCAGACTGAAACTGTACAACTTCTTACTGAGGCTCTTTTCATGGGAAATGTCCTCCCACATATCCTTGAGTTCTGTCTTTTCTTTTTTTGTGATGTAAGACGTCACATACCTAGCCACAGCCATACAGTTGTCAGCCACAAACTGTATATCCATGTTAGCATTCCACATGGACAAAATCACTGGGTTGTAGTCGTTGATGTTCTTGGACTCTTCGTTTCTTTTCAAATTGTATGTATTTTTGGGTGATTTCCTCGTCACATTATGTCGCAGCGAAGACATCAAATTGTTCACTCTTCCTTTAGATATCACCGATCGTGGAAATCCAAAACGACATTTTGTATAGTACTTGTTCTTGTTTCTGAATTTACGACGACAGTACTTTCCACAACGATGGCTTTGAAACCGTAAAAGTTGTTCTCTTAGACTTTTGTCTTCCTTTGTCTTTGGAACAGCACATGTAGAATACTGTTCTATGAAATTCATCACTAAGTCATCCGGATCTGTTCCAAATTTGGATACATCTTTGATCCATAGCAGCATATGTATATGAGGAGCACCTCTTGCTTGATACTCCTTTCTCCAGAAGAAATCCAACACCTCTCCAAGAGGTGGATTTTTCTTGTTCGTGATGAAAGACATCATAGCTTCGAATCTATGATTGAAGTACCTGCATACATTCACTGGATCCAAAGAGCACAGTTCTCCGGGTGTCTTGAATTCAATATTTTCAATGTTTCCATTTGCCTCTCGTAGAAATTCAAGTAAGTCTTCCCAGCCATACTCAGCACAGCTGAGAGTGAGGAACCATGTGGGAGTTCCTAAGTTCCTCAGCATACATTTTAAGTCACCATGACGACGGTACCAATACTCATTAGTACCACGCTGACATGCCATTAGATTAATCAGGTGAGAATCCAAAATACTGTCTTGCACATTGACTTTATCCATAAAGTCCCTTGCTGAGATATTTCGCAGTTGTACACCACTTTTCAGGATGTGGTTCACTGCATAAGACAGTCCAGACAGATCACTTTCAAACAGTAGATGAAACAAATAGGGAATGCATTGACGAAACCTAGGATCTTCTGCATACAATCGTAAAGTCCGGTATTCAGAAGCAGGAATTTGATCGGGTCGCTCATCATATCGTCCTCCTCGACCTGTGGGAAATAACTGTGGAAAACACCGAGCTTCCAAACTTTCCTCCCAAACACTAATGGGACTCCCTTTGGCTTGTTTCATTTGAAACAACTCAATAGCATTCCCCATGACTTCCTTGGAATGCAAAGGATGAACACTATAATGTTCATATATTTCTTCATTTTTAGAGGCTTCTACTTTCTCAATTTGTCCAGCACACAATTCGCTGTCTTCTTCTTCACTTACTTCCTCTTCTGCAACACATACATTCTTGTAATACTCATTGTTTTTTTATCAAATACAATGTTGCCTTTTTGATTTTCCTAACATCCACTAAATCTTGCCAGATTTTCTTGCTCTTTGTCGGAGCCCCATTAACTAGGATAACCAGAGGTTCCTCTTCCACTTTCTCTACTCCAATTGTATTAATGTTTTTCTTCAAATCTAAAGGCAAATAAACAACTCTTCCCTTTAATCCTCTCTGTAAATCTGATGGAGGCAATTTCCCTGTCTTTGGCTCCATTCGTACAATAGCCTGAAAGGGATGCACACTTTGAATCAAAATAGATTCATAAGTATTTAAATCCTTCAATTCAGAAGGAATGTTAACCAATTCCAGATTATTATGAACCGCTCTAGCAGGCATCCGGTTTTGTTTAATTTGTTAAAACAATAAGTACACATACGTTGGTCCGATCCCAAATCAAAACAATTTTCTACCATCAAGTATGTGGCAAAATCCTTCCATTCACTATTGTTTTCCATTTAACTTTTTGCATATAAATCCACTAACTTAGTCTGATTCTTATAATAAGTCAGTCAACAACACACACAAGTGAAATTAGGCCTCTCACTTGATTTCACCTGAAAGATGGAAATTTCCTTGTGAAACTTATCTATATTAGAAATCTGTACACTCTCTTCCACATTACCTTCTTCTACTGGGTCAATTTCAACATTGTTCTCTTTACTAGCAAAGTAACAGAACTCATTTTGTTCACAAATATTCTTCACATGTAGTTCTGAACCATGCAAAAGAGCACTGCTCAATTGTTTAAGCATAATTGCTGGACTCTTAGCATAATACAACATTCTCACTAATTTCCTCACTTTATTATGATGCACTGCTAGCATCCTGAAATGATGAAAAACACTCTGGCATACTCTTCTGCAAAAACAAGCCAGTGAATGCCCATGCAAACCTGTTACTTCTCTCACTCTGCAAGGATCTAGTTCTTGCAACAACTTCATTTTCTGTTTTAAACTTTTCTTATTAAATTTACGAACAAAATCACAAAGCAAATTGATGGAATCCTGTCGCACACTACAAACACTACTACACTTCCAGGTGTACACTGGACCCTTAGGACGTCTTCCTAAAACCTCATCACCTAACACCTCTTCTGCATCTGCAGACACAAGTTTTTCTTTTTCAACCGGACAACCATCTTTCACCTCATATGCTCGACCACTGGTGTCAACTGCATGCACCAAATCATTGTCCTGGAAGTCACTTTCCTCATTGAAAAATGCCTCACAACTTGAACTATGCATCCATTCTCCTGAGAAAACTTCACAAAAATTACTACGATTAACTACTCTCTTCCATCTACTATTTGATTTGAAATCATAAATTTCCTTGTTTAGTTTCCTAATTCTATTGATTACCAAAATAAATAACTTTTGCTTAATTTCGAAAGCCTGATCAATAATTTTCTCTACATTTTTCTTTTTCTTATAAAATGCCACTTTCTGTTGGCCTTTCTTTATACTTTTTAACAAATTGACAATTATCCTGTTGCGGAACATTCGTCTACGAATGTCCCTGAACTGATTTTCCCTTCTACTGCCATGCACAGAGTTATCTTCTGCTCTAGCAGAAACTTTTTTGATGGGCCTTTCCTTTTCCTTTAAATTGTCTCTCTTCTTCTGCACTAAAACATGTTCTGTAGTGGTATTTTTTTGTCTGCAAATTCTTTTTAAAAATGATTTCATTTTCTTACCCGGAGCTTTTTTGGCGACTTGAAACGATTTTATAGTAGAGGACTGCTGCAAATGTTTACCAAGGTGGAGTGTAAGTCGCTTTGCTTCTTTTTGTTTCCTCTGCCTTGAGGGCATTTTTGAATTTTTCAAAAGATCTTCAGTTAAATCTGTGGAAACATTTTTAAAAAATTGTTATTAACCACTATTACCAAACAGTAAACCAATAACAGTAGGCAAAAAATTAACACACTAGTTGTCAATTCTACCTACAGTAATTTAACAACATAGACAAAATTAAAAATCTCAAATAGTATCTCATTGAGCAGATATAGTCTAGCATATCCAAGAGTACGCAGAAGGTGAGGACTGTATGCAGCAGTGCAATGTACATAATTCACCTCCTTTGACAATTACAGAAGCCTCAGCATATCCATGCCCCCTAAACAGTCCTAAATGTATATCATTATTATCATAGTGACTATGAAACTCTAGCAGTACATATTGTGAAACCTAAATGACTTCAAGAAACGAGTTTTTAAACCGACAAACAAGCAAATTTTTCTCCCATATTCATGTTGGGAAGTGAAATATTTATTTAAAAAATCAGACACCATGTTGTCCTTCTCATAAATGTAAAAAGTATTTCTTTTTTTAAAAAAACGATTTTCTGGTCATAATTTGAAAACACAGCACAGCTCCTATGTACAAGCACACCCTAGCTGGCTTCCCTATTTTCTCCAAAAAGCATACTAATCTCTTTCTAAATTAAAGGAATCTTTTCTCACCTTAGCACGATTTTTAAACACAACATGTAAGCAAATTAGTCTCCCAGATTCATGGGAGAAGTAACTTAAAATTGTCTAGCACACATAGGGGCGTATTTACATGGCGCATGCACCAGGGGAAAATGACTTAAATTTGCAAAGCACTCATGAGGGTGTATTTACAAGGACCTTGCACCACCTTTAAAGTCACTTTTAAAATGGGGAAAATGACGTGAATGTGGCTCATAAGCCTTGTAAATATGCCCCCATGTTGACTATGTAACTCTTGCAGAACATATTGTGAAACCTAAATGACTTCAAGAAACGAGTTTTTAAACCAGCAAACAAGCAAATTATTCTCCCATATTCATGGTGGGAAGGGAAATATTTTTTTTTTAAAGCAGACACCATGTTGTCCTTCTCATAAATGTAAAAAGCATTTCTTTTTTTTAAAAAAACGACTTTCTGGTCATAATTTGGAAACACAGCACAGCTCCTACGTACAAGCACACCCTGTCAGTACTAATACTTCACATTATCTATAATTATAATTTGTCAAATAAGCAAAATCTTTTTGGAAAAGATAATGAAAACACTTGACACAAAACAACATTTTAAATGCACAGCTGGCTTCCTTATTTTCTCCATAAACTATACTAGTCTCTATCTAAATTAAATGAATTGTTTCTCACCTTAGCAAATGCTTTTTGAATTTCAAAACAGTCTCAGACACACACCAATTTTTCTTTAGCAGAGCAAAGGGTATGCACTCCAGAGGCTGCAACCAACAAAGGCACAGACATGCTGTATTTCATCACACATATCTCTCATGTCACCCAATCAAAACTCTTCCCTCACTTTTTTCAAATCAACAGCCTTCCCCCCTCTGCCCTTTCTGCCCTTTTTCCATAGCAACTACCTCCTGAAAGACCCCTCATGTTTACAAGTTCACACAACAATGTTTCAAATGAACTCTGAACTCTCAGTACACCTGCTAATCCACTGCAATGTTTCTTAAAATCATTATTTCTTAACCATTCAAATTACATCTTTCAAAGAACACATCCATGCACCCTAACTTTCTGTTTTCAGAAATGGAAATCCACCAATCACTGCTAGTGAATCATTAGCACTGAAACTCCACAGTTTTTTTTCTTTACAAACTCCTACTATTTCAACTGCCATTTCATTCCAACACTTCATCTGACTGCAGCAGAACCTCCTCACCATGTTTTCTGTCTGGATTCGTGGACATAGCTACATCCCCTGGGCTCACAGGTATGCTGATAACAGAAATTTACACAACCTCAATTTACAAAATGTGGAAATCAAATGGATTGGCCAGAGAGTATTGAGATGTCACCAATTGATACCATTGGTGAAAACCTTTTTACATTTGCCAAACCCTGACCTCATAATAGTGCACTGTGGAGGAAATGATTTGGGCACTTTGACTGGGGTAGGTCTGGAAATGCTTTTAAAGGACACCTTTAAGCAATTGATGGCACTTTTTCCTCAAACTGCCTTGGTATATTCCAATATATGCCAAAGACAGAAATGGAGGTGGTCCAATCAATTTTGTCCACAAATTGAGAAAGCGAGGAAGCATGTAAATAAGTCTGTTTCAGCTTATATGAGAGACCATGGAATGGGCTCCATCTACAACAATAACTTGCGTTACTACATGCAAGATATCTACAGAGGAGATGGTGTGCACTTCTCAAATGAGGGAAACAGAGTTTTCATACAAAATTTAAGACTGTGTATTGGTACCTACTTATAAGTACCTAGAACTTACACAGAACCGAAATGCTCTTTTCAGTGCTACCTTAACTATAATTACTCTTTTTAAATTTCGAATGTACCTTTTTTCACTAATTTTCACTTATGTTCGCTTCCCGGTTCGCTACCCGGTTCGCGTACCGGCAGCTAACCGCGCGAAAAATTCAATTTTTTTTCCCAACATATATGAGCCTCCTCAGCTACCCTCAGAAAACCTAGGGGGTCAGGATGCGTCTCTCGTGCCCCCTTATACCCATTTCCCACATTGTTTTTCATCCATCTTGCGATTAAATTCGATCGAAACACAAAATGGCGAACTCCCGTTACGCTACCGGTGAGCTACCCAGTTCGCCTACCGGGTAGCGCTTCTACCGCGAAAAATTGAATTTTTTATTTATTTATTTTTTGCCCCACGGGACCCTTTAATAGCCCCCACATCATTCCTAGGGGGTCAGGAGAGGTCTACCTTGCCCCCTTTCATTAATTTCCCCCTTCGTTTTTCTCCACCTCTTGTCTCCCGATCCTACCGAGAGACAAGATGGCGGCCGTTCCGGACTGTTTAGAATGTTGACAGACACCAGAGAGCCAATCAGCTTCACTTCGCGAAGTTCCGTTACGCTTCAGGTACGCGAACCGGGGCGCTAACCGGAGCGCTGTCACAGATATATCTGTTTTTTAAAACGTTAATTTCTCAAAATCCACTGGAGCACTGGAGCACATATATTAAGACATAGCAAAGGCACGTCGGGCAAACCATATCTACAATTTTGCCAAGTTTCGTGTAAATCCATTCAGCCGTTCGAGCTAAAAGTGATTCCAACCGCCCTATGGAAAAATTAATGGGAAAACGCGTTTTGGGACCCCCTTTTTTCTCGGCCCCCCCTTGACGAAACCCCCCCAAATTTTGAGGGGCTGCTCAGACACAAAATGTGCCATTTTCCTGAAAATTTCAGCCAATTCCGTCCACAAACGCCAAAGTTATTCGACATAGAATTTCCAGAAATCCCATAGGAAAAAAATCCTAACTATATATACCTAGGTAGGTAATATATATATATATATATATATATATATATATATATATATATATATATATATATATATATATATATATATATATATATATATATATATATATATATATATATATATATATATATATATATATATATATATATTACCTACTGGCGATAGCCAGTAGGTATATAGAGTTAGGATTTTTTCTCTATGGAACTTTTGAAAATTCTATGCCTAATAACTTTAGCGTTTGTGGACGGAATTGGCTGAAATTTTCAGGAAAATGGCACATCTCCTGGAAATTTGGGGGGGTTCGTCAAGGGGGGGCCGAGAAAAAAGGGGGGTCCCAAAACGCGTTTTTCCCATGTTAATTTCCATAGGGCGGTTGGCCTCACTTTTAGCCCGAACGGCTGAATGGATTTCCACGAAACTTGGCAAAATTGTAGGGACTGTTAGCCCGATGTGCCTTTGCTAGGTCTCAATATATGTTCTTCAGTGAATTTTGAGAAATTAACGTTTAAGACAAGATATATATCTGTAACAGCGCTCCGGGCAGCGCTCCGGTTCGCGAACTTTTCGCGTATCGGAACTTTGCGAAGCGAAGCTGATTGGCTCTCCGGTGTCTGTCAACATTCTAAACAGTCCGGAGCGGCCGCCATCTTGTCTCTCGGTAGGATCGAGAGACAAGAGGAGGCCAAAACAAAGGGGGAAATGAAGGAAAGGGGGCAAGGTAGACCCCTTCTGACCCCCTAGGATTGATGAGGGGGATATTATAGAGCCACGCCGGGCCCAAAAAAAAAAAAAAATTCCGATTTTTTCGCCGAAGAGACGCGTCTTGGTACGCGAACCGGGCAGCTAACCGGGCAGCTAACCGGGAAGCTAACCGGCAGTGTAACGGGAGTCTAAGGAGTAGCTGATTGGCTGTCAACATTGTAAACAGTCCGGAGCGGCCGCCATCTTGTCTCTCGGTAGGATCGAGAGACAAGAGGAGGCCAAAACAAAGGGGGAAATGAAGGAAAGGGGGCAAGGTAGACCCCTTCTGACCCCCTAGGATTGATGAGGGGGATATTATAGAGCCACGCCGGGCCCAAAAAAAAAAAAAAAAATCCGATTTTTTCGCCGTAGAGACGCGTCTTGGTACGCGAATTGGGCAGCTAACCGGGCAGCTAACCGATAAGCTACCCGGCAGTGTAACGGGAGTCTGAGGAGAAGCTGATTGGCTGTTATCATTGTAAACAGTCTGGAGCGGCCGCCATCTTGTCTCTCTGTGGGATCGAGAGACAAGAGGTGGAAAAAAAAAAAGGTGTAAATGAATGAAAGGGGTAAGGCAGACCGCTCCTGAACCCCTAGGATTGATGAGGGGGCTATTAAAGTTCCCTGGGGGGTGAAAAAAAAAATTGCGATTTTTCGCGGTAAAGGTGCTTCCTGGTACGTTAACCGGGCAGCTAACCGGCAGCGTAACGGGAGTCCGACATATTGTGTTTTTTGAACGTTTGTGATATGTGCACGTGTGGATTTTGTCTAATTAAGGTTAAAAAAATATATATATATCTTTAAGCGTGTTCTGGCGCGCTTACGTTTTGGGTTTGGTTTGCGCTGCAGAGATGATACGTCACGGTTATGCGATGCATCATGAGGCGTCTCACGGGCTACGTGATACGTCACTTAATAAAGAATATATTTTACAGCTATAGATATTAGCTTTTAAAAAACCAATGAAATTCACAGAAAAAACCATAGGTTATAGACCATATATAGTTAGGAATTTGCATTTACAAAACCTTGAAAATTCACTGAAAAAACCATAGGTTATAGACCATATATAGTTAGGGATTAGCATTTAAAAAACCTTATTTTATTTGCACAAAACCATTGAAATTCCATATATAGTTAGTTGCACTAACTATATATCGCGGACCCGCAATCCACTGCTAATGATGTCACATATTACATCATTCATGACATGGTCAGTGACATCACTGATGACATCACTGATGACATCTCAAATGACATCACTGATGACATCACTGATGACATCTCAAATGACATCACTGATGACATCACTGACATCTCATTTGACATTACTGATTACATCACTAATGATATCATTTATGTGATAATACATCTTCAGACTCTAATATAACCTTAGATACACTCAGTGTAAACAGGCACTCACAGACTGTCACACATCCATGGAGTTACTCACACACCTAGTCAGTCATGCAAAGAATCAATCACATCTCCATTTCCTCAACTATACAGTTATACACACCTTACTTATTCAAACATATACTAACACATATTTACTCTCTTATACAATCCTTGATACAAGTTCACAATGATTCATACAGCCACTCTCACATTCACTGGCTCTTATGTTTAGTTATTTATATATGTCAACTCTCACATGGAGTGTGTTTTACATATGTACTTACTTTGACATGTAGCACTGAGATATCCATTCACTCACCAATATACTCATGCACACAGTCAACTGTCCATACAGCTGTTTCTACATGCACTTTTGAACCCATACACCTAGGGAATCAACTGCTCACACATCTATGCACAGAGTTATACACCTCCCAGCCACCCACACACATACTCAGTCTCCCATACAAATACTTGGGCAACCATTCAATAACCCATATAGTTACTGATATAGCTACTGATTTAAACATGCAGCAGTTTACAGAACAACATAAATAATGATTGCCAAATTAAGACACTTTAATCACTAACCCATGCACTCAGTGAGACACATTTAATCATTCTCTCATACAGTCAGTCATGCACCTACTAAATCCTTCATCCAGACACTTATACATCCACTCATTCTTCAATATGTAAGACATATTTTAACTTTACAGAAACATACAGTCACTGGGTGTTGTCATCAGTGATGTCATCAGTGATGTCATCAGTGATGTCATTTGAGATGTCATCAGTGATGTCATCAGTGATGTCACTGACCATGTCATGAATGATGTAATATGTGACATCATTAGCAGTGGATTGCGGGTCCGCGATATATAGTTAGTGCAACTAACTATATATGGAATTTCAATGGTTTTGTGCAAATAAAATAAGGTTTTTTAAATGCTAATCCCTAACTATATATGGTCTATAACCTATGGTTTTTTCAGTGAATTTTCAAGGTTTTGTAAATGCAAATTCCTAACTATATATGGTCTATAACCTATGGTTTTTTCTGTGAATATATATAAATATATATATATATATATATATATATATATATATATATATATATATATATATATATATATATATATATATATATTTTTATTTTTTATTTTATCCTAGCTAATTCAATCTCGAACGAATGAGGATGAAATTGTATAATATACTTGATGAATTTAATGAAATGACATGTGCACATGAATAATGAAATGTTTGTTGCTGTCAATGTTTTTAATTTTGCACCTGAGCACTTTATATTCGCTATTTTAACCATTATAAGATATGTGTAACACTACACTACAAAATGGCCGCCACTTTCACTTTGATTTACCTTCGTCTATGTTTATGAAATTGAAAGGCTGTGTGGGGTTAAAATGGTGATCATTCTTTTGCACAAACTGACACTGACAAAGCTTTTTAGCGAAACGCGTCTGTCAAGGGTGAAGGGGTTTGAAATAAATAATTTTACATCTGGATACCCGTGTGCTTGCTGTTTATCGACCGGACGGGTTGATTTGTGCTGATATATATATATATATATATATATATATATATATATATATATATATATATATATATATATATATATATATACATATATATATATATATATATATATTACCTATTGGCGGTCGCCAGTAGGTAGTTATAGTTCGGATTGGCTACCATAGGAAATTCCGAACATTCTATTGGGAATAACTTTGGCACCGATTGAGGGATCTGCCTGTAATTTTCCTTAAAATGGTCTCGCTGCGCTCCGCTCCTTCCCTGGAAGTTTCGGGGGGATTCGTGAAGTGGGGGCTGAGAAAAAAGGGGGGTCCCAAAACATGTTTTCTCAATGTTAATTTCCATAGGATGGTCTGACAAGTCTACAGCCCGAACTGCTGAATTACGCCAAACTTGGCAAAATTGTAGGGACTGGTACGCAGATGTGCCTTTGCTATGTTTGGTGACAATTGCTCCAGTGTTTTTTTATGAAAATTAAGTTAAGAAACACATATATATCTATAGGCGCACTGCGGGCGCTCACCGGTGCGCGTACCGGGGAGCGAACCTGGCGCGCTACGGGAGTGCGCGAGCGAAAGCTGATTGTCTGTCGGGTGTCTGTCAACATTCTAAACAGTCCGGAGAGTCCGCCATCTTGTGTCTCAGTAGAATCGAGACACAAGAGGTGAAAAAAGAAAGGGGGATATAATTAAAAGAGGGCAGAGTAGACCCTCCCTGACCACTTAGGTTTTCTGAGGGGAGCCTAGAAGGACCTTGAAGGGCTAAAAAACTTTTTTTTTTTATTTCGCAGGGGTAAGCGCTGGCGGCGCTCCCCGGTACGCTCTCCGGTACGCGCACCGTGAGTGCACCACAGGGAAAAACAGTGTAAAAAAATAGAGTAAAAAAAAATGTTGAGTGATTAGAGGAAAGTGATGCATTGCTGGAGTGTGTCATAAAAATTATGTAACTCCAGCAATGCATCCTTTCACATGGGGCCAGTCCCATGTGAAAGGGCCTGCGTCAGTCTTACAGCTGCTGTTAAGCAGGTGCAAGATTTGGACGCAACAGCGTCATAAAAGTGACGCAGTGATATCTCTTAGATTTCACTGCTTCACCTCTACGACCCTTTCTTGCGTCAATACACCCCTTTCGTATACATTACACCTGAAGAAGGTATAATGTGGCGCAGGGGTTTACAAAGTGACACATTTACCTAGATGCGTCACTTTGTAAATATGACTCAATAAGGTGCATTTTTTACAGCACTGGTGCGTCACAAAAAGTGACGTACCGGTGGCGTAAAAGTGATGCATGGCCTCATAAATGAGGCCTTCAGTCTTCTACTCCTGCGTCTTATTAAATATATGACGCATTATGTCGCAAGTACTTACAGATACGTCAGTATTTCAGACGTATCTGTAAGCGCAAATGTGATGCATTGCTGGAGTGTGTCACAAAAATGATGCAACTCCAGCAATGCATCCTTTCACATGGGGCCAGGCCCATGGGAAAGGCCCTGTGTCAGTCTGACAGCTGCTGTTAAGCAGGTGCAAGATTTGGACGCAACAGCGTCATAAAAGTGACGCAGTGATATCTCTTAGATTTCACTGCGTCACCTCTACGACCCTTTCTTGCGTCAATACACCCCTTTTGTATACATTACACCTGACGTAGGTATAATGTGGCGCAGGGGTTTACAAAGTGACGCATCTACCTAGATGCGTCACTTTGTAAATATGACTCAAAAAGGTGCATTTTTTACAGCACTGGCGCGTCACAAAAAGTGACGTACCGGTGGCGTAAAAGTGACGCATGGCCTCATAAATGAGGCCTTCAGTCTTCTACTCATGCGTCATATTAAATATATGACGCATTATGTCGCAAGTACTTACAGATACGTCAGTATTTCAGACGTATCTGTAAGCGCAAAAGTGATGCATTGCTGGAGTGTGTCACAAAAATGATGCAACTCCAGCAATGCATCCTTTCACATGGGGCCAGGCCCATGTGAAAGGGCCTGCATCAGTCTTACGCCTGCTGTGATACAGGCGCAAGATTTGGACCCAACAGCGTCATAAAAGTGACGCAGTGATATCTCTTAGATTTCACTGTGTCACCTCTACGACCCTTTCTTGCGTCAATACACCCTTTTTGTATACATTACACCTGACGTAGGTATAATGTGGCGCAGGGGTTTACAAAGTGACGCATCTTCCTAGATGCGTCACTTTGTAAGTATGACTCAATAAGGTGCATTTTTTACAGCACTGGTGCGTCACAAAAAGTGACGTACCGGTGGCGTAAAAGTGACGCATGGCCTCATAAATGAGGCCTTCAGTCTTCTACTCTTATTTTTTCTTTCACTTTCTCTGTTTCTTCACTGCCTTACTTACCTGGTCTCACACTTACTTGTCTTTATCCAGTCTGTATCTCCACTTTTTCCAAAACATCACTGCTATTTTCTTACCCTTCCACACCCCCGTTCCTTTACTAAATTTTCTTCGCATATCCACATTCCCCATGTTCACTCTCCTTCTCCTCACTCTCCTTCCCCACACTTACCTTCTTTCACTCCCCCTACTTCACTTCCCTTCTCCTCTCGTCTTTCTGTGCTTTCTTACTCATTTTCCTCTCCTTTATCAATGCACTCCACTTCACTTACTCTTTTTCATTGTTTTTTAAGAACACAGCTCTTTCATGAGAATTGGAGTTAGTTCTGAAAATAATTTTTTCTTTCTTCTTTTTTCTTTTTTCAGAACAGGAACAAAAACAGGGAATGGGAAACTGCTCAACAGGAGCAAAAACGAAAAAAAACAAATTTAGGGCTGGGAACGGCAGCGATGGTTCTCCAATGCTCGACCCATGAGCAGAACACTTTGTTCCCCATAGCAAAGTAGCTGATCACAGTCTCTGCATTTAAGGACGCCTTTGTTAAAAGCAGGCTGAATATTCGGAACCAGCTCTTGCGATCGCCCCCTCACCGATGTTGTTGGTCTTTCGGTTGATGTCATTTGAGATGTCATAAGTGATGTCATCAGTGATGTCACTGACCATGTCATGAAAGATGTAATATGTGACATCAACAGCAGTGGAATGCGGGCGCGCGAGTTATAGTGAGTCCAACTAACTATAACTTGGAAATTTCAATGGTTTTGTATGAGTAAACTGATCAGCTAACTATAACTGGTGTGAAACCTATGGTTTTTTCAGTGAATTTCAAAGGTTTTTTAAATGCTAATTCCTAACTATGACAAATGTGAAACCTATGTTTTTTTTAGTGAATATATATATCCAAAATCGATTCCACACAATAAAGAAAGGAATGTCCAGGCCAGCTTTGCAGTTATCCAAGAGCTTTAATTCGTTAGCTCCTACTCAACGCGTTTCGAGGTAAAACCTCTTGATCATATATATATATATTGCAGCTCACTGTTCGAAGAACACACTACACTCACAGGGATTGCGTTACAGATGCTTTATTCTGCAGCAGCTCGCTGATTCACTCAAGGTACGGGAGGGAACCTCTGTGTATCCAGAGGCCAAAGTTCATCCCTTTTAAATCCGACGCGTTTCGAAGGTCCCCCCTTCTTCCTCAGGGAAAAGATGAACTGTATGTGGCTGATGCAAGTCTCTTTTCTTTTCTTAAGTAGATGACACACCCGAAATCGGGCAGGGCGAATGCCGCAATGTCTTGTGGTACTTGTATGCCATCCCATTAAATAGCATATATATATATGTATCCTGAAAGTCGTCTCACCCACAGTAATACGATCTCCAAAGAGACGACGCGGACCCAAAGTTATGCTGCAATATTTTTATTGTATTTCACCCAGCACCTCCGCAATGACGCGTTTCGGTCCTCCTCGGACCTTGATCAAATGACAAGTCATTTGGGGAAGCTCATTCAATTTAAAGTGCAAGTGCAAATTAAAGTGCAATAGAAATGGACAACAGACTAAGGGGCCTATTAGGATTGCGGTATTCATACCTCCGACAGGACGCTATGCTGTTTGGCTGTCCCTGCCCTAATGCCTTCCTGGACTTTGAGGCAGTAGCGGCCCGAGGGGACCAAAGGAGGGATTTGTGGACATTGGTAGACCCCTGTGATCAGCCTCACTACCCACCTGCACCATCCGGACTTTGTCTCTGCCACATGAAAGGCATTCCCCAAACCGCCGACCCAGATGCACTGACTCTGTGCATGCTGGGAGTTGTAGTTCGCGTTTCCATGCGGCAGGCAACAGGTGAACGCAATTAGCTTGGGGAGGAGCGTCTGGACCTACACTACAAGGGGTGCAACGTTGGGACTATTCGGTGTAGCTGGCCACGCAACACAGGGCGCTAAAGAAGGTGCCTAGCAAAAATGCATTCGCCGAATTTCTGCTTTGCTATGCCTGCCGATTAAAGCTGGTCTTTCTCTTTGAATCCCCTCTGGCATCCGCCCTTTCTTTATGGATGGGAGTCTTTCTATGTTGTTTGCTCAAGCCAGTGGAGTATCCGGATGGCCCGGCTACACAAGCGACCTGAACACGCACTGGTACATTGCTGGGCTCAATGAAGTTACGGCCCGGGGGACTGGGGGATTCAGTGTCCGCCTACGAGTTCAGCACAGCACGGGTGGAGCGAGGTATTCATACCACCGACAGGATGCTACGCTGTTTGGCTGTCCCTGCCCTAATGCCTTCCTGGACTTTGAGGCAATAGCGGCCCGAGGGGACCAAAGGAGGGATTTGTGGACATTGGTAGACCACTGTGATCAGCCGCACTATCCACCTGCACCATCCGGACTTTGTGTCTGCCACATGAACGGCATTCCCCACACCGCCGACCCAGATGCACTGACTCCGTGCATGCTGGAAGTTGTAGTTCGCGTTTCCATGCGGCAGGCAACAGGTGAACGCAATTAGCTTGGGGAGGAGCGTCTGGACCTACACTACAAAGGGTGCAACATTGGGACTATTCGGTGTAGCTGGCCATGCAACGCAGGGCGCTGAAGAAGGCACCTAGCCGAAATGCATCTGCCGAATTTCTGCTTTGCTATGCCTGCCGATTAAAGCTGGTCTTTCTCTTTGAATCCCATCTGGCCTCCGCCCTTTCTTTATGGATGGGATTCTTTCTATGTTGTTTGCTCCAGCCAGTGGAGTATCCAGATGGCCCCGCTACACAAGCGACCTGAACACGCACTGGTACATTGCTGGGCTCAGCGAAGTTACGGCCCGGGGGACTGGGGGATTCAGTGTCCGCCTACGAGATCAGCACAGCACGGGTCGAGTGAGGTATTCATACCTCCAACAGGACGCTACGCTGTTTGGCTGTCCCTGCCCTAATGCCTTCCTGGACTTTGAGGCAGTAGCGGCCCGAGAGGACCAAAGGAGGGATGTGTGGACATTGGTAGACCCCTGTGATCAGCCTCACTACCCACCTGCACCATCCGTACTTTGTCTCTGCCACATGAACGGCATTCCCCACATCACCGACCCAGATGCACTGACTCCGTGCATGATGGGAGTTGTAGTTCGCGTTTCCATGTGGCAGGCAACAGGTGAACGCAATTAGCTTGGGGAGGAGCGTCTGGACCTACACTACAAGGGCTGCAACGTTGGGACTATTCGGTGTAGTTAGCCACGCAACGCAGGGTGCTGAAGAAGGCACCTACCCAAAATGCATCCGCCGAATTTATGCTTTGCTATGCCTGCCGATTACAGCTGGTCTTTCTCTTTGAATCCCCTCTGGCCTCCGCCCTTTCTTTATGAATGGGAGTCTTTCTATGTTTTTTGCTCCAGCCAGTGGAGTATCCGGATGGCCCCGCTACACAAGCGACCTGAACACGCACTGGTACATCGCTGGGCTCAGTGAAGTTACGGCCCGGGGGACCGGGGGATTCAGTGTCCGCCTACGAGTTCAGCACAGCACGGGTGGAGCGGGGTATTCATACCTCTGACAGGACGCTACGCTGTTTGGCTGTCCCTGCCCTAATGCCTTCCTGGACTTTGAGGCAGTAGCGGCCCGAGGGACCAAAGGAGGGATTTGTGGACATTGGTAGACCCCTGTGATCAGCCTCACTACCTACCTGCACCATCCGGACTCTGTGTCTGCCACATGAATGGCATTCCCCACACCGCCGACCCAGATGCCCTGACTCCGTGCATGCTGGGAGTTGTAGTTCGCGTTTCCATGCGGCAGGCAACAGGAGAACGCAATTAGCTCGGGGAGGAGCGTCTGGACCTACAGTACAACGGGTGCAACGTTGGGACTATTCAGTGTAGCTGGCCACGCAACGCAGGGCGCTGAAGAAGGCACCTAGCCGAAATGCATCTGCCGAATTTCTGCTTTGCTATGCCTGCCGATTAAAGCTGGTCTTTCTCTTTGAATCCCCTCTGGCCTCCGCCCTTTCTTTATGGATGGGAGTCTTTATATATATATATATATATATATATATATATATATATATATATATATATATATATATATATATATATATATATATATATATATATATATATATATATATATATATATATATATCACCCACAAAGCCTCCAAGCTTTAAAGCAGCACTCCACAGGGAACTGTTCAACGAACTTTTATTTCAAAACGAGGTGAATGAACAGGCTGGTAAAGTAGAATCCCCGACGCGTTTCTGTGCACACCTGCACCTTAATCATGGGGTTGGGCTCACTGCAAAATACCGGACTGGACTAGCACGAGTATTTCTCCCATCTGTCGCATGCTTTCCCCAGTGAAATGCATGTTGGGCGTGGCAGTCCCGATTCTTCCCCTCTGGTGGGGTCCGATATTTGCATTCAATTTAAGTTCGCCTGTATTAAAGCTTGGAGGCTTTGTGGGTGATATATATATATATATATGTATCCTGAAAGTCGTCTCACCCACAGAAATACGATCTCCAAAGAGACGACGCGGACCCAAAGTCGTGCTGAAATATTTTTATTATATTTCACCCAGCACCTCCGCCATGACGCGTTTCGGTCCCCCTTGGACCTTGATCACATGACAAGTTCTTTGGGGAAGCTCATTCAATTTAAAGTGCAAGTGCAAAATTAAAGTGCAATAGAAATGGACAACAGACTAAGGGGCCTATTACGATTGCGGTTTTTCCGCATCTTCCGGGCCGGCGGAAGCCACCGCCGGCCTGGAGGATGCGGAAAAACCGCAGCGGACCCACCAAAGACCCACCGCCACATTAGGATGGCTGGTGGGTCCTAGTTTCCGTCCGCAGCTTTTCCGCCGCGATTTACTTACAACCGCGGCGCAAAAGCTCTAATATGGTGACGGTGTCTCTCAGACACCGTCAGCCATATTAGGATGGGCTGTTAAAAATGCTTTTCCGTGGCGGGTTTTCCGCCGTGGAAAAGCATGTGTAACTTCACTGCGGGGCCCCGTTGCGGGCCCCCTGGGTGAATGGGGGTGGGGGGTGCACTTGGGGGGTACCTATGTGCACCACACAGTGCCTGCCGCTTTCTACATACAAATGCAATGTATACATTTTTACCATTGCGGCGGATGCAGCTTGAAGCCGCACCCGCCGCAATGGTAAAAATGGAGGATGTGACCGCCAGGGTGGCGGTCACATCCTAATTGCACAGGAGGGTACTCCGCAGGCCATGCGGAGGTTCCTTCCTACTCTATGGTGGTAGACGGACCCAGGTCCGTCCGCCATGATAATCGGCCCCTATGTGTCAACCACTGCATAATTATATCCGTAAAATACAGGAAAACTACATGTGCAAAATATCTGCAAATGTGCAAAGTGCATGACATAAATATTTATAATAAATATTTAAAATCATTGTAAATGCAATTATAAAAAGCCATACAGTAGGAAAACTAATTAATTAAACACGATTAATTAAAATCTGTGCTTGGAATTCCTAGTTGACAAAAAATCACACTATGTTGGTAAAGTACAAGAATCTGCGCACATTTGAGAATAGCAGCATCAAATACATATGTGGCAAAATCAGTGATGTCATTTGAGATGTCATCAGTGATGTCATCAGTGACGTCACTGACCATGTCATGAATGATGTAATATGTGACATCATCAGCAGTGGATTGCGGGTGCTCGAAATATAGTTAGTACAACTAACTATATAGGAGCAAATTCAATGGTTTTTTAGATGCTAATTCCTAACTATATAAGGCCTGAAACCTATGGTTTTTTAAGTGAATTTGCAAGGTTTTTAAAATGCTAATTCCTAACTATATAAGGCCTGAAACCTATGGTTTTTTAAGTGAATTTGCAAGGTTTTTAAAATGCTAATTCCTAACTATATAAGGCCTGAAACCTATGCTTTTTTTATGTGAAGTCGCAAGGTTTTTCAAATGCTAATTCCTAACTATAATACTATATAAGGCCCTAAACCTATGGTTTTTTAAGTGAATTTGCAAGGTTTTTTAAATGCTAATTCCTAACTATATAAGGCCCGAAACCTATGGTTTTTTCAGTGAATTTGCAAGATGTTTTTAATGCTAATTCCTAACTATATCAGGCGTGTAACCTATATTTTTTTTTCAATAAATTTCAAAGGTTTTGTAAATGGTAATTCTATTAGCAGATAACGTTTATATATGTTATTATCCTTCTGGGACCACCTGAGCAGCCATCTTGTTTCTCAGGAGAAGTGAGGCACAAAAAAGTACAAAACAAGAGTGGAAAACGCGAAAAGGGGGCAGGGTAGAGACCCCCTGAGGGGGTCCCAGAAGGACCACCAAGTGCAAAAATATTTTATGAATTCTTTTTTTAAATCGCGAATACGCGCACGGTACGCGTACCTTACGTGTACAGTGTGCGTACCCCTCTATATTTTCGAATTTTCTTTTTTTCTTTTGCCCTAGGGGGTCCTTCTGGGACCCCCTTAGAAGGGCTAGAGGGTTGGGGGTCTCTACCCTGCCCCCTTTTCGTGTTTTCCACTCTTGTTTTGGGCTCTCTTGTGCCTCTGTTCTCCTGAAAAACATGATGGTGGCCAACACTTCCTGGTTGGACAGTTTGGAATGTTGACAGTCGACTGCCAGCCAGCCAATCAGAAACTCGCTCGCGCACGTAAGGGTACACGTACGTACGCGTACGGTACGTGTACTGTACGCATATTTTTGCACGTACTGTGAGCGCATATAGATATATAATTTGCTCAAATTCAATTTTCTCAACAACTACTGGAGGGATTTTCACCAAATATAGAAAAGGCACTACTGCATACCTGTCCCTACCATTTTGCCAAGTTTGGTGTTATTTTGTTCAGCCGTTCGGGCTGTAGCCGTGTCTAAAGGTCCCATAGAAAATGCCATTTGAAAAAATTCTAATTAATTTTTCTCAAGAACTACTGGAGGGATTTTCACCAAACAAAGCAAAGGCACATGTACATACCTGTCCCTACCATTTTTCCAAGTTTGGTGTAATTCCATTCACCCGTTCGGGCTGTAGCCGTGTCTAAGGATCCCTATGGAAATTAACATGGGGAAAACACGTTTTGGGACCCCCCTTTAGGCCCCCGCTTGACGAATCCCCCCGAAACTTCCAGGGAAGGAGCTGAGCGGAGCTGGCCAAAATTCTGGAAAATTACACGCAGATTCCTCAATCGGCGCCAAAGTTATTCCCAATAGAATGTTGAGCGCATATAGATATATAATTTGCTCAAATTCAATTTTCTCAACAACTACTTGAGGGATTTTAACCAAATAAAGAAAAGGCACTACTGCGTACCTGTCCCTACCGTTTTGCCAAGTTTGGTGTAATTTCGTTCAGCAGTCGGGCTGTGGCTGTGTCTAAAAGTCCCATAGAAAATGCCATTTGAAAAATTTCAAATACAATTTTCTCAAGAACTACTGGAGGGATTTTCACCAAACATAGCAAAGGCACATCTGTATTCCAGGCCCTACCATTTTGCCAAGTTTGGTGTAGTTCCATTCAGCCGTTCGGGCTGTAGCTGTGTCTAAATGTCTCTATGGAAATTAACATGGGGAAAACACGTTTTCGGACCCCCCTTTTTTTCTCGGGGGGTCAGACGCATTTCGGTTGTAACCTTCTTCTACATAGAAGAAGGTTACGACCAAAACACGTCTGTTTGTTTGTTGTTGCTGTGTTTGTTTTGCAATAGAACTGACACAAATGGCCTGCAAGTGCTTTTTTCCTGTGGATGGAGTTCCACGTATGGATATTGGAGCGGTAATGGACATGCGGGTGCACCCCCGCATTGTCAGCACCCGCCTGAGAGTGCCTCACATTGGTGTTTTGTGAGCGGCAAAAAAATATATATATATATGTATATGTATGTGCTGTCACCATTCCCACCAAACGCACAATTGCCAGACTAAGCAGGCCTCTCATTTCTCCATGAAACAATGATTAGCAATAACACTGCGCTTTTTCATCTCGTAGAAAGTCTCACCCATACAAAGTTTCTTTCAAAGCGTGCTGTTACTAATCCATTAAACACGCTCGCCTCTAGATCAACCCGCCCAGCACTCACCTATAAACACACTCAGTAAGGGATGCAATGTACTCACGATATGTCCTGCTTGGGCTTAACAAGGTTACAGATTACAGAGCTGCTGGGAGCTTATACCTGCGGTGAAGGAACTCTTCTAAGTCCAAACCAGCATGCAACCAGGCAGCAGCCATCAGTGTTACACAAGCTTAGATTTTAGAAACTAAACAACTACAATTCGCAAATGTTGGAAATGTGTATACACGATAATTATTTACAAATTGTAATGATGTAATTACATTGTTTGAACGTGATTTCTTTGCCTTATGTGCCACAATGACTTGCAATTTTGAGCGCTACCAACTCTTCTATGTTTAATGTCACATGGTTTCCTATGTCACATGGTGGTTCTACCACATGTCAATTATGCACTAGTATAAATAAGGCTCACTAACATGGTGCGAGCAGATGTAGTGAACAAGGTGGACTTTTCAGCCGAAACGCGTCTGATCGTTTATATTGGTTAATAAATACCTTTGATCTTCATCCACGGAGTCGGTGCCTGTTATTTTGGAACCCAAGTCAGGATTGGACTAATATATATACATATTACTCGAATCAAATTTTTAACCAAGCTTTGGCTAAAGCAAGGTTAAGAAGTAGAGAGAGTCTACTAGAGACATTCAATCCTGACAATGTTGAGTTGCCTGTTGTTTCCGAGATAAATGTCAACACCTGTCCCAGGTTCATCACGGCTTACAGTAGTGATGAACATGCCATCAAGAGAATTATTTAAAAAAATCGGCCCATTATTTTAACTGATAATGTTTTGAGCTCGACATTACCTGCGAATCCTGTAATAACATATCGCAGAGCCAGAACTATGGGCACTTCTCTTGATATTGGCAGTCCTGAACTAAAACAAAAAGACAATTGGCTAAAAGCCAAACCTGGTTTTCGGAAGTGTACTCACTGCAGGGCCTGCAAATTTGGTGAAAACAAAACACACTATCGGACGCCATTTAGTCCCAGTGAGATTCCTATTAAAGGCTGCTATGATTGTAAAACAGATTTTGCAGTTTACGTTCTGACGTGCACCTGTGGACTACATTACATCGGTAGTACTAAGGCCCAGGTGCATGTCAGAATTCTGCAACATCTAAGGGCAACACTGCATACTGATCCCTCCTATCCTGTAGCACGCCATTTTGCTGCTAAACGTAACAAAGATCTTAACTGTCTCAAATACTTTGTGATAGGATCAGTATTGCCCTTACGGAGAGGAGGCAACAGAGAGTTGTTATTGCGACAGCTTGAAACACGCTTTATTTTAGATTTCGATAGTAAATGGCCGAATGGCCTTAACAATACTGAGGATTTTTATAATTTTCTGTAATGCATTAGGAACTCTCTAGTTGTATTTATCAGGAATTAATTTTGCCCCTCTCCAGGTCAGCCCTATGAAACATCTTGAAATCAATGTTTATCAAGAGAATACATTGGATCTCTCTCTTCTCCCAATGAGTAGTCAGGATCCCTGTTGCTCATTGCAACAGGTTGTAACTAGCTAAAGATTTTCTCTCTAATATTCATAGATTTGATAGATAGTCAGGTTCCCTGTTATCTATCAGGGTCACTCCAATACCTATGATGACATGCAATTTATTATGTACATATATATGAATTGATTGCATAATTTTGGTAAACAGTCATAATATCGATTCCAAAATATAGAATGGACATAATATCGAAGTAAAAATATAGAATGGACAAAATATCGAATGGACACAATATAGTGGTTAAAAATATCGAATTTAAGGTAAGTAATATCGATTTTCAAAATATAGAAGTCAAAATATCGAAGTATACAATATAGGCATTAAATATATCGATTTTTTAATAATATCAATTTTTTTAAAGTGTTTTGTATGTTAGTATATGTGTGAAAAGTGTATATTAATTTTTGTAATGTATGTTTAATGTATTTTAAGTAATGAATTTAATGTTATTTAATTTTTGCGTAATTTAATTCTGTAGCGGGTTGTGGGTTTATAGGGGAATAGGGTGGGAAGTAATTTAATTGTAATTAATTAAATATTTGTATTTATTTATTGGTATTCATTTTGAATTTATTGTTATTTTTTAATTGGTAATTAATTTTTATTAATTGCCAATTAATTTGTATTAATTGATTAATTGTTAATTATGTTAGTTTTCTAAATTTATTTTCTGTAGCGGGTTGTGGGTTTATAGGGGAATAGGGTGGGAAGTAATTTAATTGCAATTAGGTAAATAATTTTTTTCATTTATTGGTATTGATTTTAAATTTATTGTTAATTAATTTTTAATTGGTAATTAATTTCTATTAATTGGCAATTAAGTTTTATTAATTGGTAATTATTTTGTATTAATTAAATATTTGATAACTATGATAATTGTATTAATGTATTTTCTGTAGTGGGATGTGGGTTTATAGGGGAATAGGGTGGGAAGTAATGTAATTGTAATTAATTACATATTAAAAATACTTTTTGTGTATTGATAATTAATTTACCGTTAATTTTTAATTGGTATAAATTTGTATTAATAATTAGTTTTTGTTATTGAAAATTAATTAGTTGTTAAATAATTATGAATAGGTTATTAATTTTTATTAACTAATGTGTAGTTGTATTTCTAATTAATTATTACATAATATTAAATTGGTTATTAATTTCAATTACTGTTTTATTGGTATTGATATTTAATTTATTTTTAATAATATATTAAATCATTACTTTCCCTACTGTTAAACTCACTGGAGTGGGAATAGTAATTTTCACCCTCCCGCTATCCAACGCTTTCCCTACTGTTGCACTCTCTGGAGTGGGAATAGTATTTTTTACCCCTACGCTATCCAACGCTTTCCCTACTGTTGCACTCTCAGGAGTGGGAATAGTAATTTTTACCCCTACGCTATCCAAAGCTTTCCTTACTGTTGCACTATCTGGAGTGGGAATAGTAATTTTCACACTCCAGCCATCCAACGCTTTCCCTACTGTTGCACTCTCTGGAGTGGGAATAGTATTTTTTACCCCTACGCTATCCAACGCTTTCCCTACTGTTGCACTCTCTGGAGTGGGAATAGTAATTTTTACCCCTACGCTATCCAATGCTTTCCCTACTGTTGTACTCTCTGGAGGGGAAATTGTAATTTTTACCCTTCCAATATCCAACGCTTTCCCTACTGTTGCACTCTCTGGAGTGGGAATAGTAATTCTTACCCCTACGCTATCCAACGCTTTCCCTACTGTTGCACACTCTGGAGTTGAAATAGTAATTTTTACCCTCCCGCTATCCAATGCTTTCCCTACTGTTGCACTCTCTGGAGTCGGAATAGTAATTTTTACCCTTATGCTATCCATCGCTTTCCCTACTGTTGCACTCTCTGGAGTGGGAATAGTATTTTTTACCCTTACGCTATCCAATGCTTTCCCTACTGTTGCACTGACTGGAGTGGGAATAGTATTTTTTACCCCTACGCTATCCAACTCTTTCCTTACTGTTGCACTCTCTGGAGTGGGAATAGTAATTTTTACCTGTACGCTATCCAACGCTTTCCCTACTGTTGCACTCTGGAGTGGGAATAGTATTTTTTACCCCTACGCTATCCAACGCTTTCCCTACAGTTGCACTCACTGGAGTGGGAATAGTATTTTTTACCCTCCCGCTATCCAACGCTTTCCCTACTGTTGCACTCTCTGGAGTGGGAATAGTATTTTTTACCCTTACGCTATCCAATGCTTTCCCTACTGTTGCACTGACTGGAGTGGGAATAGTATTTTTTACCCCTACGCTATCCAACTCTTTCCTTACTGTTGCACTCTCTGGAGTGGGAATAGTAATTTTTACCCGTACGCTATCCAATGCTTTCCCGACTGTTGCACTCTCTGGAGTGGGAATAGTATTTTTTACCCCTACGCTATCCAACGCTTTCCCTACTGTTGCACTTACTGGAGTGGTAATAGTATTTTTTACCCCTACGCTATCCAACGCTTTCCCTACTGTTGCACTCACTGGAGTGGTAATATTAAATGTTACCCTCCTGCTATCCTACTGTAAAATATTGTACATTTTTTATTAATAACTTAAATTAATTATATCTTAGTTTTAAGGTTATTTGAGTATTTTTAAGTATGTTTTAGTTAATTATATTTATTATTTCATTATTTTAAATTACTTTTAAGACATTTAAAAAAAATCGATATTTTGACTGACTATATTTTTTACAGACTATATTTTGGATTCGATATTTTTGTACTTACCTGTTTGTAGATAGGAATTCGATATTTTGGCATTCTATATTTTGGTGACTATATTTTGGTAAGTCTATATTTTGTCATTCTATATTATGTCAGTGATCCCATAATTTTTTGTGAATTTTCTATTGTGCGCCGTCTACCTACAATTTTTAGATCAATGGTTTTTCTCATCTTCCCTCTAGTTTTATCACATTTTTATCACTATTTAACTTTTATATACACTGTCTGTTGTGTTTTTTTAGAACAATAATATTATGAAATCAATGTTTTTAGAGTTGCATTTTTAAAAAATGTACGACATTCCCTGATTTTATGATGGGTAATTGTTTAATTTTTCAAAATGTACCCTCTGATGGTTTACAACATGAATTTCATTGTCTATTTAACATATACAGCTTGCACTTTATCTTTAGCCTCTTTTGCACACTAGGCAAGGTTGTCCTAGCTTTTTGTGGTTGTTATTATAACAGTTCCGTCAGGCCCTGAATTAGTTGACATAGTTCAACACTGTTTAGACATGGTGTCTATACATGTCAGTATATTGATTTACGTTAATTTTTGACGTTATGTTTGATATGGGTTAAACATTTCATGTTTATCTGATTTACTGGATTTAACTAGATATGATGATATTTTTCGGAATTTTTTCCGTGATCTGATTATTTCACAATTACAACTACATGAGTGTCCAAATAATGCATTTATGCTGGAAAAGTTTTATGTCAAACATTCTATGTGATAGTCTGTTTTCCCTCTCAGGGCGGTCACATGACCATTCTGGGAGGAGGGCCAGAGGCGGAGCACATTAGCACTTTATAAGCACTGTTATTTGCACTAATGCCTTGCATGTGAACAAGGGCTGCAAAGCCCGAAATGCGTCATGGTTGGGTGATTAAAGGAAAAAAACTGGAAAATAAATAACTTACCTGAAAGCTGTGGTCTGTCTCCTGCTTCGCCGGTCCGGCTGGATCGGAGGTGGTGTTACGGAGTTACTCTTCAATATATATATATATATATATATATATATATATATATATATATATATATATATATATATATATATATATATATATATATATATATATATATATATATATATATATATATATATATATATATATATATATATATATATATATGCAAAGCAAAGCACAACTGCAATTACGGAACCCCAGAGACAGAAGGCAACACGAATCCCAAGAATCTAGGCAAATTCTTATTTATTTGGCAAAAAGCAGCAAACGAGACTGACGCGTTTCGGGCAGTTGCCCTTGTTCACAGTCACACATTACCCAAAATGCCTGGTTTTTTAAATTGCTTGTGCACACCATGTGACATCAATAGGCATAGAGAAAATACTACTACGGTCTTTCTGCGCGTCTTTGAGTACAGGGGTTACATTTTCATACTCCTCATTTCATATTTGCATATAAAAGTAAACATGTATATTTCTGAATAATTTCAATGGTTGGTAACAAGATTGTATCTGCATAAATGGAAGAATAAGGTCTAAACAGTCTAATATTACTGTGCAAAGTTCAAGTGCAAAATAACGCAAGATGTAAACATTTCACTAGGTGCAAATAGGCAATTAGTTATAAAAGTATAAATACTTAAAAACTTCCAACACAAAATTAATTATTATATCTAGAAAATTACCATATACACATGTTAAAAAATGCAAAATTTGTAAACTTCTACACTCTGTGCAAATCGCGCAATATAGATACAAGTACTGTAAAGACCAAATAAATACTATTTACAATCCTGCAGGGACATCTATAAATGATGGCAACCCTGTAACTCCTAACAAAACTATGAGGGACATCTACTAATGATGGCAACCCTGTTGTTCTCATTGATTCACAACCCGTCTGGTAGATCTCTATGCAATAATCCTAAATGTGCTAATAGCACCATAATACAACGTGTTAAACTCAAAATGGAAAGTGATGCGATCCATTCTTAATTGAGTAGCCCCCAGTGCAGAAATTATATAAAAAAGGGAAGGGAAAAATGACTGGAATCAACAATGGGAAAGGGCAAGAAACTAAACAGAGAACCCCACAGGGAAAAAGAAGACACAGATATTAAAATATGAATCCATCTGCTAATGATTACCCAGGCCAGCTTAAAGAAAATGATAAAGATCTTCCGTGGTATTGAGCCCATTCGGTACCTTAGTGTCCAGCTCCAATATCATTTTTGACTCCATTTGACGCAAAAGCTTGTCCCTGTCTCCCCCTCTACGTGGTTGGGCAACTGAGGTCAACACAAAATAATTCAGGCACTCCAAGTTGTTATTATGGACTTTTCTGAAGTGCCTGGCCACAGTGTATGTACTGTCGTTGTTGAGAATGGCACGAAGGTGTTGAAGTATCCTGACGTGTACTGCTGGCCGAGTACTCCCGACATATCTCAGGCCGCAAGAACACGTCAGGACCTATACTGCATATTCAGTCCTGCAGTTGTAGTTTCATTTAATCTGCAATGGAATTGGTCTGAATGGGGTCGTATAAGAACAGGTGTTTACACCAAATTTACATGCCCGACAGCTGTTACACTTGAAAAACCCATTTCCTGGGGGTAACCGGGTTGTCTGTGTGGTGAGTTCTGGAAAAGGATTAGAGACATGACTACGTAGGGAGGGTCCCCTTCTAAACGTAATTATTGGATTAGCCGGAAGGTCTCCTGCTAAAACCCCATCTGTTTGCAGAATGGGCCAGCTCCTAGTCAAAATGGACCTTATTTTTCTGTCCTGACAACTGAAGGCTGTGAGGAACCTTATTTCTGAGTTTCCACTGCCTTCCTTATTATTCATGTTGTCTTTCTCTTGTGACAGTAAGGACTCCCTAGTTCTTTGCTGAATTTTCGTGGCCGCTCTATTAAGGGTTTTGTCATTGTATCCCCTGGCCTTAAATCTATTGATAGATTCTTTTATGCATTTGTCTCTTTCCTCTGAATCACTACAAATTCTCTTTATTGGGAGTAACTCCCCATAAGGGATGTTATCGATGGTATGTCGCGGGTGGGCACTACTTGCGTGCAACGTGGAGTTGCCCTCAGTTTCTTTTCTGTAGAGGGTGGTTGCCAACAAGTTATTTTTTGGGTAAACCTTCACATCCAAAACATTAACTGATTTTTTATTAATATGGTGCGTAAATCTCAAATTGTAATCATTGGTATTCAGCATCTTAATAAAATCTATTGCACTGGCTTCATCACCCCTCCAGATTAAAAACACGTCGTCAATAAATCTGACGCACTGTTCCACATGTTCAGAAAAGATGTTCAAGTGGTCCCCCATGAGGACCTGCTTCTCCCAATAGCCTACGTGCAAGCACGCGTAGCTAGGGGAAAAGCAGGCCCCCATAGCCACCCCCCTCTTTTGTAAAAAGACATCCCTACCAAACATAAAGAAATTATGATGTAGGCTCCACTTAACCAATTCTACTAACATCTTGTTGTGGTTAAAGCAGTTGGCTGGTCTCGTGCTTAAAAAATATTCCAAAGCTTTTAGACCAGTGGAGTGCTCTATGCTCGTGTATAGAGCTTCGATGTCCAATGTTATTAGTAAAGAGTTCTCTGTCCATGGGGTATTCTTGATTTTCTGTAGAAAGTGTCCTGTATCTTTAATGTATGTTGACAGACTGGAGACCAGAGGTTGTAGGAAGTAATCTGTATATTGTGCGAGATGTTCACCAATGCTATCTATTGCCAAAATAATCGGCCGTCCCGGGACTGGAGTAATCCCCTTGAGCACTTTGGGGATTAGATAGAATCTGGGCATTATCGGCAGCTCAACGTGCAAAAACTTGAACTCTTGCATGGAGATTAAGCCCTCCCTTCTATACTTGAAGAGCATTTTTCGTAATTTCTCCCTAGCTAGATCATATTCTTTCAAGTTTGTTTTCGTATAGCAGGTGGAGTGCGACAATTGTTTAATAGCCTCTGCTATATATTGTTCTTGGGGCCATATGACTACATTTCCCCCTTTGTCAGAACCACAAACTATATTGCATTGATCATTTTTCAGTTTGTTCATAAGCTCCCAATACTGTTTTTCGGTGTTTGACCTGATGGTAAAGTTTTTTAAGGTCTGCTGTCACTACATCATGGAATGCATCGATTGCATGCTTTGGCATAGTGGGTGTGAAAGTTGACGTCGGTTTGAATGGGCTTGAACCTGCTCCGATTTGAGAGATTTCAGCTTCTCTTAGTTCCTCCTGTGTGGACATGATGGTACTGGGTTCATTGCCTTCATCACTCAATTGATGAAGTGTGAGCATCCCTCTGATGTCACAGGCTTGAAGCACTGGAGTGGCAGGATTCACATCTCCTATTTCTGCATTGTTTGAACCCTCCTTGATGTTGAAGAATTTTCGAAGCTTCAATTTCCTTATATACCGAAACACGTCCACTCTGGTGGCTGTGTAATTGAAGTCTGTTACTGGGCAGAAGTGAGGCCAAGGCTTAGCAGTTGATTTTCTGCAGTAGTAAGGGTGGTGGAAGATAAATTGATGACTGTCTTGTCACTCAATTTCTGTTCTTGCACCAATGCTTTTTCTTTTTGTTGCTGTTGTTTGTGTTTGTGTTTTTGGCGGCGCTCTTTTCGACGGCGGTTGATTCTGGCCCTTTTTTCTGGTGATTTTGCTGATTTCGTGGGCGCAGAGTTTGCAACCGCGCATTCACTAAAAAATCCACTTCTTCCCCCAAATCCAGAACCATTGAGGGCCCTTCATCTCCATTGCCTACTGTTAATGCCTCATCATCCGAATAGACACTGCTTACACTGCTGCTTATGGAATTAGAGTCACTATTGATTTGAGCATCTGTGACCACTTCCGTACATGAACCACTAGCATTTTCTTCCGCCCTTGCTGTTGTCTTCATCGGGGCTGATTTTTGGTTCATTTTTAAACGTTTTGCGCTGTCAAATTTACGTGCGAAAGTGTAGATTTTTCCGTGCTCGTAATCATCCTTGTCACGTGCAAACTTCCATGCTTTGCGCACTTTGATTGTTTCCTCATGTTTGTTAACTTTTTCTTGAATCTCTTTTCTCATTGTTACGATGAGGTCCTTAGGTTCCAATTTTAACTGTTCCCCATTAATTTCTTCCATTTCTTGCAGCAGTTGTACACGGTCAATTTCGGCATAATTAATAAGTATTTTAACTAAATTCCGGGAGGCATCCAAATTGCTATGTCCCCACTCCTTCAACATTTCTGGGTGTGCCTTGTCATAGCTGGGAGCAAGTAAAATCCTTAAGCCCCTTGGGATTCGTCCTTCTGTGATATACATTGTTAAAGACTTGTGCTCCCACCACTTTGTAACTTCGTTTTTCATCGTTTTTTCCAAACGTTTCATTAGAGCCTTTATTTGTGTTTCAATTGAAGGGATATTGCTCTGAGCGGATTCTGATGTGCCTGTCACCGCTGTAGCTCCCTTACGAGTAATTTTAGGCAAGTTGTTAAACAATTCCAGTGAGGCCGCCTCTCGCCCCCTCATTGTCTCTTCCGACATTCCCGTTGCTGCCATAATTGCCGAGATGTTAAAATGTAAAGTATTACGCTCGGGATACTAAAAGGCAGATGTTTGTTCAAGCCTTAAGTACCCTCGCGTTTGCCTGTAGTCCTCCCCACTGCCTGATATATATATACATTACCTACTGGCGGTCGCCAATAGGTAGTGATAGTTAGGACCTACTTTCCTTAGGAAATCCACAACATTCTATTTGGAATAACTTTAGTGCCAGTGGACGAATCTTTGCGAATTTCTCCAAGAAAATGGCCTGCTTGGTTCCGCTCCTCCCCTGAAAGTTTGGCGTTGATTCGTTAAGTGGGAGCCGAGGAAAAAAGGGGGTCCCAAAACGTGTTTTCCCCATGCAATTTTCCATAGGGACTTTTAGCAAGGGCTACAGCTTGAACGGCTGAACGGAATTACACCAAATTTGGCAGAGAGGTAGAGTTCGGTTAGCAGATTGTGCTTTTTGTTAAATGGTGTAAATCCATTCAGTAGTTTCTGAGAAAATTACAAGTAAAATCATAGCGATATCTAGAGGGAGAGTTCAACACGCGGAAGGAGATCCGTTCAATGACGAGTGCGAGCTGCAGTCACATGAAAACAGTAAAACAAAGTTCAGAAATAAGGGAAGGGGGCAGGCTAGAAACATTCTGACCCTCTAGGGCTGCTCAGGGGATCGTACATGGATGTTTAGGCTCTATTTTTTTATTTATTGTTTAAAAGAAATATCGCGGCGTACGCGTACAGAAATCCGTACAATTACGAGCATGAGCTGCATGCTGATTGGCTGTCAACACTCCTAACCAGGAAGTGTTGGTAGCCATCTTGTTTGTCGCGAGAACCGAGTCACAAGAAAACAGTAAAACAAAGTTGAGAAATTAGGAAAGGGGGCAAGGTAGAAACATTTTGACCCTACAGGCTTGCTCAGGGGGTGGTACATGGATCTTTAGGCTGATTTTTTTTTTTTTTTAATAAAAAATCGCGGGTTACTCATGCAGTACTCGGTGGAAAAGGTGAAAAAAACTAGAAGTCTGTTTTATTCATTAGGTCCCGGGGGGGCAACTTACGGGGGCATTTTCTTTCCATAATGAGGGGGCTTGTAAGGTGCCCCGAGCACAGGGAAATGCCACTCATCTGGTTTTATTTTGAAGTATGTGGGGTTTACGGTTCTACTCCCCGCAGTCTCAGGGAGCGGCACCCCTCGGGGCTTTTTAAAAAGAAAATATAATTTGAGCTCACCCTCCCTCTCTCCCCGCACACGTTGCGGGGAAGGCTACCTTTCTGGGGCAGTAATATGTAAAATGACCTTCCAGCTCCGGGTACCTGCACTGTCTGGTTTTTTTTATTAATGTAGGGAGGGCGTCGTGCGGCCCTCTTAGTGGAACCATTGATGGTCCTGGGGAGCACCATTTCTCAGGCCCTGCTCTTGCAGTGTGTCGGGGTGCATACTCCCGGGACACTGCTGTTGGTATGGTAGGGCGGTACAGGCGCCGCTCCCACTTTACCACAGTAAACCGTTTTTCTATTTGAACGAGAGAGCAAGTTAATCTGCTCTCTCTTTAAAGTAGGAAAGGAGATTGGTAGGACGTGGGGAGCCGTCTGGGATCGTGGTGGCATTGGGGCTAAAAGAAAAAAAAAGAGGGCTATATTATCAAGCAAGGGTGATACATTATCGCCGCTTTTATTGGCAGAAAACTGCCGCTAAAGCGGCGATAATGGGCTTGATAATATGGCCTTGTTAATTCCCATAGAAGCTCGTGTTCTGGTGTTAACATGGGCTTCTATGGGAAATAACAAGGCCGTATTATCAAGCTCATTATCGCTGTTTTATCTGCAGTTTCCTGCCGATAAAATGACGATAATTTTACCACCGGTCCTTGATAATATGCACCTAAGTTTACTGGTCAAACAAATGAGGTATATTTCTATGATAGTATGTAAAACATTCTGTTTATTTTTTTGTGCAGAAGTTGTACTCTCTACACATGCGCAGCCTCATTTCGAAGCCCATGTTTTTGTCTTTTTCTTCAAGTTCAACAAGCAAACCTTTCTTTATTTCAGGTATTAAATTTGCCACTTTCTTTTCCCAAATCGAGTGTGTGTCATCCGCTGCTGAACTTTTGTAATATATTAATAATTATACTTTATCTATATTTATTTGAAACGTAGTGCCAAGGCGCCAAACGTTGATTACGTACTCCGTCCACTGCCATTTTAGTAGTTTTTCACCGGTATTTTTATTATATCTGTAACTTTCATTTTACCGTCCTCCTATTTTCTCTGTGATTGAAGAGATTTCCTGCCACAGACAGCACGGTGTTTGTCCTTGGCCTCTGATGTTATACTCCGTCCACCGCCATTTTAGTAGTTTTCCTCCGTTCTTTTTATTATATCTGTTACTTTCATTTTACCATCCTCCTATTTACTCTGTGATCGATGAGATTTCCTGCCACAGACACCACGGTGTTTGTCCTTGGACTCTGATGTTATCAGACTTGGTCACACCTATACATAAAAACTAATTTGAAGGACATAAGCCACAGCCATTACAATGCATGTCTGTCAACACAAAGACATTATTAAGATTATGTGTTTATCATGCGTGGTAAATGCATAGTATTTTCATATGGCTGAGATACCCGCCACCCCCTCTCGACACAATCCCCAAGGATGGGAAACCGGAAACCGTACTGAACTTTTGGAAGGCGGGAGGGAGTGACCCTCCCGGCCGTATTTATTAAAATATGAAACAAAATCAAAACATTAAAAAATAACAGTTTCATATTATGTACAATTTCATTTCCACATTACGATGTTTGGCTAACCTTAACATATTTCTAATACAAAGGTTCTCCTAGCCGAACTAACATCCTACAAAACATTTTAACTTGAAATTGTACATCCTAACGTTAAGGGCCAACGGCAAGGTCGTAACCGGTGTCAGATCCCTAAACCAGAATTACCCCCCCCACTTGCGAGGGGTGACCGCACAGAGGCTGTACCTCATGTGCATCTACCAATTTCCCTTGACTTGACGGGGGCCCCAATGAACTCGACGCCATTTAATGGTCGTCCGAGGACTCGTGTGAGGTGTCTAGAAGGTAGCGTAAACCCCCCTCCCCACCCCACACAACTTACCACATCTGCTGTCGCAGGTGTCCTGGCCCCGGGAAATTCCCAGGAGGGGCCCGTAGCCCCTCCTATCCAGGAAGGGGCCTTGACCGCCTTCCCTTTCCTTTCGGCGGCCCATCCTTAGAAGGGACCGCCTCCCCGTTGAGGGGCCAATGGCCACCTCCCCCGGGCGCTCCCATCCGTAATGGGTGACGCCCCCCCCATAGGGATCTTCCAATTACTGCTCACCGATCATGACCTTACCGCCCGACCAAAATAAATACGACAATTAACTAGAATTACTAAAATTAAAAAACAACCATAACTGCTTCACGTATGATTACTGGTCAACACTAGTGCAAAATACTTTATTCGAAAAAACATACTGAAAAGAACCATTCACTTTATTGCATACTCAAATAACACTTCAATCGTAAGGACCTGTAAGAAATAGAGTTACCACATCAAAACTTTATTTCAAAACCACTTGCTTTCTTCAGGGGCTGGTGGGTGGGTCAAAATTGTCTCTTCGTTCCGTCTCGAGCTCACGTGCAGCGGGGAGGTGCAGCTTCAGAGCACAGGAACAAGAGGATGCTTTCTTGGCTTGTTGCTCCTTTTATCTGTCTTCGGGCGGGCGTAAACACGCCTCCGCCCGCCTCCGGGGGCGTGGCTGGCGGCTTCAGTGTCTAGGACAACCCACTCCAGGGCGGGAAAAGGCGTGCCCCGGCTACGCCGCTTCGGGCATACCAGCCGAGACTCGCCTCCCGCCCAAGATGGCCTCCCGGGGGGATCGGGGTACTCCACCATACGTTCGGGGGGACCGAGTGGTCGCCCCTTTCCAAAAGTATGTGTGGTAAAGGCATGCGTGGTAAAGCTATATGCGTGCTAATGGCTTCGTGGTGACGATCACGCGTGCTTATGATCGCATTGTATTGGCTGTTTACCCCCAGGACACTGCAGCAACCGGGTCCGGGCGTCGTGGACTCAAGGGCAGTAGGCGTAGGGCCACGCAGCTCCTCATACAATATAGAAATCTTTGTGGGGTGATTGTTTCCGTGGTTTGAGGGACGTTATTGAGGTCCACACATTTAATTTTGTAGTGGGGTAAGTTTTGCACGGGAAAATATTGCATGAGGTTTGTAAATGTGGTACACATTGTTTCGTATTATTTTGATTTCTTTTGTAAGTTGAAGTCTAGCCAGAGGAAATATAACTCAGTAGTTTTCAATCCTAGTCTTGAACATCTTACTATAGTATTTCAACATTATTTTAATTGTGGACCGTCATACCCCCCCCCCCACACAAAATAAAAGAAGGATGTAGTTTTTTATTAACGTTTATTAAAACAATAACTGTAAACGAAACGTAATTATAACTATATTAGAAGCAACTAGAAAATGAACTTTAAAAAAGAACAATATTATAAACAAATTGCGGAATGGACTCCAAAAGATGTCCGATTGGTAATCTGCAAAACAAAAAAGAAAATTAGAGTTTAGAATTATGTAGATGTGAGTAAATGAGCTGAAGCATTACAAGTCAAGGTAACTCTACGGTTTTACGTTTGCAGTGTTCCTTGTACAATTCACTTCTGTTATAATGCCGCTTTTAAGTGGTGTCTATATGGAAGTGCCTACTGCGTTACTGACAGTAAAGTGGCACAGCGGGATTGTAAAGTTGCAGACTTATTTCTAATGCATTGCAATGAAGGCTTTGTAGATCTAGGCCTCTGTGCTTACCGTTGTATAAACACTGCGGCCAAACACTTCGGCCAGTTGAATTCACAACTTCATTTGAACAATTCTTCTACACGTCCAGGCAGGCAGCAGTGTCTATAAGTTTAAGAGAGAAAGAGAAATGATGTCACAGAGAGTAAGAGAGAGAAAGAGAGAAAACAACATTAAAACTGTCTTACAGAGTCCGGAGTTTATATTTTTTCTTGAAAAGTCAGACGTAGATTTACAAGCTCCTTGCATCACATTTCCCATGTTAAAAGTGACAGAAAAGTGGCGTAATAAGTTTGTAGATCTGTTTGTCAGACTGTTGTAACCTATGTTTTGTCACTGCTCAGAGGAAATTATTCATTTTATACAGAGAAGCTGCTGCACACTACGCATTCTCTGCTTTCAGAAATAAAAGTAAAACTACGGTTTTACGTGTGCAGTGTGCCTGGTACATTTCACTTGTTATAGTGGCGTGTTCAAGTGGTGTCTATATGGAAGTGCCAACTGTGTTACTGATGCAAAAGTGGCACAATGGGATTGTAAAGATGCAGACTTATTTCTAATGGTTTGCGATGAAGGCTTTGTAGATGTAGGCCTCTGTGCTTACCGTTGTATAAACACTGCGGCCAAATGCTTCGGCCAGTTGAATTCACAACTTGAGTTGGGCTGTTTTTCTACATGTGCAAGTAGACAGCAGTGTTTATATGTTTAAGAGAGAAAGAGAAATTATGTCACAGAGAGTGAGAGAGAGAAAGAGAGAGAAAAGAACATTAAAACTGTCTCGTAAAGTCTGGAGTTGAGATTTTTTCTTGAAAAGCGAGAGGTAGATTTACAAGCTCCTTGCGTCACTTTACCCATATTAAAAGTGACTCAAAAGTGGTGTAATAAGCTTGTAGATCTGTTTGTCAGACTGCTGTAACCTATCTGTTGTCACTGCTTGGAGGTAATTATGGGTTTTACAGAGAAAAGCTGCTGCACACTATCCATTCTCTCCTTTCACAAATAAAGGTAACACCACGGTTTTACAAGTGCAGCGTGCCTGGTACATTTCAGTTGTTATAGTGCCGTGTTCAAATGGTGTCTATATGGAAGTGCCTACTGCGTTACTGACGCAAAAGTGGCACAACGGGATTGTAAATATTGCGACTTATTTCTAATGCATTGCTATGAAGGCATTGTATATGTAGGCTGCTGTCCTTACCTTGTATAAACAGTGTGGCCATCGTACTTCACAACTTGACTTGAACTCTTCTTCTATACGTCAAATTATATTCAATACATTGCAGAGAATTCCATTGCTGCTGCTTGATAGGCCGTTATTGCTTCTGAAGGATGTTTGGGGAAGGAAACAAAATGATATTTTGATTAATCATCGTAAACTGAGTTGCGAAACTACTGTCAAGAGTGAATTTTAATGTGGGTTCTTAATATTCCGTACTTAGACTGTTGCAGCCCATTGAGTCGCAGAGTTTGGAGTTGAGAGTTTTTCTTGAACAGTGAGACGCAGATTTACAAGCTCCTTGCGTCACTTTCCCCATGATAAAAGTGACAGAAAAGTGGCGTAATAAGCTTGTAGATCTGTTTGTCAGACTGTTCTCACCTTTCTGTTTTTACTTGTCGGAGGTAATTATACATTTCTACATTGTGAAGCTTCTGCAAACTACCGAGTCTTTCCTTTTATAAATAATTTGTTGTTGTTTTGGAAAGAAAGGGCCATATTATCAAGCAAGGGTGAAACATTATCGCCTCTTTTATCGGGAAGAAACTGTCAATAAAGCGGTGATAATGGGCTTGGTGATATACCCTTGTGAATTCCCATAGCAGTCCAGGTTAACACAAGAACCTGGGCTGCTATGGGAATTCACAAGGGCATATTATCAAGCCCATTATCGCCGCTTTATCAGCAGTTTCCTGACGATAAAAGCGGCGATAATGTATCACCATTGCTTGATAATATGGCCCTCAATTCTTTGTCACCTAGTGCCATCGGGGTTATTGAAAGATGGTGCTGTACGTGTGGAAGAAGTATTCACTGTAATCAAGATAGTTAACTACTTGAATTCAGATAAGGTTGTATACAGCAGAGTGGAGATAGTATTGTTGAAAACTTAAAAAAAGGAAGAGAAACAATCTGAGAGACTAAGAAAGAGAAAGAGAAAAAAGGACTTTAAAACGTGGAAAACACACACACACACAACAGGGGGGTGTACGTGAAGCCTGAGGTGCAACCACAGTCAAAATTTTCAGGGGGGGCTTAAGTTCAAACAAAAAGAAGAGTGGAGCTGCAGGGGCTGTAAGCGGGGGGGCGGTCTTCAAAGCCTCATTAACAAGCAAAATGTCTTTAAAAGACCTGTGACGTAATCGAATGCGACTGTGTGTGGGTGCAGGAAGGTATGTCTTCCTAGCTTAAGCCTCGTTAGCCCAATGTGTGTTTTGTGTGCCTGCTGCATACTATAGATTGTCTCCTTTTACAGATAAGTTGTTTTTTCAGAAACAAGCTTCTTTGCTCACCTTGTGCTATTGCCGTCATCATTGTTACATGATCAATCGTGAAGTTGTACATCTAAAATAAATTAAAAGAAAGATGTTATGATTGATAATTGTTGCTCTATTAATTTGGAGTTAGATTATATTGTGGTTTTATAGACGTTCATTGTCATATTTGTACGTACCAGGGGTTATATTATCAAGAACCGGTGATAAAATTATCGCCGTTTTATCGGCAGGAAACTGCTGATAAAACGGAGATAATGGTCTTGATAATTCACTCTTGTTAATTCCCATCGAAGCCCATGTTCTGGTGTTAACATGGGCTTCTATGGAAATTAACAAGGGCGAATTATCAAGCCGCTTATTGCCGTATTATCGGCAGTTTCCTGCAGATAAAACGGCTATAATTTTAACATCGGTTCTTGATAATATGTCCCTGTTTGTATTGTGAATATATTTCGGACATTTCAGCGATCATAAAAACGTTAGTGGGAAAAGAAATTATACATGTAAATTAATACATTATATAGGAGTGCGTTCGTCTAAAATTTTAAGTCGCATTTTTGTATGTAGTCAGCTTCAACCATTTGACTCCTGATGCGTACTCAAGTGTCACTGCTCACCTTTGGGGAAACAACTTTTTCTTCATGATGTAGTCCGGATCTCTAAGAAAGACGTCTCGTATATGGTGCCGAGTCTTGATATCTCTATGGCTAACGACATACTTGTGCTCCCATCATCATCATCATTGCAGGTTCTTGACCCGCTCAGTGCTTTGGGCACTACTAACTCAGTGACCAAAGTGGCAACACATGTAGTAGTGGGCCCCTTGTTCGGTGCTTTGGAAACAACTCTAAAATGGCGTACAACATGTGCGCTTCATCTTTTTTAAACATAGGGTAACGTGTGTAGTGACGGATGGGCTGAATGGGTGTGATGTGGGTGTATACCAGCCATGAAGGACTGTGTGTGTCGATCTGACAACTGGACCTGCAACTAAGAAATCACTACAATGGAAATTTGTGGCTTGTACTTTTATTGTGTTTTCCTGGAAGCGTAAAAGTGGCCTTCTTTTTTCTATGTGACGGTATAGAGTCACCACGTATGTAGCCTATTTTGTGATGCATTTTATTGTACAATGCATTTCAAAAACTAGTTGTGGTAGGGTGCTTTTAAATTAAACTGTATACTCTGCTTACGAGTTTGTTGAGTGTAGAAGTATATATATATTTTTTTATTTTCCATTCTGTCCTAATTGTGATGACTTTTCTGCTTTAGCGTGCAGTATTATATTATTTTATAAAATGTATAACAAACTGATCATGTTTGTTATACATTTATACATTTATACAAAATCATCTTTGAAATTAGAATGGAAGCATGTAAGGTGCTCTCTGTGAGGAATAGCAATGCCGGCTTCCACAGGAAGTGGGGAGCCTGCTGGGATCGTGGAGGCCTTGGGGCTGTTCCCACGGTCCGCAACATTAGATTTGAGCCCTGGGGGATGGGGTCCTCAGGAATTATAGAAAATTTGTGATCAAGGCAATTTTTTTTTATGGTATATTTAGTGTGCGAGTACAATGGTAATTCTGAAAGTTGTTCCTTAAACGTACATGAGCAAGAAAAATCAATTAAAAATAAATATTTCACAGATATCTATCAAGTATATGTGTTTATATATTGGTTGGCTGTAATGAGAGCTTTTCGCTTTATTGCTACTTATAAGTAAGTGCTTATGCATAGTGTAAATTTGTTGATGAGCAGTGTTTTATAGAGTGCAGAACTTTTGACCTCTGTTGACAGTTGACTTTTGCATGATTTGCTGGGGGTAGGATGGAAAGTTATGTCAGTTGGAAAGGTTTGGAATGTTAAACCAATAGAAAAGTGGGTTTCATTTTGAATGAATGTGTAAAGGATTTTAATTGGTTATTTATATGTATGTATGTGTAAAATAAGAGGGAAAATGTTCCATTTCACAGTTCTGCTGGAAAGACTGAACTAGAGAGATTCTGTATAAGAATATCCACTGTGTGAGTGGTGTTCTTCTTAATCTACAAATCAATTTGAAAGGTGAGTTGATAAATTGTTTGGGAATGTGTGCGGTGCATCTTTGAACATTAAGGAATTATGGGGTACATCAAGGCTGGAGATAAAATTATCGCCGCTTTATCGGCAGAAAACTACAGATAAAGCGGCGATAATGTTATCGCCTGTCTTGATAATATGCCCCTATATTCGTCCGTTGTTAAACTTTTATAGTAGTAAATGTGTTTTGCTATAATTCATGCTGTTATGGTTTTTTGTTTAATATCAGTTTGTGCACCTGTGTACATTAAGGGATTATGGGCCATATTTTCAATAAAGGGCGATACATTATCTTATAAAAGACATTATAGTTTCAAATCTATGATTGACATACCTGCATATATTAACTGGTTCCAAAGAGCACAATTCTTCAGGTGTCTTGTATTCAATATTTAGCATATTTGGATTTGCCTCTCGAAGAAATTGAAGTAAATCATCCCAAGCATATTCAGCACAGCTTAGAGTAAGGAACCATGTAGGAGTTCCTAAATTCCTTAGCATACATTTCAGTTCTCCATGATGACGGTACCAGTACTCATTAGTACCACGCTGACACGCCATGAGATTAATTAGCTGAGATTCTAAAACATTATCTTTCTGCAGTACTTTATCCATAAATTCCTTTGCCGAAACATTTTGCAGATGTACACCTGTTTTCAATATATGGTTTACTGCATAAGAAAGTCCAGACAAATCACTCTCAAACAAAAGATGAAACAAATACGGAATAAATTGTCGAAATCTTGGATCTTCTGCATATAATCTTGACGTCCGGTATTCAGATGCAGGAATCTGCACAGGTCGGTCATCATATCATCCTCCTTTTCCTGTGGGAAACAATTGAGAAAAACAACGAGCTTCCACGCTTTTTTCCCATACACTAATGAGATTTCCTTTTGTTTCTTTCATTTGGTATAATGCTATAGTATTCCCCATCACTTCTTTAGAATGCAGTGGATGAGCACTGTAATGTTCGTAGATTTCTTCAGTTCTGGACACATCCACTTTTTCAATTTGTCCACATGGCAAGTCACTATCTTCTTCTACAGTTATTTCTTCATCTCTCACATACACATTTCTGTAATATTGATTATTTTTTACCAGATACAACGTTGCCTTTTTCACTTTCCTAACCTCCACTAATTCTTGCCGGAGTTTGTTACTCTTAGTGGGAACGCCATTAACAAGAATAACTAAAGGTTCATCCTCTACATTTTATACCCAATATTTTCTATATTTTTCTTTAAATCTAGAGGCAAATATACAACTCTTCCCTTTAATTCTCTCTTTAAATCTGAAGGAGGCAATTTTCCTGTCTTAGGCTCCATACGAACAATAGCTTTATATGGATGCACTCACTGAATAAGAATAGACTCATAGGTATTTAAATCCATCAGTTCAGAAGGAATATTTACCAACTCAAGATTATTATGCACAGCTCTAGCAGGCATTTTGTTCTTGTCTAATTTGTTATAACAATATTTTCAAATGCGCTGCTCAGAACCCAGATCACAACAATTCTCAACCAAAAATAAGTTGCAAAATCCTTACACTCATTATTATTTTCCTTTTCACTTTTTAAATACAAATCAACACTCCTGGTCTGATTTTTTATAAGACTTCGTCAACAACAAATACAAGAATAATTTGGCCTTTCACCTGAAATCACCTTAAATTTTATAATTTCTTGCTCAAAATTTTCTACACTGCAATGTTCTACATTCTCTTTCAAGTTTTCTTCTATTAATGTCTCAGTTTCTGCACTGTCTTCCTGAGGACCAAAGTAACTAACCTGAATTTCATCACAAACATTTCTTATATCTGATACAGATCCATGGAAAAGAGCACTGTTCAACTTTTTTAACATTAGTGCTGGACTTTTTGCATAATACAATATTCTCACTAATTTCCTCATTTCAGAATGATGTACTGCTAACATCCTGAAATGGTGAAAAACACTTTGACATACTTTTTTAGAAAGACAAGCCAGATAATGACCTTGCAAACCGGTATTTTATCTCACTCTGCAAGGATCTAGTCCTTGCAACATCTTAATCTTTTGTTTAACACTTTTATTAGTATTGTTACGTAAGAAATTGCGTAAAAGATCAATAGATTCTTGCCGCCCACTGCAAATACTACTACAATTCCAAGTGTACACTAGAGCTTTAGGACTTCTCTCTAAAACTTCACCAGCTAACACCTCTTCTGCATTTCTAGGAACAATCTTCTCTTTCTCAATAGGACAACCATTTTTAACCTCATAAGCACAACCACTAGTGTCAACTGCATGCAACAAATCATTACTCTGCAGATAACTTTCTTCATTAAAAAAAGGCTCAGAACTTGAACTATGTTTCCATTCACCCAAAAAATCTCACAAAAAATACTTCTGTTAATTAATCTCCTCCACTTACTTTTGGCCTTCAGTAAATGGATTCGCTTATCAAGTGATCTAACTCTATTGATTACTAAAATAAACAATTTTCTTTTCAATTCCAAAGCTTTCTCAAGTACATTTTCTATAGCTTTCTTCTTCTTATAAAATACTGTTTTTTTCTTACATACCTTAATTTCCTTAATTAAATTTGTCACAAATCTATTATAAAACATTTGTTTCCTAATTTCCATAAATTGATTTTTCCTCCTTTTACTATACACAGTTTTCTCTGCACTTGGTTTTCCATGATTGTTTTCTTTATTTTTATTTTTCGTTGCATACACTAATAACATTTTTCTGTTTCTGCACACTACTCTTAGTCTTTAATATTTTCCTCAAAAAAGTGATCCTTGTCTTACCAGCCCTTGTTTTCTCTTTGTTAACACATTTTTCTTAATGTTAATCTTGTTGATGACTTCTCTTCAAATAAACACCTTTCTTTCGTTGTTTCTGCTTTTGAAACTTAGCCGGCATCATACCGTTTTTTCAGTATCAATAAACAGAATCAACAATAAAAAAATATATGTAACATTTCAAAAATAAATATATCAAATATTCTATTATATTATTTACAAGAACAGAGGGAGGACTATGAGGACAAACGTGGGACTATAAAAATAAAAGCCCTTAAAATAAAAGAGGAAGGACTATGAAACAAGAGAAAATATAACAATAAACAGACACTGCAATATAACGAAATAAACGAAGTATGGATAAACTTGAAAGTATGAATTGGTAAGGGAGAGTATGAAGAGAACAATGGAACTATGAGGAGAAGAAAGAGTATAACAAGAAAAAAAGAGAGTAAGAGGACAGAGGGGCACTATAAGAAGAGAGAGAAAGACTCTAAAGAAAAAAAGAAGGAACATGTGAAAAGATACGCAACTATAAGAACAAAAAAGGAAAACTAGCAAAGGACAGTATGTATAAGCACAGAAAAAACAGTACCAGAAGAAAGCACAAAGAATGTGAGGAAAAGTGGAGCAAAAGGAAAAAAAATGGTAAACAAGAACAAAGGATACAGTCTGAGGTGAAAAGAAGAAGTATAAACAGATGGAGTATTATAAAGAGGGAAAAGTGTATGACGAAAGAGGCAGAAGTATGAGAAGACAAGTAAATATAAAGAGAAAGGTCAGTATGAAAAGACAGAGAATATGAGGAAAGTGCTGCAGAGTGTATACAGTGAATTAAGGAGCAGTAACAGATGTGAGCAAACAATATGAACAGATTTAAGAAGTATAAACAGAGAGCACAGAAAATTAAAATCAAAAACAAATATAAAGAAACAGTAGAAAATATAAACACAGAAAGAAGGAATATAGGACAAAAGGCAAGATAAGAAAAGCTCAATAGTAAGAGGACACATTGAGAAGTAAGAGAAGAGAGAGCAGAATATGAAAACAGAGGGGGCAGTATAACAACAGGGGGTAAAACGAGGAGAGGAATGTCACAATATGAAAACACAACAATATTAGTAGAGAGTGCAAAGTATAAGAAAAGACAGAAGAAATGTGAGAGCAGGCACAAGAGTATTAGTAGAAAAAGAAAAGTATGAGAAAACAATAGGGAGTACCTGCAAAGAACAGCAAGAATTATAAGAAACATAGAATATAACAACAGAAGAGTATATATGAAGAAAGGCGAAGAAATGTAAAAAGACACAGAAACAAAAATATGGAGAAAAGACAAATATAAAGAAAGACTGAACGTATAAGCAGAGAGGGAGTACTACCAGAAGACACTAACAACTATGATGACAGTTGTGAATATAAAGACAAGAGAAAATATAAACAGTAGCACAAATATGCAAAAATAGGACCAAGTATAAAAAAAGGATAAAAAAGAAAGCACAATATAAGAAAAAGAAGATAGTATAATGAGAGAGGAAGGACTAAGACAAGAGAGGAGGAAGTATGACAAGACAGTGTAGAAAATATGCAAAAAGGGGCGAATATAGGGGCATAATATCAAGCCTGGGTGACACAATAATCGCAACTTTATCGTCAGGAAACTGCAGATAAAGTGGCGATAATGGGCTTGATAATATGCTCTATGAAATTTCAATGGAATCTCATGTTGGATGTGAAGAACATATAACATCAGCTTAGATTAGAATTCCTTAGAGCATATTATGAAGCCCATTATCGCAACTTCATCTGCAGTTTCCTGTCGATAAAGTGGCGATAATTTTAACGCCCAGCCTAGACTACCGGAGAGGTTCTGGACTTCTTTTGGAGAAAGGAGTATCAAGCAAGAGGTGCTCCTCACATACACGTGCTAATATGGATCAAAGATGCTCCGAAATTTGGAACAGACACAGATGATACTGTGTTGTCTTTTATTGAAGAATATGCTACATGTGATATACCCAAAAGTATACAAGATAAGGACTTAAGACAACAAGTCTTACGATTCCAAAGCCATCGTTGTGCGAAATACTGTCGTCGAAAGTACAAATCTAAGGACAAATTGTACACCAAATGCCGTTTTGCATTTCCATGACCTGTAATATCAAAAGGAAGAGTGAACAGTTTTATGTCATCTTTGCGACATACTATCACAAGAAAGTCTCCAAAAAATACCTACAACTTAAGAAGAAATGAAGAGTCAAAATATATAAATGACTATAACCCAGTCATTTTGTCCATGTGGAATGCTAATATGGATATTCAATATGTTGCGGACAATTCCATTGCTGTTGCTCGATATTTAACATCCTACATAACAAAATCAGAAAAGATGGAATTGAAGGAAATGTGGGAAGAGATTTCCCACGAGAAGAGTCTAAGTAAGACGTTACATGCTTACAGGTTGAAGATGTTATCTGATCGAGAAATTGGAGCGTATGAATGCTCGGATCGGTTATCATCTTTTATTCCAAATCCAGAAGAATCAGTTGGGTGAGTCTAGGTCTTGCTGCAACACGAAACCGAGTTCTTAAATCTGTACAAGAAATTGAATATTTAACTGAAAAAGAGCCAGAAAGTACAGATATTGCGAAAACAAATATGTTGGATACATTTTATCCAAACAGAAGTCATCATCTTGAGAACATTTGTCTCTATGATGGGCTGCAAAACTATATTTTTTAACGGAATATTACAGAAAACATCAATAATTGTATATATGCTGTGATTGTATACGTCTTATTCAATCCAGAGGTAATAAGTATCTTTGCGGTAGTTACCTCGTATGTTGATCACGATGCATCAACCACTCGGCGTCCTGCCATTTCAAAGCGCCGCCATCTCCGTTACTTCTGGATTGAATAAGACGTATATTTCCTATGACATATAAGACGGATCTTTCCCTCATAAGATATAGCCACATCAAATATACATAAATCTTCTGGAAAGTTAAGAATTTCCGGTCTTCCGAATTATTTACAATAGGAAGAATACTAAAGAGGGATACCTATAATCTTTGCATTTTGGAGTTCGCTTTTGGGGAAGTTACAATATGAAAAGAAGCCTAAGGATAAATAAGCCTTCTTTCCCCCATTCCGCTACTTCTTGAGATTGGAAGCTAAATCGCCTCACCGCAACTACCTCGCCCTGAAGAAGTTCTGGTTTCAGAACGAAACGCGTTGGCTGGTGTTTTTCCTAAAATTGATTATTAAATGAGAATTACAACCTTACATCACGACTCAGCGTTTATATAAGAGGACACTAGGAAAGTTTTATAGTCTCTTACAACTGGATGAGACCAACTTGTAGAGCGGTGCTTTTCCATTTTGGACAAAAAATTGACTTCCTGTAGCCTGTGTCGGATATTTTGGTTCACAGCGACCCATTTGGAGGAGTTCTAATCCTATCTTGGATGATTCTTGATTAAAGGGTAAGGCGAGCGTACTTGTCTATATTCCAGTGAATTTCGTGAAAATAACGAAGTTCGGCATTTGTGGCCATTTCACCGGCGTTTGTCCTCTGTTGGCGAGTCTTTCCTCGACTCATGCAGAGGACGGTTTGTTTGTCTACCTTGTTTTGTTGGCCATAGAGTACTCCTGCTTTTGCCCTCCGTTGGATGAGCCTATTCACCCACACGGCTCATGCGGTGGATGAACTGTTAGGATTCATCAAAGAGTCTATGCCATATCTTAGTTTTGACCTCCGTTGGGTAGTCTGATTTTCCATGGCTCATGCGGAGGATGAGATCGCAAATACATTTAGTGATTCAGATTCAGATTAGCTTTATTCGATTTTCATAGCGTAAAATCATAAAAACAGCAGTACATATATATACATCTTAACATTTCATGTACTAATAAATAAATAACATTTAGGTTTAAAAAGGTATTAAATCAGTGTTATACATAATCTGTCACATATCAAAATTTAGCTATTCATTAAATTACATTTCCTTAAAACACTTTTTAAAAAACCTGTCATAACCATGGTACATTTAACGTTTGCCAGCAGTTGCAGACTAAGGTACGCGGGCCTGCATTGCCGCCAGGCTCCCTGTCTCAGGTATTGTTTGATCCATCTACTATGCTCCCCCTCATACAGTTTGCAGAACAGCACCACGTGAAAGGTAGATTGCAACGACATATTAACGCATGGGCAAGGTTCAAGGGTTCTGGTCCAATCATTTTTAGTTGGAAATGTGACCAGCCGGTGAAATAAGTTAAACCTAAACCTGGTCAAAATGAAACAGTCAAAGCCCATTGTGCTTAAAGTTAGGTAAGGTTGTATTGTATAACAGATCAAAGACAGTTGGTGTTGAATTACCGTTTTCTTTGTAATCTCCCCATGGCATCTTAATAGGTCAAAATGGTTCATGCATAGCTTTTTTAGTACTTTCTTTGGTACCCGCAGATCAGATCCGGGTTACTAAATAGCTCTGGCCTTTGCAGGTTAATAGCGTATTCCTGACATACTCGAGCCAGGCAATGCGCTTCGCATTATCCAGGCCCTTTACGTCCCTAATGATACCCTGGTTTAAGCCAAGTGCTTTAGTGGCCCATACTCTCCACCAGAGCAAGATCGGTTGCAGTCTGATCATGTCTGTTATATGGTCCATGCCTAGTTCTGCGTGACAGTTAAAGACAGACGTGCCCTGTGGGAGAGCTAACAAATATCTGAAAAAGTTATTTTCTATAATTTGCAAGGAAGATGTATCCTGGTATCCCCAAATCCCTGCCCCGTACAATGCAATACTTCTGCATTTGGCCACATAAATCTTTAGCATAATTTAGGGGCGGTGTTTTGCCTAGTTTGGTAGCAAAATTCATCAGCGCCGCTATGGATCGTTTAAAAGATAGGGTCCTGTTCTTAACCTTAGGTCCCCAAGTACCCGAGCCATCAATTAGTACCCCCAGGTATGGAAAGGTTTTGGTATGTTCGATTTGTAGACCTGCCACTTTAAGGTGTTTGCAAGAAGCGCGTCCTTTGCCACAAAGCATCACAAATGATTTTTTAGCATTGATTTTAAGGCCCCTAGCTTCCATAAATTCTGCATACTTAAAAAGGGCCTTCTGGGCACCCACCTTTGTTCTGGCCATCAGTACTGCGTCGTCCGCATAAAGAAGGGAGACAATCTGTTTGTTACCATACCTCGGGGAGTCAGTTGTGCTGGCCCCCAGTTCTGCCTCCAGGTTGTCCGTATATAGTGAGAAAAGGAAGGGGGCCAGCACGCAGCCTTGTCTTACACCCTTCTCTATGCGGAAAGTCCCCGTACACCCCCCCCTCAGGCCGTGTCTCACTTTGGCTGTTGCCCCTGAATAGAGCTGCCGGAAAAAAAGCATGTTCCACGCAATCAAAGGCGGCCAAAAGGTCGACAAAGATTGCGTAGAGACATCCATCCTTGGACCGGGTGTATTTCCCTTGTAGCATTACAAAGTTTAGGACCTGCTTCACGGTGCCCATCCCTTCTCGGAACCCGTACTGTACAGGGCTTAATATGCCATGCTCCTCAGCCCAAGTTTACATTTTGTTTAAAACCACTCTACCTGCAATTTTCATGAGGGAGTATAGTAGGGATATAGGTCTATAATTAGATGGGCTCTCCCTATCCCCTTTTTTGTATCTCGGTGTTATGACCGATTCGGACCATGTATTTATGAAACCTTTTGCACAGCAGGCTTCAAGGACCCACGTGCAAAGTGGGGCCCAAAGGTCAACATTAATTTTATATATGTCATTAGGGATCCCGTCGGGTCCCGGGGCTTTGTTATTTTTACTGGCATTTATTGCTATATGTACTTCCTCAGGGAAATCTCCATATCTATCGGGAGATGGTCATGCTATATTGGGGAGTGCCCTTTTTCCTCGTTCTCATTCGTGATAAGCCCTTGTGTGCTCTTGCACACATTAGAGAAGAAATCTATCCAAGTTTTTTCGTCTATGGCTATTTCGATTCTTGCAGCATCCTTTTTAGTGAAAAAGGGTGCATTTACTACCTGCCAGAATGATTTGGAATCTCTACACTGTGAGGCCCTTAATAGGTTTTGCCATGCTTGGTCTTTAATTTCCTTCTTTCGGTGGCATCTTGCTAGGTTGTATTCCTTCCTGCATTTTCTAATTGCATCAAGGTCCCTTGGTTTGTTGCTTAAAGCAACCTTCAGGGCAGTATACGCCTTAGTGCAATGAGGGTCAAACCAACCATTACTTTTGTTGGTTTTCCCGGTATGAGCCCTAGTTAACGTGTCCTGGATGACAGTTGTAATTTGGCCAAAAGCCTCCAGGGTGTCATCCATAGAGGAGTTCTCATCTAAGCAAACCATAAAGTGTGCTAAAGGCTTGGCCACAATTTCAGTGGATTTTTCCACTGGGTCCACAATGCTCCATTTTAGTGCCAATCCGTTTTGGCGTGCTACTGTAATATCTTGAATCCATACCAAAGACTCAATAGTGGATGCCTTATTATACTCATAGATGCTAATGGACCCACTAAGGGGAAGATGATCACTCAGTCCAATTGTATGGATCTCAAATTTTTCCACCCGGTTGGAAAATCTATTAGGCACCATGATAAAATCAATATCAGATTGAGACCCCTTAGCTAAGAAGGTAGAAGTAAAATCGACCTTGGAGGAACACATCATATTAGCAAAGCCGAGGTCGAAATTGGCCATAATACTATTTATTATGTCAGTATGCATAAAATGACTCTTGCCCACAGCTTCTTCCTACCATATTCCTGGAACCCGCATGTTTCAAGTTCACATATGTTCATGTTGAAGTCACCAACCCAGATCAATATTGCATCTTTACCTTTCAGTGGCTTCAAACAACCTAGTTCCACCTGTAAGTTGTTTAGGACTTCTGCACAGTCAGAGGTATTAAAATTATTGTAGAAATTTACCAGTACTAACTCAACACCGGGGTTTAAAGTTACCGAAACCATTTGATAATAGTGATACCATTTTCTATTAGCAATCTTGATAACCTTCAGCAGGTTGGAGCTATATATATATATGCCTCCTTTGTGCCTACCTGTAAGGAACGGACTGCGGGGATGTGGAAGGTCTTGAAACCATCTAGGTGTTTTTCATTCAGGAGCCAGGTTTCCTGGATACAAAGGATGTCAATATTCTGCACAAACTCCCCCCAAATGGTATTATGTACTTTACTCTCCAGCCCACAGACATTCCAGGAAACAATCCTCACTTGACCGCCCTGCTGGATAGGGGAATTTTGTTTTAGCCGTAATGTATCGCTTTTAAGGCTACCCTTCAGCACATCTACCGCAGGGCCCCTCCGCTCAGCATCCTTCTTGATTTTGCCCCCATTAGTTTCAAGATTCGCCAATGCGGTACCACTTCCGTGACCCAGTGAGGCCATGATCCTAGTATAATTGTCGGTAGCTTTATTTGGTGTGGGGGTGGGAGTTTTCTGCTCTACCAAATGGAAAGCAGTAGATACTTCCCTTGGTACATTCTCCACATAGCCTCCATGATCTTCAGGTGCAGTCATTTTGGGTGACCTCCTAGGCTAGGGGACGTGGTGATGCATATAGTTTTTAGTTGATTTAATTTTACCAACACCCAGTCAATCACAGTCATTAAGATCGGAAAGTACTGCAAACCTGTTTATTCTTTTGAAGGGTGGGATAGGGCCCTCACCCACCCGGTTTGCTTGGTAAGATGGCCTCATTCTGGGATAACCCCACCCCTGTCTTGCTTGTAGATATGGTGTCCTATTATGTCCCCACCCGCCCCCCCTTTATTGGGTCTTGTTTTATTCAGGTCCCTATAGAAATACTCCAGTGACAGGATCTCGATGCCTTGTCTCCGTGGCCACACATTAAACATGATCTCCCTTAGTATCCTACCTACTGGTTCTGGGGTATTAAAATTAATTACAATGCAGTCCCCCGTTTTAGTTTTACGTGTCCTGCCCAACCATGCCACCCTTCGGGCCATTATGACATTTTGCCCTTTCCTGTTTCCCTCCGTTGTATTTGTTGCTAACCAGTGGACCACCTTATTTTTTAGTTGACTATAGTTCTCCCTTGTTCCCTTGTTCAATGCTGGGACATTACCCAACACCAGTACCAATGGTGAGGATTCAAGGGGTAGATTAATTACGGGCAAGGGAGCCCGATATTCTGTACAGTCTAAACCATCCCCAGCCCCCTCATCCATTTTCTCTCTTGCTGTCTGTAATGGAGTGTTCTGGGTGCATGTTGTGGTATTTTTAATTTCAGTGGCTTTATTTGCTTGGCCACTGCTTGTTAGCCTCTTTTTTTGTTCTTGTCATTTAATTTTGGGTCATCAGTTACAGTCTTAGAAACTAGGTAGTTAGCGGGAACAACTTTAGTTTCTACGGATTTACCATGCTCTGTCCCTACGCCCCTTTTTTCCTCTGCGGGCGCTAGATTGGCCAGCTTGCGTGTGTTCTCTAAGGTCACTTCCCTCAAAGCATCCAATTTTCCATTAATAACCTTCAGTCTCTCAATCAGGGGAAGTGCAAATGATCTTAATAAGTGAGTCATGTTGCCGACCGTCAATCCTGCATTACTCCCTGATGATTGGGCACTGATTTGGGGCTCTTGTCCCAGAGTATTAGGTATTGGGAAGCTTAATGCTGGGTTGGTAGGTAAGATGATAGCCCTTGTCGCAGATGTACTCAGTTTACATGACAATTTGGAAATTTTTGGTTTGCTGCCCAAATGGCGGCCCCCTCTCCTCTTTCTTTTGCCCGTTCATTTGTGACACATAGCTGTTTTTGTTTGCAAATCGGCGGCCTGTACGCTTTTCCTAGCTACAATGGGGTGGAAGTCCTCCGAGGACATACTAGTGCATGATGAAATGTTCAGTGTCGGTATGTCTCCTCCCCATTCTAGCGATTTCTCTTTATCTGTTGATCATTCCTGTGGGCTAGGGCGAAACGTGATTAGCCTCAGCGGATCATCGTGATCTGGTGTAACAGCTTTTTTCAAATTGCCCAACGAGGATCGCTTTTCACTCGTGAGTTCAAGGGATACACGTTTTTCCGTGAGAGCGATTTCTCGCTCAAGGACCCCAGCAGCTCTCGTGAAGAAGTCATCCAGTGTCCCAGTTGTGTTTCCCCCAGGTATGCATGTGCCACGTTTCCTCCCCTTTCCAGCGCTGCGGGCCCTAGCCGGGTGAAAATTACCTTTAATAGAGTACGGATAAATAGAATTGTTAGAGAGTCTTACCAGGCTGTAGGGGCTTTATAGGGGTAACCCAGTCCAGTCTTGTACAGCTTTGGACGGCCGTAGACGGCCCACCCTTTGCCCAGGCTTAGCCCGGCGCGTCCGGCGAGGGACCAGGCGTGGTTATATGCGCCTCCTGGCTCGTGATGAAGGGTCGTCCTTGCCCAAAGTATCCTGAGAAAATGAAGTCCTCAGCGGGGCCGGCAGAGCCAAGCCCGGCCGGACACCAGCTTGAAGTGCAAGGTAGGGTGCGGGTGGGGGGGGTGGAGCAAAGCTCAGCCACGGAGACAGCAGCGGGAGATTCGACCAAGCTCAGCACAAGCCCCAGCCACAGGTGCAAAAGGTCCAAACAGCGTTCCCCACTGGGCTCAGCACCAGGCGTGGTTATATGTGCTTCCTGGCACGCGATGAAGGGTCGTCCTAGCCCAAAGTATCCTGGGAGATGAAGTCCTCAGCGGGGCCGGCGGAGCCAAGCCTGGCCGGACACCAGCTGGAAGTGCAAGGTAGGGTGTGGGTGGGGGGGCAGAGCAAAGCCCTGCCGCGGAGACAGCAGCTGGCGATTCAAACAAGCTCAGCACAAGCCCAAGCCACAGGTGCAAAAGGTCCAAACAGCGTTCCATATTTGCATACATTTAGTGGCAATTTACCAGGATTGGTAATACGGTTCTCTGTTGGAGAGCCAGCGTCTTGTGGTTCATGCAGAGGACGTTCATGTGGCATCACAGCAGCAGTATTCTCAGGTCCACATAAGGATAGCTGGGATTACACTCCTTGTGTTGGAACATATCGGGTGATACCTCTTGGGACATCAGTTGTTCACTGGAGCAGGTACTGTACTTTAATATCAATACTATGGGGGTGACGTAACCCTTTATGGAGTAGTGTTTACTAACAGACCACTGTTAGGTGTTGTAGGGCTGCAAGGAAACTGCCATGGACTGATCCCAATCCTGCTAGAGATATCCTATGTCAGATTCTCTATGGGTGGGGAATAGCGCAGTCCACATCATTAAAGGGCCCGTGAATATTGTGAAGAGTCTTATCTTCTACATCGCATTCTTTTACTTTACAGGTAGAGTGTATGAGAGCATAATCTTTCGTATCTTGTGTATTGTTGAAGACAGAGTAGGAGGGTATTTAAAGGATGAAGTCCAACATTCTTTGTTTGTCGTTTCAGGACTCCCTCCCTGCTGTTTCCTTCCTTCCCTTCCCTTGCTTGATCCTTCCCTTGCCCACGGCTATTAAAGCATTTGGGGTTTGGATAGATCAAGGAGGTGTACCCCATGAGCACCACGCTGATCCCGAGGACCAAGAGGACAACACGTGCTGAGAAATGGTGAGATATATAGAGTCAGATGGTGCCGGGGTTTAAATTGAAATGGACGCACAAAGAAACACGTAGCTTATTACATCCCGGTAAGAATAGCTGAGGTTTTTGTCAGAATAGATGTTGTGGCAATTATGTAGGAAAACTGTCCTTTAGAGCTGAATATTAAAAAGTCCTTACGTTTTTTAGTTACGTTTAAACATTTCTGTAGAACGCAATAGCAGGACATGTAAAAACCTAACAACTTTACATATGCTGTGGTAGCGGATTCTAGATTTGTTGGGTTGAATTCCCAGTTGGTATCTTGAACACTCCCTTTCGGGTTGTTGTTTTTATATGTGTTTATTTTTCGTCATGCAGGGCACGTAAGCATCTGATATTACGAAAGGCTATCCTTTACGTCTTCGAAATAGGGAGGACCTCTGATGTGAGGATCCCGCATTAAGAGTTAAACGAAACATTTTGGAATAGGATCTCATCTATTAGCGTTTACATTATATGATCAGGTAAGTCCCCAAATAAGTGAGATCTTAATAGAATGCAAAAAGAAAATGAAAAAAATTGCTAATAAATTATTCTGTGTCGTTTTATTGTAAAAATTAGCTCACCTTGAAATTACAGTTCGCCCAGTGAATTAATTTTGGACGGTATTGACCTACTTGTGGGTCTATATGCCGGGACTACCTGTTGAATTGCTTTAGGTATGTTCTATGAACCTTTTTAATAGAGAGTAGTGCAATTGAATGTTGAAGTAAAGCACCCACAATGTTTTTTTTTAGTTGTAGATGAACAACTAAACAGAAGTGAGGCCCTGACTGTTCCCCTAGCATATTCCCATGCACTAATAATATTTATAAAAAGAAGGTGGGTATCGATATATTAGATATCAGGTACACAGTTTGGGTGTAGGAATGGATGATCTGATCTCTTAGTACAATTGTAAAGATATGAGGTTGGTGGAAAAATCCCCCGTAATAATTGTGTTACTTCAAATGCCTGCTATTTATTTAGAATAACTCACAAGGAGGTTGTGTCATCGAGTTATTAAGTACCATAAAAGTTAGTGGAGGTGGGTGCCCCGTTTTGAGTGAAATGATGTGTAGTTAATAGATGCTTATAGTGTGATTGGTTTTGAGAGAAAGTAACTCAGCATATGGGTGTAACCTGCATTGAAAATGGGGTTGCATTGTCGGTATAATACAGGGACCGAGTAGGATGGGAATGGCTCTGTGTATGCTGCTGGTGGAGAGAGTTTATGTATGGCCAACAATCTGAATTGTATTTGTTTATTATTTTCTCTATGATATATATTGAGAAATGTGTACAATGATGTTAAGATGTTAACCAAAGTTTATATTTACAAACACATCTTCTTTTTTCAAATATATTTAAAGTGCTGGGACTTTTAAACTGTTATTATTGTGCCTGAAGAAGGTGGTTGGACCTTTATTGCCATCGAAACGCGTCGCTTGTTGGTCAATTTTTATTAAAACCAGCAAAATGTGTTTTTATGTGTATGTCTTTGTATAATAGAATATCTCTTACATAATGTGAAAAACTGATGAACTGTCCTTGTTGCACTTTACCATCTTATGAATTGCTCTCAACTGATAGCATTTGTAATAATCTTGAGAAGAATATTGTGAGATATTGTATTGGCACACTGTAATAATCTTGAGAAGAATATTGTGAGATATTATATTGGCACACTGTGTTTTTATTAGAGCGAACAGCTCCAGTCTGATTTATTTTAAGGTTTTATGATATATTGAGAATTAAACAAATAAACATTTATATTTTTGATTGATTGGCCAATGTGTGCTTGTGTGGTGGTGTGAGACTGAGTGGAAATAAGCATTTGCATGTGTAGTATGATTATTCCCCAAAGGGATTAATTTTTAAGACTGCTGTCTAGTTGGTGTCCTGTCTCTTTGGCAGAGTAGGACCATTCTCTTTTGTTGTTAGTCTTCCCAACAACTCGATGTTGGCTGGCGTCCAAGCAACAGTGGCAATGGTGGTGTCACCCGCCACAGTGACGCTTAGCGCTTAAAATCACGGGATGGGCATGGCTTCAGTAAGGGGCTGCTGGGAGTTGTGGTCTTCTCCACAACTCCATGTTGGCTGGTGTCCAGGCAGCAGTGCTAAAAGAGGTGCCACCAGCCATGTTGATACATAACGTTTAAAAGTGTGAGATGGGCGTGGCCTTAGTGAGAGGCTGCTGGGAGTTGTACTCTTCCCCACAACTCTGGGTTGGCTGACGTACATGCAGCAGTGGCGATGGCAGTTTCACCCGCCGCGGTGACGCGTATCGCTTACAACCGCAAGATGAGCATGGTCTCAGTGTGGTGCTACTGGGAGTTGTGGTCTACCCCACAACTCCTTGTTGGCTGGCGTCCAGGCAGCAGTAGCAATGGCGGTGTCTCCCCTGCACTGATGCGCAGCCCTTAAAAGCATGAGATGGGCGTGGCCTCAGTAAGGGCCAGCTGGGAGTTGTGGTCTTTCCCAAAACTCCATGTTGGCTGGCATCCAGGCAGCAGTAGCTATGGCGGTGTCACCCGCCGCAGTGATGCGTAGCGATTAAAAGCGCAAGAAGGGTGAGGCCTAAGTGAGGGGCTGCTGGGAGTTGTGGTCTTCCTCACAACTCCGTGTTGGCTGGCATCAAGGCTCAGTGTTGGCTGGCGTCCAGGCAGCAGTGGCGATGGCAGTGTCACCCACTGTGGTGACGCGTAGTGATTAAAAGCGCAAGATGGGCGTGGCTTCAGTGAGGGGCCCCTGGGAGTTGTGGTCTTCCCCACAACTACATGGTGGCTGGCATCCAGGCAGCAGTAGCGATGGCTGTATCCTATATCTGGCTCTCACAGAACTGATGCAGGATAAATGTAAAAGTAAAATAATAGATATTTTTCAATAGCTGGCAGTAGTGAGGCATCTTCTGAAGAGTCACTAGGTCTATCAGGTTGTTTGCCACTAATCATTGCCAAAGTCGCCACAAGAAGCTATTAACATTCAGTTCACTGTTTGCACTAGACCTGAGTAAAACACAATACGCACATGCACAGGCGCGTCGCAAGAGAGCGGAAACCCCAGGACAGGAGCAACACTTGGGAAGTTGCGAAACCTGTAATTGTGCACATTACAACCATACCTTGACTAACAAATCAACCATCTTGCTTTTAATATAAACCAAAAGTCATGCTGAGTATTTAAAATATACAGGGACACGGTTTAAAAGATCAGCTTATATTGTATTGACTAAGGCCCACATGCATCAATATCGGCTTTTGCGATTTCTAAATTGCGAAAAATAGCGATTCGCAATTTAGAAATCGCAAAAGCCTATGCATGATTATTTTTTCATTTTTTATGCAATTCGGGAAAAATCGCTATTTTTACCGAATCGCATAAAAAATGCAAATTTCAAATTGCGAATTCGCAATTCCCATTCATTCCTATGGGCCAAAATGCCCATAGGAATTAATCGGAATTGCGAATTCGCGATTTGAAATCGCAATTCATCAATCCATTTCAAGGGTGGAGAGGGGGGTCCAAATGCCCCCCCCCTGCACCCATGAAATGCACTTTTACCTATAAGTTACCTACACACATGTCCTAAGGACATATGTGTCTGTAACTTAACAGTTTAAAAAATGCATTTTTGTGCCTTTTTAAACAATTTCGCAAATTACCACGAGGTTCAACCTCGTGGTAATTTGCACTTGCAATCTTTAAAATCGCAAATTTTTTAAGAATGATGCATTGCATTTAAGGAATCGCAAAATTGCGATTCCTTAAATGCAATCGCGTTTTAGAAAATCGCAAAATCAGCGATTTTCAACAGAAACAAATGATGCATCTCAAAAAGCATTTTTGGAATCGCAAACGGCCGATTTTAAGGAATCGCAACGTTTGCGACTCCAAAAATGCTTGATGCATGTGGGCCTCAGTTCCACAAGTAGGAATCGGATGCTGTTTTTTTGTTCTTTGATAATGCCCCAGAAACGCTGATATTGGTAATTCGCGGACAGAAATACTCCAGTTTATGGTAGTTAGAACAATAACCCTGCATGTTTATGTCCTGGTCAGATATTACAAGCCGGAGTATTTCTGTCGGTAACATTTCATCAGCTGCCTGGTTTCGTAATAAGACCTCTAAAACTTTGATGTTGGATTTTATGCTTTAGTGTGAGTTACTATGTTGTCCTCTACAATGCTGCCAGTCCTTTGCTGAAAAGCGTTGCACAATATTGCAGAGCAAAGATGATGCTCTACTCTTCTGAATTCAGTTCAAAGTTCCATTTATAAACGGGGCATAGGTAGAGGAAAGGAAATGTTCTGCCGAAATTAAACAAAGGTGAAAATTTAGCTTCCCAAAATGAAATTAGCAAAGAAGGATCTCAGTGCCAGAACAAATAGTGAGTGTAAATGTGATGTGATATTTACTTGACCTTCTAATATCATCTTTATTTGATTTTTGACACAAAGACCAAAATAGAGCAGCATACAATAACATTTCCCACCACAGCTGAGATGAGAGTTAATTGAAACTGCATACAACAACACGGATTTTTTTAAAATAATTCTGCTAATGCTACTAAAACAGGCTTAATGTTTTCTCACCAAACAAGACCTTAATTTCTTCACTTTTGGATTTAAAAACAATACCATCCAAATATGTTGTTACAATGGTTTTCCTATTCATATCCTAGACTCTTGCTGCCTTCAGAGATATAATGCATTAAGTTCGGAATACAGCCTTATATTGCACGTTCCCCAATATTGTGGCCAGGCATCCCACTTACTGTCTTTTTCCCCCCTGTTGGAAAGAGGTAGAAGGGTATTTATTACTTTAGAAGCCTTGATGTTGTTCACTTCGACGTCATCTTTATGTCCAGCTGTTATTCGTTTGTCAAAATGTGTCCACAAAGAGGAATTTTACTATTGCCTAACACATTTTTTTCAGAAAAGCCAGGGGTTGGAATTGAATAATATGTTTATGGCGCATTATGTTTATATCTCTGCATGTACCCCTATTGGTTGATTTGGAAAGCCTAATTGACCAGTCCGACAGCTGCTCTCTTGAAAATAAACATTTAGGCAGCTAGGCTGTGAGTTTTTAGTTATCTTCTGCTCATAGTAATTGTCCACACATTTTTGAAATTGTGCCATTAACTTCACGCATGAAGTAAGGTTACGATTTTTAAAAACTGCCACAAATTGTGGTGTAAGACATGCGTTGCTCTCCTCAGTGAGTATCTCAGACAAGGGTATTCCTCCTCTGCCGTCGGACCCAACTGATGAGGGAGGCTTGTTCTCCTGTTCAGAGGGAACATGGTCTAGCAGCTGATGCTGAAGGACCATATTTGGAGTTGGGCTAAGACTGGTGTTATCGTTGAAGATGCTTGTCTTTGATGGCACAGTGAACAAAAAGAAAATGGAACGCAGGAATGCCAGTGTCGTGTAGTGGGTATGATTAACTCTGTTATCTCGATACATTGTTTTCTGTTCTCAGTGAAAATCCCCAAGTAACTAGGGGCATATTACCAAGCATAAGCGATAATTAGTGCTATGCTTGGTTAGCAACAATAATTTTATCGTCGTGCTTCGCCTATTTTTATCGCTTAGGAGCCTTGCTATTATCAAGGTTTATCTCCTTAGCGATAAAAATCGCCCGCAATACATGAATATCGCTGAAAAGTCAGCGATAATCATGCATTACCGAGCCAATGCTCTTAGCCATGTTATCCACCTACCATTGGATAACATGGCTAAGAACTGTTCAGGGCAGGTGTTAGCTTTTGGAGATATTCGCGCTTAGCGCGAATATCTCCAAAAGTTGGTAATGGGAGATAGCGATGTTAGGGACTGTTTCCAGTCGCTAACATCTTGGCACGCCCACTTTGCATGTCATTAGCGATAATTATCGCTGACATGCAAAGTGGGCCCCTAAATGCCCGCTATCACCTACAAGTTGTCGCTAACTGGTGTTAGCGACAGCTTGGTAATAGGGCAATGAAATTATCACCGCATTAGCGGGAAAAAGCCCCGCTAATGTGGCGATAATGGCCCTTGGTAATATGCCCCTCGGTTCTAAGCAAACTCACATTGCACCTCACTGATGAGACCCAATAAAGCTGAAACGTGGGAATGCTGCTAATACTGTTCGAGAAGAGAGGTGGCCTAGCAATTCTGGCTGAACTGCCAGGTGACCTAGATTGTTACGAGTTCAGGTCTGGGTTGCTAGTGAATGGGCTAGCTTTCTTCTGCAGCTGGTAATCACAAGTTCAATAGGGAAGCCAAGACTCAGTCATAATTACATTGATCACAGGCATGGTCTCTCACTCACCAATACTCAGTAAAGGCAGTGGTCCATATTGTAGGATATTTAGGAAAACAAACGTGCAAGTTGAGCCTTTAATTTAGCCAGAAAATCTTCCTTACACTAAGAGATAGATAAAAAATATTAGACCAGTATGCCCAACATTGTATTCCAACCATCACCTTTTTATGTACAGTTGGTGCAATACCATGAGTAAATGCAACTTTACATCCCCATATCCTTAGAGTTGTTAACTCACAAACTCATTCAGTCTAGCTTTTTCTCCCCAATGACATGCTAGAAATGACCATGCGCCTAGCATGGGCTTTTCCACACCTGTGTTAAGGGAGTGAGCTTTCATTTGGCAAAGCACAATTCTAAGTAAATGGCCAGATCCCAAGATTGCCCTGGAATGTTATATTGCTGGGACATATAAAGTTGCCATACCCAAGTGCTGTGGTGTAAGATGTTCTACTGCAATCTTGGTTTGCAAACGGATGGTCCTGGTTATGAGAGACAAACTGGTTGTCGTGCCATGAAGATGGAGCAGCCTAGGAGCATAGTCCAACCAGTCTGACAGCATTCAATTTAGCATACTGTTTTCACTATATACATTTTAAGTAGAGGACCACATACTTATTAATCTGAGATTATCAGATGATTCATCTGACAGTTATTTGACATGCCACCTGTAATCCTTGGAATTGGTGATATTTAGTGAATTTGTCTTTTTTCCATGGCAGTCCCAGCTTCCATCAACGATGTCATTTAACATGATGTAATATGTGAGGGCATACACAGTGAATGACGGGAGTGCAATTTATAATTTGCTTACTGAAGAATAACTGGTGATTTTTAGCAGATTTTTCATTTTGTTATGTAACCACAACTGCATTTTAACTGTCTTTTTTAAGTTAATATCAGAAGCTTTTTTTAAATGCACTACGGTGTTAGAAGCAAATCTAACCATAACTTTGCTTCAAAATTTACTTTTTTGAAGAGGATATCAGTTTTTTTATTATGTTTCACATGGAATTCTTTTTAGCCCTCAACTTCAGTTTACTTCTGACTTTTACAGCACATGGGCTTTGGTTGTGTGCAGTAGGAACTGGCTGCATGCCTCATATGCAAACTGTTGTAGGCAGATAACTCTCACAACACAAGGCCTTTAGCCACATAAAGCTGGAGTTGCCTGCCTGGCATGGCCTATGTTAAGGCCCTGTGCCTTCCTTGCACCAGGCATTGTCCAGCCAGTCACTGTGCCAAAACCTCCAAAGAAGGCCAACCTCCACTGCACACAGCCATAGGCCGGGTGCAGAGGGTAGGGCTGAAAGGTCTGAGACACACCTTTGCAGGCAGGTGCACACACTGCACAAGGCCAAATGCTTAATCACTGGGTATGGGCCACAGCCTGAAGTACAGTAAAGCCCTGCACACTACTTTCCGTGGGCAGGCGGCTGGTTCTCAGTGCACTCGGCCCTCTGGCCTGTGCAGTGGGAGTGGGCCACATTGCCAGGTCTTGACCCATGCTCTGTGAGCTGCTGACCTCCACTGTGCATGTTTTTTGACCTTATGCAGCAGGTTTGAGCTGTGGGGTCCAGCTTACAGCTATGTTATGCTAACATAGGGGAGACTTTTTTGTATTATTTAGTGTTTTTTTATTAGGTTTCTATGTTGGAACCAATTTTTGTGTTTGTTGTAAAACCTTTATAAACAAAATTGTTTGTGTCTTTTATATGGGATAATTTGTTTCTTGAATTCTTTCTGAATTCTTCACTTTTTAAAACTTTGAAGAAAAGGTTGTTGTGAAATTTGGTGGTTATTCATTCAGGCCGTGCCTTTCAAGCCACAATGGCTTTGCAAAACGTTGGAGACCACTAAAGAGATGTCATGGGTTCCTTTGACATAATAGTTCACATTCAGGTAGTTCCTCACCTATTTGACGATATCATTACACTCATTGCCCTGGCATACTTTGCATTTAAAGGAGGCTAGCTAGGTGTTCTGCTGTGCATTTATCTTTTGTGGATTAATACGTTTTGACACTTAAGCAATTGCTTCTGGATAAGATCAGCAATAGTTGGAAAGTTCAGAACAACATTCTCAGGAGAGCACTGAAGATCAGGAACAACTCCACACCCAAGATCCCAGATCTCTGCACAAACACATCATTTGAACGTTCTTCACAATCCCTGTAAGAGCATAAACTGCTGTCAAAGTAAGTAACATGCACTTTGTGCTAAAAAGAACTGAGCTGAGGAAGCTGTGGAAAATATAATTTTGGCACATCTTCGATGCACAAATACCTTAATTCTTGACATGAATGACAACCTAATACAGCAGAATGAGAGATTCAGATGAGGGACCTGCATCTGCTGCCATACTGCTGCAGGTCATCTCCCCTGGTGAGAGATTGCCACTGGATATCCCTCAGTGGGAGCAGGAGGAGAGTGATAAATGCTTTAGCAATATTGGTTTGCACTGCTTGATCTGTGGCATAGTGATTCCATTGGAGAACAAACTATGCTAAGCAGACTTGAAAATAACAAAACGTAATCCATGTTCAATGTTTGGCAGTTGAAATTGTATTTTTGTTTTCCCCCAAAAGAAAAAGCAAAAAAAAATAATAACAGTTCTTTTCAGAACCAATTATTATGCCTTAAAGATGGGTAAAAAGTTATGTTTCATTTCTATGTCAGTAAGTCTGAATAAGAGTCAGTGTGAGTAATGTACATGAGCAGGATGGGTGAGTGAAACTTTGTGTTAAAAGGTCAGTAATGGTTTGCATAAAAAAACTAAGCATGTTAATGAGAGGCATTATACAATGGAGTTAATAGCAGAACCTGTTCTCCAGCAAGGTCCTGCATTCAACCCAACACAAACTGACAATTCCAGATGCACATAAACTGCGGTCTTGTGGAGCGGGTGAGGCGAGAACCTTTATCTAACCTATTACATGTGGAAACCAGCGCTCTCTCCTGGCCTTGCAGGCTAACCACGCTGTGCACAGCCAAGAGCGCAGTGTGCAGTGGTGGCGCCCTGCAGTGATTAGCTTAAGGCCAGGTCATGTACCTTAGACTCTGCAGGAGGTCAAATGGAGGTTTAATAGGATAAAAAATAGGATAAAAAAATAGTAGCACCGCAACCTCTACCTCAACCTCTCACAAGAAGGTACCTCCCACTTCACGCATCCTGCTGTCCAATGTTGGCCAACAGGAATTCCTTACTTCCATCACTTTTCTTTGTGTGAAGCAGGGGGTCTGCTACAACAGGATCACCTTCAACAGGACATGCACAGTAGGGTTTGGCAGCAGATTTTGGCCTAATGTTAGACTCTGTACCCCACTCTTCAGGGGCAAAGAATCCCTACTTCGCACAGCCCAAAGCCATGCACAGTGGAGGTGTGTTGCAGGACCAACTCACAGTCCATGGGGGGGGCTAACCCCCACTAGGCAGGAACCCAACTGTGCATTGTGGGTGTTGGCTACAACCCCTCCCTCTGCAAGTGAACACAAACAACCAAACCTCACTGCACACAGCCTCTGGTAAGGCTCTGTGGCCCACCTTCCGCCGGTGGCTAAGCCTTGCTGTGTGGGTTGCTCTTTCACTAATTGCTTTGTGTCATTCAGTTTGAAAGTTATTGTCATATAGTTAATGCTGTCACATGGATGCACTAGGCCCAGATAAAAAAATGCCATTTTATATGCTCACCTTCTTAAGTTGCCTTCTCTCCCTTCACATGATGACATTTAGCATACATTAATGTGTGTGCATATGCAGTATAACATTCATCAAACCCAGTTTTGCTTACACTACCACTTCATAGGCATTCTATCAGAACACTTTGAACATTCTGTACAAGGGCTATCTTCACCATTTGTTTTGGGTGCTCAGGGACAGAGCCATCACAATAAAATGAGCAATAAGAGCCTAGCTGGTGCTTTGAAATGGTAGCATGGAGAATGTTATTATATATTTGACATAAAACATTTGTTTAGGCAGAGGAGCATTTTGCTGGCACTCAGAAGTTGATAGAATTCCAGCTCTGCTGATTCCCGTTTACCTCATGCAAGGAATGCTGTCCATATCTCCATCAAGACAGGCAGCTTGATGACACTTACCAATAGGTAATGGGAAGTTAGATCACCCTGCAGGGATTTGGCCGATTCACTCACCCTAGACATGATAGGTTAGAATATGTTAGGTTGGAGTACTACATATTACAAAACATATATGCAAGCATCTATACTCTGTAATAAGCAAAATGGCTGAAGTATTCATCTTTTTCACCATTCTTGTGTTGTTAATCACATTATTCTATTGATTATTGCAGCACATGTATTTTAATCGATAATCACAAGGCTTCAGTAAACATTGAAATGCTTTGTTGGGAATTCCTTGTGTCTCTCTTTATGTATGCATAAGTAAACTAAGCGAGAGGGTTCTAGATCTGTTACCACAATTTCCCTGGGGAGTCAGAGTGGTCATGCTCTAAGGTTGCTCAATCAATTTGTTACCTTGTGTGGTTAGGGGTACAGATGGTGCACTGTGAGCTAGCAGGACTATAGGCCAACATATCCCGAGGAGTGCTCAGAATCAGACAAGCACAGTTCCGACATTCATATTGTCCAACAAACGCACAGTTTTATTTGAGAAAGTATAAGCTGTACAACAATACTCTTTCAGTAAAGTTTTGCTCTTTTTGAAGTTCTGGAACCTAGCTAACCATTCATCATAGCACACAACACCATGACTTAATTTCCTTTGACTTAAACCTTACTGAAAAATCATTCTATGAGCACCTGTCTGAACAGGCTCTCCATTGTCTCAAATCTCTACATAATTTGTATTATTTCTTCCTAACCCGTTGTAGAGTATCATTGTTTCTTCAATACACAACTGTGATTAGTGCGTATTCATTTAACTCCGACTTGGCAACTTTCACGGCACCAACATGTGTCACATTATTTTGGCTCCTCTCATACGTTCACCCAGTGAGAAACCAATATTACACAGTAGCAGACAAATCAGAAATTCAGCAGACAGCGGGTTTCCAACTCATTGTATGTGGAGTCAGTGCACAGCTGACGTCTATCTGGGTTTGGCAACCCATTCCCAGGACAACAGCTCCAGATTTTGAAGCCCTTGTCTGCTTGTTTTAAGGGTGGTACAGTGGCTGTCGAGCAGTGACCTGCCTGAACCCTCACTCTCCTAATCCTTGACGCCACCCCCTTAGAGGCACTTTGTGGTTGTAGGAGTAATGGACTCTGGCCACCCCTCCTTAGAACGGGGTCGCTCCAAACATACTAGTCTTACACTGTGAGTTTTGTGGAATGTTTCATCCTGTTACCGTAATACTATATGACACCATGTGTGACAGTTTAATTGGCATGGTTAATGTGATCACATGGTTAGTTGAAAAATGACATTAACTCAGCACTATTATCAAAGTACTGTAAATTAATTCTCCTTAAGTTTGCATGTAACAAATCTCCAATGCAGCAAGAAGTTAGCTCAGGATCTAGTCTCTGGACAAGATCTATGACCCATCCTCCGTGGTGACTTTGTAAAAAATACCCTGTCAGTATCAGAAGAAAGAAAAGGAAAAAAAATCATTTTCTTCTCTTCTTTTGTAACAACAGTTAATAAAGGGACACCAAGGTTGGTTTGAGGTTTTTCTTTTTAGGTTCCACAGTAGGGAAAGCTACTCCCTGAAATATGGTCGAGTCCATCCTCATTTGTAGGGACCAGGGTGAGACCCGATGAAGAAGCATGCCACTACTAGGGTGGATGAGGGTCTAAAAAAATAAAAGGAATCTTTTCCTTTTCTTTCTTCTAACACTGACCAGGAAAGCCTCAGACTTAGGCAGAGGATACCCATTTGTCTATTTCTGGTTGTAGTAGGGGGAGTGTATCCATTTTCCTGTATATTGATTAGGCCTGGGTGGAGAACTTCACTCCCTTCGTGGAGTTTGCGGAGTATTCTGCATTCTGCACTCCACGGAGCTCACGGAGTGCAGAAAACACTGCTTCATGATGTACAGCGGAGTTTTTTCCCATTCTGGAATGGTAAGTTAGCGAGCACGAGCTGCCACTTGAGTAGAATTTCTACCAGAGCCACAGGAATACCGGCACAAACTGCAGTTCGCACTGTACTCTGCCACTCGTGGACTTTGCAGAGTTATTTTGTAACTTCACAGAGTTCCGCATAGCAAAACTCTGCGAACTACGCCAGGCCTAATATTGATGGTCTCTCTTCCTTACCTGGGAGTAGGGCCTGACATCAAGTTTGTTGGTTTAGAAGGCTAATTCACCTCCTCTGCACACAACCTTTGAATGTGCACAAAGGAGGTTATGCTGCATTGCCTGTCCTCAGGCAAAGTCCTGTGACCTACCCTCCACAAGTGCCCAACCACCAAAGCTGCACTCGACCCTCGGCCCTGCTTCCTTCGGTGGCATTATGCCATACACAGCAGAGGAGAGTCAGTTTCAGCAAAGGATGTGACCTCTAGTCTGCTGGCTATGAAGTACAGAGGGGATCATGCTAAGAGATGAAGATGATCCACAAACCCTACCATAAACTCCTTATTTCAATTGAAATACAAGGGTGATCCTTAAGAGCCCACTCATAGGGGCATGGGTGTCGAGGCATGCTTATCCTTCTCACTTATATGCCCTTTCTATTTTTTTTCAAGATGTGTGGACAAAGTCCCTGTGTCCTGTAATGGTGATTTCAAAAAATGTCCTTAGTGTTGCTGCTAGCCAATCAGGTTGGTTCGGCACACAAATCCTTTTCCGGAAGCTGTATTGAAATGGCTGACAGGAGATAAATCCCACTCAACCAATCACATTAAAATATTTTACTAATTGTGGAGTGGTTGAAAACTGTGAATCCAAAGCCATGGATCTGAAGCCACAGACCTCTTCAACTTAATTGCCCAGATAGCTCCAGAATTAACTCTTTTCTTGCATAATCCAGGCTATTTTTAAATTCTAATTTTGCTAAAAGTATTGAAGGATTTACTTATACTACTGACGGATTTACTTTCTTGAGTAAAGTACTATTTTCATGACAAATTCGGTGAAGTTCCATGCAGCTGTTTTTTATATCAAAGAGCAAACAATGGAATGGGAATTAAAATGGGAAATGACACTTTTGGGATCCCCCTTTTTTTCTTGGCCTCCACTTGACAGATCTCCATTAAACTGTCACATCTCCCTAGATCTTAGAGCCCTCAACTGGCTACCGTTCGAGGCTAGAATTCGTCTGAAAATCTCATGTTTGACCAGTAGCAGTCGGTGGTGGGAGTAGCTGCCAGGCGGTGATGTGGGGAGGGAGAGGCGCCGGGTGGAGGGTAGTAATCTATGGCTTATGGAGGATTACAAGTAAGTAAACATTTAAATAAAAAATAAAAAAAATTGTTGCGTACACTGCATCGCATTTGGGTATACAGTGCACGCAACAAAATTTGTTTTATTTATTTATATGTTTACTTACCTCTATAATCCATAGATTTCTACCCTTCACCCTGCCCCTCCCCCTCCCCACGTCACCAGCCGGCAGCTACTCCCACCACCGATCGCTACTGTGTATGACGCATAAGGCCTTACATAAAAATACTCCTAGTTATCTAGCTCAGAAACTGGTACACTCTTGTGGTAATAGATCCTCCAGGAGTTCCAAGTATCTTCTTCTGAAACCTCAACAATTTGCCAAGAAGAACATTTACAACCGGACCTACTCAGGAATGGCTCCCAGGCTCTGGAATGCTTTGCCCACAGAAACAAGACAGGACTCTTCTACTGCCTCCTTCAAAAAAGAAGTGAAATCAATTCTCATGGCTAAACTTATCTGAACTTCTTACTTATCACTATAATATAATAACTAGTTTGTATTAGTTATCACTATGTATTGGAAGCACCTATATATATATTATTTTCTTCTCCTAGGCTTGTATCTGTTTCCAGCATCAGCCCTGTAAAACCCTCTGATACCTGCAAGGGTCTTGTTGGCACTATATAAAACCTTCAAAATAAATAAAATAAAATAAATAAATAAAACTTATTATGAAGAACTTGAAGCGGATATATTTTTGATTTGGGAAATTTTGTGCAGATTTTTTAAATGATGCCAAACCTATTAAGAAATGAAAAAATGCCATTCTTATTGAAATTCTGACCTAACCATATGTACACTGGTGCTATACACAGCATTTATTACGCTTAAAAAAGATGAGTCATTAAGAGGGTCTTGATACCCCTTCTTTCCCTCAATGTCATAAATGACATATTACAGTCTTCTCATCTATATATATGGTTTATGTCACAGACTATTTTCATGTATATTTGTCTTTACGAAAGGTATTTAGCTAAAATGAGGATGAGGAACAGGCTCCCCAGCAGGAGTTACATTTCAGCAGTAAGGTCACATCACTTTAAAGATTATTTGTGACTATAAGGAGAGTTTTCTCTTACTTAAAGTATTTTTTACATGCAATTGCAAGGCAATGAGCAGTGTTCATCTCATGTCACTTTTGGTAAAGAACTTGAATTTGATGTTTGCACTATAGACATAAATGTGTTAAAGTGTGTTTATTACAGAGTACAGTTGCTCTAAATCATGTCTTATTGGGTTGTATATAATTTCATTGCCATGGCATGAGAACATAAAGGTAGTAGCGGAAAAGGGGTTCTGAAGACCTTTCCCAGTGAGTAAAAACATAGGCACAAAAGAAATTGAAAACAATAAAGGAGTAGAGTTGTGTCATACAGCAAATAAGTATCATTGTGATTCAGGGAAAAATATTCAGCTTGTAGAAAACAATCTGAGATCAAAGAAATTCAACAAGTTGATTTTACAGTTTGGGGAAATTCCATCATCTGTTCTCTTTGCACAATTGTATAATTCATTTCCTTCATTTCCTTGTACATCATCTACATTGACTTACATTCCTCCTAGCAAATGGAATTTTCTTTTCAGTTTGCACTGAGTGTTAGTTTTGTATACATTATTGGTTGATGTAAGACAAATTTGATATTCATTCCTTACTGAAATGAGGTCAACATTTGTGCATGAATGAGATTTACTGCATAGTACTGTATAATAGTGCACTCTGTGGTTCAGAATCTCCATTAATTAGCTTTGCACATGTAGTCTTTGGACTCATTTGTCTTCAGTTGCTCTTGTGTTTTGTTTGGAGGGAATTGTCTTTGGCTGCTCTCCACTAGTGGTACATTTTATTTCACTTACTGACAGCAAGTATTATGAGTTCTCATACAGTATTACAGGCGAGGTAAATTCAACTCCTGTGTAATCTTAGTCTTTCTTTCATTTCAATGCCAGCCTACCATCACTGTTCAGGTCTACACTAATCTTTGTTGCTGTATTTGATTGAAGAATAATCGTTGTGGTGGCATTGCTATCTAACTAATGGTCAGTGTTAGAAACCTATTCAATTAGTTTACCAATCATCTTTTTGTTGTTTCAATTTTACACTTTAAATACAACATTGTTCAGAGTCAGTGTTCCCATTCAGGGTGTACATGGCCAGGCAGTTTGGACTGGACTGCTCCTATAGGAGCATGGCAAAGACTTATTTGCCTTTGCTTGCACCATCTTTGGAGTGGTGCAGTGGGCAATAGAACAATGGACTGGAATGTGGCAGGACGGATACCCCCACCTCTCCCACCTTCTACAAAATACCTTCTCCAAACCTCTCAAAGATGACATATTTTTGGATTTAAAGACAGTTTTACCAAATGTACTAGTGTGAAAACACCATTGTGAATAGCCAGAAATGTACGAAACATCTATTGACACTAATAGAAGCTAGAAATTGATATAAAAATTTCACAATAGCCAATATAAATTACCACATAGAGCAAGCTTGATAGGAACTCCAGTCAGAAATGTTTTCAAAGATTCAAGAAGCTTTCAGAAAATCATAAAGATAAACTAAATGTTACATATATTGCATAAGCCAAATGTTACATTTCTCACCTGAGTCACATGATGATCAAATCTATATATTTGGTATGCAGATCAAATGACCTAGCCACATCCTCAATGACTGTAGGTAGGGTTCTGGGCAATACAATTAATTTGCTTTTGATCAATTACATGGAATTTCAAAAACATTACGTGAAATTATGAATGCTTATGTGAAATGCGACTCAAATATTTAGTGCTATATTTTAGAGAGAAATGTATCCTTGCATCATTTTCAGGGATGGACATTTAGCTACAGGATATTAGGGCTTTAAAGGTTCTGGATGAGTAGTATATTCAGGGGTGTTATGTTTTAGGGTTCAGTAGTTGATTTTCAGTTACAGGCTACTGGGGGCTTAAGGGAGAGCTGTGTGTCAGAATTTATTTTCAGGAGTGAGAGTTTTCAGGATTCAAGGTTGAATTTATAGTTACAGTTTATTGAGGCATTAGGTATTATGGGTATGTAAAGGTATTGTTTTGTTTTTTTCCTATGGTTCAGGGGTGGAGTTTTATTGATGGTTTGATCATGAGTGCATGGCAGCGAATCGATTGTTATACAGAGCCCTAGCTGCTTGCCCGAGTGACCCCTCTGTTGTGGCCATTCTTTGGAAACACTATAAAAGGGCCACAACAAAAAGGTGGGAAGAAGTTATCACCCAGCAGTGGTATATCCAAGTTCATGCATCAGTCACCAAAAATAGCAAGTCCTTCTGGAATGCTGTTTCATCTATGAGATCCGATAATCAGATGTGACCTTGATCAGTTGTCAAGTAAGCAGCGAGGCATGGGAGGTATATTTCTCCGAAATTTACTCTGCTGGTGAGCCCATTCCTCAGGCTCTATAGATGGCGGGTCCCTGTTCTGATATACAGGTTACTTTATTGGAAGTTATAGCAGATATACAGCAGATCACGGGGCAAGCTCTAGGATCGGATGGTGTACCCTTTGATTTACTTAAATGTAATGTCAATCTCTGGGCCCCACTGCTGACTAATATTTTGAATAACTTATAACACGCACTTATACCTAGCTCCTGGTCGACGTCCACCATTATACCTATTTTTAAGAAGGGGGATCACTCTCTTCCAAGCTGCTATCGGTCCATCTAATTGATAGATATACAGGAAAAGATTCTCAGGAGGGTTTTTTATGATAGGCTCTTCGAGTGAGCAGAGGAAAAAAATCATAAACCCCTGCCAATACAGCTTTTGCGGTCATATAGGCACTAAAGAGCAATGCCTGAATCTACATCTGATATTAGGTCTTTATACAGTGGCTAAGCAAATCAATAAATAAATCAATCAATCATTTGTAAAGCGCACTACATACCCATCTCAAGGTGCTGGGAGGGGGGGGGCACTACTGATCGAACAGCCAGGTCTTGAGTATCCTTCTGAAGGTTAGCAGGTCCTGGGTCTGTCGTAGGCTCAGTGGGAGGGTGTTCCATGTCTTGGTGGCAAGGTGGGAGAAGGATCTGCCACTGGTGGTTTTTTTTGGATGAGCGGGACGGTGGCAAGTGAGAGTTCGGCAGAGCATAGCTGGCGGTTGGGGATGTGGAAGGAGAGCCATCTGTTGAGGTAGGCTGGGCTGGTCTTGTGGAGTGCCTTGTGTGCATGTATGAGGAGCTTGAAAGATATCCTCTTGTTGACAGGGGGCCAGTGCAGGTTCTCAGGTGGGGGGTGATGTGGCTGTGGCATGGTACATCGAGGATCAGTCGTACCGAGGTGCTTTGGATGCGTTGTAGTCGTTTGATGAGCTTGGTCGGGGCTCCTGCGTAGGGGCGTTTCGGTAGTCGAGTCCGCTGCTGATGAGGGCCTGGGTGACTGTCTTTCTTGTATGTGTCGGGATCCATCTGTAGATCTTGTGGAGCATGCGGAGGATGTTGAAGCAGGAGGAGGAGACGGCGTTGACTTGCTTGGTCATTGAGAGCATTAAGTCGAGGATGATTCTGAGGTTGCGAGCGTGGTTGGTGGGTGTCAGGGCTGCCCACAGTGCCGTTGGCTACCCAGAGTCGTCCCAGGCTGAAGGGCTGGAGCCAAGGATGAAGACTTCCGTCTTGTCCGAGTTCAGCTTCAGACGGCTGGTCTTCATCCAGTCAGCGACGGCCTTCATTTCTTCGTGGAGGTTGGCTTTGGTGGTGATGGGGTCCTTGGTGAGGGAAAGGATCAGCTGAGTGACGTCGGCATAGGAGATTATGTTGAGGTCGTGCTGTCGGGCTAGGTGTGCGAGGGGGAAACTATCAAAAACAGGCGAGGGTCCCTGGTAATAATAATACTAGGAGAAGGAGGCAGGGAGCTAGAACAAACAAAAACACTAGACCTCTCCTAGAACACAATAAATCTAAAGGTAATACATCCATAGATCCATATATATCAACATTGTCCAACACACACTAGGAGTTATTTGAAAAACGTATTTCTTATTTTATTTCTTTTGAAGCAAGTACAAACAAAAACACTAGACCTCTCATAGAACACAATAAATCTAAAGGTAATACATCCATAGATCCATATATATCAACATTGTCCAACACACACTAGGAGTTATTTGAAAAACTTATTTCTTAATGTATTTCTTTTTAACAAACAAAAACACTAGACCTCTCCTAGAACACAATAAATCTAAAGGTAATACATCCATAGATCCATATATATCAACATTGACAAACAAAAACACTAGGCCTCTCCTAGAACACAATAAATCAAAAGGTAATACATCCATAGATCCATATATATCAACATTGACAAACAAAAACACTAGACCTCTCCTAGAACACAATAACTCTAAAGGTGCTACATCCATAGATCCATATATAGCAACATTATACAAACAAAAACACTAGACCTCTCCTAGAACACAATAAATCTAAAGGTAATACATCCATAGTTCCATATATATCAACATTGAGGTTCCGTGACAATTGTAAGTGGTGTTTTTGACTCGTACGACTATGGTCGAGTCTGGTATCTACGAACCGCAAATGACGAGTTTAGTAAGTGTGCGCAGTTTCGCTGTGCTAACTTAAACCGTTCGTTTGTTACATGGGTTTTTCATCTGTACCGACGGGTTCCATCTTAGATACGGCATCCATTTTGTCTCTTGCCCTCAAGTAGCCAGCGAACGGACGTTGTCCGTTTCGCGACCCTGGGATTCCCAAGACATCCGCGGAAGACACATGTTCTTTGAAAGTGTCTTTATGACGAGGGGGATGATACTGTAAGGCAGATGGCCCTGCTCGAGGCTCATCTTGCAGTGCCGGTCTATTGTCTCAGCCGTGCATCTCATTAGGCACGTCCCTTTGATGCCTGTAGCTCGTGTTTCCCGATACCTCCCCTTTTACACCCTCTTCGATCTCCCCACTGTTTCCATCTTCCTCTGCACCTGTCCTTGTTCCTTCTTCGATCTGTTTTACTGCCGATTGGAATGTACTAATGGTGGGAAGATGGGTTTTTACAGTTGGGAACCGCCAAATGTTTCCGCACTTATGCCCCGGACCTTGGATGCATCAAAGTGACCAAAGTGACCCCTCTCGGGGATAATTATGGGAACCGAGTTGTAAACCTTTGTGTACCATGCAACCCTATGGGAGAAATCTGTATAAAAGGAGCGATCCTCAGTAGCAATTTGAAGCAGTCTCCTCGAACTTACACTGGTTGTACTTCCTGTGACTTCTGTGTTCCCTGCAGTAAATAAACCTCGAATCTTTGACGCCGAAGGAAGTGTCCCGTGTCTCTGTCATTCGTACGCCGGAGCAGGTTACCCACGAAGATTTCAGGTGTTGTCCCCTGGCACCGCTGGGTCTTAAATAACCCAGTCCTTCAGTTGGCGCCCAACGTGGGGCGGCATCAGTGGTACCGGTCCAAGCCCGACGATTGTGAGGAACTTCGTGTGAAATCTCCGAGGGAAGGTGCACTCCGCTTCATCGATCCTGTTGTCGAAACAAGTGGCCCGAAGACTTTTCCCGCGAAGATTCCCGCCTCCTGACGGCTGCGACGGACTGCTGCCCTGACTGTAGACCTGTTTTGGCGCCTGGCGTAGACCTTGGTATAGCGAGACGATTGACGGGCCTTCCTGGTGACGCCATCGATCTTTGAGTTAAGTATTTGTGGGTCGCTCCCAGAGTTCTTGGTTGTGGTTGCTTAGTTTTTGCATGGTTCCATTGCATTTGTGGTTCTTGGTACTTTGTTGTGATATTTGACGACTGCAGCCGCCAAAGACCGAGGGTTGTTGCTCTTTGCAGGGACTTGGTAAATCCCGTAACCCTTGACGTTTGTGAAACTCCGCTAGTGTGTAAGATGCCTGGTCGCAGTACTTTGTTCAGTTGTTTCAGACGTTGTGGTACGGATTCCCGACTGGAGGACTCTTGTCCGATACCTCCGGTTGGAACTCCCACTTATGAGCTCTACAGTAAGCACGGGCTAGGCCCGATTACTTTTAATGAATACTGGATTCGTTATACCAAAAAAGATGGTGCCCTTAGTTGGCCACCTCATGGTAGTTTTGAGACCACGATCTTAGATAATCTTGAGACTAAATTGTTTGAGAAAAAGTCAAGGCCGGCCATGTTTGATGCCTTTCGGTTGTGGCGTAAAGAAGCCCGACAGAAAGAGATCAGACAGACTAAACGGAATCAGAGAGATGGTGTTGCTACCATTGTAAAGAAAGCAGAGCAGTTTAAGCGTGATAAGGAGGATAAGGAAAAGGAAGTGTTTGATAGGCTACAGCGTATGTCCATAGATAAGTGCTATCCTGCTTTGCCTATGGAGTCGGATAAGAAGGAAGAATCAGTTGAGGATCCTTTAATGTCTTATCTTATGAAGTCACCACCTCCGTACGTACAGGGTACCGCAGCTCCTGTGGTCCCCCCGTACCTTTTCCTCAACCTGTTCCTCAACCTGCACCCGTTCTTCCGACTGTTCCCGCTCCTTTGCCTACTGCTATTCCTACTGCTCCTCCGCTTCCACATACTCCTGCTCCCGCTACTGCTCCTGCTCTACTTACTCCTGTTGCTTCTTCTCTTTCTACCCCTTCTCTTGTTAGTCCTTTGTGCTATACTTCTCCATCTACTCGAAGTCGTACTCCTCCTGTTGCGGCTAGCTTCTTTAATTCTCTTGGACCTGTCCTTGGGTCCGCTGGTTCAGACGGTCCTCAGAGACGAAGTCAGCTTCCCGTTAACAGGGAACGTGCTGCGCTATATAACATGGTGATGGGTTGGATGACATACCCTCTTAGAAATCCTCCACGTGCTGTACTTAATACGTTCTGTCAATTCAATGTACCGACACAAAGGTACGTGTTCGAGGAAATGTGCAAGGTTCTGCGTGATCAGATATCGGCCGATGCACCTGACGATGTGTTGACCGCTTTGTCTGATCTACAGCTTCAGTTCTCGAACGGACTGATAGTGGATACTAACGTTCGACGTGCTGTTGAGCGGTTGTTATCTTTCCGTCCCACTCCTATACCCCAAGCCTTGTTCGTTGAGGATGTTGAGAGTCAGTTAGATGCGTCTGGTCAGTTCCCCATGCGGGAAGTTCCACCAGTGTGGATGCCAGCTAATCCACAGGCTCAACCTCCGGTATTGGCACACTTCCAGAGAGTATGGATTCATCTCCCATGGAAACGATCGGAAGTGTTACAGGTGAAGCAATCTTTGCCTGACCCTCGCAAAAATCCTGCAGGGTACTATAAAGAATTGTCGCAGCTTGTAGACGCTACGATAATGAATCTTGCCGATATTGATATGCTGTTTGGCAATGTCGTACCGCAATCGGTATGGGCTAAGATTCGTCAGGAAAATCATGCAAACGAATTAGGTGGTGATTGGGCTGCCATTATAGCGGCGGATGGGTTGCAAACTGGTGGTGCTAAACCCGAACAGTTGATTGCTGCTCTCCCTCAGAGAATAATTGCGCTAATGAAAACTCTTATTCCAGCTATGAGGGTGAACTGGGATAAATTGTCAGCTTGTAGACAGAAGAAGGACGAGAGTGTCTCTGATTTCTTTACGAGATTTGAGGAGGCATTCATCGACCATAGTGGTCAGGATATGGGCACTGAGGGTGGTCAACGGTTGTTCGTGGACAAATTTGTCTCTAACTTATTGCCCGATTTGAGCAATAAATTAAAAAACTCTGAGAGTGCGTGGGCCGTTTCTACCTCGGCTCAAATATTGGCTACGGCACAGTATTATGAGAACAGAGAGAAAGAGGAGAACGACCGCGCTGATAAAAAGACGAAAGAACTTAAAACCAAAGTGTTGTTACAGCAGGCGTATCCTCCGCGTTCAAATCAGAATGCTTCGCAGCAAAATAGTTCGCAGTCGCAATCTAATCGATCACAATTTCGAAATGACTCCTCCTCCCAAAGATCTTCATTAGGGTACAATCAGTGTGCCTATTGTAGACAGGAGGGTCATTTAAAATTCAATTGTCCTGTTCTAAACGATCCTAATAGTGGTAACTCATCTAGAGGAGGTCGTGGTGGTTCTCAGCAGACATCACGTGGTAGAGGTCGTGGTGCTCAAAATGATCGTTCAGATAACTCATCGAATTCCAATAACTGTTTTGATCAACGTGGATCATCGCAAGGACGATCTGCGCAGTACAATGTAGATGATTATTACGTCGATCAGGGAACTGACGACAGTAATTACTAGGACAGCCATAGACAAGGAGAGGGAGTGGTATCAGTTCCGGTTGATCAGAGAGGGCCTTACGTCGCAGTTGCTACATCGGGCGTCGTTGAGCCTTTTCTGTTGGACACTGGTGCAGCGAAAAGTTCCATAATGCATTCGAAACTCCCTGGCGCACCTTTGTCTGGCTTAACCAATGTTTCCGTTGGATTCTCTGGCGCCCCCGTTAGCAATCCAGTTTCACGCCCTTTGCCCCTTACAATTGGGCCTCGTGAGCTTCAAGCTCCGTTGATTTTAACTACTGGTTGTGGTGAAAATCTTTTGGGCCTGGATTTGCTAAAACGTTTGTATGCAACTTTGTATTGTTCTCCTGCGGGTGTAAAGCTTACGTTAGGAGAGAGGGTTGTCTCTCCTATGTACTTGTCTCTCGATAAGCTTCCACCGGAATTGAGTTCTCTTCCTGCATCTTTGTGGGCAACGGGTCCCAATGATGTGGGCCTGCTTGACATCTCCCCTTATGTTGATCAGCTGAAATCAAATGTACGGTTGCCACGTATTCCCCAGTATCGAATCTCTCTTGATGGTGAACGAGCACTGTTAGCGATCGTTTATGATCTGATCGAGAAAGACGTTATTGAGGAGACTCGGGGAAACGTGTGCAACAGCCCTGTACTGCCTATTCTAAAACGTACTGACCCTTCAAAACCGCCTGTTTATCGTTTTGTCATCGATTTACGGGAGGTGAATAAAATTGTGATTCCTCAGTTCCCTGTTGTGCCTGACATCACGGCGCTACTGACTCTGATTCCAGCCTCTGCATCTTGGTTTTCGGTGATCAATTTGAAGAATGCTTTCTTTAGCATTCCGATTGCTGAAGAAAGCAGAGACCTTTTCGGTTTCTCTCTTGGTGGTCGCAGCTTCCGGTTTAAACGCGCTCCTCAGGGCTACTGTGAGAGTCCATCGATTTACAGTCAAGCCTTGAAGGGTCAACTGGATGCGTTTTCGTTGCCGGCTTGTGCGGCCTTAATCCAATATGTCGATGACTTATTGGTGGCTGCAGATACTCAGGACATTTGCACAATTGCTACGGTGTCGTTGCTGCAACATCTCTGTGACTTACATCACAAGGTTTCACCTTCTAAACTCCAATATTGTTGTCAAGAAGTAACCTATCTAGGTCACTTATTGTCAAAGGAGGGAAGACGGTTGACCCCAGAGAGAATTGCAGCAATTGCGCGAATGACTGTGCCAACAATAGTGTTCGGTCGTCCTGCGAATGTCTGGGGGGTCCCTAGACCGGGTGCGTTCTCTAGTCTTGTATATCCAATGTTGATTGACTATCTTCATGATCTGACTGCTAAACTGAGGTTAATTCACCAACAGGTTTACGAAGCATTGCCGACGCAGACGGAGGGTCCAGGCCACCAGCTCCAGCCCGGAGACTGGGTAGTAACCAGAAACTTTGCCCGTAAGAAGAATTTGGAACCCCGTTTCACTGGACCCTACTAGGTCCTCCTTGCCACGCGAACTGCCGTCCGTTTAGAGGGCCGAAAAAATTGGGTGTATGCCACTCATACAAAGAAAGTTCCTATCCCTTTACCGGCAGACTCGTGGGTGAGGAGGGGCATTGCTTCAGCTGAATCCGAAGGATTGCCGGCTTTTGTACCTTTTAGCGACGCACAACCTGTCGGAGAATCCTCAGTGCAGCAGAAAGACACTGTTGAACATTTGTCATCAAAAGACTCGAGACCAGAACATTCGACTGATCAACAGGACTCTGTTCCCTCATCGGATCCTTTGTTTGGTGAACATACACGTCCTGGGAAAACTCGATACTTTCTGCGTTCTAGCACTAAGGACAAATAAAAAGATTCTGTTCTGTCCCTTGACAATTGCATTATCCCGTTTTCCACGATCAGTCTGAACACCCGTATCATTGTAATTATTTTTGTATATATTGAGTTTCGTTCCACATGTATTTTTGCTTCCACAGCTGAGAGACATTTTGCATATACATTGTAAATAAAGGCCGTAGGGCCGCGCGTGTACTTCCTTCTGGTTAGTAGGTCTTGACGCTAGGTTAAAGACCGTCGGTTCCTGGGAACTCCTAGGGATTGACTACTGCTACACAGAACGAAGTGTGTCAAGAAACGTTGCGGACGGTCATAGGGGATGGCGTTTTCAAAGCTGATGGACTTGGAAGAAGCTCAGGCGCAAAGGTTCAAGCTACAACAACTTATCCGTACCAAATGTTTTATGTTTCAAATGTTCGTATTGCTTTTGACTGTTTCTGCACTATTGGCGGGTGGGGCGTATTACATGATGTCGTACTTCTTACCTTCTGCCATACCTACTCCTACTTCTCACCCTAAACTTACCTCCACTGCATCCCCTCATTCTTTCCATATCCTACCTGAACACGATCAGGCTAGACGTGCAGAATTCCGAAATAATTCCTTTATTCAGCTCCTTCATCAGCACCAGTTAGTGGTTAATACTACTAATTGTTGGGTGTGTGGACTGATGCCACATACCACGGATAAGGGAATTCCATATCTGGTCTTACCGTATAGTTCCCAGGGTTCAGCTCGAGCATTCCAAACAATGTTTCGAAGCGCACTAGATTCTTATCCCAGTCCAGAGCCACGTTCTCCCTACTTTGGCCCTGGCTCGTATCATAAGCCTTTGTCCATAGCGATAGAAGATTTAGATAGAGATATCTATGAGCCGTCGCTCATCCCAGAGGAAGAGGTACAAGCCTATAGGGTCCTAAGTAAGGTTGAGTATAGTGCGCTCACGAGTGAAAAACAGCTTAAAAGCTCGCCTCCGATATGGGTCGTACCCCACATTGGTAATTTTTGTCTAATGGGTCGTGGCCGAAGATCGAAAGCTCGACTCGGAGAGAGTGCTTGCACTGAAAATTACATTCTGCCGATGGTCTCGTCCCCTGTGTTTCTGGCTGCCAAGGGTACATACTTTGTTTGCCATGATCGTGCGTATGCATGGTTGCCCTCCGACTTTGTGGGCTCATGTTTTATCGCAAATCTGTTGCCTCCGACGTTCACTGTAGACGCGGACTATCACAAAACTCGAGTTGTGAGAGGCGTAATTAGTGAAGAGGACACTGCCGGTCAAGAGGCAGGAGACTTTTTCAAGGGTTTCCTCCCGTTTTGGGGGCCTATGGTTAATAGTAGGAACCTGAGACAGTTGACTCGAGTGGTAGAATCGACAGCTAATATTACTGCCAGTGCCCTTGGTAATATCACCACAGAACTTCAGGCGGATAGGCTTATGACGTTACAAAACCGTATGGTTTTAGACGTGATCTTAGCAGATCGAGGTGGGGTATGTAAGGTGATCCATTCGAGCTGCTGTATTTTCATTCCAGATAACGCTCCGACCGTCTATCAAGCCATCTCAAAGTTGCATAAGATCTCTGAATCCATACACGTGGATGTAGGGGATTGGACGCTACTTGGGTGGTTTTGGGGCCTGATGTCGACTTGGGGTTGGAAGATTCTGATGATCATCGGAGTTGTTGTGGCGTTCCTGTTCACGTGTTGCCTTTGCGTGCAGTGTGGTCCTGCCTTATGTGGCCTTTGCGCTACAACGTGTATAAGACAGCCACCTGTTACCAAGGGGACTCGGTTGGACAGAGCTATGTTGCAGCAACATCTAGATGGTTTGATGAATATCGAGTATGATTCCGACTAGTGCTTGCCTACATGAGGGCAAAAGGAGCGTCTGAGGTTCCGTGACAATTGTAAGTGGTGTTTTTGACTCGTACGATTATGGTCGAGTCTGGTATCTACGAACCGCAAATGACGAGTTTAGTAAGTGTGTGCAGTTTCGCTGTGCTAACTTAAACCGTTCGTTTGTTACATGGGTTTTTCATCTGTACCCACGGGTTCCATCTTAGATACGGCATCCATTTTGTCTCTTGCCCTCAAGTAGCCAGCGAACGGACGTTGTCCGTTTCGCGACCCTGGGATTCCCAAGACATCCGCGGAAGACACATGTTCTTTGAAAGTGTCTTTATGACGAGGGGGATGATACTGTAAGGCAGATGGCCCCGCTCGAGGCTCATCTTGCCGTGCCGGTCTATTGTCTCAGCCGTGCATCTCATTAGGCACGTCCCTTTGATGCCTGTAGCTCGTGTTTCCCGATACCTCCCCTTTTACACCCTCTTCGATCTCCCCACTGTTTCCATCTTCCTCTGCACCTGTCCTTGTTCCTTCTTCGATCTGTTTTACTGCCGATTGGAATGTACTAATGGTGGGAAGATGGGTTTTTACAGTTGGGAACCGCCAAATGTTTCCGCACTTATGCCCCGGACCTTGGATGCATCAAAGTGACCAAAGTGACCCCTCTCGGGGATAATTATGGGAACCGAGTTGTAAACCTTTGTGTACCATGCAACCCTATGGGAGAAATCTGTATAAAAGGAGCGATCCTCAGTAGCAATTTGAAGCAGTCTCCTCGAACTTACACTCGTTGTACTTCCTGTGACTTCTGTGTTCCCTGCAGTAAATAAACCTCGAATCTTTGACGCCGAAGGAAGAGTCCCGTGTCTCTGTCATTCGTACGCCGGAGCAGGTTACCCACGAAGGTTTCAGGTGTTGTCCCCTGGCACCGCTGGGTCTTAAATAACCCAGTCCTTCAACATTGTACAAACAAAACCATTAGACCTCTCCTAGAACACAAAAAATCTAAAGGTAATACATCCATAGATCCATATATATCAACATTGTGTGTGAGGTGGGCCATGTAAATGTTGAACAGCGTCGGGCTGAGGAAGGATCCCTGTGGTACGTCACAGATGATCTCGGAGGCTTTGAAACGGAATGGGGGGAGGCGGGCGCTCTGGGTTCTGCCAGAGAGGAAGGAGGTGGTCCAATCCAGAGCCTTGTCTCGGATCCCTGCTGCGTGGAGGCGTGCGCGTAGTGTGTGGTGACAGACAGTGTCGATGGCAGCATAGAGGTCCAGGAGGATGAGTGCTGCGGTCTCACCATTGTCCAGCAGGGTCCTGATGTCATTGGTGGCGGCGATGAGGGAAGTCTCGGTGCTGTGGTTGCTGTGGAACCCTGACTGGGAAGGGTCAAGGATTCTGTTTTTTTCCAGGTATCGGGTTAGCTGTCTGTTGACAGTTCTCTCGATGACCTTGGCCGGGAAGGGGAGCAGAGAGATGGGCCAGAAGCTCTTGTGGGCTCTTTGGTCTGCCTTCGTTTTTGGAGTAGGGTGTTGATCTTGGTGTGTTTCCAGATCTCTGGGAAGGTCGCGGTCTCGAGGGACAGATTGATGACGTTGCGCAGGTGGGGTGCGATGGAGCTGCTTGCTCTGTGTAAGATGTTGTGCAGGAATCAGTCTGACGGAGAGCCGGAGTGGATTTTGGGCACGGTCTTGATGGTGTCATCGATGCTCACGCTGGGCCATGCTAGCAGGGGGTCATGGTCGATGGTGTGCGGAGGGTCTGTTGTGTTGCTGTCTGTTGGGGCTGTCTGGGTGTTGAAGCTGTCATGGATGTCTGCTATCTTGCGGTGGAAGAAGGTGGCGAGGGAGTCGCACAGGGTTTGCAACAGCGGGATGTTGTTGGTGTTGGAGCTGGGGTTGGAGAGTTTCTTCACAATGTTGAAGAGCTCCTTGCTATTGTGTGCAATGTTGTCGAGGCGGTCTTTGAAGGAGGTCCCCTTGGCTGCCCTGATGAGGTGGTGGTGGTTTCGGATGGTGTCTTTGTGAGCTGCGTTGCTGTTCGGAGTTTGTTCACTGAGCAATTTCTTCTCTAGTTTCCGGAAGGCTTGCTTGGAGGCTAGGAGTTCTGGGATGAACCAGCTGGCCCTTTTGCTGGTATCTCTGTGTGGGGGTTTCTTCAGCGGGGCAAAGGTGTTGGTGCAGTCCTCAATCCAGCATCTGAGGTTGTGGGCAGCATTGTCGGTTTTGGAGGGTTTGGTGGGTGGGCTGAGAGCGAGGTTTGCATGCAGTTGGTCTTCGATGATTTTGCTCCAGCAGCGGCGGGGGATCTGTTGGGTGCGGTGGTGTGTGGTGGACTTCTGGAAGGTGAAGTGGATGCAGCGGTGGTCGATCCAGAGGAGTTCGGTGGTGTGGCTGACGGAGATGTGCGGGTTTGAGGAGAAGACGGGGTCGAGCGTGTGGCCGGCGGAGTGGGTGGGCGTTGTAATGAGTTACTTCAGTCCGTGGTTGGCGAGGTTATCGATCAAACTCCACTATACCTCGCCTTCATGGACTTGCCCATGACTTTCATCTGTGTCAACTGCTCCAAACAATGGCTTCTTTTACAGGAAATGGGGCTGGATGTGATACTTGTCGATCTCTTGGCATTTCTGCATGAGAACACAAAGGCCAGGGTTAGATGTGGCCAAAATGATGAGGTATCCAAGGAAATCTATATTGGGTGTGGGGTGGGACAAGGTTGCATGCTCACCTCCTTGCTTTTAATTATCAATCAATGACACTTATAAAGCGCGCTACATACCCGTAGGGTCTCAAGGCGCTGAGATTTTGTACCCTATTTTGTACCCTATTATGTACCCTAATAAACTTAGTTTCCATCAGATTTCCTGCCATCCCCAGTTGTTCCATAATAAAAGGCACCCCACTTCCTGTAGTGCTATATGCGGATGATGCTATATTAATAGCTCGAAATCCTAAAGCTCTGCGCTTGCTAGTTTATTCATTTGTGCAAATTGTGGCCACAGCTGATTCAGTAACTTCTTATTCTAAATCGTTTACAATTGCATGTGGCCCTAAGAGTACTCAGCTCAAGTCTAATGTGTGGTACTAATTGATTCTTAAGCACAAGCAACCTTTCCTACCTAGGAGTTAAATTGTTTTCCTTCCCATTTCCCAAAGAAGGCAGGGCCCTTGCACTACTGCCTCAGAGATGTACTTCAAATTGTGTTTCGGTAGCATCTTATGGGGTTGTAATATAAGGTATTGAGAATCCCTCAATTATTCAGGCAGAGGAAAATTGTTTCTGCGGAAAACATTTGCCCGTCCCCCTATCTTCTTCCCGTTTTATGTGCCACACGGAGCTAGTTCTATGTTATCTTAGTGATCGAATTTGAACTCAACCGCCACTGTTATGGCTATCTCTTTGGAAAACTAAAGAGGCCGCTTTAACACTTTGGGTGCTCATGACAAGACCAGCTCGTCATGAGTCACAGTGGAGCTGTGCTCATGACGAGCTGGTCTAACGGAAATGAGACCAGTTTGTCATGAGCACAGCTCCACTGTGACTCATGACAAGCTGGTCTTGTCACGAGCACCGCGGCGCCGTGCTCAACCCCCGGAACCCCGCACCACGGGGGAATTAGTCCTGCAGCAAAGGGGTTAACAAGAGAAATAATCTGTACGTATTTACCCTGCAATAAAGGCCTCTCCATTCCATGGATATCCTTTGTAAAGCATTCCTTTGTAGATATTGGCCTTGCTCAAGCATTTTTTAATGCAGCATTGAATGTCAACTTAGGCAGGAAGCATGCTCAAACTTTATTACTAGTCCAAGCACAAGAGCGTAGAATCATCAAAACCAACTATTGCAGCTGATTTGTCGTTGAGTCCCAAAACCTCTCCCACTAATTATTTATTTACCCCAGGGGACGATGGGAATGCTCTTTACTGTTTTGATCCAGGGTGGCCACAATGAAATGCTTGCTTTGTTTCCAGCTAGGCTTTCAGAGTAATCTATAAATATAGTTTGTGCCCATGTAATGGCATTTCAAGGGCAATCCATGTTTCATTTTTTTTGGCTTTTATCAATGATTTACTAATATTTTCTTAACCTGTTGTAAGAAGATCAGAAAACTGAGGCATTTCATCCAGGCTTATCATTTTGTACAGCAGTTACCTGAAGATGAAACCTGTTTTTATGCATGTTCTTTTTTACATCCTGCTGTGTGCTCATGGGGTACAATACATCCTGTTTAATGTCTTTCAAATGCTACATTTTATCTTTTTATATATGTACTTATATTGATTGTTACAATTTATGCAGTCATGTTTGTCTGTTGAAAAAGTATTGGTCAAATTGGATTATTATGTATATTTGTATTGCCTATTTGCACTTTTATGGCTGCTTTGCAACCAAACAAAGTTTTTGACTGAACTGAGTAGCATATTATGAGATGCTACTTTTTAGGTTCCAGTGGTGGATTGTCTGTTACATGGTACTGTGGTACTAGGGGGTTAAGGGTGGGCAGTGTTTTGTACTTTGTTTAGGGTTCAGGGGTGACTCAAGGATGGATTTATAGTTACAGGTTTTCGAGGTGGTAGGTATTATAAGTGAGTAGTGTTCTTGGGGTGTTTTTATTATGGTTTAAGGGTGAAGATTTAGTTACAGGATATTGGGGTATTAAGGCTTATGGGTGGATAGTGTTTTTGGGATGCTACTATTTTAGGGTTCAGGGGTGGGTTTTCAGATACAGTTTATTACAGTTTTATGGGTAATGGATGGGTATTGTTTCTTGGGGAGCTGTTTTTAAGTGTTCAGTGGCAGAATGTTTTTAGGGTTTAGCGGTGGTTTGTGAGTTACAGAAAACTGGGTCCTTAGGGGTTCTGGGTGTATAATATTTGTGGAACGCTTGTCAGGGCTCTAAGGAGAATTGCTGCTAATGGTCCTTCTGTGGCTAGTGTCCTGACAGGCAAAATCATTGAACAACAACCACACTCCAGTTTGAGCTGGCAGCAGTGGCTTTCCAAAATGTCAACCAGTTCAAATCTCCAGTAGCGCTCTAGTTTATTTTACCAGGAAGTCAAGAATAGAATGTGTAGCATGGGCGCCTGTTTGAATGGGCACTTCACCTGCCAGGCTTGATGGAGAAGCAATGTTCCTTAGCCCTTCTGTCGTGTTAGCTAGAAAGGGTAGTGGAGTCTGTTCGTAGTCTAGCTTCCTTCAGTTTTCAGGTAAGCGAGTCCTTAGTTTACCTCATTTTCTTAGGAGTAGTGTTCCGGTTGTGAGTCTGTGTGTTTCTTGTCACAAGCTAATTCCGTAATTATGTCCTCAATTACTCCTCCTCTGGGAGTAGCGTTTTCAGTTTATTATTGAAACTCTGCCTATTCATGGTAATTCAAGGTAGTGTATAGTGTTTCGCTATTTAAGCTCTTGTACACTCTCCATCGAGAGCTGAGATTTAAGACCTACATAATTAATAGCAAAAATCAGAGTTGTGCAACCATCTAATTGATAAGAAGATATTTTTTTTCTCTCATTTATTGGCTAAACCTTACTGAATATTAAAGTCCAGTAGTTCTTTGATATCACATATCTTTTAAAGAACAAGGAAGAAGAAACAAGAAAACTTCTTGTCGTGGTAACTTCCTCCATCACGCAAGTTCGGCTCTGTGTTAAAAGAAGGAAAAGAAAAAGTTATTTAAATGTATTGTATTTGAAAAGTGAAATATGCAACACTAAATATTCCTTTTAACTTGAAGAAAGAAATATCAGTGTTTATAATAGAAGAGGAGCTAATGCCTGATGCAGTAGGGGTATGTAAGAATGGTGATAGTTAAAATTCAATAGTGAATATAAGTGCAACTGTTATGGGAAGGTAACACATTTTTATTTCAGCGCCTATGCAAAAGGAAGGCAAAATAATCATCAGGAGCACAGAAGAACCCTTCCAGGCGATTCCACTGATTTGGGCAGTCTCTTCTTTCTATCCCCCCTTTGAGCACAGCTGCGTAGGCATTATTTTTCTATGGCAGTGGGCTCACGGGGAGGAATTTGAAAGGTCGTTACAACACTCATGTGCAATCAACGAAGAGAAATATTATTTCTGACAACGCTTTTTTAGGGTTCGGTGATAGTTTGCAGTTATTGATTATTAGTGAATTAGGGAGCATGGCTGAGTAGTGCTTTGGGGTCCCATTTGTAGCGACATGTTTTCAGGATCCGGGTATCGGGTATATAGGAGTTAGGGGTGTATAGTGTATTTTTTGGGGAAGTGTTTTTTTGAAGTTTCAGTGTTGAATGTTTTTATAGGATTCAAGGGAGTGATATGAGATATAGGAGATATAGGTTTCTGGGGCTGTAGGAGGATAAGGGTCCATTTTTATTGGGGTACTTAGATTTAAAGGTTTTATTGGATTTGTAGACTTTATTTGTGGGTAGTTTTATATTTTTAGAAAAACAATCTATTTTAAATAATAACACTTTAAAAAAAATAAAGACAGCGTTATGCAATTACTAATTTTAAAAACATTATTTTAAAGTAAGCAACTGTAGAAAAATAGATGTATTGAAATAAATATATTTTATTTATTTATTAAAAATCATGTAAACATGCAGATGCACATAAAGAAATACAATTTTATTAATTAATTAATACATGTTTTTAGAATTTAATTAAGAATGTGAAAATAATATAATCCAGTTTTCATAACATTATTTTCTTCTTTTCTTCTCCATAGAATTACACTGTTTTCTATAGAGGCAATTGTCCTTTTTCTGGGGTTTTTTGCTGCCATTTTTCCCAGGTTTTCGGTTCCTGCATCTGTTTCTCCAGTTTGCGGAGCATTACGCCAGGTAAGAGGAGTGCTGCTGCTATAGTGGCAAGGAAAGAAAGCGATTTTCTTAGCTACTAATAATAGCTACTAATAATATGCAGATAAAGAGGGAATTTGTATTGCGGGAAAGCACTGTATAGGTAAGTTTAACATATATTTGTGGTCATTTTGGATAAATGTAGTTTTTTTACTTGTACTTTCTTTTAGAGAGTACCAGACCTTGGGAATCTCGGGGGTGTGAGGTGTTTTTTTTTTCTAAGAAGGATAGTTGGTCAGTGTGTGTGTTCTCTCAGAGAAAACACACTCATTTAGATTTCAGGTTTATACAGAATGTTATGTAAATTTTCATTCAAACATGTTTTGAGCTTTGGATAGTCTAACTCATGGACGGAAGAATTTCATGGATTCTAGGTGCTTGGATTTTATTAGTGGGGGGCAGTAGCGGCCTATGGAGAGAGTGTCGTGGGGCGGGGGAGGGGTAGGGTGGGGTGAAGTAAACTCTGGCTCACGGCTGACGGAGTAATGTAAGTAAATAAATAAATAAAACAAATGTAATTATTTATTTACTTACATTACTCCGGTCGGCCGTGAGCCAGAGTTTACTACCCGCCACCCTACCTCTCCCCCGGCCCGTCCCACCGCCCCGCAGCACTCCCTCCATGGGCCGCTACTGGTGGGGTGCAGGTCAGGTGTCTATCCTAGCTTTACTACCTCCCTATTTAATTTCTCTTTTTTATTTATCGAAAATGTGTTTCAGAATCAAACAAAAACTATCTTCAATTTAAGTGACTCAATCTTATTTTTCTGTACAAGTACTGATGTTTGCCTTTTAAATGTGGTAACATTTTAGGAAACTGTTGCCAATTTCGTTTGTGTCCTTATTCCACTGCAACTTACAATTTGTTTGTCCCAAAATGTGGTTATTTTACGTAAATATGCATTTTATAAAAATGTATTTGTTTAATCCGTAGTTTAAATCAAAAAAATTAAATGCTAAATAAATGTCCTTATATATACGGTGAAGGTAAAATATATAGGAGCAATTGCATTACTATCTAAAAAACACACATGATAAAAACACATTGTAAACTGCTGAGGTCTAATGTATGCAAGGTATAAACTGATATTCATTAGATCAGTACAGATAAAATTTGAGGTTAAAAAAATGCGCCCATTAAAAATGCTTCACCTCAAATTCTGGTTTTGAAATCACAATTTTGAAGGGGTTTTCACATTCGAAAGGTAACTCTAAATCTCTTCGATACTCTGAGGTAATACATGATGGCTCTGTTACCGTCATTAAATATAAAATATGAGATAGAGCATCAGGCCAATACATGTCAGGTTAAAAATGAAGATGACTAATATAAGATATTTAGTTTACTTAGACAGGCATTGGAAATTTAAACTCTTTGAAACATATCAGGAGTACGGCGATTGGTGCAACCAGACTTTAGTGATGTGCATCCAGGGATTCATTTAGGAAGGCAATTGCCATTTATATTTGACAAAGTGTTTGAATAGCGTAATATTTTCAGGGGTTAACTTGTAAAAAAAAAAATAAGAGCAGAGCTCAAAGTCTTTTAGGAGCCAAAGATTGATAAATGCTCGGTTTGATAAATACCATTTCTGCCTAGTCTTGATTCCACCTCATGTCTCTTTCTTCCACTAACCTACTCTTTATGTCTCTGGTTCTCATTTTTTAACGTTCTTTCTTATCCCTTCTTTGCCCTTTGTCCCTCTCATGCTCTGCGGCACAATGTGTTCATGAAAAATGCCTATTACTCCAAAATGAGTGCTGATGCGCCCTACCTGCAACCATCTGCTCAAATTAAGCACCTTTGTAGACCTCCTTCTTCCAGTTCATATACCTATTTAGTGCGATCTTTAAAAAAATAAACCATCTGGCCATTATTGCAGTATAAGTGGTCATTAAACCCCCAAAGCACTTTCATCTGCTTCCTCTCTTTTGTTATGCTTAGATATGAGTGTTACTCTAAGCATAGGGAACTAGGAGCTCCATGTTGGGGTATACTGATTTACAACATTTGCAGATATCCCTGACACTTACTTACACTGATACACTGATCATTATCATGTAGACTGAACTATTTTGCATCTTCCGCTTTGCCTTTTAAGGATATTTACAATTTGTGCAAATTCAATTTAATGTACTTTTTGTTGCATTGATACAATACACTATTGTATTTGATTATTGTACTAGGTGCTGTTTTCATATATACTGAGATCTTAATATGACACTGTGGGGCATATTATCAAGGGGATTAATCTACGCTTTTTTGGCTTTAAAAGCCAAGAAAGCGGAGATAAAATTATCTCCCTATTACCTAGCTGTCGCTAACACCAGTTAGCGACAGCTAGTAGGAGATAGCGACCATCTTGGGCCCCACTGTATGTCAGAGAAATTTATCACTAATGACATGCAAAGTGGGCGTGCCAAGATGTTAGCGACTGGAAACAGTCGCTAACATCGCTATCCCCTATTACCAACTTTTGGAGATATTCGCGCTAAAAGCGTGAATATCTCCAAAAGCTAACACCTGCCCTGAGCAGTTGTTAGCCATGTTATCCAACGGGAGGTGGATAACATGACTAAGAGCATTAGCTCGGTAATGCATGAATATCGCTGACTTTTCAGCGATATTCATGCATTGCGGCAATTTTTATCATATTTGCGATAAACCTTGGTAATACCAAGGTTTATCTACGATAAAAATCGCCGCAGGTCGGCGATACATTTTTGTCTCTAACCAAGCAATAGCGATAATTATCGCTATTGCTTGGTAATATGCCCCTGTATGCTTTGGGAGGAAAGCTTTTCAATAAATAAACACTACCTATTAGTGAAACAGTGAAAGAGCATAGCAGACCAAAATGATATCTGCTTGGGGTATTTCTCTTCTTTTCTCTCCTGTCCTACAAAAAATACTTGCTGTACCTTGGACACATGCAAATATGTAATCACTAGTTGTTTAATTTACAAGAGGAATCTGCAAGCAAATTTGGCATTTTACCGACTTGATAATTGTTTATTCATTCTTCAGCTACCTAAATGCTTTTTTTGTACAGAGTAGGTGGCAATGTTCACAATTTTTATGGTAAGGACTCGACATATCATCTTCCAACTCACTTTATCCTCTGCACCCTCTGGCAAATTGTCTATTATTCTAGAACAAAGTATACTGAGTTGAAAGCGTAAATTGACTTCACGCCTAGAAGCTGGCATCCTGGAGTTCTCATTTTGAATTGTTCACCTTTTCTTAAAATTCAGCTTATATGGTAATATTCATATCATGCTCGGCTAGAAAGGCGTGAACTTTGCTCAGAAAGGTACACAAAACCAACAGTGTCAGCCCCTAAAACGGCAGCAGGCTACATAGGTTCCCTGTAGAAATGTTGTTCGGGAAGTGTAAATGAAGCAAAAGTGTTAACCATGTTGATCTTGGTACAGGATGAGAATTTAAACAATTACAGATGGTGGAAAACTAGCTGTAATTGACAGCGGTGTCAACTTCAGAAACTGTTTTGACAGGTTTCATCGTGCAATGATTAATTACCACAAGACTTCTCTGGGCATTCCAATTTCCTTTCTTACAGCCTATAGTTGTGAAATATCTGAAGTTGGAGCTTGTATTACATCAGGAAATGTTTTTTCACAGCCCTATCCAAGGGCCAATCAGAAGCGAAACAGTCTCTCAGACGAGGGCCTGCAAGATAAGGTAGTGTCATACTTCGACTGCCGCTGAATGCAAACTACAAAATGGAGGCAACTTTTGCTGAACTTTATCTGTGAGGACAGAATTGTCCGAGACATATTTTCTATCAGTTCAAGTCTTTTTGATTTGATTTTTGTCTGATCCGGGAGATATGTGCTCCGGGCATGCATTCATCACCGGTGTCACCTTTTTCTTTGCAGATATGACGTCTATTTTTATCCACTTGGTTAGAAATGCACAGCCAACGTGTACATCTGCAGGAGAAATTAATAGGGAGCCAGGAAATAATAGTTGCTGAACTATTCCAATCTTCTGATTTCATTATGCACAGCGCAGTTATTACCTACATGCAGCGATTGTTACAGGGCTACAATTAATATCTCGAAAGCATAAATAGCAAGTGAAAATTACTATTGATATCTTTTCTACAATCTGTTTCAAATGTTCAATAATTTGAAAGTTTTACTATACCGTTATTCTGGTCTCATGTTGCACTCAAATTTTCAGTGAAATTTAATTTGCACTATTTGCCACTCAGACTACTAAATGTATTTCCCAATATTTAAACAAACTTTATTAAGGCTCGACGTCAGGATGTTAGCTAGTCTCTCTCTTGTAGTGACAGCAAAATATGTTAACGTTGAAGAAAACGTAGAGGGTGAGGGAGGCGTTAATTTTATTTTATGTGCAACACAGAGCTGATATACAATGGCACTGAAAAAAGCACCTATGACGTTTTGAATGGCTTCGGAAAAATTACATTATTTATCAGTAACTGCATTTAAGCAATTCTATTTATGTTCCATTGCTTTGGAAAATGGCTTAACCATGTAATCCTTTAGATATCTCAACAGTTTAGAAAACTCTTGTTAGCTATGCTTTACTGACCACCTAGTCATTCATACGTGTTTCTTTAGTTATATTTGTCGTCAACCAACTTCCTATTTAAATATTTGACACAATAAAAACGTGAATAGAAAATATTTGAAGTATTTGGCCTGTTTATCACTTTTTATTTGTATTGTGTTGTATTGGATTTTAATTTAAGTGCCGCTTTCCATACCCCCTACAAGGCCCAAGGGGTTTTTGTGTTTGATAAAACACTGCAAGGACCTTCATATTTAGGTATGAAATTGAAACACCTACTTGACAAAGTGGTAGAACTACTTGCCATTTGTGAGTGGATAAACCAGTTTATGATTATGAGTACACATACTGCTTGTGTGCATCACGTCAAACGCATGCTCGAACTGAGTCACAGCAATTATTGACCAACCTGGTTTGGTTTTCTAGAATGTATATGGCTATTTTTTAAAATATGCAGTATTTAGTAATCAGTCAAAACAGTTGAATATGACACTAAGTCGAATTTTGAAATGACCTTAGTATTTTTCTTTTTGCTAGAAACTCAACGTGAAGTGTCCGTTTCCTAATATTTTTCGGGAGGTAAAATGTAAGACAATAAATCGCAGTTATAAACTATACGTTTGATCTGTGCCTTTGTTTTTCAAAAGTAGTGTGACATTTAGTTTTATACATATTCAAAATAACAAAATAATATTTAGAGCCAAACTATTTTTTATTGTTAATCTAAAGACAAGGAAATAATGTGGGTACTTTAACAATCTTAAGGACATTTTATATAAAATATAGGCAATTTTGAGATGCAGAATTTGAGACCGCAAATGAAAATAAAAAACATATTTTGTTGGTGACAATTATAGGGTTCGAGAGATAATATTGCTTTTAGTACGAAAAATCCTGATGAAAATAAATGTCATTTACAAATGGGACAAATTCTAATTTATTAAAATGTTAAAATATTGAAAATAAAGTTTCTCTATATATTGCTGTAAAAAGGCTTTAATACACTGTTACTTTTCCTACTAAACATATTGCATAAAGAAATAGTTTTGCATTCCCACTATGCATAAACCTCATAAATGGTAGATGTCACTTTTTACTTTCAATGCTCCAAAAATTATTTTATATGTATGTATGCTTTTTAAGATATTTTTTATGTCGAAATAAAGCCTATTTGACTTGACTTGACTTGACTTGATAAATGGTAGATGTCATTTCTTTTTACAAATCCTCCTACTTTTATCTCATCTCCTTTTAATGTAATAAACGGCACGTTTGGTCAATTCTTGTTAAATGAGGGATTTTATGAGTTCCCAGCGCGTGTGTGTGATTGTGTGTGTATATGTGGGTGTGTGTATATACCAGTCTTAATATTATACTATTTTATTGGATGGTAGCATATCATAGAACTACCTGATGAGAATTTGTATATTTAGAGGAAAATAAATACAAACTCACACAATTTGTTTCTTGTGATGATTCCTGATGGAATGGTATGTGTATTAAGTACATCCAATTCATGTTTCAGATGCTTATCTGAGGTGCACATGTGTAAGAGCTATGCACATTACAAAGGGGACAAAGGGAAGATTAATTAATTTTGATAAACATGAAAAAGTTGTAATCCTCCCATTTTGGGCTACAAGAAGTGCTCAAATTTGCTTAGGCGAACCATCTGAGGAGTGGGCTGAATTGTGTAGCTCTACTTGGCAAAGCGAGGCGCAGGGAGAACTATTCCACCTGCCTGTAATTCAATCTATGGTCTCCACCAGACCAAGTTTCGTTGAGGAGAACCATACGAACTGTTTGAACCAGTCAGCTCCAAATTCATAAGCCTTTTTTTTATGTGATAGCTAGTAGTGAATTTCGTGGAATTTGCTTTTGGATTCCTTGCAATAAAAAAATCACCCAGACCGTCAGAACAACTCCTCACCCTGTCAACATTAAAGTGACTCAGAGGGAAATGTACAATGAAGTGGCAGAGCGGGTCGTTAGCCTCCTCGGCTTAACGACACGCTCCGACACTTTGGAAACGCCAGGCTGCACCATATTTATAAGAATGTGGTGCAGCTTTGCGTTTCCCCCTGCGATGGCGCTAAGTTTAATAAATTAGCGGCTAAGCAGGCACCCGTGTACCAGAGTGCCGGGTGTCTGCGTGCAGGGCAGGATTGGTTATGTGTAGGAAGCTGACCCTTCCTTCACATAAACAATACTAAAATGCCATTTTGCAACTTTCATGTGTGCTACTTCATGCAGCACACATGAAAGTTACAAAATGGCATTTAAAAAAAAGGTTTGTTTATGTACAGGAAGCGACACCTTCCTGTACATAAACAAACCTGGTATTTTGCTTTTTCCATGTGTGCTGCCTTCAAAAAGTAAAAATGTGGAGTAATAATGCATTCCTCCTCATTTTGCAAACTTAAGACCAGGATTTTCCTGGTCTTAATTTTGGCACTGCCTCCTAAGTATGCAACCCTTGTACATAGAGGGCAACGTCAAATACAATGGGTGCTGAGGTGGAACGCCCACTGCAGGATCCACTGCACGCCCCTTTAACGCTAAACATAGCGTGAAAGGGTGCCTTATGTACAAGGCAGCGTTAAGCCATGTTAAGTGGCTTAACGTTGCTTTGTACATAAGGCAAGGCCCCTATTGCCACAGGAACGTCACAATAGGGGCTTGTACATATGCCCCTCAGTCTTTTGAAGAACAACATTTTTAATTAAAGACGTTTGTCTCATAACCATTGGCACCCGGCTTGCTCTTCAGCTTACTTTCGTGATTTGTTGTACATTGAGGGCATAAACAGAGAACAGAGGATATTTTCAGGCCTCCATTCATATCCTTCATGGTGTGGTCGACAGTCACACACAACACTGCATATCATTACGGTAAGAGTGTTCTCAACCGGTGCATATGCAGAAGGAATATGTCTACATAGCATATGTTCTACTTATGTAGCACACACCAACTGTGCGCCTTTTGCTGCTACATCTACCAGGTATGTGGATGAAAACATACTTCCTCGTGTCTTATAAACAGGATCTTCATTTTGGAATAGCTGTGTCATGGCAGGGTATGCTGCAGATATAAGGGGACACACTGTGCAGAGTCTAATTTCAAAAGGTAGAATTTATCAAAGGTAAGATGATGGGCACTATACACATACTGGGAAGTGTGTGGTTGATTTCTTGTACCTTGATAGGAAGTATGGTAGAAGATGCTATCTAGTCTATCTGAATCATGCTAAGCACCTTGGAGTAAGTCTGCCATCTGAAATAAACAGAAATCACCCAAACTGTAACCACATGTCCACAGCTACTGGACACATATACAACAAGCTAGGCATACAACATTATCGTGATGTACAGAAGTATGTCCAGTGCCTGTACTTGCACTAGTCTCTTTTTGGGAAGATGCCCTTAATATATCTGACCTTGCAAGATCCTTTCAGAAACACAGCTCAATTTTAAAGAGAAACATTGATAAATTACAATGGTGCTTTTCAAATGCCGAAAAATGGGAGTGCACTTTACACACAGGGCACAAAGCTAATATTTGCTATGTGGACGCAGTTCAAAATGTTTACATTAAACTAGAGTAGAAATGCGTCTACCAGTTCAAAGATAAACACTGAAGTAATTTGCTGCCTGCCAAAAATAAAGTACAGCAAGATGATATTTCGTTTTAGCGAACATTTTCTGTGGTTATGTTTGCATGAATTATATGTGGTTCTTCAGTTTGAGAGGCCAGGTCATCCGCTTTTCACCAATACAGGGAGTTCTTTTGTTGTTTCAAGTTTTTAGCAGCAGGCTAATTTCCTGTCATGTCTCTCGTGCATTGCTTTTCACTCATGTGCCAATTTTTCGAATAACGAAACTTTTATTCCGCCTGTGTCTTCAGTACAATTTAGAATGCATAACTTTGTGCAACTACGTTTAGAATTCCTAACTTTGAGCAACTACAGGACTCAACAGTAACTTAAAATAATATAGGAAAACCTTTTAAAAATGCATATATGAATGGGGGTACATGGTACACATTTCGAGAGAGACTTCTCAGCATCTGCAGACCAATTTTACATATTTCAACGTGCATAGGGGTGACTACCTTTTCAATATCACAAATGGTGGCACATGAATATTATCTATATTTTTGGTAGCCATGAGGACCATCTATCTATGTCTGCAATTTGGTCCTAATAACCATCTGGTCTTCGTTGTGCATTAGAAGTGACTTCCCTGTATGGAGCTAATAACTGTACGAATATGACTTAGGAGACAGTCTGCGATCTAGCTTGAGAGGACCTACAAGATGAGAGTGACAGTACATACAAGAATGTGAATTGACTGCACTTGTACTTCTTGCATGCACGTTTTAGATCTTCTGGTCTAAGCAGGGGTGCAGCTTGGTTAGTAAGACTGAGGTGGTGTGAGCTTCAAATTTTCCCACAGTCAGGCTAGCATATAATGTTTAAATACATTATGTGACAAGCAGAGTGTGTAATAGGGGCCTAAGTGGCAGTGGAATGGAAGATGAAGGAGAATTGGTAGGATTACTAAGAGAGACAACACAATATTTTGTAAAATAACCAACATTTTTCAGAACTTTCAAAATAGAGAGGGAGAGAGTGTGTGTGCATTTGTGTCTGTTTGTATGTAACAATTCCTGGAGAAATCCGACAGACACCTCACCATAAACGATTGAAAGCACCTGTGCCCACCAATTTATTGCGAAATGCATTTATTGAGGGAGGGGCGTTGGTGTAACACCCCCTCACCCCCTGAAGCTATGCCCTTGGGGCCTAGCTTGAATGTAAGGATACAGACAGTGGAGTTTAATGCCCGTAGTTGCTTACTGAAATAGTATTAAGTATTTCTTGCTGAATTTCCTCCATTCCATTCCACCGCATTAGAAAACTGGGTTTGGAACAGGGTGCCACTGGACAAGTGGAGCATGTAGACATATATTGGCCAGTTGGAGTCCATTACAAAAGAAAGGAAGGTGCACTGGTGTTTCCATAAGTTGCCGAATGAATAAGTTAATGAGCTGCACTTTGCTCCCTCCACCTTCATTGTGCTGATTTACTTATCATTATAAAAGCATGTGGGCTTAGGGCAAAAAGTTGTAGTGCCATGCAAGGGTCCATTGAGCCTTTTGTAACTCTACGACCACGTTGGCTATTTAAGTCGTGGCAGGATGAACAATTCTCAAAGGGTCCTCTTGGATGATCCATCCAGCACATCCGATTTTACAGTTAATTAGATGTCCCTTAAACTGATCTGTGACTCAGAAGAAAGGAAAATTAAATTATAAATATTAGATGTATGAGCATATTTACCATGAGGGAGCACAGAAAAACATTATTACAGCATAGGACATTTTGGATTATTTTATTGGATACATTGCTATCAAAGGCACTTAATTAGTATGAAAATGTAATGCACTTTGTTTGAAAAATCACATGGGTTAAAATATCCTAGAATGTGGAGTAAAGTCCATGAGACAATTGTTTAAAAAATTGAATGGAGGTATTGCAAGATGGCGGCACCAAAATTCATGGATTAATGTGAAGCTCCCATAGGGAAGATGATGATTGGGATGAAGCGTAGGCATACTTCAAGGAGTGTCCGGCCACTAATTGTAAGGCTGCTTATGGCAATGTCTGTTGTCAAATCATTCTTGTTGGAAGCGCCATGTTTTTAATTTCTTCTTGAAGATGGCCATTTCTGATGTGCTACAAAGTTCCAGGGGAAGCTTATTCCAGGCCACAGGCTTGTGCCTTAGTGTCTGTGCTTCTCGAAAATAATCTTCCTTTCTGTAACAGTTTCTTCGTATACGAAGAAATTGAGAGTATGGAAGTGAGTCACGGAGGGCACAGGGGTGGTGGCTGTCGTAACTCAATAGGGTATTGCGTTCAGTTGGCTTTCTGTACAGACTTGTTATGAGTTGTCCATCCTGGTGCTCAATTTTCAGATCAATAAAAGGGAGGGTCTGTTTATTGTTAGACATGGTGAATATAAGACCACTACAGTTGTTGTCTAACCAGTGCTGAAATGATATTAGCGACTCATGTGAATTTTGCCAGATCATAAATATGTCGTCTATGTACAGTTTCCACATGGCTATGCCGCTGTGAAAAGGGTTCTGAGGGGTTCGGATGCATCTCGATTCAAGATCATCCATATAGATGATTGCTAGGTTAGGCGTGATACAGCTTGCTTTGAAGTACCTCTAACCTGGCCGTAGTATTAGTTATCAAAGAGAAAGAAGTTCTTGGTTAAGTATATCCCTAGAAGCTGTAGTATAAAGAGAGTAGGGACCGCGTGAGGGCGTGGGCATTTGTTCAGGACTCGTTCGATGATGAGCAAAGAGTCCAATTGGGGAATGTTGGTATACAATGACTCCACATCCAACGTGCACTTAGTGTTGGATGTGGGGTCGAAGGGGTATTCCTCAATCAAGTTTATTATAGACATGCTATCTCGGATATAGCATTCCGTCTCTGGTATGAATTCTTTGATGAAGTGGTCAACGTATTGGCCCAATGGTTCCAGAATAGAACCGCAGTCTGAGACTATGGGGCGGCAAGGGGGGGCTTCTAAATTTTTGTGAATTTTGGGCAGAGTGTATATTACAGGTGTTCTGGTTGATTTATTGTTCAGGAATAAATGTTCTTTCTTACTTAGGATTCCTATTTCCAGGCCTTCATTAGTCACTTGGACAATCAATTTTTGTATTTCTTTAGTGGGGTTGGTGGGCAGTTTGCAATAATGATCTGTATTGCTCAGTTGTCTTAGGATTTCACTTTTGTATTTTTCTTTTTCCTGTAGGACAATCCCACCACCCTTATCAGTGGGCTTGATAACAAGGGAGCAGTTGTATTTAAGGGTGGAAAGGGCTTTTTTCTCATCCAGTGAGATATTATACAATATGAAGGCTCTCTGAGTTTCGAGCTGGGTCACGTCTTTGGGAACCAATTTCTCAAAGGTCAAGATTTCACTAGGCACCATGCCTGATGATGGAGAGAAGGTAGTTGGTGGTCTGAAGTTTGTGTTGGTAATGGTGGCAGGTTTAGGGTTAAGGAGGAAAAAGCTAGTCGTATTTTCCTGAAAAATCTGAGAAGTTCAGTTTGAATAGTGAGGAAGTTAGGTCAGACAGTGGGAACAAATTAGAGACCTTTTTTCAGGATGGAATGTTCAGATTTCAAAAGTTGATGATTTGTCAAATTAAAGATTGGGAGTGTAGCAGTGGAAATAGCACTGACTGCAGTCTCACTGAATGGGGGTTCTACTACCATTGGTAATGTTGGCGATGTGTGTAGCGTTCTCTTGGTGGATTGGGCCACCGCTGTTGAGGTTTGCCTCGCCCTCTCTTTTGAGGTTCTGATTGGCCTCTGCCTGAAAAAAGGTGCCCTATTTGAAGTGCAAGGACCGTCCCCCTGGTCCAAATTATCCAGGGATTCCGCTGACAAGTCCGAGAATCCTACTAAATGCTGGTGTCTGTTGAAACAGCCCTAAGGTCTCTGGTTTTGGGGAGCACTGTAAGATCTATTAGTGTAGTAGTCTTTAGCAAGGTACGGGTATGCTCGTTCCCGTGAGAAGGCTTTAATGTCCATCCTTACTTTATTGGATTTTTTATTTTTTTCCAATCTGTGGAATTTGTCAATTGTTTTTGCACTTCTTCTAAGAGTTTTTTTCCTTCACTGGTGGAACTACCTTCTTTTATTTGTTTCTCTAGGTCATTTATCTCACTAGTAAGTTTTTGGAGTTCCTCAGTTGCGATGTCAATACCTAGCACCATCCAGTGCCTGGAGCAAATAGTACTGATATAGCTAAATCCTGTGGTGTACTTGGGATTGTCTGTGCAGACCCCCGGAATGTTGCGAACTTGTAATCCTACAGGTATTATGTTGGCTTTTAAGTATTCAGTTAATAACCTTATCATTAGTTGTAATCTGACAAACTTATTTTTGCTTCTCTGTAATTGTTCACCTAAGGAAGTACTCCGATCCCCAGGTGTAGCGGTTGATTAAGAGAGCGGTGAGAGGCCCTCTAGGATTTTTTTAATGTAATCTTCAGAATACAAGGGTGTATGGTCAGACATTCCAGAAGACGGGATATGAGCAAGAGGTGAAGGGGGTAAAAGAAGGGGGGAAAGGCGGGGGAGAAGGAGAGAGAGTACCCACTTGTAGAAAAGGGGTTAGGGTGCAAAAACCCTAGCAGCCAGTTGACTGCGCAAAGTATTTTTTAGAAAAGACAAGGGAACCCAATATGCAATTGGTCAGGGACCTTGGGTACATATATAATTACTAAAGACAGTGGTCCCTAGAAAGCTTCTCAATATCTTGGACTATAAATATAGGCTAAATAGTTTCTATATTCTTACTATATTTATACTCTCATCGCACCATTGGTGGACCATTTCATTGCCACAGGTCATAGTGAAAGGGACATAAAAATGGATAGTCATTACTATGATAAAAATTCCGCCACGAGGAGCTGACATACATCAGTTGCCAAACAAGGAGGAGTTGAAATCGATACTGAAGACCAATAGTATTCATAGTGGCTTGAACCGCCTCGAGGACTGGACATCATTGTTGTAACTATTTTGCTTCCCACAAGTTTACAGGGCTCTGTAAACTGAATGTAAACTGTACCCTAATTGTTACAAGACCATGAATGACTATGCCCACCCTTGTCCGCATTGATCCTTAAATGGTGCTGTTGTTTTTATTTTTATGTTGTATTGTATAGGACTCACAAGGATCTGCAAACTAGGTGCAAGGATTTATAACTTCAAACTACCAGTATGGCTTATAAGGATCTGTAAAATGATGAATTCACAACTGTCAAACTGAAAAACCATAAAGTGTTTTAAACGTAGATATTATTTCTGCTCCTCTAAAAAGTCACCTCTTGCAATTCACAACATCTGTTTCCTCACTCCCACAGACCCCTATAAGATGGCAACCACGACTAGTCACAGTGCCACTGTGTTTCAGGACCCCATTACCAGGTCTGGTGCCGGGATTCATTCGGTAAGTCCCGCCCGTGTATTATTTTGCCATCCCTCCCACGCCCAATTCAAACCTCCAAGCCCGCGTATTTACCCGACCTGATCCGCCCATTTTTCACTACAGGTTGCGCCCTGATACCATAACTGCAAGCGCTGAGATTACCTCGGTAAGTGCCGTAGTTGGCTGTTTGCTTATTTTTTTGAACACCATGACACACTGTTTTCCTGAACTCATTCCCACACATTTTCAAATATAGGCAGCACATTGAAATCACCGCTGCTAGCGGCTATGTGCCATAGAGCACCTAACTTGGTAAGCCACATTATTACTGTATTCGTGAGTACGCCCTTGATTTTTCACCTTGCCGAGGCCCCCTTCACAAATGCAATCCATCTCTTTTGGATTTCCACTTTGGATACCCCTCTTTTAAAATGCCCCAGGAATGAGTATTCTGGAGCTTACTCTGTTAAGCTTGTCTCCTGGTGAGCCACCATCTGCTTTTAAACGCGCCGCTTACTTTCACTTACAATTTCACCACTGCCCCGGGTCAGGCGCAATTACCCTGACTCAAATTGAATCACTGCTACCATAAAGTAGTTGACCACCACCTTCATGGCCAATTGTTTCCTACAACGCCACTGCACTGCTGTCTGTTCTGTAATTCTTGCTCTCTTCCCCGCGACCATTGAACCTGTTAGACCGGTTCTTTTCACCACCTAATTTTTCGCCAATTTATACACCATAACCTTCTCTGTGATTACAAGGTTCTCCAGCACACTGTTAACCATTTGTTTTTTTTCTTCTTTTCCCCCCTTCTTTGTTTTCTCCCCCCCAAATCCATGGGTTGCCCCAAATGTAATAAATTAATGCTAATTGCTCTTAGACAAAGAAATATGGTCTGTCTAGGGCACAATGTATACAGGCGTGAATTATTTATTGTCCTGAGGATGATCTCCATATTTTGACGTAGGAATCTAAACGCCGTTGACTGATTATACACCATATGCATGTTAAACACACTGTATAGCGTTACCGGCAATGGTGTCTCCATGTTATCTAAGTCTACTCAATTTTTATGTTTATTACTTTTTGTTGCCTGAACCCTCTTTTCCCTCAACTATTGTTTGTCCAAATGTGGTAGTATGACTCTGGTTGTGTCCCACTTGAATTTTTATGACTGTTTTTCCATGTACTTATTAAATATTAAAATCCTGTCCGGCTGGACAAAGAATATAGAATCTTTTTAGCCTATATTTATCGTCCAAGATATTGAGAAGCTGTCTATGGACCACAGTCAAAGCCTAGCAGATTTTTGGAATTCAGGACAGATAACCGTAGGCTGACCTTAAATTCTCTGGGGGGTGGGGCATGAGCAAAAATACTCCTCTTCAAGTACACTGCTCCTATGTCATGTGAGCTTTATTAACCAGGACCAGGGTTTAAAAAAGAATGCTCTTTTAAATCGGAACCCAGTGAAGCGCTTTCAAATGCGGGGTCGTATGAGTTCATGGAGAAAGGTTGAGAAGAACACGCGCTGCAGCATTCTGCACTGCTTAAAGTCTATAGAGAAGATTATCTGTAAGACCCAAGTAAAGTGCATTGCAATAATTATAATAGTGAAGAGAGTTACAGACTAATACAAGTTTTGCAGTCCAAAAGACTGCAAAAAATGCGGTGGAGGTGCGGTAGCAGTTGGTGACTGCCGCACCAGTGGCCAAACCACCGTAGTACAAGTATAGCGGTTGGAACCTCAAGGGGACAGCTGCCACTGCCAGAGAGCCATAATCCCTGGTGGTCTTGCATTGGTCTGGGAAAACAATATGCTTGGTGGTGCCGACACAGCACCGCCAAGAATATTATGAGTTTCCCCAGCCTTTTCATGGCACTGAGCCTAACATTAAAAGGCTGGTGCTGGGAAAGCAAAGAGTTGCCCCTGTGCATGGGGATGCATGCAGGAGGGCACATGTTGTGCCTGCCTGTCTGCATGCATCCCCTTTCCTGCACGGCATGGACTGCGCAGACCATGTCATGCAGGAACAGCCTTAGCTGCTCCCATTGTAGTGCCGTTTTAATAGGCATCGCAATGGGACAGCTGCACCACCTGCCACACAATGAGTAAACTCATAATGTAGCAGGCAGGCGGTGGTCGACTTTGGCAGCATGAGCGCAGGGTATTGGCGTTATGGCCCGCTCCCAGACCACCAAAGTTGTAATCAGGCATTTAGTTTTGCAAGATGGTGATGACAACATGCATGGGCTTTGGGAAAAAACTACAATGTAATTGGAGGAAGAAGTGATAATAATGTTATCTTCCCCATGCTGAAGAAATTATAAAAGTAGTAGAAGTTTTTACTCGGAAAGAAAGAAATGGTGTGTGGTAAGCAGGATTTGTTCAAGGACTATGATCACTTGATTTACCCTCATAGTTAAATGTGACAGTGAGTTTCATTATTTTACAGATGAATCATATTTTACACAATAATGAATGTCTTGAACTGAGTAACTATTGAGGTGTATTAATATTGGTGTTCCTTATAATTAGTTCCCAGTAACGTTTTGCATTGAAAAACAAATTTTTGTCAGTAAAAAATAATCATTTACTGTGTTTGAATAGTTTGTCACACGTTGTTGATATCTTAGAGAAGAGGAATGTTGCCCAGAGGAAGGAACATGAAGGCTCTGAAATGCATTGACCGGAAAAATCAATATATACTCTAATGAATTAGTGACTAATGTTACCAATGGAAATGCAATAATGAAGAGTAATCGAGAAAACTAAGTCACATACAGAAAGAAAATCACTTCCTAAGTATTTGTGTATAGTGTAAAGTTAAAAAAATAATACAAAATATATTTCCAGGAAAGTGCATGAATCAGTTGCACTCTAATGACCTAGAAGGCAGGCCGAGTAAAGATAGTACGTAATTAGTTGTGAATGACAGGATTAGTAACTCATATTAAAACACTTTTTTAAATATTGAAAAATGAGAAGACGCGAGTGGAAGCAGAACAAGGAACTGAATCATTGTTCTCAGACGAAACAGGAACATATGCGTTCTGTGTGCCATCTATCAAAGTTGCCTGGTCCAATTGGCCGAGTAAAATTTGTGCAGTTCAAGAATGGGTCTACACAAGTCTCCGGGCCTTAAATTGACCTCCTCGTTTGGTACCAGGGTGCAAGTGATGGTATCTGTTGTTTTTGACTTTTTTGGAGACAATGAGGAGTGGAGAACGATAGTCTAAATCACATGACTCATTGCAACCTTTCTTTGTATGGCTGAGACCCTAACCTAAGATTCTTTTAGAATTTTCGGTTTAAAGCATCTCAAACTCTGCTTTTTGAACCACTAAAAAGGAATTCGATTGTTCCTAAACAGCATTTCGAATAGTGTGTAATGTTGCTATTCTCGTTGGAGGAAGAGCTAGAGGCCTAGATAGGCATGCAGATTTACTGAGACAACAGTTTCCTCTATAGCATGCTCTTCATACAGACGTGGATGAGAGGCAATCAGCTACCATTACTGGGCTTAGGAATGTATTCTGCATACTGTAATACTTGGGTATGGAAGGGGGGATGGGGGATCTTGGGTATTATGAATATGTAACTGTTTGCTTGTTCCAATCTTTAATGCATACTAATATGGCAATGCAATGATTTTTTTTAGATATGAGTATCCTTCTTTATAGTTAACCTTACTTATATTATTGTTCTCCCAATTTCTTTCCCCCTAAGAACCCATATTTTTCAGCAATTGTATTTTGCCCGCATTTCATAGTTGCTCTCCTCTACCAATCCCACATCAGAAAAACGTCAATTATTTGCTTTTCCTTTCCAGAATTAGCAAGAAATTAACTTGGACTCCTATGACATTTAAAAAACATGTCTCTCCTCCTTGGATTTTTGTGATGCTGAGGCCCAGATTTGCAAAAGTGTCACACAATGCAGCACAGCAGCCAAAAATGCTCTGCTGCATGACAGGGAGAGAGCAGGAGAGTGCCATGTCTACAGAGACCTGGCTCTATCCTCTTCCCAGAATATTTTTACTGAGCGCCATGCACATACATTTGCACCATAGTTAAAGGTGTGGGCATGAGTAGTGATGTTAGACAAAACAATCCCCAGCACATGCTAAAAAATATAACATAAATTATGTCCACAGCCATATCCGTTTCTGTCTTATTTTTTTTATTGCAGATCCATCAATCTCAGCCGCCAACACATGTTTTGTCACTTGTCGGGTATCAGATCCCTTGACTTCTTCAGGGCTAAGAGATTATATATAATACAAATTTATGCTAAAACACTGTAACTTGTCCAGTCTCCATTTATGTCATCCTCGTAACTTTAATGCAATGCTCACATTTGTTCCCATGTTCAAAACCATATTGTGACATAGGTTGTGGAAACCCATGCATATGAATAGCAACTCTTCATGCTTAATCATCTCACACATTCTGAATCTTTCCAAATGACATAATCATAATATACACAGTTCTTTTACATTGTCAATCATTTGTGATTAACCTCATTGAGACTTTCCCATTATCTCAGGGTGTATCTCCCCTAGGAGTGCCACTACACTGTCAATAAACTACCCTTCAACTGAAAATTGTTTCTTGGAGAAGGGGCAGTCAGGGGAACAACATGACCTCAATGACTGATGAAAGAATGCATAGGAATAAGGAGGCTGAGGATCTTGTTAATAATTTGAGCAAAGATGTGTCAGATAATGCGAGATTAGAGAGTGGAAACCCACTACGTCAGGAGGGTCTAAGTGAGAAATTCATGAGACTAGAAAAAACTGAAAAAAGTGAGATGTCAAGGTAGCAAAGAGTTCCTGGCAGTGGGCTTCCTGTAAAGTTCAGTTTGCAGGCCCTCTGGTCTAGCAGTGATTTAAAGGTCAAGAAAAGCCAATTCATGTCGACCGATTTCGATGGTGAACTTGAGATAAACTCTTTGCTACTCTTCGACAGTAACCACCCGAAAGCACTGAAGGGGAGCCTCCCCTTCAGCCAGTTCCTACGGGTTCATAGGAACTGCTCAACAAAGGCAGCTTTCAAGAAACATTCCAATGAATTAAGAACGCAGCTGGTTGCCCGTAAATACCCTCCTAGACTTGTGCAAAGGTCCATGAAAAGGGCAATGAACAACAATCGTGAAGCTCTGCTGGAACCGAGGCCCCCCAAGGCTACTCTGGATCGCCTCACCTTTGTCCATACTTTTGGAAATCTCTCCAATAGTATTCAAAGCATGGTCAAGAAACACTGGCCAATACTAAATTCGGGACGTCTAACTCTTCCTCGCCCCCTGGTCTCATGTAAGAGGGGCCCAAATCTTAGAGATAGACTGGTGCACACCAGACCACGTGAAGATCTACCAAGAGCCATAGGTTCACTGTGGAATCCCCCTCCTGTCCAGGGACACCACCCCTGTGGAAATTGCCAGGTGTGTGCACAGACTACAAAATCAGTGGAGATTGATATTGGCACTTCAAGACCCTGGAAGCAGATAAAATTCACTAACTGCAACAGCGATCATGTGATCTATCTAATTACCTGCCCTTGTGGCCATAAGTATGTGGGCATGACCACACGGAAGGTCCGCATACGGATATCGGAACATAAGAGTACCATCCGCTGCGCCAGACAAGCCACAAAACTAACTGCTCACTTTTTGGAGGCTAAACATCTAGCCACTGAATTTCAGTGGACTGTCTTGGAACAACCTTTTATTCCAACACATACAGCAGATGTGGCCAAGTACCTTATGAAAAAAGAGCAAAGATGGGTACTAAAACTTAAGACACATAAAGAGGGTTTAAACGACGATATCCCTTGGTCCACACTATAGTCTCTCTCTCGATATCAACAGGCCATTAAACACTTTGTTACTGTTTGGATCTACTGCCACTGATATACCAATACTAGCAGTAGGATACATACATCTGTCCTCTTTCATATATTAACACACCGGCCCTATACAGTATACTTTCAATGGCTTGTTCATTATACTGTATGTGACACTCTCACTTGATACGTTTATTTGGTGCTCTTTATTATAACATCCTATTCAAAGTCATTACAGCTAGACTTGATAATATATTAGTTGATCGGAGATACACCTCCATGAGGGTTCCTCATCTGTCCACCTATATTGTTGACACACTGTGTAGCTATTCTTGTCTTGACAGTGCGGTTTTGTTGTGTACATCAAATATGGTGGTTTTTACCATAATATCTGTAATTTGCCAGCAACAGCGATACGGGATTAAATGTTGTCCGTTTAGCATTTTCTCCTCATTCTACCTCGTTCTGGATGCGCTCGTTATTGTTTATGTTTAACTCTTTTTCCCTCGTGGTCGGCCAATGACCAATCATCGGTCTAGGGCTGGGTAACCAATGAGCGCGCATTTTGCATTATTAAGATCACCTGAACCAATGACAATGCACGTTCAACCCCACGTGGTTACGTGACCAACGACAGCGCGTGTTATAATCAGTCTCGTGCCTGCCGTCCGGTACCTCCCCAGTCGGCCAGGACGCCGGCCCCGGAGTACCGACGGAAAGGTAAGACGAGCCCCTTCGTTTCCCACGATGCTGCTTCATCCCGACACGAGTTCTGTGGATGCGGCGGAGTCCTTTCTCCGTTACTTTAGGGAAAGGCACCATTAACTATAGATGCAAGTCCCATTGACAACCGGCTACAGACAGTGAGAAGTGTTCTGTATTCTCTTGTGCATACTGTAATTGACATGTGTTTTACATGTTTTTTTAGAGCGGTGCTTCATCTTCCCCTGAGCCGCTGCCAGGTGGGGTGAGGCCAGTCTACCTTACAGACCAAGGTAAGGACTGAACGACATTTGGCAAATGAAGTCTCTTTCCAAATGTATAACATCTGGCTCGATTAATATTAAGAGCGCTTAGATCAACTCTTTGAGTGTGATTTTAAGATTGATCCATAGACTATGGACTTACTTTATAGCCCATGAGATATTGATAGTTATACCCATACCCCTTACCCCTTTTCTTTCCGCAGTGATCGACACAGACTGTAAGGGCACTCGGATTATTCAGGTGACTGTGAGCACTTGTTTTAGTTCCTTGTGTCACTTTTTTCACTTCACTTATTATTTATTTTCACGTTGTGCAGTAGCTATAATTGTTTAGTTCTGGTCCTGATGAATGCAAGGACGTAGTAGTCCCCATATTGCAGAAACGTGTTGACCACCCTTACCTCAGGCAGTCTACATAACCAGACTGCTTAAGGTTGCACGTATTTTTAATCTTGGTATTTAAGGCACGCATTGAATAAATATTATCTTGTGCTTTTTCTAAACCAATTTTAACACACTCTTTTGTCTTGGTTTCTTTTCTCACTCACTTTTCCTTGCACTGCACACCCCAGTCCCATGCCTTTGTCCACTCATTATCATCGAGTGGTAGACCACACTGTTAGTGTCTATACCCTCTGAGGGACCCCCTTACCACCGGGTTGACCTCTCAGTGTGGCACTGATTTTCTCAGACGGGTGGTTTCGGATAAAATCCCAAATGATGAAGGGCGGATCCGAATGGTGACTGATGGGTAATTTCCTCATCCTTTGAGAATCTCCTGTGCCGCATCGATCTAGTGGTGCGGGTGTCTTGGGTAACTTCTTTACACTCTTGGGCGCCTTTTCTTGAGACCCTCTGGTACCTTGTGTTGTTTACAGTGAGTTATCTATACAAGATTTCTTAGATACCAAGATGCTATTGTCAATTACTGAGTGTAAGGATAAAATAGTCTCCTCCACCGTATTACTAGGAAATCTAAATATAGAGACAGACCCTACCATCAAAAGTGGTCTAAAGGGGAAATCTAGGTGGACGCCCAACCTACTAATGTGTAACAATATTGATGTATTCCATAAATCAGTAACTGGGGATCTGGATATATTCTTAGTCAGAAAAAGACCTAATATAAACAAAGGTAGTCATCTGATATTCAAGAAATTGGAGGCACTGAGAATCCATAGGGGAGATGAGGATATAGTGATCAAAGAGGAGGCTAAGGGTGGGAATAAAGTTCTGATGAAACATACTGACTATGAACATGACATTATGTTATAATTGAGTGATGGAAACTGTTTTGAAGCACTCACCTTTAATCCGATAAGGACACTAACTGAGACCATTAAAAGACACTTAAAGCAATGGCATGGGAAAAGGTTAATGGACAACAATGAATTCTTATATCTCCAGATAAACCATCCTAGGTTTCCATGCATCTATATGTTACCTAAAATACACAAAGACGTTCCCTTCTAGTCCTGAGATTGCCGCCGATACCCCGCAAGCTGCACATCGGGCGAGGTGAGCTCCAGAACAGCGTCTGCAGTGGGCCGCTGCCTCCCGCCATATCAGCGTGGTCCCAGCGCCCGGCGGGCGCATCTACGAGAGGCCGAGGACTAGCTGCTTGTATCAACATGGTGGCCGCGAGCTGAAGTGCCGCTGATCGAGGGCCGGGCTGGTGAGTGAAGCTGCATACAAAGGGGACTCCTGGTGGTGCGCTGGTGAGGCGACGCAGGTATCCACGCGCTGCTGAGGCCATTTGCGGGACCGCACGCTGCTTGTGAATGCGGAAGCGGCTGGCAGGCTGCCCCCCTCCCCCCTCCTGCGAGATCAATGCGAACCCGGCGGAGATTGCCCCTGCGACACCCCAACGAGAAAAGGCCCCATATGGCGGAAGGACCATCAATACATAGCGGCCCCCCCTACAGTGCTTTCCGGTGGGCACGGAGTGCTATTGTGATTGTCTAGCGCTGTCTGTGGAGCGGTGGCCCTAGAAGCTGAGAGCACAGACGAACAGTAGAACTGGGACCGGAATAGAGCTACGACCCACATTGGGCAAGCAACGCTTGTGACAGGAAAGATCTGCGGTGCTGCGGTGGGCGGGAGGACGCCCTGACGACTGCGCCATTTTACATTGCCCTGCATAACTCGCGAAATTGCCCTAACTTTGACTGCTGGTGCCCCGCTGGCGGGAAGGTCTGAAAATTGTCATCGCATTTAACTGACGCCTGGAAAAGTAAGTGCCATCGGCCCTGTCGCTGTACCCATCCTGCCTGATCAGTGCTATTATTAACAGAGGAGGGCCTCTTCCCACCCACTTTGAGCACTTGCCCTAGAAGGAGCCAGAGACGCTCCTGCACTGACCAACTTGGCTACTCATCGCTCACTGGCAATCGCGAAGAGCTTCTGAACGTGCACTGACTTGCATAGTGCTACCTACCTCACTACGCTACCTTACTGCTACCACACAAGTCTTTCCCTTACTGAGCACTACTCTCTGCACCATACACAGGGTGGCCTGGGTGGCTGATCTGACTCCACGCGGCCAGGCGATCTAGGGGGGTGACCATCGTGCCCCGCTATCTGCACATCTACCGGCTGCGCACTGTGGCTCTATTCCCGCTTTAACCCGCTACTGCTGCAAAATGGGGCGCAACGATGCTAGACAGTCCAAAATCCCCTTTGAGGCCCGCAAAACTCCTGTAACTCAGGCACCAGACAATGCAGAACACAGAAATGACGCGCCGCCGGAGAACTGGAGAGAGCTGTTACTTGGGATGAAGCAAAGCCTTACATCAATTGACTCCAAAATAGATACTCTAAACACGAGAATGGACACTGAGGTCACTAAACTAGGGCAACATGACACCCGCCTGAAAGAAGCGGAAAGCAGAATCTCGGACTTGGAGGATGGGGCGACAATGAGTAGCCGCCAAGTCTCACAAATGGACAAAGTGCTTAAAATAATCGCTGACAAAAAGGAGGATTTGGAAGGTAGGTCCCGCAGAAATAATATACGCATTTTAGACCTAGCAGAGACCACCAACACTGACCGCATGGAGTACTTCATAGAAAAATTACTTATTGATCTCTTCAGTAGGGATGCCTTTTCACCTCACCTCACTGTGGAGAGGGCACATAGGTCCCCGGCAGCCCGTCCCCCCCTGGGCACCACCGAGGCCCGTCATAGCCTGTCTCCTAAACTATCACGACCGAGACACGGTTCTTAGACTGGCTCGGGAAATGCGTCAAGTGCCTTATGAAAACACCACCTTGGCGTTCTTCCCGGATTTCACACCAGCCATACAGGAAGCCCGACGCAAATTTGCTGGTGTTAAAAAGAAGCTGCAAACGAAGGGGATTCCCTACGCCATGCTTTACCCCGCGAAACTCAAAATCACACATTGTGGGAAACAGTATTTCTTTACCACCCCGCAACAGGCAGAGGACTATCTCAAGCGTCATAAAAGAACATCCTCCAGAGAAGCTGCCCCCCAGGACCGCTCCAGATCGAACTCTCCGCTATCTCAGCAGGACTGATGCTACATGACGATGGATGTTCTGCTGGAGAGTCTCACTGCTCCTTCATGATGAGACTTAATGACCTCCACGGGTGATGTATTCGACATACTAAGCAAGTTTTGAATATGCGAACTGTAATCTTGCTCGGCAAACCACCTCCGTCCCAAGTCGACTGCCCAGCTTAACAGCTGGCAGGCTAGTGGGTGTAAGTATGGAGGTGACAGGGCAGGTCTAGTGCCCCTAGTGATTCTTCCCCCCTACAGGGCAAACCCCTGACCCCCCTGATGAACGGGGACTTTCTGTTACTTGTAATGTGTTTTGATTTTGAAGGTGGGGATTTATTACCCAGCAAGTTGGGAACGCCGGAGTGGGAGGGATGTCATCGCACAGTATGCTACATGCTTTTAAGTGCAGTGGGTGAAGTAACTCTTCTAGATCATGTGCAGCTTAGTATATATTGTTGTAGGATCAATGAGTGAGACACATGCGCTCTGAACCATCAAAATATCACTGTGGAATGTTCGGGGCCTTAATGACCCTAGAAAGCGCAGAAAAATCCTAGGGTATCAGGATAGACACGGGATAGCTATTGCCCTATTACAAGAGACACATTTAGCGCCCAATGATAACCCTCAATTTGCAGCTCGCTGGGCCGCGTGCTGCGCCTTCTCGTCTTACTCCACCTACTCTAGGGAAGTGACCATCCTGATTAAGCGTGGGGTTGCCTTCATGCCCAAAGGCCTGGAATCTGACGCGCAGGGTAGCTTTTGCCTGCTGTGTTGACAACTATATAAGCACGAAATCCTCTTTGCCAATTATTATGGCCCTAACATGGACACTCCCAATACTCTACTACTATTATGGGGCAAGATACAAACACTCTGCCTCACACATGTCATTTTTTGGGGGGGAGATTGCAACATGGCCATACAGCCGCAGCTAGACCGGTCCCATCCCCTACCAATGCACTACACTGCCACGCAGCGTACACTACGAGATATTGTTGATACGCACTGCTTGATAGATGCATGGAGGTACACGCACCCAGAGCTCAGGGAGGGCACCCACTACTCTGCGGTACATACCACTTGGGCTCCGCTGGATTATATATTTATGTCAATGGGGATGGCCCAATGGCTGAATCAGGTGACTCATTTTCGCCGAACCTTCTCAGACCACTCCCCAGTTATAGTGGAACTTCAAGTCCCGTTAGACTGTTCTCCATACCTGGGTTGGCGCCTCAATCCCTACCACCTAGGTGACACAGCGTTTAAAGCTGAGTTACAGCAAGACATACAGGATTTTTTTACCGAAACCTGACCTCTGTTTCTAGTGTTACTACGGTGTGGGAGGCCTTTAAGGTCACGGTGAGGGGACGGTGCATTGCCAAGGGCAGAGGGATCCTTAAGTCTCTGATGGGGGATCTTCACAAGCTGGAAGCCGAATTGCGAACATTGGAACACACACTCAGCCAAAGTGCAGATAACAAAACGGCTATGGCCCACATACTAGACAAACTCAATGAGTACGAGATAACAGCAGATAGGGAATGTAGATTTTTTGGCAAACCGTATGAGGCGCGCATCTATGGAGAAGGCGACCGCCCCAGAAAAGCCTTAGCTAACACAGTCAAGCCCCCTAAATTTGCTAATTATGCGGCCACTATCCACGACACCCAGGGGAACACACACAGGAATCTCACAGATCAAATTTGCGTCTTTCGAGACTTCTCCAAGACCCTCGATTTGTCACATAGGGGTATACTACTAGACCTACCAACATATTTGGAGGATGTTGCACTAGCCTGGTTGGGGCCTACCCAGCAGAAATTCTTGGATTTGGAATTAGAGCTAGATGAGATTACGGAGGCCATTATTACAATGAAATCAGGTCGTGCCCCTGGCTCGGATGGCCTGCCGATTGAATTCTATAAAGCCTACGCTCCCTTACTTGCTCCCATATTAAAGAAGGTCTTTTACGCTGCATTGGATGAAGGGCACCTCCCTGGCATCATGCGAGAGGCATTTATAACCACTCTGCTTAAACCTGACAAACCTCCCAATTATTATCGCCCCTTATCCCTACTAAACTGTGACAATAAAATATTAGCGAAGGTTCTAGCTATACGTCTTAACCTCTTGATGGAGCGCCTGGTCTTCCGGGATCAAGCAGGGTTCGTTCCTAACCATGCAACATCACATAACCTACGTACTCTTCATGCAGTGATGCAAGATATCAACCCACAATGCGAAGCTGCAGCATGGTTCCTCAACGCCACAAAGGCGTTCGATTAGCTGGAGTGGGACTACTTACTGGGTACACTAGAATGCATGGGCCTCCCATTCAGATTTCTGAATTGGATACGATTATTTGACAGTCAACCGACGGCTGTGGTACTACTGAACGGGTCCAGATCATCCTCATTTAACATAAATAGAGGCACACGTCAGGGCTGCCCACTATCCAACATCCTTTTTGCGAAAGCTATTGAACCCCTAGCGGCAAAGCTGAGACAGCATCACAATCATCAGGCACTTATTTATCCTAATTGTCAGTTACTCATATCCCTCTATGCTGACGACATGACACTCTACATTCACAAACCCACAGACAACCTTAACCCCGTATTATGTGAAATTACAAAATTTGGGTGAATACAGATTAATTGGGCCAAATCTGCAGTGTTCCCCCTTACGGACGCAACACACCCGCATCAACTAGACTACCCCCTTGTGTGGGAACAGGATGAACTAAAGTACCTGTCCATACGAATTACACGTCAGAGGGAGGCATTGATAAGAGCCAACTACGGGACGTCCATAGACAAAATTACGGGCACTATCACCAAATGGCTACGCCTCCCACTTTCGATTGCAGGCCGCATCTCACTGACTAAAATGGTGCTGCTTCCGAAATTGCTGTACCTCTTTATCAGTATCCTGTATCACCCCAGTAGTTTTTTCTTCCGCACACTTAAAACCCAATTGTCGCGACTCATTTCGGGTGGTAAGCAGGCGCGGCTTAGCCTTAGCACACTGATGCTACCTTTCCACCAGCGAGGTTTTGATGTGCCTAATTTTGAGCGGTATTATAACTGTGCACAAGCCCACTTCGCCACATACTGGTTTCACCCACCACCATACATGGCACATCTAGCGGTGGAGGATGGACACATGGCAACTACCACTATAGCTAATTATATATTTACTAACGTCAAATATAGGGAGCAAGATCCAACGACAGTCGACTACACAGCCATGGCATGGAGGAGCATAGCGCAATATACCGACAACCCACTGCTATACTCACCTAGAATGCCCCTGATCAATGACTCCCGGCTAAAAGTCAAGTCACCTGTGAAGGGATAGTTCAAAAGCTGCTTCTAGGCCTCACTCACCGCACATGGGGAGATCTCTACCTCAATGGTCAATTCCGGACACTGAACCAATTCTTTGGCGAACGCACACCCTCAACCATGGACATCTTTTTATATACGCGGCTTCTGCAAAATGTTCGGTCAGTCACACCCTCCTTCCCAGACGAACCTGACACCCTTGCACCCCTGCATGCGCTCTTAGAAACGGAAGCTCCGCATCATGTAGTATCGCTAATATATAAACATGTGCAAAACATGCCACGTACCACCCCCCTGCGTGCTAGGACTGAATGGGACATGGACCTTGACTCTCCGCCAACGGACGAGCAATGGGAAATCAGCTGTACACAGACAACTGCCATCACCAGCAATGCTAGGCTATGCCTCCTACATTTTAAGTTCCTACATCGCCTGTATCATAACCCTGTCAGGCTCCATAGGTTCCAGCTGAGGGAAACGGACCGCTGCGCCCACTGTGGCACGAGTGGCGTGGATTTTGCACACCTAGCTTGGACGTGCCCCAAGGTTGCAGAATATTGGACACTAGTCTTTACAGGTCTCTCGGATATATTAAATACTAACATAACACCATGCCCGCGACTGGCACTGCTAGGCCTTACGCAAAATGTTGAAACTATACACAAAAAGTTCTTGGCAATGAGTCTGTTAATAGCTAAACGACAAGTGGCCTGTAGATGGGGGAGGGGACAGGCCCCCAAATTCAAGATCTGGATCTTAACCATGTCCACATGGAGAGACCAGTTGCAATCATATGCGGAGCACCTACCGCTCCAGTCACGTCCAAAAGACATTTGGAGCCCACTAACGGCTTATTTCCTTCGGCAACAAGTAGAGGGGGAGGAAGGGCAGGAGAACGGCAATGTTACTGATGTGGGGGAACCCCAAGCTACAAACTAAAGCTGAGGCGACATGATTACTTATAAGCCTGTAGATGTTGCAAGTGTCCATTTCACACTCCTTGTATTGTAGATGACACCACACGAATTGTGGCCCTGAGAAATGTCTGGCCCTATTGGCTTTACTGAATAACAACACGTCACTCCGTAATGTTAGAGTACTATCTTGTATTTTGGCTTTATATATGCGCCCCACAACAAAAAGCCCAAGAAGCATGGACTTTCTGGAGATTTAACTCAAAGAACTGCCTATGTTTTTCCTTTTATTCACATTCACCTACTGCACTGTAAATGATGTTATAAATGGGGAGGGAGGGAGGGGAATTCAATAATGGTTTGTTCCTATTTACTGCATTGATTGCTAACTCACACAGGAAGGTACCGTTTATTCGCATGCCAGAACTATAATGTATTATTTGATTTCATTGTACTGATGTACCGTACTTTCACACCATAAAGGTTTTTGAAAACTCAAAAAAAAAAAGACTTTCCCTTCAATCCAGGCAGACTGATAATAACTGGTAATGGAGGCCCAACAGAGAGACTTTTAGAATATGTAGATGTGTTTTTTAAAACCTTTAGTTAGCAATTTACCATCTTATATACAGGATACTAAACACCTTTTGGGCCTTATGGCTGATGTTAATTGGGAAGATAATTTGTATAGTACTATTGAAAGGGAAGCAGGACTGCAAAATGTTAAACATATTTTGAACACAAGATCAGCTAACATGTGGGATCACACTAACATGCTGATTAATATGACTATTTAAGGACAAATGGTTTTGACAAACACAGGGAGTTGCTATGGGCTCCAGATTCTCTCCCTCGAATGCCAACCTTTTCATTGGTTGCCTGGAAGAGAGTTGTATCTGGGGCCCCATGGGCTCCAGGTGGAATGACTCGATCTTATACTGGGGGCACTTCATTGATGTTTGCCTTTTGGTGTAGACCAGGCACAGTTGAGAAACTTGGTGAGTTCATTGAACAGCTAAACAATAACCCTTCCAATATTAAATTTAACCGAGAAAAGAGGACTAATAAAGTAAATTTTCTTGATGTAGAACTATATATAAGGGATGGAAGAATACATAGTAGACTAGACCATAATCCGACTGCTTGCAATGGAATATTACATGCCAGAAGCACGCACCAAGAACACTTTACAGGATGCCAAAGTATGTTTAGTCACTGAATACACTAGTCTATCACATGTACTGACACGTAGTCTTAAGAGACATTGGCATATATTACAATCAGATAAATCCCATGAAGGATGCATTACTAGTAGACCAGACATCACATAAGATAGGGGGACATAGCTCAAAGATTTACTCTTAACGGATAGTCAAACCAGGGAGTAATTGGTTTGTCTCCCTTACATGTGGATTTTACAAATGTGGTCACTGTTTAGCCTGCAAATGGGCAACTAGTAAAATTATACAGTTTGGGGGACCAAAATTGAAAAGCTGTATGATCATCTCTAATATCAATTGTAATACAAAATTTGTGGTCTATATATTAGAATGTAGATTTGGAAGAAAGTATGTGGGCAGCACTATTAAAGCCCTGAAATAGAGAATAGGTGAGCATATAAGAGAAGTTAAACAGGGTGACATAAGGTTTCCGATTCCTGCTCACATAATGGACTGTCCTTTACAGGAGATACATAAGAAATGTTATTTTTATGGAATTGAGCATGTACAGAGGCAAAAAGAGGGTACAACAGAGAATTGGACTACATAGGAGGGAAGCCATTTGGATCATGAGAATGTGTAGTGTGGAAATTGGGTTAAATGAGGATCATGAGTTACATTATTTTTTGGGAAGATTATTTGTTGTAAGTGAGCCAACGAGAATACTCAAAGGATGCTGTTATCCTTTCTCACCTTATATTGTAATTCATGTATAATACATTTAACATTTACATTATGTTAATTGCTATTGGCATGACATCAGGCAATAATATATATTGTAAGTAATTTTGGCGAAGAGATTGAATGAGGGAAATAGTGGTAATAGTTCTCTAAATGTGGCACTACTGTATGAATTAGATTTGTATATCACCTAACCATATTGACCTATTGTGTGCAACAGACATTTTATTCTTGAACTTAATTTTTGTTGATGTACATACAAGATGGTCTCCGATTATTTGGATCAGTACTATTTATTAAAGTTATGATTTGTACTAGCTGTCCGATAGATGGCATTTGTGCTTGTGTGTACAGAAAATACACCATGCAGGACTCTATATATATGACCCAGCCGTGATTTTGGTAAAATTGGATGTTTCTTATATATAAATATTTTTTATGTTTGATGATATTTTCATATATATATAAATCTCATTAGTTATATTTATTAGATATAATTTTGTGTTGTTCACACTACGGTTCAACTTGAACCAAGTAGTGTCATATAGTATACTGACAAGTAATCTGCCCGAACCTGCCATGTACTAATTATGGACCCGGGCAATGAGACCAACATCTATTTAACTCGCTATTTTTTTCAAACAACTGCACAATATGCGTGCAGGAGATATTTAGACTCTTAAATTACTCTCAAACGGTCCATTTTACACACTACAAGATAGAGCCTAACGTAGACCTTGTAATTGTGTGTCTTTCTACTCTTTCTATTTCAAGTCGACACCGTGGTTAGATTCATTTGAATTACATTCATAGTACACCCGAACGAGGTCACTGCTTGCACTCTCTTCTGTGAGCAGTTTGGACTCATCTGTGGTGAGTAACGTATCACGTTAACACAAGGGGGTCTAACCACAGTGATTCGGTTGTTTGTCTTTTCTTGTAATTTAGGCTCATACAGTGCTTTATTTTATTACATTCTGCTACAGAAAACAAGGGAAACCCAAAGGTTATTGCACCAGGGGCCTTGGGCAATAGTCTATTTTTAGGTACATTGGTCCCTAGCTCAATCTAAATCGTATAACGATAGACAAACACGAAATACCATGAATGTCATTTGTCCAGCCGGACAGGATTTTTTATTATTTTCAAAATCTTTAAAAATTTCTCAACACGAATTTAACATACAATGACAAGTGGGCACATCCTGTGACCCACGGTGCGCAAGATAAAACAAGAAGAAAAGTTATATACAAAAGGATGTACAAGGCGGTCTGTACTAATGTTCAATTACACAGACTTAATTCTATTTCAAACACACCATTGTAGAAACTTGATATAACATTTTTGTGTACATATGGTGCTCATTGGTCGACGGCGTTTCGATGCCACACTTTAAATACAGTGCATCCTCATCAGGACAGAAATATGAAACATGTTTGTCTTATCATTTTTTCAAAACATTTGCATAAATTGTCGTTTTCTGGTATACAGATAGTACAATCCTAATCGGATTAAAATCTGGGGGCCGTTATAGGGCCTCATCTCGCTATCATCATTCTTCACAAGGAAGGGGGAGTGGGATAAGTGGTTAAAATAAACTTTTTTATAGTTAATAATGATTGGATAGGTTTCCCCATAAATGGTATGAAGGACATCCAACCACTGCCCTTATGAATCCATCTGCACAATATCCTGTATCCTGGCATTTTCCTTTGGGAATAGAGCACATAACGATCAGGAGAGCAGTAACACACTGTGGCCTAGGCAATCCTGTTGCCTAGAAAGACACAGCAACCATAACTGAGCTTACACAAGACTACTGTCTCTGTCCTGGGACATATACATTGTGAGGATGTGGGTGTATTATATGGTGTAGCTATGTAGCCTTACCATGGAATACACTCACAAAAGCTGTCTTGGCTCCATTCAGTCTCATTTGAACAACCTTAAGCTCAACCCTGGGTAGCTATGACTTTCAAGCAGCAAGGCTTGAACAAAGGAACTCAGTGTAAACAGTATCACACAATTAAATAAGAAAGCCTACTCAACATGAAATAAACAAAACACCAATTTATAAAAAAGATTATATTTTCCTTGAAGAGCAAATTCCACTGGACGGTTCTGGAGATACATATTTTCAAAAGTTTTATCTCTTTTGTAATTCAGCCACAAACAAGGATTGGTTATTAAAATGTTAGTAAACTTTTCCCAAATTTGCACAAATTAATTTGGTTACTCCAGCCCTGATTGGGTTAGCAAATCCGACAAGAGGAAAGACTGGGAGTGGAGTAGATCTGGACAGTTATCTGTCCACTAGAGCTTTTTACAGTCTATTTCCAAACGTTCTGGCATGGCCAACATAGACTTTATTGGAGTCGTCCAGAATTTATTTATGATGCTCAAGAATGCTCCGGTTATGGTGCAGTCAATGGTGGTGTCTTTATAGCAGGGGCAGTGGGGCAGTCCTTTTTCAGTCCTTGTTCCCAATCCAACATGATCCTAGGTTCAGGGTGTCATTTTTATCCAAGGAAAGTGTCCAAGTGGGCCACATGGTCACTAGCCAATGGGCTCCCCAGTCGCCTCCCTTCTGGGGATGACTTTTCAGCAATGTGTGACATCTGGCAATCCCAGAGTGTACTATTCTGGTCAATCTCAATATGCCTGAACGTCTCCTCGACTGTTAGGAGCATGATAGCCCACCTTAGATGTGTGTCTACCTTGGGGTTACAGACTGATGAGAAAACCAGTTTGGGCACTAGTATTCACTCTCTGACCCTGTCTTCAGTCTGTCTACCTGAACAAAGGGCAGCCCCTAGGGAGTGTTATCGCCATTTGCCCACCAAAGGCGGCTTTGCTTTTGAAGTTAGCCTTTTGGGCCAATACCATGAGTAGCTTTCTGCAAGGAGGAGGTGACCTCTTCCTGCAGTGGGCTTCCAATGTTTTTGAGCCTGGGCTTTGTTCACATGACTTCCCAGGTGAGCAGAAAGCTGTGTGTGGGCTAGTGCCCATGTGAAGCTGCTGGACCAAATAGGTTACAGAGTTGTAACTTTCTAAAAGTTGCTTTAATTTAATAATGACATTAAATTCGACCTGAGCATCAGGCCAGGTCTAATGCCACAATTTATTTGATACCTGACAGTTAGGTAAACCCATTCAAAATTTTGCCAGGCTGGATCGCCAACCTATAAACCTCTATTAGCCAATGGGATGACTAACCTCTCCACAGTAAAAATAATACTTTGAGGGGTTTGCTGCAAGGACATATATAAACATCCATATCCCACTTCATAATATAGAGCTCCCTGCATTAAGACTCTAAGTTCTACCTTAGGTAAAACTTATATACATTATCAAAGGTGAAACCTCCATGCTCTCTACCATCCACCAGGAAATAATGCTACCTTTATACACCAACTAATGGAGATCATAACAGCTAACTCTAACACCCAAGCTAATAACATATTTCTAGGTGATTTTAATTTATACTGGGATGACAACAACGACAAACAGATGAACGCCCTCATAGACTTTCTGTCGGAACTAAACCTCACACATTCCTGCACACAGCCAACACACTCAAAAGGAGCTATGTTAGACAGGATAATATCTAGAAATAAGGATACCTCAATCCACAAAATTGTTCCGTGCGACTGGTTGGATCACCATGCCATAACCTTCCTGATACACTCCGGGGAAAAGAACAAGAGCACACAACCTATCAAAGGGAAAAAGGGCTAGGAACACTAAAGACGCGACCATTGAATGACTAGTAGAAAGATGTGAGAAGGACTTATACACACCTAACAACCTGCAGAATGTGAATGATCTGACAGACCACTACACCTCATCAGTAAAAAATATAGTCAATGAAACCATGCCACTAAAACTGAAAAGAGTCACAGAGAAGATCAAAAATCCATGGTTTAATGAGACACTGAATGAAGATAGGAGTGAATTAAGACTTGCTGAAAGAAAATGGAGACAACACCCATCAGCCCCGAATTGAGATCCCTCAGAAAAATCAGAAACAAATACAACAAAAAGATCCTCAACTGCAAAAAAGAATTTATCGGATCAGAACTGGATAACGCCAAAAATAGACCAAGGAAACTATTCGAGATCTTGAAACTACTATCAAATAAATTGGCCAAATCTGCCCAAGAAACAACAAAATTGTGAATAAGTTGTGACGAATTCTCCACATTCTTCACTGACAAGTCCGACATGCTAGAAAGAGAGCTCAGGATTGCAGCGAACAACCTTGCTATCCAGTCACTCTCACTGATCAATATCACCTTGAGGTTCCGTGACAATTGTAAGTGATGTTTTCGACTCGCACGAATATGGTCGAGTCTGGTATCTATGAACCGCAAATGACGAGTTTAGTAAGTGTGCGCAGTTTCGCTGTGCTAACTTAAACCGTTCGTTTGTTATGTGGGTTTTTCGTCTGTACCCACGGGTTCCATCTTAGATACGGCATCCATTTTGTCTCTTGCCCTCAAGTAGCCAGCGAACGGACGATGTCCGCTTCGCGACCCTGGGACTCCCAAGATATTTGCGGAAGACACATGTTCTTTGTAAGTGTCTTTATGACGAGGGGGATGATACTGTAAGGCAGATGGCCCCGCTCGAGGCTCATCTCGCCGTGCCGGTTTATTGTCTCAGCCGTGCATCTCATTAGGCACGTCCCTTTGATGCCTGTATCTCGTGTTTCCCGATACCTCCCCTTTTACACCCTTTCCGATCTCCCCACTGTCTCCGTCTTCCTCTGCACCTGTCTTTGTTCCTATTTCGATCTGTTTTACTACCGATTGGAATGCACTAATGTTGGGAAGATGGGTTTTTACAGTTGGGAACCGCCAAATGTTTCCGCACTTATGTTCCGGACCTTATGTGTATCAAAGTGACCAAAGCGACCCCTCTGGGGGATAATTGTGGGAACCGGGTTGTAAACCTTTGTGTACCATGCTGTCCTATGGGTAAAATCTGTATAAAAGGAGCGATCCACAGAACCAATTTGAAGCAGTCTCCCCAAGTTGCACGTGTTGTACTTGTCGTGACTTCTGTGTTCCCTGCAGTAAATAAACCTTGAATCTTTGACGCCGAAGGAAGTGTCCCGTGTCTCTGTCATTCGTACGCCGGAGCAGGTTACCCACGAAGGTTTCAGGTGTTGTGCCCTGGCACCGCTGGGTCTTAAAGAACCCAGTCCTTCAGTTGGCGCCCAACGTGCGGCTGCATCAGTGGTACCGGTCCAAGCCCGACGATCGTGAGGAACTTCGTGTGAAATCTCCGAGGGAAGGTGCACTCCGCTTCATCGATCCTGTTGTCGAAACAAGTGGCCCGAAGACTTTTCCCGCGAAGATTCCCGCCTCCTGACGGCTGCGACGGACTGCTGCCCTGACTGTAGACCTGTTTTGGCGCCTGGCGTAGACCTTGGTATAGCGAGACGATTGACGGGCCTTCCTGGAGACGCCATCGATCTTTGAGTTAAGTATTTTTGGGTCGCTCCCAGAGTTCTTGGTTGTTGACACTTTAGCGAGTGTTTTTGTTGTTGACGCTGTGTGAGTGTTTTTGTCGGTGACACTTTGCTAGCGTACTTTGTTGTGTTATTTGACGACTGCAGCCGCCAAAAACCGAGGGTATTAGCTCTTTGCTGGGACTTGGTAAATCCCGTAACCCTTGAAGTTTGTGAAACTCGGCTAGTGTGCAAGATGCCTGGTCGTAGTACTTTGTTCAGTTGTTTCAGACCTTGTGGTGTGGATTCCCGACTGGAGGACTCGTGTCCGATACCTCCGGTTGGAACTCCGACTTATGAACTGTACAGTAAACATGGGCTAGGCCCGATTACTTTTAATGAATACTGGATCAAATACACGAAGAAGGACGGTGACCTTCGCTGGCCACCACATGGTAGCTTCGAGGCCCCGATCTTAGATAATCTAGAGGTTAAATTGTTCGAAAGAAAGTCAAGGCCGGCCATGTTTGATGCCTTTCGGTTGTGGCGTAAAGAAGCCCGACAGAAAGAAATCAGACAGACTAAACGAAATCAGAGAGATAATGTTGCTACCATCGTAAAGATAGCAGAGCAATTTCAGCATGATAAGGAGGTTAAGGAAAAGGAAGTGTTTGACAGATTGCAGCGTATGACTATAGATAAGTGCTATCCTGCTTTGCCTACGGAGTCGGACAAGAAGGATGAGTCAGTTGAGGATCCTTTAATGTCCTATCTTATGAAATCGCCACCTCCGTACGTACAGGGTACCACAGCCCCTGTGATTCCCCCTGTACCTGTTCCTGCACCTATTCTTCCTTTGCCTGTTCCTCAACCTGCACCCGTTCTTCCGACTGTTCCTGCTCCTTTGGCTGTTGCTATTCCTACTGCTCCTCCGCTTCCACATACTCCTGCTCACGCTACTGCTCCTGCTCTGTTAACCCCTGCTGTTGTTTCTGTCTCTACTCCTTCACTTGTTAGTCCTGTGTCCTATACTTCTCCCTCTACTCGTAGTCGTAATTCTCCTCTTGCGGCTAGTTTCTTTCATTCGCTCGGGCCTGTTCTTGGGTCCGCTGGTTCAGATGGTCCTCAGAGACGTAGTCAGCTTCCTGGTAACAGGGAACGTGCTTCGCTATATAATATGGCGATGGGTTGGATGACGCACCCCCTTAGAAATCCACCGCGTATTGTACTCGATACGTTCTGTCAGTTCAATATTCCAACCCAAAGATTTGTGTTCGAGGAAATGTGTAAGGTCCTTCGTGATCAGATATCGGCCGACGCACCTGACGAGGTGCTGACCGCTTTGTCTGATCTACAACTTCAGTTCTCGGCTGGACTGATAGTGGACACCAATGTTCGACGCGCTGTTGAACGATTGTTGTCTTTCCGTCCCACTCCTATACCTCAAGCCTTGTTTGTTGAGGATGTCGAAAGACAGCCAGATGAGTCTGGTCAATTTCCTATGCGCGAAGTTCCACCAGTATGGATGCCAGCTGATCCTAATGCTCATCCCCCGACATTGGCACATTTCCAGAGAGTATGGATACATCTCCCATGGAAACGATCAGAAGTGTTACAGGTAAAGCAATCTTTGCCTGACCCTCGTAAAAATCCTGCGGGGTATTATAAGGAATTATCGCAGCTCGTAGACGCTACGATAATGAATCTTGCTGATATCGATATGCTGTTTGGTAATGTTGTACCGCAACCGGTATGGGCTAAGATTCGTCAGGAAAATCATGCAAATGAATTAGGTGGTGATTGGGCGGCCATTATAGCGGCGGATGGGTTGCAAACTGGTGGTGCTAAACCCGACCAGTTGATTACTGCTCTCCCTCAAAGAATAACCACGTTAATGAAAACTCTTATGCCAGCTATGAGAGTAAATTGGGACAAATTGTCAGCTTGCAAGCAGAAGAAGGACGAGAGTGTCTCCGACTTCTTCACGAGGTTCGAGGAGGCATTCATTGATCATAGTGGTCAGGATATGAGCACTGAGGGTGGTCAAAGGTTGTTTGTGGATAAATTTGTTTCGAACTTATTGCCCGATTTGAGCAATAAATTGAAGAATTCAGAGAGTGCGTGGGCCGTTTCTACTTCAGCTCAGATATTGGCTACGGCACAATATTATGAGAACAGAGAGAAAGAAGAGAACGACCGCGCTGATAAAAAGACGAAAGAGCTTAAAACTAAAGTGCTGCTTCAGCAAGCGTATCCTCCACGTTCGAATCAGAATACTTTGCAACAAAATAGATCGCAGCCGCAATCGAACCGATCACAATCTCGTAATGACTCCTCTTCCCAAAGATCCTCGTTGGGGTACAATCAATGTGCCTATTGTAGACAGGAGGGTCATATCAAATTCAATTGTCCTGTTCTAAACGAACGTAATAGTGGTAACTCATCTAGAGGAGGTCGTGGTGGTTCACAGCAGGCACCACGTGGTAGAGGTCGTGGAGCTCAGAATGATCGCTCAGATAACTCATCAAATTCCGATAATTGTTTTGATCAACGTGGATCGTTGCAGGGACGATCTGCGCAGTACAATGTAGACGATTATTACGTCGATCAGGGAACTGACGACAGTAATTACTAGGACAGCCATAGACAAGGAGAGGGAGTGGTATCAGTTCCGGTTGATCAGAGAGGGCCTTACGTCGCAGTTGCTACATCGGGCGTCGTTGAGCCTTTTCTGTTGGACACTGGTGCAGCGAAAAGTTCCATTAAGCATTCGAAACTCCCTGGCGCACCTTTGTCTGGCTTAACAAATGTTTCCGTTGGATTCTCGGGCGCCCCCGTTAGCAATCCAGTTTCGCGCCCTTTGCCCCTTACAATTGGGCCTCGTGAGCTAGAAGCTCCGTTGATTTTAACCACGGGTTGTGGTGAAAATCTTTTGGGCCTGGATCTGCTTAAACGTTTGTATGCGACTTTGTATTGTTCTCCTGCGGGTGTAAAGCTTACGTTGGGAGAGAGGGTTGTCTCTCCCATGTACTTGTCTCTCGATAAGCTTCCACCGGAATTGAGTTCTCTCCCTGCATCTTTGTGGGCAACAGGTCCCAATGATGTGGGCCTACTTGATATCTCACCTTATGTTGTTCAGTTGAAATCCAATGTGCGATTGCCACGTATTCCCCAATATCGTATCTCCCTTGATGGGGTACGAGCATTGTTAGCAATCATCTATGATTTGATCGAGAAAGATGTTATTGAGGAAACACGGGGAAACGTGTGCAACAGCCCTGTACTACCCATTCTAAAACGGACTGATCCTTCAAAACCACCTGTTTATCGTTTTGTTATCGATTTACGGGAGGTGAATAAAATTGTGATTCCTCAGTTCCCCGTTGTGCCTGACATCACGGCGCTACTGACTCTGATTCCAGCTTCTGCATCGTGGTTTTCGGTGATTGATTTGAAGAATGCGTTCTTCAGCATCCCGATTGCAGAAGAGAGCAGAGACCTTTTCGGTTTCTCTCTTGGTGGACGCAGCTTCCGGTTTAAACGCGCTCCTCAGGGCTACTGTGAAAGTCCATCGATTTACAGCCAAGCCTTGAAGGGTCAACTGGATGCGTTTAGGTTGCCGGCTGGTGCGGCCTTAATCCAATACGTCGATGACCTATTGGTGGCTGCTGATACTCAGGACATTTGCAAAATTGCTACGGTATCGTTGCTGCAACATCTCTGCGAGTTAAATCACAAGGTGTCACCTTCTAAACTCCAATATTGTTGTCAAGAAGTAACCTATCTAGGTCACTTATTGTCAAAGGAGGGAAGGCGGTTGACCCCAGAGAGAATTGCAGCAATTGCGCAAATGGCTGTGCCAACAACCCAAAGAGATGTGCGTGCCTTTTTAGGTATTACGTCGTACTGCAGGCAATGGATTCCTAATTTTTCATTGCTAGCGCAACCATTAGTGGCTCTTACGTGCAAGGATGTTTCAACTCCTTTACCATGGACGGAGGAATGTCAGAAAAGTTTTTCTGAATTACGTGATTCATTGTGTTCGGCTCCTGTGTTAGGTACTCCTGACTATAGCAAGCCGTTTACATTATATGTTCACGAGAGAGAAGGTTGTGCGTTGAGTGTCTTAACGCAACCTTTTGGGGGTAAGCAACGTCCATGTGCATATTTTTCCTCGACCTTGGACCCGGTAGCTAGAGCATTGCCGAGTTGTTTGAGAGCAACAGCGGCAGCCGCGGTCTCCATCCGACAATCAGCAGGATTGGTCATGGATAATATGCTTACGGTGATGGTTCCGCATGCAGTCGATACTCTTTTGAATCGTACGAAAACTCAGCACTTGACGAGTGCGAGGTTGTCTGGGTACGAGTTGACGCTGTTGGCAAGCCACATTCAAATAAAACGTTGCAATGTTCTGAACCCGGCGACTTTGTTACCAATTAGCTCAGAGTCAGATGAAATAACAGAACACGATTGTTATTTGAGGACAGAGGAGGAAACGAAAGGTCGAGTGGACCTTAAAAACACCCCATTGGAAGACCCAGATGGTACACTGTATGTGGATGGTTCATGTTTCAAGTTGCCGAATGGTGATGTGACTACTGCTTATGCTGTTGTAACGTTGAATACTGTTGTTGAGACTGCACGACTAAATCAGAATTCTGCCCAAGCTGCAGAGCTGATCGCTCTCACTAGAGCGTGTGTGTTAGCGAAAGGGAAACGTGTGAATGTGTTTACCGACAGCCAATATGCATTTGGCGTCGCACATAGTTTTGGACGGTTGTGGAGAGAGAGAGGTTTTTTAACATCGCATGGTACGAAGATTCAGCATGGTCAGCTTGTGAATGATCTTTTGGATGCACTTACGTTGCCTAAGCAAGTGGCGATTGTCAAATGTAGTGCGCATCGTAAGGTGACGGATGATGTTGGTCGAGGTAATGCGTTTGCGGATGAGACTGCTAAGGAGACTGCCCGGAACCTTAGCACTCAAATGTATGTGACGAGTTCGGTTAGGTGGCCTACAGAATCGAGTACGTGTGAGGACACTATCGAGAGTGTAAAGGCAATTCAGAATGAGGCCACTGAAACTGAAAAGACGAAGTGGAAAGAAAGTACGGGAAAGTTGGATGCGAATGGTTGTTGGATTGATTTATCGGAACAGAAAAGATGGATGTTGCCTGATGCGTATGTGCTGGCCGTTGTGACAATGGCGCATGGGTTAGCACATATTAGCGCGAAAGGTATTTGTAAGTTGCTGTCCCCTGTGTGGAAGAATGATGGTGTTACGAAATGTGCTGAACGCTTGGTTAAGAACTGTATGGTGTGTATGATGTACAATCCTGGTAAGGGAACCCCAACTCCTCCTGGCAGTTTTGCTCCCCCTTCATGTCCCTTTGAGGTGATTCAATTGGACTTCATCCATATGGAGCGATGCAATAACCTGAAATACGTTTTAGTTGTGGTTTGCGCATTCTCCCGATGGATCGAGGCCTATCCTCTCAAAGACAATACTGCTTTGTCTACTGCGAAAATCCTACTGAAGGAATACTTTCCTCGGTATGGAATGCCTAGAGTCGTGTGGTCAGATAACGGAAGTGAGTTTGTGGGGAGTGTGATGAAGAGTGTATGCAAGGGCCTTGGAATTAATCAGAAATTCCATAGTGCCAACCATCCCCAGTCAGCTGGTTTGGTTGAAGGGTATAACGGTACCCTTAAACTAAAGTTAGCGAAGATTCAGGCTACGACTGGTCTCTCGTGGCCTGACGCCTTACCCTTAGCATTACTGTCAACTAGGGCGACTGTACACTCCCGAGTAGGGCTTAGTCCCTATGAAATAGTGTTCGGTCGTCCTGCGAATGTTTGGGGGGTTCCTAGGCCAGGTACTTTCTGTGATCTTGAGTATCCAATGTTGATCGATTATCTTCATGACTTGACTGCTAAACTGAGGTTAATTCACCAACAGGTTCACAAAGCATTGCCGACGCAGACGGAGGGTCCAGGCCACCAACTCCAGCCCGGAGATTGGGTGGTGACGCGTAACTTCTCGCGCAAGAACAATTTGGATCCCAGGTTCACTGGACCCTACCAGGTCCTCCTTGCCACGAGAACTGCAGTTCGTCTAGAGGGTCGGAAGAATTGGGTGCATGCCACCCATACCAAGAAAGTCCCTATCCCGTTGCCAGCAGACTCGTGGGTGAGGAAAGGCATTGCATCAACTGAAACCAAAGGATTGCCGGCGTTTGTACCTTTCAGCGACGCACAACCTGTCGGAGAATCCTCAGTGCAGCAGAAAGGCATTGTTGAACATTTGTCAGCAAAAGACTCAAGACCAGAACATTCAGCTGATCAACAGGACGTGGTCCCTTCAACGGATCCTTTGTTTGACGAACAGACACGTCCTGGGAAAACCCGATACTTTTTGCGATCCAGCACTAAAGACTAATAAAAGATCCTGTTCTGTCCCTTGATAATTGCATTATCCCGTTTTCCACGATCAGTCTGAACATTCGTATCATTGTAATTGTTTTGTACATATTCATTGAGCTTCGTTCCTTACACTTTTTGCTTCCACAGCTGAGAAACATTGTTTTCGCATATATACACTTGTGAAATAAAGGCCGTAGGGCCGCGCGCGTACTTCCTTCTGGTTAGTAGGTCTTGACGCTAGGTTAAAGACCGTCGGTTCCTGGGAACTCCTAGGGATTGACTGTTGCTACACAGAACGAAGTGCGTCAAGAAACGTTGCGGACGGTCATAGGGAATGGCATTCTCGAAGCTGATGAACTTGGAATAAGCTCAGGCTCATAGATTCAAGCTGCAGCAACTCAGTCGTACCAAATGTTTTATATTCCAAATATTTGTATTGTTTTTGACTGTTTCTGCATTATTGGCGGGTGGGGTGTATTACACGATGTTTTACTTTTTACCTTCTGCTATACCTACTCCTACCCCTGACCCTAAACTTACCTCCACTGCTTCTCCTCATTCTTTTCATATCTTACCTGAACACGAGCAGGCTAGACGTGCAGAATTCCGCAACAATTCCTTTATTCAGCTCCTTCATCAGCATCAGTTAGTGGTTAACACTACTAATTGTTGGGTGTGTGGGTTGATGCCACATACTACGGATAAGGGAATTCCATATCTGGTGCTACCGTATAGTTCCCAAGGGTCTGCTCGAGCATTTAAGACAATGTTTCGTAGCGCACTGGGTTTCCACCCCATTCGAGAACCACGTTCCCCCTACTCTGGTCCTACCTCGTACCAAAAACCTTTGTCTATAGCAATAGAGGATTTAGATAGTGACATCTATGATCCCTCGCTTATTCCCGAGGAAGAGGTACAAGCCTATAGGGTCCTAAGTAGAGGCGAATATAGTGTGTTCACCAGTGAAAAGCAGCTTAAAAGCTCACCTCCGATATGGGTCGTACCCCACATTGGTAATTTTTGTCTAATAGGTCGCGGCCGAAGATCGAAAGCCCGACTTGGAGAGAGTGCTTGCACTGAAAATTACATTCTGCCGATGGTCTCGTCCCCTGTGTTCCTGGCTGCCAAGGGTACCTACTTTATCTGTCATGATCGTGCATATGCATGGTTGCCCTCTGACTTCATGGGCTCATGCTTCATCGCAAACTTGTTGCCTCCGACGTTCACTGTAGATGCAGATTATCACAAGACTAGAGTTGTGAGAGGCGTAATTAGCGAAGAGGATACTGCCGGTCAAGAGGCAGGAGACTTTTTCAAGGGTTTCCTCCCGTTTTGGGGACCTATGGTTAATAGTAGGAACCTGAGACAGTTGACACGAGTGGTAGAATCGACAGCTAATATTACTGCCAGTGCCCTTGGTAACATCACCACTGAACTTCAGGCGGATAGGCTTATGACGTTACAAAACCGTATGGTTTTAGACGTGATCTTAGCAGATCGAGGTGGGGTATGTAAGGTGATCCATTCGAGCTGCTGTATTTTCATTCCAGATAATGCTCCGACTGTCTATCAAGCCATCTTGAAGTTGCATAAGATCTCTGAATCCATACACGTGGATGTAGGGGATTGGACGCTACTTGGGTGGTTTTGGGGCCTAATGTCGACTTGGGGTTGGAAGATTCTGATGATCATCGGAGTCGTTGTGGTGTTCCTGTTCACGTGTTGCCTTTGTGTGCAGTGCGGTCCTGCCTTATGTGGCCTCTGTGCTACAACGTGTATGAGACAGCCACCTGTTACCAAGGGGACTCGGTTGGACAGAGCTATGCTACAACAACATCTAGATGGTCTGATGAATATTGAATATGATTCCGACTAGTGCTTGCCTACATGAGGGCAAAAGGAGCGTCTGAGGTTCCGTGACAATTGTAAGTGATGTTTTCGACTCGCACGAATATGGTCGAGTCTGGTATCTATGAACCGCAAATGACGAGTTTAGTAAGTGTGCGCAGTTTCGCTGTGCTAACTTAAACCGTTCGTTTGTTATGTGGGTTTTTCGTCTGTACCCACGGGTTCCATCTTAGATACGGCATCCATTTTGTCTCTTGCCCTCAAGTAGCCAGCGAACGGACGATGTCCGCTTCGCGACCCTGGGACTCCCAAGATATTTGCGGAAGACACATGTTCTTTGTAAGTGTCTTTATGACGAGGGGGATGATACTGTAAGGCAGATGGCCCCGCTCGAGGCTCATCTCGCCGTGCCGGTTTATTGTCTCAGCCGTGCATCTCATTAGGCACGTCCCTTTGATGCCTGTATCTCGTGTTTCCCGATACCTCCCCTTTTACACCCTTTCCGATCTCCCCACTGTCTCCGTCTTCCTCTGCACCTGTCTTTGTTCCTATTTCGATCTGTTTTACTACCGATTGGAATGCACTAATGTTGGGAAGATGGGTTTTTACAGTTGGGAACCGCCAAATGTTTCCGCACTTATGTTCCGGACCTTATGTGTATCAAAGTGACCAAAGCGACCCCTCTGGGGGATAATTGTGGGAACCGGGTTGTAAACCTTTGTGTACCATGCTGTCCTATGGGTAAAATCTGTATAAAAGGAGCGATCCACAGAACCAATTTGAAGCAGTCTCCCCAAGTTGCACGTGTTGTACTTGTCGTGACTTCTGTGTTCCCTGCAGTAAATAAACCTTGAATCTTTGACGCCGAAGGAAGTGTCCCGTGTCTCTGTCATTCGTACGCCGGAGCAGGTTACCCACGAAGGTTTCAGGTGTTGTGCCCTGGCACCGCTGGGTCTTAAAGAACCCAGTCCTTCAACCTCAAATACTGACCATCAGAGGACAAAAAACACTGCTCAGTGGAATACCTTCAATATATGTGACCAAAATACCATCGCCAAAACAGTCCTGGACATCAAACCTAATAACCACTATAACGACCCACTTCCCTCAAAATGTTTGAAAGAGATCAGCCATATCATCATTCCAATTTGGACACAAATAATAAATGCCTCTTTTTCCCAAGGGATCCTTCCAGATTGCCTTAAAACTGGACAAGTAGTCCCTATCATCAAAAACCCTACAGCGGACCCGGCAGATCCTAATAACTTTCGCCCAGTTACCAATATCCCATTACGTGCAAAAGTAATAGAGAAATGCGTGCAGAATCAGTCAGTCAGTCAAAAATACTTTATTCGGTTCATAACTAAAACCATAAAAGTATACTAAACATTTTATGTCAAGACCAGAATTTAAAAAATTAAGAATTCAATTGAAAAGTGCAAACTGGCAATGTACACAGTACATGTTATAATATCAATTAAGAACATCCTTTAAAACCTTTAAAACCATTTGAATAAAAAAAAGGATATGCTCAGTCACAATTCATTTCTTCAAAAATCATTATAATAACTAATTCCACTTAATTTTTTTCTTTAATCTTACAGCCACAGTAAGGAAGTTAGCTATGTTAAAAATCTCCCACACACTAGAAGGTAGCTGCAAGTAAAGAAGGGCCGGTTTAACTTGCGTAAAACCTTTATCTTTTATGAGAGGGATGATGAAACGCTTGCGAATGGGGTGAAAGTGGTCACAAAATAAAATAAAATGCATAGTGTCCTTTATGGAAAAGCCATCACTTGAGCAAATCCCCAACTCTTCCTCCCTTATCCACCCTGGAGATTCAGAGAAAAGGAGATGGAATTGGTTCAACCTGAATCTGGTCAATAAAAACGATGATTAGCGTTATTTACAATGTTCAGGTATGGCTCACTCACTCCTGTAGTGTTTAATAGTTGATGAGCCCTTACAGTCGGTTTACCTAGCTCTCTGTCCTCTCTGGCCAAGCACGCCGCTAACTTATAGGAGTCCTTGGCCCACTTAATATCCCCTTTCACTAACTTATCAGGCGAGTTAAACAGTTCCGGTCGACCCAGTTTAATAGCTAGTTTATGGACATAACTCAGCCAGGGGATACGATGGCCAAAATCAAGTGCTAGGCAAACTCTGAGAATTTCTTGATTCAACTCCAGCTCAGGGTTTAGCCAGATAGAAATCCATGTTATAAGCGGAGCTATGGCTATTCGGTCTTCCAAAAAACCCACTCCACACTCCTGGTGGACAATGTAACCAGATGTGGATTGAGGAACAGATAGAATAGTTTTCAGAAATGTATCCTCCACCACTTGAATGGCCTTCACGTTCTTAAAACCCCAGAGGTCTGCCCCATACATAGCAAGAGAAGTACATTTAGCGTTGTATATCTTTAGCAGAGCTTGAAGTGGTTTAACGCCCAGTTTACGGGCAAAGCCCAGGACAACCAAGATGGATCTCGCTAAAACATTACGTTTAGCTATTATCTGAGGGGACCATGTGCCATTATCATCGAAGATAACGCCTAAGTATGGGAAAGTGGATACCCTGGACAGCACATTCCCTTCACAATGCAAAGTTTTTACCCCTTTCACTTTAGGGCCCACTATCATAACATGATATTTAGAAAAATTGACGCTGAGATCTATCGATTTCATAAAAACAGAGAATGAGTTTATAAGGCTTTGCAGCCCTACCGCTGTGCGTGCTAAAAGGGCGGCATCATCCGCATATAACAATGCCGGGATTATTCATTTGCCTACCCTCTGTATATCCTTGCAAGCCTCCGTTAAAACATTGCCTAAGTCATTAATGTACAGGGTGAAGAGCAGGGGAGCCAAGATGCACCCTGACCTAACACCATTGGCAATACAGATCTTCCCTGTACAATTCCCCTTACAGTCATATCTCGCTGTGGCAGATAGGTCCATGTGAAGGTCAGCAAGGAAGTACACAATATTATTGTCTACGCCTAGATGAAGGCGCATCACCATTAATTTGGACCTATTCACACAGTCAAAGGCCGAGGAAAGATCCATGAAAGCTAAATATAGGGTACTCCTTTTGGCGATTGTGTACTTCCCAATTAATAATTGAAGGTTGAGACTTTGATCGATTGTGCCTCGCCCTTTCCTGACCCCGAATTGCAGACCCAAAAGGGTATTAGTTTCTGCCAGCCACCCTGTGAGTTTACCTAAAACCACCCGACCAAGGAATTTGACAGCAGAATCAATAAGGGAAATGGGGCGGTAACAGCTAGGGTCCCCTCTATTTCCCTTTTTAAAAATGGGTACTGTAACAGATTCAAACCAGGTTCCCGGCAAACCTGATTTGCACACTCTATTAAAAACATTACATAAAACCTTTGATCATGTCCTGACATCTGATTTAAAAAGGTCGGCTGGGACGCCATCAGGTCCGGGAGCCTTGTTACTTGTCATCTGACTGATGGCCTCTGCCACCTCTATCTCGGTGACCGATAAAGTATAAGGATCATGCATGGGTAGGGATATAACCACCCCTCCTGAGTCAGCCCCTTCATAAACTGATTTAAAATGGCAACACCACACCTGTTCCTGTATACCACAATCTAGTTTTCCATTTCAAGAATCATCAAAGAATGGTTTATTGACCACTGCCCAAAATTTGGAACTGTTTTTAAGGACATCGATCGATGTTAGCTCTTCCCATGCCTCTCCTCTGATTTCACGCCTTCTATTTTCCAGGGAAACTTTGTAGGCTTTCCTTAGAGCCGCCACAATGGGCTTATCCACTGGATTTTGTTTCAGGGCCTCCATCAGTTTCCGATGTGCTAGCGAGCAATTATGATCAAACCAACCCTCCCCAGCTAAATCATGCACCATGCCAGTTTAAGATAATCCGCAACCTGAGAATAGATTTTAATGTATGCCTCTAGAACCTCATTGTCCCCAGCTTGCTCGTTCATGCAGATATGCATTTCCATTCAAACCTTAGTTAATAGGTTGACATGAAAATCTCCAGGTACTACTCGGCACCATCTGATTTTACGGGCCTGATCTACCGGCCGGATATCCAGTTTATCTGTCCTCCTATTACATATCTCCGGTTTATCGACCAGGTCCACCATGGTCAAGACCACGGGGTTATGGTCACTAAATGTAGACCAGATAGCTGTGCATCCACAGACCTTGGCACCCAGCACGGAACTAATAAAAATGTAATCAATAATTGATGGTGTTCCGTTCCCTTTAAAAGTAGGTACAGCCTCCTTTTATGTACAGGGGGGTATTAATCCATTATCAGCCATAACGGCTTCCAGAAATTCTCCTTGAGAGGAGTGCTCAAAATGGGTTTCACCCTGATCCATGGGGCCTAAACAGTCCATAAACTGACAGTTCTCAGGGCAACCATGAATATTAAAATCTCCTAAGACAATAACCAAAAAGAAGTCTGTGTGGGCTTCTCTGTAATTGTCGAGAAAATAATTTAGATTAACAAGATGTTCTGTAGTAGTGGCCCGATCAAAAGAAATATACAAATGTATAATAAAAATGGTGCCCACATTACTAGAAGCAATGTGCACGGCCAAACAGTGTGGTGACCCTGTGTCCAATCTAGTATGGGTACCTGGGATACTAGCAGAAACCAGAGTCACTAACCCACCCTTTGCCCTCCCCATACCAGAGGCAATTGCTGGAATAAAGTGGGTTGTGTAGCCATCTAAACATAGCAAGTTCTCAGTGTCCCATATTTCCTGCAACCCAATAATGTCAGCCCCACACAAGGAGTTTCTCCAAAGGACATCAATTAGTTTGTTTTTTAGGCCTGCAATGTTCCAAGTTAGAATCTTGGTGCCTTCTTTAGTTTCAGTCAAACCCACCCTCTCTTTGGGGGAAGTACTTAATTCTAATAGTTTCTTCCTTTGAGCCCCAATCGGCTGGACAGCGATGGTAGATGCCTCTGAGGTAACTAGTCAGTCAATTTCTTCCAGGTTTGAGAATACCTCAAATCTATTTTGGACAGGTACAAAAAAGTTGCAGGACCCTCGTGCCTGCATTCTGATCTTTCATTTGTCACAGCTGGGGGGTTTCTATAGAAAAACCTTAAGGGTACATTGCCAATACCATCCTCTAAGCCATGCCTCATACCTGCCCTCTCCAGAATCAGTTTAACAATCTGTTGTGAGGCAAAGTTCAAAATTATGCAATCTCCCCTGAAGGCTTTAGCAGACTTCCCTACCCAAGGGATCCTGCGTGTCATTTTAAATTCTTTGAATAAACAACCCCCCAAACCAGTCAAATTATTTAAATGGTGTAGCGCCTTATTTCGCAAAGACATCCATGTTCATCCAGGCCACTCTGTAGAGGGGGAACGTTTGTCAAAATGACAGTATATGGGGTTGCCTCTGGGGGAAGATGTAACCTATCTGTTGTAAACTGATGTGCATAAGTCCCCCGACCAGGTGCCTCAATTATACCAACCCGGGAACCCTCCCTTGATCTTACATTATGAGGCAGGCCCGGATTGCCACCTACATTCGGCGCGAGAGCCTCAGAGGTTACGAGGCCCCCCGCGTCAATCACAGCAGGGTCCTGCATAGGCATTACCCCCATAGGCCCAGTCGGGGCAATAGGTTTGCTAGAGCCTCCACTCTGTGAATTACCTACAGGGGAGAGCAACTGGTGTTCAATTTTATCCAACCTAGAGTCTATTTCAGAGAGTTTGAAAGAGATGGGTCTCAATAATTCTAATAACTTCTCCTCAATTTTTAAAACAATTCGATTCTCCAGGTCACATGGCATCTGCTCTGACCCTACCTGAGAGCTAACAACTACCGAACTATGTGTACTTGAAGCAACTACCTCACGTGCACACCCCTTCTTTCCCTGTGTTCCACCCCCCTTTTTGGACACTTTACTGGCCTGTTGTAAGGTGGCTGGGATACTACATGCTTTCGTCTTAATTGAGGTTACAATTACCAAGTGTTCCCCCCTAGTAGCTTTATTCATACGTTGTTGATGAGTCCATATTTTAGGGGGGAAGGGGGAGGGGGTTATGGGGTGTATCCCCTTATTCATGAAAGTCAACTTCAGGTGGCTCCGGTGAGGTCATTGCTGGACCCTGAGATAATGATGCATCCACCAGGCCTTCTCTATTGACCACAGATCCATCTGGCTCTATCAACACCACTGGGCCAGTAGCAGGGATACCGATGGAGGAACGATGATGTTCCAAGGAAAGGCGCCTTTGAGTTAGCTCAATCTCTCGGCACAAAACAGGCTCTGCTCTTATCAAAAAGGCATCAAGGGTTCCCTCTACCTGTGAGCCCCCCGCCCCGCCCCTTATCACCGCTTTTACTCATGTTTACAAATAACTACCAATGTTTAGATAGCAAAAAATAAGATACAGCGGTCGGTATATATGCACCACCGGGACAAAAGATAATAGTCACCAACCACTTTCCAATGTCACAGAACAAGGGCAAGGAGGCTGAAGACCGGATGAAAGGGATGTGGCCCTGCCCTGCCTTCTCCTGGCTTTGACGGGCGCAGGACAGGCCCGCCCTTGGCCCGGGCTTCGCCTGCGAGCGCCCCGCCCTGCGGTAGCGCTCACTGTGTTTTATGCACCTCCAGATGCACGTGGCTCAGCTAATTAGGGCACAGGATGGTGGGAGATGTAGTCTCCTCGCACTATCTCCCAGCAATGGTGGCTCTAGCGGCACTCGAACAGCCTTAGGAGTGCAGCGGGCCCCAAAGGAACTGAGGCTCTCCCCAGCAACAGCAGGTATGAGTGTTGGGCACAAATTCAAAGTTCCAGCAAAGAAAGAGTATCAGGGGCAGAATCAATTGAGCAATCACTTTGCCAATTTCACGCTAATGGATGACTGCCAGTCGGGCTTCAGAACAGGACACATCACGGAAACAGCGATCCTACATATTGTCGATGACACACTAACATCCTAGGCCATAATCGAACATGTCTGCTAGTCTTTCTTTACCTAATTATTATAGGCAACAGGGGTCCTAGGGAGTTAGGATGTAACAAGAGATGCTAATATAGACCACAATCAGTACTATATTTTTGTCGCCCAGCCGGGCGTAGAGTAATTTATTGAGAATAACATAGATTTACATTGATCAGGAGGAGGTCAGAATATGAACAACAAGATAGGGTACAGTCCTGTACCTATCCCGCAAGGTTGGAAAACCAATAGAGTCAAGCAAGGTAGAAGGAAGGAAAGAGGTTTTTCAGGCAAGAAAAGATTTTTGGAGCCAAAGGATGGCTTGCGATTTCAATAGAGAGTTTTGCAAAATACATCCAACAGTGTCAACAGTAATTTATACACATAAGATCATATGTAACACTGCTCAGAGCGTCGACGTTTCGATCCCTAAGGGCTCTCAATAAAATGGGATCTTCATCAGGACAATTTACAATCATAGCCTGCATTACAATGCGAATGCCTGTAAGGAAAAAGTGGAAGGAAAAAATAGAAACATAAAGTAAGGCATCCGCCTGAATTGATAAGAATTTAAAACCAATCGACCGGGCACAAGTGCTATTTATAAGGCCATTGCCGTGTTACTACTCGCGAGCACTTGACAATTGTGAAGGTGAGTGGTGATAGTCATAACGTTTAAAAACCGGGTAAAAAACGGCGCGGTGACATGGTGATAGATCTATATCAGTGAAGATGGTGGTCTATTCAGTGTGCTCAATTCTTGAAGTAGTGGTTCCGTGTGTCGGTTTTGGAGCATGGTTGGGTTCAGTTGACATGCGGTGGTAGTGAAAGTGAGTGAGGGATGCAGGTGGGCAAACTGAATGTCTGTGGGCAGTCATCAGGACATGGTCAAGAAAAATACCTTCACAAGTCCAAGATCATGGTCGTGATGGCATGATTGTTTCTTAGTTGGAGAGGATTTCTCTTTCCGGCTCTAGGAGCTGATTACTGTATGGTAAAAGAACATTACAAAGAGTGGGTTGATAAGGGCAAGGTTGCCGGGGTAGAGGGAGTGAGGATTGAGGCTTACCTTGCCGCACTTTGAGCAGCCGTGGGCTGGAAGTGGAACACGATGGTTTCCTCCCATTTTAAGAGTAGTGTAACTCCTTTGTTTTGATCCGCAGACTCAATGCTAAATGACAAGGATTCAAAATTACGACAGGCCCCCTAAATGGCAGTAGGGTGGTGGTTGAGCTGCGTTTGGGAGTGGGCTTACCTGACTTCTCGGTGGAAGTGGCGGTGGGGTGGTGGGAGAAACTCGATGGTCTTCTCCCCCTTCAATTGCAGCGCGAATCCGCTGTGCCGAGGTGTATCTGGGCTGTTCTTTTTAAAGCCGGATATTGATAAAGGAAAGACTAAGATGCCACTTCCTGTTGTTTGGCGGCCATCTTGGAGTGGCGAGAGTTTCACGCGGGCGGTACCAAGCCCTTTTGAGGGCGTTTTTGACTATTTTCCTTGGGTAGCCCCTATTCCTTAGTTTGTTGGCCAGGGTAGAGCTTTCTCGAAAATAATCCTCCTTATGAGAACAATTTCGCCTAATTCGCAAAAATTGGGAAAATGGTAAGGAGTCCCTCAGAGCCCTGGGGTGATTGCTTGAGTACTCTAACAAAGTATTTGTCTCCGTGGGCTTTCTATAAAGCTTTGTCAACAGTTCGCCTTCCTGGTGGAGAATAGTTAAATCCAGGAAGTTTATGGAGTTTTTGTCAGATGTTGAGGTGAATTGGAGTCCCAAACAGTTATTATTCATCCAGTGTAAAAAGTGGCGCAGTACATTGACGTCTAATCTCCATATCATGAAGATGTCATCAATGTATCTGCGCCACATGATGATACCAGAGAAGAAAGGATTGGAGGGTACAAGAATTGCCTGTCTTTCTATTTCATCCATAAACAATATGGCCAGGTTTGGGGCAAAAATAGCGCCCATGGAGGTCCCCTTGATTTGTTGGTAAAAAGAACCTTGAAATGTGAAGAAATTCTTTGTTAAGCAGAGTTCCAATAACTTGCAAATAAAAGATGTTGGAATAGCATGTGGGCGGGGACGGCTATCTAGAGTTCTCTGTATAACAAGTAAAGCCGCTGTTTGTGGGATATTCGTATACAGAGACTCCACGTCCATGGTGCATAGGTTATCGGTCAGGGGATTGAAGGGATGGTGCTTGATCAGGTTGATCATGGATATGGAGTCACGTACATAGCAAAGTGTTGGGGGGACAAATTCTTTTATAAAGAAGTCAACAAAGGCCCCTAATGGTTCTAGGACAGAACCGCACGCCGAAACAATTGGGCGGCCTGGGGGGGTACTGAGATTTTTGTGGATCTTTGGTAGAGTGTAAATTACCGGGGTTCTAGTACTTTTCACGTTTAAGTAGTTAAACTCTTTTTTGGTCAGGAAGCCTTCTGATACTGCCTCGGTTGTTATTTTCCGTATTAGTTCTTGAATGGACTTGGTAGGGTTGGATGCGAGCCTAAGGTAGTGGTCTGTATTGTTTAGTTGTCATTGGATTTCACTTGTGTAAGAGTCAAGCTCCTGTATAACAATTCCTCCCCCTTTATCTGCACTTTTGATCACTATTGAGTCATTACGTTTTAGAGTGTTAATGGCCTCTTTTTCTCTTAGTGTGATGTTATAAGGTATGAACTTTCTTTGTTGTTTCATATTTGAGAGGTCCTTAAGTACTAGTTTTTCGAATGTAGTGACCTCTGGCGGTATCATACTAGCCGATGGTAAAAAGGTAGAGGGAGGGCGGAAAGGAGTCTGAGCATTTATTTCAGGGGATGGGTGGATTTGAAAAAATGCTTTTAAGCGTACTCGTCTGAAGAATCTTAAGAGTTCGGTTTGTAGCTCCATAAAGTTAGGTGCCACAGTTGGAACAAAGGTAAGGCCTTTTTTCAAGAGAGAGAGTTCGTCTTGTGCCAGCAAGTGAGTTGACAGATTAAAGATTGGGATGGTGTCTATTGTGGAGGTAGTCTGTATTACCATTGGTAATAATTGTTCTGTGTCCTCCGTTCGCCTGGTGGATTGACCCATCTCTGGGGTTTTTTGACGCGCCCTCGTTGAGGTGGTTCTTGCTGGCCTCTCGGTAAAAAAGTACTCGAGTTCTGATGTGCTTCACCACGTCTCGATGTACTAGATCCTTCACCGGCGTCTGAATTGTCAGACGACTCAGCCGAAGTATCGGAGAACCCTACCAGGTTTTGTCTCCTGTTGAATCTACCCCACGGTCTATTTTGTTGGGGGTTGTTGTAAGCCTTAGTCGTATAGAAGTCCTTTTGCAAGTAAGGATAAGTTGTTTCTATGTTATAGGATTTTATGTCCTTTTTCACTTTATTTGATTTTTTATTCTGCTCTATTCTGTAGAACTCTGCAACAGTTTTGTCTACTTGTTCGATTAGTTTCTTGCTGTCAGCGATAGTATCAGGATCCTCAAGCTGTTTTAAGATTTCGGCAATCTCTGTCTCTAGTGATTTTAGGGTTTCAGACGCTGTATCAATGCCTAATGCCAACCAATGACGGGAACAAGTTGTCCCTATGTAGCTAAACCCTGATATATATTTTGGGTTGTCCCTAAAGAGGCCTGGTATATTTCGAACTTGGAGGCCTAAGGGGATTACCTCAGCTTTGAGATAGTCAGTTAACATCAACACCATTACCTGTAGACGGACTTGCTTTTTCCTCAATTTTTCTAATTGTTCGGGGAGTGAGGTATTTACTTGGTTATAGATGTCTGCATTTTCCGAAAGCAGCGAGGGTCCTGAACAAAGATGTTTTAGATAATCGTCTGTGTAGAGTGGGGCCAGATTTGACATAGTTACCCTGTCGAAAAAAGTAAGAAAAGAGGGGGAGGGGATTCTCCGTGTGGGATTGAGTATACGAACAGTGGGGTATAGAAGTACTAGGTACTAGGGGACCCAAACTAATTAGCTTGGACAGGATATGAGACCTTGCAAACCAGCGTTTGCGCTCAAATCATTTTGGAACACAAGGAAACCCGTAAAGGGGCCTTCGGACCATGGGTTAATTCAATTATTATAGGCAACAGGGGTCCTAGGGAGTTAGGATGTAACAAGAGATGCTAATATAGACCACAATCAGTACATTATTTTTGTCGCCCAGCCGGGCGTAGAGTAATTCTTGAAGTAGTGGTTCCGTGTGTCGGTTTTGGAGCATGGTTGGGTTCAGTTGACATGCGGTGGTAGTGAAAGTGAGTGAGGGATGCAGGTGGGCAAACTGAATGTCTGTGGGCAGTCATCAGGACATGGTCAAGAAAAATACCTTCACAAGTCCAAGATCATGGTCGTGATGGCATGATTGTTTCTTAGTTGGAGAGGATTTCTCTTTCCGGCTCTAGGAGCTGATTACTGTATGGTAAAAGAACATTACCATGAGTGGGTTGATAAGGGCAAGGTTGCCGGGGTAGAGGGAGTGAGGATTGAGGCTTACCTGGCCGCACTTTGAGCAGCCGTGGGCTGGAAGTGGAACACGATGGTTCCCTCCCGTTTTAAGAGTAGTGTAACTCCTTTGTTTTGCTCAGCAGACTCAATGCTAAATGACAAGGATTAAAAATTACGACAGGCCCCCTAAATGGCAGTAGGGTGGTGGTTGAGCTGCGTTTGGGAGTGGGCTTACCTGACTTCTCGGTGGAAGTGGCGGTGGGGTGGTGGGGGAAACTCGATAGTCTTCTCCCCCTTCAATGGCAGCGCGAATCCGCTGTGCCGAGGTGTATCTGGGCTGTTCTTTTTAAAGCCGGATATTGATAAAGGAAGGACTAAGGTGCCACTTCCTGTTGTTTGGCGGCCATCTTGGAGTGGCAAGGTAGGGATGACCAGAGTACAACTTGGTTGTGTTTACAGTGGCCATTTTGGAGGGGCGTGGGTGATAACGAACAATTAGAGTGAGTGAGTTGTGCAGTTATTGTGCTCTTAACCGCTAGTAGTGAAGGCCGTCTGTGCTCCTCATTCATACACATTAGATTTGGCAGCAATTTAAGAACACATTGTTTGAGTCTTTACATTTCCAACTCTCAAAAGTCTTTTCAATTTGCAGCGATACAAGAAAGTCACTTATGTACATCCAGTTGAGCATTCATAGTAAGGATGTCCAGTCCTCTGTGCGATTCAGTCCTTTGCGAATAGAGTCTAGCAATATGATACATTTCAGCTCTTCTTTGTTCAGGAGACTGGTCATGCTCCCCCCTCTCTGGGGAAGTTTCATTGCCTTTAGTACCGTCCAACGGATATCGTCCTCATCATGGTTGGTCTCCAGGAAGTGTTCCACCAGAGGGGCATTTGGCGTACGGCACCTGATGCGGCTCCTATGCTGGCAAATCCGGTCTTGATTTTTTGAGATGTTTGCCCAACATAATTTTTGTTGCACGGACATTGGATCAAATAAATAACATTGCTAGTGTTACAATTTGTAGGTGTGTTGCATTTAAAGGTGACATTATCAAATACAAAGCTTTTCCCTTTAATTGTTAAGTCACACACTGTACAGCTACGGCATTTAACGTGTCCGACAATGGGGGACAGACCCCATGCTGACTCAAGAGTGGAATAATTGGTAGGACTGGGTAGTGCTGCACGGACCAGATGGTCCTTTAAATTCTTGCTCTTTTTAAATGCGAACAAGGGACGTTCGATCTCTAGAATTCCCGCGTTGATTACTGGCCAGTGTCTTAGGATCATTTTCCTCAGATTATTTGAAATGGGGGAGAATGTTGTCACGCAGGCAATCCTGTCCATATTTTTCTTTGGGTTTGGGACAAGGATAGTTTCACGCGGGCGGTACCAAGACCTTTTGAGGGCGTTTTTGACTATTTTCCTTGGGTAGCCCCTATTCCTTAGTTTGCTGGCCAGGGTAGAGCTTTCTCTAAATTAATCCTCCTTATGAGAACAATTTCGCCTAATTCGCAAGAATTGGGAAAATGGTAAGGAGTCCCTCAGAGCCCTGGGGTGATTGCTTGAGTACTCTAACAAAGTATTTCTCTCCGTGGGCTTTCTATAAAGCTTTGTCAACAGTTCGCCTTCCTGGTGGAAAATAGTTAAATCCAGGAAGTTTATGGAGTTTTTGTCAGATGTTGAGGTGAATTGGAGTCCCAAACAGTTATTATTCATCCAGTGTAAAAAGTGGCACAGTACATTGACGTCTAATCTCCATATCATGAAGATGTCATCAATGTATCTGTGCCACATGATGATACCGGAGAAGAAAGGATTGGAGGGTACAAGAATTGCCTGTCTTTCTATTTCATCCATAAACAATATGGCCAGGTTTGGGGCAAAAATAGCGCCCATGGAGGTCCCCTTGATTTGTTGATATAAAGAACCTTGAAATGTGAAGAAATTCTTTGTTAAGCAGAGTTCCAATAACTTGCAAATAAAAGATGTTGGAATAGCATGTGGGCGGGGACGGCTATCTAGAGTTCTCTGTATAACAAGTAAAGCCGCTGTTTGTGGGATATTCGTATACAGAGACTCCACGTCCATGGTGCACAGGGTATCGGTCAGGGGATTGAAGGGATGGTGCTCGATCAGGTTGATCATGGACATGGAGTCAGGTACATAGCAAAGTGTTGGGGGGGACAAATTATTTTATAAAGAAGTCAACAAAGGCCCCTAATGGTTCTAGGACAGAACAGCACGCCGAAACAATTGGGCGGCCTGGGGGGGGTACTGAGATTTTTGTGGATCTTTGGTAGAGTGTAAATTACCTGGGTTCTAGGACTTTTCACGTTTAAGTAGTTAAACTCTTTTTTGGTCAGGAAGCCTTCTGATACTGCCTCGGTTGTTATTTTCCGTATTAGTTCTTGAATGGACTTGGTAGGGTTGGATGCGAGCCTAAGGTAGTGGTCTGTATTGTTTAGTTGTCGTTGGATTTCACTTGTGTAAGAGTCAAGCTCCTGTATAACAATTCCTCCCCCTTTATCTGCACTTTTGATCACTATTGAGTTGTTACGTTTTAGAGTGTTAATGGCCTCTTTTTCTCTTAGTGTGATGTTATAAGGTATGAACTTTCTTTGTTGTTTCATATTTGAGAGGTCCTTAAGTACTAGTTTTTCGAATGTAGTGACCTCTGGCGGTATCATACTAGCCGATGGTAAAAAGTTAGAGGGAGGGCGGAAATGAGTCTGAGCATTTATTTCAGGGGATGGGTGGATTTGAAAAAATGCTTTTAAGCGTACTCGTCTGAAGAATCTTAAGAGTTCGGTTTGTAGCTCCATAAAGTTAGGTGCCACAGTTGGAACAAAGGTAAGGCCTTTTTTCAAGAGAGAGAGTTCGTCTTGTGCCAGCCAGTGAGTTGACAGATTAAAGATTGGGATGGTGCCTATTGTGGCGGTAGTCTGTATTACCATTGGTAATAATTGTTCCGTGTCCTCCGTTCGCCTGGTGGATTGACCCATCTCTGGGGTTTTTTGACGCACCCTCGTTGAGGTGGTTCTTGCTGGCCTCTCGGTAAAAAAGTACTCGAGTTCTGATGTGCTCCACCACGTCTCGATGAACTAGATCCTTCACCGGCGTCTGAATTGTCAGACGACTCAGCCAAAGTATCGGAGAACCCTACCAGGTTTTGTCTCCTGTTGAATCTGCCCCACGGTCTATTTTGTTGGGGGATGTTGTAAGCCTCAGTCGTATAGAAGCCCTTTTGCAAGTAAGGATAAGTTGTTTCTATGTTATAGGATTTTATGTCCTTTTTCACTTTATTTGATTTTTTATTCTGCTCTATTCTGTAGAACTCTGCAACAGTTTTGTCTACTTGTTCGATTAGTTTCTTGCTGTCAGCGATAGTATCAGGATCCTCAAGCTGTTTTAAGATTTCGGCAATCTCTGTCTCTAGTGATTTTAGGGTTTCAGATGCTGTATCAATGCCCAATGCCAACCAATGACGGGAACAAGTTGTCCCTATGTAGCTAAACCCTGATATATATTTTGGGTTGTCCGTAAAGATGCCTGGTATATTTCGAACTTGGAGGCCTAAGGGGATTACCTCAGCTTTGAGATAGTCAGTTAATGTCAACACCATTAACTGTAGACGGACTTGCTTTTTCCTCAATTTTTCTAATTGTTCGGGGAGTGAGGTATTTACTTGGTTAGAGATGTCTGCATTTTCCGAAAGCAGCGAGGGTCCTGAACAAAGATGTTTTAGATAATCGTCTGTGTAGAGTGGGGCCAGATTTGACATAGTTACCCTGTCGAAAAAAGTAAGAAAAGAGGGGGAGGGGATTCTCCGTGTGGGATTGAGTATACGAACAGTGGGGTATAGAAGTACTAGGTACTAGGGGACCCAAACTAATTAGCTTGGACAGGATGTGAGACCTTGCAAACCAGCGTTTGCGCTCAAATCATTTTGGAACACAAGGAAACCCGTAAAGGGGCCTTCGGACCATGGGTTAATTCAATTATTATAGGCAACAGGGGTCCTAGGGAGTTAGGATGTAACAAGAGATGCTAATATAGACCACAATCAGTACTATATTTGTGTCGTCCAGCCGGGCGTAGGGTAATTTATTGAGAATAACATAGATTTACATTGACCAGGAGGAGGTCAGAATATGAAGGCAAGAAAAGATTTTTGGAGCCAAAGGATGGCACTTGTGCCCGGTCGATTGGTTTTAAATTCTTATCAATTCAGGCGGATGCCTTACTTTATGTTTCTATTTTTTCCTTCCACTTTTTCCTTACAGGCATTCGCATTGTAATACAGGCTATGAGTGTAAATTGTCCTGATGATGATCCCATTTTATTGAGAGCCCTTAGGGATTGAAACGTCGACGCTCTGAGCAGTGTTACATATGATCTTATGTGTATAAATTACTGTTGACACTGTTGGATGTATTTTGCGAAACTCTCCTTTGAAATCGCAAGCCATCCTTTGGCTCCAAAAATCTTTTCTTGCCTGAAAAACCTCTTTCCTTCCTTCTACCTTGCTTGACTCTATTGGTTTTCCAACCTTGCGGGATAGGTACAGGACTGTACCCTATCTTGTTGTTCATATTCTGACCTCCTCCTGGTCAATGTAAATCTATGTTATTCTCAATAAATTACTCTGCGCCCGGCTGGGCGACAAAAATATAGTACTGATTGTGGTCTATATTAGCATCTCTTGTTACATCCTAACTCCCTAGGACCCCTGTTGCCTATAATAATTGAATTAACCCATGGTCCGAAGGCCCCTTTACGGGTTTCCTTGTGTTCCAAAATGAAGTCTTTCTTGACCTGTCATCTGCATTTGACACTGTAAATAATGAAAAACTACTAACCGGACACCATGACAGGATGGGAATATTTGGAAATGTGCTGAAATGGTTTGAATCATTCCTTCAGAATAGAACCCAAAGATTCCTGGTCAACCAGTCACTATCACCATCCTGCCCTAACACAATTGGAGTTCCCCAAGGATCTACATTATCTCCATCTCTATTCAACTTGTATGTCGAACCTCTCACAGAAATTCTCCGAAACTCGAAGATTGACTTTCACATGTATGCAGACGACCCGCAGATATACATCAAGATCACATCTCTCAAAGACTTTAAGTTAATGAATGAGGCACTAAAAACGTCATTACAATGGTTAACTTGCAATCATCTGAAGTTAAATGCACAACAAGCAGAATTCCTATTAATCTCACCACCAAAGAACCACACAGAAGTGATGGAATGGACCAAACTGATCACAGCATTAAAGTGCACCCCACTCTTGTGGATTCAGTGAAATCACTAGGAATCACGCTGGATGAGAATCTTGACATGAAAACCCACATCAAAAATATGGCAAAAAGTGCCTGTTTCCAGCTAAACTACATTAGGAAAGTGAAACCATTCATCTCTACGGCGGATCTCAAAATGGCAGTTCAATCCTTGGTTATCTCAAAGATCGAGTATGGATGTACAACCTTAGCAGGGCTACCAAAAATTTCAACAGCACCTCTAAAAGCATGCCTTAATGCAGCTGCAAGACTCATCTCCGGAACGAGGAAATTCGACCATATATTTCCTCACCTGAAAGCATTAAATTGGCTACCGTATGAAGCCAGGATTCAACAAAAAATAGCATGCATTACCCACAAAGAGCTCCACTACAATACACTGAGATACCTGGCCCAGAAAATTGAATTATCAGAAACAGACCTGCCAGGAGTGCCAAGAGCTGTTGCTGCGACCACTCATCTTCCGGAAGAAGAAAACATATGATAGGGCTTTCTCTGGAGCAGCCCCCAGAATCTGGAACTCACTCCCACCAAACATTAGGAAAATTCCAAACACTGTAACATTTAAGAGGGAAGCTAAGATCTTTCTTAAGAGCAAGTTCCTACCATAGACAAGACAGCTTTTCACTAGCACGGTGACATAGATGTCACCAAACACATCAGCCTTGTAATTAAAAGAGAAAATGACCGGTGATATTGGAGAGAAGCATTAACTGTCTCAGGGAGGGAGAGTGCTTAGAGAAATCACACTCCAGAACTATTAGGTACGGGAAGTCCCAGTATTCCTTTGTTACCAAGATGTATCCAAATACTTACCTCATATATTTAAGTATATATATTGTTAGGCTAACATGTATGACTATTTATGAATCTACTTGATGTCATTGTGAAATGTCTTTTATACAAGATGTATCTCTGAACTACCTCATGTAATGTGAAGCGCTCTGATACCCAAGGGTCACTTCCACGCTATACAAAACTCTTAAATAAATAAATTAATTAAGGGAAAGAGGGGCTTTGCATTAATGGTAATGCCAAAGTCAAACTGGAAGTGGAACAACTGACCTTCCAGTCTGCAGTGGCAGGCTGGGTGCCTCTTTGTACTTTGTCATACACAGGGTGGCACAATCAGTGCTGCAGGCCTGGGTGGACACTCTACCTTTCATGCTCTTGGTACCCTGGGTACAATATACTAGTGAATTATAAGCAAGTCAGTGCTTGCTGATTCGGGATAGTGAACTCAGCATAAACGTTGTAATGGGTAAGAGCGCTGAGGTCTGTTTAGTAGACCTCATTGTACTCGCACTGTAGTCCAAATGGGGGCAAAATATGTAGGAGGGAAAAATCTGGAGAAAGCCTATTTCCTTGCACACATCAAGCAGCAGTAGCAGTGTACAAAATGGCTTCCTATTGATAGTCATAAGCAGGCCTTTCTTTGCTTAGGGAGGGTGTGATGCTAGCGGAATTCAAATCCCCTATCTGGTAAATGACTATAAAAGTGGGACCCAAACATTTTAACTGGGTTCCACTTTCTTTATAGTCCAGAGGAGAAGGGTACAGAGCACGCAAGCTAGCTGAGTTCCTGGGCAGATTGATGGTAGTCCCTTGAGCTGCCAACCAGTACACTGACACATTGAGGGAATCTAAAAAAGGTGTGGTTACATCAGAGTTCATTTGTAAGGACTAAACTATTGGTCATAGAACCAATGTCTGATTTTATTGTCCACTTTTTTTATCCACCTAGCCCCGGATCGCAGACATAAAATTGATCACAACAATATAGTGATACGAAAGTATTTTTTTCAAAAGTATTGATTACAAAAATATTGTTATCCTATACTTATAATGATGAGTTAAAAAATATTGGGAAAAATATCGTTTCACACTAATATCATTACATCACATAGAAAAATATTGTTTACTAATACAAATTTAGTTTAAAATAGTAAATCCTAAATGTTTTACTATATATCAATAATATAATGTAAATCAAATAAATGTAAGTAGCATTTAAATATATACTTATATAAACACACACACGATATGTGTGTGTATTTTTACATATATATATATATATATATATATATATATATATATATATATTCAAAAGTAGCGGCGTTCCTCACGAGCACTCAGACAAGGATCACACAGCAAACCTCAGGGTTACCAAGATGAAAGATTTAGCACTCTTTGGAGTGCGAAACGCGTCACGACGAGATTTATGGAGTAATAAATCTTTCATCTTGGTAACCCTGAGGTTTGCTGTGTGATCCTTGTCTGAGTGCTCGTGAGGAACGCCGCTACTTTTGAATATTGATTCCGGCTGCTCCGCCGGCTCGAGCCACACCCACGAAGGCGAAGGGTTGCAGTAGGAGCGCTGTCTAAGTGAATATATATATATATATATATATATATGATAAATATAAAACATATGTTTTAAATTATATAGATGTTGTTGTGTTTTTTTAATTTAATAATATAAAAATGATGTATATATATATATATATATATACATATATATATATATATTACCTACTGGCGGTCGCCAGTAGGTAGTTATAGTTAGGATTTTTTTCAATGTTAAATCTCAAAATTCTATTTGGAATAACTTTGGCGCCGGTTGACGAATCTGCCTCAGAATTTCCTCAAAATGGCCTCGCGGCGTTCCGGTCCTTCCCTGAAAGTTTGGGGGGGATTCGTCAAGCGGGGGCCGAGATAAAAGGGGGGTCCCAAAACGCGTTTTCCCCATGTTAATTTCCATAGGGCGGTCGATTTCACTTTTAGCCCGAACGGCTGAATGGATTTCCACCAAACTTGGCAAAATTGTAGGGACTGGTAGCCCGATGTGCCTTTGCTATGTCTCAAGATATGTGCTCCAGTGGATTTTGAGTAATTAAGGTTCAAAAAAATATATATATCTATAGCCGCGCTCCGGTACGCGCACCGGTACGCGCACCGGGCGCTTACCGCGACTTGCGCGCAGAAAGCTGATTGGCTCTGGGGTGTCTGTAAACATTCTAAACAGTCCGGAGCGGCCGCCATCTTGTGTCTCGGTAGGATCGAGACACGAGAGGTGGCCAAAACAAAGAGGGAAATGACCATAAGGGGGCAGAGTAGACCCCCCTTGACCCCCTAGGTTTGATGTGGGGGCCATAAAAGGGCCCCGCGGAGCAAAAAAAAATACAAAATTTTTTTGATTTTCGCGGGGTGAGCGCCCGGTACGCGCACCGGTAAGCGTACCGGGGAGTGTACCATGGGGAAAAAGAATGACAGTTTTAAAAGTAGCTGTTTAAAAAAAAAAATGTTTTGTTGTTTTTTTTATACATACACATACATATATATAAATGCATATGCATATATATATATATGCATATATGTGTATATGTGTGCGTGTAGAGAGAGGTAGAGAGGTAGAGGTGTAGAGGTAGAGAGGTAGAGAGGTAGCGGTAGAGAGGTAGAGATTAGTAGAGAGAGAAGAAGAGAGAGGTAGAGAGTAGAGAGTGAGTAATAGAGAGTAGAGAGTGAGTAGTAGAGAGTAGTAGAGAGCAGTAGAGAGAGTAGCAGAGAGTGAGTAGTAGAGAGTAGTAGAGTGAATAGTAGAGTGAGTAGTAGAGAGTAGTAAAAGTAATTTACAATCGTTCGGAATATCGGTGTTTGGGCAGATATGATCCAGGGACCCCCAGTATGCAAGGGGAATTAGTCCCCACTCTACAAACGCGCCAGTGGCCTGCATTGCAGAGAGGTGTAACAAGGGTGTGGCCTCATTACACTTCTCTGCAATGCAGCTCCTTCGCGCATACTGGAGGCTCCTGGTGGACCAGTTGACCCCAGGGACCCCCAGTATGCAAGGGGAATTAGTTCCCCCTCTGCAAATGCGGCAGTGGGCTGCGTTGCAGAGAGGTGTAACAAGGGGCATAGTCTCATTACACCTCTGCAATGCAGCCCCTGGCGCATACTGGAGGTTCCAGGTGGGCTAATTGGCCCCCAGGGGCCCCCAGTATGCAAGGGGAATTAGTTCCCCCTCTTCAAACATGCACGGGGGCTGCGTTGCAGAGAGGTGTAAATAGGGTTGTGGCTTCATTACACCTCTCTGCAATGCAGTCCCCTGGCGCATACTGGAGATTCCTGGTGGGCTTTCAGGTCTTATATAGTTAGGAATTAGCATTAAAAAAACCTTTGAAATTCACTGAAAAAACCATAGGTTTCACACCAGTTATAGTTAGGAATTAGTATTTAAAAAACCTTTGAAATTCACTGAAAAAACCATAGGTTTCACCCCAGTTATAGTTAGGAATTAGCATTTAAAAAACCTATTAAATTCACTGACAAAACCATAGATTTCACACCATTTATAGTTAGCTGGAAATTTTACTGACATAAAACCATTGAAATTCCCACGTTATAGTTAGTTGGACTCACTATAACTTGCGCGCCTGTAATGCACTGCTGATGACGTCACATATTACATCACTCATGACATGGTCAGTGACATCACTCATGACATCACTGATGACACCATCCTTGTGACAGAGTGAAAGACCTAATTTCAGTGTAATGTAACGCTTGAAACACATATTCAAAAATAGAAACAAACATTTTCAAAAAAATGGAGATACCCACCAGTAACAACAACCAATTCAGTAATTCCACCATCTATATACACATCCACTCATTCACCAACAGTTCTATATAGTCACTCATATATATACTCACTCATCATATGTAGTGATACACCTATACATCCTGTTACACATCAGCAGTCATCCAAAAGTTACTCACACACATACTCACACATGCAAATAAACTATTGAACATCCATTTATTTGCATATACATTTATACACACACTACCACCTTACTTCTAAGGAAACTTACCCATACTTACTCTCTTAAACAATCACTTATAGAAACACATACTTATTTAAACAGGAACTTCTACAATCTCTCACTATATATACTATACTCACTTATATACATCAATACTCACATATACTAGATTAAAACATATGTCGTTACTAATGAAGACACTAGTGAGACAGTCATTCACTCACTAACACACACATATACACACTCGTCCACCCATACAGTCCTGCACATATGCTGTCTTCAAAACACATACAAACAGTGAGTCAGTCACCAACCCCTGCAGCCACTTATACACAAAGAGAAACACTGATACAAACATTTAAATATTTAAACAATACTCGCTAATATATGTATTCACTAAGATACACGTAATAAGCCAGTTACCCAACCAATTTTTTTTTAAAAAAACATCCATTTACACACCTATTTAAACATTTATTCTTCCATCGACCTTTACAAATACATATATAAAACAAATTTATTTTTCAGAAAGACACACATTCACTGGATGGTGTCATCAGTGATGTCATGAGTGATGTCACTGACCATGTCATGAGTGATGTAATATGTGACGTCATCAGCAGTGCATTACAGGCGCGCAAGTTATAGTGAGTCCAACTAACTATAACGTGGGAATTTCAATGGTTTTATGTCAGTAAAATTTCCAGCTAACTATAAATGGTGTGAAATCTATGGTTTTGTCAGTGAATTTAATAGGTTTTTTAAATGCTAATTCCTAACTATAACTGGGGTGAAACCTATGGTTTTTTCAGTGAATATATATATATATATCTGCAAATACCTCGCAGCAGCGCTCCTCACAAAGAGACACGAGGCAAGGACCAGCTTTTTCTCAGCATTCTTTTATTCAGCCATCAGATAGTGTGTCATGACGCGTTTCGGCCGTCCCAGCGGCCTTGGTCACATATATATATTTATTCACGGAAAAAACCATGGGTTATAGACCATATATAGTTAGGAATTAGCATTTACAAAACCTTATTTTACTCACACAAAACCATTGAAATTCGCATATATAGTTAGTTGCACTAACTATATATCGTGCACCCGCAATCCACTGCTGATGATGTCACATATTACATCATTCATGACATGGTCAGTGACATCACTGATGACATCACTGATGACATCTCAAATGACATCACTGGCGTCAGCATGAGATCCCCACCATCTTGTGGCTCCGTCGTGGCCATTCCGCGAGCAATCATGGCAGCCGCTACCCACCGGAAGCCTGTGGGAGTCGGGGGCCCGATAACTTTTGTAGAATCTTCAAGCCTGAGGGGACGCCTTCGAGAATGGGGCCCAAGCCCTAGCAGGCAAATGTCCGAGTTCAAATGTGTCCCAGGGCCATTTTAATGCACCAGGCCCAAATCCGAAGAGCCGGCCGCCATTTTAAGAGTCCTGTGGCAGCCGCCTATCGCTGCACTGCAAGAGTGGGCGAGACTCAGCTGAATGGCGGATGAGGCACAGTGCCGCAAAAGCGGGCGCTAAACAGCTGGATGGCGAGTGAAACGCCAAGGGGCGCCCCACTGCAGCAGAGGAGCCTCCACCTGGGGAGGCGGGGGAGGCCCGTTCGTTCCGCCTCCCCCCCCCCCCCCCGGCGCCCCACACTGTTTTTCGGCGCAGCATTATAGGATGGCCAGACCAGTGCGGCAACTTACTGGACACCACCTGTGTGCCGTCTGGATCTCGGCGCGTTGTGCTGCCTTCGGCCTATTCGCACAACGGACCGCTACTGATGCCACCTCACAGGCCGACGGATTTTGCCGACTAAAAGACAGACCATAGCAGCCCATTGTTGCTTTGAGATGTATGTGTCAGCAGGCTGCCATGTAAATAGTTGTTTACAATTTTTTTTTTAACGTGTTTACTTAACTTCCGCTTCAGGCTCGGTCCCACACACCCTTACAGTGAGAATCCCTTCCCCAATCACAATACAGGATCGTTATCAGATAGTAGGAACGCTTGTGGTGTGACGGATCTCATGGGGTGGGGGCCTTGATCTACTGTAACTCCTTTGAAGAGCGGCGATTCTTTACAGTTGGGGCCATAAACTACATCCGCACGGCTAGGTGATAGCCTGAGACCGGCCGGGACAATCGGACACAGAGGAAGAGGAGTGTCAGAGGGTGCGGTAGGGAATAGGGTGAAAGGGAGGTGTCGGGTGGGCACAGGGTGTGATTCTCAGGGAAGAGCAGCGCAGATGGGGGAGGTTTATGGCCCATGCTTGAGAGAGAGAGCGGGGTGACCAGTGCGTGGGGAGATGCTTGCGAGGGTGGGGAGCCATGCTGAGGATCGGCGGCGTGCAGAGAGTGGGTCTGGTCAAGGCATCTAAAATGGCTGCCGTGCACGACAAAAGTGTGGCATTGGAAAAAAGGCAAGATGGCGCAGACAATGTTTATCAATACGGATTAATTTATAACAATTATTTTTAACAATATATTTACTCGCAGTGACAAAATGGTGGTCAACACTTCCTGATTTCCTTCGAATCGAACGTTAACAGACGTCACGCAGCCAAAAAAAAAAAAACGCTCACGCGCAGCCGCTGGAAGACATGTATCAACATATATGAGCATCCTCAGCCACCCTCAGAAAATATAGGGGGTCAGGATACGTCTCCCGTACCCCCTTATACCCATTTCTCACATTGTTTTTCCTCCATCTTGTAATTTAATTAAAATGAAACACAAAATGGCGAATTCCCATTTCGCGACCCGGTTCGCGAACCGGGAAGCGCTTCTACCGCGAAAAATCAAATTTTTTTTTATTTGCCCCACGGGGCCTTTTAATAATCCAACATCATTCCTAGGGGGTCAAGAGGGGTCTACCTTGCCCCCTTTGATTAAATTCCCCCTTCGTTTTTCTCCTCCTCTTGTCTCTCGATCCTACCGAGAGACAAGATGGCGGCCGTTCCGGACTGTTTAGAATGTTGACAGACACCGGAGAGCCAATCAGCTTCGCTTCGCAAAGTTCCGTAACGCGAAAAGTACGCGAACCGGAGCGCTACCCAGGACGCTGTCACAGATATATCTGTTTTTTAAAACGTTAATTTCTCAAAATCCACTGGAGCACATATATTGAGACCCAGCAAAGGCACATCGGGCTAACAGTCCCTACAATTTTGCCAAGTTTTGTGCAAATCCATTCAGCCGTTCGAGCTAAAAGTGAGGCCAAACGCCCTATGGAAAAATGAATGGGAAAAACGCGTTTTGGGACCCCCCTTTTTTCTCGGCCCCCCTTTGACATAACCCCCCCAAATTTTCAGGAGCTGCTCAGAAACGAAATGTGCCATTTTCCTGAAAGTTTCAGCCAATTCCATCCACAAACGCCAAAGTTATTAGACATAGAATTTTCAAAAGTCCCATAGAGAAAAAATCCTAACTATATATACCTACTGGCGACCGCCAGTAGGTAATAAATATATATAAAACACCAAACACTGTTTTTAATTAAATGAAAAACTCTCATGATTTGAGTGCAGACTTTCTCTTTTTTTTGGGTGGAAGCTGTCTGCACCACCGGTGGACTGGAAGCACACCAGCAAAAAACAAACCCAGAAATGTGTGTGTGTGTGTGTGTATATATATATATATATGTGTATATATATATATATATATATATATATATATATATATATATATATATATATATATATATATATATATATATATCACTTTACGTCTTGATCACGCTAAAAGACGTAAAGTCGAAACGCGTTGCTGTGCAGTTGGATGATTAAAATTTCTGCAATCCATGTGAGGTTTCCGTGGTGATCTTTCTCGAGGGAGGAGGTACTACTGTGATAGTTTTCAGGGCTTCCGGTGCCCTGACCACGGACCGCCCGACAGACGGCTTCTTCCATACCGGAGTTGTGTTGCTGTGTAACTGAAAATGAACTGTAATTTGGCATATTACTGAGTGTGCATTATACTTGGAGTTTTGTGTGGAATATATATTTGTAGACTTGACAGTGGGATGCAATGCGAGGTACATAAAAGACTTGGATGATTACGTAGCCATGGTAAAATCTCCCTGCTAAGCCACTTCGCCTCCTTCTTGGCACGCTGGTGGATATAAGCAATGGTTGTAACTGGCTAATGGTTAGTATCTGCCAACCGAGTAACAAGGTGCCAAGATCGGTATGGTATATGTCGTAGCTGTTGGGTTATGGTCGCCCCATACATCTCACTACCCTTACCAGTTTCTGACTGAGGCAGCACATCTGTACCACTCTATGCCTTTCTTCCTTGTTCAGCAGTTCAGCAGATCGCAACCATCGTGGAGATGAGGACAATAAAAAAAAAAATATATATATATATATAAAAGACTTGGGGCCAGATGTAGGTAACGGGCGAAAATACAGAATTTCGGCCGTTACCGACCGGTATTTGGTATTTGAGATGTAGGGGACGGAAAATCGTCCAAATCGGTAAATTTACCGAATCGGTAAATATACCAAATCGGAAAAGTTTCCGAATCGGTAATTTTACTGAATCGGTAATTTCACCGATTCGGTAAATAAGAAATGGTAAAAATGAAGTTTGAGATGTAGGTAACCTCTAAAATACCGAATGTGCTTGAAATTCGGTATTTAAGAGTCAGTATTTACCATGGATTGATATCAGGTGGTAACCAGGTGCAGGCCATAAAAAAGGGCCCAAAATGCAACAGTTTGACCAGAATGGCGGCATTTTATGTGATTGCGAGGCGGCTACGGATCCAGGCAGAAGGTGAGAGGGAATGGAGAAGAGAGGAGCAGGTGTACAGGCAGAGGATCACCATATTCCAACAGACTGCGGCAGAGATCCTCCAAAGGTACAGGCTAGACCCCCAAACCATCCTGGAGCTAATCAGGGACCTCCACCCACTATTGGAGCACCCAACCCCAAGGGCCCATGCCATCCCACCCCATGTGCAGGTGCTCTGTAGCCTACACCTGCTTGCTTCTGAGAGCTACCAGAGTGTCATTGCATCGATAGGTGGGGTGTCCCAGAGCTGCCTGTCCCGGTTTTTCAGAAAATTTCTAGACGCCATGTTGCAGAGAATGCATTTTTATATCAGCTTCCCTGCAACGCACGCTTAACTGGTCAGGACCAAGACTGACTTTTATCAGATGGCTCATTTTCCCAATGTCATTGGGTGCATTGATGGTACCCACATCCCAATATGCCCACCTGCTGCCATAGAGTACATTTATCGAAACAGGAAATCCACACACACCATAAATGTAAAGGTAATCTGTGATTTCAAATTTATCATCACAGACATAGTTGCCAAGTTTCCCGGGAGTACCCACGACTCCTACATCTTTCAGAACAGTGGCATCTACTCACGGCTGACAGCGGGTGAATTTAGCGAAGGCTACTTGCTAGGTAATACACTGTGTGAATCTCCCTTGATACATATTGCAGCTGTATGTTGAAATGTGCATGTGAGTAATGTATTTCTATTCTTACAAATAGGAGACAGTGCATATGCCCTTCGCTCCTTCATCCTCACACCCTACCTCAACCCTTCAACACCCAGCCAGAGGAGGTACAACAGGGCACACAAATCCACCCGGAACATTGTGGAGCGCACCTTTGGACTGTGGAAGAGCAGGTTTCGGTGCCTGCACAAGAGTGGAGGGGCACGCCAGTACACACCAGTGACCTGCTGCAAAATGATTGCAGCCTGTGCAATGTTGCACAACCTTGCAGTTAAGAAGGGCACTGAAGTGGAAATATCAGATTTCGAGGACCATGATGATGACCAAGCTCTGCCTGACCCACACACAGCTGGACATGCAACACCAACAGATGGCAGACACAGACGGGAAGAGATCACACACAACTTTTTTTAAGTACGTAAAGAGACACAGACAGGTGGAGTATGCACCCAACGTAGTTTAATTTTGTCACTACGCAGGTATCTAAGGCACATGTGCAACACAAACTTTGAACTTTCCAAATTGTATGTCCTGGGTCACTTCCCCATAATATTAGCTGTTCATTTGCGTCCACACTTAGTAGTGCCAGATGTATGTGGCTCACTGTGTTCGCTGGGCGTTTGGGCTGTAGCCTCACCTTGTCGCCTGCTGGTCCTCCTTGTCTCTACACCAAGGGGGCTTGCCATGCTGCTCCTACTTGTGCTCCCTTCACTCTCTGGCACATCAATAGCAGCAGTTTGTGCTGTTTGAGTATTTATTAGCGTCTCAAGAGCACCGGTCATCCTGGCTATGCCCCTTGTCACCTCATTGCTGTTTTGCGTCAAACACTCCTGACTGTCAATGCTTCGCCTGCATAGCAGGGATGTGGCTGTGGCCAGGCGGTGAATTGCTTTGTTGTGTTGATGTGCACGCTGCTTCTCCCTGCGCCTTGATGCTATTTTTGTGTCCAGTTTGGTGCACAGTAGCTGCACCAATTGTGTCATTTCATGTATCCCTGTAGCCATGTTCTTGTTCACTTCCACCAGTTCCCTGATGCCCTTTCCTATTTCTTTCATATTGCTATTCAGGTTGCGCATTTGGGATTGACAGGACATGATGGCCTTTCCCTGCATCCTCTGGATCTTCACCATGTTCCCCTCCAGGCCTTGGAACACACTGGACCCCTCCCCACGTGCACCTACACTCCTTCCTTGGACTCTGCGGCCTCTAGTGCTACTACGGACAACCTCTGCACTGGACTGCAGTGTGGCAGACATATCATCTCCAGGCAAGGTGTGTGTGTCTTCCACCTCCATTTCACCGGCAGATGTCTCCATTTCTATCAGTGGGGCAACGACATGCCTCCTGCTTGGTTGTGCTGCAGGTGTTTCAACATGCAGTGATGCTGGCATATCAGGTGAAGACATTAACAGAGGGGACTGTGAACGTCGTGGGGATGCCTGCAAATCTTGAGTGATTTCAGGGTCTTGGGAAGGTGGCTGGCTACTCGGAACACCTGTGTCCTGTGATGCACTGGGACCTGGCTCCTGACTTTCACCCTCTCGGGTGCCGTGCCTTCAGTCTCCTGTGACCGCCTTCTGGATGTGTGACCTGTGGACATATGAGCGTATATCAGCTAAGCGCAAATGTCTCACAGCCACTACAATTAAATCTTTTTAAATTGCACAATGTACATGTTGCCTGCCCTTCATTATGTCTACAATAATTTGCCTAACTTGGTGGTTGCTGTTCTGTATGGCATGGTCTTTCATTAACTAACTACATGTACCATGATGCATTGCTACTGTATAGTGCTGGCACACCTGGACTGGGGTCACTTAGCTTCAAGGGGTGAGGGAAGGATGAGGGTGTGAGGGGGATTGCTGTGCATGCATCTTACCTTTTCTGCTTGCAGCTTTGGCTGAGCTGTCCACTTCTCCCAGTCCGCAGACGCTTTCTGGCTCTAAGGTTGAGGCCACCATCTCCTCCAGGTCAGTGAGGGGGGGTGCTGTGTTCTTTCCTCCACCAGTTTTCGATGCCTGCTTGTGGTGGTCTGCCAATTTTTTTTTTTTGTGAGGCCCCTCAGGTCATAGAACCTCTTTTTCAAGTCCTTTGTGTGTCTGGTGGTCACTCCCACAGCATTCACTTTGTCCAGTATATCCAGCCAAATCTTCCTTTTTACAGATTCAGCCACAGTGAGGGACTGCCTGCCAAACAGTTTGTGGTGCACCTTCACCACCTCCTCCACAAGGACCTGTAGCTCCATGCTGCTGAATTTCAGCTTTCTCTTCATCTCTGGCTGCTCTGTGTCTTTGCTGGTTGCCATTTTACAGGTTTTAAACTGCACAAACTCTTTCTGCTGCTGCTCCCAGTCTCTCTGCTCCAACTGCCTCTCCAGAAGCTTCTAATTAGTTGCAGCTGCCTGTGTAGCCACTTCCTGGTAGGGAGGGAGAGGGTGGTAGCACCTGTTTGGCTGTTTTCTTAAGTTTCACTTTTGCTTGCTTTCCGATTCGGAATTTACCGAATCGGTATTTACCGATTCGGTATTTCCCATTCATTCCTATGGGCCGTTTGGCCCATAGGAATGAATGGGAAATACCGATTCGGTAAATACCGATTCGGTAAATACCGATTCGGTAAATTCCGAAAGACCAATTCCGAATTTTACTGAATCGGTAAAAAATACCGATTTTTTTACCTACAACTTATTTACCTATTCATGAATACCGAACCGGTAAAATTTGGTATTTAAGAATCGGTAAATGAGATTTACCTACATCTGGCCAATGGTCTTAAAAATTATGTTTCACTATATATAAATAGGCACTTAGTTTACACATGAGGACAATTTAACACTTTGGTTCGAGGACTCAAAGAATCAAATAAAAATGAAAATGAAAAAATTTAAAAACAACCGAAAACAATCATGTTTGAAAAATGGAAATAAAGAGAGAGAAAATGGAGAAACTGTTATGAAATATAGAAATATATGAATGACAATGTGTACCAACAATGAAAAAATTATGATGAAACAATAATGTATTTTGTCTATGTCAATACAACAATGTGACATGTTGTTTTCTGCAGTAATTTAAAAGCTATCACTAAATATCAGCTCGCTGTGTAAACAAGGCAGAGGATCCTGCCAAAACATGTTACAGCACTGATAAAGAAGAAATAAAGCTTACGTTATCACTGGAATTGCAGTGTCGGAGTCTGGTTTGAAGATGCTGCATGCGGAAGTGTTTGGATATATATGTATATATATATTACCTACTGGCGGTCGCCAGTAGGTATATATAGTTAGGATTTTTTCTCTATGGGATTTTTGAAAATTCTATGTCTAATAATTTTGGCGTTTGTGGACGGAATTGGCTGAAATTTTCAGGAAAATGGCACATTTTGTTTCTGAGCAGCTCCTGAAAATTTGGGGGTGGTTCGTCAAGGGGGGTCCGAGAAAAAAAGGGGGGTCCCAAAACGCGTTTTTCCCATGTTAATTTCCATAGGGCGGTTGGCCTCACTTTTAGCTCGAATGGCTGAATGGATTTGCATGAAACTTGGCAAATTGTAGGGACTGTTAGCCCGATGTGCCTTTGCTAGGTCTCAATATATGTGCTCCAGTGGATTCTGATAAATTAACGTTCAAAAAAATATATATATCTGTGACAGCGTCCCGGGTAGCGCTCCGGTTCGCGTACTTTTCGCGTAACAGAACTTTGCGAAGCGAAGCTGATTGGCTCTCGGGTGTCTGTCAACATTCTAAACAGTCCGGAGCGGCTGCCATCTTGTCTCTCGGTAGGATCGAGAGACAAGAGGAGGCCAAAACGGAGGGGGAAATGACCATAAGGGGGCATAGTAGATCCTCCCTGACCCCCTAGGTTTGATGTGGAGGCTTTAAAAGGGCCCCGCGGGGCAAAAAATAAAAAAAAAATCATTTTTATTGCGTTATCAATAGTGTTGTCCATATTCCCAGTCAGTACCCTTCCCCGCCCGCCATGTGCACAAAGACCGCATACATCCCCCATAACGTCAAGGCTAAGTAACTAGAACGTCATAAGGAGTTGCAATTCGCTCCCATACTGGCGCCATTTTGGTCGAGGCCAGGCAGGTTCAGAGTATAGTTCAATGTCTCCAGTAAGTAGCGGCAGGACCAGAATCCTTTTCGGCAGTTCTGGCTTCATCATTACGAGCACTAGAAAACAAGGCATTCTGGGCAATACCACCCTTGACGCAGCCCTTTATTGTACAAGATGGTGTCTTTCAAAAGCCAGGGGTATAGGAGTATGTAACAAGCGAGCCATTTAATTGAAAAAACTAAACGTGACAAACGGTTGTAGGATCAGTGAAGGTTGATTTTTTAATTGAAAGTATAACAGGATCAGTTACAATAAAATCGTCTATACGCACACCATGGGCGAGTATCATGGGTAACATTACTTCGAAGCTTTATTAATACAATAATCAATAATGAAAAATCGACATCAATAGGGTTGTCCATATTCCCAGTCAGTACCCTTCCCCGCCCGCCATGTGCACAAAGACCGCATACATCCCCCATAACGTCAAGGCTAAGTAACTAGAACGTCATAAGGAGTTGCAAGTCGCTCCCATACTGGCGCCATTTTGGTCGAGGCCAGGCAGGTTCAGAGTATAGTTCAATGTCTCCAGTAAGTAGCGGCAGGACCAGAATCCTTTTCGGCAGTTCTGGCTTCATCATTACGAGCACTAGAAAACAAGGCATTCTGGGCAATACTACCCTTGACGCAGCCCTTTATTGTACAAGATGGTGTCTTTCAAAAGCCAGGGGTATAGGAGTATGCTACAAGATGGTGTCTTCCATTCAGAAAATATTGTTGGCAGCATTTTGAAAGGAAAGATAAACAGCCGTTCTCCTAGTGAGTCTCACATTGTTACATTTATGAAGAATGTTGAAGAGTAGTATGTTGAAAATCTGAAGCCATCTTTCTACAAACTCTCAACCAGCCTTGGATGGAAAAATCCTGAAGAATGTACAAACTGAAAACCAGTTTTTGTTTGCATAGCATCAGCAGCAACACTTGAGTCAGCTTTGTGTGAAGCCGCCATCTTGATCCAATCAATACCATCCCCTTGCACACATTCAGGGACCAGGCCGCACGGATTGTGGGACAAGGTCTAGAATGGAAGAGTCATCAAAAGGCAAAAAGTTCCGCCGGACCCCGGGAGCCGGCCGCCTATGTCGGGGGCGATCTCAGGCCACACCAGGGCAACAAGACTTGGGGAGGGTGCAGGAGCCAGGCGCCCCCTCCCAGTCCGCGCCACCACACCGCCTCTCGGGGGCCTCCGTCAAGCGGTTCAGGGAGGCACCGCATCACATTGCTTTCCAATGCAGTCAGGTCCTCAAACAGCCCCCACTTACACTCACCTATGAAAATCTTACTATTGATGCTTGACTGAGGCCAAGGAGATCAGAGTGCATGTCTGTGTAAGGTGAGGTACCTCTGGGGAGACAAGGTCCAGAATGGAAGAGTCGCTGTATCGCAAGAGTAGGTGAAATTTAGCCGGATGGCGGGTGAGACGCTGTAATAGCAAGAGCAGGCGCAACTCAGCTGGCCGAGAGAGACTTGGGGAGGGGGCAGGAGCCAAGCGCCCCCTCCCAGTCCGCGCCACCACACCGCCCCTGGGGGGCCTCCGTCAAGCGATTCAGGGAGGAACCGCAGGCATCCGTTCTTCAGATCAGTGGCTCTCACCGGCAAGGCTCCCCTCCTTTAGCAGCGATCGTTGGCACTGTGGTTGCGGCTGGAGGTCCCGCCTAATCAATGCCCCGGCCTCTCCATGTCGTAGGCCGCAAGAGTGGGCGCAACTCTGCTGGCCGAGCGAGAAATACCGTCCCCCTGCACACATTCAGGGACCAGGCCGCATTGCGAGGGCACCGCAGGACGTGTCTTCAGGTCAAACGGATTGTGGGACAAGGTCCAGAATGGAAGAGTCGCTGTATCGCAAGAGTGGGTGAAATTTAGCCGGATGGCGGGTGAGATGCTGTAATAGCAAGAGCCGTCGCAACTCAGCTGGCCTGAGAGAGACTTGGGGAGGGGGCAGGAGCTAAGCGCCCCCTCCCAGTCCGAACCAATGAAAAGTGTTATTTTTAGGTCACATGACCTAGCCTTACATCATTAGGAACCCAAAAGTGAAATGAACCAATGAAAAGTTTTATTAACAAGTCACATGACCTGTTATGCTTACGGTACGCGCTCCGTGCCGCGCCCCGGATCGCTTCCGGTGAGCTGCGCTTCGCGCCTCGGTTCGCGTTCCGGACCGCTTCCGGGTGCGCTAACGCAGCGCGTCATAAGACGCATTACGCGGTAATGTGATACGCCGCGCTTATGCGCCGCGTCACGATGTTGCTTTCTAACGCGGTACTTGCGCTAACAGAACGTTTACCGGTTCGCGGACCGAGTCGCGGAACAAATTGAAGCACATTTTACGGCTTTTGATATTTGCTAATAAAAAACCATTGAAATTCACTGAAAAAAACATAGGTTATAGACCATATATAGTTAGGAATTAGCATTTACAAAACCTTGAAAATTCACTGAAAAAACCATAGGTTATAGACCATATATAGTTAGGGATTAGCATTTACAAAACCTTATGTTACTCACACAAAACCATTGAAATTCGCATATATAGTTAGTTGCACTAACTATATATCGCGCACCCGCAATCCACTGCTGATCATGTCACATATTACATCATTAATGTCTGGACGAAAACGCAGGTGATTCTGTAGTTATTAAAAACTTTTTAGTAATTAATTCACAAATTAAAAACAGCCTTTGGGTGGAAATGAAAAGTTTTAAGGAGAATATATCAAGATGGTTCGATACAGCTTGTACCAAGGCTTACTCTAATCTCAAACATGCCTTAAATGCCCCTGTCAAAGATCATATCTTAATTAAGGAGTTGAGAAATGACTATAAGAAGACTCTAAAAAAGAGAAAAGATACTCTTAAAAAGGAAGCTTGGGATAGTTTGTGTGAGGCATCTTTAAGTAGAGACACTGCAGCTTTTTGGCAAGCAGTAAAAGCCCCTTTTTTAAATGAAACAAATAAGGCCAGGGTAGAAACAGCCATTTCTGAGAGTGAGTGGGTAAAGGACTACGCTGAATTATATAGTGTGGTGCGGTCAAGGGACTACTCCTCAACTAAGAATAATGAAATGGAGGATACTGAACATTTTAGTTCTAAATTGGACTTGGGCATTTCCCTAATTGAAGTAAACGCAAGCATAAAAGCAAGTTTGGGAGGAAAAGCAATAGGCCCTGATGGAGTCTCGGTGGATTTATATAACAATAACACTGACCTATGGGGCCCGCTTCTTACTCGACTTTTTAATGCATCTTGTTCCAATGGCCTACTACCCTCATGGTGTGAGTCGATAATTGTATCGATATTTAAGAAGGGGGATAGAGCAAGTTGTTTTTGCTATCGCCCCATATCGCTATTAGACTCAACCATTTAGATCTTTGGCCGTGTGATTTTAAATAGATTACAACTATGGGCAGACGAACACTCAGTAATTAGAGACCTACAATATGGTTTTAGAAAAGGCCTGGGCACCATTGACCAGTGCCTGAACTTGCACGCTCTCTTAGAAAAATACACTAAAGCTAAGGGTGGTCGCATGTTTTTAACTTTTGTTGACTTAACGTCAGCCTTTGACTGCGTCACCCATAGTAAGCTTTGGTCGATCCTTGAGAAATTAGGGGTAGAGAATTCTACTATTTATTTCCTCAGGGAACTTTTTTCGGGGGCCTCTGCCAGAGTTAGGTATGGGAAGAATGGAGAGTGTACTGAATCATTCATTATTGCAAGAGGAGAGTGGCAAGGCTGTGTCCTAGATCCTTTTGTTTTTACAATTTACATCAATGACGTAAAGAGAATACTGTTACAGGAGTGTAGGGACATGCCGATGGTTGGCAAAAGACCTGTCCGAGCATTACTATACGTTGATGGCGCGGTCCTGATGGCCAGGACGCCGCTGGACATGCAAAAGTTGGTTACTTCTTTTTCGGAATTTATGACCAGCCTGGATCAATTGTATTAAGACTTTTTGTATGACCTGTGGCCCCGGGGCAGATAGAAAAGAAAAAGTAATGTACATTGATTCTAGCCCAGTGGATTTCACCCCAACCTTCCCATACCTAGGTGTTTTATTTGACCAATATGGAAAAGTGTAAATAAGACCAGAAGGCTACTGTTTTGTAAATCGATAATGGCCCTGAAAACTTTTAGCAAGAAGATGGGCAGAAAACCGATTGGGGAGCTTTTAACTGTATACAGAGCGACCTGTGTAGCTATCGCCACATACGGTGCGGAAATATGAGGATACGCAGATGTGAAATCACTGCAGGTGGTGGAAAACATCTTTATGAAATATCTCTTAGCAGTCCCTGATTGTGTTTCCACATATGTTTGTCACGCCGAATTTGGTAAACCATATTTAGAAGACATATTAAGGTTGCACCGGTTCTCCTGTGGCACAGGGCCTGGACCACTGAGGAGTGTGTATTTAACCGCTCCATTTTGAACAATGTGATGGGGTTAAAGAATGGTGGTAAGGTGGAATGGCTAAGTTATGTTAAGAAGTTTTGTATAAACATAGGCCACGCAGATTATTATGATGACCCTGCATTGCTGCATGATGTCCACAGAAAACTCTTGAAGGGAATATGCATGAGGTACTTGGAAGAGCACAGAACCACCGTAGAAATGATTTAAAAAAGTGTGGTCGCGCATCAGTTAATAATGATTCCAAGCAAAATGCAACCATATGTTAAGTTAAAAATGACAGATTATGAAAGGTTTTTATTAACGCGCTTTAGGTTAAATCTGTTATTCAGATCTCTTAGTTTCCCCAATATGAATAACTAGTCAAAACATCTTGATAAGTGCCCATGTGACGATTTGTCTGAACAGTCAGACATTCATATCCTCTTCATTTTGTAAATTTTACTTAATCCCTAGGAGAAAATGGATTGTGCTCATATTGAAGATCATGGAAGTTAATCGGTGTCGTCCTGCTTTATTAGCTGTCCAGAGATTAGACAATATATTAACTGTTGCATCTGTCTCTGCATTTCTTAAAAATGTTTTTAGATCCCGGAAATCAATTATATATTGAAATGGGATGAGCTAATTTTATTGTGTTTTAGTGAAATTGTTAATATTTATAGATATTTTAAATGTGATTCATTACTTGTACTTTTATGGTTGTTTCCTTTCAATAACCGAATAAAGTTAAAAAATGAAATGAAATGAAATGATTCATTGTTTGCATAACTGAGTAGGATGACTGCATAACTGGATAGGATGTGTGCTATTGTGTAATGTTAATATAGGTGTATAAGTATATTTGATAGTGTTCTATTGATCATTGACAGCATGTATGAGGGAATCTATAAGTAAGTGATTAGATGTGTTAGTAGATCTAAGGAATCACTGAGCGGGTTTTTAGAAACTTGTATTGGTGTGTCAATGGATTTAAATATAGTACTCTGTATTTTACAGTGAGCGATGAAATGTTATACTAGTGTATGATGAGGTGTATCTGATTGTCATGTGGATTAAGTCATCAGTGATGTCATTAGTGATGTCATTTGAGATGTCATCAGTGATGTCATCAGTGATGTCACTGACCATGTCACGAATGATGTAATATGTGACATCATCATCAGTGGATTGCGGGTGCGCGAGTTACAGTTAGTGCAACTAACTATAACGGAGGAATTTCAATGGTTTTGTATGAGTGAAATGACACTATAATACTCCTGAAACCTATGTTTTTTTCATTGGATTTCTAAGGTTTTTTAAATGATAATTCCTAACTATAACATTCCTGAAACCTATGTTTTTTTCAGTAAATTTCAAAGGTTATTTAAATGATAATTCCTAATTATAATGTTCATTTAGCATATCTGTTTTGCTATCTTTTTTAATTATCATCCGATTCTCCAACCTAGTAAAAACTTCAAATATTACCACTCTTCAATTGATTCCTTCCTCCAACAAAATCGCCACAAACCAGAAGCACGACTAACGTTAATAATATACAGAATAGGAGTTGCCATAGAAAAAAAACAAAAAAACACCACTTCCCCATATTTTAAACAACAAGCCAAATCTGCAATGCTACTTAAAAAAACAGGCGATAATTCTACTTACCATTAACAAATTAACATCAACATTTAACTAGTGTAAGGACGTCGACTATGTACCGCGTGAAGCCGTCACGAACTTGGGCAGCACACCAACTTTGGGGCCAGAGACTTGCAATTTTAGGCCTTTGCTTGCCGCCTGAGACCCGCCTTGGCTGTTGGCCCCACCGCCGTCGCATTTGGACATTCTCCCGGCCGCTGAGTGGGGGGACTACAGCCCTCAGGAGCCATTGCTTCGCCCTGCAGCCCCTCCCACTTCCGCTCGCTTTCGCGCCCGGAAAGGCGCTAAAAGCATCAGCGCTCCTCCCGCTTCGTGGGACCGTGCGCGGAAGCTGCGCGGGAGAAGCCCGGTACAAGGGCGGGGCCGTCTGTGGCCATCCGGGGCTGGCCGGGGCTGGGCTGGGCAACCTCCCTTTTATTTGCTCCGTTTTTCCTCACATCCTTGCATCCCTGAGTAAGTTTATGTACCCATTTGCGTTTTGAATGCCAAGAAAGTTGGACATTTGTAATACTGTTGTATATATCTATCTGTAGTTAAACCATTCATTATGGACACTTGGTTAAAAACTGGCAGGATAGCCATAACAGGAGGGGGTCGATGAGAGGGACGATAGATCATATCATTAACAGGGCTGCCTCTGTTTTAGAACGCAAAATCGCTTTCACTGAGCGGCGCTTGTACTCCGAATTGTTAAAGAAGTGTTCTTCATTGGGCCATATTCAGCTAGTAACTACTCCATCAAATCATGCCACTGGGATGGACTGTATAAGTGACATTGGTACCCCCCCACAGTTACGAGATCTTACAGAGTCACAAGCTCAAAGGAGGGAAATGCCCAAACAAATATCACCATAGGATCTCAATCTGATACCAGTATAGAGGAGCAAATACTGGCGACACCTAGCAAGCCCCTCAAAAAGAAGCCCACGGTAAAAACAACTGCCCCGGCCCCTCCAACTAATAGGAAACGTGCCAGGAATAAGCAAAAAGGTACCCGATCAAAAACCCCTAAATTAACTGGAAGCCCTTTTGAAAACAATGGCCCCATAAGCAGGACAATTGATAAAAACCACCCATCAATCAGTCAATCAATCAGCAAAATGTGTATAGCGTGCTACTCACCCGCAAGGGTCTCAAGGCGCTAAGGGGGGGGGGCGCTACTGCTCGAACAGCCAGGTCTTGAGTTGTTTCCTGAAGGAGAGATGGTCCAGGGTCAGCCGTAGGTGAGTGGGGAGGGAGTTACATGTCTTGGCTGCCAGGTAGGAGAAGGATCTGCACATTTACATCAAGATCTTATGTCCAATATAGAGCAACTAGTTAAATCCTTATTGTTACCGTTGGTAGAGAGAGTCAGAAGAATGGCTGAGCAACTGGGGCATATTCAAGAAATCGGTATTACTAACACAAATTTAATTAAGGATTTATCAGTAAAGAGGCCCGATATCACTCCACCTGTTGCAGTAATGGTATCAAAGCCCACTAATCTTACAAATAACGCAGAATCACAGCCCTCTGCGCATGATTGCCTCCTGGTAAAAAAAGTCACAAAGGCAGTACCTGAACCATTAAAGCACAGGGAAGGGAGAGATAAAGTACAAGGTAATAACACTCATACATATGAACTAGGACAGGAAAAAAGGAAATCACATCAGGACTTAAACTTAACAAGACAAGCACATTGCATAGACTTACCACCGGAGTCTGTGCCATATGGTCTTGTCCTGACCGGGGCTCCGGAGCTAATAGAGGGGAAATTTGAAGCCTACCAGAACCTTAAGAACAAGGTCGTGCATTGGTTACGAGTAAATCGGCCATTACCTCGTAACATAAATGGGGAAATCCTCCATGTCAGACGGTGTGGCTGGGTGGATCCTAGATAAAAGGACCTACAAGGGGACTTTATTATTATAAATTTCAAGGACTATTGGGCGCCAAACTATATAAGAGAATGGTACCCAGTGGGTTATGAGAGTGGAATATCTACCAGAGACCTTAGTTATTTCTATTCAAGGTCCTTGGTAGAAAACCCCCTGAGACCAAGATATCAGAATGCCAGAACTGTAGCAGCTCCCAGGTTAAATATTGCCACCCAAAATCGCTTTGCTCTTCTTTCTGGTTTGAAGGGGGTCAATTGACTCGCAAAACCGATCGGAGAAAAGGAAAAGGAGTACAATATACCTGTTAGTACGCCCAACGACATAATAGATAGGGGAGAAGGTCATCCTAACAATAAACCTAGGAGGGGCAGCATGATCCCATCTGTGGGGAGCATCAGAAGGGCCAGTGTATCATCTCCTGGAATATAGCAGGACTTAAAGATAAGGCGGATCGCCCAGATTGGTCCGAGATTATTAATAAACACAATATTTTGTGTTTTCAGGAAACCTGGACTGCTCATGACATTCATATGCTAGGATATCAAACATATAACACTCCTGCTAATATCAGCACCCATGGCAGAAATAAGGGTGGTTTATGCACCTATATTTCTAATGCATCAGGGATTAAAATGATTACGTTTATTTCGGCAGAGTGTTATCAAATTCTGATAGTGAGTTGGATGGGTGTAAGAAACATGGCCATTGTACATTTTTAGAATAATGCCCATGCACCACAATGGGAAGAGATAATATCAAGTCTCAGAAGACGATTATGGGAAGTAGAAAAATATGGAGAGGGGGACTTGACCCTCCTATGAGTTGGAGACTTCAATTGTTGTCTCTGTACCAGCTATGTCACAGGTACTTGTCATCTGGCCGAGGACAGGGGAGACATACCAACCCATTTTAGCCACTCTAGGTTGGGGGACTTATTGAATTCCCTGATACATGAGTTTGACCTGGGCTACATTAACGAAATTGTTCACCACCAGGGCTTTTTAAACCAACATTCAATGGGAGAGGGTGAACTCTATAATTGAGTTCTCCCTCCTATCCTCTAGACATCGGTCTTTAGTGTTGTCTTGGGAAACACTAGATGCTGCCCACAGCGATCACTACCCCATCTCTTTCTGTCTAGAAAAAAGGGGATGTGAACCAGCTATGGAGGTAATTTACAATACCACAATAAACCTGGCTAGTACTAATGGTTATCGTATTAAGGGGCGAAAGTAGAACCAAAAACCTTTATGCATAAACTGATTACTAAAACCTATGATCAGTTTAATATCTGCCTTGCACTAACTGTAAGCAATAAACACGTCCTCGATGCCTTTGGGGACAAAAAAATGCTGACTAGAGATTCTAAAACTAATACTCAAAAAGCAAGGAGTTGGTTTGACAAAAATTGCACAAAGGCGCATCAGAATTTGAAAAGGGCTCTACACGAAATCCCCAGAAATATGTCATTGATAAGACAAACCCAGAAACTGTATAGTGCTGCATTGGCCAGAAGGAAAAAAGAGTTGAAAAGTGAAATTTGGCAGAACCTTCATGATGCCTGTCTAAAAAAAGATAATATATCCTTCTGGAGAGCTGTAAACGCCCCTTTTCTGGCAGATAGAGATTCTGATATAATTGATATAGCTATACCAGGGGATATCTGGGTTACACATTTCACCAATTTATATAAAAATACAACCGCTCCTGAGATTGATAATGTTTTGGACAACCGGAAGTGTTTAAAGCCATTTCCGCTAGGAGTTGTTTTCGAGCATGTGGAGGTTATTAAAGCAATTCAAGATAGTGCCTCGGGTAAAGCATCGGGCCCGGACGGCGTCCCGATTGATCTGCATAAAGCTGAATTATCCTTATGGTCACCCCTATTAACTAAAGTTTTAAATTGTGCAAACACCTCTGGTTTTATTTCTACTTTGCCAGAGGCGGTGGTTGTACCTATTTTTAAAAGGGGGATAGGAACAATCCTGTCTGCTATCGATCTATATCGCTCTTGGACGCACTTATGAAGGTAGCGGACAAAATTGTTCTTAATAGAATACAGGTCTGGGCAGAGGATAAAAACATTATTTCTAATCTCCAATATGGATTTCGTAGCGGAAAGGGCACAATAGAACAGGGCCTAAACTCTGTATTATTGACCGCCAAGTATACTCAAGCCAAACAGGAAAAACTTGTAATTACGTTCATGGACCTTAGTTCCGCGTTCGACTATGTAGATCATTCTATGCTATGGAAGACGCTTGGAGACATGGGTGTTGACCACCAGCTCCTTTCATTCATTAGAGAACTAGATAGGGATGCGGGGGCCAGGGTACGCTACGGGAGAGTGGGGGCTTGTTCTGACAAATTCAATATTAAAAGAGGTGTCCGACAAGGGTGCATTTTAGCGCCCTTTTTTTCACCTTATACATCAACAGCGTGGGACAACATCTTAGAGACTCCCAGTTTGACTACCCCGCTGTTGGCGGAACACCCATCCCCATCCTTTTGTATGCTGATGACGCGGCAATAATGTCTCGCACTGTCATCGGCCTACAACGGGCTGTAGCTGAATTTTCGGAATATATGAAGAACCGGGGCCTACTGATTAATGTCTCTAAAACATATTCCATGACATGTAGCAATACAAAAAAACACAGTAAGGCAATCTATCAGGGGAGAAAAAAGATCAAAAACACGGACAGTTTCTGTTATCTTGGAGTCATTTTTGACAACAGGGGGAGTTGGAAAGAGGCAGTCTTTGCCAGAAAACTGGCAATTAGTAGGGCAAACTGTGCCTTGATAAATTTCTCCGGGAAACTGGGTGGACGCTCAGCGAAGGAACTAACCCAAATTTATAAGGCAAGATGTGTCCCTACCGGTACATATGGTGCCGGGCTTTGGGGGATTGTTAGCATGGATCCGATCCAACGAGCTGAAAAATATTTCCTTCGTTATTTATTGGCTGTACCCAAATCCATGTCTTACTTTCTTTATTCACAGTGAACTGGGGATATCGTTTGTAGAGGACATGATTAAATCATCCCCACTACTTTTATGGCACAAAATTTGGGCAACCCCAGAAACGTCTCTAAACAGAGATATCGTTTTAGACTGTTTAGCGTTGGATGGAGTAGCAAATATTAAGTGGTTACATTTTATTAAAAACATGGCCTCGGACATAGGGCATAAAGAATATTTTGATCACCCTACATGTTTGGAAACGGTTTCAAAACGTACTCTTAAAAAATTGATTTGGAGTTCTTAAATCATAAAAGGTGGCTGTCAGAAAAGGATAAACATACATGCCTGGAATATCAGAAAATAAATCCACATGTAGGTATGCAATCATATCTATTATTGGAAACAAGCCCCTATGCGAGAATGTTATTACCAGGTTCCGGGCAGATACCATTTTTCGTTTGTAATGATTGGTCAAAATCGTTAGGTAAATGCCCTTGTGATGAAACATCCGTTCAATCTAATATTCATTCTATCCTGTTTTGTAAATATTATGTGACCCCCCAGGAAGAGGGTTTTGAAGCCGGTTATTATAAAATGGGGAATAAGGAGATCCAGAGCAGCATATTTCAAACTGTAGCAGTTAGAAACAACATTTGGGGTAAAAGCAGTCTCCTCTTACTTGAGAAATTTAATTGCCCTGAGAAACACCATAGGACTGGGATTATGTAGGCAATAATGTATGTAATTTGTTGCCTCTTATTTTTCTCTTTTTAATTGGGTAATATTTATTTACTTTATTTTATCTTTAAAATATATGAAATTAATTTGATTTTTACATTGTGTTCAATCTTAGCAAATGGAAAAATGTATGGTGATAGTTATGTGCAGTTTTTGGTACTATCCCATTTGACCTTTACTAACTAAAATGAAAGTACTGATTGTTGCTGAAATATGATCGTTGTTATTGTGTAAATATATATGGCGATCAATTTCTTTTTAATTTTTTTAAATTGTCTATTTAATGCATTGTGATACTCTGTGCTTTTATGATTTTGCAACAAAAGTCGAATGAAGCTAGTTTTGAATTTTGAATTTACTGTGTGAATTACATCCAACTCACACCCATATTTAAAGACAATTATGTGATAGAGATACTAATTATGCACTTCCGACAACCAACAAAATCACGACACCCAACGCCACCACCACTACAACCACCCCTCCTCACCCCTCCCCATCTACTACCTCAGAGGAAGTGCGAAACAGGACAATGGACCTTCCCAAAATAATATATATCCCCTCAACAGCACACTAGCTGAATGGTAACAGAGTTGGCAACCAACTATGTATAAGAGAGGAAACTCGCACATCAACAATAATTTACACAATGCCAAGACTACCGGTGAAATGCTATACACAACTCACTATGCAAACCAAAAACATTTACGTGTGTAGATATAGTATTGATACCTGTAGTGTACTGCACAGTGGTGCAACCATATTATCTCAGTCACTAGGGAATATCGTGGTCATGTAGCTGTGTTGTCCCCCCCCTTGAAGCAGAAGTGGAGTGGGCAGGTCCAACGTAAGCAACTCCAGCGTAAGAGGATAAATAATTAGGCTACATCTTGGGAGTGGTTCACTTGTGCAAAGACAAAAGACTCTGCCACAGCAAAGGTCCTCACCCTGCCATGTGGCTGCCGCCATGACCACGTGCCTCCTCGATACAGGCCCATTGTGAACTCAGTGCCTCAGCAACGCAGACATATGTCTGTATCGACTACTGCCTTCGATCTACACTGTGGACAGCAGGGTTCACAGATTCAATTCAGATTTGGATCTACACTACAGACAACATTAAATGAAGCCTTTCTTTATTTAATGCAGAGACAATTGTACTATATGTCTTCAAATTTTGTTAAAGGATGTGACAAAAAGCATGCCTCAATGTCTCTCCTGACTACTGCCTTGGATCTACACTGCGGACAGCAGGGTTCACAACTTGAATTCAGCTCTATATCTACACTACAGATAGCATTGAATTTAGCCTTGCTTTTTTTTAAGGCAGAGACAATTGTACTATATGTCTTCGGATTTTGTTAAAGGATGTGACAAAAAGCATTCCTCGATGTCTTTCCTGAATGCTGCCTTGGATCTACACTGCGGAATGCAGGGTTCACAACTTGAATTTAGCCTTAGATCTACACTACGGACAGCATTGAATTTAGCCTTGCTTTAGTTAAGGCAGAGACAATTGTACTATGTGTCTTCAGATTTTGTTAAAGGATATGACAAAAAGCATTCCTCAATGTCTGTCCTGACTACTGCCTTCAATCTACACTGCAGACAGCAGGGTTCACACCTTGAATTCAGCTTTGGATCTACACTATGAACAACATTGAATCAAGTACAAAAGAGGGGAGAGGTCTGATTAGGAAAAGGGCAATCACCACTTTGAAAGAGTGGTAGGTCCAGCCACAGTCGTGCCCTCGGGACAATAGTGAATGCAAGTATACTGGGTTGTTCCTAAGTAAAAGGAACGAAGAAATATGCGTGTAGCTTAGTTGTGCAGGATGGTGTAGGGTCAAGAAATCTCCTACATGTGGGCATCCAGTATGTTGGATGTAATGCCCTCACACATCCTTTCAGGTGTCATGCTTCATCATCTGGGCTTGCTCCTCGTTGGGTCGGCGGTGCAATACCCAACGGGCAACACCTCAAAGAGGGGCACTTTGGCGGAGATCTTTTATCCAACTGTCGTATAGATGAAGTGCGGGTGTGGGGCCAGTATTGCGTAGACGTGTGGGTGTGATGTAAAATAAGATGGGGGTACCGGGAATTAACTTTATTCTGGGGGTCCCCTGCTCTAATTAAAAGGAAAACTATCCGGTACTGGCTGGAATGTTATGCTTCCAGATTGTGAGTAGCGGTATAGTATGTGCTGTGTTTGGTCGACATGATTCTCGCTCTAAAGCAATTAGCTAGCGATTGTTCAGGACATAACAGTAGATAGTATGTCTAAAGTATTGACTGTGTACGGTAATTTAATAATGTCTTAATTGTAGACAACTATTCAGTTATGTGTTGCTCACAGAGAAAGGGGTGTTTCCTGCGTCATAACTCTGTTGGACTGCTTCTACCTGGAGTTGGGAAAAGAAGGGGGAGCAAATCACAACAGGTACATATACACAACCAGAGTGTGAAGAACGTACATTCCTAGTGCCATGCTAGATCCAGTGTTGGTAGCATGTGAGCTAAAATTAAAAAGTAGCAAATGAGTGCACACATAATGTATGAGTACATCCCTGATAAGGGCACACCGTAGGTTCTTCACAGAAGACTCCTTGAACTTAAGTTTTGAAATAGTTGTACTCATATATTTTTCAAAAAGTAACGTTTATTGATATTTTCATCAAATCAGCATGAAGCATTTTGTACTGAATTCATGTGGCTTACTCATAACATCTGATAAACATTTCCTTAATGCTCCGATGCATTTTGGGCTCCACGGCCCTTTTTCTAGGAGCTCTAAAACCAAAAGGATATAGCAGTCAACAACGTGTAGTAACAGGCATATCATAATTTCAATAACATGGCAATGATAGAAATGCAAAAATTAAAAATAACACGTGTTCGTGCAGATCCGTAGTGAGCAATGTGGTGGGCATGCTCATGTGATTGACTATGCCTATTAAAAATAAATGTTAAAATCACAGTAGGTATAAAATTAGGCAGAGTCACGTCAGCAGTGTTAAATGGTTAGGCTGGTAACTCACCTAATTGGTTTCCTCTACAGTCTCCAACAGTATCCGGCGGGATAATTAACGTGTTGAACCCTTCACAATCTAGCGGGTTATAGGAGAGCCATCACTTAAACACTACTCACAGGTGAGAAATGCATGTGTATCACCCATGTTGAATATTAGCGGGTACTGATGTCTGCTATCAAAGAGGCCCCTTGCTGTGCTGGCACTATCCGGTTCCACTTGTTAGCATAAGGCCCGGGTGTGATTTTAATAGTATCAAACAACGGGCTGAGCCCTGCCCCATTCGGTCTTGGTATTGATCCCTTATGCTCAAGTCAATTTTCAAAAACCGGGCTTCTACATGCCCCATTTGCTATCGATATAATCACGGTGTGACCATCTCTTGTGTACCCATAGCAATATCAGCTTACTTCTGTAGCAGAGTAAGGTAGTGCTTGTCTAATATGCTGAACATCGTAAAAGACATACAGAATTTAAAAAGGACTCACGCAGTCATATTGCTGCCTCGTGGTGACTATTAGCAGGTAATGGTGTATGCTACCCAAGAAGCCCCATGCTGCGCTGGTTCTATCCGGTATCACCTGTTGGCAGATGACCCTTGGGCGAACTTCACTGTAATAAACAAACAACGGGAAGAGCCCTGCCCCATTCGGTCTCTTTTTTTAACAACTTGTGCTCGGGTCAATTTCCAAAAACCGGGCTTCCACCTGCCCTAGTTGCTATAGATTCTATCTCAAAATGCCCCTCTCTCGTGCACCCATAGCTATTTCTACAGGCTTCTAGTAACTGATTAAGGTAGCGCTTGTCCCGTATACTGAACATCCTCATCGATATTCAATCCCCCAGAACCCACAGAACATCTAAAGGACACCATCTCAGGGATGGTGGAGTCAGCGGAATGCCAAGGGTCGATCAGCAAAAAGGAGGCAGGGTTCCTGGCTAAAAAAGATCCCAGGGTTCCCTACTTCTATATTCTCCCAAAAATTCACAAGGATCTTACCCCAGTTCCTGGCCGCCCGATAGTTTCCGGGATCGACTCCGTACTAGAACCATTGTCGCAATCCTGCGACCACTTCCTCCAACCATTGGTCAAACTTAACCCATCCTATATACAGGATATGGAGAGCTTACTGCACAACTTTGAAGACTGTACCCAATTTGACTTCCTCATAACACTCAATGTGGAGGCCCTCTATACTAACATCCCACTGAGGGCCACACTTGAGGTTGTTGAAGAAGCTCTCAACACAGGCACATGGGAATCTCCAACACCCACAATGTTCATTATGGAATGCGCAGAGAAAGCCCTAACTGAGAACTATTTTGAATATAAGGGTCAGTATTAACAACAGACACAGGGCACGTCGATGGGCAGCACCTTTGCCCCTAGTGTGGCCTGTCTATACGTAGCAGACTTCGAGAGTAAGCACATTGCATCACAACAAAACCCCTACCAGACTAACATAAAACTTTGGAAACGTTTTATAGACGACATCCTGTTTTTTTGGGCCGGGAGCAGAGATTCATATACTGAATTCTTCAGCTGGATCAATACGCTAAATCCCTACTTGAAGTTCACCATGACTGCATCTGCTTCTCAGATTGCTTTCCTAGACCTCACCATCCGGAAGGGGAAAATGGCAAACTCAACACCCCCATGTTCCGGAAGAGCACTGATCTCAACAGCTTACTGCACTTCACAAGCCACCACCCTAGGGCACTAAGAGTTAATCTCCCTTTTGGGCAGTTTTTAAGGGTCAGACGAAACGGCAACAGCCTTGAAAGTTACAAATCAGAATCCTCAATTCTATCCAGGAACCTGTAAGAAAGGGGATACCCAACACGGGAAATCACCAGAGCTAGGAAGAGGGCACAAAATAACCAAAGGTAGAGTCTCCTTGAACACAAGATAAAGGTACCCTTGTCAAACCAGCCGATGACATGCAACATGACTTACACACCCACCTCTGATGAAGTGTGAAAGATTGTGAAGAAACATTGGCAGATCCTGAACACAGGTACCCTGGAACTAGAACCACCTCGGTTTGCATTTAAAAGGTCAAAGAACATCAGAGATATGTTGGTAAACACGAGACCTAAGACACAACAGACTACCAGAATTTAAACTACCCTGTGGCAACTACCGCCAGTCACGGGACACTACCCATGTGGTAACTGCAGCGTGTGCCCTTTCACCAAAACACACAAGACAATCACTATATCCAGTACATTCACATGGGAAATGAGGGGGCACACGAACTGCAACAACATCAATTGCATTTACCGCCTGACATGTCCATGCGGGTTGTACCACATCTTGATGACAACCCGCCCGGTGAAGACACGCATTTCCGAACATAGGAGCAACATTCGTTGTAAAAAAAGCAACACTAAGATGTGTAGGCACTATTTTGAGTTGAACCACACACCTGACTCATTGCATTGGCTGGTTTTAGAAGCCTGTCCCAGAACGTCAAAACAGAGCTTGTTCTTCTTAGAACAACGCTGGATACATAGGCTTTCCTCTGACAGCAGAGGCCTCAATGTAGAAATACCTTGGAATGCACTGTAATCCAGTTACTTATTTAGATATGTCTATAGTTACATAACACCCTTTGAGCATGAACAGCTCTATACGCAGAATCTCATGGCCTCCAACCCTACAGGAGGCACCCCTTACATTACCGACTGCCAAAGAACACCATTCTAAGATGGCCGTCCTGTCCACACTGATAGTCACAGGATCTACAACCAACTCTGGTCTCCCACCCAGGACTTTTGGTCAATAATAGAAACCCTTGCAAGAACCCCCTGAGTCACTGCGTGCTCACCCATGACACGAGAGTAACCATGTTAAGAGATTAAACAATATACACCAACAGCGATACGTGATCAATCTTAACACACTTAGATTGTAATATCGTCCTAACTATTAAGATTAGCCATAGACAGCCACCCATATGCTGCCACAATACACTATGCCAACTTTAATGAGCCATAGTACTCTAATGAGTGGGATAGACACCTCACATAAGGATAGCATAAGGAGAGCAATCACTCCTCTCTAAGATGGCGGCTTTGTTTCCCAATAGAATCAAGAGACGCCTCATTTTGCTGGGTCATCCGGTCACATGACCGGGGAAGAGAGTACTAAAGTTCTAGCCGCCGGACAGCGGATTACCACCCGGTTCCGGCAGAGATGGTTAGGTGAGAGAAGGCACAACGCAAGAGCCCACAAGTAAGTTTCAGCATCCTTTATGGATTGGCGTTAGGAGAGCACTCTACACGCTTCCCGTTGTTCAACTATAATCGCTGTCCTGAGCTGTATTTTAATGCAAGATAGCTCCATTAGCACAGCAGGCACTGGAGTTAGTAGATGCGGCACCACCCTCACTGCATGAGTACTTTTTAAATATGGATGAGGATGTTCAGTATACAGGACAAGCGCTACCTTAATCAGTTACAAGAAGCTTGTAGAAATAGCTATGGGTGCATGAGAGAGGGGCATTTTGAGATAGAATTTATAGCAACTAGGGCAGGTGGAAGCCCGTTTTTTGGAAATTGACCCGAGCACAAGTTGTTAAAAAACGAGACCGAATAGGGAAGGGCTCTGCCCGTTGTTTGTTTATTACTGTGAAATTCACCCAAGGGTCATCTGCCAACAGGTGATAACGGATAGAGCCAGCGCAGCATGGGGCTTCTTGGGTAGCATACACCAGTACCCGCTAATAGTCACCACGAGGCAGCAATATGATTGCGTGAGTCCTTTTTAAATTCTATATGTCTTTTAGGATGTTCAGCATATTAGACAAGCACTACCTTACTCTGCTACAGAAGTAAGCTGATATTGCTATGGGTCACGAGAGATGGTCACACCGTGATTATATCGATAGCAACTGGGGCATGTAGAAGCCCGGTTTTTGAAAATTGACTTGAGCATAAGGGGTCAATACTGAGACCGAATGGGGCAGGATCAGCCCGTTGTTTGATACTATTAAAATTGCACCCAGGCCTTATGCTAACAAGTGGAACCAGATAGAGCCAGCACAGCAAGGGGCTTCTTTGATAGCAGACATCAGTACCCACTAATATTCAACATGAGTGATACACATGCATTTCTCACCTGTGAGTAGTGTTTAAGTCATGGATCTCCTATAACTTGCTAGATTGTGAATGGTTCAACCTGTTAATTATCCCGCCGGATACTGTTGGAGACTGTACAGGAAACCAATTAGTTGAGTTACCAGCTTAACCCCTTCCATGCTCATGACGAGCTCAGCTCGTCATGAGGTAGCCTGGAGCTGTGCTCATGACGAGCTGAGCTTGTCATGACACCAGCAAAATGGCAGTTCCCAGCACAGGAGGGGAATTGCCTTAGCAGCCATAGTGTTAACCATTTAACACGGCTAACGTGACTCTGCCTCATTTTATACCTACTGTGATTTTAAGATTTATTTTAATAGGCCTAGTCAATCACATGAGCATGCCCACCACATTGCTCACTAAGTATCTGCACTAACACGTGTTCTATTTAATTTTAGCTCACATGCTAGCAACACTGGATCTAGCATGGCACTAGGAATGTACGTTCTTCACGCTCTGGTTGTGTATATGTACCTGTTGTGATTTGCTCCCCCTTCTTTTACAACTCCAGGTAGAAGCAGTCCGACAGAGTTATGACGCAGGAACACACCTTTCTCTGTGAGCAACACATAACTGAATAGTTGTCTGCAATTAAGACATTATTAAATTACCGTAGACAGTCAATACTTTAGACGCACTATCTACTGTTAGATCCTAAAGAATCGCTAGCTAATTGCTTTAGAGTGAGAAACATGTCGACCAAACAAAGCGCATACTATACCGCTACTCACAATCTGGAAGCATAACATTCCAGCCAGTACCGGATAGTTTTCCTTCTAATTAGAGCAGGGAACCCCCAGAATGAAGTTAATTTCCTGTACCCCCAGCTTTATTTTACATCACACCCACACGTCTACACAATACTGGCCCCACACCTGCACTTCATCTATACGGCAGTTGGATAAAAGATCTCCGCCAAAGTGCCCCTCTTTGAGGTGCTGCCCGTTAGGTATTGCACCGCCGACCCAACGAGGAGCAAGCCCAGATGATGAAGCATGACACCTGAAAGGATGTGTGAGGGCATTACATCCAACATAATGGATGCCCACATGTAGGAGTTTTCTTGACCCTACACACCTAAGCTACACATACATTTCTGTTTTCCTTTTACTTAGGAACAGCCCAGTATACTTGCATTCAACATTGAATCAAGCCTTGCTTTATTTAATGCAGAGACAATTGTACTATATGTCTTCAGATTTTGTTCTAATGAGTGACAAAAGCATTCCTCAATGTCTGTGTCGACTTCTGCCTTCGATCTACACTGCGGACAGCAGGGTTCACAACTTGAATTCAGCTTTGCATCTACACTACGAACAGTAGGGAATTCAGCCTTGCTTTATTTAATGCAGAGACAATTGTACTATATGTCTTTAGATTTTGTTGAAGGATGTGATAAAAAGCATTCCTCGATGTCTGTGTCAACTACTGCCATCGATCTACAGGGCGGACAGCAGGTTTCACAACTTGAATTCAGCTTTGGATCTACACTACGGACAGCTTGAAATTCAGCCTTGCTTTATTTAAGGCAGAAAATATGGTACCCTATATCCTCATATTTGTTAAAGGATGTGACACAAAACATTCCTCAATGTCTGTAGTGACTACTGCCTTCCATCTACATTGTGAGGGGTCATGATTCAGGTGGAATGGCAATTGCACAAGACGCATTCCAGTAGGCAAGAGACATTGTACCAGTGTGACTCCGAACCACAAATCATCGCAGGGTACGCATCCGCTGAGTTCTTCATGTACCACTAACTCACTGCATCACAAGTCATCTTCACGTGGCTGTGGCTTATTAAGGCAGAATTCACAAGGCAAAAAACATTGCTACCAGTGCGACCCTCCGCACCACGCATCATCACAGGTTACATACACGCTCAGTGTCAAAGGTACTACTAACTCAGTGCACCATAAGTCATCGCCACATGGCTGTATTCAGGTAGAATTCAACAGACAAAAGACATTGGTCCAAATGCGGCCCCCCTGGACAACGCATTATCGCATGGTACATACAAGCTCAAGCCAAAGATACTACTAAGTCAGTGCACCATAAATCATCGCAAAGAAGAGTGAACAGCTTTTTGTCAGCAATGAGGCATACTATCACTTTTTAATCAAATTGATGCAGAATTCAATAGACAAAAGACATTAGTCCAATGCCCCCCGACCACGCATTATCGCAGGGTACGTACACGCTAAGCGCCAAAGGTACTACCAATACTTTGCAGCTCTACTCAATGCCACATGGTGTGGGCTCTTGATAACCACTGCCTCCTGCCTACACTGCGGTCATCAGAGCTCACAATTAAATAGACTCTTGTTTCATTATTTGCAGAGTGCAGTACCAAACTAAGTATAATGTCCCTCAAACCTACACAATATCCCTTTAGTATTCTTCCTTCAGGAACTTCTTTTATATCAGTTATAGGTTTAGTTGAATAACAAAATTCATCCTGTACGTGCAAAGGAACACTGAATGGCAGTCTACAATGCGGACAGCACAGGTCACAATTTGAACTATAATGTCCCTGAAACCTACATATTTCGACAACGTATTCCATATATGTTTCGTCTTTTATTTGAATCTTGATTACAGATGATGCAGTCCAGTGGGCAACAGGCAATGCTTCCAGTGCACCCCTTTCGGACCACGCATCATCGTAGGGTCTCCCGCGCCTCCTCAACCTAGGGGTGAGAGGCACCGCATTGCGATGGCTCACATCCTTCCTGAAGGACAGAACCTTCCAGGTATGTGAAGGGAACGCGCGCTCCAAGCCTTTCCCCGTCCAGTGAGGGGTTCCTCAGGGCTCTTCATTGAGCCCTACCTTATTTAACATTTATATGGCCCCCTGGAGGATGTTGTCATTCCCTTTGGGATCAAAGCCGTCACACACGCTGACGACACCCAAATGGTCGTCTCACTCTTACTGGAAAAGGACAAACTCCAAAAACTGCATGATTGCCTTGCAGGAATCTATAACTGGATGTGTGACTCGCGACTTAAATTAAATGGCACAAAAACTCAGCTTATGCTTCTGGGTCATCGAATAACATCCCTTCCCACCTCCATATGGCCACTGTGTCTAGGGGATCTCCCGCAGCCAAAGAAAGAACTCAAAAGCCTAGCCACCCAGCTGACCCGCCCTCCCGGCTCCTGATTTAAGGGGACCGCAGTCACAGTGCGAGTTCAGTAGTGACAACTGTGCCTTTAACTAGGCAGGGTCATCCTTCCTGCTCCCGACGCCTTCCTGCTGCTGCTGCTTCCGAGCGACCCAGCCGCCGCTGAGCCGCCCGTCTGTGCCGTTTTCCCGCCGCTGCCTCCCTGCGGCCCTGCCCACCGCCAGCCCATTGGCCGCCCCGCTCCCGCCAGCCAGCTGACCCGCCCTCCCGGCTCCTGATATATGACGCCCCCAGAGCAACCGCGTGCAGCGGGAGCACCGATTGAGCGCCGAAGGTGCGCCAAAGGTAAGCCCGTCTGCGCCCGTCCGCGCCTGGACCGCGCCTAGTGCCAGGACCCCAGGTCCCCGCAGTCACCAGCCCACCCACCGGACCTATGACGCCACCGAACTCAACGCACTCAACGCCGGCCGAACCCCGGGTTGCTACCGAGCCACACCGAGACGCACCCACGGACCCTTCTGCTGCCACTCCTGCAAGTTCACCTGCATCCGGACCTGCACTACTCCAGCACCGACCAAGACCAAGATGAGCAACAGCAGCAACCACCTGAAGTGCATCCTGCTCAACACCCGCTCCGTCCACAGACACGCCGTTGAGCTCTGGAACCTGCTCGATACCAGAGCCCCAGACGTTGCCTTCCTCACGAAAACCTGGATGAACACCTCCTCAGCTCCTGACATCGCCATCGCCATCCCAGACGGCTACAAGATCATCCGGAGAGACCACGTCAACCAGACAGGAGGAGGTATTGCCATCATCCACAGGAACACCATCCGCATCACGACCAACTATGACGACACCCTCCCACCCGCCGAGCACCTGCACTTCCAGATCCACATCAACCCCAAGACCACCCTCAGAGGCACCCTCATCTACAGACCCCTGGGACCACGCACACATTTCAGCGAAGACATCACCGACTTCATCAGCCCGCACGCCCTCCCCTCCGCTGACTACATCCTCCTCGGGGACCTCAACTTCCACCTGGAGAACAACAACGACCGCAACACCACCACCCTGCTGGACAACCTCGCTAACCTCGGACTCAAGCAACTGGTGACCACCCCTACCCACTACGCCGGGCACACACTCGACCCCGTCTTCTCATCCAGCAAAGACATCGCCTTCAGCCACGCCACCGGACTCCACTGGACGGACCACAGCTGCGTCCACTTCAGCTTCAGAAGGACCACGATCCACCACCACCAGCAACAGGTTGCACGCAGAAACTGGAACAAGATCACAGCCAACCAGCTCGCAACTTCCCTGAGCAAGAACCCACCCACCAGCGCGACGAACCCCAGCCTGGCGGCCACCAACCTCACGAAGTAGATCAGCAATTGCGCAGACGACCTCGCCCCCCTGAGGACTCCGCCTAGCAGACCCGGCAGCAAGAAAGCCCCATAGTTCACTGACAAACTCAAATGCTCCAAGAAGAACTGCCGAGCCCTCGAGAGAACCTGGCGCAGAGACCCAACACCCGACAACATGACTGCCCTCAAGCTCGCCACCCGAAACCACCACCAACTGATCCACGCCACCAAGAAAACTGCATTCAAGGAACGACTGGACAACAACGCACACAACAGCAAGGAACTCTTCAACATCCTTAAAGAGCTCTCCAACCCCAACGCCGGAAACAACGACATCACCCCTTCACAAGACCTCTGCAACTCCCTCACCTCCTACTTCCACAACAAGATCGCGGACATACAGAACAGCTTCAGCACTCAACTGACGCACGCCACGACCGAACCACCGCCCCCCACCACCACCCTCCGCAACTGGACCCCGATCAGCACCGAAGACACCGTCCGCACGATGAACTCCATCCACTCCGGATCTCTGACCGACCCCTGCCCTCACCACGTCTTCAACAAGGCCGACGCTGTCATCGCACCCCACCTGCGGGACATCATCAACACCTCCTTCGACACCGCTACCTTCCCGGAGAGCTGGAAGCACGCCGAACTCAGCGCTCTACTTAAGAAGCCATCAGCCGACCCCATCGACCTCAAGAACTACCGCCCCATCTAGCTGCTCCCGTTTCCGGCAAAAGTCATCGAGAAGACCGTCAACAAGCAGCTGGCCGCCTTCCTCGAAACGAACGGTTCCCTCGACCTCTCGCAGTCTGGCTTCCGGGCCAACCACAGCACCAAGACCGCCCTGATCGCAGCCACCGATGACATCCGAGCCCTGCTCGACAACGGAGAAACAGTGGCCCTCATCCTCCTAGACCTCTCCGCGGCCTTCGACACTGTCTGCCACCGCACCCTAGTGCAGCGTCTCAGCAACGTCGGAATCCAGGAGAAGGCACTGGAGTGGATTATCTCCTTCCTCGCTGGAAGGACACAGAGAGTCCGCCTCCCCCCGTTCAGATCGGAGGCCACCAAAGTCATCTGCGGCATTCCTCAAGGCTCCTTGCTCAGCCCAACACTCTTCAACGTCTACATGAGCCCCCTCGCAGCCATCGCACGCCAGCACAACCTCAACATCATCTCCTATGCCGACGACACCCAGCTGATCCTCTCCCTCACCAATGACCCCGCCACCGCCAGAGCCAACCTGCACGAAGGGATGACAGACGTAGCCAAGTGGATGATGAACAGCCGCCTGAAACTGAACTCGGACAAGACGGAAGTCCTCATCCTGGGATCCTCACCCTCCGCCTGGGACGACTCCTGGTGGCCCTCCGCCCTGGGCAGTGCACCCAAACCAACAGACCACGCATGCAACCTGGGCTTCATCCTGGACTCCTCCCTCTCCATGACCAGACAAGTCAACGCCGTCTCCTCGTCGTGCTTCAACATCCTGCGCATGTTACGTAAGATCTTCCAATGGATCCCCACCGAGACCAGGAAGACGGTCACCCAGGCCCTCGTCACCAGCCGTCTGGACTACGGCAACTCCCTCTACGTCGGAACCACCGCCAAACTCCAGAAGAGACTCCAGCGGATCCAGAACGCCTCAGCACGACTCATCCTGGACATCCTCCGTCGCAGCCACATCTCCGGACACCTGAGAGACCTGCACTGGCTCCCAGTCAACAAGAGAATCACCTTCCGGCTCCTCACCCACGCACACAAAGCCCTACACAACCAAGGCCCAGGATACCTCAACAGCCGCCTCAACTTCTACGCTCCCAAACGCCAGCTTCGATCGACCGACCACGCCCTCGCCGCCGTCCCCCGCATCCCAAGAGCCACCACAGGGGGAAGGTCCTGCTCCTACCTGGCCGCCAAGACTTGGAACTCCCTTCCGACCCACCTCCGCCTGACCCAGGACCACCTCGCCTTCAGGAAGCAGCTCAAGACCTGGCTGTTCGAGCAGTAGCGGACCCCCTCCCCTAGCGCCTTGAGACCCTCCGGGTGAGTTGTGCGCTATATAAATGATTTGATTGATTGATTGATTGATAGGGTTCTGGCTGGAGCAAGACCTCTCCATGAAAACACAGGCCAAAATGACGGCTGGTACCTGTGTGGGCCTACTTCGCTCAGCCCGGAAGATTCTCCCCCTACTCCCGACACAATCCCAAAAGTTGCTCATTCAAGGTCTCATTCTATCCAGATTAGACTACAGCAACGCCCTTTTTATGGCTGCGCCAGAATCCACCATTAATATCCTTCAGCGCACCCAAAACGCAGCAGCGAGGCTGTTGACAGGCACCGCCCGGAGAACATCGGCAAAACCAGCACTCAGAGCTCTCCACTGGTTGCCTGTCTGGGAAAGGATCAAATTTAAGGCTCTGTGTATCACCCACAGATCCCTTCAGGGCAAAGGGACCCCTATGCTTGGGACAATACTCTATCCCTACAAAACTACCAGGTCCCTGCGTTCATCCCAAGGCAACCTGGCCACTGTTCATAGAGTCAAGAAGGCCCGCATTGGAGGGCGACGTTTTTCGGTTACGGCAGCAACTCTGTGGAATTCCCTGCCAACTTGGCTGCGAATTGAACCGAACTACATGAAGTTTCGCAAGCTCCTGAAGACATATCTTTTCCCACAAAAACTATAAATTCATTCTTCATTCCCCTTCGCTTACCCTCAGACTTCCACTGCACCCACAGCGCTGGGACGCTCCCGGGCAGCCATGCGCCATATAAATCCTTTTTCATTTCATTTCATTCATTTCATTCATTCATTCATTTCATGGTGAGCACACGCTGAGCACCAGACGTACCACTAACTTAGTACACCATAAATAATCGCCTAGCACGCCCGAGGCTTCAGAGACTGCTGAGGCACACCCTGCATATTAAAATAAAGAACCTGAGTATGACAATTCCCATAGTTATAAGTTGCCTCAAACTCCTTGAACAATTAGTAAATAATTCTCGGGAAGGTGGCGTCTCCTAAACTACAAAACTTCTCTGTACCCTTCCGCGCCCAATTCACATGTGACAATAACTCAGTACTTGGGGGCATATTTACAAGGAAGCCATTAAAACTATACCCCTTAATTTGTAAAATAATAACTGATGGGGCTCAAAGTTTTACTAGGAAAAGTATGATGTTTATAACTAGAAGTGTAATACCGAGGCTTACTCTTTACCAACTCTTTACAAGAGGCTGTAGGTGCGATTAACGGTTCCTATGGAAAAAAAATAAAAGTCAAGCACACTTGCTGTTTGGATTAGCAACATTGTGTGCTGAACTTGTGACCTGTGTGTACAATTGAGTGTTCCATGAACTGTTACTATGGTAAAAGGCAGCAAGCAATTTGGGAGTAGGGTTCAAAGGTGCTGGCTGTACAGAAATAGACTTATTTACCCAAAGTCCTCTACATAACACAGGAGAAAGCAAGCAGAGACGACAGAACACTGTGTACATAAGGAGCAAAAGAAGTACACAACTCTTCGAATTTACCTCAAGAGAGGACTCGAGCAATAGCCACTGACGTTACAAAACCCCATGTACAATTTGCCTACTCTGTACTCAACAATGGGCAATTCTTTATCCATCCTAATCAGACACTGCTGCTTCACGTTTCACAGTGTGCACTTCACTAAATACTTTGAGGCTATTTAAAAGCAAGACAGGATTGTCGACATTCCAAAACTTAGGGGCATATTTACAAGGACGGTGTTAAAATGATCGCCGCTTTAGCTGCATCAAACTGCCACTAAAACGACGATAATGGACATGAAAATCCTTTGTTGTCTTACCAGAACATTTTTTCTACACTGCTGTTTGCTATGGCAGGGTGTGAGCCGAAGCTCCTGCCCTGCCTTAGCAAACTTGGTTTGGATTTTGAAAGAGAGAATAGGGAAACCTGCTCACTCTTTCAAAATGCAAAGCAGATTGATTTTCCCCACGAGGAGCTGCAAATTTGTAGGTCCCCGTGTGGAAAAGTAATGGCAGCTTATGAAGGACGCGGGGAACTGGCTAGGACCATAGAGACATTGGGGCTCCATCCACGTTCCCCAAAGTTGTATATATACCTAAACAGTAAACAAGGTGATATAAATGTCACCACATTTTTGACTTTTTTTAAAAAATGTGGCGAAATGGTCCTTGTTAATATGCCCTCAAGTTTGCTATGACAGAGCTGGAACCTCGAGTCACACCCTGCTATACCAAACAGCAGTTTTCCGGGGGTAGGCACCCTGACATTCAACAGGAGCTGATCCTGGGGATTGCTGGTCCCTGCCCGACTGCTCCAGAACAGGGGCCCGTGACCCCCCTCCCACAATCTAAAAAGCCCCAGAGGTTGGTGATCCCCAAAGCTTAGAGGGACTTTTGAGCACCCACACCCAATTTTTTGAAAGGCACAAAGAGTAGTGGTCCCCAGGCTTGAGAGGGCCTTTAAGCCCCCCACCCAAGAATTTTACTGGGGAAGTACCTTTGAGCCCCCCACCCGTTTATTTTGTAGCACCGAGGGATGGTGGTCCCTGGGCTACAGGGCCCCCCGGGGAACCCCATCAAATTTAATATTTTAGATTCCGGGATTTGGCCTTCCCAGGTAGCTAATTTTTAAACAAGCACAGACGCCCGCGATTCGTTACATTTTTTTTAAGGCAGATCAATGCACCATGCGCTCATTTTTCAGTTAAAAAAAATATTAATAATTATTTGGGACCCTAGGGGTCCTTGTGCGACCCCCTAAGCAGGTCTAGAGGGTCAAAATATTTCTAACCTGCCACCTTTATAAGTTTTGAACACTTATTCCACTGATTTCTAGACCCTCACTTCTACCGAGGCACAAAATGGGTGGCAACACTTCCTGGTTTCGAATGTTAACAGCTAATTAGCATTCAGTGCGTGATCGGGACGGTGCGCTTAGGGTGCGCTCAGGATGCACAGATCCACGGCGGCCATAGATATATATGTACATTTAACTGTGATTTTCTCAGAAACTACTGAACGGATTTACACCATTTTAGCAAAAGGCATGAGTCTGAACCAAGGACTACCTCTTTGCAAAAATTTGGAGTAATTCCGTTCAGCAGTTCGGGTTGTAGCCGGGATGAACAGTTCCTAAGGAAAATTACATGGTAAAACAAGTATGGGACCCCCCTTTCTTTGGCCCCCGCTTCACGAATCACCCCAAGACTTTCAGGATAGTAGCAGACTGGAGCGCCTCACTAGTCATGAATATTTCGTGAAGATTCATCAACCAGCGCCATAGCTATTCCAAATATAATGTTGCGGATTTCCTATGGAAAATAGGTCTTAACTATAACTACTTACTGGCGACCGCCAGTAGGTAATATATATATGTATAGTTAGTAGGTAGGTATAGTTAAAACCTAGTTTCCATAGGAAATCCACAACATTCTGTTTGGAATAACTTTGGCGCCGGTGGAGGAATCTTCAAGAATTTCTCCAAGAAGATGGCCTGCTCCGCTCCTCCCTTGCAAGTTTGGGGGTGATTCGTGAAGCGGGGGCCGAGAAAAAAGGGGTCCCAAAACGTGTTTTCCCCAGGCAATTTTCCATAGGACCTTTAGCCGGGGCTAGAGCCCAAAGGACTGAACGGAATTACACCAAACTTGCAAAAAGGTAGAGTTCTGTTCGCAGATGGGCCTTTTTGTTAAATGGTGTAAATCCGTTCAGTAGTTCCTGAGAAAATCAAAAGTAAAATCATAAGTATATAAAGAGGTGCATATGGTAAGCTTACGGTAAGCTTACTGTACCTTTCCAAACACGAGCTGAATGCTAATTGGCTATCAACTGTCTGTCAACACTCCAAACCAGAAAGAGTTGGCTGAGGCAGAAGAAAGCAGAAAAACAAACATGTAGAATGCAAAAATGGGACAGGGTAGAAACACCCTGATCCCCTAGACCTGCTCAGGGGTTCCTCACTCGTACAAAACCATTGAAATTACCCCATTATAGTTAATTCAGCTAACTATAACTTGCGCGCCCGTAATGCACTACTGATGACGTCACATATTACATCACTCATTACATGGTCAGTGATATCACTCATGACATCACTGATGACATCCCAAATGACATCACTGATTACATCATCCTTATGAAAGAGTGGCAGACCTCCTCTTAGCGTAATATAACCCTTGATACACACATTCAAAAATAGAAACTAAAATGTTCAAAAAAATGGAGATACCGATTCCAGTTATAACAACCTATTCAATAATTCCAAAATCTACATACGCATTCAGTCATTCAGTAACAGTTCTATATAGGCACTCATACATGTACTCACTCATCATATGTACTCATAAGCCTATACATCTTATTACACACGGACACTCTTCATTAGAGTTACTCACACAAAAACTCACACATGCAAATAAACTTCCATTTACTTGCATATACGCTATACACCCACCACTACACTTACTTCTACAGAATCATACACATACTTACTCTCTTAAACAATCACTTATAAAAACACATACTTATTTATACAGAAACTCTTACAATCTCTCGCTCTCACATATACTCACTTATATACATCAATACTAGTTTAACACATATGTAGTTACTCATAAAGATACTATTGAGACAGTGATTCACTCACTAACACACCCATACACACACTCATCCACCCATACAGTCCTGCACACATGCTGTCTTCAAAACACATACAAACAGTGAGTCTAAGCATGGGCGAATTTTGCGAATCTCGCGTTCGCGAATTTTGCGGATTTGCGAACTCGCAATCCGCAAAATCCGCGAATTCCCGCGAATTTGCGGATTTTTTTTTTTTTTGTGTTCGCCCGTGTTTCTTCCAGTTCGCGAGGGTTTTTACAATTTCGCAATTTGCAAACTTACCTGTCGGGTCGCAAGTTTTGCGAACTTGTTGTTTCTACGTGTCCAGCCTGTTTGGGACACTCTTCTTCATCACTGCCACTCTCTGTCACCACTGTCACTCTCTGACTACTCATGCCACCCTCTGGCCCACCCATGCCACCCTCTGTTTCATCACCACACCCTCTGGTTGTCCAGTGTACATTATTTTCGGCAAAGCAAAGCACACCTTCCCTGCCTCAAGTGACCTGAATTAATTTGGGGCTGATTAATGTGTCACAGAATATTTTTTTAGCTGGCACCTGCTTCCTTAGTGCGCCCTGATTAGTGATCTTTTGCACTTGCTAAGTGCTTTCATTGTTGCAAAATTAGTTACAGCACCTGCCCTGCCCCAACTGACAATAATGAATTAGGGGCTGATTAATGGATTTTAACTTCCAGCCTGGCTCCTGCTTGTCTCCCTTAGCTGTAATTCAGGACCTTTGTGGCATATGTGTAACTATTCTGAGGTTCAGAGCAGGGTCACATAATAGTTGCAACTGCCAACTGAACTCTGGAGGGGCCCCTCAGGAAGCACTACAGGAAATGGCTACTAATGATGAGCCTGAACTTTTGAACCTGGTAAGTAGTTTCAGTTTTGCTAAGATCGTATTTCTGCAATTTAGCACTTATTCGCATGGCGCGAAGTTGTACTGGGAAGCCGCGAACTCACGCGAACAGTGCGTGCAGTGCGAGCAAAATCCGCTGCTCGCGGATTTGCGGATTTTGCGGGAGATTCGCGGATCTCGCGGATTGCGAATTTCCCGAAAATCCGCAAAATCCGCGAGCGAAACGGATTTTCCGCCCATACCTAAGTGAGTCACCCATTCATGAATCTATGCTGTAAGTAATACCCCCCAACAAACCATACAGACACTCATGTAGCTAGTCACCAACCCATGCAGCAACCTATACACAAAGTGAGACAATGATACAGATATTTACATATTTAAACATTACTTGCAAATACATGTATTCACTAAGATACACTTAATAAGTCAGTTATACAATCATTTTTACAAAAACAAACATCCATTTAGACACTTATTTGCACATTTTTTCTTCCATCGACCTTAAGATTTACATATATAAAACATCTTTATTTTTCAGAAAGACACACATTCACTGGATGATTTCATCAGTGATGTCATCATTGATGTCATTTGAGATGTCATGAGTGATGTCATGAGTGATGTCACTGACCATGTCATGAGTGATGTAATATGTGACGTCATCAGCAGTGCATTGCGGGCGCGCAAGTTATAGTTAGCTGAATTAACTATAACAGGGGAATTTCAATGGTTTTGTATGAGTGAAATGTCCAGCTAACTATAACATGTGTGAAACCTATGTTTTTTCAGTGAATTTCTAAGGTTTTTTAAATGCTAATTCCTAACTATAACATGTGTGAAACCTATGGTTTTTTCAGTGAATTTCTAAGGTTTTTTAAATGCAAATTTTTAACTATAACATGGCTTAAACCTATGGTTATTTTAGTGAATTTCTAAGGTTTTTTAAATGCTAATTTTTAACTATAAAGTGGCCGAAACCTATGTTTTTTTCAGTGATGTCATTTGAGATGTCATCAGTGATGTCACTGACCATGTCATGAATGATGTAATATGTGACATCATCAGCAGTGGATTGCGGGTGCAAGATATATAGTTAGTGCAACTAACTATATATGGAATTTCAATGGTTTTGTGTGAGTAAAATAAGGTTTTGTAAATGCTAATTCCTAACTATATATGGTCTATAACCTATGTTTTTTTTAGTGAATTTTCAAGGTTTTGTAAATGCTAATTCCTAACTATTTATGGTCTATAACCTATGGTTTTTTCAGTGAATTTCAATGGTTTTTTAAAAGCTAATATCTGTAGCTGTAAAATGTATTCTTCTTTAAATCTTAAAATATATTTTACATGTTTTTTATACAATTTTTTAAAAAAAAATGTTTTTGTTTCGCTCCCAGTCCGCGAACCGGTCAGCTTCCCGTTAGCTCAATTTAAAGCCGCGACTCGGTCCGCGAACCGGTAAACGTTCCTTTAGCGTAACTGTTACGTTAGCATGACGTTTTGCGTTGTCGCGTAATACGTCATTTGACGCGCCAAGTTAGCGGACCCGGAAGCGGACCGGAAAGCGGAGCAAAATGCGAAACGTAAACACAGCAGGTCATGTGACTCGGTAATAACACTTTTCATTGGTTCATTTCACTTTTGGTTTCCTAATGATGTAATACTAGGTCATGTGATCTAAAATTAACACTTTTCATTGGTTTAGAACTTTTACTTTTCCCAAATGATGAAAACCCCTCCTTCTTTCCTCACTCTGACTTTCATCTTGGTGAGAGAAAGACCCTTTATTAACATTGTGATATGGCTTCATTAGTAGCTTCAGCTGGTTCTAACCCACCACCTCCACCAAATCCAAGGAAGAGAGGACCACCTGCTGAAGTAATTATACAACAAGAACAGGAAGAACAGGAAGAGGAGGAAGAGCAGGAAGAGACACAGTTTTTGCCAGAGGAGCCCAGGAGGTATAATCGAAAAAAGAACTACATTTGGCAACTTTTTAAATTTCCTGAGGGGCAAAAAAAAGTGAATGCACGCTACGTGTTTTGCCGTATATGCGATGATAGACTGTCAAGGGGGACTGATAAAAAATACAGTTACGGCAACTACACTATGCATCGGCATATGAGTAGGTGGCATCCAAACAACTATAGTGCTGCCCAGCTACGTGATGAGCAACAAAATCCCCCTGCGATGGCAAGAAGATCGGTTGTTCAAGAAGTGTCGGGACCAGAGGCGAGGGAGATGGTCCCAAACATTCAAATGAAGTTTGGGGAAGTGAAGCAAGTGTGCGTGCGCTGTAATCAACTCATTTGCTACAGAGAAAGTAGCATTACTCTAATTATGAAAGCAATTGATAATCATGTTTGCCCGAAACGCCCCAAACAATAAATTCTTCTTTTTTTCGTTGCTCCTGTTGAGCCCTTTTCAATGAATCGTTTTTGTTTCCCCCTCCCCCAAAAAAAACAAAAAAATATCAAAATGTTCAGAAAATACAAAAAAAATAAAAAAAATGTTCTGAAAAATAATAAAAAAAATTTAAAAAAACAAAAACAAAAAAAAAGTTCTTTTCAGAACTACCTCCCCATTATAAAAAAATTGGTAGAATTTTTGAAACTCTGCCAACCTCTATTTCTTTTAGTTCGCTTCCCGGTCCGCATTCCGGTCCGCGAACTGGGAGCGAACCCAAAAATTTTTTTAAAAAAAAGAACAGTAAGTATAAGGGAAGGAAACAGACAGTTATGTTAAAAGAAAGACAACTATAGGGAGTAAACAAAAGATACTGTTACCCACAATCCACTGCTGATCATGTCACATATTACATCATTCTTGACATGGTCAATGACATCAAATGCCTTATAAATATGGCCCAAACAACCTATGAAGCTCTAGCAGTACATACCCAGAAATGTAATTGATTTCAAAAAATCGTTTTTAAATACAACATATAAATCAATTGTATACCTACATTCAGTTGGAAATGACTGAAAATGTCCTTAAGACACATGAAAGCGTTTTTTTGAATGCCCTTGCACCATTATTGGGACACTTTTAACCTGGCTAAGTAACTCCCATAATCAAAATCTAAATTTGCCAAGCACAGGTGGGAGCGTATTTACAAGAAACTTGCCCCATGAAGAACGCTTTCCTTTTAAAAAGGGAAAAATAACATCATAGACACTCAAATGCCTTATAAATATGGCCCAAACAACCTATGAAGCTCTAGCAGTACATACCCAGAAATGTAATTGATTTCAAAAAATCGTTTTTAAACACAACATATAAATCAATTGTATACCTACATTCAGTTGGAAATGACTGAAAATGTCCTTAAGACACATGAAAGAGTTTTTTTGAATGCCCTTGCACCATTTTTGGGACATTTTTAACATGGCTATGTTACTCCCATAATCAAAATCTAAATTTACCAAGCACAGGTGAGAGCATATTTACAAGAAACTAGCCCCATGAAGAAAGCTCTTCGATTAAAATGGGAACAATAACATCAGAGACACTCAAATGCCTTATAAATATGGCCCAAACAACCTATGAAGCTCTAGCAGAACATATCCAGAAATATAATTGTTTCCAAAAATCGTTTTTAAACACAACATATCTGTTTCAGCTTACATGAGAGACCATGGAATGGGCTCCATGTACAACAATAACTTGTGTTACTGCATGCCAGATTTCTACACAGAATATGCAATTACAATTTCTCAAAGAAACAAAATCTATTTGTATATCACTTGAGACAAAGCCACATTTTAAAAACACAGCTTTCTTCATCATTTTCTCCTTAAATCATACTATTCTCTATCTAAATTAAATAAATCTTTTCTCACCTTAGCAAATACTTTTTGAGTTTCAAAACAGTCTCAAAAATACACCAAATTGTCTTCAGCAGAACAAAGAGGATGCACTCCAGAGGCTGCAGCTATAGAAAGCACAGAAATGCTGATATTCATTACACATATCTCTCATATTAGCCAATCATAACTCTTCCCTCACTTTTTTCAAATCAAAACCCTTCCCCCCTCTGCCCTCTCTGCCTATTTTGCTTAGCAACCACCTCCTGAAAGACCTCTCATGTTTGCAAGTTCACACAACAATGTTTCAATTGAACTCTGAACTCTCAGTGCACCTGCGTATCCAGTGCAATCTTTCATTAAATGTTTTTTCCTTGACCATTCAAATTACATCTTTCAAAGAACACATCCATGCACCCTAACTTTCTGTTTTCAGAAGTGGAAATGCACCAATCACTGCTAATGAATCATTAGCACTGGAAATCCACAGTTTTTTTTCTTTACAAACTCCTACTGTTTCAACTGCCCTTTCATTACCACACTTCATCTGACTGCAGCACAACCTTCTCCCACCATGTTTAATGTCTGGATTGTTGGACATAGTTACATTTACTGGGCTCAAAGGTATGCTGAGAACAGAAATTTACCTAACCTCAATTTACAAGATGTGGAAATTAAGTGGTTGGGCCAAAGAGGATTGAAATGTCACCAATTGATACCATTGGTGAAAACCTTTATGCATTTGCCAAAACCTGATCTGTTAATTGTGCACTGTGGAGGTAATGATTTGGGCACTTTGACTGGGGTAGGTCTGGAAATGCTTTTAAAGGACACCTTTGAACAATTAATGGCACTTTTTCCTCAAACTGCCTTGGTATATTCAAATATATGCCAAAGACAGAAATGGAGGTGGTCCAACCAATTTTGTCCACAAATTGAGACGTCGAGGAAGCATGTAAACAAATCTGTTTCAGCTTACATGAGAGACCATGGAATGAGCTCCATGTACAACAATAACTTGCGTTACTACATGCAAGATATCTACAGAGGAGATGGAGTTCACTTCTCAGATGAGGGCAACAGAATTTTCATTTTGAATTTAAGACTGTGCATTGGTACCTACTTATAAGTACCAAAATGTACCATAAACCCAAAAGCTCTTCTCAGAGCTACCCTACATCTGATCACTCACAATATTATTTTTCTCTAACTTTTTTCTCTAATTTTCATCAAACTACGCTCAAAGAGCGCTACCCGGTACGCGAACTGGAAGCTAACCGCGCAAAATTTTTTAAAAAAATGTTTTTTTCCCGCACATATGGTCCTCCTCAGCCACCCTCAGAAAACCTAGGGGGTCAGGATACATCTACCGTGCCCCCTTCTACCCATTCAGAACATTATTTGCCCTCCATCTTGTATCTTGATTCGACCGAAACACAAAATGGTGGACTCCCGTAACGCTGCTGGTTCACGGACCGGAACGCATACCGGGAAGCGGTCCAATAAAAAAGGTGGGAAAGTCATTCACAGAAAAACGACTGGAGACACTCTCACCAAATATACATTAGCTCATACTACATACCAATCCCTTTCATTTTCACAAATTTGATTGAAATTCCATTTAGCCATTAAGCCTGTAGACCTCTCTAAATACCGTGAGGTAAATTGCTTCACAAAACACATCTAAAGTGTTGGAATTGACAACCAATGAAAATGTTACTTTCATTTTCTACTTTTATTACCTGACATTTGATTGGTTATATACCTGAATATATATAAAGGAAGAGAAGGAAACACAGCCATTTTGACTGCTACTTCTTGTTGTACATTATATTTGAATAATCACAAAACACTTCAACTTGTTTGTGAAGGTAAGTTGTTATTTTTAAAACTGAAGTATATTGTGCACTATAAGTTAATATGGTAAACTTTTTCTGATAGTTATATACTATCCCTCTGTAGTAGTTATAGATTTAGATAGACTTCTCTGTTATAGTTATGGATGGAGTTAGGCTTCTCTTGGTTAAATCACATACACTTTTTTATAGTCCTACTTCCACTCTGAAACTATACACTGCCAAAAGATAAATTCACTGATAAAAACTGCCTATCTAAAATGAATCCCAACAGTGCCCTATCTCTACTAATATATATTTTTTTTATCCAAATTTCAGGCAAAATGGAAGGCGAACAGAAAGTTGTATTTAAAATTGAACTGCAAGAGAGCAGCCAAGAAAATGAATTTATGGATGAAAGTAGGGACCAGGAACTACTGCAATGTGTGGAAGCCGTGGATAACCTCCTTAAAAATGAGGACATTTTACACCCTCAAAGACTTCAAAGTATATTCAATGAGAATTATGAAATTTCTGACAGTGAAATGTTAGAAAGTTTAATAAATTATGAAACACAATCACAATAAAAAAAATGCTTAAAAAAAAAAGAAAATAAAAAATAATCAACAAAAACAACAAACAATTAACATACAGTATTTGAAAAGTCTATCATTCTTTTTTCCTTATAGTACGCTGCCCAGAACGCTTTCCGGTTCGCGGACTAGGCGCTTCCCACGCAAAAAAAAAAAAATAAATAAATTTTTTTGCCCTGCTGGGCCCTTTTAAAACCTCCACATTAAACCTAGGGGGTCAAGGAGGATCTACTATGCCCCCTTATGGTAATTTCCCCCTTTGTTTTGGCCTCCTCTTGTCTCTCGATCCTACCGAGAGACAAGATGGCGGCCGCTCCGGACTGTTTAGAATGTTGACAGACACCAGAGAGCCAATCAGCTTCGCATCGCAAAGTTCCGTTACGCGAAAAGTACGCGAACCGGAGCGCAGCCCGGAGCGCTGTTACAGATATATATCTTTTTTTGAACGTTAATTTCTCAAAATCCACTGAAGCACATATATTGAGACCTAGCAAAGGCACATCGGGCTAACAGTCCCTACAATTTTGCTAAGTTTCATGCAAATCCATTCAGCCGTTCGGGCTAAAAGTGAGGCCAACCGCCCTATGGAAATTAACATTGGAAAAACGCGTTTTGGGACCCCCCTTTTTTCTCGGCCCCCCCTTGACGAACCCCCCCAAATTTTCAGAGGCTGCTCAGAAACAAAATGTGGAATTTTCCTGAAAATTGCAGCCGATTCCGTGCACAAACGCCAAAGTTATTAGACATAGAATTTTCAAAAATCCCATAGGGAAAAAATCCTAACTATATATACCTACTGGCGACCGCCAGTAGGTAATATATGTGTGTATATATATATATATATATATATATATATTACCTAATGGCGGTCGACATGAGGTGGTTTTAGCTAGAACCTAGTTTCCATAGGAAAAGCATATTTTGATTTGATAATAACGTTGGCGCTATTTGACGAATCTTCTTTAAGTTCTCCCAAAAAAAGTCTATCCAGGTCAGCTCCTATCCTGACAGTTTGGGGGTGGTTCGTTAAGCGGGGGCTGAGAAAAAAGGGGGCCCCCAAAAGTTGATTCCTCCACAGGAAATTTTGTGATGAGCTACAGCTCGAACTGCTGAACGTAATTACCCCAAATTTGGCAGAAAGGTAGACCTTGGTCCAGAAAGTGACCTTTTTTTAAATGGTGTAAATAAGTTTAATAGTTTTCGAGAAATTCAAAAAATAATAGTGAAAAAATAATGTTCCCATTGGAAACTTTGTGCAAGACTACAGCCGAAACTACTGACCGGAATTACTCTAAATTTGGCAGAAAGGTAGTACGTGGGTCAGAAAGCAACATTTTTTTAAAATAGTGTAAATCCATTCAATAGTTGCTGAGAAATTAGAAAATAAAAGTTTTGATATCTGGGCGGAGCTAAGTCCCATGCAGAAGCTTTACTGTGATTGGCTGCCAGCACTCCAAACCAGAAAGTGTTGGCAGCCATCTTGCGGCTCGGTAGAAGCAAGTCACCCAAAAACAGAGAAACAAAGGTATAAAACAATAGAAGGGGCAGGGTAGAAAACCCTGACCCCCTAGGTCTGCTCAGGGGGTCCCAGAAGGACCCCCATGGTCTAAAAAATCATTTAAAAAAAAATCTGCAAAAATCACACTGGGGTCAGGTGTTGTCGCGTTTCATTTTGATGAGGCCCTTGGGTGGGCTATGTTCCGGGGGTATTTCTTAAAAAATAATAGCAGGGGCTTACAGGGGTTTCGGGGGTCCGCACAGCCCTGGGTCTTCGCTTATGTTGAGAGGGGGTTGCGCGGCACCCCTTGTGGAGTCTTCTATGTGCTTGTAACTTTGGCATCATTTGATGCATCTTTATGAAATTATCATAATAAAGTGTCCCTTTACGAGTTCGACCCAAGCTCTCCCTCTGCTGGCTAGCATGCTGGTGTGCGTTTGTGAGGCGAAGGCCCATAGCTCACACTGTGCGAGCCGAGCCGACGGCTCGTAGGTCTCCCTGTGCGAGCTTAGCCCACCGGCAGCTTGTGCCCCTCTAAGAGGCTGCTCGACAGCCCGCAGGTCTCTCTGTACTAGCCGGATCTCAGCTGTCACTCTGCAAACCGATAGTGGGAATATAAGGCGGCTCTAACCGATAGTGGGATTAAAAGGTGGCTCTAAAAAGAGCCCTTGTGTTTATTAGTTGGAGCTACATATAAGTGTGGATGCACAGCTTCAGGTTATTCCAAAAAACTCGATTTCCCTCATCTGTGAAGTGTACTCCATCACTTCTGTAGATATCAGCCATATCAAAACGTATGTTGTTGTTATAGATCGACCCCATTCTATGGTCTCTGAGGTATGCAGACACAGCTTTGTTGACATTCTTCCTAGATTTTTCAATCTGAGGACAAAATTGGCTTGACCATTTCCACTTCTGTCTTTGGCATATATTGGAATATACAAAGACAGTTTGAGGCAAAAGCAACATCAGTTGTCGAAAGGTGTCCTTCATTAGCATTTCTAAACCTACCCCAGTCAAAGTACCTAGGTCATTTCCACCAGAGTGCACAATCATGAGGTCAGGGTGTTGGAGATGCAAACAGGTTTTAACCAAAGGCAACAATTGGTGCCACTTCAATCCTCTCTGTCCACACCAATAAATGTCCACATTTTGTAAACCTAGGTCTAACTCAATACATCTCTGTTCTGCATACCTCTTGCACCAGAAAACATAGCTATGTCCTACGATCCACACTAGTATTTTGAAGGTATGGCTGTGTGAAATGGATAGATGTCTGTAGCTCATGCAGTCCATTTGTAGAATAAGAGATATGTTTAAAGATGGGAACTACTTTTTTTGCCATACAAAACGATACCTGATTGGGAGATGAAAAGCATTATTTTTTTAAAGTAGAGTGCACATTCAAGTTGTGGAAAAGCATCTTTGTGATTGGTTAGGAAAAAGCAGTTTAAACGTGGAGTACATATCATAGGATCACATTTGCTCTACTCAACCACACTTGCTACTTGCATTTGGAAGGCACTGTTTGAACTTAAAACAGTCGTGAACTTTTAACCTGCACGTGCCGTTAAATGTTCGAGAAAATGTTGCAAAGAAATATTGTTAGGTTATTAAAAAATGATGAACTTTTAACCTGCACGTGTTGTAGAATGTTCTAGAAAGTGTGTTGATAGAATACATTGCACTTCTGACTTCTATGTGTCCTTGAATATTAAAAAAACTGTTTATATCGAAAAATTTAAAAAAACAATAGAGAAAAGTTTTGAAACCTAAAAGAATCAAGGAACTATTCTAATTTGTTCATTACATGAATTTATGTGTGGAGCAACAAAAGTACAGACAAAACAGTACCAATTTAGAGGAAGAGGCAGGGAGTGGGGGGATGGTGTTAGATGGGCACCATGGCACACATGCACAATTAAGTACAGCACAACTATAGACAAACTATGGCCAAAATGAAACACCAACAAGCAGCACAAGTCACAGAACCCGCCATCATCACACCAGTGAACGAGCATAGAAGTGAATACCAGGCTGTCTGAAAGGGAGAAGAGTGAACAAAAGCTCACATGAAGGGACATGTCATACAAAATGCAGCACACACACATAGTAAGCAGAGTACACCAACATCCAACAAAATGTTGTCCAAACGCAAACATTCGCACATTCGAACACAGGTCACAAATGCTCGCAAGATAGCTCAGACAAAAAACCTTTCATCCCTAAAGTAACTTCTCTAGCTGCATTAATAAAGGATGTGTACAAAGGCCGGTCGTGGGTGTTCTGGGATGTCTGTGACCCTGGTCATCATGGATGAGATGCTCAGCACGTGGCATATGGGCGGGTTGACTGTGTGTTATGTTGCCAAACAGCTGCTCCTCCCTCCCATGAGCCTCCACACTTTTGTATGGTGCACTGTTGTATCCCGTGCACTCCTACGGCACATAATTGTAATGCCTATTCGCACATGTCCTGCGGCATTCCAACCACATCATCACACTGCCGTTTGGAGGTGTGCATGCCACTTTAGAAGATCGCCTGCTGCGGCTCTTGTGGCAGCCGTACCAGAACACAGAGACACACTTATTGCACTTCCTGCTCACTGACATGTCCGAGACACCCCGTACCCCTTGCTGGATAGGCACACCTCTGCGCTGACCTGTTTACACCAGACCAGCACATGCCACTTGTGCATGCAGGAGGATGCGTGCATAGCTACATGTCCAGGGTCACTGCCAAAGCTGAGGTGACATTGTAACGTCTGTTGAAGACAGCACACTGTGATGTTGCAGGGCCTGTGCCCATCATGCTAACACAATGACCACATGGACACACCTGCTCAGATGCTGGTTTGGGGGGCTTTGGCGGACCTGGGGTTGTTGCGATGAGTGTTGTGGCCCTCAGGGGTATCCCCGTATCATGCTCATTGACTCTATGGCAGCTGTGGGTTGTCCGGTGTGGTTCTTGGCTGTGTTCCCTTTCATGCTGTAGGTAGTCGTCCTGCTTAACACCAGCAGAAAGCAGGTGTAAAATTTCTGGTGGTAACACAGCTTTTCGCCAGTATTCCCGCGATGACTGCCCCAAAATTTAACACCATGGTGGACAACACCAAATAACGGTAATAAGAATGAGAAAGAGTCACACAGCAGTTAAGAAAGCAACCACCAACGGTTTTGAATTTTTTTAATTTCAAATTGTATTTTTTCATTAAAATATATATAAAGGATAAATTAATAAACTAAATGTAACTAAAAGAACACAAAACAACAAGGCGGACCACTCCTATGGGGACCATGAATGTCGATGACACAGCCTGGAAAAATAAAGCACAAAATAAGGACGTATGTAATGCGCATATCATAGGAGTGAGACACAGAGAAACAGAGAAGGGAAAAAAAGCCAGAGAGATAAAGAGAGAGAAGAATAGAAAGGGAGTGAGAAAGTTAGAGAGGATAGACAGTGTAAGAGATATAAGGAAAGGAAGGAAGAGAGTGAGAGAGAGTGAAGAGAGGGAAGTGTGAGAGAGAGAGAGAGAGAGAGAGAGAGAGAGAGAGAGAGAGAGAGAGAGAGAGAGAGAGAGAGAGAGAGAGAGAGACTGCGCATCCATGACCAACTAATTACCTGCTGCCACCGGAGTGTCTACCGGTGGGAACTCCATGTGCCCATCAAACCTCTGTGGCCTGTTAGATCTCACAGATGTTGCTGAGTCCTGAGTCCTGATTGGTAGAGACCACATCAGCTTCTCCGCAGCCCGGCAGATCTCACAGATGTCGCTGAGTACTGAGTCCTGATTGGCAGAGACCACATCATCTTCTCCACGGCCCGGCAGATCTCACAGAAGTCACTCAGTCCTGAGTTATGAATGATGGAGACCACATGAGCTTTTGGTGCTGCTAACCCTGAGCAACGCAAGTTAGTGCCACGTGGTGGTAGGTCGCTGATGCCCACATGAGCTTCGGGTGGCACTTACTCTCTGCATCTCAAGTCCGTGCCACGTGGTGGTAGGTCCCTGACAGCCACATCAGCTTCGGGTGGCACTAACCCTCTGCATCTCAAGTCCATGCCATGTGGTAGAAGGCCCCTGCCGCGGTACAGCTCAGGGTGTGACTAACCCTCTGAGCAACTCTTAATGGACTCTTTATAATTCAGACCAGAGAAACTTCCGCCATCCAGTTACCACTGGCAGTAAAGGATGTGACGTTGTTGATCCATTATATTTGCCTGGTCACATGGCCTGTGACGCATGTGCTGAATGGGTGTGGTGTGTGTGCAAACCTGCCCTCAGGGAGTGGCCGTAGCATGTTGACAACTAGACCACTGACCTGCACACCAATAGTGAGTACGCCGGCGACAGGTAGCTAAGTGGGGGTGTGTGAAAACATATTTTTTCAATGGATTTTCCATAGGAAACTTTAGACAAGGCTACAGGTCAAACTGCGGAACGGAATTACACCAAATTCGACAGGGAGAAATGTGTTGGTCCAGAAAGCGCGCTTCCTCGCTTCAAATCAAAATTTTAAAGAAAGGTCTCAGGGCAATTTAATGTAGCGGAGCTCTGTCTGTGTGAAATATCTCTTTCTCGTTCCCTCTGCCCAACTTTACCACTTCGCAGCTATGCCGTTAGAAGCCAGTCCGTCTGCTCGCAGCTCTCTACCTTTGCGAGCTAGTATGCTAGTGTGCCTGTATCTCTGTGAGCTACTACGCTGCTGTTCTTCTGGGAGCAGACGGCTTGGAGTTCTGCCTCTGCGAGTTGAGCCCAGGAGCCGCAGCTGTCCCTCTGCTAGCCTGGGTAGGAACTGTTCATAACTCACACTACATAAGTATTGAAAACAAATTTTGTGATTCAGTCTGTCCAAGGCATTTCTAAAAACACACCAGACTTATTTCTCTGAGGGATACCGCTTTCACGCTGCCTCTCCCCACATCAACAGGTAACGCACCCTCTTCCTAGATTACCAACATACCCCCCAACAACCTTCCTGGGCCCAGAAGTGTCCCTGTGCGGTTAGACAAAGAAGAATCTTAGTCATGTACAGATTTACATATGAAACATGTTATATAAAGAAAACAACAACACATACAACTGAAGGGAGTCTGCTGCTGTGGTTGCTGCCATGAAGTTGGGGTCACTGCCATTCAGGACTCAGGATACAGTTACACATGTGGGATAGGCTTGTGTTCAATATGGTTAATGGCACCAGAAGCATTGAGACTGTATGAGCCTGTGATGATGCTTGGTGTTGACGGGCTGCACTGGGAGCAATGTGTCTTGCCTACTGGACTGCGTCATGTGGATTCGGGACTCTATCTGAATTGTGAGGCCTGCTGACTGTAGTGCAGGCCAGAGGTAGCGGTGAGCAAGTGTCCACAGCTACGTGCATACATTGGTGGCCCCACCGGCCTGCATAGTGCATTTCAGTGGCACTACTTGTCACCGGCTTCCCAGTGTAGGCGTGTCATGAAAAGATGAAATAAGTATGACAAAGTGTTGTATTTTCTGAGTACAATCTTCTTGTTAGAAATTAGCATTTAAAATTCCAATTGCGAGCTGTACTGCCCGCAGTGTAGACTGCTATTGAGTGTTGGTTTGCATTTGAAGATGAATTTGGCCATTGTAAAGCTATAACTGATATAAAAAAGATCTTGAAGCAAGGATAGTAAAAGGATATTATGTAGGGTTTTGGATTGTGATAGTTACTTGCCTACTGGAGTCTGTAGTTGCATATGGAAATATGCCTCATTGATCGAAGGAAGTCTGGTGCTGTGATCACTGCCACGAAGTTGAGGTTAATGCCATTCAGGACTCAGGACACAGTTCCACATGTGGATTGGCTTGTGTTAAAGAGGGTTAGTGGGACTACGTGTCGCCAGCCTTACATAGGGAAATATGCCTCATTGATCGAAGTGAGACTGGTGCTGTGGTTGCTGCCACGGACTTGGGGTCACTGCCATTCAGGACTCAGGACACAGTTCCACATGTGGAAACAGCTTGTGTTAAAGAGGGTTAGTGGGACTACGTGTTGCCGGTCTTGCATATGGAAATATGCCTCACTGATCGGAGGGAGTCTGGTGCTGTGGTCGCTGTCACAGACTTGGGCTAAATGCCATTCAGAACTCAGGACACAGTTACGCATGTGGGCTCGGCTTGTGTTAAAGAGGGTTAGTGGCAGCATGTGTCGGGGATCTTCCACAGTGTAGGCCAGAGGTAGCAATTAGCAAGGGTCCACAGCCACGTGCATACATTGGTGGCCTCACCGGACTAAGTAGTGCAGGTTCAGTGGCACCACGTGTCATCAGTCTTCCACATTTTAGGCCGGAGGCAGCAGCCAGCAAAGCCCCACAGCCACGTGATGTGACGTTGACTAGAGCTGCACAGATTGGGAGCATTTGGTCTTTTTAACTGATTCTAGTCTCTTACACAATTTGCATCGCTACTAATCTTGAATTGTGAACCGTGCTAACCCCAGTGTAGGCCGGAGGTAGTGGTCCAGTTGGGCACACAGCCACGATGCCATGAGTTGAGCTGCACAGTTAGTAGCACCTGGAGCACTCAGCGTGTGCGCACCCTACAATGATACGTGGTCCTGGCGGGCCGCACTGGGAGCAATGTCTTTTGTCTAATGAATTCTGCCTTATTAAGTCCACATGGTGAGGACATAAGGTGCAGTGAGTTAGTGGCAAATGAAGCACTCAGCGTGTGCGCACCCTGCGATGATGCGTGAGGCGGGTGGGCCGCATTGGGAGCATTGTCTTTTGTCTAATGAATTCTGCCTTAATAAGGCTACGTGTCAATGACTTGTGGTGCAGTGAGTTAGTGGCACCTGAAGCACACAGCGTGTGTGCAGCCTGCGCTCATGCATGGTCTGTGCAGGCCGCACTGGGTGAAACGTGTCTTGCCTAATGGACTGTGTCATCTGCAATCGGTACTGCATCTGAATTGTGACCCAGCTGTCTGCAGTGATGATCGAAGGCAGTATTCGGTACAGACATAAGTATGTGGCATTGTGCCGTTGGGTTTGCAGGGGGCTTGTGTCGAGGAGGCCCGCGGTCATGGTGGCAGCCAAATGTCAGGGTGAGGGCCGCCGCTCTGGAAGACTTGTTGGCCTTCCCTTAAGTGAACCACGCCCAGAGACCCAGCTTATTTATTCATACTCCTATGTTGGAGTGGCATCCGTTGGACCAGCCCACTCCGCTTCCGCTTCTAGAGGGGGAAAACACAGCCACATGGCGAGACCTTCCCCACTGCCTGAGGTATCATGGTTTCATCCACTGTGCACGACACTACAAGTATTAATAGTACATGTCCACATCGCTACACTTGGTATTGTTTGCATATTATTGATGGGTGACTTGCGTCCTTCACACATGCTTGGTGGTAGTAGGAGGGTGGTCCGGGGGGAGGTTCTGGTGGTAGTGGTGGTAGGTGTTGTGGCCTTGTTGGGTGTCGGAGCTTATGATCAGTACCTCTATCACATGTTGGTCTACACATGTGGCTGTGAGTTGGGTCCAATTCACGCTGTAGATAGTTGACCTCCTTACACCAGTTAAAGGTTGATGTTAATTTCTTACTGCTAACTCGGCTTATCGGCTGCTTTTTGGATCACATTGCAGATTTGGCTGGTGGTTGAAAATATGGGGAAGTGGCATTTCATTAGCCTTAGTTGTGGCTCTCATTTCTGGCAATTTTTTTGGCGGAAGGTATCGATGGAAAAATGGAGAGATGCAGTTTTGACTAGGTTGAGAATCTGATGATAATTTAAAAACAGAGAAAAAAATAAGATTAATGAACATTATAATTGGAAATGAGCATTTAAAAAACCTTTGAAATTCACTGGAAAAAACATAGGTTTCAGAGACATTATAGTTAGAAATTAGCAGTTAAAAGCACAGTTGAAATTCACTGAAAAAACCATAGGTTTCAGGGATTTTATAGTTAGTTGGACATTTCACTCATACAAAACCATATAAATTCCCCCGTTATAGTTAGTTGAGCTAACTATAACTCGCGCCCCCACAATGCACTGCTGATGACGTCGCATACTACATCATTGATGACATGATGAGTGACATCATTGATGACATCTCAAATGACTTCACTGATGACATCATCCATGTGAAAATCTGATGCACCTCCTTACACTCCGATATAACCTTTGATACATCCATTCTAAAATATAGAGTATCATTTTCAAAACCATTGACACAGCAATACCAGTTACTACATACGCACTCACTGATTACTAGGTATAGACACAAATCAACTCATTCACCCATACAGTCCCTCATACATGCAGTTACTCATGATTACAACACTATCATATGCACTTATGCACCTATACTGACACCCACACAGCCCCAATCATTCATGGAGTTACTCACACACCTAGTCAGTCATGCAAAGATTCAATCACACTTCCATTTACTGACCTATTGAGTTATACACACAACCGATCACTTATTCAAACAGAAACAAACACATAATTACTCTCTTCTACAATCACTGATACAAGTAAACACTCAACTATACAGCCGCTCTCACAATCACTGATTCTCACATATAGTCATTTATAAACTCCAACTCTCACATACATTGCCTTTTACATATGTAGTTACTTGGACATGTACCACTGAGATATCCATTCACTCAGTGACACACCCATACACACACTGACCCACCCATACAGCTGTTTAAACATGCACTTTTGAACCCGTACACACAGTGAATCAACCACTCAAACATCTATGTGCAGACTCACACACCTCCTAGGCACCCACACACACCCAGGCACCCATACAGATACTCAGACAACCAATCAATAACCCATATAGATCCTCATTTAGCTACTCATCAAGTCATGCAACCGCTTACACACCAATAGACAAACTAAACTGTGTGAATGTCTCTATCAGACACTAATTCGTGCATTCAGAAAAACACATGCAATCACTCACTTAAAAAGTCAGTCAGTCACACACCTAATAAATCCTCCATCCAGACACTAATACACCCACTCATTCTTCAATACACCTAGGCATATATATAATACATATTTAAACTTTATAGAAATTCACATTTACTGGATGATGCCATCAGTGATGTAATTTAAGATGTCATCAGTGATGTCATCAGTGATGTCACTGACCATGTCATGAATGATGTAATATGTAACATTATCAGCCGTGCATTGCGGGGCGCGAGTTATAGTTAGCTCAAGTAACTATAACGGGGGAATTTCTATGGTTTTGTTTGAGTGAAATGTCCAATTAACTATAACGTCCCTGAAACCTATGTTTTTTTCAGTGAATATATATATATACATATATATGCACAACCCTTTCAAAGAAAGGAAATAGGTAGCACTCACGGAAGATTACTATTTCAATCTCTTTTTAGGATGAAAACCACATATTGACGCGTTTCGTAGAGAAAGCATTATCATCACTAGATCTGAATCTGGAAATGATCAAACTGAAAGAAGAGCTGGAACGACACACTGAAAAACATGAGGAATTAGTAAAATCATGAAAGCAAACAAAATATCAGCGGGACAAAGATGATTACGCCGGAGGGCGTATCTTCACAAATGCAAGGAAACTTGTCATATACAAACAACAAGATAGAATGCATAGCGCCGCCCATACCTCCAGCCGTATCTCATCTCTAACATCAACGGATGCAAGTGAAGGGGAATTGGAACACACAGGAGACAAAACAAAACATACTTTTTTAGGGGATATGAGGTTGGTCCTCCAACATAGACAGTGGGAAAAAAACAGAAATACATCACAAGGCCAAAGAGGAAGAGGAAGAGGACACCAATGGGAGTCCAGAAAACAATGAGAAGCGGAATAAGGTGCAAGTGGGACAACAGAAAAAATTGGGACAACAACGAGGAGTATGCGTCAGAAGAAAACCTTCTGAACGCAATAGAAGAACTGGCAGTGGTGAATCTATCTAAAAGAGAAATGTGAAATTCAGAAATATCCTTATTAAATATTAAAGCATGGAATCAACTTTTGCCCAATACAACAAACGGATTTGGCTTAAATAAGAATCAATATCTATAAGTATGTGAGAAAGATAATTTTCACAGAAAATAAAGAAATGCACGATTATACAGAAAGAAAAATAACAAACATACATGTTTGAAGTCTAACAACAGGAGATACAGATGCTCTTCTAACTAATAAATTTGGATACTGAAAAAAATGTGTGACAATATAACCATTGAAATGCCATGCCGTCAAATGGGGCCTAAAATGGGAGCCGGCCTAAGTGGCAAAAAACCGACTTCACGTTTTTATCCCCAGTTAACAACGGGAAGTAAAATTGATACTTTTCAGGAAGCAATAATTCAGGATATATAAACTTATAAAAAACAAAAATCTGAATAACTTAACAAAACTGGAAAGAGAAACCCTGAGGAACCTAACACACGATCAACAAACTGTTGTTAAAATGGCCGACAAAGGCCAAAACTTTTGGACAGAAGCGAATATGAACTAGAGGCACATCAACAACTAAAAAATACCAAACACTACCAAAAATTGGAAAGTAATTCAACAATGATAGTTAAAAGCATCTTGGATCTAAAACTAGCAGAGTGTTTTTCCCAAGATCTCATCGATGACGATGAGCGAAGTTATTTAACATCAGATTTTCCAATAACGGCAACTATTTACTTCTTGCCAAAACTTCATATAGATCCACGAAAACAACCAATAATATCGGCTAAATGATTATTACTTGAAGCTGTAGCGAACTACATTGATAATTTTTTGTCACGTTTGTGAGTAATCTAAACTCCTACTTAAAGGACACGAGCGATCGTTTAAGGCACTTACATGGAACACCCTGGCAGGAATCATAAATTATCATAACAATGGACAGTGCCGCTATATACTAACATTGACAACAATACAGGAATACAAGCTTGGGGGTACCTCCTAGAGGAAAGAAATATACAATATGTCCGGCACAATCAAATGTTCCTTGACAAGATCAACATATGCTTAACCCAAAATATCTTTCTATTCGGTGATGAGATCTACAAGCAGGTGAAGGGAACTGCAATGGGTTTTCTTTCAGCCCCAACTATGCATGCCTTGTGATGAGGTGGTGGGATCAACAGTTAGCCTGGCACCCAAACAATGATGCATTTATAAATAAGACTGTGATGTGGCTGTGATTCATCGATGATCTTTTAATTATATGGGATGGATCAGAGATAGAATTCCAGGAATATTTTAAAATTCTAAACTCCACTGTGGCAAATTTGCAATTTACTTACAACATCACCAAGGAGAGAGTAAGTTTTCATGGACACAGAAATATATATAACAAACAATCAAATCCAGAGAACACTATATCGAAAACTAACATCAACAAATGCCACATTTCATGTGGATAGTTTCCATAAATCAACATTTGATACAGAACATTCCATATGGAAAATTCCTGCGAATTTGACGAATCTGCTCAGATGAAACGGAATGGAAAAGACACAGTATGGCAACAGCTGCATGTTTCAAACAAAGAGGACATAAGGAAGGAAACATTAGGAAATGCTGGTTAAGATCAAATCAAAAGACGAGAGAAGAAGCCCTAAAGTTAAAACCAAAACTGAAAAAGAATGAATCAGACACAATAAGACTGATCATTGACTACTCAAGTGAATCAAAGCGAATAATAGGAATAGTAAGAAAAAACTTGAAGATACTTCACTTGGATGCCACAGTAGGGAAAATGATGGGAAGACACCCGAATGCAACACTGCAGGGCAAGAAATTTGAAGGACCAATTGATCCATAGTCACCATCAAAAAATTGGAAAGGAAGGGAGTCAGTGGCTGAAAACAAAAGGATTCATAAAATGCCACAATTGTAAAGTGTGTCAAATAGCCAAATTTACAACAGAAGTAAAAATGGCAAACATTAAAATGTGGCAAATAAAGGAACTAATAACATGTAAAAATCAATTTGCAGTCTACGTTATCGAATGTCCATGTGCTCTAAAATATATAGGGAGCATGATTTGTGAGCTGAAAAAAAGAATTCTTGAGCATGTGTGGGCCACAATAAACAAAGATCCAGGAAATGCAGTGGCAAAACATATGGAGGTCCACCATGAGGGAAACTGGAAACTGTCAAGCTTTTACGCACTTGAAACAGTGACATGAAGTGACCGAGGAGGTAATCGGGAGAAAAAATTGAGAGAGAGGGAATCTAGACAAATACTGAATTTCAGAACTTTTACCTCTTTGGGACTGAATCATAGTGAGGAACTTTATACACAATTGTAGACCATTTCAAACTGCTTCTTGAACAAAATATTTTACAAATTGCACTTTTTTCACTTTTTTATATAAATAAGGGCTATTGATTCATAATGAGAGAGATGTTGAAATAACCATGTAAATAGCAAGGAAATTTTAAATGGCAAGGCCGACTGGAGGACTAAATTATTATAAAAGAGTCAGCATAGATGACTTAGTAATTATTACTGAAATGAATAAAAAAAAAACTAAATTTGCCCAACACTGAGAACTTATTTAATTACAATGTGGTTCGAATAATGAGGAGTTAAAATGAAAACCATTGTTCCTTTCTTTTCTCTCTCTCAATTTACTTTATGCCTTTTTTCACATTATAAATAATATGTATAGCACTTCTTCACTACAACTCCCACAATGCTCAATGATACCATCACTTTCCCACACAAAAATGTGTGGAAAAAGTGATTTTTTCAGCTACATTTGAGGTTTGCTGGAGATTCTGGGTATGAAAACATTGGGGGATACACCTAAGCTATACCTCTTTGGAATCCCCTGTGTGTCTAGTATTCAGAAATGTGTGGTTTGGTAGGTTTCCTTATCTGGCCGCCGAGCACGGGGCCAAAGACCCAGGGGACCCCGATTGCAAAACCAGGTAATTTTTTTGATAGGCAATTTTGATTTCGCCTCAATACGTTTTGGGCACTTGCCAGTCGCGGGTACTTGGGCTCCTGCATGAGTGAGGCACCATTTTTATTGGGAAACCTAGCGGAACGCGCGTGGTAGGAAATTTGTGTCAACCTGATGATGCCACAACTTTCCCACACAAAAATGTGTGGAAAAGGTGAGCACGGGGCCAAAAACCCAGGTGACCACCTTGCAAAACCAGGCCATTTTGTGATAGGCAATTTTGATGTTGGCTCAATATTTTTGGGCCCTTGCCTGTCGCGGGTCCTTAGGCCTTCCACACGAGTGAGGCACCATTTTTATCAAGAGAACTGAGGGAAAGCTGGGTGGTAGGAAATTTGTGTCAGCCCGGTGATGCGACAACTTTCCCACACAAAAATGTGTGGACAAAGTGATTTTTTTCAGCTATATTTGAGGTTTGCAGGGGATTTTGGGTAAGAAAACGTTGGGGGAGCCACACAAACCATACATACTTGGAATCCATTGGGTATATAGTTTTCAGAAATGTGTGGGTTTGGTAGGTTTCCCCAGCTGGCAGCCGAGCACAGGGTCAAAAATCCAGGTGAACCCCCCTTGGAAAACCAGGTCATTTTGTTATAGGTAATATTGATGTCACCTCAATTAGTTTTGGGCCTTTGCCTGTCATGGGTCCTTGAGCCTCTCACAGAAGGCAGGCACTATTTTTATTGAGAGACCTGCGAGAACACTGGGTGGTAGGAAATTTGTGTCAGCCTGGTGATGCTACAACTTTCACACACAAAACCGTCTGGAAAAAGTGATTTATTCAGATAAATTTGAGGTTTGCTACAACTTTCCCACACAAAACCGTCTGGAAAAAGTGATTTATTCAGCTAAATTTGAGGTTTGCAGGGGATTCTGGGTAAGAAAATGTTGGGGGATCCACACAAGCCTTACCTCCCAGGAATCCCTGGGTTGTCTAGTTTCCAGAAATGTGTGTGGTTGGTAGGTTTCCTTGGGTGCTAGCTTTGCTAGGACCGAAAATCCAAAAGTAGGCACTTTCCGAAAAAAAGTATGTGACTAGTGGGCTTTCTGCCGCCCTGGGGAGGGGAAAATCTGGTGCTATTGGCCCGATATGCCCCCAAGAGGGGCAGAAAGACTGGCTATTTTGTTTGGGGGGGTGGGGACATTGGGAAGCCAATTCTCGGCAGCCCCCACCCCAACATTTTAAAAAAGCCAACATAATCGCTGCCGCCTCGCTTCTCTCTGCAGATCAGAGGCTACTGCCCCTATCTGCCTCCTGGGGGGGGCAGAAAGAGGGTGGCATTTTTTTGATGGGGGTCGGGGCATTGGCGGGGCATTGGCATGCCCATTCTGGGCAGTCCCATCCCATCCCAAACCTTGAAAAAATAAAAGTCCCTGGTGCCTAGTGGCTTTCTATCCCCCCCGGGGGCAGAAAAGTAGCTATTGTCCCATCTGCCTTCCAGGAGGGGCAGAAAGGGTGGGGGTATTTCAATGCTCCCACCCCTATGTATATATAAACAAATCCCTGGGGCCTAGTGGGCTTTCTGCCCCCCCCGGGGGCACATCAGGGGCTATTGCCCCCTCAGCCTCCTGAGGAGGGCAGAAAGTTCTATTCTTGCTCTGAGGGGGTAAGGGTGGGGGCTTGGCATGCTCATTCTGGCCAGCCCCCACCCCTGGTGCATAAAAAAAATCCCTGGCGTCTAGTGTGCTTTCTGTCTCCTCGGGGGGGGCAGATCAGGTGCTATTGACCCCATCTGCCTACTGAGGGGGGAAAATGTCTTATTCTTTCTTGGGGGATAGGGTGAGGGTTTTGGCATGCCCCTTCTGGGCAGTCCCCCCTGGCACATAAAAAAATCCCTGGTGTCTAGGGTGCTTTCTGCCCCACCTGGGGTGGCAGATTGGGGGCTTCTCCCACCATCTGCCCCCAGGGGGGGCAGAAAGGCTGTTTGGGGGAATTAAATGGGGGGAGCAAAGGCCCTTGCCCAAGGGGCCACTCCCCCACTCCCTGGTGGCTAGTGGTTGGGTCCCTGCTTGGGTGATCCCCAAGCAGGGCTCCACTAGGGAAGGATACCATTGCAATACCTCTCCCATCTTTTTCAGTGCTCGGGGGGGGGGGGATGGCTGAGATAGCCCCACAAGCACCGAAACTGAGACACTGAAACTAAGTTTCAGTTTTGATTTCATTAATTAATTAATTGCAATGACGATCGCTCGCCATGCACACAATAGCCATTGCAATGAAATCAAAAATATGCCTGGGGAGGTTGGGAAATCCCTCTGCTGTCTGCAGCAGATGGATTTCCTGAGTATGTGTTCATGATGGAATAGTTCCATCATAAGCACACTAGAACATGTGCTCATGACGGAACCATTCCGTCATGAGCATGGAAGGGGTTAAGGAAAGGCTATGTTTATTTTCCATTATTATACCTTATATGATAGCAGAGCTTGATAATGAACAATGTTCCACTCAGATGTATGACCCATGTGGGTCGCAGAGGTTCAGAACAGAAGCACTAAGGTATTTGACTCTTAAGGAAAAGCCCTTCTTATCTCAGTATTGGAGCATGAGAAGAAAATTATATTCGGGAATGCTTATAAATGAGACAAAATAAAATAAAGAGTTAACTTAATCATTATGTTGACTCTTCATTTAAAGTTTCTCCCTTTTCATAGTGTCACTTTTATAAATAACAGGTATCTTGCTCCCAGTGGCTGCTGGAAACATTGCCATATTTTCTACAGAGGGTACTGCAGTAAATTAGAAAGTTTTGTAACAAATAAGTCTCGCAAGAAGGCCACCTGAGAAAAAAGAGCCCAAATGAGGCACAAATATCACACAAATGTAACTCAAGTATAACCAAATGACAGAAGTGTGCAAAGCACGTAATTCTTTTTTCTATTTTACAGTTTTATATGGCACAGACTTGGTCTGAAGGTATAGGAGTGCTTTACATGAGCATCAATTAAATTTCACAAGAACACATTCATTTTGGTTTTAGGCATGGGAAGATTATGTGATTTGTCCAGAATCACAGACTGGCGAGCTGACACCCAAACACAAACTTGGATCCCCAGCTACAAAATCTGCAGCTCTGGCAATAATGTCATAGCCTTGTCCTTCAGTGTAACATATAATCAAGCGGTCAAATGGAAAACAAATGGCCAGGTGGACTGCCACCCCCAGGGCAGGATTCTGCTATGTCTTGGAGTGCCCACCCCCAGGACACAGCTGATTGCTCTGACTTGGTGTGAGGGTTGACAGCTCCCCTCAGGACAGAGCAACCTTGAATTCTTCTCTCAACAAGCGAGGCCTGTGAAACCGCTCTCGCTTGCTGGGAGTGGATTTTTCATCTGTTTCTCTGTCCGTGGTGAAGCAGGCAGTGAAACAGTCAAATGTATTGCAAATGTATTGCTGTCACACACAGTGAACTGCATGTTCATCAGTTCCATGTGTGTAAGAGTAATGTTGACTCCCGCAGGAGGCGTGGATCCGGCAGGGACCTTGGTGCATTTCAGGCTCCTGCCACAGTCCCAGACGAGGCTGAAAAGGTGCCTTGGGTGGGCTCCAGGGCACTGATCATTTGTAGGCCGTACCGCGGGGGATGAGGACTCTTGGGGCAAAGTGGACCCGGAGCTGTATGGCCCCTCTCTCCTTATTAAGGCCGGGCCTCAGAATTGGGTCCCGGGGCCAAAATCAGCCCGGTGGTTCTGGTTGTGCATGTAAAGTTTTGGGGCGATCTGTCAAGTGGAGGCCGAGAAAAAGAAGAGGGAGTAAAAAAAGTACATGCCCCCTAATAATTCCTGTAGAGTCATGAGATACACCTGCAGCCCGAACTGCTGGATGGAATTACACCAAATGTGGCAGAGAGGTAGATTTGGTTCCATAGATCAGGCTTTTTGGTATCAGGTGCAAATCTGTTCAGTAGTTTTGGAGGTATTAAAGGAAAGTCAAGACCAGATTTTATAGTGGGATCTGATTGGCTGCCAACACTTCAACCAGGCAGCCATCTTGGGACCAAAATACATGATAGCACCCCATTGAAATGCATTTTAGTGAACGGCACCTTTTGAGGGTCACAAAAAGAAGAATATATAAAGGGTGATAACAGATTTTTTTAGTCGAAAACTGAAAGCATTTTCTACAGAGGGTACTGCAGTAAATGAGGAAATTAGAAGGCTTTGTAACAAATAAGTCTCCCAAGAAGATCACCGGAGAAAAAGAGACCAAATATAGCATAAATATCACACAAATGTAGCTCAAGTATAACCCAATGACAGAAGTGTGCAAAACACGTAATTTGTTTTCCTTTTTGCAGTTGTATATAGCACAGACTTTATCTGAAGGTATAGGAGTGCTTTACATGAGCATCAATTACATTTCACAAGAACACATTCATTTTGGTTTTAGGCATGGGGCGATTATTTGATTTGCCTAGAATCACAGGCTGGCGAGCTGACACCGAAACGCTAACCTGGATCCCCAATTGCAAAATCTGCAGCTCTGGCAATAATGCCATGGCCTTACCCTTAAGTGTAACATATAATCAAAAGGTCAAATGGATAAATAAAAGCAAATTATTTAAAAGTGATTTATTTATATTTGAGAACTCAGAAAATATGTCCTAATTTTAGTTGTTTAGAACACTAACCATAAATTCTATAGGGATAAGACCCTCTCATTCAGGAGGGTGCAGTGGCAAACAGTTGACCATGCTTTGCGGTGGTATGTGTAGTGACAGCACAATGGACAGGGGAAAGGGAGGCACGGGCAACACACAAACCATGGAGTACAGGCAAGAGAGGCTGTGGTAATATAAAAGATCATTGAGGGCAGTAGGAAGTGGCAGTGGCAGTGCAACTATACATGAAGTCAGACCTGATGTTTTTAAGACCAAAAGTGCTTTCTTTTATCTGTCTCTTGCCTAAAATGTCAATACAAGTCAACGGGGAAAATCAATTACCTAGTTTTTTCCCCAAAATCTCCCTCTTAACAAGTTCAAAATATTGGCAAGTAAGATACTTTGGATCATGGAGGGCAGGAGGAATTGGGCAGGGAAATGGACTTGGATGAGAGAGGGCATGAGGGAGATGGGCAGGGACACCAAACTGATCTCATAAGGCAGGTTTCAAGGATTGCATCAGCACAATACACCAGACAGTGCAAGGGGGATGTCAGTGCAGCACAACGGACCATGGAAAGCAATAGGGACTACGCACATGGACATTAGAGAGCAGATAGGAAAGAAGCAAAGGCAGCAAGCTGACTATACCAGACAGATAAGAGGGACAGCTGCAGCATAATAGACCATGAAGGACTGGAGGGCGGGGACAGTGGCATGACAACGGACAAGACAAGATAGGAGGGAGGGGATAGGGGTCTGCACATGGAAATCAGAGGGCAAGGGGTAGGGCAGGAGCACCAAGGTGACCATGGAGGGCAGGCAGGATGGGACAGGGAGCACATCACACCATGGAGAGCAACAGTGATACTATAATGGCATACAAACAGACAATGGAGGCAAGGTGGGAGTGGGTCAGAGGCAGTAAGCTGACCACACTTGGCAGGTAGGAGGGTCTGTGGCAGGACAGAAGGACATGAATGGCAAGCAGGAGGATTAGTGGCAGCACAATGGCCATGGCGGGCAAAAGGTAGGGGGCAGGGGCATGAACAAAGACCATGGAGGACAGAAGGGTGGGGTACGTTCTAGACACAGACAAAAGAGAGTATGGTAAGTGGCTTCACAACAGAACATGCAGGGCAGACAGGAGTAGTAATTGCAGCACAACAGAGATATGAGGGAGGGGTATGGAACTTGGACAGGCAGCACGGAGGTGCTAGGGACAGCTGGGGGGCAAAAAGGTGGGAACGGGGTCATGCTCACAGACATGGATTGCAGGGGGGAAGAGAGCAGGGGCAGCAAGCCAAGCACAGAGGCAAAGCAGGAGGGGATTGATGGGGTAAAGAATTTACCATGTTATGGGTAATGTAATATGTGAGGTCATAAGAAGTGCAATACGGGCGGTGAAGGTAATAGTTAGCTCAGGTAACTATAACTAATGAATTTCAATGGTTTTTTATGAGTGAAATCTGACCCTAACTATATTGTCCCTCGAACCTTTGTTCTTTTCAGTGTGTGTATAAATATTCCAACAGGTTGCCCCTAAATGGAGGGCACTGCCCAGGATCACTCCAAGTGCACAGGTAAATTCCCACAACACATCCTCTCAATTTTGCCGATTTGTTTTGGGCGGACCATGCCCTTGATCATGGCGGGATGAGAAGCAATGATGGCAAGGCAATCATCCTCATAAGGTCCTTCTTTTATTTCAATTATAGCCAAATGGTGCATTCTGGGACCCGTAGTGTATGATTGTCAACTACAATAAGTGCCGCTAAATTCACCATCACAGTTTATCAATGATGGGACAACATAGTAATATAACTTGTCCTGTGAAAGGATCTCACTGGCATCTCCTGTTTCACTCAGCCGTGCATAATTAACTCAGCAAGCAAATCCGCCTCGCCCCGCGCGGCGGGACTCCTCTGCACCGCAGGTAATAGTGAAGTCTCCTACTCTGCACACCTGCCCAATCTTAGCAGAAGGCAGACACGCCAGGGTGTAGGCAGCAGTGCAGCTCCTTGGCCAAGGGCTGGCCACTTCAATGTCTTCCAACAGGTTGCCCCTTAATGGAGGGCTCTGTCCAGGATCACTCCAAGTGCACAGGTAAATTCCCACAATACATCCTCTCAATTTTGCCAACAGGTTTCGGGCGGACAATGCCCTCAAACATGGCGAGATGCGAAGCAATGATGGCAAGGTAATCATACTGATAAGGTCATTTTCTTATTACAATGACTGCCAAATGGTGCATTCTGGGACCCATAGTGCATGATTGTCAACTCCAACAAGTGTCGCCAAAATCACCCTCACAGCTCATCAATGATTGGACAACAAAGTAATATACCTTGTCCTGTGCATGAATATCACAGGAATCTCCTGTTCCACTCAGCCGTGCATAATTAACTCAGTGAGCAAATCTGCCTCATTAGCGGCAGTGTAACACCTCTGCACCGCAGGTAACAGTGAAGTCTGCTACTCCGCACACGCGCCCAATCTTAGCAGAATACAGACACACCAGGGCGCAGGCAGCGGTGCCGCACTATGGCCAAGGGCTGGCCACTTCAATGTCTTCCAACAGGTTGCCCCTAAATGGAGGGCACAACCCAGGATCACTCCAAGTGCACAGGTAAATTCCAACAACCCATCCTCTCAATTTGTTCCGACGCGTTTAGCGAAGACAACGCACATAAACATGGTAAGATGGAAAGCAATGAGGGCAAGGCAATCGTCCTGATAAGGTCCTTCTTTTATTCCAATCACTGCCAAATGGCGCATTTTGGGGCCCATAGTGTATGATTGTCAACTCCAATAAGTGCCGTCAAAATCACCCTCACAGTTTATCAATGATGGGACAACAAAGTAATATACCTTGTCCTGTGCATGAATATCACTGGAATCTCCTGTTCCACTCAGCCGTGCATAATTAACTCGGCGAGCAAATCTTCCTCGCTACCGGCGGTGTAACACCTCTGCATAGCAGGTAACAGTGAAGTCGCCTACTCCGCACACCCGCCCAATTTTAGCAGAATGCAGACACGCCAGGGCGCAGGCAGCGGTGCCGCACCATGGCCAAGGGCTGGCCACTTCACTGCCTTCCAACAGGTTGGTCCTAAATGGGGGCACGGCCCAGGATCACTCCAAGTGCACAGGTCAGTTCCCACAACACATCCTCTCAATTTTGCTGACATGTTTCGGGCAGACAATGCCCTTAACCATGGCGAGATGCACAGCAATGACGGAAAATCAATCATCCTGATAAGGTCCTTCTTTTATTACAATCACTGCCAAATGGTGCATTCTGGGACCCGCAGTGTATGATTGTCAACTTCAATAAGTGAAGCCAAAATCACTCTCACAGTTCATCAATGATGGGACAACAAAGTAATATACCTTGTCTTGTGCATGAATATATATATATATTACCCTCTGGCGGTCACCAGTAGGTAGTTATAGTTAGGACCTATTATCCATAGGAAATCTGCAACATTCTATATGGAATAACTTTTGCGCCGGATGACGAATCTTCACGAAATTTTTAAAACTGGTGGGGTGCTCCAGTCTGCTCCTATCTTAAAAGTTTCAGGGTGGTTCATCAAGCAGGGGCCGAGAAAAAAGTGGGACCCAAAACGTGTTTTGCCCATGCAATTTCCCATTGGAACCTTTAATCGCAGCTACAGCCCAAACGGAATTACACCAAATTTGGCATGAGTTAACCCTTGGTTCTAATTCATGCATTTTGGTTAAATTGTGTAAATCCGTTCAGTGGTTGCTGAGAAAATCAAAACTAAAATCTCTTATATATCTATGGCCGCAGTGCATCTATGTACCCTGAGCGCATCCTGAGCGCACCTTTCCGATCAAGAGCTACATGCTAATTGGCTGTAAACTGTCTGTCAACACTCCAAACCAGGAAGTGTTGGCCGCCATTTTCTGCCTCGGTAGAAGTGAGGCTGAAAAAATCAGTGGAACAAGTGTGCAAAACGCTTGAAGGGGGCAGGGTAGAAATACCCTGACCCTCTAAACCTGCTTAGGGGGTCCAACAAGGACCCACTGGGCCACAAATGTTTTTAAATTCTTTTTTAAAAACAGCAAAATATGTGCAGGGTGTGCGGATCCTGCCATAAAAAAACAATAAAACGATGCGCAAGATCCCACGCTTCTTTAATAATTATCCCCTGGGGGCCAAATCCCGGTAAAAAATATTCGATTTCATGGGGGCCCAGAGGGGCCCACTAGCCCCGAGGACCATCACCCCCCTGGGCTACAAAATAAATGGGTGGGGGGTTCAAATGCCCCCCCAAGCCCTGGGGGCCTCCACCCTCTGGGGCTTTGTATGTTTTGCGAGGGGTGTCGTGTGACTCCCCTCCTGGAGCCGTCGAGGGCCCTGGGGACTGCCACCCCTCAGGGCTGGCTCTTGCAGTGTCTTGGGGTACCCACCCCTGGGACACTGCTGTCTGCTATGGCAGGGCGGGAGCTGAGGCTCCTGCCCTGTCATAGCAAACTTGGGGGGCGATTAGGATCGTGGAGAATCCGCATCCTTCTGGCCGGCGGAAGCCACCACCGGCCCAGAGAATGCCGATTCTCCCCAGCAGAGCCTTCAATGTCCCCCCTCCAGATTAGGATGGCTGGGGGGACGAGAAGTCCGTCCGCTGCTTTTCCGCCGCGGTCGCCTTCCGACCGCGGCGGAAAAGCTCTAATATGGTGGCGGTGTCTATCAGACACCACCAGCCATATTAGGATGGTGGGAAAGACATGCTTTTCCACGGCGGCTTTCCCGCCGTGGAATAGCATACGGACTTTCACTTCACTTTTTTCACTTCGGGGGCCCGTTGCAGGCCCCCTGGGTGAAGGGGGGTGGGGGTTGCACATGGGGGTACCATGCATTTGCGTGCACAAAGCAGCAGGCACCGCGCGGTGCCTGCCGCTTTGTGCATGCAAATGCGATGCATGCATGTTTAACCTTGCGGCGGTTGCAGCTTGAAGCTGCACCCACTGCAATGTTAAAGATAGTGGATGTGACCCCCACCCTGGCGGTCACATCCTAATCTGCTCGGAGGGAACGCAGCAGCCCCGGCAGACATTCCCTTCTCCTCACGGGTCGCGGGCGGCCGCGATCCTAATCGGGCCCTTGGTTTGGATTTTGAAAGAGAGAGCAGGGAAACCTGCTCTCTCTTTCAAAATTCAAACCATATTGCTTTTCCACACGTGGAGCTGCATGATAACAGCTCCACATGTGGAAAGCAATGCTGGCACCCGAAGGACGTTTGGAGCTGCCTGGGACTGTGGGGGCATTGTAGCTCCCCTCATGGTCCCCAACATTGTATATAGGCCCCGGGGGATGAAGTCCCCAGAGAGAATAGAAATTAGTGATAGGTGCTATTTTTTTTACAGTAAAATTAGGAGTCACTTACGCAGCGCGGCGCTCAGCACGGCCCCCTTGTGTGCACGCATCAGATGCACGATTCCTAACGTGTATGGTGTACGACTCTAGCGTGTTGGGTTCACAACTTTTTTTATCGCGTTGGGTGCACAACTCCTATTGCGGTGGGTGTGCGACTCCAAGCAAAAAAAAGAAATGTTTTTCAGATATACATCAAGCTTATGTGTTTCGATCTTAAGTGGCTCTAAAAAGAGCCATTGTGTTTATTGAGAGATTTCGGTACCTATAAGTAAGTACCTATGCAGAGCCCAAAGTTGATAAGGAAGACTCTGTTACCCTCATCTGTAAAATGTACACCATCTCTTCTACAGATGCCATCCATATTGCAATACAGATTGTTGTGGTAAATGGACCCCATCCTATAGTCTCGGAGAAAAGCAGAAACAGATTTAATGACATGTTTCCTAGCTTTCTCAATCTGTGGACAAAATTGATTGGACCAGTTCCATTTCTGCCTTTGGCATATGTTAGAATAGACAAAGGCAGTTTGCGGGAAAAGTGACATTAATTCTCCAAAGGTGTCCTTCATAAGCATTTCCAGACCTACCCCAGTCAAAGTGCCTAGGTCATTGCCACCACAGTGCACAATCATAGAATGTTGGAGATGCAAAAAGGATTTAACCAATGGCATTAATTGGTGCCACTTTGATCCTCTCTGTCCAATTCATTTAATGTCTACATTTGGCAAATCTAGGTCTTTGTCAATACCTCTGTTTTCTGCATACCTTTGGCTCCAGAAAATATAGCTGTGTCCCACAATGCACACTCTAAGCATCTTGAAAGGACGTCTGGATGCACTCAGAACGTGTCTGTATGTGAAATGGCAAATTGAAAACTAAGATTTTTCTAAAATGGTGGATAATATGCAGTTTTGAAAAAAGAAAATAACTGATTGGCTGTTTGAGAACATTCTAGACTGAAAAGTTGGGTGCATGTTTCTGTTTTTTAAAAGCATGTTTCTTATTGGTTAACAACAACTGTTTGAAAGGAACATTCAAGAGGATAAGGTGATATTTTGAAAAATCAAGCACACTTGCTGTTTGGATTAGCATCATTGTGTGTTGAACTTGTGACCTGTGTGCTCAGTTGAGTGTTCCATGAACCTTTACTATGGTAAAAGGCAGTAAGCAGATTGGGGGTAGGGTTCAAACTTATGTAAATTGGAAAGGGATGGAATGTGTAGCCAATAGAAATGTTTGTTAGCTTTTGAATTATTGTGGGAAGCAATGTGATTTGATATTTACATGTATATGTGTGCAGAATGAGAAGGGAAGTTTGCAATTGCTTGGTTTTGCTAAGAGCAGTGCAGTCCAGAGATTCTGAATAAGAAAATCTGGTGTGTGACTGACATACTTCTTAATCTACAAATCAATTTAAAAGGTGTGTTATTAATTTGTGAGGGGTTGTATGTGGTGCCTTTGTTTTTAATAAGATTAATGTGTTTCTCCTGGTAAAGTTCAGGGAGTAGTCTTGCTTGTCTAGAAGCAAACCGTAAGTCTGTCTACATTTGAGCAACCATTATGAGAGAAGCATTTGGTAACTTCTTGTGTTTGCTGACAGATAACCGCTTTAGTGGAGTGGTGTGGCTCACTGGTTAGAGGCAGCAGACCCGGAAGCAGAGAACTGCCCGGGACCAGGGTTCCATTCCCGATGCGGCAGGGTCGTGGACCAGGGTCAGCGGACTCGATAATTCTCGCCTCGGTGCCTACTCTAACCAGGGATCACACTCGGCAACTCTAGGCATTAGCTTGCCTCATCTCTACAACGGCCCCCCACATTCGCCGGGGATGCCTGGTTTCACCTTGGAGATACCCAGTAGGGACCATCTCACAGGGATAGCCAGGACAGGTTCCCCAGCGGTCTACAGCGCCACAACGCCTCAGGGCAGCAGTGCGCTTTATAAGACATTTACATTTATAAGACACATACATTTAATGTTGTCATGTTGTCAAGTTTTAGTAGCATTAGAAGCCAGTCATTGCTTATGTATTTGCAAAATGGGTCAGGCTTCCACACTAAAGTGCAGTACTAAAATATGTGTAATGTGTGCAGTCACCTTACTTCTTCCAGAGTAGTAAATGTGCTTTGTTAAAGTCCAAGGGATAGTGTTGCTTGTCTAAAATCACACTGGGAGTCTGTGTGCATTTGGGAACCATTGTGACAGAAGCATTTGGTAACTTCACCCAGTGTCTCTCCTTGTACTACTCTAAGCGTTTAGTCAGTGTCCAAGTACTCATGCAACTCATGCAACGATTCAGGGAAATAGCACATGGACTGCTACAAACTCTTATACAATTCTCCAGTCATTATCCATACAACCTGTTTCTGCTCTTGCACTCCTTTAGTGACCCTTTCAGCACATGTACTAATCCAGTCACTGAAGTAAAACTCAGCCAATTACAACATTCATTCAGTGTCTCTCCTTGTACTGCTCTAATCATTCAGTTAGTGTCCAAGTACTGATGCAGTGAGCCAGGGCTTAGCACATGGACTTCTTCAAACTCCTATGCACTGTGCATGTAGTCTTCTAACCACCTACATACTTGTGTTTCAGGCCTACAATTCCCCAGTCAGTATCCACACACTGCTGCAAACACCCTGTTACTCCCCTTGCGTTCCTCTAGTGACCCTTTCAGCACCATGTACTAATCCATTCACTGAAGTAAAACTCAAACAATTATAAATGTACCCAGTGTCTCTCTTTGTACTACTCTAATCATTCAGTCAGTATCCATGTACTCATGCAGCAAGCTAAGCCTTAGGACATGGACTGCTTCAAACTCCTATGCACTATGCATGTAGTGCTCTAACCACCTACACACTTGTGTTTCAGGCCTACAATTCCCCAGTCAGTATCCATACACTCATGCAAACACTCTGTTACTCTCGCACTCTTTTAGTGACCCTTTCAGCACCATGTACTAATACATTCACTGCAGTAAAATACAACCAATCATAAATTCACCCAGTGTCTCTCCTTGTAGTACTGTAATCTTTCAATCAGTACATAAGTACTTATGCAGTGATTCTGGGCCTTAGCACTTGGACTGGTACAAACTCCTATGCACTATACATGTAGTCCTCTAACCACCTACACACTTGTATTTCAGGCCTACAATTCCCCAGTCAGTATACATACACTTCTGCAAATACCCTGTTACTCACCTTGCACTCGTGTAGTGGCTCTTTCACCACCATGTACTAATCTATTCACTGCAGTAAAACACAACCAATTATAAATTCTCCCAGTGTCTCTCCTTGTAGTACTCTAATCATTCAGTCAGTATCCAAGTAGTCATGCAGCGAGCCAGGCTTTAGGACATGGACAGCTTGAAACTCCTATGCACTATGCGTGTAGTCCTCTAACCACCTAAGCACTTGTGTTTCAGGCATACAATGCCCCAGTCAGTATCCATTCGTTCCCGAAAACACCCTGTCACTGCTCTTGCAATCCTACAGTGACCTATTCAGTACCATCTACTAATCCATTCACTGTAGTAAAACACAAACAATTATACATTTACCCAGTGTCTCTCCTTATACTACTCTAATCATTCAGTCAGTATCCAAGTACTCATATAGCGAGCCAGGCCTTAGCACATAGACTGCTTCAAACTCCTATGCACTGTGCATGTAGTCATCTAACCACCTACAAACATGTGTTTTAGGTCTACAATTCCCCAGTCAGTATCCATACACTGCTGCAAGCACCATGTAACTCCCCTTGCATTCCTATACAGTTATGTATACACCTTGAATTACAATGACAATTAGTGATGAGAAAAAAGTGGTAAAATGTTTTTTATATAGAATGTGTTTGTATAGTAATAGAAAAGTACAATTTATAAATATATTAAAATACATGTATTTATGTTTATTTTTTACAGATATTGCTTATCATCATTAAAATAAAGTTATTGTGCCAGAAAAATCTAGAAAGACAAAAGGACAGCCAAAGGACAATTATTTAAAGAGAATTAAAAAAACAAGTATTGGATGACCAACATCATGTGGGTAAAAAGAAAAAATCTTCCGGTAAGACAACAAAGGAATTAATTTAAAAACTTTCAAAGCCCAGAAACAGTGTGCAAATGGTGTAAACTACTGAGAATGGTTCGACCACAAAAAAGAATATGAATAACAGGAAAGGAAAAAAAGAAAATTTACAATCAAAAGATTCGATGTATGGTAAAAGAAGGCAAAATCAGTATAAATAAATCCGTAAAAAAATGTATAATAGAGTGGTTGTTAACTTGCTCAAAGATGTGAAAAAAATATAGAAAAAGAGCACTATTTTATTAAAAAGAAGAAGAGTATTGAATCCATTGTTCAAAAGGCTTTTGAAGTGAAAACAAAATGATTCATTTTAGTTTTAAACAGAATTCGATCACTAGATAAAACAATCCATTTAATGAAGGCCAAAAGTAAGAGAAAAAGAGTAATTAACAGAACTAATTTTTGTGATGTCTTTATGGGTGAATGGAAACACAGTTCAAGTTCAGAGACTTTCTTTAATAAAGAGAGTTATTTTCAGACCAACGATTTATTGCATGCAGTTGATACCAGTAGTCGAGCTTATGAGGTTACGCAATTTCTTACAAGAATATAGTAAAAAAAAGTGTTGAACAAAAGATTAAGATATTGCAAGGACTAGACCCTTGCAGAGTGAGAAAAATTACTGGTTTGCAAGGTCATTCTCTGGCTTGTCTTTCTAGAAAAGTATGTCAAAGTGTTTTTCACCATCTCAGGATGTTAGCAGTACATCATTCTCAAATGCGGAAATTAGTCAGAAGATTGTATTATGCAAACAGTCCAGCATTAATGTTAAATTTTGCGTGGATCAGTATAAGATGTGAAGAAAGTTTGTGATGAAATTGAGTTTTGTTACTTTGGTCCTGAACAAGAGAGTGCAGAAACTGAGACATTAATAGAAGAAAATGTTGAAGAGAATGTGCAACATACTACTACACAAAATTTTGAGGAATAAATTACAAAGTTTAAGGTGATTTTAGGTGAAAAGCCAAATTATTCTTGTATTTGTTGTCGGCAAACTCACTATAAAAATTAGACTAGGGCTGTTGATCTGTATTTAAAAAGTGAAAGAGAAAAGTGGAAGGAATTTGCAACTTATTTGTTGGTAGAGAATTGTTTTGATTTGGGTTCTGATCAGCGTATTTGTAAATATTGTTATAATAAATTAAATGAGAATAAAATGCCTGCTAGAGCTGTCCATAATAATCTAGAGTTGGTAACTATTCCTCCAGTACTGATAGATTTAAATACCTATGAGTCTATTCTCATTCAATGTGTGCACCCGTTTCAGGCTATTGTTCGTATGGAGCCTAAAACAGGTAAATTGCCTCCTTCAGAATTACAGAGAGAATTAAAAGGGAGAGTAGTATAATTACCTATAGATTTAAAGGAAAATGTTGAAACTATTGGTGTAGAGAGTGTAGAATGTGAACCACTAGTTATTCTAGTTAATGGCGTTCCTACTAAGAGTAAGAAAATCTGGCAAAAATTAGTGGATGTTAGGAAAGTGCAAAAGGCAACATTGTATCTGATAAAAAATAATGAGTACTATAGAAATGTGTATGTGGGAGAAGAAGAAATACTTTAGCAGAAGATACTGAAAAGTCAAGTGGACAAATTGAAAAACTGGACATGTCCAGTAGTGAAGAAATCTATGAACATTACAGTATACATCCACTTCATTCAAAAGAAGTGATGGGGAATACTATTGAGTTATTCCAAATGAAAAAAGCAAAGGGAAGTCCCATGAGTGTATGGGAAGACAGCTTGGAAGCTCACTGTTTTCAGCAGTTGATCCCAACAGGAAAAGGAGGACGATATGATGAACGACCTGTGCAGATTCCTACATCTGAATATCGGACACAAGATTGTATGCAGAAGATCCAAGATTTCGACAATGTATCCCATATATATTTCATCTTTTGTTTGAGAGTAACTTGTCTGGACTTTCATATGCAGTCAATCATATATTGAAAACAGGAGTACATCTGCAAAATGTTTCTGCAAAGGAATTTATGGATAAAGTACACCAGAGAGATGATCATTTAGAATCTCAGCTGATTAATCTTATGGCATGTCAGCGTGCCACTGATGAGTATTGGTACCGTCATCATGGAGAATGTATGCTAAGGAACTTAGGAACTCCTACATGGTTCCTTACCCTAAGCTGTGCTGAATACACTTTGGATGATTTAATTGAATTTCTTCTAATTTAAAAAGTATTGAATACAAGACACCTGGAGAATTGTGCTCTTTGGATCATGTTAATGTATGCAGGTATTTTAATCATAGATTTGAAGCTATGATGTCTTTTATCTGCAATACAAAAATCCTCCTCTTGGTGAAGTTGTGGATTTCTTTTTGAAAAAAGGAGTATCAAGCAAGAGTTGCTCCTCATATACATATGCTGATATGGATCAAGGATGCCCCCAAATTTGGAACAGTTTCGGATGATACTGTTTTGTCTTTTATTGAAGAATATGCCACATGTGCTATACCCAAAAGCACAGAAGAAAACAAATTAAGACAGCAAGTCTTACGATTCCAAAGCCATCAATGTGGAAAATACTGTTGACGAAAGTACAAGTCTAAGGAATAGTTTTTTACTAAATGTCGTTTTGCATTTCCACGTCCTGTAATATCCAAAGGAAGAGTGAACAGTTTTATGTCAGGTATGCGACATACTATCACAAGAAAGTCTCCAGAAAATATCTACAGTTTGAGAAGAAGTGAAGAATCAAAATACATAAATGATTATAATCCAGTTATTCTGTCCATGTGGAATGCTAACATGGATATTCAGTACATTGCGTACAATTCCATTGCTGTTGCTCGATATGTAATGTCCTACATTACAAAATCAGAAAAGGCAGAATTGACGGGCATGTGGGAAGTGATTTTTCACGAGAAGATTGACGATGTTATCCCATCGAGAAATCGGAGAGTATGAATGCTCAGATCAGTTATCATCTGCAAGTCTATACTCCAAATCTAGAAGGATCATTTGGGTGAGTCTAGGTCTTGCTGCAACGCGAAATTGAGTACTTAAATGTACCTAATTGACTTTGAAAAAAAAACTTGAGTACTTAAATCTGTAAAAGAAATCAAATATTTAGCAGAAAAAAATCCAGAAAGTATAGATATTGTTAAAACATATATGTTGGACACATATTAATTAAATAGAAGTCATCATCTTAAGAACATATGTCTCTATGAAGTGCTGCAAAACTACACTTTTAAACGGAATACTACAGAAAACATCAATGATGAAAAATATGCAGTGATTGGTGCCGAAGGATGTTTGGTGAAACAAAGGAACGTAAATTTAATCAATCACAGGTAACTGAGTTGCGACATTGCTGACAAAAGGGAATTTTACTATTTTGCACTTTTGCAACTGTTCAAACCGTGGAGTTCAGATTTGGAATTACTTGGAGATTTTCAGAGCTATGAAGATTCCTTCAATGCTTGTAAAGATACCATACATTGCACTGTTTTTGCAAATTATGTGAAAATGTTGAACGATTAAATTGATCAAGAAGCTACTATTGCAGTTGAGATTGCTAGAGACAGTTCTCAAGACAGGCAAAGTTCTGCTTCACTGAGTCAAGATCCACAAGGACAACCAATTGTTGAAAATGAAGCAGCAATCGCCACAAATGAGATGGAAACAGCAATGCATCAAGGTCAAGAAGATATTATGGATGTAGCAAACTTGGAAGAACAACTAAATGTTGAACAGAAAGAATTATATCAGCAAGTGAGGCAACAGATTGACCATGGATTTCTTCATGAAAAGGAAGAATGCACATGCACATCATTTCAACCTATCCGAATGCATGCGAGTGGACAAGCTGGAACAGGGAAAAGTTTCCTAATTAAAGTAATCACCAGTTATCTACGGAAAACAACTGACTCACATTTGTGTTGTGTTGTAATTGCTCCAACTGGGTTGGAAGCACACAACATAAAAGGAATTACATTGCATCGTTTACTTATGCTACCTGTGGAGCATGAAAACAAATTGGAATATCACAAGCTATGTGAAGAAGCGTGTTATTAAGTTTCAAGAGTGCTAAAGAAAATGCAACTTCTGATTATTGATGAGGTAAGCATGGTCTCAAACTTAATGCTTGCTTTTGTGCATTTAAGAATGCAGCAAATTCTTAAAACAGAGTATGATGTCTTATTTGGAGGAAAACATGTCATAGTTTTTGGAGATCTGCTGCAAATTAATCCCGTAAAAGGACAACCAGTATTTAAAACACTTGCTCATGAAGACACCAAAAAGTCTTTGGGTAGCGTAGGAAACGTTAACATTTGGTCATATTTTGAATACAAAGAACTCATTACAAATATGCAACAGGCAAATGATGTTGATTATGGAACTATTCTTCAAGTTATAAGAATGGGAGTACTGGCAGAACATGGCAAACAAGCTGTACAAAGTTGATTACTTTCCAATTTGTTTCCAAATGAAAATATAGTTCCTGAGAAAATATATATGAAAATTGCAGAAAACAAATCTATAATCTGCTTAATGCCAACACTGCGTGAGTGTTCTATATTCAATGAACAACTTTTGAGGCTGGAAAATTAAGAAATAATAAAAATGGAAGCCATTGATAAAATAGAGCATGAAGGAATCACTATTATTTTGACAGAAAAATTGAAAACAATATTTAAATATTTTGAAAAATCGTTATCTAAAACTGCTAGTTTAGAAAAGAATCTAAAATGATGTATAAATTGTCGGGTAATTTTAAAGCGTAATTTGGATGTTGAAAAAGGTTAAGTTAATGGAGAAATGGGCAAATTTGTGGATTTTGTTAATTATAAGAATAAAGATGGAATTGAATTTTCAAAAATGAAATTTGATCAGATTGAAGAAGTAAAACAAATTGGTTGTTGTTTAGTTAGTTTTTTACTTGTTAAAGATTTATATGTCCATAGAAAACTGTTTCCACTTTCTCTGGCATATGCAGTGACTGTTCATTAATCTCAAGGTTTAAGTGTAGACAGTACTTTGGTGAACATTGGAAGTACTGTGTTTAAACAGGGTATGGCATATGTTGCTTTGTCCCGAGTCAGAACTTTATCTGGTTTGTTTTTGATTGATTTTGATGACACAAAGTTTACTGTAGATGCAAACTCTGTAAAAGAGTTTAATAGGTTAAGAAGAGCATATGCTCCCAACTTAGGTGAATATCCTGTATTTGAAAAGCGTGTGGTAGGTCGAAAAAGAAGATATGAGAATATCTGTAGTGAAGGTATAGAGAAGAAAAAAAACAAGATAATGTTGTGATTGCAAGCAAAGAGAAAAAGGATACTGTTGAAGAGATTGTTGGTTATCAGTTTAAAAATAGTTCAGGTATCAACTGCTATGCTAATGCTGTGGTCAATGTTGTTTTCTTTCTTGAAAGTTTGCAACAGCAAATTATGTAGGATCAGGAAAAAAAGATTTTGTTCCTTGTTGTCTTCTGTTTATGAAAAATTAAGAACTGATAAAAGTTAAATGCAAAGCATTTCTGATATTCGTAATCTTTCAGATGTATCTTCTGATTCTACACAATTTACGCAGAATATCCAACAAGATGCTCAGGAATTTCAAATGTATATGCTTGCAGTTTTAGAAAATGAAGCAATAGAAATTGAAAATCTTTTTGGCCTTCGCTAGAAATGGGTACATCAATGTGAACATTGTATGTTGACATCTACCACTAATATAGACACTGAAAGATGTATATTTTTGACATTTTTGACATTACCAGACTGTAAATCAGTATCTTTCAACAAACTAGTTAAAGCAGCAAATCAAAACATGGAGTGTAGCCAATGCAATCAAAAATGTTATCAACATTATTTATAGAAAGATATGGACAATATATAATATAATGATACAACGTTGTACAGCTGATGGAAGAAAGTTGGAAACTTTAATTAAACATTTTGTAGCAAGTCAACTATCAATATCAGGAAGAACTTTTGTAGCAGTAGCAATAATATTCCATGATGGTCCTTCTACAACATCTGGACATTGCCTATTTAAAATGTATTAAGGGATGGACATATTGTAATGATGCTCAACTGGTTTTTAAACAACGTTTGCCTAGCGAATTACCAAATTACTACCTAATATTTTGAAAGCCAAAGTTTTAGGAACATAATTCGGCTTCTGAGGAATTTATTAATATGTATTAATACAATTACTATTGGATAATTTCAATATAAAGGATTTCAGTAATATCATTTCACCTAGAGGAAAGCTATATCTTTAAATTACTAACTTTTTCTTGCACATTCTCTCAGTGTATATTTTTAAACAACAACATTTACAGTGTATAGAAATTCAAGTAAGAAAGTTTTCTTAGGAGAAAGCATTTTATATATCCATTCTCTATCCATACCTTTTGCCCAGGATTGTGGTGAGAGCAGGACATCGGCTTTTGTCTGTTTTGGGGAGCGAGGAGCGAGTAGGGAGTCTGAGTGCAGCTCGCGTGTTCCCTGTTGTTGGTGCCGGCTGCGCATGGAGTTGCCTTGGGCTACGGAGATTACATCTCCCAGGCTCCCACGCGCAGCGCCCGCCAACATTGTCATCTGTAAGCGCCCGGAGGTGCTTAAAACACCACACCGCCTCCCGCAGCGCGGGACCTTCTCTATCTATACCTTTTGCCCAGGATTGTGTTGAGGGCAGGACATCGGCTTTTGTCTGTTTTGGGGAGCGAGGAGCGAGTAGCGAGTCGGAGTGCAGCTTGCGTGTTCCGTGTTGTCGGTGCCGGCTGCGCATTGGGTTGCCTTGGGCTACTCAGATTACATCTCCCAAGCTCACCCGTGCCGCGCCCACCAACATTGTCATCTGTAAGCACCCAGAGGCGCTTAAAACATCACAGCACCTCCCGCAGCGCGGGACCTTCTCTATCCATAACTTTTGGCAAGCATTGTGGTGAGGGCTGGACATCGGTTTTTGTCTGTTTTGGGGAGTGAGGAGCGAGTCGCGAGTCGGAGTGCTGCTCGTGTTTGTCCCTGTTGTCGGTGCCGGCTGCGCGTGAGGTTGCCTTGGGCTACAGAGACTACATCTCCCAGGCTCCCCCGCGCCGCACCCACCAACATTGTCATCTGTAAGCTCCCGGAGGCGCTTAAATCACCACAGCGCCTCTCGCAGCGTGGGATGCGCGCTGGCGAAGCCCGGGCCAAAGGCGGGCCCATCCACGCCCATATGCGGCTGGCAGAGGCTGGGCTGGGCCAGCCCTCTAACATCTCACAAACGGACTGGGACTAAAAGCACCTCAGAAGTAAGCCGGCGAAAACTATTATCTCTGGACATTGGGAGGATAAGGTTATTAGCTGGTCTGTAATTGTATTGTGCAACTGTATCCTAAACCCACCAGCTTAGTGGGTTTCGTTGGGGGGGTTTGTTTGGGATCTTGCGTTTCCTGCTTTTGATTACACAACGCATCATGAGTAAAACATCACGCAAGGGGGCCACTGGGGAAGGGGGAGGGGTAGTGGGTACCCTAGATGCTTTTCTCACATGGGCCGAATCAGTGTTAATGAAGGAGATCAAACTCACAGAGAGGAGGCTCTCATTAGACCCACTTCACACGCTAGTAAACCCTGTATCTGCACCAGAGCTAACTGCGTGGTACAAGCATGCCCTTTAACTCCGCGCGTGATAATATCCACTCCGCAGCAGGGCTCCTTACAACCTCTACAGACGGCTAATACCCCCTGTTTATCCCCATCCATTTCTCCTCCTTCCACATGTTCTAGACAGTCAAGGGCCCTACAAGCTACTAGAGGGAGAGACAAGCCTATGAAAAGGAAAGCACGTAGTGCACCCAAAGCTAGCCACCAGATTTCTAAACAGGCTAGTAAAAAGAACTCCACTTATGGCTTGGGGGCACAAAAGGAAGTAGCAGAGGACACTGTAAATGATACTAGTGACAAGGTCGGCAATAATCATCCTGAATTTATATCAGGTCATAGCTCCCCTAGCGCAAATCTTGAATTTATAAAATTGTTGGAGGAAAGGCTTATATAACTTATTAATCCAATTTTGGTGAAACTAGAAGCTATCGACCTCAGACTAAGTAAATTAGAAAAGCACCTAGCTAAAGAAAACCCCCTGTTTTCCGGGATTTGCCCAGCCAATGAACAAGCTACTAGTGAACAGAGTGCTGGCGTCCCCAGATCACCTACTATAGGTCCAACACGCCCACTATTGATACCAACTGCAACCCATTCGAGACAACAAATACGCACTGACCCTAGAGCCAGGATAGGGCCACAGGGCCACAGGGACTGACAGGGTGATTAGAGGGAGTGGGAAATTACATGCCTTTGGGAGTGGTTCTTCATCTCCCTCCGGAGGCAAGTCCCTACACTATCATTCTAGCGAATGTCCCAAAACTCCCAGATCGTGAAGAGGAGCATTGGTCTTCCCTTAAAAATAAGGCACTACACTTCTTGAACGAGAAAACAGGGCTTGAGGACCATCTGTTCAAGGAGTTTAAAATGGTGAGAAGGGTTGCATGGGTCTGTCAATCCCAAAAGGGCATGGAAGGTGACTGTGTTGTGCTTAGTTTGAGGACCCCAGAATTGGTGGGTTGTATTCTGGACCGGGCGGGTGCGTTCAGGACTAGTATGGAGGGTAAAAATGTTCTACCGCTGGGCTATTTCTATCGACCATGTATGCTTCTCAGGGGTAATGTAGGAAGGCAAAATATGAGACAGGTAGGACTTACAAATTATCCAACTCTATTGTGCAACAGATATGAGGCCCTGAGCACGCTATATGCTAATGACTGACTACCCCCAGGAACTGACCGGAAATTCCTAGGGGCAAGTCCAATACAAGTGCACAGGGAAACCATAGCTCTACGACGCAATATTAAATCAGAGGAGTCTTCTACCTTGATAAAGGATGTCCAATTATGTAGTATTAATATCATTAACATGGCTGTTTGCCCAGTGGTAGAGGAAAACCTAAACATAGCTTCAAGCTCTACCGCAGCAACCACTATAGCAGGGAGAATTGCTTCAAATATGGGGCTAGGTGACAGTGGGCATCAGGGATGCGCAAGTACTAGCACCGGTTCTAGTGTTACATCCCTCACCTCGTGAAATATTGCTGGGCTAAGAGGTAAGCTAACATCTCATGAATGGCTCACATTTATAGACACTAATAACTTGGTATTGTTCCAGGAGACGTGGCTGACCGACTCGCAGTATAGACTAGGCTATTTAAACTTTTTCCAGCCAGCTTCTCCCTGTCTGCTGGGTAGAGATAAGCGGGGTCTAACAACATGGGTTAGACAGGACAATAAATACATAGTCAAGCAGCTGGACTCCAATAACAATGATATCCTAATAATACGAATTAAGAGTGCAGAGTCCAAGGATCTTTTTATTTTTAACATCTACGCTAGGGGCATGCCGGGGGGTAAAGCCTCGGATACTATTGCTCAGCTAGACTCCCTCCTTGCTACTTTCAATGGGAAGGGGAACATCTTAGTAGTGGGAGATTTTAATTGTTGTTTTGAACCCCTTGATAGTTATGATATAGATCTTACCATGGAAAAAGACCATTCCTGGAATATCACACAGCTGTCCCTACCGCCAATTAAAAAGTGGACAGAAGCTGCACTTCAGTTCAAAGTGCTATGCCTTGAACAAGGCATTAGGGCGGTGAATGGTAGAACGATATCGGATAAACAGGGTGCTCTCACTTTAATAATGGACTACGTAGAAGCCGTATAGATTACATTCTTATTAATAAAGATAATTGGTCTTCCATTAAGAACATGGTTGTGGTCGAACAAGTGGAAAGTGATCATGATCCACTAGTATTATCTTTTGAGCCCATTGCATGTAACCACCCAGAGGCCAATATAGAAGGGGTCGATATATTTCTCTCCAATGATACAAGGAGAATACAATGGGCAAACTGCCTCTTGAATGAAGATAACTTAACGGCAATGAGGGGGCTGACTATAGTGGCAACAATTGATCTCCAGAAATGTACTTCACAGGAGGATGTGGTAGCTAATCTTATTCCTATCCATACTAAACTTTTTAACCAACTCCGGGTTTATTTTATTAAGAAAGTATCTAATTTGCAGAAAAGGCCGGAAAATAGGCACGGAAAACGGTATGACAAATCATGCAGGGATGTGTATAAAGCCTGGCAAGGGCTATAAAAGTAAAAAACAGGGAAGTAATTAGGAATGCCCGCGTGTCTTATAAGAAAGTTCAACAGGACGCCAAACGGGCCTGGGATGAAGATTACAGGAGGGAGCTGTATTGCGCAAGCAGAGAAAGTACCATGAGTACATTCTGGGATCTTGTCAAATGGGGCCGGGGGACACCAAGGGGAGAACCCAGTAACCATGTTTCACCCAATCTCTGGGTCTCAGATTTTGAGACACAGTTTTTCATCCCGAAATTGGATATTGAGACAGATTTAGACCCTGTGACTATCCCAAAAGGTACTACTCTATTACACTTTAGCAGAAACGAGGTTGATAGAGTACTAATTACCATCCCAAAGGGTAGGTCGCCCGGGTTGGATCAAGTACCAACCGATTTGTTTTTGCATGATAAGGAGGTATGGGGCCGTATATTCAGTCCCTTGCCAATGGTATTGCCAATGGCTCTCCCATACCGGATACATGAAAGGGCACTGAGATCATTCAGATCTTTAAGAAGAGTGAGCGCTCTGATCCAGGAAATTATAGGCCAATAAGTGTAATAGACTGCATTCTGAAGGTGATAGCTAGGATTGTTTTGCAGAGATTCCAAGGGTGGATCGAGGAGGAAGGAATATTGTCACCTCTCTAGGCGGGGTTCCGTAGCCATACAAGCACAATAGATCAAGTTTTTAGATTTGTCTTAATATACTGGCGTGTGGTAGTATTGGGTGGAGGCACGCTTTTTGCGGCATTTGTCGACCTTAAGTCGGCCTTCGATCTGGTGCCCCGGGACAAAATGTGGAACGTTTTTGCGGCTCAGGGTATGCCAACAGATATATTGGCTATTTTAATTAAACTACATATTGATAACTTCACCCAATTTCGGTGGAGTCAGGAAGGTAAGGTAACAGACAGGTTTCCGATCTCAAGGGGGGTACGCCAGGGATGCGTATTAGCACCAGCTCTCTTCTCGCTTTACATTAACAAGGTGATCCAGTATTATGAGAACCATCCCACTGATGCCACAAAGTTGGATGGTAAACTGATCCCTCTGCTAATGTTTGCAGATGACACCTTGTTAATTTAAAAAACCCAGCAAGGCCTTCAGAAGGCCATTGAACGGTTTGAGGTGTTCTGCAGGGACTATGGCCTTTCTATTAATGTAAACAAGACCAAGATCATGGTCCACCACAAAAATAAGCATGTAAGAGGGAGGGTGGTTATGAATGGTGCTTTGTTAGAACAGACCCAAGTCTTCTCTTATCTTGGCATAACTTTGGGCTCGAAACTTTACTGGAAACCGCACATTAACCAGCTGGTTACTAAACATGCCCAACTAGCTGGTGCTCTTATCAAGGAGCTCCACCTTTCTCAAACTCATCCAATTGCCCCAGCGCTAAAAATGTACGATGCCAAAATCAGTGCAGCAGTACTTTATGGGGCAGAATTATGGGGGTTTAGTAATCTCACCCTATTAACAAGTGCTCAAAATAGGTTCTTAAGGGATATAACCGGCCTCCCAGCTTCTACTCCATTAGTGCCTCTTTTTTTCGATTTGGGTTGCCGACTAGAGGATCTAGCCCGAAATAGATCAGTGGCTTAGTGGAGAGGATTGTGGGTTACCCCAGAGCTCACCCAGTATGCTCGGGCATTCCTCGAAGTCAGAAACACTGAGACTGCCCGCAAAATCACATGGATGCGGGAGGCAAGGGCGACGTTCAATGCCATGTCCTGGGCTTCTTGTGGGAAAACCCCACCGCAAATCCTTTCCCGCCGAGGAATCAATCAATCAATGAATCAGGAGTTTGTTAAAGAGCGACTACTCACCCGTAAGGGCCTCAAGGCGCTAGGCGTGGGGGGAGGTGGGGGGGTGCAGGTTCCATTCCATCAAGGAGGGGGTCTGTCGAAGAGCCAGGTTTTGAGGTTTCTTGCGAAGATGGGGAGCGATGTTGTCTGTCTGAGGTGGAGCGGAAGGGCGTTAAATGCTTTGGCCGCGAGAAAGGAGAAGGAGCGGCCTCCCAATCTGGTCTTTCTGGTGCGGGGGACCACGGCGTAGGAAAGCTGGGCTGATCGTAGGGTCCTGGGGTGCGTGGAATTTGAGTCGGCTGTTCAGGTATGCTGGTCCGGTGCCGTGGAGGGCCTTGTGTGCGTGGGTGAGCATCTTAAAGGTGATTCTCGCCTTGACGGGGAGCCAGTGGAGTGTGCGCAGGTGCTGGGAGATGTGGCAGTGTTTTGGCAGGTTGAGGACCAGTCTTGCGGCGGCGTTATGGATGTTCTGTAGCTTGCAGATGAGGTTTTTGTTTATTCCGGCGTAGAGTGCGTTGCCGTAGTCAAGTCTGCTGGTGACCAGGGCGTGAGTGACTGTCTTTCGGTGTTCAAGGGGGATCCATTTGAAGGTCTTACGAAGGAGGCGGAGGGTGTGGAAGCAGGAAGATGAGACAGAGTTGATCTGGCGGTCCATTTTGAGCTCGGAGTCCAGGATGATTCTCAGGTTGCGTGCGTGGTCTGTGGAGGTTGGCGGGTTTCCGAGGGCGGTGGGCCACCAGGTGTCGCTCCAGGCGTCGGGGTTTGTGCCCATGATGAGTACTTCTGTTTTGTTGGTGTTTAGTTGTAGGCAGCTGTTTTTCATCCATTTGGCGACGGCTTCCATGCCTTCTTGAAAGTTGCGTCTGGCGGTGTTGGGCTCGTTGGAAAGGGAGAGGATGAGCTGGGTGTTGTCTGCGTATGAAACGATGTTGAGTCTGTAGGTTCTGACGATGGGGGCAAGTGGAGCCATGTAGACGTTGAAGAGCGTCGGGCTGAGGGAGGAGCCCTGGGGGACTCCGCAGGTGGTAGGTGTGGGGTCCGAGAGGAAAGGGGGGAGTCTGACCCGCTGCATCCTGCAGGAGAGGAAGGAGCAGATCCAGTCGAGGGTTTCAGAGAGCTATATTGGAGCATGGTTTCATTGAGAAGGTTTGGAAATTGTACTGGTTCGTCACTCACAACCGACTTTCTGGAGCTCAAACACGAAGCTGCTTATGAGAGATACTGGGATTTTATTACGCTTCCCGGGGACTGGAAGCGGTACCATCAATTTAGGATAGGAATGCTTCCGGTAAATTCTTTTACTGCTAAATGGAATGGTAAGAACAATCCCAGCTGCCCTGTTTGTGTTTCCCAACGGGAAAGTATAGCTCACATATTGTTTATTTGCCCTCAATACAAATTCCCAAGGCATACGTGGTTGAAGCAAATCTGTTTGCAGATGGGCATCGGCACTGACTGTGGGGCTTTAATAATTTTGAAAACCAATAGCTCAGAGCCCGTGGCTATTGCAGTCACCAAATATTTGCACTGGATGTGGATAAATACACACACGCAAATTAAGTTTATAACAAGTTTTTGCGTTTTTAGTAATATTTTAGATGTTTTAACAATAAATCTATTCTGTGATACTAATTGTACATTGACCCTGGTTTCTTACCTTTTTTTTTTTTGTTGGTATTAATGCTATTTATGAATGGTTTTTAAATTAAATTATATCACTAATGGACGGACTAAGTTAACTGTCATATCTAATGTTGTATTTTTATGTAATAGAATTGTATGAAGAGATTGTTATGCTTCCCATTTTTATTATGATTGTCTTTTATGATATACATATCGAAATAAAGATGTTATGAAAGTGAAAATGAAAGTATATGTGTGATTTGTATTATATGGTATGTTATTGAGGATGTAGTTTTTTTTTTTAAACAATCTTATTGATTGTTTTTTTTTGCCGGCTGTTATGTGATGAGTAAGATTGAAATCACTGATTCTAGGGAAATTCACTGTTTTCTGAAAAAAGCAAAAAAGGCAAAGAAAATAATTTATAAAATGTTAAAAAATGTTAAAATTATGCTGTGTTGTAAAAAATATAATATTATATATTATAACTGTATTTTTCCTTCTCTTTCATAGATCCTAATTCTAAAATATGACATTTTCAGAAATGTAAATTATAAAAAAACAACTGAAAATAATGTGCAACAATATTTATTTATATTACTGTGAAGTTAAGTTTAACTAAGTATTAAAATGCGCAATGGCCTGTGTTTGCACACAGGTGAAGAAACGGGAGATGAACGGAGTAGATATGTGTGGAAAGAGGCTCTGTGGGCGTTTTAAGTTACAGTATAAAGTTAACATTAATACTGAGTGTCCCTGGGGGCCAACTAACCCACCAGATATGTGCAGAAAGTGCCAGACAGTTGCATTGCAAAGATGTATGAAATGGGACATGGCTTCAGAGCACTCCTCTGCAACGCGGCTGTATGGTGTTCATTAGAGAGACATTGGGGCTACTAGGGTCCTGGGAGTTTCAGGATTTAAAGAGACCAAGGGGCATATTACCAAGCAATAGCGATAATTATCGCTATTGCTTGGTTAGAGTGAAAAAATTAACGCTGAGCTGCGGCGATTTTTATCGCAGATAAACCTTGGTATTACCAAGGCTTATCGCAAATGCGATAAAAATCGGCCGCAATGCATGAATATCGCTGAAAAGTCAGCGATATTTATGCATTACCGAGCTAATGCTCTTAGCCATGTTATCCACCTCCCATTGGATAACATGGCTAAGAACTGCTCAGGGCAGGTGTTAGCTTTTGGAGATATTCGCGCTTAGCGCGAATATCTCCAAAAGTTGGTGATAGGAGATAGCGATGTTAGCAACTGTATTCAGTCGCTAACATCTTGGCACGCCCACTTTGCATGTCATTAGTGATAAATATCATTGACATGCAAAGTGGGGCCCAAGATGGTCGCTATCTCCTACTAGCTGTCGCTAAATGATGTTAGCGACAGCTAGGTAATAGGGAGATAATCTTATCTCCGCTTTCTTGGCTTTTAAAGCCAAAAAAGCGGAGATAAACCCCCTTGAGAATATGCCCCCAAATTCCTTAACTTAAAACACGTCACAGAGTGTGTTTGCACATGTCACATCAGGTTCCATCCCTTCACTTCACAACTCTATAAACATGTCCTATCACTTTGCCCAAACCTAAGTACTTATAAATGTATCCTGTTCTGTCTTTGCGGTACTGAAATTACTCTACTTATTAGTCATATAGTTAAGAATTAGCCTAGCCATTAACCCTAGTACCAGTTAATTTCTTTATATACTACGCAAGCAGATCTGCAAGAAGCTGCAAAGTATTAATACAGTCTTCCAAACACCCAGTTTATACCTATGTAGTTTTGGAATATCCCTGTCATAGGATACTGTGTGACCTAAAAAAAAAGATTTGATTGCTTTATAATATTTCCCATTGTACCTATTGAAGGACCGCAATTATTTCAATCATTCTTCTTTGAGCATTTTTGGAGACAAACTCTGTGCTTACCTCATGTCACTCTCATGCAATTTTTTATACAGTTAACCAGCAATATGATCTTATTGTAATAGTCTGCTAATACCTAAGCACTTATGTGGCAAATTTAGAAGCATCCAGTGCCAACAATATGTCACTTTTTGTAACATAGTTATAGCGCAAGACACTCTTTCATATTTACAATTTGAGGAAAAGGTATTCTGTGTACCTTTTCTTATCCATGTAAATACAACCTCATCATACACACCATTTTGCATTGAAAGGGCGTTCTATAGGTGTTGATGTGCAAATTGGCACAGAACACTGATAGAACAAGACACATCTCCAGATTTATCATAAGTCATAAATCTGGACATGTGTGTGAATGCTGCACCATCCTCCAATTGCTGTAGGAAGGCACAACAAGGAGAATTGCTTTCATTTCTCCTCATTTTTTCTCTTTCAATATATGCTACAAAGCACAGCATACATTGAAGGAGAAAAATGCCTTCACTGATTGTTTTTGTGCAGGAAGTGTGTCTTTCTGCACAAAAACAAAAACAAACTCCACATGACACAGATATCCTTGTAGCGGGGTACCTGGCTGCTAAAACATGGAACTCTCTCCCCGCTTACCTTCGCCTCACCCAGAACCACCTAGCATTCAGAAAGCAACTTAAAACGTGGATATTTGAAAGGTAATCCTCCTCCCCTTCCTAAGCGCTTTGAAACCCTCTGGGTATGTAGTGCGCTATATAAGTTTTGTGACTTGACTTGACTTGACTTGTCACCATATGGCTGCAGTTTCTCCAGCAGTGCAGAGGGAAGCATAGAGTTGAAACATATTAATGTGCATATGTTGCATCCCTGTGCTTCGCATGTACCACATCACACTGCAGCTAAAGAGCTTACAGTGTCATGCTGCAGCACTTCCTTATAGTTCTGCACTTATACATTCACCATACACTAGTAATGCATTCTTTCAGTTAATTATGCAGTACACATACATTTGTCTGAAGTTTCACACACTATCATATAAATATAGCTAATTTTTTAACCAGAGAAGTTAGTTCTGAAAATAACTTTTTTTAAAATATTTTTTTGTGGTTTTCTGAACAATTTTTTGATTTTTGGAGTTTTTTTTTTTAAAGAAAAAAAAGATTGCTGGAGGAACAAAACAATGAACTTCAGGGGAAGAAAACAAACTCTAGCACCGATGGTTCTCCTGGGCTCGGCAAACCAAGTCCACAGACTGCTCCCTGTAACAGAGCAATCTGTTACACTTAATGCAGTGTATCTTAAGGTTGGCAAATTGGGGACGTATGTCCATGTGTTGGATGAATGAAGACGTCCCAGAAGTGATTGGTAATGCCGGTGGTGGGTTCTCCCGGCGTCTTCTGCACTCCTCGTGTGCCAGGTTGGCAGGGTGTAGAGTTTTTAAATGCTTGAACATACTTGGGGTCCCGCAAGAGTACTTTTTCATTGGATCCCCACGTGAGAGCACTCTTTTTGCAGATTTTGCAAGTTACCTTCGTTGCATTTACTTTCTTTTGCCCCTCGGGAAATGTAAAAAATGTCCATACCATAGAAGTATACCTCTCAGATCTTGGAGGTTCTGGCAAAAATCCATCATCTGATGAATGTTCTGACTCAGATGATGCCTGCTGTGCTGAAGCCATTGTTTTGCAAAGTATACCAATAGCAGGTGTGCTATCAGCCCAAAAAAGATTCTTCTCAATAGAGAGATGTTCCTCCAACGAAGGTCTAAGAAGAATGATTGAAATGGGTGGGGTCCTTCAATAGTTAGAATAGGAAGTGTTATGAACTAATCAAATCTCTTTTTTTCAGGTCACATGGAGTCCGAGCACCATGCGCACAGACAGCACGCACCCAAAGCGACTTTGCAAAATTGTATTTAAAAGTAATATAGGTTTAATAAAAATAAAACAATATTATTTTCATGATTAGCTCAGATAATTCCTTGCCCTAACATTTATATTAAATACATATATATATCTTTCTAGATATTAAAAAAAGTTGCGCACCCACCGTGTCGAACACCTATATGATGTCATGTGAAAGCGCGGGAGCAACGTGTAACGTAATACGTATATGTCACGTATGCGCTTGGAGTCGCGTACCGGTCGCGTACCAGTCGCATAGCAATCACGCAGGAAAATACGCACCCATCGCACACCCTACGCGGATCCTACACAACAATCCTAAAATTGCGGTTAGGTTCCGCACAGTGATCGAGAAAGGTGCGCTACTGATGCGCGACTCCCCAAAAAATTTTGAAAAAAATCCAAAACATTATATATAAATATTGTAAATATATTTAAAAATATAAAATAAAATAAAACAATATTAGAGTTTCAATAATTTTAAAAACATTTTTTCAATTTATATTACAAATATATAATATAATTAAAAAAATATATATTTAAAAAAATAAATATAAAATGTAGAAAATCAGTATCAAAAAAATAAATATAACAATTAATATATTTAAAAATTGTCATTTACAAAACCTTTGAAATTCAGTGAAAAAACTATAGGTTTCAGACATGTTATAGTTAGGAATTAGCATTTAAAAAACCTTTGAAATTCACTGAAAAAAACATTGATTTCAGACACGTTATAGTTAGGAATTAGCATTTAAAAAAACCTTAGAAATTCACTGAGGAAACCATAGGTTTCAGGGGCGTTATAGTTAGCTGGACATTTCACTCATACAAAACCATTGAAATTCCCCCGTTATAGTTAGTTCACCTAACTATAACTCACGCGCCTGCAATGCACTGCTGACAATGCACTGCTGATGACATAAACATATTCGTCCTTGTTATGACTCCTCTGGGCAGGAATACCATTTTGAGGCATACCCAGGTTTACTAGTGTTAGTAAATCTGAGAATGAATCAAAAACCATAGGTGGATGATTGGTGACACCCACACTCCACCCATGGAATGCCTGCCCAGAGCACACTAATGCAAGGCAGCGTCTCGCGCTGCGTTGCATTACTCCAGATGTTAATAGCACACAGAGGCATGCATGGTGGCTCCGCGTGTCATAGTAAATTTAACTTAGGGGTTTGCTTTGCCCTTGCATCACCTTGAGTGATGGCCTTAGGCGTAAGGGCCTAATTACAATGTCAGGCGGACTTGCGTCTGCCTGACAGTATTACGGTCTGGAACCGACCGAATATAGGTCAGCAGTTCCGACCGCCAGATTTGCATGCGGCCACTCTATGGACGGTCTGAAATATCCATTTCCCAATGGCAGCTTGTGCAGCGGGTGGAAAAGGGCTGCACCACAAGCTGCCATTGGGATATGGATGTTTTCAAACATTATTGCACCCTGTGACAGGCAGCAAGGGGTTGTCTGCCACACTGTGCAGGGATGTTTACAGAGTTTCCATAGGTGCCCCCTGGCCTCATAGCAGAGGGCCAGGGGGTAGGGGCCCTGCCAGGGGCCCCAAAGACAATTTCTGGCAATCTTTCGATGTCGGAAAGGCCAACATGAAAAGGCTTTTGGAAAGTGCAATCATAATCCTGATGGCAGAACCGAACCTGGCTCTGCCTTCATTGGAGGGATTATGATGGCTCCCGAAGCTCCAATGGGCTCCTTGAGCCTGTCAGAAGTGCACTGGAATCGCCCCACAGGTTACCCTCTGACCACCATCATCCAAATACGGTGGTTGGGCTGAAACCTACGATGTCGGGAGGAAAACCTCCGACAGCTGGTTGGAGGCTTTCCGCTCGCCATCGGGCCATATATTCTTTGGATCATCATTTTCATGCCAAAAATACTGGTTTGTCCAAGATCGGTATTTTGTGATAAACTTTCAAATAATTTAAAATGATTTCTTATATAACCTAGCATATTGGTTATCTACAGCAATTTAAACAAATATAATATGTAATCGGTCTTCAATAAATGTTACAAGAAACAATAATTTCTTACACTGATTTTAAACTATTAATTATTCTTGAAGTAATGTGAACAGTTTATGAAAATTGGATACAGTCATATGTCAGATAGACTCACTAGAAAAAGGTTTTTGATATGAGCTTGACATTTTAAAATGTGCATGCTCCCTTGATGATTTTAGATAAGCATGAATAATAACCAGAGATGGAAAACGTGTGTAAGAGTTCTCATGTGTATCCTAAATAATTTGCTTTCTTATCAATGAAGCAGTTGTTTACATTGTTCTTTTAGAACTGCCTGACAATGGGAATAATCAGCCCGGTTGTCAGTTTACAAATATGATCCAGATTAGATATCATAGCTTATTATTCACAAATAAAACTTGATCAAAACTTTGCCTCCATGGCGGCATTTGCTCTCTGTTACAATAAAGACTTAATTGCAGGTTTGTGTTTAATGATGATCTTTTAATGTACATTGTGCTTCCATTCACTCCAGATTTTTTTTATGAGAGTCGTTTTGTGTTGGCACAATGTGTCACGCAACTTTTAACATTCAATCACTCACTGTCTGACTCACAAGTTTACTTAATCCCTTACGTTCTCACTCTCTCACATGCCCCTTTTCGTATACCGTAGTACTGATCCACAAAAGTGTTAACATTTCTGGCAGGATGTTAAAACAGCAAGTGAAAATCTCTACCTCGATGCAATGGAGACGTTTTCAAAAAATGAAAAGCCTGGTACCTGCAAAAGAATGACTATAATACATTGTTTGAAACAATATTTTTGAATAACAATTGTAAAAAGAGTGGCAAGGCATTTTTCATTGCCGTGTACTATATTCACATGGATTCCAGCTTCATATCACACTTTTAGGTCTTCCTGTGCTTTCAGGCTTGTCCAAAGAGGATGCTGGAAAATGCAGCCTACTTCAGTTAAGCTACTGAATTCTATTGATTTCTTTGCCCTAATATGGTATCAGGGAAGGAGACAGAGACAGTAAATTGTGAGATAAACAAAAAAATCCAGGAGGGGTGAATAATGATAAGGACATTATTGTGTAAGGGGAATTACTTTTTAAAGTAGGTGTGCAGGTGTCTTCCTAAATCAGCATTATGGGGGAGATTGAACGATCTGTTGAATTAATTGAAGTCAATTGACAACTGTATTCACACAGAAACGGTACAAAATAATGATATTTTCAGGCTAAGTTAAGATAACAATGTTTTTAGAAAATATTTAAATAAACAATGTTGACAATAAAGCCAGAACACCACCAAGGTCCTTTGAAAATAGAATGGGAAATGTTGATTGAGTATATATCGAACACAGGAAAATTAATTGATGATTCAGAAGAGCATCTCTGGTTTCAATGTGATGCAAGCTCCCGAATAACAATTATGAAAGAATGTTTCAAGCTACTGACTCAATGACATTTGGATAAAATATATTCACTAGATTTGATTAAGTCCTACAAGATTTCTTTCAACTCTTGGCTTTCCCTGCTGTTGTGATTGGTATCCCATTAAGATGCAGTACTGTTTCCATCATTGAGGCATCTTAAGGGAACAGTACACGCTAGCAGTAACTGCATAAGGTAGTTTACTGTTTAGGTACCTCTAGATGAATATGAGGAACAGATAAATATTTGGAAAGATTTATGCTATGACAGGATTGAAAGAGGCAGACAATGCCTTGCTTTCACAGCTGGGACCATATTATACATGGTGCCTTCGGGGCTGCAGATGCTTGTGCAGCCCTTTCTGTAATTCTGATAACACATGGTGGCACACATAGCACCAGCGCTATGTTCAGAAGCTTTTTGGTCATTTGCATGAGGGCGTGGCCCCATTCAAATATGTTATTCACTTTGCCTCTATGCCCGCACCAAATAATGGATGTGGGCTCAGAGGCAAATAACCCCCTATCAAACACACTGTCAGTGCGCCACAAAGAGTTGGTAAACTGTCAGTGTGCCTCCTTAAGCCATCCCTCCAGAGGGGAGAAAGATGGGTCTCATTGACCTCTCCCAGACATCCCCTTGCTGGCAGCTGCAGTCACTCATTTCACCTGCCTTCAAGGGAATTACTTGCCTCTTGTTAAAGCGCACGTGGCGTGCTGCCCACACTGTGAAACACAAAACGGCTGAGGCAGTGCCGGGGGAGGAGTCAAGATGGCGGGTTGAAGCTGCCGAGTGAAGGCTGCTGCATGGAGCTGCTCCGCCGCGTTTCAGATACGGCTTTTTAAAAAGACACACCTAAACTGGCTGATTTCAATAGCCGGCGAGGGGAGAAGAGAGAAGAACAGAGAGAGCGCACCGGGAATAACGGCAATATTCTCGGAACTCGGAAACTCACTGTTTCGCTTGCTCATTTGCCAAAGTGGGGATTTTCTGCTACACGGCGAAAATCCAATGTTCCTAATTTTGCTACACCAAAGCAGAGGTTTTCTCCGCTCCTGGACACTCGCAAGGGCCTGCTTCACTCACACGCCGACGAGGCTGATTAGTGGGGCGGGTCCTGGATCCTGTCTGTTTCCCCTGCAGCGGTGCGTACACCCGGCGCTGCGCTCGGTGCTACTGGCGCCGAACTGTTTGGAGCTCGAGGAGCCGATGTCATCAAGGCAGACGCGGTCTGCAAGAAGCCGGAAAATCTGCAAAACGGCGAAACAGGGAGATACAGGTACGATGGCGGCAGCTGCAGCGTCAGGCGGTTTACATACATCACAAATAGAGCACCCAGCGAAGCTTAAATTAACCACAGGCGATAGCAACATTGGGAAAAATAAAAATGTTAAACAAAAAAACGCTGACACATTAGAAGTAGAAGTAAGCATGGAATCTGATACAATGCCCACGCAGAATAGGAATGGAGAAAAACGTAAAGAATCCGAGCCTGAGATATTAGTAGAGCTAGAGGCAAAAGAGCAGGCAGACAAAAACAAAGAAACAACTAACAACGCGAAGGATGCTTTGATAATTACTACTACCTCTATTGCTGAGAAAATGGAAAACACGAGCAGATGCAAGGGCTCAGATAAACTCCCTAGAGTAAATAAAGCAATACTCTCTCTAGAAAGTCAGTCAAGTCAGTCAAGCACTGGAGATACCACAATAAACGAAATCCAAATTGGTATGGAGACAACATGTGAAGAAGGGACCTTTACGAAGAACGCTAGCCAAAAAAAAATGCAAGACATAATGCAAAAAAAAGGGGAGGACATTGTGGAACTAAACACAAATCCCAATTCACAATCGAATAAAACTAAAATGGAGGGTAAAAAGACAGGAGATGGATCTAATCAAGAAACTATCGAGTTAGCAGACGAAGACTCTAATCTAGAGTATGAGGAAATAACTGACGAGGATGAAATAGATGGAACCCCTAAAACTATTTCTAATAAAACAACTGGCTCAAGGAAAACCAAAATGAAGGTTAAAACCAAGCAAAAAAATATAACTCTTAAATCATTAACTAGAGAACCAGCTGGAAATAAGAAAAGTCGCTTAATTGACGATAGTCCATTAAGAAGATGGATTGAAGCAAAGGGTGGCGTTAAGAATATGGCTCTAAGACTTTCTGGTACAAGTCCTGAAGATGTGCATAACTCTCAGGGGAGCAATAAAGTAACCATAACGGATTCCATAACGGACTCCATAAAGAAATCAACATCTACAAACCAGGAATTAACAACTCCCCCAGGTGAAACTAGAGCTGACTTAAACAATAAGAACAGAGAAGGGGCTTTCTTGACAACTACCCCCACTACTTTCGATAACTCTGAGGTCAATGAATCTGTGGACATTAACTCTCAAGATACAGTTTCTAACTTCAACATGATAAGGGAGGACCCGAACTGTATAATATCAAGCTTAAAATCAACTAAAACATTGTCAGTGGAAAACCCAGTGGGCAACTCAGTGGGCCAGCCTGATATGTTAAACAAAGAGACTGAGGAAACAGACATGAATACTTGTCCATTGGAAGTTAGCAATGTGCTGGTAAAGAAAATAAATATGGACTTCCTCAACCCAACTCCTTCGCCGGGTCAAACCCAAGTGCAAGACATAATATTATTACAAGATCCCTCAAAAACGCCAACAGATACTATATCAATGGAATCAATTATGCAAACTCTTCTGGCACATAGAATGGAGAGTCAACAGCAATATTAGCAGTTAAGACAAGATAATACTCAGCTACAAGTTTGCATGAGAGAAATCTGTCAAGGTCTTGGTGGGGTTACAAAAGAAATAGAGGACATAAAACAACGTATAGTAGAAGTGGAAGAAGGTGCCAGCAGAACTGAATCAACAGCAAAACAGAGTACATCAAGGGTTTCTAAACTAGAAGCTAAAGTAGAGGATTTGGAAAACCGGGCTCGGAGACAAAATCTCAGACTATTTGGAATTCCAGAAGTAATGGAGGGGACCGACCCGAGAGCGTTTCTAGTGAAACTCTTTCCAAGAGCCTTTAGTGATCTTTCTGACTGGGACTGGGATTCCCAACTACAGAGAGTACATAGATTGCCTTTGTTTCAAAAAAACAAAAAATAGTAAATTTCCTAGACCATTTTTTATATACTTTGGGAATTTTCTATTAAGACAAGCTGTTTCACTCAAAGCCAGACCCAATAACCCTGTAACTATTGATAACCTCAATTTCTTCGTGAAGTCTGATCTAAGCAAAGGTACAATGGATAGACGATAGGAACTTCGAAAAATGATTGATGCTTTCAAAAACCTAGGGTGCATGGCTTATCTCCAAGAACCTGCACGTCTCAAAGTTATACGCAATGGTCAAGTGTTTTTTTTTACTGAACTTGAAGAGGCAGAACAAGCTCTGGAAAAAAATTATTTGGAAAAAGAAAAAGAAAAAGAGGATAACTGAACTAAAAACTTAGAAATTATTAATCATGACACTATTTCTTTTTTCTGACCACTTGCTGATATAATACTCAAATAACCCTTGGCCTATTTTATTTTCTACTTTCTCATTTCATTCCCTTGCCTTTATCTTCTTTCCTTTTTGTGCTGGCTTACGTATACTTTTCTTTTTCTTGGTGTGGTCAAATCTAGACATACATATGATGCGGCTGGGGCAGTCTTTCATGTAAGCTCCTTCACTACGCTGCCTACCCAGCGGCAGCAGAAGATAGAGGGGTGCTCCCCCCTAAGGGACGTTAGGGTGCGAGGGTGGGGGGGGTCTTTGCAAGGGAGGGGGTGGTAAAAGGTGGGGGGAAAAATGTGGAAAAAGTTTATTGCAAGAATCGATTTTGTTTTAAAGAACACCAGCAAATATGTGGTTAAAAGAGAAGGTATCAACAGAGGGGAATCAATTATACGGGAGAAACTTTAAGTTATTAAAAATGCTTAAATTAAGACTATTAAGCTGAAATGTAGATGGTCAAAATAGCAAAACTAAAAGGAACTTAGTACAAGAAGAGATTAAAATGTACAATCCAAACTTTGTGCTACTTTCAGAAACTCACATTAAGTATCAGGACAGAAACTTTCTGTCCCAGATGGGTTATCAATTGGTTGTATGCTCTACGTTGAATGCGACTATTAGAGGGGTTGCCATTTTAAAACAAAGAGTAACTCGATTTGATTCAATTAAAACTGCTTCAGATGCTCGGGGTAGGTGGGCAATTGCACAGATGGAAGGTGATAACAAAAAGTTTGTATTATGTGTGGTATATGGACCCAATATTGATGATCCCAAAGTATTTGAAGAATTAAGTATAGAGCTACTTGAATGGGAGGGAGAAAGTATAATTGCTGGGGATTTTAATTGTGTTATTAATTATAAAATTGATTCCACAGGGCAAAGGAATTCTAATAGAATGCATAAAGTTAGATCAGCAATCTTAGAACTAGCAAGATTAAACAATCTGAAAGATTTATGGCGCTTTAAACACCCTCGGATAGCAGGTTACACCCACTATTCTGCGCCGCATAGATCCTGCTCTAGAATAGACATGATATGGGCATCAGACCAAATAGTAGATAATTGTGAAATTGAAATATGCCCAAAAATTACTTCAGACCATAACCCTCTGCTACTTGAATATGTAATAATAGATCAAAAAAAAGAAACACAAAATTTTACATTCCCAAGGTACCTATTGGCTGATGCTAGGTTTACAACACTACTAAAAAAAACATATACAAGAGTTTATACTACTTAATATCAATTCGGCTAGTATTAATACTGTATGGGATACCTGTAAATGTAGCATCAGTGGGTTTGCTCAACAATATATACTGATGTCAAACGCCGAGAGTCGCCGAGCTAATAAGAGAATCACCTCCACTATATTACACACTGAACAACAACTTGCTGATGCTACGCTACATTAAAAAAATTATATCGATGAGATCAGACTAAAGTTAGCCGAATTACAGGCAGGATTAAAAAAAACTTTAAGAGAAAGATATAGTGCAAAAATACATAAATATAAATTTGCTCAATATGAAGGTGGTGATCGCATAGGCAAAGTACTTGCTTATAAAGCTGCGGACAAAAAAGCCAAAACTAAAATTAAGGCAATAATAGGATCAGATCAATGCATTTATGAACAAGCAGAACAAATATTAAACCAATTTGTTAAATATTACCAAAATCTTTATACTTCTGATAACATACCCTCTAAAAGCACAATAATACAGTACCTCAATAAATATTTAACAACACAAAGGGTGCTAAATATAGAAGCTCTTCAGCAATTAAACTCAAAAATAACTCTATTTGAAATAAAACGTGCAATCGATGCTTTACCGCTAGGGAAGGCAGTCGGAGAGGATTGTCTGCCTCTGGAAATATATAAATCTTGTGCCCAAGAACTACTACCACTGTTAGAAAATGTGATAAACTCAATTCTCTCTCTAAACAAGCACCATCATCTTGGAAAATTGCCAAAATAATTTTTTTCCTCAAAAAAGGTAAACCCGAAAAAGAGTGCGGTTCATACCGCCCAATTTCCTTGCTTAATTCAGACACCAAAATTTTCTCTAAAATTCTCTCCAACCGCCTTGCCCCTATTATGCCTGATATGGTTAACTTACAACAGCACGGCTTTGTAATGGGTAGAGATACTACCGTCCATGTAAATATGGCAATTACAGCTTTTGATGTAGCTGAAACTATTCACACCCCACTCAGTATGATCATGTTAGATGCGGAAAAGGCATTTGACCGAGTGGGGTGGGAATACTTGTGGGAAGTACTAAAGAAAATGGGAATATCTGGACCTTATTTGGATTGGGCCAGCTCACTATACGATGAACCACTGGCTAAGATAAGCTATGGGGTAGGCATGGGCGGAAAATCCGTTCCGCTCGCGGATTTTGCGGATTTTCGGGAAATCCGCAATCCGCGAGATTTGCGAATTTCCTGAAAAATCCGCAAATCCGCGAGCAGCGGATTTTGCTCGCACTGCTCGCACTGTTCGCGTGAGTTCGCGCCCCGCGAATAAGTGCGAAATTGCAGAAATACGATTTTAGCAAAACTGAAAGTAACTACTTACCAGGTTCAAAAGTTCAGGCTCATCATTAGTAGCCATTTCCTGTAGTGCTTCCTGAGGGGCCCCTCCAGAGTTCAGTTGCCAGTTGCAACTATTATGTGACCCTGCTCTGAACCTCAGAATAGTTACACATATGCCACAAAGGTCCTGAATTACAGCTAAGGGAGACAAGCAGGAGCCAGGCTGGAAGTTAAAATCCATTAATCAGCCCCTAATTCATTATTGTCAGTTGGGGCAGGGCAGGTGTTGTAACTAATTTTGCAACAATGAAAGCACTTAGCAAGTGCAAAAGATCACTAATCAGGGCGCACTAAGGAAGCAGGTGCCAGCTAAAAAAATATTCTGTGACACATTAATCAGCCCCAAATTAATTCAGGTCACTTGAGGCAGGGAAGGTGTGCTTTGCTTTGCCAAAAATAATGTACACTGGACAACCAGAGGGTGTGGTGATGAAACAGAGGGTGGCATGGGTGGGCCAGAGGGTGGCATGAGTAGTCAGAGAGTGGCAGTGGTGACAGAGAGTGGCAGTGATGAAGAAGAGTGTCCCAAACAGGTTGGACACGTAGAAACAACAAGTTCGCAAAACTTGCGACCCGACAGGTAAGTTCGCAAATTGCGAAATTGTAAAAACCCTCGCGAACTGGCAGAAACACGGGCGAACACAAAAAAAAAAAAAAATCCGCAAATTCGCGGGAATTCGCGGATTTTGCGGATTGCGAGTTTGCAAATCCGCAAATTCGCGGATTGCCAATCCGCAAAATCCGCTCATGCTTACTATGGGGGTAAAGATTCTGTTAACTTTAAGATAGGAAGAGGAACAAGGCAAGGTAGCCCTCTTTCCCCATTACTTTTTGCTCTCTCTCTTGAACCCTTTTTAAATGCACTAAACGATCAGGTTAATATCATCCCGGTCAACCACGGGGAAAAAACCCTCAAATTAACAGCTTTTGCTGATGACATTGCAATATATACAACATACATAAATAAAGCAATGCCCGGGATTATTAATGAAGCGAAAAAATTTGGAAAAGTATCTGGGTACCACCTCAACGTGAGTAAAACACAAATTATTGCTAACTACACCCCTGATAAACCTATATATGATATCTGCCAAAATGCTATATATTTAGGAATTAAGTTAGCTGCTAATGTGGAAAAAATAATAGACATGAACTATGAAGCTTTCCTTAAAGAAACTACTTTAAGTCTTAAAAAATGGCACAAGATACCACTTAGTTTAATAGGACGACTTAATTTGATAAAAATGAAGGTATTACCCAAACTACTTTACTTATTCAGGGCTATACCACTTCAACCTAATAAACTTTTCTTTAAAAAACTTGATGGCATATGTAGCAGCTTTTTATGGGGGTACAAAAAAGCACGAAGGGCTATTAAATTTTTGAAATTGCCAACATCAAAAGGGGGACTTGCTTTTCCCGATTTTATTCTCTACTTTCTAGCCACCTTTTTTCGTCGAATAAGGAGTTTAATAAAGAATGAAATTCCACTATTTTTTCATCACTACATGTTAGGATCTGATAGTACACAATTCTTACTCCGCGCACACGACCCGAATTATTTTAAACGGGTCAAATTTAAGACGGCTAAGCACATCAAAAAAATCTGGGATCAAATTTTGTCCATTGGTAAAAGTTCATTTTTTAATGCTGAACTTAGACTCTGGAATAATCCAGGCCTTCCTGGTATCTTCTCTGATGGGACAGGAAACCGATGGATTAGACATGGAATTAACACACTGGGAGATCTTTATGGATCAAATGGGATGTTAGATTTTGAAAGCCTGAAAGCAACAAACGGTATAACTAATGATATGTACTTTAAATATAGACAAATAAGAGATTTCCTTTTTTGCAAAATGAAAATAACGGAAGTTACACAATCGGACTTATTGGAGTGTATATACTCTGATAAAACAAAATCACTAATAAAATTGGGTTATCAATACTTAGTTAAGGGCAAGTGGGATGATACGATTAAAATTGCATTAAAATGGTCTGGTAGACTTAATATGGAGATAATTCCTACACAGATTGCAACGGCATTATCCCATTTAAATAACATAGTACACTCCTCCAATCTTAGATTACAACTCAATAGAACTATAACAGAACTTTATTATACACCACAAAGAATATCTACTTGGACACAGGGGAATTCAGCAACAGATAAAACTAAATGTCCAAAATGTGACTTATATGCGGCTGGAATTGAACATATGCCGTTCTCATGTCCCACATTATCTATATATTGGAACGGAATTATGGAAATCCTAAAACACAAACAGATAACAACTCCGGTACTCTCTGCACATTTAGTTTTATTAGATCTTCAAGAAATTAATTGTCTCAATAAAGATCTCATAACCATACTTTTTGCATGTGCAAGATTAGTTATAGCTAGAACATGGATAGCTAACGATCCTCCTAACGTTTCAGAATGGTGTGCTTTGGTTAGCGAAATAAGAATTATGGAACTCACATTTGCTAAACATAGAGGCCCAAAAGCCTTTAAAAAAAAAGAAAAGATTTGGAAACATTTTTTCGAACTATAAAAGTGGAAACTTCTATTTACCGGTGACTATCTACTATTTTGGACATTTTCTGTAGCTAGTTAAAAAGCACTCCGTTTCTTTTCCTCTTGTTTTCTTATTTTCTCTGTTGATCGTTTTTCTTATAATGTCAAACCTAATACAATGCTAACATTATGCCACTTTATTGTCACATGATTCAATGTATTTTTTTTCTTCTTTTGTCTTATCTTGCAATAATAAAAAAAGAATTTAAAATAAAAAATAAGAAACACAAAACGGCCTACAAACAACTTAATTCACTTAACGCACCTCATTTATTTGGCCAAATGCACTGACCCCAGGGTATGTGTGGGTTCAGGGCTGCCCTGAGGCCAGCAAATTAATTTTCATAGGGTCCTTGGCCCCTGTTCGCACCGACACACCTGTTAAAACGTAAGCAGTCACACAAACAAGGAAAGTGAGTCCTATCTGTAATACAGGCACAGGTGTGGTCTATCTCTGAAATACTAACTCCTCCCCCTCATTTTTAATGCTTTTCCTCAGGGAATCTTTGGCTTGATGGCATGTCATGCATCAGGATAAAATGTACTTACTCATTTGGCCAAAAGCTAATGTTTTTAATGTTCTAAGATTTTCTGTAATAAAATGAACAATTTCACTTGATTATCTATTAAACGACATTGGAAAACTTTGAGATGAGAGACATAACTGAGGTAGGCACTGTATGCCATAGAATATAAGCACAACATAAGGTGGGCTCAAAATACATTGCAGCTGTTTAAAATAACTTAAATTACTGACATCATAGATTTTGATTATGAATACCAGTATATTATTATTCTTATTTCTTAGTAATGAAAATAATGAACCTTCAAATTATTAACTGCGTTCTCCTTTACTGGTGCTCAATATTAGGTCAACGCAACAATTATTATTATTGTTGCTGTAGCAAATTAAGTGTGTCCCCCATAGCATTTTCACCAAAACCTGAGTCAGTATTCAATCATGACAATTACCTACATTTCAGTTATTTTCAAGCACATTAATGAGATGGATATAGGGTGATTACCCTCAAGATATTCAATAGGCACAATGTTGCAGAAGATACACTATTTTCTTTGTTTATGTAATCTAAATCATGATCATTACATCTCAAAAGGCAGAATGCTTTCCATCACCCAGACAGGATTTCAAAGCACAAAGATGGGTTGTTGAGCACAATTGTGGGAAATAAAACTCTATCCAAGCAGCAATTCACTCAGCGAATGTCTTTGGGTGAAAGAAAACAGAACCACCAAAAGTAACGCAGATGGTGTACTAAATTCATTAAAGGTTTGAGAGGCCCTTTTTGAAAAAATGCTTCTGACACCTCTGAAGTTATATTGAGCAACACCTTGAGGTTGATGATTGAGAAGAAATAACAGTAGTGAACTCAGTTAATGCATAGATGTATATATGTGGATTCTGTCTGTCTGAACATGACTTTAAGCTTTTCAGGAAATGGGTTAGTTGGCTGCATTTTATACAAAGGAAACAGAAAAACTAGGGAACCTGGGGTATAGCTGTAGCAAAACAAACAATGAACCCAACAATCAATAAGAACAATAATTCCAACCAAATGGTTCATTTACATTTAAGGCAAAGTGCGAAAATAAAATTAACTTGCATAAAAACAGTGAGACAGGTAGTGCAAAACATGCTTAGTGCTCTCTTATAAGAGATACACATAAGTGATAACATGTGATTGACATGTGTATAAATAAAATAAGAATAACACAGCTCATCAGTACATTAAGCAAAATGTAGTGGGCCGTGATTAAAGTCGATGACGTTTCGATCCATGTAGGAATGCTGGGATCTTCATCAGGGCTCGAGGTGCATAAGGAGCCCGAGAGATCACTGAAAAAGTGAAAGTTAAAGGCATCAAACTTGGTAAATGTAAAAGAAAAGGCTCTTGTCCCGTTGCAATACTGTAAGCTTCTGCTTACATAAATGAACCAGAATTAGCACCGTGTGGGAGGAAAAAGAAAAAAAGCAGGGAATTAAAAGTTGTGAGAGTCCCAGTGCAGCCCAACAAGGAAGTAAAAACACTGATAGGGCTACCCAGTCATTATAATTTGTCAATGGAAATGCATGCATGGCTTCATAAATTTGTCGTAGAGGCGTGCACTTTACATTTACCACACTGTGGGGTGCAAACACGACACACGCCTCACATAAATATGCCCCTGTGTTTATAACTTTAGTTTTCTGTTTAAGCTGTTATTCAATGCCATTGCTCTTCCATTGCATCTAGTTTGTCTCTCTTGTGTTTATGCTCAAACCCGCTAATACCCAGTTTCATTACTATTTGCATTGTAAAGCCATATGTTACTTGTGAGAACACTTTCTAATAAACAGTCTTGGGGGGGTGGCCAAACCATTCCTTATACTCTGTGTCTAGCTTTAACAAACTCCTACCGCACCAGCGCTGTAATTGTGTCAGCCCTCGGGTACAATGAATCAGTGAGACGAGGCAGAGCTCTCCTCATGAATTAATCCCCGGGATGTGGATAAGATGGTGCGGCCAAAACCTGACTGTGACTGCCCCAATGCTCTCAAAGATGGCTACTGCAGGTTGAGGCTCCTGCTAACCCAGGAGCATAGCCTTAGCTAGCTGCTGTAGTTGGCCCATGTTGCCCCTGGGGAACCACCAACCAGACAAGTGTGGAGGGGTGGCAAAACTAGATCCTAAGCCCCTGAGGAGGCAATATAGCAAGGGCCTGGTGGCAACTGACATGATGATGCTACCTAAGATGGTGGCTTCGGGCTAAAACACCTGTAAGCTTGGGAACATGGTTCATCACTGGCAGCTTCAACCGAACCCTTGAAGCAGAAGAGGACAATCCAGATTACCTGGGTCTTTGAACCCCCAAAGTGATGGCTGAAGGGTGCTTCCTGTACTACGGCAATGAACACCATCCAGTCCTGCTAAATGGCAGCCATTACCTCACCCTGGGAGTCTTCAGGGTGCAGCTGGTGGGGAAACCTGGCTGACAGCTATGGGACCAGTAAGTGTTTATAAACACACAAAAGCCTGGGGGTCTAAAAGGATCAAATAGGTGCTCTAAGTTCATAAGGCTAAAAGCTACAAAAGTATACTGAATAACCAAAAAACGTTGTATCTCATAGCTGACTCAGCGCATCCGACCACTTACAAAAGTAGGTGAAACCCAAGGTCCAGAGATGGATTCCCATCAAAGTCTTGTAGGTGATAAAATGTTATCATCTGGTCATCCACTGGTTGGGCTAGCGTGTCTCTTGATCACTGAGACTGCTTCTAGACCCACCTGTAGGACTGGGATCAAAACCCACATTTGCCAGTAGACCATGCGTTTTGATCATCCAATGGGGTAGAGTGCAGTGCAGAACCAAACAAAAATGGAAGTGGTGTCAGAGTTAAAAAAGAATAAAGAACAAACAGCGAAGCAACTTTAATGGCTGTAAGTCTTTTTCTGATTAAAAACACAGAACACCACAAAAAAACAGTGTAAACAAATAACTGCTAGTGGGGCCGACATGTTTCTTCCATAACGGGGAAAAAACCTCCCAAGGCTTTCTTCAGGGCCTCTGTTCTTATAAATATTTATGCTACTGCTGGTGCGTGCTACACAATAGAAGAACCAAATAGCTTGTGACTAAATCAAAAACATAAAGGATATGTGTTTTCTATTCCTCCATGCCAAATAGTGTATCATTCACCTACAGAAAAAGGATTGCCCAGAATGGGGATCATTTATAGATGGAAAGGACGTTTGACTTTTCCAGGAAACCTGGGCAAGAGAGGACAAAACGCGTATCGGCTTTGCCTCTTATGATAAATTGTGAAATGTCATGATACATCTGAATAAATTCTTTGTGAAATGATACAAATCTATTACTGTTGTTGCGTGCTGTAGTCCTAACCGCCATATTCTGGGGTCAGGCCACTTACACCATTCATTCTTATTTTGTTCCGGCAAGATGGGTGGGCAAGGGGCGGCCATTGGGTGGCCTTACAGTCTGGGTGGGGTCTCACCTGGGCTGCGCGGCTAAGCCGCTGAACACATCATCCGACGATGTGCAGTGCGTGCTTTGGGAGTGGCCTAATGGCTCTAGGCTTGCACTGGTCAACGTGTATTCTAGACCAGTGAGTATCACCGCAGAGTCTAAAACAGTTGAGGAATTGTCCATCTTTTTAAACACCATTCCTAGTGGCACTCAACTCGTGGTAGGGGGTGACTTCAACTGCCATTTTGAGCCACTCCCTGGCCTGGCGGATGGTGTCATCATGGAAGAAGATGAGCAGTGGGCAATACCGCCTTCTGCGGCTCTACCTACCAGGTCTTGGTCACCGCTAGTAGTACAAATTATGGCTCTAACACTTAAGCACTCGATCAGGGCATGTAATGGATGGCTGAAATCAGATGTGCCCCCGAAATGCACCTACAATAAGGTGGGCCAGGAGTCTCTCATAGATTATATATTCGTTGACATGATATCTTGGGCTAAAATAAGGGATTTTGCTGTGGTGGCAAGAAATGATAGTGACCACAACATGTTAATCTTAGAATTTTCCATCCCTGGCATTAATATGGAGAATAAGGATAGTAGTGACGTTTCGGATCTGAGACTAACCCTTTCCAATGACAGGAGAAGAGTGTAGTGTGCTAAATTAGTGGCACATCCAGAGCAGATATCGGAGCTCTATGTCCGAATATTACCTGTACTGGTTGAGGTTAGTGCCTTAAACATGCTTGAACATTCTTCAGACAAGCAACACAAGCTGGGGGTGTTTTTTTTTTTTTTTTTTTTTAGTCCTCATTAGTGCAATATTAATAGTAAGGAGTTGTCGGGGCCCCAATCTCTCTTTAGTTCTTAGACTTCACTGTCCTATAATGGAGTGTATGTAACTGGACAGTTCCCCTGTAACGTTTTAGAAGAGAGGAGGGTCCACTTGTTTCCATTACTTTGTAGAAGGATTTAATGCGAGGGGGGAGATGGCCAATATGGCTACTCATGCAGGCCTTCTCCTGCCTTTCCATTGCTTACACATAATCATTGGACTTTTGCGTGGGTTTATCTGATTCGTACCAACCACTGGAACAATATCCCTTCGAGTTATCCTCCAAACGGTTAGCTAGTACCTTGCTGGTAATTTTCCCAAATGTCCCAGAACTTACATTTTTTTCTAGGGGCTTTTCTTTTATCAAGTCTATATATTCTTAGTATTGATGTTAACCATTCACTGTGAGTTGTAGGGGCCGGACTTACCCATTTCACACATATTTCTCTCCTTGCCAACAGTATTAATAAGTAAAGGAAATTTTCCTGTGCTATAGAAAGTTTTTCTGGTACATTTGAAATCCTTACCCCAAAGATAATTAAATCAATACTTACATTTAGATGTCTTCCTAACACCCCATCGAGAGTCTTACCCACATCATTCCAGAAGCCGTCGAGAAGGGGGCACTGCCGAAACATGTGTAAATCGTTGGCTCTTTCCAACCCGCATTTAGGGCAGACTTTCCCTGTCGTCCCAGCGAATTTCGATAGCTTTTTTGGAGTCCCGTAAGCTCTTTGAGAAGTGAACAGATGGTTTCTCTTTAGGGCAGCTGATGTTACAATTGTCCAGCATTTACTCATAGATACTTGCCATTGGTTGTTTAACTCCAGCATCGGCAGGTCTTTCCCCCATACTCTCTCCGGTATCCGAAATTCTTCCTCCCCTGCAAGGATCAAAGCCCAGTACCAAAACGCGATTTCTTTATGTATAGTGTCTATTTTCTGCATTTATCTTTCCAGGGTTGGGTTTCCCGCTCTGACTTCTTTTAGAGATTTAGTCCAGCTAGATAGCTGATAGTACTTGAATTTAGATGATGAGCCCATAGTTTTAGAGGTTAGGGTGTTCCACTCCAGAAGATTATTTTGAGACATCAGATGACCCCACTTGGTTATTCCTGCTGATTTTATCGGGTGTGCTAATTTGTCTTTGAGACACTCTGGGGTGCCAGGGGAGTCCCATATGGGGGCTAGGTCGCTGTAGTAGGGAATATTTAAGTTGCATCTTATGCCAAACCACGATTTGGCCGCAGACTTCAGCATCTTGAGTTTAATTTTTTTAAAGAATTTATGGTGTCCAAATTTGTATAAGAAGTGGCTGGTTTAATTAGTCATTGTTTGGAAGTACAACGGATAGCATTCAAATGTGTTTAAGAGCTTCCTGTTTGATTTAAATTGAAATTCTCTGCAGTACTCAAAGAGATCGGGGCTTGCGATTCCCCCCTGGACTTTTTTTCTTCTTAACTTATTCCAGGCAATTCTGGGATTATTTGAAGTAAGTTGCAAAAGGGGGGTTCACCCAATAACGTCCCTGGGACCTGGGTATGTAGATTGCTGAGAGAGAGGGGTCCCAGTAAACACACAGAAAATTATTAATAAACCATCACAGGAAGTCAATCATAGAGACAGAAAGTCATTCGTACTCGGTTACGCAGCGTCTGGCGACTCATGGATTAGCTCCTTCTCGTGCAGATGCCGTCACGTACATCAAGCTAGGAGACCCCTAACCGGCTCGGTGTTTCCTTCGTGCAACTTTGTAACGAGATCTTCAAGTGCTGATTTAAAGGTCCCCATATTGCCTACACTATCTCCATATTAATTCTTTGGAGACCACTGATCGTGTCTTATGTCACAAGCCAGGATGTCCAATTAGAGATACAATCCTATGGCTTCGTCCGAATTACATAGTCGTCGACTTTACCGACGCTACTGCATCCACTCTTAACTACAGTGGAGCCTACTAATGATTCCCCTACTAATCTCCTGTTGTACCTGACACCAGAGCGCGGTCCTCTAGCCATGGCCCGACCTACCTTGCCGTGTGGGACACCAGTTTCCTCTCCGCCCCCGATAACAAGCATCCCTGGTTTGTGTCCCTGTCTTCTGTCCTGATGAAGACCCCAACGAAAGGGATCAATTTCAGCCTGCCTTTACAATAGGGGTCGAAACGTCGACTGTTTTTCTATGTTTTTCAGCTTCATTCCAACAATTACGCTATTAAGCACATTTAAGAAGCATGTTATTTTGTAATATTAACATTGAACTTTGGTCTTTGTCAATTTAAATCAGTCCAAGAGTCCTTGATTGATTGTAGCCGTCTTGGCTTTTGCTTTTATGTCACTTACCTCTTCCTACACTCACCTTACACTTCCCCTTCCCCGTATCCAGGGCACTTTCCTAAAAATTGTAAATGTTTTGTCTATAATGCAGGTCGGGCGCCATCTTTGGTGAGTCCCGGACCCCCACTGGACTCGAGTTAGCGGTCCAGCTCGGGGAGGAGCTTGGGCCTCAAAAAGTGATGCCACATAGAACGCGCAGCGGTCTTGCGCAGCGGGCGCGCCGTCTGCGCACCGAAGGAGTGCCAAAGGAGGGCCCGTCTGTGCCCGTCCGTGCCTCGGACGGGCCCAGGGCCTTCCACTCTGTCCTCCTTCCCCATGGTCGCTCTTGGCCAGACAGGATCACATACTCTCATGATGATCTTTTGGGGTTGACTTTGCCCACCGGAAGAGGTAGCTGCTTGCGAGCGGGACGGGACTGCTTTACGGTGGAGTGTCCGAGTTGTGGTGTCCGCCTTCAGCCCTCCCTACCCCCACGCTCCGCTGGTGAAACAGGCCATACAACAATCAGGGCCGGGTTAATTAATGCCAGATCCGTGGTGAAACATGTAGCTGATATTTTTGATATACTGGCGGACGGCCAGCTTGAGCTACTTTTTATCACGGAGCCGTGGCTCACTGACTCATGTGCCCCGATTGTTGAACTTGCTGTCCCCAGAGGATTCAAGATCGCTAGAGCTGATAGGCCCTTAGGTAGAGGGGGGGGGGGGATTAGCTTTAATTTTTAAGGAAGGGTGGCACTTCACCTCTGAGCAATCTGCTGCTGGGGTGGATGGCGAAGCTTTCCATTTTCCCTTTCTCTTAGTCCCCACTTCACTTTGGGGGGGTCACTGATTTACAGACCTCCGGGCTACGACAGCCATTTTATTGATACTTTGGAGGAGTGCATAGTGCCTTGGCCCTTGAGCTTTCCTAAATTTCTTTTTGGTTGGTGACTTCAACATCCATGTAGATGTTACAGATGCCTCTGAAGCGCGCCGACTGGGAGAAGTTTTTGATTTGGCCCAGCTCAAACAATGGGTGATTTCTCCGACTCACGTAAGAGGTCATCTTTTAGATCTAGTGTGCTCTAACTTTCCCATCAAGGCTTTAAGCTTAGAAAAGGGAACGTGGTCGGATCACGATCTCGTTAGATTTTCCTGGGAGGTGGAAAACGTAGGTAGACCTGCTCTCGCACCACCCGTTAGCCACCCTCAAAAGATCAACTTGGATGCGTTTGGCCAGGAGCTATCTAAAACTCGCCCGAAGCTTACCTCTGAGATGGACGAGGCGGTTAGTAATTTTAACGGGTGGGTGCTGCAGGCGGCTAAAACGTTTACTAGACATGCCACTGTGTCTAGGTCCCGGCACATCCCTTCTCAACCCTGGTTCTACCCTGAGCTGAGGGAGTTGAAACTGGGCTGTAAAAAGCTGGACCGAACTTGGAGGCGTGGGTACAGCTCAGACGCAAAGGCCGCCTTGCACTCAGCCGAAAAAAACTACTATGCCGCAATTAAAATAGCCAAAGGGAACTACTATGCAGGGAGAATTGCTAAAACGGAAAATAACAGTCGAGAAATCTTCTCGATTGTCAAAAGTTTCTTATCCCCGGTTGCTGAAACTACTATACTCCCGTCCTCTGCGCAATGGTGCGAGGATTTGTCCAACTTCTTCATAAATAAAATAGTAAAAATTCAGCAGGATTTGCTTTCCCCGCTACCGGCAGATAGCTTAGGGGATGGCCTCCTGATCTTGCCATGCCATTGTGAAACTCAGCAGTTCACAAAATTTTCGCTGGTTGTGGAGTGTGATGTCCTGTCTCTTCTTCAGTCCCTTAAATCGGGCTCCCCTTCCGACCCCTGCCCTGCCCGGGTACTTTCGGAAGTGGCTAGTATTGTCTGCAGTGATGTCACCCAGATAGTGAATCTTTCTCTATCTTCTGCAGAGGTCCCCGTTAAGTGGAAGCAGGCAAAGCTTTTTCCGCTTCTGAAGAAACCAGGGCTGGATGCTACCATTCCCGGAAATTATTGTCCCATTTCCCTTTTGCCAGCATTGCCTAAAATATGCGAGAAAGTGGCCTTTCGCCAATTGGAGAGCTTTGTGGAGACCTCCAAAGCTCTGCATCCAGCCCAGTCAGGCTTTAGGGCGGCCTATAGCACGGAGACGGCTCTGGTAGAGATGGCGGAGTTGATTCGGGAGTGTCTGGATGGGGGCGGCAGAGCGGTCCTGATTTTGTTGGACCTCTCTGCCGCATTCGATACCGTCCCCTACGAGCTCCTCCTCGCCAGGCTATCCGCAATTGGCATCGGCGGCAATGTCCTGGCCTGGTTGTCCTCCTTTCTTTCAGACAGGACACAACAGGTCTGTATGCCACCCTATGCCTCTGAGCCTAAACCACTTCTTACCGGGGTCCCACAGGGATCTACCCTTAGTCCCCTACTGTTCAATATCTACATCACACCCCTGGTTTATCTAGCGGAACAGTACGGGGCTAAGATTAAAGGGTATGCTGATGACACACAGCTGCTCTTTAGCTGGCCAGATGATCACCTGGACACCACAACGGTCCAGCTCTGCTTGTCTTCAGTTTTTTGCTGGCTATCTCTGACCCAGCTAAAATGTAACGAGGATAAATCGGAAGGCCTCTTTTATGGCTCCTTCCCTCCTAATTTCAAAAACTCGCTGTGGCCCCCGAATATTCCCAGCCCCAAGGTGATGGGTGGCCCTGCCAAAAATCTTGATATATGGTTTGGGGAGGATTTAAGATTTGAGGACCACATAAAGAAATTATCCGGGACATGCTTTGCTACTCTAAGAATGCTTTGAAAATTCTTTCCATTGCTCCCTAGAGAAGCTAGGGAGACTGTTGCTCGAGCACTCATTTTAGCAAAGCTGGATTATGCGAACGCCCTGTTTAGCGGCATTCCCGCTTACCTGGTTAAGCGTCTGTTGGTCATCCAGAACGCCGCCGTCCGTCTCCTTTTTAATGTTCCGAGATGGAAGAGCGTTCGCTCTTATATGTCTACCCTTCATTGGCTGCCAGTGCCACAACGTATCCTTTTCAAATCCCTAGTGCTCTCATTTAGAGCCATCCATGACCAAGGACATGCCTATCTGAAGAAGAGATTTATTCTCTATGCTCCCACAAGAGCTCTCAGATCGTCCTCTTTGTTTAAAATGACCCTCCCTCGCTTTAAGCGAACCAGACTAGGAGGCCAGTCCATTGTAGTAGTGGCAGCCTGAGCCTGGAATGCCCTTCCCCTTCACTTGCGCTCCATACAGTGTGTAGCCCAGTTTAAGAGAAACCTGAAAACCCATCTTTTTAGGAGTGTGACATAAGCTGACTCTTGTTTGTTTCTCCTCTGCTCTTTCCCACCGCGCCAGGATACTCCCAAGTAACAGAGCGCGTTATAAAATGTTTTATACATACATACATACATACATACATACATAATGGTTGCCTTAATCAGTGGCTTAGCTACATTGTAAATAAAAACAATGTTAGCAGAATGACTTTTTGTCTCTATGATTGACTTCCTGTGATGGTTTATTAATAGTTTTCTGTGTGTTTACTGGGACCCCTCTCTCTCAGGGATTATTTGAAGACCAGATAAAACTTGAGAATTCACTCTGGATTTTTTTTAATGATTCTTTTTTTAATTCAAGAGGAATGGCACCGAAGGCAAAAGTAAATTTTGGTAGAATTGACATTTTAATTATGTTCGATTTGCCTAGAAACGTGAAGGGAAGTCCCCCCCACACTTTCAATAACCTTTTGACTTCCTTGTCTATTCTTTGGATGTTTATGTGAGTAACTTTATCTAGGTCTTTAACTAGGTCTATGCCAAGGTATCTGATTGTATCCTTATTATAGGGGCTAATGGAGTTGCCATTCCAGCTCATTGTTTCCGTCTTATCATGGTTGATTTGATACCCTGCAATACTCCCGAAACTGGTTAAGGCCTCTTCAACTGTTGTTAACAATCCCCTAAGGTTGTCTGTAAAGATCATCAGATCGTCTTCATAGAGAGCGATCTTTTTGGACCAGTCTTGGAAAGAAAAGGGTGATATTAGAGGATCTAACCTGAGATGTTCCGCCATTGGTTCAATATAAAAGTTGAAAAGCAAGGGGGAGAGGGGACATCCCTGCCTGGTTCCTCTCTTTATCTGTATATTAGTAGTAAGGATGCCATTGAGTAAGATTTGGGCTCTAGGAGAAGTATATATTTTTGCCAACATGTTCAGGATATTTTCCCCCAGGTTAAACCTTTTCAGAGCTTCGCTTAAGTAACCCAGTTGACTCTATCAAACGCTTTTGCTGAGTCGATAGTAATAATTGATAAAGGGAGTTTCTCGTTGGAAGCAATGTCTATGGCGGCAAACAATTCTTGCGTTAGGTCTTGTAATTGTCTTCCCGGTATGAAGCCCTTCTGGTTGTTATTTATTACAAGCCCGGCTATTTTCCCTAGTCTCTTCGCCATAATATGTGTAATGATTTTATAATCACAGTTCAGGATCGAGATTGGTCGGTATAATTCGCATTTTTTTGTTTGGGCTTTTACCATGTTTTAGAAGGATGGTAATTATGGCTTTGTTCCAGGAGTCTGGGAGATCGCATTTTTCCATGAATATTTTGTTCAGCAGTGTTGTTAAAGGTGAAAGCAAGGCCTCTATTAGTTTTGAGTAAAATTCGTTAGGTAGGGGATCTGGACCAGCTGCTTTGCCTTTCTTGAGGTTTTTTAATACTTCTTCTACTTCCTGAGCCGAGATTTCCGCATTTAGTTCTTCTCTCAAATCAGGTGGTAGGGTTGGGAGATTTAGGGGGTCCAAGAAGTGTTCTATTTCTTCCATTTTGGGTTGACAATCTTCGTTGTACAGATCTGAGAAAAAAGTGAGGAATTCTTGTTTTATTACAGCTTCTTCAGATCCGTTATCTGCTGGATTTCTAGGGTCAATACAAACAACTTTGTTCCTGGTTTGTTCTGTCATGGTTTTGCAAGCAAGCATCTTGCCACATCCCTCCCCATATTCATAGTGGGCTAGTTTGCTGGCTTCCCATTTTTCTCTCACTTTGTTTTCTAAGATTTCTGCTAAACTATCTTTTTGACTCAATCTGTCCGCCTTTAATTGCTCTTTGTGAGCGGAGGAAGTTGCTGTGGCTATTCGTAGATCCAGGTTTTTGATCTTATCTTCCAAAGTTAATATCAATTGTTTTTTGTACCCTTTGATTTATGAGCCGCTAGGCTGAGAATGTGTCCCCTGATTACTGCTTTATATGCGTCCCAGGTAGTCTGTGTCGAGGTACCTTCCTTATTTTCCTCGAAGAAGAGATTGGTCCATACTTTTAGCTGGTCAATGATCTGGGGGTCTAGGAGGATTGTGCGGTCCAATGTCCATCTTGAACTATCCTTGTTAGGTTCTAGTTTCAAGGTGATCAGGACTGCTGAGTGATCTGAAAGATGGGCGGGGATGTGTTCTACTTTGACTGTTTTTTCGATTAGACTATGATCCAGAAGAAAAAAGTCAATTCTTGATTGAAATCCGAGTATTTTATTTTTAAAGGTAAAATTGTTCTGTTTGTCCCCCTTTAGTTTCCATATATCCACTAAGCTCAGATCTCTTTTGTATACCCCCAACCAGTCTCTCATTTTTGGCAAAGTTGTTTGTCTTCTAATGGAGATTTTATTAAAGTCTCCGCCTAAGACTATTGGTGAAGAAACCGAGAGTAGGTGTGAATACAAAGTTTGCAGTGGGACCGGGTCATCCATATTTGGACCATAATACCGTGCCACAGTTAGGGCATTGTTTCGTATCCTTACTCTTGCCAGAGCCCATCTCCCCTTTTGGTCAGTTTCTGATGCTTCCACTTTTGCATTCAAAGATTTTCTGAAGAGAAACCAATGCCTTTGACAACGCACTCCTGATTAGTGCAAATATATGAGTCAACCCAGTGTAGTTTTTTCACGATGCCTTCCCACTCTTTTTTTAGTAGGTGTGTTTCCTGGAGTATTATAATCTCACTATCTACTGTTTTTAGGTACTCTAATATTCTCCTTCTTCTGCTCTTGATTCTTAAACCATTAACGTTCCGGGAGGTAATTTTGACTTGGGTATTATCTTTATTTATTTTAATAGCAGCCCGCCTCAGCGTTGCCTGGGGCAGAAAGGGACTGGGGGCAGCATTTGAGGCTTGCGTGCACTTCTGCCCCCGGCCCCCTCCTGCCCCCTCCCGCCCTGGCCCGGCCCCCTCCCACCCGTGTCCCGGAGAGCCTGATCCTTACCTGAGCCGCCGGTCCCGCTCCAGGCGCCCCACCCGCACAGGCCGCCAATCTCCAGGTGCCCCGCCCGCACAGGCCGCCACTCTCCAGGCACTGCGCCCGCACAGGCCGCCACTCTCCATGCGCCCCGCCCGCACAGGCCGCCACTTCGCCCAGCAGCAAGCAGGGCCGCGGCAGTCCTCCCAGCAGGTCGCGATCTTCGGGGCCATTTCCGGAAGTGTTGCCAGGGAGCGCAAACGCAAATGATGTCATCACGCAGACATCGCGGCTGGCGCTACTTGCAAGGGACTACTTGATTTTCATTTCGAAATTTTTTAAACAACTTATATTTTGTATTTTTAATAGCCTATGTCCTTCTGCTTGTCCTAAGGTTTTCAAAGATGTCTTAGGTGTTTTGATTGGTGGTGTACTTTTCGAGTTTACCTGGCTCAAAGGTTTGTGTTCTCTCTTTATAATAGTAGTATAGATGAGTATTTTTTTTTTGTTTTTGTGGGGCTCCGAGTTCTCCTGTTTTTTCTGATTGTTGCTGAGGATGTTTTTTCTTTTTTTTTCCCTAGTTTGCTCCCGATTCCCGTGCATAGTTTTTTTCTTTTTTTGCTTCATTATTTCAGTAGTGCATAAGTTAAAAAGTAGATTAAAAAGTCCCCCCTTCCCTGGGGAAACCTCCCTTTCTTCTTCCTTGGGCTTGTTGATAGCCCTCTTTTGAGCTCCGTGCTTTAATAACGTTTAAGAAGAGAATACCATTGGCGCAATCTATTTCCTCATCTGATCACGTAGTTGTTCTAGGAATATTTCGACTTCCTTGGGGTCTTTTATGTTATGCATTTTATTTCTCCACATTATCCGTAGAGAAGCTGGAAATTTCATCTGGACTGTAGCGCCCAGCGCTTTCAACTCCGGCATCATCTGCCCCAACTCCCACTGCCTGTCTTGAGTAACTTTTGAGTTGTCTGATCGGATCCTAAAGGACCAGTCGTCCTTATTGTAAGAACCAGTTTTTATTGCTTCACTTAGGAGTCTTTCTTTGATAGAGTATGTTCGAAAGTTAACCAGGATTCTCCTCTGGTTCTTCCTTTCCTTGCTTTTTCCAAATGGGTCTCTGTGTACCCGCTTAGGCCGGGGAAAAGATGGCAGCCGATCAGTGAGCTCGGTCGGGAGCTCTGTGCTGCTCTCATGCTGAAATGGTGCAATCAATCGGCAAAAATGTAAGGATTCTTATATTAATTTAACAAAAAACTTTTTGGCTTCTTTATTATTCAGACTCTCTGCTTATATGCCTCCCTCGTCTTACCACGGATTAACATTCGTTTATAGTAAAAAATATCTCTCGGACCTTCCGCTTCCCAGCTGGATGCAGCTGGATGCAGTGCAGCAGCAGTAATCTAAACGTCCTAACATCCTATGAACCCACGCTCTCACTAGCCCATTACCAACGCATCACCTCCCGCAGCACCACAGCGCTGACTCGGAATGAGCAAAAACGGAGGAGGTGCACAAACAAAGACCCGAGCCCCACCTGCTGCCCTACCTGCTGCCTCTGTGAGTGGATGCAAGAGACAAGCACCCTCGCTGCAGCCAAACTCCCTGCTTCGAACTCTTTTCGACCGATGGGAGGTGGCCTCTGAAGCAACCAGGAACTGCCGGAGGGCCGCTCGGAGAATTGCCGTCTTCTTCCGGGGCAAGGGAGGAGGCGGCAGCACATACAGCGTTGACGCCGCAAGATTGCACCGCGGTCCAGAGCTCAAGTCAGGGGTGGAAAAGCTTGGACTAGACCTGGAGGGATGAGCAGCGGAGATCCCTGTTCAACTCCTTCTGACAGTGGGCATGGAGAAGAAAGGCTCTGAGGGCTCCACCTCCCAACGGAGAAGTGTGGCTCACTGGTTAGAGGAGGCAGACCTGGAAGCAGAGGTCAGCCCGGGACCAGGGTTCAATTCCCAGCTTGGCGGGGTCTTGAGTCCTAAAATGTCCATGGACTCGACAATTCTCGCTCCGGTGCCTACTCGATTCACAGGTTCACCCTCTGCGACTCTGGGCAATAGCTTGCTTAATCTCCACAAGGCCCCTCGCGGTGGGATGCCTGGCTTTCACCTTGCGGATACCCTGCCGGGGTTATCTCACAGGGGAATACCAGGACGGGTTCCCTAAGCAAGTGCTTAGAAACCGGTTGGTGATTTGCGCTATATAAATTCCTGTACATTTACATTTACATTTACAACACATGAACCGGGTAAGCGAGGGGGAAAATTTGAAGACGGAGGAGGATGCAAGAGGTGCAGTCGGGGTTCAGACGAAGGCAAACGAAGGTGAAGGGGAGAATATTGAGAAACAAAGTAAACAGAATAATGCCCTAGAGCGAGTCATTGCACACTAAACGAAGGGGGGGGGGTTCAGGGGAGGCTGAAAACGCGGCTGAAAACTCGGAGGTGATAGGACAGAGTTCAGAATGTAAAGGAAGATCAACTTACTGCTTAAGAAATAGGCAATTTCTTAAAACTAACCCAGTTACGAATATTAAACTCCACGTCCTTCCTCGAAGCACTAAAAGAAAACTCAAGAAACTCAAGAAACCCCCTAAAGCACAGGCAAAGGCTGGAAAGACATTTTAAAAAACAGGGGGATCAGCAGACATACGGGAGGGGCCGGATTGTGCAAAGATCAAAATAACTCCCTCATTAAGATATTTCTTTAAAATACAAGAGCAGAAACAGGAGAAAGAGAAGGAGAAGGAGAAGAAACGTGACCCTGAACCAAAACTCGGAACATCAGGCCCTGACCACAAAGTAGGAGTATCCCCTATCCCTACGTATAGTCTACCAAAACCCTCAATTGGCTCCATTATGTCCACTATGTCTCTAACAGGAGACGCGTCCCTAAATACTCAAGGCCAATTCACAGCCCAAACTGAGACTCAAACCTCAACCACAGACCAAACTCCAAGCCTGATGAGAACCCCCGCTGAAGCCTTCCTAGAAAAAATGATGGAAGAAATGAAATCTAGATTCGAGATCTCAGAGGGAAACCAAGGCAAGATCCAGGAAGCCTGTGAACTGTTAGACTCCAAACTAAACGCCCTAGGAGATAGAGTAACTGCAGTAGAGGCTGAAGTAGTTTCAATAAGCAGGAGATTGGAATCCAATCAAAAGGAAATTAGAACATTGAGAGAAACAGATAAAACCTTTGCTGACAAGTTGGAAACGTTGGAAAATCATTCCAGACGTAACAATTTTAGAGTCTTAAATGTTCCGGAAGGCAAAGAAGGTACTGACATCAAAAAGTTTATCATCTCACCTCTAGAGGAGTTCTTCCCATGGTGCAAAGATCTCGGACAAGCTGGGGGTGTTGCATGACCAGTTAATTCTAAACCTGGCTGAGGTGTTTCACCCGCGCACTACAAAGCATTTGACTAAGGCCAATAGAGCGACATGGTATAATTCCGCATGTAGAAAAGCGAAAGCTGAATTGATCCTTGCCCTGAAACAGAACACTGATAAATCAGCAATTCAGGCTAGAAGAGCTGACTATAAACTTCTACTCAAGTCAAGAAGAATAGGACCATGAAAATTGGATAAGTCTAACCAACGCTCTTGCAGCTCGGGACTCGCGCAACTTCTGGTCAATTGTAAATACTGGCTCGACGGATTCCATTGCTGCTGTCGAGGCAAATATAGCTGCAATTACCTGGGAGGACCACTTTCGGACTCTATATGCAATGGGAGATGGTAACCCGGAAGGGGGAGCAGGGTGGTTTCTTTAGATCCCAATTCTGTAATGAATGATGTGGATTTTACGGTTAAGGAGGTCACTGAGGCAATACTCAAATTAGCAGCGGGTAAAGCCCGGGGCTGGATAAGCTCCCAGGTGACCTATTCAAACATGAACCCACTATATGGGCTCCATACTTGACAGCCATCTACAATGCAGTCCTTAGAGGCATGTCTCTACCTAGTACTTGGCTGGGCGCAGAGATCGCGCCCATTCTCAAGAAGGGCTCGCCTCTGCTCTCAGCCATCTACAGGCCTATTAGTTTGATTGATGTGCCGCAAAAGATCTTCGGCAGGTTAATCCTAGAGTGCCTACAGGACTGGATGGAAGGAAATTCCGTATTGAGTCCATATCAGGCAGGGTTCAGAAGAAATACATCTACAACAGATCACACCCTACGCCTGTCCATGTTATTCTGGAAGACTGTTAAGTTTGAGGGGGATGTCTATACACAGTTTTTGTAGACCTACGTGCCGCCTTTGACTTGGTCCCGAGAGTCAAGCTTTGGGTAGTACTGGCTGAAATGGGCATTCCCCCCCAACTTCTGAATATTTTAACCCGACTCCATCAAGATAATTTTGCTCGGGTGAGGTGCGGGAGGAATGGTGCGCTGTCCGCAAAATTCCCTGTTGACAGGGGGGTAAGGCAGGGGTGCGTCTTAGCATCCACCCTGTTTTGCCTCTACGTCAACGGGGTAATTTCTCATTTAAATGGGATACCAAATACTGACGCACCTAAGTTGGCCGGCAGCAGGGTGCCTGCAATAATGTTTGCAGATGACACCCTGCTGCTGTCAAAATCTCCGATGGGGATACAACGGGTACTGAATGGCTTTGCGGCATTCTGTGTGGAACGTGGCTTGGAAATCAATGCCATGAAAACCAAGTTCATGATTTTTAACTCCCCAGCAACCACACGCCTAAACCCCACAATAGGAGAGACCAGATTGGAAAGGGTTGGGATTTTTGATTACTTAGGGGTACCTATCAATGAAAGCATGACGTGGGCCCCTCACCAAATCTAATCCCAACTCAAACTTACTCAACTAATAGGAGGTATTTCCAAGATCTCTATTTCCTCCACAATTAAACCCATTGGTCCTCCCATCGAGATTTTCAAAACACAGGCAAGAGGTGCAGTCATTTATGGGGTGAACTATGTGGGCATGTCTGTTGGCCTGACATTGTCATCACAGAAAATAAATTCCTTAGACAACTTCTAACTTTACCCCATGGCATCCCCTGCTTCCTCTCAGACTTTATATGGGTTTTAGGCCGATAGACGAGGTTGTGGGTCTCAAGCCACTGACATTCTGGTGAAGGTTATGGAGCATGCCAGAGCTTCTGAATTATAGGCAGGAGCTCCTTGAAATTTTAAATCTGGCAAAAACGATGAAAGTGCCTTGGCTTGACTATATTAAAAATGAATTCATCAAGCTAGGGGTCCCAGAGCTGTGGTATGACCCGGAAATAGCTTGCACTAGGGTCTCAAGAAAAAGCCTATCCAAACTATTACGACAACAAAATATCTATCTCCATAGCCAATGTACAAACAGGCACTCTTACAGACAGTTTTTTAAAGATAAAAGATTGTTACTATTTTGAATGTGTTCTGGATGATATTTTCCCTGTTTTAACTAGGAAGTTGTATTTGCAGTGGAGGTATGGGATTTTACCAATTAGAGCTTTTACCACTAAGTGGTCTCCCACCTCCCCAGAAAATTGTTCCAGTTGTGATTGTGACTTGGAAAACGAGTTACAAATTATGTTTTTCTGTCCCGCTTACCGAAGAACAAGGAGGTATTGTCTAATTCCCCTACTCAGGAACATGGGAATCACACACTGTATGCAAGCTAATCACATTCTAAAAACAGATCTGTCTAGCAAGGTTGTTTTTGGTGTAGCAAAATTCCTAGCAGCTACATGGGCCAAGCGTAGAACTTTAGTAAACAACGCCTAATTTTATTTCCTGTATATGTACTTTTTAAAATAATTATGAGAATCAACGATGCAGGTGTTAATGATTGAATTCGAAAAATGTATAATGTTCAACTTCTATGTTTCTCATCCAGACAGAGCGATTTTTTTACTAAATTGTTTTTATCACTGTATGTACATCTTTTTCGGCAAACATTGCCGAAATAATGATAAAAAATTAAATGAAAAATGTTTGCTGGAACAACATGACTAGCCTTGAGAAAGCCCTGGCTCTACTGGCCACACAGGGTGAACCACGTGTCGGCTATTCTCTTCCCTTAACAACGTTTTCTATGAAAAATTTAGAATGGGTGAAATGGATTTAATCAAGTGGTGAATAAAAAGAACCATTCTCACTCAAATCTACTTGTATTGTTTTGCATTCAAATAAGGAATTACCCTATTGACCGGAATACACACCTTTTGAAAAGGAGGAACATATGCTCACAACCCCTTCTCGACTAGCCGATCCACACCTGCATACCCTGACATCTGTTCTGAGTCTTAGTCATGTTCCCTGGGTATGAATGTAGGTCATGGTCAACTTCTATATATAAGCCTTGTCTTATGGCAATGTTGTTCAACACACAATAGGCTTTAACAATCTTGCACACAAATTCTGGGGGGTACTCAAGCACCAATCCTTTACGGTCAAGACATCTCAATCATAAATTGAGAAGGACTATACCCCCACATGCATCAAGCACTTTTTCATTCGCAAACGGTGCGATTCCTTAAAATCGGCCGTTTGCGAATGCAAAAGTGCTTTTTGGGATGCATGAAGCAATTTTAGAATTCGCAACATTGTTGCGAGTTCTAAAATTGCGGGTGCTTTTAAGAAGTCGCAGATGTGCGACTTCTTAAAAGCAATGCATCATCACTTTGACAAGTGAAAATTCGCACTTAGGGTTCCAAATTTACCGAGTGGTTGAACCACTCGGTAAATTTGGAAAAAGTGTTTAAAATGCTTTAAATGTTTTTTTTTCAACATTCATGTTACGGACACACATGTCCTTAGGACATGTGTGTGTGCAACATGATGCGAAAAATACATTTCAGGGGTGCAGGGGGGGTCCTTTGGACCCCCCCCTGCACCCATGAAATTTTCTAAGTGCCACTCGCAATTTGCATTGACTCCTATGGGCCTTTTGGCCCATAGGAATCAATGGAAATTGCGAAAATTAACTTAAGAATTCGGTATTTCTTTGGGATTCGGTAAAAAATGCGATTTTTACCGAATCACAAAGAAATACCGAAAAAAATGATGCATAGCATTTTGCATTTCCTAAATAGCGATTCCTTAATTTTCGCTATTTCAGAAATGCAAAATCCTACATTGATGCATGTGGGGGTAAGTGTATTGAATAATAGCTCAAAATTGGAAGTGTGTCCTAATGTAACTCTACTGATATAATTTGGCTGGATGTCTGAATGGTGTGGAGAGATGGGGAGAGAGACCATAACCAGCATCACATGAAAACAAATATATTATAAAGGAGTTTCTATTCTATTTGAATTACATTATGCATGCATACTTACATGCAGTGAGTGTGATGGTCAGGTATGTTAATTGTGTTATAGTCCATATGGAATGGTATTGAAGTGGCACCTCGGACACCATTATAAGCCCTGGATGAAGTGTGCTTACTTACTAATAAACCACATGTTACCAGATTCCACAGCAAACAAACAACATGCAAGATGTGACTACTTAGAAAATAAAGCTGTTGTGTGAGCTGCTAGAAAATCAGCAGGCACATATTTGATGCAAGAGCTGACATCACAGACAGCCTACACATTGATGGAGTGCCAGTGGTATTGGTTGCAGTAAAGGTTCACTGGGTGGTGAGATGACTGAAGTGCCACATTGGTGCAGTCAATAGCATTTAAAACACAAATAAGGTAGGGAAAGATATTAAATTCCCTTGCCACCTTTGCCTTTCTGTCATTGGCTGTGGTATGATGATAAATTGGTGCACTCAACAGTTGATGCATCTCAGGACTTGCTTCAAGATTTGGGGCTGGCTTGCCATGAAATGCCAATATTTTCAGTTTAAACCCTCTGAAAAGATCTAGTGGCCATAATATAAAGTGCAGCTATTACTTTCACATAGGCTGTGATAGTCTGGGAGTGGCCTTCCAGTGAATTCAGCTTCTGCTCTCAATTTGGAACCATGTCAAAGATCTCATCAGGTGAGAAGTGGTATCTGGAAATACCAGCTTGCCTTGACCTACCAAAGAAGTGTATCCTTTGCCTATAAACATGTTCAATGACATAGTGAAAGCATGAAAATAATTTTGGGTGCATTTTTTCATGACCTAGCCTGGTTGTGATTGGTTGTTGTTGTAATGAGCTTAAGCGTGAGATGGTGGTGGATCTGAGATCGATAAATACTTTTATTACTAGGTGTGTTGCAAGTGTTGAAATCATTGTAAGATATATCATCAGCATTTCATCTATACTTTTTAGGAAGTTATGTTTTAAAACACAATATATTTTATTTATGAAAAGTAATTCAACTAAGGATTAATAATTTGAGCTCTGATGTATTGGTTTTAATGAATCAGTTTTATTTAAAATATATTTTAAATATAAATATATTTTGATTTCAATTTAATTTATTGCATTATTTTTAAAAATATTATTCATTAAATATTTTTTTTAATGCATTTATTTAAAAGTCAGTAGATTTACAATTATAACCTTTACATTTTGAAAGATATTTATGTTACCATTGTTTGCTATGTGATTTCTTTTTGTGTCCCTGCCTGCATTATTTTCTATGGGAAAGTGTTACAGTACCAGTGTTTGGCCTTGTGTGGTGCTTGGCGTACTACTGTTTTGTGGTTTTGGGCTGTAGTAGCTTTAGAAGTGCAGTTTGTGAATTTCAGTGGTCTTACTCTTTTGCAGTGGGTGACTTTCCTCTCCAAATTTCTCCATGCCTCTCTATAAAACCCTCCGTACTTCTCTCTATTCCACTTTTCCTTTAGTAGTAAGCCTGACCCTTTTTCCAGCCATTCCCTCCAGCCTATCTCTCATTTGCTACTAAAACCTATACTTACTTGTGCAGAGGCTTCCCAGTTGGGTGGAGATCTCTGCATAAAAAAGATAGGACAGGTGGAGGCATAAACTCCCCCACGTAGTACTACAAAATGTACTGCAAAGTGCAGTTTGTGAATCAGGCCTCTCGTCTCTAACATATATATACTCCTCAATTCCCCAGCAAACACACACCAACTTCCTTGTCAGATACAGTGGGGAAACAGATCATAGCATCTCCCTTAACACAGAATACTAGCACAAAATATTCCTTTGAACCAATAATTTTGCTCGACGTGCCAGGGGTAAAGAAACACTTTATCAAATCTTGTTCCATGGCATATTACACCTGCCAGAGCTCTACATGATCAATCAGAAAACTTCCATCACCTGCTGGAGGGGCTGTGGGCAGAATGGCTTATCTGCTTCATACCAACAAACACAATACGGTGGAGGGGGACCTAGGGGAGATTTAAAGACCGAGCTCTGGGTACTATCCCCGACAGAACCAATAAACAACAAAGGTACCAGAGGGTCTCAGGTAAATGTGCCCATAAACACAGAAAACCAAACAAGAACTCACCCTTACAACCAGGTTATGTCACAGAGAGCTCTCCGTGGATGAGGACAAATACCCATCAGTCACCATTCGGATCCGCCCTTCATCATTTGGGATTTTATCCGTACCACCCGTCAGAGGTTATTGGTACTCTCCTAGGAGGTCACCCGGTGGTAGGGGGTATCCTCACTAGAGTAAAGAGACGACAGTGTGGTATACCACTCGATGTAGGTGAGTGGTAGAAAAGATGGGACTGGGGTGTGCAGTGCAAAAGAAGGTGTGGAGGAAAAAAAACCAAAAGAAGTGGGTTTAAAATTGGTTAAGAATAAGCACCAGGCAAAGATTTATTTCAGTTGTGCTTACCATACCAATGTTAAAAATAGTGTGCCCGCTGACTGTCTGATTATTTGGACAGCCTCAGGTCAATATGGTCGACTAGTTTCAGCAATTAAAGGACTGATTTTGTCATTGCTTTCTTCAGGACCAAAACTAAAGATAAATGCTACTACACCAAGTGAAAAAAGTTACACCCTAGAAACACAAAACAAGTGCATACAGTCACCTGTACGTTCTGGGTGTCCTTACAGTCTGTGCAAATCACTGTGGGAAGAAGGTGAGGAGAAAGGCTTTCAAATAATAAATGGACCATATGGTCCAACCATCAAATATGCTTTGGACTAGAACACAAAAAAGTGTTGTTTAGAAAAAGCACTACCTGAGTGCAGACATGATTTTGATACATTTGGGTAAAAGGTTTGTAATACCAAATGCTAGTAAACTCTTACCTCAACATGTAAGGTCAGATGGCCTCACCCCACCTGGCAGTGGCTCAGGGGAAAATGAAGCACCGCTCTAGAAAACATGTAGGACACACATTAACACATAAATTGCACGTGATAGAAACAAAGCACCTAAGACTGCTAATAGCGGAAAATACATGGTCATATAGACCAATCAGAGTAGTTGAATGTTAAAAAAGGGGGAGCTCAGCGTGAGTAAATAGCCCTGTTGTAAATATACTCGCAATAGCGCCTATGCGCGAGGGTTCACCTTACCTAACCGTCGGTACTCCTGGCCGGCGTCCTGGCCTTCTGGGGAGGTACCGACAGCTGGCGAGGGAGTGTAGATAAGCCCTGCCATCATTGGGTGGGAGGTCACGTGGGGCTACTCACTCGCGTCTGCAGATTGGCGTTTGTCCCCGTGATGTAGTGCATCCATTCACTGCCGAGTCAGTCAGCCTAGTCAACAGCAGGTTTGGGGAAGGCTAAATCACACCAGCGCTGCTATTGGAAGCGCGGTGCCGTGACGCGTACACCTCGCGTGTTATGATTGGACAACCCCCTGTTTAGAGCTGCGCTCCTATTGGGTGTCGTGTGGGTTGCTCGTGCCGGGTCTGCCTCTATTGTCAGAGCGAAGGGGGTAAACAGACTGGATAAACATAAACAGGGATTTGACACGTGCTGAGAATGCGCGATGATTATAACTACAATCCGTACGAGTTGTAGGCGCTGGTGATATAAAAGCGCTATTTACCTTAGACAGAAAAAGTACTTAATAAGCTACAACGTATCTAGTCAAAAGATTATGGTTACTGGGCAGAATGCATGATCTTTTTATAACAAAAAACGGGTATGAGTGATAGGCGTTAGTGATCTAAAAGCGCTGTATACCTTAGACAGACAGAGTACTTTATAAACTACAACGTGTATAGTCAAAATACTATGGTTACTGGGCAGATGTAGATTTTAAGCTAAAAACATAGCAGGACAAACAGAGTTGCACCCTATGGGCTGTTGGTTAGAGGCCAAGTGTTATAAGGCCTACGATGGCCCATCATTCGCCCGCTCGGACAGAGGCCTAAGGGCATGATGTAATTCTCTCAGAGAGACTAGTGTGCCTATCTCCCTCCTGCTATGGATCAGTCGAACAGTACAGTACAATATTGAGCAGAGCTGTGGCAAGACAGTGTTGTTATTACAGAGAAGACCATGGGATTTCGTCATTTAGTCCCTCTTTGTGTGTCTTCAATTTGAGGACCCATCTCTGTTCTTTTATCAGCAGATAACTAGCCACATCTGTGGTGTGCGCGGGAATGAACGGCTGTTCAAGGACAGTCCATTGAAATTCTGTGGCTTGGTGTTTCGCTTCCAGGAAATGGGCAGTCAGTTTGGTGGCTTGTCTCGCACACCGGATTGTGCTCTTGTGCTCCGATATCCGTATGCGGACCTTTCTTGTTGTCATGCCCACGTACCTGTAACCACATGGACAGGTGATAAGATAGATCACGTGGTCACTGTTGCAGTTGGTAAACTTGACTTGCTTCCACGGTCTGGTGGTTCCTATATCTATTTCCAGTGATTTCTTAGTCTGTGCACAGACCTGGCAATTGCCACAGGGATGATGCCCCTGGACAGGGGGAAGGTTCCACAGTGTGCCCACAGCTCTGGGCATCTCATCACGTGGCCTGGTGTGAACCAATCTGTCCCTTAGATTAGGGCCCCTCTTGAAAGAGACAAGGGGGCGGGGAAGTGTAAGGCGCCCGGAGTTCAATATTGGCCAGTGCTTCTTGACCGCCCTCTGAATGTCATTAGAAAGACTCCCAAATGTATGGACAAAGGTGAGGCGGTCTAGGTCCGGTTTGGGAGGTCTCGGTTCCAAAAGGGCTTCCCGGTTGTTGTTCTTAGCCCTTTTCATAGATCTCTTCACAAGTTTAGGAGGGTATTTGCGAGCCACAAGTTGCCTGCTAAGATCTTCAGAGTGTTTCTCAAAAGCTGTCCCTGTGGAACAGTTCCTCTGTAACCGTAAGAATTGACTAAAAGGGAGGCTCTCCCTGAGTGCTCGTGGATGGTTGCTATCGAACAACAACAGGGAGTTCCTTGCGGTTGGCTTCCTGTAAAGCTCTGATTGTAGGCCATGTGATCCTGCTGTTATTAAAAGATCCAGAAATGCTAGTTGTGTTTGACCGATCTCGATGGTGAATTTGAGATGATTATTTCTGCTGTTGAGCCACCCCAAGAATTCAAGGCAGCTCTCACTTGACCCTCGCCACACAACAAAAACGTCGTCGATGTACCTTTTCCAGGTTTTCAATTTGTCAATAAAAAGGTTGAAAAAGTTTTGCTTCATGGCCAGTGTGGCGCAGGCCATTATGAATGAGACTGGAGTGATGCTGTTGAGCTCTCTGGACTCTAGAAGTTGGTGTATCACGTCCAGTGTTTCATCCTGTGGGATGGAGGTATAAAGTGCCTCAACATCATATGAAGCTAGGAGGTCAGTTTCTCTATCAAACTCTATATTGGGTAGCAATCTGAGAAGGTTGGTGGTGTCCTTTAGGTAAGTGGGCATTTCCTGCACCATAGGTCTCAAGAAATGGTCCACAAAGGTGGAGAGGGGTTCAAGGGCTGACCCTATCCGGGAAATGATGGGACGCTGTCGGTACCTCCCCAGAAGGCCAGGACGCCGGCCAGGAGTACCGACGGTTAGGTAAGGTGAACCCTCGCGCATAGGCGCTATTGCGAGTATATTTACAACAGGGCTATTTACTCACGCTGAGCTCCCCCTTTTTTAACATTCAACTACTCTGATTGGTCTATATGACCATGTATTTTCCGCTATTAGCAGTCATAGGTGCTTTGTTTCTATCACGTGCAATTTATGTGTTAATGTGTGTCCTACATGTTTTCTAGAGCGGTGCTTCATTTTCCCCTGAGCCACTGCCAGGTGGGGTGAGGCCATCTGACCTTACATGTTGAGGTAAGAGTTTACTAGCATTTGGTATTACAAACCTTTTACCCAAATGTATCAAAATCATGTCTGCACTCAGGTAGTGCTTTTTCTAAACAACACTTTTTTGTGTTCTAGTCCAAAGCATATTTGATGGTTGGAACATATGGCCCATTTATTATTTGAAAGCCTTTCTCCTCACCTTCTTCCCACAGTGATTTGCACAGACTGTAAGGACACCCAGAACGTACAGGTGACTGTATGCACTTGTTTTGTGTTTCTAGGGTGTAACTTTTTTCACTTGGTGTAGTAGCATTTATCTTTAGTTTTGGTCCTGAAGAAAGCAATGACAAAATCAGTCCTTTAATTGCTGAAACTAGTCGACCATATTGACCTGAGGCTGTCCACATAATCAGACAGTCAGTGGGCGCACTATTTTTAACATTGGTATGGTAAGCACAACTGAAATAAATCTTTGCCTGGTGCTTATTCTTAACCAATTTTAAACCCACTTCTTTTGGTTTTTTTTCCTCCACACCTTCTTTTGCACTGCACACCCCAGTCCCATCTTTTCTACCACTCACCTACATCGAGTGGTGTACCACACTGTCATCTCTTTACTCTAGTGAGGATACCCCCTACCACCGGGTGACCTCCTAGGAGAGTACCAATAACCTCTGACGGGTGGTACGGATAAAATCCCAAATGATGAAGGGCGGATCCGAATGGTGACTGATGGGTATTTGTCCTCATCCACGGAGAGCTCTCTGTGACATAACCTGGTTGTAAGGGTGAGTTCTTGTTTGGTTTTCTGTGTTTATGGGCACATTTACCTGAGACCCTCTGGTACCTTTGTTGTTTATTATTATCTGCTTCATATCCTGTGGCCTAGCCCACAGTTGCTGGATTTTTGGGGCATGATTCTTCTAGTCACCTCAGACATCCATGGCCAGACCATAGATAAATAGCCTAAGTCTCTCTTGTTGGGAAGATCTGCAGAGAGGGTATACCCGGTACACTCGGTATGTTAATATCTAGTCCACCTCTTGCTGGTAGCTTAGCAAATCATCTTGTCCTTTCAATGTAATAAATTATGGAATCCAGTCTTTCTATACCTAAAAAAGCACAATAAGAACCTTACCTGTCTGCAATCCTTGAGATCCTTAACCCTTGTTTATTATGCCACAATGTCCCACTTTGCAGGTATAGGCCTACCTAGGGGATTGAAGTGGGATTGCATTTACAGTTACATAAGCAAGTGATCAGGGGTGGGCAACAGTGAGATATATAATGGGAGATGTTGAGAGAAGATGACTGGCCTGTCATTGCCAAATGCAGCTCACACTTCGACCTGCCTGCCCTTTGTTTTACTAACCAGGCGGGAGCCAGACCATGGAGAGCAAAGCAGTTACCGGAACCAGTTTAGGGGCTGACAAAGGGGGTGTCCCCCAACTACAAGCTGTCATTGGATATAAAAGTGGAACAGGTACATCCTGCAATCAGACCACTCCTGCACTTGGGAAGATTCAGAAGAAGGACTGCCCTGTTGTCTGAAGGAGGAAGACTGGACCTGCTTCCTTGGACCTGGGACCCCCACAGTGACCACAAGATTCAGTTGGCTTGACTTTTGTTTGAGCCACAGGGATACAACAAGCTTCCAGAACCCTCTCCTGCTCTCCAGCTGAACACACCAAACTGGACCTGACCTGGTCCCTCTGATGACCTCTGTGAGAGTGAGCTCTGACTCCCCAAGTGCTGTCCTCAAAGTCCTGGACCTTGGCTGGAGTTAGAGTGTGCTCCCCTCTGTGCAAGTGATGGTTTCACCAGATCCATCTCAGTGTGGTGCAGACTGATGTAGGGCCTTGATCGCAGCTCTTCATCCACAGCTTACCCAGACCCAATGCAGAACAGCAGATGGATCCTCAAGGGCCCCATTTCACAGGCTCGCGACTCCTGATCAGTGACTTCACAGCAACTGCGGAGCATGGTGCAGACTGGCACAGGACCTCACATTGCAGCACCCCACAACTCTTGATCAGTAGCTTAATCGAGTTCTGATGCAGAATGATGCAGGACAATGCAAGGGATTTGCATCGCAGCACCTCACAGCTCCTGATCAGTAGCTAGCGAACCAGACAATGTGTGATGCAGAGCCTTGCATTGCAGCACCCTGCAGCCCATGCACCAATGACAAAAGACGCAACTCCCAGTGGGGTCCTGCATCCGACTAGCATACCATCTTGGTTGGGCTGAACTTATGGATTTGTCCATGTCTGGTGCAACCAGATAGCTGTAGTTTTCGCTTTGCACCTTTTGGCACTATGTTTACCTGAAACTTTAAAAACTCATTACTCCGGTCTACTGATCGGTTTTTCGTTGCTTTGGTGTCATTTTATTTATTAAAATGTCCTCTATTTTTCAAAAGGGGTGTATTTTTATGTTGTGTTTTCCCTTTATTAATGTTTTAGTGCTGCACAAATACTTTACATATTGTCTCTAAGCTAAGTATGACAACTTGTGGCAAGCTAACACGGGGTTAACCACAGGTTTATTTAGTGACTTTTGTGGTTCACCGTGACAAGGATTGTGATTATTCTTAGAAGTTGGCTCTCACCCCCTTCATCAAATAATCCAATTTCTTACAATGGGACACTTACTTTTCTACATCAGTCACATGTAAAAAAAAATGTTTTTTTTTTTAACTTTTGCTGTGCTTGCACAAAGACCTAAATAGTATTTCTTCACTCAACCGTTAATTGTGATTTATCATCTTTACAGATGGTAAAACTGCTGCCTAATCATTGTGGATACTGCCACTCTCCACGAGTGTCGTAGCGTGTGCCTTAAGTGTAGTAATTTGATTAAGCAAATGATTAAATGAAAAAAATGTACAACCAAAAAAGTCTAAGTGTTCTCTTTCAGAAGAAAAAAGCATATATAATGCACACAATTATGGCAAATGCTGAACATAGTCAATAGAATAGTGTATCGATGTTCTGTACCGAGCTGCTTAGTACCACTTTTAAAATATAATGCATTCACTATCAATCATCCAACAATACAAATCAAAATTACCATTCGAATAACATATTTAGAAATGCTGACCTTTTCCTGGTGGCACATGTCAACTCTTGAAACACATAATTTGCATATCTATTGTTGTCAAATCCACATTAAGGAATCCAGACAGTAAGATATGTCATCTGTAAATAGTATATTTCCGTTTAAGTTAGTCAAATTGCAACGGGAAATGAATGTCATTTATATATGACTGAAACCGTGAAATGTGATACGAATAAAAAATCTTCAAACAGTTTTACAGGCGTCATCGTCAATTAAACAATTCAATATAGTTCATACTTTAATTCCTCTAATTGAACTGAACAAATATATTCTGGGTTAACCTATAGTGACCTGTGACTTGTTTACAGACAGGCTGGTCACCAGTCACATGGACTCTTCGCCCAGGAGTAAACACTGCCTTGCAGGACCACTGATGGTGTGTCTGGTCAGGTATTGTGCAATTATCCATGGACTCTGCCTAGCAGAATCATGCCCTCCTTCACTCATGTATTTGTACTATTTATCCATAATGGCGGAGATGTGCTGGATTCACACTTTCCGACAACAAAACAATCACAACAACACAATAAAAATGCGTTAAGCTCACTAACATGCACCAGAAAATGTTTGTAATAGTCTGCAATTAATCCACTTAAAAAACAATTTTGCTTTAGGCCAACCATATACTGAGACTGGGTATTCGAAAAGAATAGTGATCACTATATAATAAAAATGTTTTGCAAATAGAAACAGAAGTACCATCACGTGTAATACGGCAATGCTCATTTGGTTCTGGAACATGATGTATTGTGACATACGCAGCCTACTCTTTCATCAACTAATATAATATGTCCAATTGCCTCGTATTGAAAACATTAATCAATACATTACATATGTTTCTCCCTCTAGAAATGCTTTTCATGAGAATACTTTCAAAAATCCTTCCCAAGGTCTATAAATTTCACTTTCAGTATGTGCTAGATGCGGCTTTTTCAGAAGTATATTTAAGATCACTGATTTTTTTTATTTAATCTTTTTATTGAAATTTGTTATTTATACATTATTTTACTTTTATGTTTTATTTTTTAGCTGAGTTTTATATAGCGCGAACTTGACCTGGAGGTATTGGGTATCGGAGCGCTTGACATAGCACCAGTTGCGTTACATGAGGACATTGTTAGGCACGGGGAGATTAATGAATTTGCCCAGAATAACGGATGTTCAGCTGCATTGATGAGACTTGAACCCGGTTCCCCAGATTCGAGGTCGACCGCCCTAGGAGCATGATATACAGAAGAAGACATCCTAGCATACAAATAAGGCAAAATGCTGTGACAATCATGTTATGTTGATAAAAGGGTTGAGTAACAATAGAGAGTGAACATGAGTAAACCCAGACAATGAGATAAACACTAGGGGGCAGATTTATGAAGGCCTTGCGCCGCCGGTGCGTCATTTTTAACATGGGAAAAAGTGATGCACCGGAGGCGCAAGGCCTTCATAAATCTGCCCCTAGGTATATTTGAGATCACTGATATTGCATTGAATGACGCCTAGATATAATTAAATCGATTTTAACCTTAGCAATGCTACTAACCGTAGAATGACTTAACTCTGCTGACTATTCTTGGAGGGTCTCAGATACTTCTTTCTGGTTTAGTTAACATAAAACCACAAGTATGTATTGAAACGATAATGATGATTTGGCAGAAAAACAGAACCATGGCATGAAAAGTCTGATGCAAATGTCATCCTATCCACATTCATTAACATCTGAAGCAGCTCAACCATCAACTCAATCAGTCAAATGTTTTCGCCTCCAGCACCGGGCTCTACTGCCACCATCTAGCCGATGGCGTGACATAACACGTGTTGCACCTGTCCCAGCTTCTGCAATAAACTGCTTCCGCATGATCGACTGCTCTACCCTCGTAACCATTCCTAGAACAAGAGTCACTCTTTGGAAATATTTTGAAGATAATCCTTTGGTATTTCTTACCATTCTTCAGACTTCTGAAATATATGTTGGCAGGGTAAGTATACCATTGTGTGGCAACAACTCTGATGAACATCAGTATTAAGAATGTTCTGGGCTGTTTGTTCCAATTTACACAGGTCCATAGACATTTAAGTAGCCTGAGAGGAAAAGGGGTTAACAACTATTTAAATCTTTTGGTGCAATTTGACCACTAGGACCATGCAATAAAAGACTGAGTCAGTAACTTAAAGTTAAAGGGTTTATTACAAAAGCAAAGTCAGACTAATATAAATCAATCTCAAGAACATACTTTAAAAGTACACGATTATCAAAGGATGACAATAGCGTCGCACAATATTGGTCCTCCACAGCAAGGAGCATATAAGTTTTTCAGTGGCCGCGATACAAATAAATAAGGAAAAGGATTTGATGACTAGACAAATGGTTTTTATTGTTCTCCCCATACATTGAAAGATTTTCAACATCTACTAAATCCTACAATAACCTAAGGATGGAGGAAACCCTAGTGAATCAATGAAACAAGAAATGTGTCAACATCAAAACCCCTATAGAAGTTTTGTAGGCAAGGTGCAATGTACAAAATACAAAAACAGTCAGACATGACAAGCGAGGTCTATAACTCTCCAAGTCTAAAGGGAATCTAATCAAACCCTAGATGAGTTCACTAATTAAAATGCACAAAGAGCATTCAAGAAATATGACCTCATACACATCATAGTACTTTTCCAGTTACCAAAAAAGAACATGACACCTTGAACTCTACTCCCATATTCCAGTCTCGGCTACCAGGGCATCCTTGGATTCCTCCCTTTATCTAATAGTACTAACTGGTAACACTCCTGTTGTCTTCAGTAAAATTATTTGACATGGCCAATTCTTCTGTGCCTCACTATCTCTGAAATACAATGTGCTTATTACTAACCAATGAATGTCTTTGGTCTGCACGTGCACAGGAGAAAAACATGCAGAAAACAACTTTCACGTTAGCATTAAAAGTTTTGACTGGAAGCTTACTGCCCACTATCATGCTAATTTAACAATTTACTTTAAATGCATATTAATTCTACAATCTGCACATCATTTGATGAATGATACTGTACTCTTATGTTTGGTACAATAAACGAATACACGTATTATTAATCAAAAATGACAACTGGTCTCAATTTATAAATAAAGGCATTGAATACACATACGATCCGTTCTCACGAATCCCAGGTGAATGCATACATCAAATGCATTTTAGCGCATCACCTTCCAGAATTTCTGTAAAGGAAAATTGTTAATATCCACACACATATATATATATGAAAACACAACAAAAGCATTCTCTATACCTTTAATGGACTATATCTCATTTGTATTGTTGCAGTACGCAAGTGTATAAGGCCAAAGTTAAGTGTATGTGTGTGTATGTATATATATATATATTCACTGAAAAAACCATAGGTTTCACACCAGTTATAGTTAGGAATTAGCATTTAAAAAACCTATTAAATTCACTGACAAAACCATAGATTTCACACCATTTATAGTTAGCTGGAAATTTTACTGACATAAAACCATTGAAATTCCCACGTTATAGTTAGTTGGACTCACTATAACTTGCGCGCCTGTAATGCACTGCTGATGACGTCACATATTACATCACTCATGACATGGTCAGTGACATCACTCATGACATCACTGATGACACCATCCAGTGAATGTGTGTCTTTCTGAAAAATAAATTTGTTTTATATATGTATTTGTAAAGGTCGATGGAAGAATAAATGTTTAAATAAGTGTGTAAATGGATGTTTTTTAAAAAAAAAATTGGTTGGGTAACTGGCTTATTACGTGTATCTTAGTGAATACATATATTAGCGAGTATTGTTTAAATATTTAAATGTTTGTATCAGTGTTTCTCTTTGTGTATAAGTGGCTGCAGGGGTTGGTGACTGACTCACTGTTTGTATGTGTTTTGAAGACAGCATATGTGCAGGACTGTATGGGTGGATGAGTGTGTATATGTGTGTGTTAGTGAGTGAATGACTGTCTCACTAGTGTCTTCATTAGTAACGACATATGTTTTAATCTAGTATATGTGAGTATTGATGTATATAAGTGAGTATAGTATATATAGTGAGAGATTGTAGGAGTTCCTGTTTAAATAAGTATGTGTTTCTATAAGTGATTGTTTAAGAGAGTAAGTATGGGTAAGTTTCCTTAGAAGTAAGGTGGTAGTGTGTGTATAAATGTATATGCAAATAAATGGATGTTCAATAGTTTATTTGCATGTGTGAGTATGTGTGTGAGTAACTTTTGGATGACTGCTGATGTGTAACAGGATGTATAGGTGTATCACTACATATGATGAGTGAGTATATATATGAGTGACTATATAGAACTGTTGGTGAATGAGTGGATGTGTATATAGATGGTGGAATTACTGAATTGGTTGTTGTTACTGGTTTGGGTATCTCCATTTTTTTGAAAATGTTTGTTTCTATTTTTGAATATGTGTTTCAAGCGTTACATTACACTGAAATTAGGTCTGTCACTCTGTCACAAGGATGGTGTCATCAGTGATGTCATGAGTGATGTCACTGACCATGTCATGAGTGATGTAATATGTGACGTCATCAGCAGTGCATTACAGGCGCGCAAGTTATAGTGAGTCCAACTAACTATAACGTGGGAATTTCAATGGTTTTATGTCAGTAAAATTTCCAGCTAACTATAAATGGTGTGAAATCTATGGTTTTGTCAGTGAATTTAATAGGTTTTTTAAATGCTAATTCCTAACTATAACTGGTGTGAAACCTATGGTTTTTTCAGTGAATTTCAAAGGTTTTTTAAATGCTAATTCCTAACTATAACTGGTGTGAAACCTATGGTTTTTTCAGTGAATTTCAAAGGTTTTTTTTATGCTAATTCCTAACTATATAAGACCTGAAAGCCCACCAGGAATCTCCAGTATGAGCCAGGGGACTGCATTGCAGAGAGGTGTAATGAAGCCACAACCCTTTTTACACCTCTCTGCAACGCAGCCCCCGTGCATGTTTGAAGAGGGGGAACTAATTCCCCTTGCATACTGGGGGCCCCTGGGGGCCAATTAGCCCACCTGGAACCTCCAGTATGCGCCAGGGGCTGCATTGCAGAGGTGTAATGAGACTATGCCCCTTGTTACACCTCTCTGCACCGCAGCCCACTGCCGCGTTTGCAGAGGGGGAACTAATTCCCCTTGCATACTGGGGGTCCCTGGGGTCAACTGGTCCACCAGGAGCCTCCAGTATGCGCGAGGGAGCTGCATTGCAGAGAAGTGTAATGAGGCCACACCCTTGTTACACCTCTCTGCAATGCAGGCCACTGGCGCGTTTGTAGAGGGGGGACTAATTCCCCTTGCATACTGGGGGTCCCTGGATCATATCTGCCCAAACACCGATATTCCGAACGATTGTAAATTACTTTTACTACTCTCTACTACTCACTCTACTACTCTCTACTACTCACTCTCTGCTACTCTCTCTACTGCTCTCTACTACTCTCTACTACTCACTCTCTACTCTCTATTACTCACTCTCTACTCTCTACCTCTCTACCTCTCTCTTCTTCTCTCTCTACTAATCTCTACCTCTCTACCGCTACCTCTCTACCTCTCTACCTCTACACCTCTACCTCTCTACCTCTCTCTACACGCACACATATACACATATATGCATATATATATATGCATATGCATTTATATATATGTATGTGTGTGTATAAAAAAAACAACAAAACATTTTTTTTTTTAAACAGCTACTTTTAAAACTGTCATTCTTTTTCCCCATGGTAAGCTCCCCGGTACGCTTACCGGTGCGCGTACCGGTGCGCGTACCGGGCGCTCACCCCGCGAAAATCAAATTTTTTTTATTTTTTTTTTGCTCCGCGGGGCCCTTTTATGGCCCCCACATCAAACCTAGGGGGTCAAGGGGGGTCTACTCTGCCCCCTTATGGTAATTTCCCTCTTTGTTTTGGCCACCTCTCGTGTCTCGATCCTACCGAGACACAAGATGGCGGCCGCTCCGGACTGTTTAGAATGTTTACAGACACCCCAGAGCCAATCAGCTTTCTGCGCGCAAGTCGCGGTAAGCGCCCGGTGCGCGTACCGGTGCGCGTACCGGAGCGCGGCTATAGATATATATATTTTTTTGAACCTTAATTACTCAAAATCCACTGGAGCACATATCTTGAGACATAACAAAGGCACATCGGGCTACCAGTCCCTACAATTTTGCCAAGTTTGGTGGAAATCCATTCAGCCGTTCGGGCTAAAAGTGAAATCGACCGCCCTATGGAAATTAACATGGGGAAAACGCGTTTTGGGACCCCCCTTTTATCTTGGCCCCCGCTTGACGAATCCCCCCCAAACTTTCAGGGAAGGACCGGAACGCCGCGAGGCCATTTTGAGGAAATTTTGAGGCAGATTCGTCAACCGGCGCCAAAGTTATTCCAAATAGAATTTTGAGATTTAACATTGAAAAAAATCCTAACTATAACTACCTACTGGCGACCGCCAGTAGGTAATACATATATATATATAGATATAGATATATATATATATATATATATATATATATATATATATATATATATATATATATATATATTCGCAGAAAAAACCATAGGTTATAGACCATATATAGTTAGGAATTTGCATTTACAAAACCTTGAAAATTCACTGAAAAAACCATAGGTTATAGACCATATATAGTTAGGGATTAGCATTTAAAAAACCTTATTTTACTCGCACAAAACCATTGAAATTCCATATATAGTTAGATGCACTAACTATATATCGCGGACCCGCAATCCACTGCTAATGATGTCACATATTACATCATTCATGACATGGTCAGTGACATCACTGATGACATCACTGATGACATCTCAAATGACATCACTGATGACATCACTGATGACAACACCCAGTGACTGTATGTTTCTGTAAAGTTAAAATATGTCTTACATATTGAAGAATGAGTGGATGTATAAGTGTCTGGATGAAGGATTTAGTAGGTGCATGACTGACTGTATGAGAGAATGGTTAAATGTGTCTCACTGAGTGCATGGGTTAGTGATTAAAGTGTCTTAATTTGGCAATCATTATTTATGTTCTTCTGTAAACTGCTGCATGTTTAAATCAGTAGCTATATCATTAACTATATGGGTTATTGAATGGTTGCCCAAGTATTTGTATGGGAGACTGAGTATGTGTGTGGGTGGCTGGGAGGTGTATAACTCTGTGCATAGATGTGTGAGCAGTTGATTCCCTAGGTGTATGGGTTCAAAAGTGCATGTAGAAACAACTGTATGGACAGTTGACTGTGTGCATGAGTATATTGGTGAGTGAATGGATATCTCAGTTCTACATGTTAAAGTAAGTACATATGTAAAACACACTCCATGTGAGAGTTGACATATATAAATAACTGAACATAAGAGCCAGTGAATGTGAGAGTGGCTGTATGAATCATTGTGAACTTGTATCAAGGATTGTATAAGAGAGTAAATATGTGTTAGTATATGTTTGAATAAGTAAGGTGTGTATAACTGTATAGTTGAGGAAATGGAGGTGGGATTGATTCTTTGCATGACTGACTAGGTGTGTGGGTAACTCCATGGATGTGTGACAGTCTGTGAGTGCCTGTTTACACTGAGTGTATCTAAGGTTATATTAGAGTCTGAAGATGTATTATCACATAAATGATATCATCAGTGATGTAATCAGTAATGTCAAATGAGATGTCAGTGATGTCATCAGTGATGTCATTTGAGATGTCATCAGTGATGTCATCAGTGATGTCATTTGAGATGTCATCAGTGATGTCATCAGTGATGTCACTGACCATGTCATGAATGATGTAATATGTGACATCATTAGCAGTGGATTGCGGGTCCGCGATATATAGTTAGTGCATCTAACTATATATGGAATTTCAATGGTTTTGTGCGAGTAAAATAAGGTTTTTTAAATGCTAATCCCTAACTATATATGGTCTATAACCTATGGTTTTTTCAGTGAATTTTCAAGGTTTTGTAAATGCAAATTCCTAACTATATATGGTCTATAACCTATGGTTTTTTCTGTGAATTTCATTGGTTTTTTAAAAGCTAATATCTATAGCTGTAAAATATATTCTTTATTAAGTGACGTATCACGTAGCCCGTGAGACGCCTCATGATGCATCGCAGAACCGTGACGTATCGTCTCTGAAGCGCAAACCAAACCCAAAACGTAAGCGCGCCAGAACACGCTTAAAGATATATATATATTTTTTTAACCTTAATTAGACAAAATCCACACGTGCACATATCATAAACGTTCAAAAAACACAATATGTCGGACTCCCGTTACGCTGCCGGTTAGCTGCCCGGTTAACGTACCAGGAAGCACCTTTACCGTGAAAAATCGCAATTTTTTTTTTCACCCCCCAGGGAACTTTAATAGCCCCCTCATCAATCCTAGGGGTTCAGGAGGGGTTTGCCTTACCCCTTTCATTCATTTACACCTTTTTTTTTTTCCACCTCTTGTCTCTCGATCCCACAGAGAGACAAGATGGCGGCCACTCCAGACTGTTTACAATGATAACAGCCAATCAGCTTCTCCTCAGACTCCCGTTACACTGCCGGTTAGCTGCCCGGTTAGCTGCCCGGTTCGCGTACCAAGACGCGTCTCTACGGCGAAAAAAACGGATTTTTTTTTTTTTTTTTTGGGCCCAGCGTGGCTCTATAATATCCCCTCATCAATCCTAGGGGGTCAGAAGGGGTCTACCTTGCCCCTTTCCTTCATTTCCCCCTTTGTTTTGGCCTCCTCTTGTCTCTCGATCCTACCGAGAGACAAGATGGCGGCCGCTCCGGACTGTTTACAATGTTGACAGCCAATCAGCTACTCGTCAGACTCCCGTTACACTGCCAGTTAGCTTCCCGGTTAGCTGCCCGGTTCGCGTACCAAGACGCGTCTCTACGGCGAAAAAATCGGAATTTTTTTTTTTGTTTTTTTTTTTGGGCCCAGCGTGACTCTATAATATCCCCTCATCAATCCTAGGGGATCAGAAGGGGTCTACCTTGCCCCCTTTTCTTCATTTCCCCCTTTGTTTTGGCCTCCTCTTGTCTCTCGATCCTACCGAGAGACAAGATGGCGGCCGCGCCGGACTGTTTAGAATGTTGACAGACACCGGAGAGCCAATCAGCTTCGCTTCGCAAAGTTCCGATACGCGAAAAGTAAGCGGACCGGAGCGCAGCCCGGAGCGCTGTTACAGATATATATCTTGTTTTAAACGTTAATTTCTCAAAATTCACTGAAGCACATATATTGAGACCTAGCAAAGGCACATCGGGCTAACAGTCCCTACAATTTTGCCAAGTTTCGTGGAAATCCATTCAGCCGTTCGGGCTAAAAGTGAGTCCAACCGCCCTATGGAAATTAACATGGGAAAAACGCGTTTTGGGACCCCCCTTTTTTCTCGGCCCCCCCTTGACGAACCCCCCCCAAATTTCCAGGAGCTGCTCAGAAACAAAATGTGCCATTTTCCTGAAAATTTCAGCCAATTCCGTCCACAAACGCCAAAGTTATTAGACATAGAATTTTCAGAAATCCCATAGGGAAAAAATCCTAACTATATATACCTACTGGCTATCGCCAGTAGGTAATATATATATATATATTACCTACTGGCGTCTCGCCAGTAGGTATATATAGTTAGGATTTATTCCCTATGGGATTTTTGAAAATTCTATGTCTAATAACTTTGGCGTTTGTGGACGGAATCGGCTGAAATTTTCAGGAAAATGGCACATTTTGTTTCTGAGCAGCCCTTGAAAATTTGGGGGGGTTTTGTCGAGGGGGGGCCGAGAAAAAAGGGGGGTCCCAAAACGCATTTTTCCCATGTTAATTTCCATAGGGCGGTTGGACTCACTTTTAGCTCGAACGGCTGAATGGATTTGCACGAAACTTGGCAAAATTGTAGGGACTGTTAGCCCGATGTGCCTTTGCTAGGTCTCAAGATATGTGCTCCAGTAGTTTTTGAGAAATTAATGTTCAAAACAAGATATATATCTGTAACAGCGCTCCGGGCTGCGGTCCGGTTCGCTTACTTTTTGCGAAACGGAACTTTGCGCGCAGAAAGCTGATTGGCTCTCCGGTGTCTGTCAACATTCTAAACAGTCCAGAGCGGCCGCCATCTTATCTCTCGGTAGGATCGAGAGAGAAGAAGAGGTGAAAAACGAAGGGGGAATTTATTGAAAGGGGACAAGGTATAGCCCTCTTGACCCCCCTAGGAATGTTGTTGGGGTTATTAAAGGGTCCCGTGGGGAAGATAAAAAAAAATGATTTTTCACGGTAGAAGCGCTTCACGGGCCGCGAACTGGGCCGCAAACTGGTAGCGAAACGGGAATTCGCCATTTTGTGCTTCGTTTTAATTAAATTACTAGGTATAAGGGGGTGCGGGAGACGTATCCTAATCCCCTATGTTTCCTGAGGGTGGCTGAGGAGGCTCATATATGTTGATACATCTCTTCCAGCGGCTGTGCGTGAGCTTTTTTTTTTTTTTTGCTGCGTGACGTCTGTTAATGTGCGATTCGATGGAAATCAGGAAGTGTTGACCGCCAATTTGTCACTGCGATAAAATATTTTGTTATAAATGAATCCTTATTGATAAACATTGTCTGCGCCATCTTGCCTTTTTTACAATGCCACAATTTTGTCGTGCACGGCAGCCATTTTAGATGCCTTGACCAGGCCCACTCTCTGCACGCCGTCGATTCTCAGCATGGCTCCCCACCCTCGCAAGCATCTCCCCCACGCACTGGTCACCCCCGCTCTCTCTCTTGTGCATCGGCCATATACTTCCCCCAATCTCCGCTGCTCTTCCCTGAGAATCACACCCTGTGCCCGCCCGACACCTCCCTTTCACCCTATTCACTACCGCACCCTCTGACACTCCTCTTCCTCTGTGTCCGATTGTCCAGGCCGGACCCAGGCTATCACCTAGCCCTGCGGATGTAGTTTATGGCCCCAGCTGTAGAGTATCTAGACAAGCCAACCCTCCCGATTCAGGCGTGAGACTACTGATTTCAGTGCTAGTCTTTCGCCTCCCGATTCCTGCAAGGAAAAATCCGGGGCCATATTACCAACAACTAGCGATAATGTTTGTCTCTAACTTGTTTAGAGACAAAAATTATCGCCGCACATCGGCGAATTTTATCGCATATAAACCTTGCTATTAGCAGGTTTATCGCAAATGCGATAAAAAACGGCCGCAATGCATGAATATCGCTGAAAAGTCAGCGATATTCATGCATTATCCAGCAAATGCTCTTAGCCATGTTATCCACCTTCCATTGGATAACATGGCTAAAAACTGCTCTGTGCGTGAGCTTTTTTTTTTTTTTTTGCTGCGTGACGTTTGTTAACGTTCGATTCGATGGAAATCAGGAAGTGTTGACCACCATTTTGTCACTGCGAGTAAATATTTTGTTATAAATGAATCCTTATTGATAAACATTGTCTGCGCCATCTTGCGTTTTTGTCCAATGCCACAATTTTGTCGTGCACGGCAGCCATTTTAGATGCCTTGACCAGGCCCACTCTCTGCACGCCGCCGATCCTCAGCATGGCTCCCCACCCTCGCAAGCATCTCCCCCACGCACTGGTCACCCCCGCTCTCTCTCTCATGCATGGGCCATATACTTCCCCCCATCTGCGCTGCTCTTCTCTGAGAATCACACCCTGTGCCCGCCCGACACCTCCCTTTCACCCTATTCACTAACGCACCCTCTGACACTCCTCTTCCTCTGTGTCCGATTGTCCAGGCCGGACCTAGGCTATCACCTAGCCCTGCGGATGTAGTTTATGGCCCCAGCTGTAGAGTATCCAGACATGCCAACCCTCTCGATTCAGGCGTGAGACTACTGATTTCAGTGCTAGTCTTTCGCCTCCCGATTCCTGCAAGGAAAAATCCGGGGGCATATTACCAACAACTAGCGATAATTTTTGTCTCTAACTTGTTTAGAGACAAAAATTATCGCCGCACATCGGCGAATTTTATCGCACATAAACCTTGCTATTAGCAAGGTTTATCGCAAATGCGATAAAAAACGGCCGCAATGCATGAATATCGTTGAAAAGTCAGCGATATTCATGCATTATCCAGCAAATGCTCTTAGCCATGTTATCCACTTCCCATTGGATAACATGGCTAAAAACTGCTCAGGGCAGGTGTTAGGTTTTGGAGATATTCGCGCTTAGCGCGAATATCTCCAAAAGTTGGTAATAGGAGATAGCGATGGTTAGGGACTGTTTCCAGTCGCTAAAATCTTGGCACGCCCACTTTGCATGTCATTAGTGATAAATAGCACTGATATGCAAAGGGCCCAAGATGGTCGCTATCTCCTTTTAGCTGTCACTAACTGGTGTTAGCGACAGCTTGGTAATAGGGAGATCATTTTATCTCTTTTTTTTGGCTTTTAAAGCCAAAAAAGCGGAAATAAACCCCCTTGATAATATGCCCCATGATTTCTCGGGGGTTTCAGATGACAGGGCTTGGTATTGTGTTACGTGCTAATTCTTCCAGGAAACGTCAGAGGGTCGATGCAGGGGTTCTAGAAGGGGTGATAAACCATTTAAGCCTCATGAACAAGCGCATGGTCTTTTAAAGATTTGTGAAGTACTCGGGGCGGCGGTGTGTGTGTGCCCTCTTTCAGGAGCGGGCGGGGGGGCACTGCCAGCAACTTGCCAGGCCAGGCAGTGTTCAACACGTGCATCACCCTTTCTCTGCCTGCTATTGCGCTCCATGCTTCGGAAAGGTAAGAAAAAGAACGTGCATTTGAGTTTGAAATGTCCGATCTTGTAGCAGTACACTTGCAAAGCCCACACATGACAATAACCCGATTCAAGGCCCCATTCACCCGATTTTTTAAACATATATAGCACTCCAACAAAGTTAGATTTTAAAACTTTATTAACTTTTAAATATAACGAACGCAACAAAAACTGTAAATATATTTAACTATTTTTTTAAATTAACCAGAACTATAACGATAACAACAACAACAACAATAATATAACTTTTATGCCTAAATTACGCAAACATTTAGCTAATCTGCTAAAGGGGGGAGTCGCCATTTCTTTACAATAATCAATAATGAAAAATCCACATCAATAGGGTTGTCCGTTTTCTCGATGCAGCACTATAGTGCAACATACACAGCACCTGGGGTGTCAAGAGTGAACAGGTCTTTCTTTGTTCCTTAAGATGTTATCTGTGTCAACCTCTTCCGAAAATGCTGATGCGTTAGGATTTCCTTGTGTTTCTTAATAGCATTGGTGTCTGCACACTTCTTTGTCAATTCTGTGAAGATGATAACTGCTTCATAAACAGACGATATCTTTGTTTAGTCATTAGTGTTAAGTGTGTCTGAAACTACAGTGCCCTTCTGTTTTTTTTTCTTCAGGCTCTACAGAGTTTTGTGTGTTGTTCTTTTGAGCGACAATTATTCCAGAAGTTTCAGGTTTACTTGTTTTGTCCTGCAGTGAGTTAACAGCTTTAGAGACTTCATGTTTATTTGCTATGTCCTGCTGTTCGTCAACTGCTTCAGAGACGTCAGCCTCATATGTTATGTTTGACTAGATCCTGGACCTGCCCGGCCGCGCCCAAAATGGTGCCGGTGTAAATGGGACTCGTAACTGCTTGTTGTGTACTGGTTGCCCAACCTTGATATCACGAGATACATATGCAGTTTTGAAGCACATGGCGGAGGCTTGTCTGCTGTAGTGGGGCGCCCCTTTATCGTTTCAGTCGCCATTCCGCCCGCTTTTGCTACACTGTGCCTTTTCCGCCATTCAGCTGTTTAGCGCCCGCTCTTACGGCTACAGCGTCTCGCTCACCATGTAGTTGAGTTGCTCCCACTCTTGCGGTGCAGCGATAGGCGGCTTCCACAGGACTCTTAAAATGGCGGCCGGCTCTTCGGATTTGGGCCTGGTCCAGTAAAATGGCCCTGGGACACCTTGGAACTCGGACGCTTGTCTGCCAGGGCTTGGGTTCCATTCTCGAAAGCGTCCCCTCAGCCTTGAAGATTGTACAAAAGTCTTGGGGGCCGTCGACTCCCGCAGGCTTCCGGTGGGGAGCGGCTGCCATGATTGCTTGCGGAATGGCCACGACGGAGCTACGAGATGGTGGTGCTCTCATGGTGACGCCAGCTTCAGTCTGAAACATCCAGAAACAAGGTGGGGCTTTCATCGTTTGGGAAAAAAAATGTTTTAATCCAATGAAAAGTGTTATTTTTAGGTCACATGACCTAGTCTTACATCATTAGGAAAACAAAAGTAAAATGAACCAATGAAAAGTTTTATTAACAAGTCACATGACCTGTTATGCTTACGTTACGCGCTGCGCGGCGCGCTCTGGATCGTTTCCGGGAAGCTGCGCCTTGCGCACCGGAGCACTTCCGGGTGCGCTAACGCGTTGCGTCATATGACGCATTACGCGACAATGCAGGTCCAGAATATAGTCAAAATGTCTCCACCAACCAGCGGTCGGAATACAACCGTTTTCAGCAGTCCAAAAAGTTTGGTTAAATCTTAAGAGCGGGAGCAACTCAACTACATGGTGAGCGAGACGTTGTAGTCGCAAGAGCGGGCGGTAAACAGCTGAATGGCGGAAGAGGCACAGAGTACCAAAAGCGGGCAGAATGGCAACTAAAACGGTAAAGGGGCGCCACACGACAGCGTGTCTTCAGGTCAAACGGATTGTGGGACAAGGTCCAGAATGGAAGAGTCATCAAAAGGGAAAAAATTCCCCCGGACCCCGGGAGCCGGCCGCCTATGCCGGGGGCGATCTCAGGCCACACCAGGGCAACACGACTTGGGGAGGGGGCAGGAGCCAAGCGCCCCCTCTCAGTCCGCGCCATCTCACCGCCCCTCGGGGGCCTCCGTCAAGCGGTTTAGGGAGGCACCGTATCACATTGTTTTCCAATGCAGTCAGGTCCACAAATGGACCCCACTTACTTTGAATAGTGAAGCTGCAGCAGGTGCAAATAAGGTTTAAACAGTGTTACAAGAGCTGCTTAGAACTCTGAAGTATGGCACTCAACAACCAGGACTTATGCCATTTGTGTAAGGCAGTGACATGGAAGCAACTCAGGGACAAAAAGCATGAACGAACATTCACGTATGAAAATCTTATTTGGGGAAGGGGTAGAATCCAAACGCCCCCTCCCAGTTCGCGCCACTACACCGTATGTGGAAAATCTGAAGCCATCGTTCTACAAACTCTCAACGCTTGCTATCAGTGCATGAGTTTCATGCTCGATCGATTGAGCTAGCCGGATCGGGCAATAAAAAGTATAAAATAGTTATGTAAATAGTTATTTAATAAAATGTTTTACCCTGTTTCTTTGCTGGTGTGTTGTCTATATTTATAATATTTGCATAGGGTTTGTCGTTATTTTGGGCGGGGTGGGTGGCGGAGTCGAGCGGTCTTGCAGCCCTCATGGTGTGGAGCTCAGTTCATTTCACTATTTTCGTATTTCTCATGAAGGGTTGTTCCTAATGTTTGTATTTTACCGAGGTCAAAAAGAGATCGAATTAGTGGTCTACTGATTTTGCTCGATTACTTTTATTTTTTTACACGATTTTTCACTATCTGCAAAGACTAAACAGAGTATTGCGACTTTGTGCTTGTTTGTAAATAGAGAATGATCCAAAGAGAACCAATTCTAAAACAGTAAATGCTTGGATAATAATCAATCAAATGGAGAGACAAGCAGGTACGACGGATTACAACAGGGGTAAAGGTCTGCGTTAACTACCGTTCACTATCTGCAAAGCGAGAGTACTACTAAGAGAAAAGAGGGGAGTGGGGGGGGGGGCAGCGTTCAAAGCACATCAGCGTGCATAAACACGAAAACGTTTTTACCTATCACGTACTTGACATTTGACAGCTTTTGATATTTGCTATTAAAAAACCATTGAAATTCACAGAAAAAACCATAGGTTATAGTCGATATATAGTTAGGAATTTGCATTTACAAAACCTTGAAAATTCAATGAAAAAAACATTGGTTTTAGGCCATATATAGTTAGGGATTTGCATTTAGAAAACCTTATTTTACTCGCATAAAACCATTGAAATTCCATATATAGTTAGATGCGCTAACTATATATCGCGCACCCGCAATCCACTGCTGATGATGTCACATATTACATCATTCATGACATGGTTAGTGACATCACTGATGACATCACTGATGACATCTCAAATGACATCACTGATAAAATCACTGATAACATCTCATTTGACATGACTGATCACATCACTGATGATATCATTCATGTGATAATACCATGAACCTCTTCAGACTCTAATATAACCTTAGATACAATCAGTGTAAACAGACAGTCACAGACTGTCACTCATCCATGGAGTTACTCACACACCTAGTCAGTTATGCCAAAAATCAATCACACCTCCATTTTCTCAACTATACAGTTATACACACCTTACTTATTCAAACATATACTAACACATATTTACTTTACTCTCTTATACAATCTCTGATACATGTTCACAATGATCCATACAGCCACTCACACATTCACTGGCTCTTATGCACAGTTATTTATAGATGTCAACTCTCACATGTACTGTGTTTTACATATGTACTTACTTTGACATGTAGCACTGAGATATCCATTCACTCCCTAATACACTCATGCACAGTCAACCGCCCATACAGCTGTTTCCACATGCACTTTTGAATCCATATATATAGTGAATCAACTACTCACACATCTATGTACAGAGTCACACACCTCCCAGCCACCCATACACACACACTCAGTTTCCCATACAAATACTTGGACAACCAATCAATAACCCATACAGTTACTCATATAGCTACTGATCAACATATGCAGCAGTTTGTAGAACAACAGATATAATGATGCACAAATTAAAACAGTTTAGTCACTAACCCATGCACTCAGTGAGACACATTTAATCACTCACTCAATCAGTCAGTCATGCACCTAGTAAATCCTTCATCCAGACACTTATATATCCACTCATTCTCAATATGTAAAACATATTTTAACTTTACAGAAACATACAGTCACTGGATGTTGTAAACTATATATGGTCTGTAACCCTTGGTTTTTTCAGTGAATATATATATATATTACCTACTGGCGCTCGCCAGTAGGTAGTTATAGTTTGGACCTAGTTTCCATAGGAAATCCACAACATTCTATTTGGAATAACTTTGGCGCCTGTAGACGAATCTTCGCGAATTTCTCCAAGAAAATGGCCTGCTCACTGACCATGTCATGAATGATGTAATATGTGACATCATCAGCAGTGGATTGCGGGTGCGCGATATATAGTTAGCGCATCTAACTATATATGGAATTTCAATGGTTTTATGCGAGTAAAATAAGGTTTTGTAAATGCAAATTCCTAACTATATATGTTCTATAACCAATGGTTTTTTCATTGAATTTTCAAGGTTTTGTAAATGCAAATTCCTAACTATATATGGACTATAACCTATGGTTTTTTCTGTGAATTTCATTGGTTTTTTAAAAGCTAACATCTGTAGCTGTAAAATGTATTCTACTTTAAAACCCAAAATATATTTTAGATGTTTATTGATAATTTTAATTGAAATATTGTTTTCTTCGCTTCCGGTAAGCGAACCGGGAAGCTTTCCGTTAGCTCATCTTGATGCCGCGATCTAGTACGCGAACCGGTAAACGTTACGTTAGCGGAATTGTGACGCGTCGCGGAAGCGCGACGTATCATTGTCGCGTAATGCGTCTTATGACGCGCCGCTTTAGCGCTCCCGAAAGTGCTCGGGACCGCGAACCGGAAACGATGCGGGACGCGGCGCGCACCGCGTAACGTGAGCGGAACAAGTCATGTGATTTGTTTATCAAAGTTTTCATTGGTTCATTTCACTTTTGGTTTCCAAATGATGTATGACTAGGTCATGTGACCTAAAAATAACACTTTTCATTGGTTCCGAACTTTTGCTTTTCCAAAATCACGTAAACCCCTTCTTCTTTCCTCACTCTGACTTTCATCTTGGTGAGAGAAAGACCATTTCCAATTTTGATTGCAATGGCTTCTATCTTTGCTTCAGCTGGTGGACCCCCACCACCACCTCAACCTCCTCATGACAAGAGAGGACCACCATCTCAATTCATCTCAAACAGAGAGGAGGAAGAAGACGACTTAGAAGAAGAGGACACTGATGAACCTGATTTTATTCAGGAGTTGCCCCGTGTTTCCGGAAGGAAAACAAGTTTCATTTGGCAATTTTTCTCAATTCCTCGAGGGGAGAAGAAGGTTAATGCCAAATATGCCACCTGCCTAATTTGCAAAAAAAGATTATCTCGAGGCACAGAGAAAAAGTATAGTATGGGCAACTATACTATGCATCGCCATATGGTCAGGTGGCATCCATTAAATTACAGCCGGGCAGAGTTAAGGGATCTGCAAGATAATCCGACAACTCCTGTGGCCAAATCAACTTCTAATATAAATTTGACTGTAAGAGAGGCACAGGAAACTGTGCCAAACATACAGCCAAACTTCAAGCACATGAAGTTAACGTGCATACATTGTGGTGCTATGCTCTCATGTGGCAACATGAGCGTAAACTTAATAAACTTGGTGTTTGATAACCATAACTGCCCTAACCCACCCAAGCAGTAATTTTTTCTTTGCTCCTGTTGAGCCCTTTTCGATGCCTGTTTTTTTGTTGTTTCCCCTCCATGAAAAACACAAAAAAACATAAAACTGTTCTAAAAATACAAAAAAAACAAAAAATGTTCAGAAAATAAAAAATAAATAAATAAAACAACAAAAACATAAGGTGTGATGTCTCGTGAGGTTTGTTTAAGGTGAGACCTACTCAGGGTTACAGATCAATTTTACACTTGTTGAAGAATACAGAGCAGATAAAGCATGTGAAGGCCTACCAATGAAGTAAATCATGTCCTCTTATTACATCATTCATGACATGGTCAGTGACATCATCAGCAGTGCATTGTGGGTAAAAAGAGTAGAAAACATTTACCTTATAATTCTTGTTACCTTTTTAAAATATTTTTTCATACTTTCAATCTGTAAAAGAGAAAACAAACATTTCCAAAAATATTACTACATGTATTTAAAAATTACAAAAGAAAAGGGAAAAGGTTCAAGAAGAAACACTTTTTCAACAATTTTGACATTTACAGAAGCCTCTGCTTCTCTACGTCCCCTACACAATCCTAAAAATATATATTTTAAATAAACAGTATCTTCATGCTGATGAACTGAGACCTATTTTGGAACATGGTACTTCTTTTGCACTGCTGATGTCTCACAATAGTGATGCAATAGCAACGCAAAAAAGATGTAAAGCCATCATAAAATTGTCTCTAATATTTTAAATGATAGTTTCAGGATGCAAATAAGATGTGTGCTTTGAAGAGCTTTCTTTGAGGTGAGGCCTATTCCTTTTTTTAAAAAAAACAGTACCCGGAAATACAGCACTGTAAGCATTAAAATTGACACTTACAGAAGACTCAGTTTCTCCATATCTACCTCACATTTCTAAATGTATATCATAAGTACAAACAGAAGAACATTAATTATACATGTTATATGGTTTATTTTTGCTGTTCTCAGAATGTATCAAATTTCACTTAAATCAGTGACTTGAACGTATTCATCATGTAACAGCGGGGAAAAAAAACCACAATCAAAATGACTGTGTTTAAAAAACCCATACAATCTAAGAAATCTGATTTCAAAACTCCTTAAAATTAACTTACTTTCAATGACGTCGAAGGATCTCCTATGAACAGCATTCACTCTGTTGTGCTATAAATATTTTCAGCCCGCCACTTTCTGAAAGAAAACCTCCATCGATACGAAAAATATGTTACATAGAAGAAAAGACTTCTCTCATTCTATCACATGTTTCCACTAGGCCAAATCATGTTGCCGCGATTCGCTACTCTTGTAATTCTTCCAATCAAATCCCGACATTTTCTATTTTTGCAACTTTCAGAAAGAATACATTTAAGATTATTTTCACAATCCTGGACTACTAATATCTTACCCTTCTTTGTCACTCATGTTCTCCTTTTCCTATGACACTGATACTGCTTACTATGAAGCAGACTTACTTGCATCAGGTTTATATAGTTGGATTTTAAATTGACATTATAATTAAAAGTTTTGGACCAATAATCTAGACAGCATTGCAGACTTACATTCCCTCTACTTCATGAACCTTTTGCAATTCTTCACAGGAAATCCCGAGATTCTTTCATTAAAATTTTGGTTTTAAAAACACCAGGTAAGAATTTTTAAGGTCAAACGGCAATTTTTTTTTGAAAGTTACAACGGAATCATTGCAGAATGACCAGCCGTTTCGAGACTTTAAATAAGCTGTATAATGTCCTGATGTTGTTGAAGGACCATCGTGATAGATAATTGCTACAGTTACAAAAGTCCTTCCTGATATTGAAAGCTGAGAAGCCACAAATTTTTTTATTAAAGTTGACAATTTTGATCCATCAGGCCTACATCGTTGAATCATTAAAATGACATACTGTCCATATCTACGTATAAATAATGTTGACATCATTTCAGATTTACATTGGCTACACTCCATGTTGTGATCCGCTGCATTTACTAGCTTATTAAAGGAGACTGATTTACTGTCTGGCAAAGTTAAATATATAAATCTTTCTGAGTCTACACTAGTAGTACTTGATACCCTACAATTCTCGCAGTCATGCTGCCATTGATAAGAAAGCCCAAACAGGTGATCTACATCTACACCCTCATCTTGCAATACATCAAGCATATACATTAAAAACTCCTGACAATCTTGCTGATTATTTTCAGAGAAGTCTGTTTGCCCTGAACATTCATCTAACAGATAACGAACTTCAGACACACTTTCTACTTTTGTTCGATCAGTGCTACATTTCTCGAAAACAGAATTCAATAAACAGCATAAAATTTGTTCTGAATTCAACAGAATCTGTTCTTTTAAACTCTCTAGTGAAAAGAGAACATTAACCACTACATTTGCATAGCAGTTGACACCAGAACTGTTTTCAAATTGAAAACCGACAACATCTTCAACAGAATCCACTTTGTTTCTGCTAACAATTTTCGGTTCATTGACTTTTAGTCTTTTTGCAACAACCTCCCTACTATTACAGATATTTCTACGTTTGCGGCCTACCACACGTTTCTCAAACAAAGGATATTGAGGCAAATGTGGCGCATACTCTCTTCTTAACCTATTGTATTCCTTAACACAATCTAGATCTGCACAAATGTTTGTGACATCACAGTCAATCAAGTACAATCCTGATAAAGTTCTAACTCGTGACAATGCCACATATGCCATACCCTCCTTGAACACAGAACTGCCAATATTCACCAATGCACTGCCTACACTTAAACCTTGCGATTTATGAATTGTTACCGCATATGCCAAGCAAACAGGAAACTGTTTACGGCGAACATATAAGTCTTTAACAAGCAAAAACCTAGCAGAACAACGACCAATTAGCTGTACTTCCTCAATGCCATCAAATTTAATTTTTAAAAATTCTATTCCATCTCTATTTCTGTACTTCTCAAAATCAACAACATTACCCATTGATCCATTTACCAGACCTCTTTCAACATGTAAATTTCTTCTCAAAATGATTCGGCAATTTAAACACACATTCAAAGTCTTTTCAAAACCCGCTGTTTTAGATATAGTCTTCTTTAATGAATCCAATTTTGATTTCAAATTTTCTGACAAAATAATTGTTGATCCCATGTGCTCTATTTTCTCAATAGCTTCAAGTTTCACAATCTCTTGCTTTTCTAAATTCAACATTTTGTTGTTGAAGATGGCACATTCTGCAAGAGTTGGCATCAAACATATTCCGGATTTCTTCTCAGTAATTTTCTTAAAAATATTCTCAGCCACAATCTCTTGTTCGGGATATAAATTTGAAAGTAATCGTGCATTCAAAGCTTCTTTTCCATGCTCGGTCACTTTTCCAATTCTAATATCTTGTAGAATATTCTTGTAATCTTCATCTTTTGCCTGACGCATATTTTCATGCAGTTCAGCATAATTGAAGTTTAACCATATATTGACGTTGCCAATGCTCCCTAGGCACTTCCTGGTATCTTCATGCATGAGTATTTTGAACACAGGTTCTCCTTTTACTGGTGTCAGCTGCAGAAGATCTCCGAAAACAATGATGTGTTTGCCACCAAATAACACATCATATTCAGTTTTAAGTACTTCTTGCATTCTCAAATGCACAAAGGCAAGCATGACATTGGAAACCATGCTTACTTCGTCAATGATAAGTAGTTTCATTTTCCTCAAGACTCTTGAAACTTCACAGCAAGCATCCCCAGATAACTTGTGATATTGTAATTTGTTGTCATGCTCCACCGGCAGCATCAGTAGACGATGCAAAGTAATACCTTTAATGTTATGTGCTGCAAGTCCAGTAGGAGCGGTGACAACACAAGACAGCGATGACTCAGTCCTTTCCTGCAGATAGCATGAAATTGCTTTAATGAGGAAACTTTTTCCAGTTCCCGCTTCTCCACTCACATACAGTAGGACAGGCTTCAACGATGTACATGAGCACTCTTTCTTCTCATGACTTAATCCATGCTCAATTTGCTTGGTAACTTCATCATATATTTTCCTCTGCTCAACGTTGAGTTGTTTTTCCAAGTCTTCTAAGTTAACTGAATCCTCCTGAGCATGTGCCATGGCTCTTTCCACTTCATTCATAGCAGTGGCAGCTTCATTTTCGATAATAGGTCCTCCAAGTGGATCTTGACTCAATGAAACAGAACTCTGACTGTCCTGAGAACTGTCTCTGGCAATCTCGGCTGCAATCGTTGCTTCCTGCTCAATTTCCAAAGTTAGCATTTCTTGATATTTGGGAAAAGCAGGACATTCTATGCTATCCTTAGCAGCAGTAAAAGAGTCTTCGTAACAGAGGAAATCTCCAAACAGTTCCTCTTCTGCACGCCAAGGCTTGAAAAGTTGCAAAAGTGCTAAATAGAAAAACTCCTTTTTTTCTGAAGATTCGCCACTCAATTTTCGATGGTTTACTAATTGGCATTTTCTTTGATTGACCAGGCATCCCTCACTTCCAATTACAGCATACACTCCTTTCTCAATATCTTCTTTGATGTTCCTCTTGAATATATAATTTTGGAGAACCTCATATAGACAAACATTCTCAAGGTGACTGCTTCGATTTGGATAATATGTATCCAACATGTTGGTCTTCAAAATGTCGGTACTGTTTGGTTCCTTTTCTGCCAAATATTCAATTTCCCGGACAGGTTTTAGAACCCGATTTCGCGTTGCAGCAAGACCAAGACTCGCCCAAACAATACTCCTGGATTTTGCATAGAGACTTGCTGAAGACAATCGATCTGAAAATTCGTAAGCTCCGATTTCTCGATGCGACAACATCTTCAGACTGAAACTGTACAACTTCTTGCTGAGGCTCTTTTCATGGGAAATGTCCTCCCACATATCCTTCAGTTCTGTCTTTTCTTTTTTGGTGATGTAAGATGTCACATACCGAGCCACAGCCATACAGTTGTCACCCACAAACTGTATATCCATGTTAGCATTCCACATGGACAAAATCACTGGGTTGTAGTCGTTGATGTACTTGGACTCTTCGTTCCTTTTCAAATTGTATGTATTTTTGGGTGATTTCCTCGTCACATTATGTCGCAGTGAAGACATCAAACTGTTCACTTTTCCTTTAGAAATCACCGGTCGTGGAAAGTTGAAACGACATTTGGTGTAGAACTTGTCCTTGTTTCTGAATTTACGACGACAGTACTTTCCACAACGATGGCTTTGGAAACGTAGAACTTGTTCTCTTAGGCTTTTCTTCTCCGTTGCATTTGGAACAGCACACGTAGAATACTGTTCTATGAAATTCATCACTAAGTCATCCGGATCTGTTCCAAATTTAGGTGCATCCTTGATCCACAACAACATATGTATATGAGGAGCACCTCTTGCTTGGTACTCCTTTCTCCAGAAGAAATCCAACACCTCTCCAAGAGGTGGATTCTTCTTATTTGTGATGAAAGACATCATAGCTTCAAATCTATGATTGAAGTACCTGCATACATTCACAGGATCCAAAGAACACAGTTCTCCAGGTGTCTTGAATTCAATGTTTTCAATATTTCCATTTGCCTCTCGTAGAAATTCAAGTAAGTCTTCCCAGCCATACTCGGCACAGCTCAGAGTGAGGAACCATGTCGGAGTTCCTAAGTTCCTCAGCATACATTTTAAATCACCATGACGACGGTACCAGTACTCATTAGTACCACGCTGACACGCCATGAGATTAATTAAGTGAGAATCCAAAATACTGTCTTGGACATTGACTTTATGCATAAAGTCCCTTGCCGAGATATTTCGCATCTGTATACCACTTTTTAAGATGTGGTTCACTGCATATGACAGTCCAGACAGATCGCTTTCAAACAGGAGATGAAACAAATAGGGAATGCATTGACGAAACCTAGGATCGTCTGCATACAATCGTAAAGTCCGGTATTCAGACGCAGGAATTTGATGAGGTCGCTCATCATATCTTCCTCCTCGACCTGTGGGAAATAGCTGTGGGAAACACCGAGCTTCCAAACTTTCCTCCCAAACACTAATGGGACTCCCTTTAGCTTGTTTCATTTGAAACAACTCAATAGCATTCCCCATGACTTCCTTGGAATGCAAAGGATGAACACTATAATGTTCATATATTTCTTCACTTTTAGAGGCTTCTACTTTCTCAATTTGGCCAGCACACAAATCGCTATCCTCTTCATCACTTACTTCCTCTTCTGCAACATATACATTCTTATAGTACTTATTATTTGTCTTCAAATACACTGTTGCCTTTTTGAATTTCCTAACATCCACTAAATCTTGCCATATTTTCTTATTCTTTGTCGGAACCCCATTAACTAAGATAACCAGAGGTTCCTCTTCCACTTTTTCTATTCCAATTGTGTTAATGTTTTTGTTCAAATCTAGAGGCAAATAAACAACTCTTCCCTTTAATCCTCTCTGTAAATCTGCTGGAGGCAACTTCCCTGTCTTTGGCTCCATTCTTACAATAGCCTGAAAGGGATGGATACTTTGAATCAAAATACATTCATAAGTATTTAAATCCTTCAATTCAGAAGGAATCTCAACCCATTCCAGATTATTATGAACTGCCCTAGCAGGCATCTGGTTTTGGTTTAATTTATTACAACAATAAGTACACACACATTGATCCGATCCTAAATCAAAGTAATTTTCTACCATCAAGTATGTGGCAAAATCCTTCCATTCACTATTATTTTCCCTTTCACTTTTTGTATATAAATCCACTACCTTAGTCTGATTCTTATAATAAGTGCGTCGACAACATACACAAGTGAAATTAGGCCTCTCACTTGATTTCATCTGAAAAGTGGCAATTTCCTTCTGAAAATTATCTGTACTGGAAACCTGTACATTATCTTCAACATTACCCTCTACTTCAGGGTCAATTTGAACATTCTCATCTTTACTACTAAAGTAACAAAACTCAATTTCTTCACAAATATTCTTCACATCTATTTCAGAACCATGCAAAAGAGCAGCACATAATTGTTTAAGCATAATTGCTGGACTCTTAGCATAATACAACATTCTCACTAATTTTCTCACTTTATTATGATGCACTGCTAGCATCCTGAAATGATGAAAAACACTCTGGCATACTCTCCTGGAAAGACAAGCCAGTGAATGACCACGCAAACCTGTCATTTGTCTCACTCTGCAAGGATCTAAATCTTGCAACAACTTCATTTTCTGCTTCAAACTTTTCTTATTAAATGTCCGTATAAAATCACAAAGCAAATTGATGGAAACCTGTCGCACACTGCAAATAGAACTACACTTCCAAATGTACACAGGACCCTTAGGACGTCTTCCTAAAACCTCATCACTTAGCACCTCTTCTGTCTCTGTTGTCACAAGTTTTTCTTTTTCAACTGGACAACCATCCTTCACTTCATAAGCTCGACCACTGGTGTCAACTGCAAACATCAAATCATTATCCTGAAAATAACTCTCCTCATTAAAAAATGCCTCAGAACTTGAACTATGCATCCATTCTCCGGAAAAAACTTCACAAAAGTTAGTACGATTTACTACTCTCTTCCATCTACTGTTTGTTTTGAAATCAGAAATTACCTTGCTTAGTTTCCTAATTCTATTGATTACCAAAATAAACAACTTTCGCTTAATTTAAAAAGCATGATCAATAATTTTCTCTACATTTTTCTTCTTCTTATAAAATGCCGCTTTCTGTTGGCCTTTTTTAATATTTCTTAATAAATTAACTATTATCCTGTTACGGAACATTCGTTTTCGAATGTCCCTAAACTGTTGCTTCCTTCTACTATCATGCACAGAGTTATCTCTTCCTCTACCAATAACATTTTCGATGGGTCTTTCCTTTCCATTTAAATTACTCTTCTTTTTCTGAACTGAAACATTTTGGCGAAAAATACTTTTTTTACTAAAAATATTTTTTAAGAATGATTTTGTGCTCTTACCCGGCGCTTTCTTGGTGTTTTGATAAGTATTTGGGGAAGAGGACTGCTGCAATAAAACATCATCCTGCTGTCTTTGACGTTTTCTAGCCTTTCTAATTCTATTTTTCGTAGGCATTTTTCAAATTTAAAAAAGATCTGCTGTTGAATATGTGGAAAAATATAATAAAAAATGTTATTGACCACTATTACCAAACAGTAAATGAATAACAGTCATCAAAAACTTAACGCCCTACTTATTATTTAACATAGAAAATCTTTTGCACCAGCACTGCATCACAAGGACATTTTCAGTCATTTCCTCTTGAATGCAGGTATACAATTGATTTATGTGCTGTGTTTAAAAACGATTTTTTGAAATCAATTACATTTCTGGATATGTACTGCTAGAGCTTTATAGGTTGCTTTGGGTCATATTTATAAGGCATATGAGTGTCTATAATGTTATTTTTCCTTTTTAAATGGAAAGCGTTCTTCATGGTGCAAGTTTCTTATAAATACGCTCCCACCTGCGAAACGGAACTTTGCGATGCGAAGCTGATTGCCTCCCCGGTGTCTGTCAACATTCTAAACAGACCGGAGCGGCCGCCATCTTATCTCTCGGTAGGATCGAGAGAGAAGAAGAGGTGAAAAACGAAGGGGGAATTTAATGAAAGGGGGCAAGGTATACCCCTCTTGACCCCCTAGGAATGTTGTTGGGGTTTTTAAAGGGTCCCGTGGGGAAAATAAAAAAAATATATTTTTCACGGTAGAAGCGCTTTCCGAACACCGAACTGGGCCGCAAACTGCTAACGAAACGGGAATAGGTATAAGGGGGTGCGGGAGACCATTTTGTGCTTCGTTTTAATTAAATTACTAAGTATAAGGGGGTGCCGGAGACGTATCCTAATCCCTTATATTTTCTGAGGGTGGCTGAGAAGGCTCATATATGTTGATACATGTGTTCCAGCGGCTGTGCGTGAGCTTTTTTTTTTTCTTTGCTGCGTCACGTCTGTTAACGTTCGATTCGAAGGAAATCAAGAAGTGTTGACAACCAATTTGTCAGTGCGATAAAATATTTCGTTATAAATGAATCCTTATTGATAAACATTGTCTGCGCCATCTTGTCTTTTTTACAATGCCACAATTTTGTCGTGCACGGTAGCCATTTTAGATGCCAGGCCGGTCCCAGGCTATCACCTAGCCCCAGCTGTAGAGAATCCACACATACCAACCCTCCCGATTCAGGCGTCAGACTACTGATTTCAGTGCTACTCTCCCGCCTCCCGATTCCTGCAACCAAAAACGCGGGGGTATATTACCAACCACTAGCGATAACTTCTTTAGAAACAAAAATTATCGCCGCACATCGGCGATTTTTATCGCAGATAAACCTTGCTATTAGCAAGGTTTATCGCAAATGCGATAAAAAACGGCCGCAATGCATGAATATCGCTGAAAAGTCAGCAATATTCATGCATTATCCAGCAAATGCTCTTAGCCATGTTATCCACCTCTCATTGGATAACATGGCTAAGAACTGCTCGCAAATGCGATAAGAAGCGGCCGCAATGCATCAATATTGCTGAAAAGTCAGCGATATTCATGCATTATCCAGCATATGCTTTTAGCCATGTTATCCACCTCCCATTGGATAACATGGCTCAGAACTGCTCATGGCCCCATGAGGAACGCTTTCGATTTAAAAAGGAAAAAATAACATTATAGAAAAGAATCGTTTTTAAACACAACATATAAATCAATTGTATACCTGCATTCAAGAGGAAATAACTGAAAATATCCTTGAGACACATGAAAGCGTTTTCTGGAATGCCCTAGCACCATTTTTTCGACATTATTAACATGGCTATGTAACTCCCATAATCAAAATCTAAATTTGCCAAGCGCAGGTGGGAGCGTATTTACAAGACACTTGCCCCATGAGGAATGCTTTCCATTTAAAAAGGAAAAATAACATCAAAGACACTCAAATGCCTTATAAATATGACCCAAAACAACCTATGAAGCTCTAGCAGTACATATGCAGAAATGTAATTGATTTCAAAAATTATTTTTATAAACAACATATCTGTTTCAGCTTACATAAGAGACCATGGAATGGGCTTCATATACAACAATAACTTGTATAACTGCATTCCAGAATGCTACACCGAATATGCAATTACAATTTCTCAAAGTAACAAAATCTATTTCTATATCACTACAGACAAAGCCACAGTTTAAAAACACAGCTTTCTTCATCATTTTCTCCTTAATTCATACTATTCTCTATCTAAAATAAATAAATCTTTTCTCACCTTAGCAAATACTTTTTGAGTTTTGAAAACAGTCTCAGAAATACACCAAATTGTCTTCAGCAGAAGAAAAAGGATGCACTCCAGAGTCTGCAGCTATTGAAAGCACAGAAATACAGATATTCATTTCACATATCTCTCATATTAGCCAATCATAACTCTTCCCTCACTTTTTTCAAATCAAAACCCGTCCCCCCTCTGCCCTCTCTGCCTTTTTTCCATAGCAACGACCTCCTGGAAGACCTCTCATGTTTGCAAATTCACACAACAATGTTTCAATTGAACTCTGAACTCTCAGTGCACCTGCGTATCCAGTGCAATCTTTCATTAAAAGTTTCTTCCTTGACCATTCAAATTACATCTTTCAAAGAACACATCCATGCACCCTAACTTTCTGTTTTCAGAAATGGAAATGCACCAATCACTGCTAATGAATCATTAGCATTGGAAATCCACAGTTTTTTTTCTTTACAAACTCCTACTGTTTCAACTGCCCTTTCATTACCACACTTCATCTGACTGCAGCACAACCTTCTCCCACCATGTTTAACATCTGGATTGTTGGACATAGTTATATCCACTGGGCTCAAAGGTATTCTGAGAGCAGAAATTTACCCAACCTCAATTTACAAGATGTGGAAATTAAGTGGTTGGGCCAAAGAGGATTAAAATGTCACCAATTGATACCATTGGTGAAAACCTTTATGCATTTGCCAAAACCTGACCTGTTAATAGTGCACTGTGGAGGTAATGATTTGGGCACTTTGACAGGGGTAGGTCTGGAAATGCTTTTAAAGGACACCTTTGAGCAATTAATGGCACTTTTTCCTCAAACTGCCTTGGTATATTCCAATATATGCCAAAGACAGAAATGGAGGTGGTCCAACCAATTTTGTCCACAAATTGAGAAGTCGAGGAAGCATGTAAACAAATCTGTTTCAGCTTTCATGAGAGACCATGGAATGGGCTCCCTGTACAACAATAACTTGCGTTACTACATGCAAGATATCTACAGAGGAGATGGAGTTCACTTCTCAGATGAGGGCAACAGAATTTTCATTCTGAATTTAAGAATGTGCATTGGTACCTACTTATAAGTACCTAAATGTACCATAAACCCAAAAGCTCTTCTCAGAGCTACCCTTCATCTAATCACTCACAATTATTATTTTTTTCTAACTTTTTTCACTAATTTTCCACAAAATACGCTCCCCGGTTCGCTAACCGAAAGCTAACCTCGCGGAATTTTTAAAAAAATGTTTTTTTTCCGCACATTTAAGCCTCCTCAGCCACCCTCAGAAAACCTAGGGGGTCAAGATAAGTCTACCGTGCCCCCTTCTACACATTCTGAACATTATTTGCCCTCCATCTTGTATCTTAATGCGACCGAAACACAAAATGGTGGACTCCCGTGACGCTTAAGGTTCGCTAACCGGGCCGCTTTCCAGAAAGCGGTCCTAAAAAAAGGTGGGAAAGTAATTAGCAGAAAAACGACTAGAGACACTCTCACCAAATATAGATTAGCTCATACTACATAACAATCCCTTTCATTCTCACAAATTTGATTGAAATTTCATTTAGCCATTTAACCTGTAGACCTATCTAAATACCCTGAGGTAAATTACTTCACAAAACACATCTAAAATATTGGAATTGACAACCAATGAAAACTTTACTTTCATTTACAATTTTTATTACCTGACATTTGATTGGTTATATACCTGAATATATATAAAGGAAGAGAAGGAAACACAGCCATTTTCACTGCTACTTCCTGAACTACATTTCAAGAGCCTTTTCACCTCCCTGTAAAGTTATTTGATAATTTGTAAGTGGCACTTTAAATTAATTTGTAAAAACGTTTATTGATAATTATTTACTGTCCCCCTGCTATAGTTATAGATACAGATAACCTCCTCTGTTACATTTATTGATTGACTTACACTTCTCTGCTATAATTATGAATTTACTTACTTTAACTTCACTGTTAAAAAAACAGAACTACATGTCTGAACTTAAACCCAACAGTGCCCTAACTCTTCTAATATAATTATTTTTTTTATGCAATTTACAGCAAAAAAATGGAAGGGGAGCAAGAAAAAACTAATGTTTCCTTCGAGATTACATCCGAAGACATTGTACCTGAAGAAAATGTGGATGAAGATTTTATGGATCAATCTTTTGACGAACAATTTATTCAAACCTTACAAGAGACAGAAACATCCATGTTTGACGAGATACCAGATGATATAATGCTGGAAGTTTTAATGAACTATGAAAATAATAAATAATTTTTTTTTAAATCAAAATAAATAAATAAATTAAAAAAAACGAACAAAAACAACAAATAATTAACATACAGTATTAGAAAAGTCTATCATTCTTTTATCCTTAAAGTACGCTGCCCAGAACGCTTTCCGGTTATCGCACTTGGCGCTTACCCCGCAAAAAAAAAAAAATATATATTTTTTTTTTGGACCCTCCTAGGCCCTTTTAAAACCTCCACATAAAACTTAGGGGGTCAACGAGGATCTACTATGCCCCCTTATGGTAATTTCCCCCTTTGTTTTGGCCTCCTCTTGTCTCTCGATCCTACCGAGAGACAAGATGGCGGCCGCTCCGGACTGTTTAGAATGTTGACAGACACCGAAGAGCCAATCAGCTTCGCTTCGCAAAGTTCCGATACGCGAAAAGTTCGTTAACCGGATCGCTGCCCGGAGCGCTGTTACAGATATATATCTTGATTTAAACGTTAATTTCTCAAAATCCACTGAAGCACATATATTGAGACCTAGCAAAGGCACATCGGGCTAACAGTCCCTACAATTTTGCCAAGTTTCGTGAAAATCCATTCAGCCGTTCGGGCTAAAAGTGAGTCCAACCGCCCTATGGAAATTAACATGGGAAAAACGCGTTTTGGGACCCCTCTTTTTTCTCGGCCCCCCCTTGACGACCCCCCCCCCCAAATTTCCAGGAGCTGCTCAGAAACAAAATGTGCCATTTTCCTGAAAATTTCAGCCAATTCCGTCCACAAACGCCCAAGTTATTAGACATAGAATTTTCAAAAATGCCATAGGGAAAAAATCCTAACTATATATACCTACTGGCGACCGCCAGTAGGTAATATATATATATATATATATATATATATATATATATATATATATATATATGCCAAGGTGTATTGAAGAATGAGTGGGTGTATAAGTGTCTGAATGGAAGATTTAGTAGGTGAGTGTCTGACTGCATAAGTGAGTGATTAATCGTGTCCTACTGAATGTATAAGTTAGTGACTAAACTGTGTGAACGTCCGTATTAGTTTGTCACTTGGCGTGTAAGCGGATGCATGGGTTGGTGAGTAACTACATGAGTGTCTATATGGGTAAATATTTGGTTGTCTAAATATCTGTATTGGTGCCTTAATGTCTCTGTAGGAGGGTCAGGGTGTAACTCTGTGCATAGATGTGTTAGTATGTGATTCACAGGGTGTTTCAAGAGTATATCTGTGAAGGGTTGTATGGGTGGGTGAGTTGGTGAGTGAATAGATGTCTCAGTGCCACATGTGTGAGTAACTACTTATGTGAAAGGCAGTGTATGTGAATATTGGAGTATATAAAGGACTATATGTGAGTGAGTGAGTGAGTGATTGTGAGAGCGGCTGAATGGATGAGTGTGTGCTTATGTCAATGATTGTAGAAGAGAGTAAGTATGTGTTAGTATCTATATGAATAATTGAAGTGATGTGTGTATAACTGTATAGGTGAGTAAATGGGAGTGTGATTGATTATTTGCATGACTGAGTAGGTGTGTGGGTAACTATATGGGTGAGTGTTGTTGTGTGGGTGTCTGTATAGTTATATGAGTGCATATGATAGTGCTGTATTGATGAGTGACTGCATGTATGAGTAACTGTATGGGTGAATGTGTGGATATGTGTATAGACCTAGAAATCAATTAGTGGGTATGTAGTAACTGGTATTGGTGCAGCTATGGTTTTGAAAATGGTAGTCTACATTTTAGAGTGGGTATGTCAAAGGTTATATTATGGTGTGAGGAGGTGCATCAGATTAACACATGGATGATGTAATCAGTGATGTAATTTGAGATGCCATCAGTGGTGTCATTTGAGAGGTCATCAGTGATGTCATCAGTGATGTCACTGGCCATGTCATGAATGATGTAATATGTGACATTGTTAGACCTGTCTGGCTTTTTGCGTAGTCCCTCCAATTTATTATTTATTTTGCCCCCTTTTTGCCCCTCATACCCCTAATAATTTTTGTCCACTGAGTTTTTCTAGGTGTTGGTCAAGGGGATAGGTGTTCTTTTCCCCCTCATAATTTTTCACCTCAGGCCCAGAGGCCTGTTCTGACAGGAAAAGTTGGAACCACAAAATGGTGGCTACCAACTGCCCTAACTGTCAAACCTAGAACTTGCCCATAGACTAGCATAGGGCGTTCCAGAACCTTCTGGTCCAATCTGGACCACTGAGGGTCAGCCTATATAAGGCGGAATGCGGAGCAGCCATTTTGTCTGTCAGTGAGGGGCAGCTAGAGTGAAGGCTGAGGTCTGGTAGGGGTAGGAACCTGAAGGGTGGTTTATTCTACAAGGGTAGCCCTCTGTCAAGGCTTTCCACCTCTCATTTCCTGTTGTCCTAGCCAAGTTAGTTCATCCTGCTGATCCTGGACAGATAGGTGAAGGGGTTAATTTCAGTAGTCTTGGAAGCTGAGGAGAACCCTGTCCTGGGAGCTGAACTACGAGTTCCCCTGTGCCCCTAGTCTGTCCAGTAAGGAGGGATAGGGGATTAGTGCTGAGGAAGAGTTCTGTGGCTTTATTCTGAAGGAGCCCTCCTGCTTATTCCCCCCTCCTCGCTATAGTGTGGAAAGGAAGTACTTCCACTGGACAATCTCAAGTTTTCCTCACCACTGACTGATCCTGTGGCGTGTGGCAAGCCTCCCCGCCTGTTGGTAGAGAGAGTGGGGTGAGGAACTTGTTCCCTACCTTGAACTGGGAGCGGGACCCCTGGGGAACCGATCACGCTCCGTGGCAGCACCCCCGCAGGATCCACTGAGCCTGAGAAGCCTTGCGAGGCTTTCCCTCGTGAGCGGGACCCCGGGGGCGCCTTCCGCGCTTCTGTTGTGTAGCTGTGTAGCACCCCGGTTGCCAAGGGAAAGCCCAGTGAGACGCTACTAATTGGCGCCTTCGCGCATGCCCGTCCGATGCTGTAATCCCCGGAAGGAGGGGCAAAGAAGTAAGCAGGCCCAGGAGTGAAGCGTCTGCTCTTCGAGCGAGCGCAGTGGGAGGCGGCGCCAGCCGAGCGCTACAGCGCATGCCCGCTGGAGGAGTGTCTTTGGAGTCCGGCGCTGAGGAGAGGCGCCGGGGGTTCCCACAGAGCGCCGAGAGATCTGCTCTTTCCCTCCTGCTCGAGCGCCACACTGAGGAGCTGGCCCGAGCAGGGAGGGAGTGTTTAGAGGCCCGGTAGGGGCCGGGGAAGCATCGTAATATCTGCCCTGGTGGTCCTCTGCTCGAGAGCCCCACTGAGGAGTCGGCCCGAGCGTGAGGGCCTCTCCAGCTTCAGTTCCCCGACCCCCTTCGTCTGCTGTTCCCCTTTTGAGCCTGGCGCAAGACGATTCCAGCATAAACATACACAAGTAAGGAGGTGCACTGCAAGGGGAAGCAGCGCTAGCGCCTACAGCGAAATAAATAAGGCACTGGTCGTTTTCAGCCCTGATTAATACAGGTTGGGGAGTAGCACCAAGGAACCTGCTGGTTCAGTGAAGGAATAAATTCCTTATGGAGATTGCTGATCTCTAACTAACACTACTGGATAAACTGAAACTCCTCATTGCAGCCTAATCTAGTCAATGTTGGGGACTGTTTGAATGTATAAATACTGAAATGAGTTTACAACCCTGAAGGTAGAGCTACTGATTATAAGTCATTTTAATGTAATGTGATGATAATTTAAAAATACTGTGTTTCTGACATTATTTGGTAATTTTAAACGTACTGATGTTTTTCCCTGACAGAATGCATTACATTGAACTGTAAATTCTAGAACCAAGAAAACAAAGAGTATATTATTTTTATAAAGCAGTACTTATTTTTCCACATTTTGGTGTAGCGTTATTTTTGTGTGTTATTGCGTGGCTTTACTGTTGGGTGGTTTGCAACCTTCACACTGTGCCTCTAGAATTGTAGGTCTTGCCCCTAGGCCAGGCTACCCTAGGTGACCTGACATCCCAGGTTCTAACAGACATCATCAGCAGTGCATTGCGGGGGCGCAAGTTATAGTTAGCTCAACTAACTATAACGGCCAAATTGATCTGGTTTTATACATGTGAAATGTCCACCTAACTATAACGTCCTTGAAACCTGTGGTTTTGTCATTGAATTTCTATGTTTTTTTAAAATGCTAATTTCTAACTGTAACATCCCTGAAACCTATGGTTTTTTCAGTGAATTACAAATGTTTTTTAAAAGCTGATTGCTAACTATGCCTACAGAGGTAGAGTACGTGCAGAAAGAGGAAGAAAGGTGCAAAAGGAAGCAAGAGAAATGCAAAAAGAGGCAACAGAAATCCAGAAAGGCGATGAAAGGTGCAGAAACAAGCAAGAGATATGCAGAAAGAACCAACAGAGATGCAGAAAGAGGCCTTGTTTCAAAGTCATTCAGTGCCTTCAACTTTTAACTGACTGGTACTGGTGGTAACTGACTCTGACTAACCAGGGCCAGAGCCAGTGCTATGCTGAAAGACACTTAGAATACAGTGAAAACAACTACATACACTAGGGTAAACTATGGGTTGGGATATCCTGGGGTTTGTCATGAACTCCCCTGTAAGACCCTAGTGCATAATAGGGCAGGGGGATTAAAAGTACCTTTAACTCAAAGGTGCAGAAAGAGGCAAGCGAGGTGCATAACAGGCAGGAAAGGTGCAGAAACAGGGAAAAAGAGTGCAGAAAGAGGCAAGTGAGGTACAGAAAGAAGTAAGAGCAGTGCAGAAAGAACCGACAGAGGTGCAAAAAGAGGCAAGAGTGGTGCAGGAAAAGGTAGGAGGGGTGCATAAAGAAGCAACAGAGGTACAGAATGAGGCAATAGTGGTACCGAAAGAGGGAAGACAGGTGTAGAAAGAGGCAAGAGAGTTGCAGAAATAGGGAAGAGGGGTGCAGAAAGAAGCAACAGAGGTGCCTAAAAAGGCAAGAGAGGTACAAAAAGAAGCAAGTGAAGTGCAGAAAGAAGCAACAGAGGTAGAGAAAGAGGCGAGAGTGGTGCAGAAAGAGGGAAGAGAGGTATAGAAAGAGGCACAAGAGTTGATAAAATAGAAAAGAGGGGAGCAGAAAGAGGCATGAGGGGTGCAGAAAGAATTAACAGAGGTGCAGAAAGAGGCAAGAGAGGTGCAGAATGAAGCAATTGAAGTGCAGAAAGAGGCAACAGAGGTGAAGAAAGATGCAGGAGAGTTGCAAAACAAGCAAGAGAGGTGCAGAAACAGCTGAGAGAGTTGCTGAAAGAAGCAACAGAAGTTTAGATAGAAGCAAGAGAAGTGCAGAAAGAGGCAAGTGAGTTGCATAAAAAAGCAAGAGCAGTGCAGAAAGAACCAATAGAGGGGGGAAAAGAGGCGAGAGGGGTGCAGGAAAAGGTAGGAGGGGTGCATAAAGAAGCAACAGAGGTACAGAATGAGGCAAGAGTGGTACAGAAAGAGGGAAGAGAGGTGTAGAAAGAGGCAAGAGAGTTGCACAAATAGGGAAGAGGGGTGCAGAAAGAAGCAACAGAGGTGCCTAAAAAGGTATTATAGGTGTAAAAAGAGGCAAGTGAAGTGCAGAATGAAGCAACAGAGTTAGAGAAAGAGGCAAGAGTGGTGCAGAAAGAGGGAAGAGAGGTTTAGAAAGAGGCACGACAGTTGATAAAATAGAAAAGAGGGGAGCAGAAGGAGGCAGGAGAGGTGCAGAAAGATTAACGGAGGTGCAGAAAGAGGCAAGAGAGGTGCAGAAAGAAGCAATTGAAGTGCCGAAAGAGGCAACTGAGGTACAGAAAGACACCGGAGAGATGCAAAAACAAGCAAGAGAGGTGCAGAAACAGCTGAGAGAGTTGCTGAAAGAAGCAACGGAGGTTTAGAAAGAAGCAAGAGAAGTACAGAAAGAGGCAAGTGAGCTGCATAAAAAAGCAAGAGCAGTGCAGAAAGAACCAACAGAGGTGCAAAAAGAGGCAAGAGGGGTGCAGAAAGAGGTAGAAGAGGTGCACAAAGAGGCAAGAGAGATACAGAAAGAGGTAGGAAGGGTGCAAAAAAAAGGAAGAGAAGTGCAGAAAGAACCGACTGAGGTGCAAAAGGAGGCATGATGGATGCAGAAAGAAGGAAGAGAAGTGTAGAACGAAGAAACAGAGATGCTGAAAGAGGCACAAAGGGTACAGAAAGAGGCAAGAGAAGTGCAAAAGGAAGCAACCGAGGTACAGAAAGATGGAAAAGTGGTGCAGAAAGATGGAAGAGAGGTGTAAAAAGAGGCAAGAGAGTTGCACAAATAGGAAAGAGGTGTACATAAAGATGCAGGAGGGGTGCAGAAAGAAGCAACAGAGGTGCCAAAAAAGGCAAGAGAGGTACAGAAAGAAGCAAGGGCAGTGCAGAAGAGGCAACATAGGTGCAGAAAGATGCAAGAGAGGTGCAGAAACAAGCAAGAGAGGTGCAGAAAGAGGCAAGAGAATTGCTTAAAGAAGTAACAGAGGTTTAGAAAGAAGCAAGATAAGTGCAGAAAGAGGCAAGTGAGGTGGAGAAAGAAGCAAGAGCAGTGCAAAAAGAACCAAAAGAGGTACAAAAAGAGGCAAGAGAGTTACAGAAAGAGGTAGGAGAGGTGAACAAAGAAGCAAGAAAGGTACAGAAAGCGGCAGGAGGGATACAAAAAGAAGAAAGAGAATTGATGAAAGAAGCAACAGAAGTGTAGAAAGAAGCAAGAGAAGTGCAGAAAGAGGCAAGTGAGGTGCAGAAAGAATCAAGAGCAGTGCAGAACAAACCCAACAGAAGTGCAAAAAGAGGCAAGAGGGGTATAGGAAAAGGTAGAAGGGGTGAACACAGAGGCAAGAGAGATACAGAAAGACTTAAAGAAGGCCCTCCATAAAAGTGTGAGGGATAAGGAAGAAGTCAGAGCATGCAGGAGGGAGTACAATCTAGCTCGAAGTACAAGAAGAAGGGAACTAAAGGAAAATGCACGGGTCTCCCTTTACGAAGCTTCCCTAAGGAAAGATAGCTCTTCTTTTTGGCAAGCAGTGAATGCACCTTTTTGGGGGAAGTAAATAACCCATCAATGGTGGTGGCAATAGAGGAGCAAAAGTGGGTTGACTTTTTTCTCAAGTGTGTAAAGCTTACAGGGAGATATTGCAAGAGATAGTCCTCTACCTATTTAGCAGGAGGGAAGCCCTCATGTCTCCATATTGATTAACTTACAATTCGCACACGAGGAAGTGATAGGGGCCATAAATGCAAGCAAAAGTGGAAAGGCGCCGGGCCAGACGGGGTCCTCTTTGATTTATTTTAGTCTAATCTTTCACTCTGGACGCCGCTAATAACAAGGGTCCTTCAAGCATGCTGTGCAAAGGGTTTTATTAAAACTTGGGCTGAGTCAATAATAGTCCCTATTTTTAAGAAGGGGGGCCGGGAAAGTCCTGCCTGTTACCGCCCAATCTCTTTATTGAACTCATTGATGAAGGTGGCAGGCAGGATAGTTTTAAATCGACTTCAAAGCTGGGCCGAGGAATCAAATGTTTCAACAGACGTTCAGTAAGGTGGTAGGCAGGGCTTGGGAACCATGGAATAAGTTTTGAAGCTCAGTATTTTTTTTTTATTTTTTAAAACCTTTATTATGAAAAAAGGAGTACAAATACAGACCTACAACCACGGAGGCCGGCCAGTAGCAATAAATACCAAATGCACAATGATACACAGCTCATAAGCCGACAACCCGAGGGCCCGGCAGCGATACCGCATGATAGTATATAGAACCTGTGGCGGTAGGAGGATAAATGAAAGGTTTCACATTTTATATTTTATAAACAAACATAGAAACAAAAAAGGTGTTCGAGGCGAAGACTATACATTTTAGTGGCTGTCTCAAACAGTAGGGGGAGCAATTTGGTCAAATAGCAATTCAATGAAGAATGAGAGATCTCGAGGAGGGAGGGGGGACGAGAGCAAACAAGTAAGTCATACACAATAGGAAGTAAATAGCCTGAAATGCACGGTCACAGGGACAGAGGAATGTCAGAAGCTTCTATGAAAGGGGGGGTGCAAATCTCTCCTCGATACGAATTCCATTGGCCCCATATCCTTCCCCACTTCTTGGGTCTGCCACGGGCAACATATACAATTTTTTCTCTGAACATGCTCCAGTCCATATTTTCTTTCCATGTTGAAACTAAAGGTGCCCTTTGAGACCCCCACAGTTGGGCAATGTCCCTTTTTGCTATCATGTTGCAGAGGGTGGCCCATTGAGTCTGAGCAACACTGCAATCATTTGGCTCCCAGATGTTTAACAAACAGCGCCTGGCCTCAGGCAATAACGCTACACCCGTCAACGCTTCCATCACTGCATGCACTCGGTTCCAGAATACCCCAACATCCGACATTCCCATATAATGTGAAGAAAAGTAGCATGCATACTGCAGCCACGCCTACACAACCCATCCACACAATAACCCATACACATCAGGAGTGGACCCATGACATAGACACGGTGCAAAATCTTTAATTGCACCAGCCGGAGACGCGCAGGAATCGTGACCTCTTTGGGGGAGGATATTGCAGCCTGCCAGTCTTCATCGTCCAACTCCTGTCCATCGCTGGTCCAAGCCCCACGAAGCTGTACAAGGAGGTCCGAGCGATCATTGATGAGTTTTCTGTAAATGAGAGAGATAGTGCTATCGGGGACGTACCCGTCGAGCACTCAATCTTCCAGGGGAGAGGACTCCGGAATAATAGCCCCGGCGGGGAAGACCGACTCAAGCACGTGGCGGACCTGAATATAGCGGAAGTGTTCCCTATCACTCAATTTATATTCCCGTTTGAGTTCATCGAAGGTCTTGATTCTGTTCTTGACCCAAAGATCACCGACCTTACTGATGCCAATGAGGTCCCATTTATCGAATCCCTTCGTCGTCCAAAGACTGCCCAGTCTCTCCGCCGCATAGAGGGGAATTGCTCTAGTTAGCTTGTCCGACCCCCTCCGTGGCCGCGGTTGCACTACCCCACACTCGTACCGCCACCCAGTGGGCCCCGTCAGATTCTTCCTGGCCGCTCTAGAATATTATAGTCGCCCCCCGGTAGTTGCCATCTATCCATTTCGAATGCGGGATTCGGAACAGGACCGTACACGGCATGGTTAACTGCACTCAATTGGGATGCCCAATAATATCGTTTGATATTGGGCAATGCTATACCGCCATCGTACCAGGGCAAAGTCAATTTTGCCAATGCAATGCGAGGTCGCCCGCCCCACACCAGCTTCCTCTGGAGGGCCTCGATTTCGCGGAAATAACTAGCAGGCACCAAATCAAGCGTGTTCTGAATGGCATACAGGAATCGGGGAAGAGACATCATCTTAAAGAGGGCCACTCTCCCCAACGGGGACAGCGGCAAGCCACACCACGCCGCAACATCCGATCTAAGCCGGGCAAGCGGAGGAAGCAAATTTCGCTCATATCGTACTGCGAGGTCCAACGATATGTAGATCCCCAAATACTTAAAACCGACGCACAAAATCGGTATTGGACAGACGGGGGGCAAGGGAGGCAATTCTCCTGTAAGAGAGTAAATACAGGAGTTGGCCCAATTAATGACCAAGCCAGAATACCTGAAGGAACTCAAGACGTCGAACAAGACTCCCAATGACTTACGAGGAGAAGTGAGGTACAACAATATATCGTCCGCGTACAACGATATACGATCCTCGAAGTCAGGGGACCACCTAATGCCCTTGAGCGATGGCTCCCATTGAAGCCACGCGGCAAGGGGTTCAAGGGCAAGCGCAAAGAGCAGCGGCGACAGAGCACAGCCCTGCCGCGTGCCTCTTCCGAGAACAAAGGGTTCCGAGGCCCTGCCGTTGACCACCACTTGGGCTAGCGGTTGCTCATATAGAAGCCTAACCCACCCGATGAAATTAGGGCCGAAACCAAATTTCGCAAGGGCCGCCCACAAATATGGCCATTCCACCGTGTCAAAGGCCATCGAGGCATCCAGAGAAACCAAGATGGCCGGCTCACTAAGAGACCCCGTCCTTGCTAACATGCCGTGAAGACGGCGAAGGTTAAGCGCTGTGTTCCAATGGGGAATGAACCCAGACTGATCCGGGTGTATCAAATCGCTGACCACCGTTATCAGCCGATTCGCCAAAAGCTTCGCCAAGATCTTGGGTTCTACGTGCAAAAGCGAGATCGGCCGGTACGATGAACATTGTTCGCGGGGCTTTCCATCTTTATGGATGACTACAATGGATACCAGTCTCTGATCCCGGGGAAGGGATCCGAGATCTCATGATGCCGAAACCATTTGGCGCAGGTGCGGCGCCATTTTGTCGGGGCACAACTTGTATAGCTCAACCGGGATACCATTCGGGCCTGAGGCCTTCCCCGAGCGAAGGGAGCGGATAGCGAGCGCTATTTCATCAGCGGAAAATTCCGCCTCCATAAGCTCCTTGTCTGATTCCGACAGGCTAGGCAACGCAATATCCCTAAGTAGCAAATGTAAGCCCTCCTCTGGTCTGCCGAAAGTGCTGGGCAAAGACCTCGACTATCTCAACCGGGTCCACCACCCGCGTTCCATCCGCCTTTTCAACAACAGGCACCACCTGGTTCAATCTGTCTCTTTTGTCCAACCAAGCAATCAACTTTCCCGCTTTATCACCAACATCATACAGTCACCCCTGTTGCTCACGATTCCTTGCCTTGGCCGCATCAGTCACCAGAGCCCTGTAATCAGACTGTTTAAGGGCCAAAGAATGTAATTCCTCTGGAGTAGCCCCAGACTCCACCTTCTCCTCCAATGCAGTAATTTCACTTTCCAGACACACCACTTCCTCATTGTTACGTTTCCTCTCACTAGCAATCAAGGACAGAGTTTGGCCACGAATCACAGTCTTATAAGCCTCCCACAAGGAGATGGGGAGGACACCGACCCCTCGTTCTCAGCAAAGTAATAATCCATGCATTTAACCACCTCGGCTCTAGTTTTAGGATTACGAAGGTGCCACGGGTTAATCGGAGTGAACCGGCCCTCGGTCCCCAACTGTACATCAATAGTAAGGCAGAGTGGGGAGTGGTCCAAAATCCCCCTAGCAAGATGTCTAATTTCCCTTACAGAGACCATCGGCACCGCCGGTATGAGGATATAATCAAGCCTCGAGAGACTTCCATGTGCTCCTGAATAAAAGGTATACTGTGACTGTCCGGGGTGCAGTTGCCTCCAGCAATCCACTAGACCCAGCGCTTCCAAAAAGTTGCCCAGCCATAATTGCGATGTCAGGAGAATTCTGGGGGGCTACGATCTTCATTACCACTGACCACCGAATTAAAGTCACCACCCACAACCAACATGCCCTCAGGGAAACCCCAGGACCACCCTACCCAAATCAGAAAATGTAGTGGACTGTAGGCCCGGTGGGACATATATAGAAAGGATGGAGATCATCATCCCCTCCCAGCGGCCCGTAATGGCCGCGTATCCGCCTCTATCATCCAGCACAGTGTCATCTATCTCCAGGGGGAGAGAGTTCCTAACAAGGACGCCCGCCCCCCTTGACCCAGTAGTGAATCCAGAGTGAGCCGCCAGGAGATAGCCCTGTCTATTCAGTGCATGGCATGTGTTTCCGATTAGATGCGTTTCCTGGAGTAAAACTATATCTGGGGAGTGAGGCTTCAAGTATTGCAAAACTATCCCCCGCTTTATCCTATCGCCCAGACCATTGACGTTCCAGCTCAGCACCCTCAGACCCCTACCCCCATCCCAGAATTGAGAACAGTGCCCCCCCACAAAGAAACAGGCACAAGAGATAAAATATGCAGCAGAGCACAGCCTCGAAACAAACAAGGAAATAAAGACCCCCCCACCACCCCCAAGAGAATTCCCAAAACACACCCCCCCACCCTGCACCCCTGCGTTAGACCAAAAAGCCACCCCAACTTGCAGTGTGCCTGTCGCCCCATTAAACTAACCTACAAGAAGAGAGAAAAAGCCCCTAGAGGAGGAAGAGTCCCGATTCCTCCCACCCCCGGGTATTCACACTATATATACATAATAGTCATAGAGCCACTGCTATAAGTCCATAAAGTTGACTCGCCGGTGCGCACTCACTACTCCTGTTCCTCCAGGCCACCTTCAGCGCCCCTCGATCATTCCGGGCTGGTACGATGTGTCGGCAGAGAATCGAGCCAGTCACTGACCACCTCGGGGCGGTCAAAGAAGAGCGCACGTTCCTCATATTCAATCCTCAGTCGGGCCGGGAAAAGCATGGCGTACTTCAGTCCAATGTCACTAAGTCGCCGTTTCACCCCCGTAAAGCCCATGCGTTGTGTTTGCACCGCCTGTGTAAAGTCAGGATAAAAACTGATCGATGCGTTTTCAAATTTAGTGGGACCATTGGTGCGTGATGCTTGAAGAATAGCGTCCCTGTCCCGAAAATTAAAAATCCTGGCTATTATAGGCCTCGGAGCGGCTCCCAGTGGGAGGGCTTTCCACCGGGGACTCTGTCAACGTCTACATGAGACTAAGCGTGGGCGGAAAATCCGTTCCGCTCGCGGATTTTGCGGATTTTCGGGAAATCCGCAATCCGCGAGATTTGCGGATTTCCCGCAAAATCCGCAAATTCGCACGCAGCGGATTTTTTTGGCGGCGCGCGGCGTTGGTGATACAATTTTTGCGGCGCGCGGCGTTTATCATCGTTTGCCGAGTTGTTTTTTTCGATAGTTTGCGAGTGCTGCGCCATTTTGGATCTTGCTGTGTGATCCCGCGGGAATTGGCGAGCGCGATTACGTCATCGCGGCTTGCCAGCGATAGTTTGTCAACGCGAGTACGGCGAGATCACGTCTCGCGGTACTTCGCAATTTGCGAGATTTGAGATGCGGCGAGCGAAAATATAAATTTGCAATTCTGCACAAGAAATCCACCAGCAAGCAGCATAAACCTTCTAGAAATGATGATTTTTATGTGAATAACTCCTTAGTTTGACATTTGCCTGCACTTTTTTAGCGAGGAGTCCATTTTGGGGAGGGGGCAGGGGGGTGGGAGGAAGGAAGTGCCCCATAGTCTTCAACTTCCTGTTCCTGTTCAGCAGGCTCCTCCCAGTGCTTTGTCCATCTCCTGGTCACTTTTCATTCGGATGTGGACCTGGAAGGATTACCTTTTGTGGATGCTGCTGGATCTTTGGATTTGAGGCCTTTTTGACTTTCTTTGGATCACTGTTGGATTAGAAATTTTACAAGTAAGTTTGTTTGGGGCATTACAGTTGCTGCAACTAAAATTTTGGGATTTTCGATTTTTGGGCTGTTTTGGGGCCTTTTCCCAGGGGTACTCAGTGGTGGGTGGACTGATTCTTTCTGTGGGTTGTCTTGAATTTAAACATCATGGAGGCCATAGATGAATTGGGATTGTGCTGATTTTTCTGTGTTTTTCGATTTTTTTTTTTTGTAAAATTTTGTGTTTTTCGATTTTTGACCTGTTGTTGGGGCCTTGACCAGGGGTAGTGAGTGGTGCATGGGGCCTAGTCTTTCTGTGGGCTGTCTTGAATTTAAACATCATGGATGGAATGGGATTGTGCTGATTTTGCAGTGTTTTTCGATTTTTGGGGGTGTTCATGGGGAGGGACATGCCATGTGGCTGGTGGCCATTTTGAGTGCAGCTACAGGCACTGGCCATGTGCTGGCAGGCAAGTGGCCATTTTGAATGCAGGCTTTGTTGTTAGGCCTCCAACCATTTTGCCTACTTTTCAACCTTTATTTATGCCAGGGGTAGTGAGTCTTGCATGGGCCTAGTATTTCTGTGGGTTGTCTTGAATTTAAACATCATGGAGGCCATGGATGGAATGGGATTGTGCTGATTTTGCAGTGTTTTTCGATTTTTGGGGGTGTTCATGGGGAGGGACATGCCATGTGGCTGGTGGCCATTTTGAGTGCAGCTACAGGCACTTGCCATGTGCTGGCAGGCAAGTGGCCATTTTGAATGCAGGCTTTGTTGTTAGGCCTCCAACCATTTTGCCTACTTTTCAACCTTTATTTATGCCAGGGGTAGTGAGTCTTGCATGGGCCTAGTATTTCTGTGGGTTGTCTTGAATTTAAACATCATGGAGGCCATGGATGGAATGGGATTGTGCTGATTTTTCTGTGTTTTTCGATTTTTTTTTTTTGTAAAATTTTGTGTTTTTCGATTTTTGACCTGTTGTTGGGGCCTTGACCAGGGGTAGTGAGTGGTGCATGGGGCCTAGTCTTTCTGTGGGCTGTCTTGAATTTAAACATCATGGATGGAATGGGATTGTGCTGATTTTGCAGTGTTTTTCGATTTTTGGGGGTGTTCATGGGGAGGGACATGCCATGTGGCTGGTGGCCATTTTGAGTGCAGCTACAGGCACTTGCCATGTGCTGGCAGGCAAGTGGCCATTTTGAATGCAGGCTTTGTTGTTAGGCCTCCAACCATTTTGCCTACTTTTCAACCTTTATTTATGCCAGGGGTAGTGAGTCTTGCATGGGCCTAGTATTTCTGTGGGTTGTCTTGAATTTAAACATCATGGAGGCCATAGATGAATTGGGATTGTGCTGATTTTTCTGTGTTTTTCGATTTTTTTTTTTGTAAAATTTTGTGTTTTTCGATTTTTGACCTGTTGTTGGGGCCTTGACCAGGGGTAGTGAGTGGTGCATGGGGCCTAGTCTTTCTGTGGGCTGTCTTGAATTTAAACATCATGGATGGAATGGGATTGTGCTGATTTTGCAGTGTTTTTCGATTTTTGGGGGTGTTCATGGGGAGGGACATGCCATGTGGCTGGTGGCCATTTTGAGTGCAGCTACAGGCACTTGCCATGTGCTGGCAGGCAAGTGGCCATTTTGAATGCAGGCTTTGTTGTTAGGCCTCCAACCATTTTGCCTACTTTTCAACCTTTATTTATGCCAGGGGTAGTGAGTCTTGCATGGGCCTAGTATTTCTGTGGGTTGTCTTGAATTTAAACATCATGGAGGCCATAGATGAATTGGGATTGTGCTGATTTTTCTGTGTTTTTCGATTTTTTTTTTTTGTAAAATTTTGTGTTTTTCGATTTTTGACCTGTTGTTGGGGCCTTGACCAGGGGTAGTGAGTGGTGCATGGGGCCTAGTCTTTCTGTGGGCTGTCTTGAATTTAAACATCATGGATGGAATGGGATTGTGCTGATTTTGCAGTGTTTTTCGATTTTTGGGGGTGTTCATGGGGAGGGACATGCCATGTGGCTGGTGGCCATTTTGAGTGCAGCTACAGGCACTGGCCATGTGCTGGCAGGCAAGTGGCCATTTTGAATGCAGGCTTTGTTGTTAGGCCTCCAACCATTTTGCCTACTTTTCAACCTTTATTTATGCCAGGGGTAGTGAGTCTTGCATGGGCCTAGTATTTCTGTGGGTTGTCTTGAATTTAAACATCATGGAGGCCATGGATGGAATGGGATTGTGCTGATTTTGCAGTGTTTTTCGATTTTTGGGGGTGTTCATGGGGAGGGACATGCCATGTGGCTGGTGGCCATTTTGAGTGCAGCTACAGGCACTTGCCATGTGCTGGCAGGCAAGTGGCCATTTTGAATGCAGGCTTTGTTGTTAGGCCTCCAACCATTTTGCCTACTTTTCAACCTTTATTTATGCCAGGGGTAGTGAGTCTTGCATGGGCCTAGTATTTCTGTGGGTTGTCTTGAATTTAAACATCATGGAGGCCATGGATGGAATGGGATTGTGCTGATTTTTCTGTGTTTTTCGATTTTTTTTTTTTGTAAAATTTTGTGTTTTTCGATTTTTGACCTGTTGTTGGGGCCTTGACCAGGGGTAGTGAGTGGTGCATGGGGCCTAGTCTTTCTGTGGGCTGTCTTGAATTTAAACATCATGGATGGAATGGGATTGTGCTGATTTTGCAGTGTTTTTCGATTTTTGGGGGTGTTCATGGGGAGGGACATGCCATGTGGCTGGTGGCCATTTTGAGTGCAGCTACAGGCACTTGCCATGTGCTGGCAGGCAAGTGGCCATTTTGAATGCAGGCTTTGTTGTTAGGCCTCCAACCATTTTGCCTACTTTTCAACCTTTATTTATGCCAGGGGTAGTGAGTCTTGCATGGGCCTAGTATTTCTGTGGGTTGTCTTGAATTTAAACATCATGGAGGCCATAGATGAATTGGGATTGTGCTGATTTTTCTGTGTTTTTCGATTTTTTTTTTTTGTAAAATTTTGTGTTTTTCGATTTTTGACCTGTTGTTGGGGCCTTGACCAGGGGTAGTGAGTGGTGCATGGGGCCTAGTCTTTCTGTGGGCTGTCTTGAATTTAAACATCATGGATGGAATGGGATTGTGCTGATTTTGCAGTGTTTTTCGATTTTTGGGGGTGTTCATGGGGAGGGACATGCCATGTGGCTGGTGGCCATTTTGAGTGCAGCTACAGGCACTTGCCATGTGCTGGCAGGCAAGTGGCCATTTTGAATGCAGGCTTTGTTGTTAGGCCTCCAACCATTTTGCCTACTTTTCAACCTTTATTTATGCCAGGGGTAGTGAGTCTTGCATGGGCCTAGTATTTCTGTGGGTTGTCTTGAATTTAAACATCATGGAGGCCATAGATGAATTGGGATTGTGCTGATTTTTCTGTGTTTTTCGATTTTTTTTTTTGTAAAATTTTGTGTTTTTCGATTTTTGACCTGTTGTTGGGGCCTTGACCAGGGGTAGTGAGTGGTGCATGGGGCCTAGTCTTTCTGTGGGCTGTCTTGAATTTAAACATCATGGATGGAATGGGATTGTGCTGATTTTGCAGTGTTTTTCGATTTTTGGGGGTGTTCATGGGGAGGGACATGCCATGTGGCTGGTGGCCATTTTGAGTGCAGCTACAGGCACTGGCCATGTGCTGGCAGGCAAGTGGCCATTTTGAATGCAGGCTTTGTTGTTAGGCCTCCAACCATTTTGCCTACTTTTCAACCTTTATTTATGCCAGGGGTAGTGAGTCTTGCATGGGCCTAGTATTTCTGTGGGTTGTCTTGAATTTAAACATCATGGAGGCCATGGATGGAATGGGATTGTGCTGATTTTGCAGTGTTTTTCGATTTTTGGGGGTGTTCATGGGGAGGGACATGCCATGTGGCTGGTGGCCATTTTGAGTGCAGCTACAGGCACTTGCCATGTGCTGGCAGGCAAGTGGCCATTTTGAATGCAGGCTTTGTTGTTAGGCCTCCAACCATTTTGCCTACTTTTCAACCTTTATTTATGCCAGGGGTAGTGAGTCTTGCATGGGCCTAGTATTTCTGTGGGTTGTCTTGAATTTAAACATCATGGAGGCCATGGATGGAATGGGATTGTGCTGATTTTTCTGTGTTTTTCGATTTTTTTTTTTTGTAAAATTTTGTGTTTTTCGATTTTTGACCTGTTGTTGGGGCCTTGACCAGGGGTAGTGAGTGGTGCATGGGGCCTAGTCTTTCTGTGGGCTGTCTTGAATTTAAACATCATGGATGGAATGGGATTGTGCTGATTTTGCAGTGTTTTTCGATTTTTGGGGGTGTTCATGGGGAGGGACATGCCATGTGGCTGGTGGCCATTTTGAGTGCAGCTACAGGCACTTGCCATGTGCTGGCAGGCAAGTGGCCATTTTGAATGCAGGCTTTGTTGTTAGGCCTCCAACCATTTTGCCTACTTTTCAACCTTTATTTATGCCAGGGGTAGTGAGTCTTGCATGGGCCTAGTATTTCTGTGGGTTGTCTTGAATTTAAACATCATGGAGGCCATAGATGAATTGGGATTGTGCTGATTTTTCTGTGTTTTTCGATTTTTTTTTTTTGTAAAATTTTGTGTTTTTCGATTTTTGACCTGTTGTTGGGGCCTTGACCAGGGGTAGTGAGTGGTGCATGGGGCCTAGTCTTTCTGTGGGCTGTCTTGAATTTAAACATCATGGATGGAATGGGATTGTGCTGATTTTGCAGTGTTTTTCGATTTTTGGGGGTGTTCATGGGGAGGGACATGCCATGTGGCTGGTGGCCATTTTGAGTGCAGCTACAGGCACTTGCCATGTGCTGGCAGGCAAGTGGCCATTTTGAATGCAGGCTTTGTTGTTAGGCCTCCAACCATTTTGCCTACTTTTCAACCTTTATTTATGCCAGGGGTAGTGAGTCTTGCATGGGCCTAGTATTTCTGTGGGTTGTCTTGAATTTAAACATCATGGAGGCCATAGATGAATTGGGATTGTGCTGATTTTTCTGTGTTTTTCGATTTTTTTTTTTTGTAAAATTTTGTGTTTTTCGATTTTTGACCTGTTGTTGGGGCCTTGACCAGGGGTAGTGAGTGGTGCATGGGGCCTAGTCTTTCTGTGGGCTGTCTTGAATTTAAACATCATGGATGGAATGGGATTGTGCTGATTTTGCAGTGTTTTTCGATTTTTGGGGGTGTTCATGGGGAGGGACATGCCATGTGGCTGGTGGCCATTTTGAGTGCAGCTACAGGCACTGGCCATGTGCTGGCAGGCAAGTGGCCATTTTGAATGCAGGCTTTGTTGTTAGGCCTCCAACCATTTTGCCTACTTTTCAACCTTTATTTATGCCAGGGGTAGTGAGTCTTGCATGGGCCTAGTATTTCTGTGGGTTGTCTTGAATTTAAACATCATGGAGGCCATAGATGAATTGGGATTGTGCTGATTTTTCTGTGTTTTTCGATTTTTTTTTTTTGTAAAATTTTGTGTTTTTCGATTTTTGACCTGTTGTTGGGGCCTTGACCAGGGGTAGTGAGTGGTGCATGGGGCCTAGTCTTTCTGTGGGCTGTCTTGAATTTAAACATCATGGATGGAATGGGATTGTGCTGATTTTGCAGTGTTTTTCGATTTTTGGGGGTGTTCATGGGGAGGGACATGCCATGTGGCTGGTGGCCATTTTGAGTGCAGCTACAGGCACTGGCCATGTGCTTGGCAGGCAAGTGGCCATTTTGAATGCAGGCTTTGTTGTTAGGCCTCCAACCATTTTGCCTACTTTTCAACCTTTATTTATGCCCAGGGGTAGTGAGTCTTGCATGGGCCTAGTCTTTCTGTGGGTTGTCTTGAATTTAAACATTATGGAGGGCATGGATGGATTGGGATTGTGCTGATTTTGCAGTGTTTTTCGATTTTTTTGTGCTCTATAACTGAACTGATGTTCCTCTGTCTTCCATTTTTTTTAGGTGCACAAGACTCAAGAGAACCACCAGTGCCAGGAAGAAGTCCTGCAGCGGTGTGTGTGTGCAGCATAACGTCACGCGACGTCACGTCTGGCCTCAGACAACTCTACAATTCGTGCAACTGCGGCCTGCTGTCTGACCTGCTCTGAAGAAGATGGCCCCAAAGAAAGTTCTCCGTAGCTCCTCTAGCAAGAAAGTTGCTAGTAAGGAGCAGAAGAAGCAAGTTACCAAGGAGGCTGGTGTGCCACCCGCCACTTTTTTTGGGAGCAAAAAAAAAAGTACGCCTGCAGCAGCAGGATCTGCTGGGGACCAACCTGAGAGCAGCACCCCTGCTCCATTGGGTTCAGTGCCTCCACCACCACGCCAACTTAAGTCAAAGCCCTTGAGTGCTTCAGAGGCAGTCAGTGTACTTCTCCAATCACCATCGACCAGTGATGTTGGCTCATCGCAAGAAAGTAGCAGCAATGTCCCTGAATCAACACAGGTTGTTGTAACTCATCTGACAAGTGTTGAACAACCACAGCCGCAACAACAACACCATGTGCAAGTACACGCCCAAGTACATGTGGAAGGAGAGGCAGCAAAAGGAGATGCGCAAGCAAAGGTGCATGGACGTTCACAAGTGCCCACAATAGTTGTTCCTCCCGAAGTAGGGGCACATTTGGAAATCGACAATGAAGCTGAGGTATCATTGGAAGCCACTCCTCCTGATGATCATTCATTGTCTTCCACATCCCTAGCAAGGAAAAGATCAAGGGGGGTGTCTACATCTTCTTCAAGCCCACCTCGTTCTGGTGCAAGTGATCTGTCTTGGGAACCACGACAACTGCGGTCTGACAGTGAGGCAGAGGCACACCATGATCTGCCACCGGTACCTAAGCGTAAAAGGAAGGTCGTCCAAAAACTCAAACCTATGGAGTGTGATGAGGCTCAACAAGAAGTGACAGATACTGCTGGTGATGAAGCCTCTCACGATGACGACGAGGCAGTCATCACAAAGGTCACTGCAGCCCCACCGGGCATGCAGCAAAGAGACATTTTGACCCTATCCCGAGAAGCTGCTGAGCGTGATGATGATGTCGGCGAGGAGGCAATGGAAATGGAATCATTAGATTTGGAGTTAAGTAGTACACCAAAACCTACCGCTTCCATATTTCTTCCTCGCAAGAAGGTACCCACCTCGTCCTCGACCTCAATTCGTGGTGGTGAAAGTGCAAAACGTACTGAAGTTCGGCAATCCACATCCTCCACTTCATCTGTCATTAGCAGCAGGACCACCACCACCAGTATCGCCGCCTCCTCCGGCCCCCGAAGACATTTCAAGTCTCCAGTTTGGGACTTCTTTAGTGTTTGCCCAAAAAAGGAAAACGTAGCCATTTGTAGCCTTTGTAAGCTTCGATTTAGTCGTGGTAAGCTTGGTTCTAACTATGGTACCGGAGGCCAGAGAGGTCATCTTGAGAGAAGGCACCCTGTCGAATGGTTTCCGCACCTAGAGGCGGTCAAGAAAGCCGGAATTGCACGTAATGAAAACGTTGATTTGTCATCTGCTGATGACGAGGAGGTAGAAGACGATTCAAACACTTCACTTACACCCAGTTCCCATGTCAGCAGCACACCCCATGGGAGCCACACTAAGAGTGTGGGAGAGAGTGAGACATCAATGCGGAAAAGTTCATCAGCGAGCGTAACTGGGTCGAAGAGATCATCATCATCCCGTAAATCATTGGTCCAGGGCAACATTAAAAAGATGTTGTTTACAGAAGCGCAATATGAACGCAACCACCCAATGACCCGTCTGTATAACACTAAGCTGGCTAAAATGCTAGCTCTGGACCTTCTCCCTTTTTCTTTTGTAGAAGGGGTTGGTTTTCTAGAATTAGTGACAGTGCTCTGCCCTAAATGGAAGGTTCCTAGCCGGTTCTATTTTGCCCGAGTTGCGGTTCCAGCACTACATGAAGATGTTCTGAAGGTGATTGGGGCAGCTTTGCAGAAGAGTGCTGTTCACACTATACATCTGACAACAGACATGTGGACCAGTGGCGCAGGCGCTGATTACATGTGCATCACTGCACACTGGGTCTCTTTTTCAGGGGCTAAAGCAAAGCTAAACTCAGGTGTTGACACTAACATTGTTTTTAAAGGTGCTCGGAAACATGCAACACTAGCCATGTTTGGTTTGGAGAAACGTCACACAGCAGAAAACATTTTGGATGTCTTTAACACAAAGGTCCTTAACTGTCTGTCCCCACTAAAACGCAAGGTTGGTTATGTTTCCACAGACAATGGCTCCAATATAGTTAAGGCCATGAGGGACGGTTACTATTTCAGAGTGCCCTGTTTGGCGCACTGTATAAACCTGGTTGTCCAAAAATTCTTGGGTAATAAACGCAGTGCAGCGTACAGTGTATTGGAGAACTGCCGAAAAATTTGCAAGCATTTCAGGCATTCTTTTAAGGCCCGCAAGCAGCTGAGGAGCATGCTATATCAAAGTCAAATGCCAGTGAAAGCACTCATCCAGGAGGTGGTAACACGTTGGAACTCAACCTTCTACATGCTTGAGCGTCTGTATGAGCAGTATACGCAACTCGATCAATTTTTCTTGAAAGAGGGTATAGAGGAGCTGAGGATGGGTGGGCCGCAATGGAACATAGTTGAAAGCCTAACACGCATGCTTCGTCCTTTTGAGGTCTTCACACGTGCAGTCAGCAAGGAGGACTCTAATTTGGGAAAAGCTATCCCATTGTTGTACATGCTGGAGGACCAACTGAAGGAGGTGTGTTCTGTGTTTCGAAAAGATGACAAAAAGAAAGACTCTTTGCTTCTGGCTGAGACATTATTAGAGCTCCTACAAGGTGATGAACGTCTTCAAAAGATCCACTCAGAACAGCATTACATTTGTGCTACTATTCTGGATCCACGCTACAAAAAGGCGCTGGCAGGCAGAGCATTCTTTCCTTTTGCTGATGAAGATGTTACAAAGTACAAACGTTGGCTAGCCTTGTCAGCCAAGAAGTTTGAAACAGAACGGCTGGAAATTGAAGGAAATGGCAGTACATCAGCAGGCCATCCCCAGTCAAAACAATCCACTTCTGCACCTGTGGCTGTGGCACAAGTGACCTCTCAGCCGTTAAAGACACCGGCAACCGCATCATCTGCACGAAAGGCAGCAGAAACATTGGAGGCTGAAGAGGATTGGCTAGCTCTGCGTGGGTTTGGTTCTCAAAAGGCCAGAGGCACAGCAAGAGCTACGCAAAGTGGAGGAACCTTGGAGGAGGACCTTGAGTCGATGGTGAAGGACTATCTGAATGACTCCACAGAGGTCTATGTTAATTCTGACCCATTGGCGTATTGGCATGGGAAAAAAGAATTGTGGCCACAGCTCACCAACCTGGCTTTAAACTACTTGTCTTGCCCACTCGCAAGTGTGTCTTCTGAACGGGTTTTCAGTGCGGCTGGTGGGATTGTAACTCCCAAACGGAGCCGCCTCTCGCCCAAAAATGTGGAGAGGTTAACAATGATCAAGATGAATCAGCACCTCATACCACCAGATATAAGAGTACGAGAGAGCGTGCCGGATGAAGAGGAGGTGGCCAGCACCATAGATGAGGGAATTTCTACTCTGTCAGGTGGCACTGACCTCACCCGGGCTGAATTCGCAGAGTATGATGACGAAGCCTTATTCTTATTCCTGGACCGTGATTCCGACTTCGAGCCCTGAAAATGAGACAACGAATCAATAACTTTCTTTTTCATCCTTATTCACTTTTATTCCTGTGTGTCTGTCTTTCTTTGTTGTGCACAGTTAATATAATTCAAACTTTAATCAGATAATCACAAAGACAAGCCCATCAGCAGAACTGTCTTCACTTGTTTGCTAATTTATTTGAAGGTGCCGCAGTCTGCATTCCTCAGGTTCACAAGTTCAGAAGAACATGCTCCTCTATCCTCCTCCTCCAGACTCCTATTTCCATCAAAGCAGAGGGCTGGTTTACGCCCAATGAAGAAAGACTCAGCACTTGTGGGGGTGTTGTTCTACCTCTTTGCAGGTGAGTTGACGGGTCTGGGGCCATTGCTGGGAAGCACTAAAAGTGGTTTGTGCCAAATCCGAGGCGGAAATTTTTTTGTGTTTTTGATGACTTGCTTGCCTTTGAGGTGCTCTTAGGGGGGGTTCCGTCTGTTTGTGGGTGAGTTTCATGGTCTGAGAGCATTGCTGGGACACTCTAATCTTGATTGCATTTGCTTTTCAGGAAATCCGTCGTGCCAACCCCGACTTATGGCCCAGCTACGCAGCGCGTTTGGACCGAAGGCCCAGAAATATTGCAAGTATGAGAGTTTGCTTTTGGCCTGTTTGGGGGTGTTATACTTCTTGGCGGGTGGGTTGCCGGGTCTTGGGGCATTCCTGGGAAGGTCTAATACCGGGTAGAAGTGGTTGGGACTAAATCCAGGCCGATTTTTTTTTGGGCTATTTCTGACATTTTGCTCTATGTAGCGTTTTCGGGGGCCTGTTTGGGGGGCTTCCTGGTGTTTGCGGGTGAGTTTCGTGGTCTGGGAGCACTGCTGGGACACTCTAATCTTGATTGCATTTGCTTTTCAGGAAATCCGTCGTGCCAACCCCGACTTATGGCCCAGCTACGCAGCGCGTTTGGACCGAAGGCCCAGAAATATTGCAAGTATGAGAGTTTGCTTTTGGCCTGTTTGGGGGTGTTATACTTCTTGGCGGGTGGGTTGCCGGGTCTTGGGGCATTCCTGGGAAGGTCTAATACCGGGTAGAAGTGGTTGGGACTAAATCCAGGCCGATTTTTTTTTGGGCTATTTCTGACATTTTGCTCTATGTAGCGTTTTCGGGGGCCTGTTTGGGGGGCTTCCTGGTGTTTGCGGGTGAGTTTCGTGGTCTGGGAGCACTGCTGGGACACTCTAATCTTGATTGCATTTGCTTTTCAGGAAATCCGTCGTGCCAACCCCGACTTATGGCCCAGCTACGCAGCGCGTTTGGACCGAAGGCCCAGAAATATTGCAAGTATGAGAGTTTGCTTTTGGCCTGTTTGGGGGTGTTATACTTCTTGGCGGGTGGGTTGCCGGGTCTTGGGGCATTCCTGGGAAGGTCTAATACCGGGTAGAAGTGGTTGGGACAAAATCCAGGCCGATTTTTTTTTGGGCTATTTCTGACATTTTGCTCTATGTAGCGTTTTCGGGGGCCTGTTTGGGGGGCTTCCTGGTGTTTCTGGGTGAGTTTCGTGGTCTGGGAGCACTGCTGGGACACTCTAATCTTGATTGCATTTGCTTTTCAGGAAATCCGTCGTGCCAACCCCGACTTATGGCCTAGCTACGCAGCGCGTTTGGACCGAAGGCCCAGAAATATTGCAAGTATGAGATTTTGCTTTTGGCCTGTTTGGGGGTGTTATGCTTCTTGGCGGGTGGGTTGCCGGGTCTTGGGGCATTCCTGGGAAGGTCTAATACCGGGTAGAAGTGGTTGGGACTAAATCCAGGCCGATTTTTTTTTGGGCTATTTCTGACATTTTGCTCTATGTAGCGTTTTCGGGGGCCTGTTTGGGGGGCTTCCTGGTGTTTGCGGGTGAGTTTCGTGGTCTGGGAGCACTGCTGGGACACTCTAATCTTGATTGCATTTGCTTTTCAGGAAATCCGTCGTGCCAACCCCGACTTATGGCCTAGCTACGCAGCGCGTTTGGACCGAAGGCCCAGAAATATTGCAAGTATGAGATTTTGCTTTTGGCCTGTTTGGGGGTGTTATGCTTCTTGGCGGGTGGGTTGCCGGGTCTTGGGGCATTCCTGGGAAGGTCTAATACCGGGTAGAAGTGGTTGGGACAAAATCCAGGCCGATTTTTTTTGGGCTATTTCAGACATTTTGCTCTATGTAGCGTTTTCGGGGGCCTGTTTGGGGGGCTTCCTGGTGTTTGCGGGTGAGTTTCGTGGTCTGGGAGCACTGCTGGGACACTCTAATCTTGATTGCATTTGCTTTTCAGGAAATCCGTCGTGCCAACCCCGACTTATGGCCTAGCTACGCAGCGCGTTTGGACCGAAGGCCCAGAAATATTGCAAGTATGAGATTTTGCTTTTGGCCTGTTTGGGGGTGTTATGCTTCTTGGCGGGTGGGTTGCCGGGTCTTGGGGCATTCCTGGGAAGGTCTAATACCGGGTAGAAGTGGTTGGGACAAAATCCAGGCCGATTTTTTTTTGGGCTATTTCTGACATTTTGCTCTATGTAGCGTTTTCGGGGGCCTGTTTGGGGGGCTTCCTGGTGTTTGCGGGTGAGTTTCGTGGTGTGGGAGCACTGCTGGCTATATATACTTTACTTTGCAAGAGGTTTGAAGCAAATCCATGGTGGCTGAGGGGACTTAGGGCCTAGCTGCAGAGCGCGCGCGGAGTGATTTGGGAAATTTGTGAAAAAGTGACTAAGTCCCCATTTTTGTACTTTTGCTCTTTGGCTGTTTGGGGGTCTTCTACTCGTTTTCTCCTGGGTTGACGGCTCTGGGGCCATTGCTGGGAAGCTCTAATACCGGATAAAAGTGTTTTGGACCAAATCCCAGGCGGAATTTTTTTTGTGTTTTTGATGACTTGCTTGCCTTTGAGGTGCTCTTAGGGGGGGTTCCGTCTGTTTGCGGGTGAGTTTCGTGGTCTGGGAGCACTGCTGGGACACTCTAATCTTGATTGCATTTGCTTTTCAGGAAATCCGTCGTGCCAACCCCGACTTATGGCCTAGCTACGCAGCGCGTTTGGACAGAAGGCCCAGAAATATTGCAAGTATGAGATTTTGCTTTTGGCCTGTTTGGGGGTGTTACGCTTCTTGGCGGGTGGGTTGCCGGGTCTTGGGGCATTCCTGGGAAGGTCTAATACCGGGTAGAAGTGGTTGGGACAAAATCCGCGCGGAAAAGCCTTTAGTTTTGGCACTTTTTGTAACTTAGGGTTCGTTAGGGTTAGCCCTAGCAGCAGGATTGCATGTGTTTCGGGGTGTTCTAGATTTTTCAAACTGAGTTCTGGGGTCTTAGAGCACTCGTGAGAATGTGTAATTTTGGTTGCAAGTCATTTGAAGAAAATCCATGGTGGGAAAGGGGGGATTTGGCATAGTTAAAGAAAGCCTTTGCCACTATTCTTAACTTAGGGTTCGTTAGGGTTAGCAGTATTTCTATTGCATGTGTTTGAGTGGGGGGGATTTCGAGTCTTGGAGCGATGCTGGCTATGGCTACTTTTGCTTGGTTGCTTGCAAGTGGTTTGAATGCAATCCACGGTGGGTAATGGGTAATTAGGGTACTTCGGCCTACTTTTACTTTCAAAGTAAGTTTTGTCACCAGTTTTCTGCTAGGCCTCGTTTTTTGAGATTTGATTGGGGGTCTTCTACATTTTTGCGACTGGCTTTAGTAAGGGTCTGGGTGGGAGCACTGCTAGGAAGATCTAATTTTGTTCTAAAACACAGTTTACAGTACACCTAGCTTGAGGGGCAAGATCCGATACATTAATTTGCCCATACATCCTTCAAAAGGTGACTCAGAGTACGCACTTTCAAAAACATTGTACTGTCTACTAGGAAAAACAAATTGTGACTTTTTGCACTCCACAGCCTACATGCCTTATATTTATTTATCAGTGGTGTTGTAATATTATATCACTTCCTGTTTTTCGTTGAATAATTACAGGCCGGGTTTCAGTCTCTGCAATGGGGAAAAAAGGATGGAGTCAGGCTTCACAGTAGCGAGCCACAATTCAGCATCAGGCAGGCAGTGGACAGGGTGTCTTCTGGTGACCAACATCGATGGACGAAGCGTCGGCTGCAATGGAGGAGTGCCGCTAATAGGAGGATTTTTTTTCTGCGGGCAACTTACTTACCACTTCCAACAGGACCACTACAACCACATAGATACAGTATCCCTTGCCTTTTTCTCTGACTGTGACTGCATTTCTTGGCTCTCTCTCTGCTTCTACATTGATCCCTTAACACATCACTTAGTCCACTCCACTATCACATCTGCACCACACATAGTCATTTGTAAGTGCTCCTACGTAATTCGCAAGTCGCAGCACGCCCCAGGCCGTAGAGGACTGGGATGGCCCCAATGATGAAGCATGTCACCAAGGGGCAACCCTGGTGAGTGAGGGGACACCTAGAAAAAAAGCAATTTCTCCTTTTCTATCTACTATACCTTCTGTCAGGTTACGCAGCCCCTAAGCGCCTACCGTACTATGAAACTACATTTCCCATGAGTAGGCGGGAGACTTGCAGACTATTTAGTGAGACTATATGAGAGTACCCTTGTATGTTAGGACAGCACTTCACTGATGCCTGTCTTGTCTTCTGTTACAGGTATCCTTTCCCTGCTGACCCTACCTTTACCCATCCCACATTTTTTATTTTAGTTTGTTATTTTTCTCCCCCGCCTAATGCCTCGAACACCCTGTGTTTACACTTCTGGGTGTTGGTGACATTTGGAAGTGGAACCATATTTGCATCGACTGGATCACGGGGAGTAAACCTGACACCTTCCAGACCAACCCCATTGAGTGTTGTTGTGAATGGATTTATAGTGACCAGCAAGGCTCTCAGGTATCTGGCTACAGAGACCTTATGTTGAATATAGTTATCAATATTTCCACCCACGCCCTGTACTGTCGCATTCTTTCTTCCACAGTTGTCGAAAGTACTAATTACTTTTAACTGACATGCATGCAGTTACAGTAGTGTATGCACTTTCAAAGATTGATGGATAGGTTTGTACCCAAAGATTTGTTTATGTTCACAATTGTTCGTCCATGCTGTGCTACTTTTTCTTGTCTCCCAAAACCTTTCCCAAAAACCCCCGTACCCATCCATTTTTCAAACCCTAACCCTCTTCCCCCGGGCTGTGTGGTTTTGATTGATGTGTGACTAAATTACAGCAATAAATCCACACACTTGCTGGGGAGGATAAGGTGATAGCAACAGGCTGGTGAAGAAATCCGATGATATATTCTTACTCTGCTTGACAAAGACCCATGGCTAATGTCAAAGAACTTCAACCGAATTAGTTATACTTTAACATTTGTTAGGCTACAACGTGGCACTGTTCTAGTGTACTTCTGTCACCTGCTATATTCTGTATTGTACCTTTGTATTGCTCAGGAGCACAAACCAGATTTCATTTTCTTTTTTTCATAGGCAAGCAACTGCCACTGTGTCACACCACTAGTACCACCGCTATGAGGAAATTTTATCCGCCCAGGATTGCCAACCTTATTTGCTGTTTCCCGTGGAGCCAGCCCTGGGCCTAGCCCTACTTGCAAACAGAAATTACAGGTAAGATAGGCGTTTGGTTGGAGGTAGTATAATGGAGTATTAGGAGAGACGAGAGATTTGATTGACGGTAGTACTACTAAAGTCCTAGGACTATTCAGGAAAACAAACTTACTGTTATGTTAAACCCCCACCCACCAGACTCAAAAGCAGTAAAAAACAGGTATGGTCAGATAAAGTTTCAAAAAGTATATTTTTATAGCCCTAACAAAAGAATCTCCCGCAAGACCCTCCCTAACCCCAACGATTGTCCTTCAAAAGTCCCCAAAAATCACAACTCCCAATTCCCACCCCCCAAAAGTCTCTAAAAAAGGGGCAAGGGACACTATGGCAGGGTGCTGTTGGAATTAGCAGCCAGGGCATCATGCTCCTTGCGGAGGGTGGCAAGTTCGAAGCGGAGGCCCTCCACCACGTTCTTATAATTATGGACCTCCTGCTCCAGGTAGGACAGTCTGAGGGATAAGCGGCGCCGGTGTGCCTTGCAATTCCTGTGAGGGGCAGCTGCTTTCTTTGCTGCTGGGCGGTGGCGTTTGGCTTTGGTAGCCCGGCTCCGTACCGCTGGAGCACTGCGCTGGCTGGCAGCCCGCACGGAGGAGGAGGCAGCTGTCCCAGTGGACGTTGTTGTTGTTCCAGACTGCGTCTCCTCCTCCTCCAGGGCCACCAGCCGCCGATATTCAGCAACAGTGGCATCCAGCCTCCGTTGCCGGGCCATTCGAGCCTGCTCCTTCCTCCTTGATGGTGTCTTGGATTTGGAAGGAGCAACTACATGAAAAAAGAAAGACATAGTCTGTAACCAATGCTCCTTAAGATTAACACAAAATGATTGAGCAGAAAGTTGTCACAGTACAAGTAGCAAATTGAAAGCACAGTGCATAACTATTGAGGACAGTATCTATGTAACCTCCGACTTCTTCATCCTTGCTCTAACATTAGTGGGAGTTTAAGGAACAAATTCTACGAGCACTATGGACTTCTATTACAGTCGACTATGACAGTACACCACTCTTATTCTTCTTCTTCTCTCTTGTTTAGGACAATTGGTACGTTATCTTATGCAAGCCGGCATAATGCCAGCGCAGTGAACTTGCACCCGAGAAAAACAGACGCACACCATGGTGAGTGAGACAGACTTGCGTTACTGTACCGGTCCAGTACATGCAGGTGGTGAAGCTCTTACTTTTCTATTACGGGTGGCACTGAGAATACTCTGTTAAAAGGGCTACTGCTTAATTAATTTAGCTTTCACCCTACAGTGCAAATGAGTATTAGAAAAGGAAAATGAAGAAGCTAAATTATCTGATTATCTATCACTTCACATGGGATGTATTTGATGACATATGGGATGACTTTAGGTGCTTTGCTTATTATTGAGTGAACAGTGATACCCCCACACATGAATGACGTACTACTACTAAACTAAAGTTATTAAGGGAGGTAGGGAGTGCCCACCGTAATAACTGGATATATGCTGTGCTTGCAGTTGCAATACAAACTACTGCTACTATTCATGGTAGTCTTTGGACAACGTTACAACTTCTTTTCCTTGCCTTTCCTACACTGGAACGGACGTGCGGGTGCGGTGTTACATGCTCTTCAAAGTAACACTTAGTTCATCCAGTGACCGTCTACTCTCTCTAGATTCACATATGCTATCTAAGAGTCAGATAGTACCATGAATGATCCAGGCATCCATCCATTCAAAGTATATTGCACACATACAGTTTCTGTCTCACCCACCCAGGCTGTTCTCCTTCCACCCATCCTTGCTTCATCATTCACCCAGCCATGCACCATACCATTTTCTTACCTTCCCAGCCACCTCGGGGACCAAGCAAACACATATCATTCTTCTTTGCCAGTCATCATTACATTTCTCGTGCTTCCACACTTACTTACACCCTTCTTTCGCTTTTCGTTCATCCCATCCATCAAGTTCACCTCAGATCTGATTGGGATTCTTCTCGCCAAAAACTTCACAGCTAAGTCGAAGTACATTTAGAGGAGGCTACTACCTGCTTTTTTTATAATACACCCGTGCAGAAAGCACACTCTGCAGTCTTCAATCTCAATGACTAAGGAATGTATAGCTTACCTCTGCCCGCCACCACCGTGTGAACCCTCACAGGCATGTCCTTTTCCGGCACTTGCACCGCCTCCTCCCCAGAGTTGTCCTCCTCGTCCAATGCCACCACCTCCGCGCTGGCCCCGTCTCCAGATGTTCCACCTACAAAGTACATTTAATAATGTTAGAATACACCACTCACTACTATATAATATTTGGTCTAGGAGGAAGAAAGAAATGTGAAAAAAAGTGTACAATTTAATAATTTTTGACTGTCTACTCTAGAGTAAAAAGGTCCCTTTTTCCAGGGAAGGCTGTTGTCTTGCTGCACTTTTTGGCACAACTGATGAATGTTTGCTTTTTACTTTTTAACACGCACCACTTTTTCTCCTAACAGACAGAACCTTGACTTCTAAGAACACGAGCAGGATCAAGTTCAAACCAGGTGAGAGCTCGGCTCGACCACAAGAAATGTGTCCAATTAATCGTCAGCACTAAGCACTTTTCCATTTTCAGTTACACGTTCACTTTTATGACAAACTTGAATTTAATAAATGTGTTTACTTTTAATAAAGCTTTTAAACTTAAATAGAGTCTGTGGTTTTTGGTCCTCCAGACTAGAGTGGATGAGCTAAAGGTTTTCGAATTTTTGCAAGCATGAGTCCGTGCCTCTGCCATCGGTGACTTTGGGAGCTAAATGACTCTGCCACACTATCTAGTCAGTAAGGAGATTGGGGCCGGGGTTCAACTACAAAGTCTGTTATCACTGAGGTATGTGGAAAGTCTAACAGTTACAGCACCTATTATAATTGATAAGCTAAGCGATGCATTATTTAGTGTCCATAGTTCTGTTTGTGCAGATTTGTCCCTGCAACAGTAGTAGAATGGATTGTCCTATCCAAACCAAAAGTAAAGTAGTATCTTATTATTTCTTGGTGGTGGTCATTCACCTTTTTATTGTTGGCAATGGTCAAAGCATAAACATTTAGAATACTTGAAAAGACAATATGGACAATCCCAGAGGACTACACTCAGTGCATAGAGCTATTGCTGACTAGAATGGGAGTCCAATGGAAATGCCAAATGTGCAATCTTAGTTAGCTACACAGACAGACTAATAAGAATAATCTAGTAATACCACACGGAGTCATAGGGATAAGAATTTAGATCCTGTCTACAAGAAGATCAAAGACGATTTAGAAAAAATCGAATGAGGAACGCTAGGAAAAAATAAGTACTCTATATTAAAATTAAAACTTACTGGGGCCAGCAAAGGAGCCCTCGACTGCCCGGTCCTGGCCTGCATCGACAACAGCACCCTCCTCCTCCTCCTCCTGTGTCCTCCTCTTGCCCCTGGGGGAAGCTGATGTACAACATGAAAGAAAGAAAAACAGAAAACATGGATGATATTTATTTCTCAACCAAATCAAACATTTAAAAAAGAACTAACAAAGTAACAAAATATTTTTGCGAAATAGCAAATAGGGAACGACTCCACGGGATATATTATTGACCAATCTCATGTGGTCGACTACGTCATTACTTTAGTATTGCTTGATTTGCGGACCGTCGAATTGGAAACTACCCTATGTAACTCACTAAACAAAGTACTAAAAAGGTTTGCCTAGGATTGGCAGGCAGCAGTCCGCAGCACGCAAAGTGACAGCCAAAGTCCATTGTGATTGAAGATCAGCGACAACACTAAAGTTTCCTACTACATTCACCAGTCATTAAAATACTCAAACTATTAATCCACCACCACTATTTCTTCTTATCGCCATGTGTACAAAGGAAGGACTGGACTTGAGTCTGTAGGGGCTGATTTATAAGGCCCTTGCGGCTCTTTTGCTCCATTGTTGCGTGACTTTTGTGACGCAGCGACAGCACATAAGAGGCGCAATGGTGCGGCGTATATTAACAACGTGACGCATCTGGGAGATGCATCACGTTGTAAAGCCCTGCGCCAATAGGGGTGTTCCGGCGCAAGGGAGGGCGTTCCTGCGCAGGAACGCATCCTAAAAGTGGCTGAGGGAAATCTACAAGATTTCAATCAGTCACTTTGAGGACAATGATGCGTGACTCAAACCCTGCGCCTGCTTGAAGCAGACGTACGGCTTGACGCAGCATTGGGGAGATAGGGCACCCCAGAGAATTGATGGAGCTGCACCATCGTTGCGACGCAACTCCAGCAATGCGCCACCTTTACGGCACAGATGCGTAACGCTTTGGTGACGTTTTGGGCCCATGGCGCGCCGCATTGTAATACGGCGCACCATGGGTGATGGTGGCGTGACGCACAATTACTGGCGCATCCCTGCAACTTTGCAGGGATGCGCCGGTAATTAAAAATCTGAACCTTAGTGTGTAGCATTGCGCAGTTCTTTCAACTACACTCATACATAATTTCACAGGCCAATGAAATGAACACAAAATCTAAAACAAATAAGCATAGTAGCAACACTACTGAGAAGGAGAGCAGTGTACCTGAAATGCACAGAAGATTTTGAAATAAAATGTACCTACAATGTAATGAGCAGCATTATTGCTCTTGTAAAAAAAACAAAAATTTGCAATATAATAACACAGCAGGAGAAAACATAGTAGTAAAGACATAGCTACTACTACTCACCAAGCCCGGGGATCTCAAGGCCAAGGAGGTCGAGCAGATCTCGCTCACGGGTCAGGACATCCGTCCAGCGGTGGGTGGCCTGGTTGTAGGTGCGCCAGACCCGAGAGTGGTGGTAAATGGCCTGGCACACCTTCTCCCACCGCTTCCGGCGCTCCCGGGCCCCGTACCCGGCACTGATCTTGCCGCCTCCCATGATGGTCCTGGGGAGGCGGCGCTGAACATAAAAAATGAGCTGGCCCACCTCCTCCGGGGTAAAGATCTCCCGTGGCATCACTAGCTCCCCCCTCAAACGCCCGCACGGGAGCCGGACACGGGGTGCGGGACCCTTCCCCTTCTCGGGATGCTTCCCGGCTCCCTTCACCATGGTCTGGGCGGAAAGGAATAAAGAAAATAGAATAGGGAAGAGAAGAAAAGAAAAGAGTTTACAAAAGTAGTTTAAAATTAACCAAAAGTAGCAGTAAACACAAAAATATAGGGCTAGAAAAATAGAGGGATAGATAATAAGTAAAATAGATAAAAAAAAACTTCAAACAAGCAAAGGATGGCAGAGATTGACAGAGGATACAAAGACCATGCCCAGAACCATAGCAATGAATGAGAAACAAGATGGCCGCGCCCGTTCACGACCGCGCGGGTAAGTTCGCGCGAGATTTTCCTTGCGAACACGCGCGAGACTGTACTGGCAAACCGCGGACTTTGCGAGATTACACTTCGCGCCCGGAAACGGAAATACGTCAGGCAAACAAGATGGCTGCGCCCTTGCACGACCGCGAGGGTAACTTCGCGTCTTGCGCTACGAGCGGCTCGCAAAAACGCACAAAACCTTGCCAACTAACACGCTGCAAAAAAAACAAATTGCATATTCGCACGAATTTGCGGCTTCCGAATCCGATCTTGCGCGTGTTCGCACCCCGCGAACCCCGCGAAATTGCAGAAAAACGAGTTTTTCAAAAGTGAAAGCACTCGGCAGGGGCAAGAGTTCAAACTCATCATTAGTAACAATTCCCGGTAGTGCTTCCTGACTGGGGCCCCTCCAGAATTCAGTTGCTAGTTGCAACAATTGTATGACCCTGCTCTGACCCTCACAGCAGGCTCATACAATAGCTACAAGTAGGCCACAAAGAAGGTCCTGGGGAAAAAAAATGCACTGCAACAGAAAGCAAAATTACAGATAAGGAAGCAGGTGCCAGACTGGAATTTTAAAACAGTGACACATTAATAAACTAACCCCAAATTAATTCATCTGAGTTGAAGCAGGGATGGTGTGCTTGCTTTTCCCCCCCATAATCTACAGTAATGATGAACCAGAGGGTGGCATTGATGTAACAGAGGGTTGCAGTGGTGAAACAGAGGGTGCTGGGAACCTGTGATGATGAACCAGACGTAGAAACAACATAATTCGCGACCGTTGCGCGACGAAATGTAAGTTCGCAATTGCGAACTGGTACGAAACCCTCGCGAACTGGCAGAAATCCTTGCGAACACAAAAAAAAAAAAAAATCCGCAAATTCGCAAGAATTCGCGGATTTTGCGGATTGCGAGTTCAAAAATCCGCAAATTCGCGAACGCGAGATCCGCAAAATTCGCTCATGCTTACATGAGACCTCTCGCAGCCATCGCACGCCATCACAACCTCAACATCATCTCTTACGCCGACGACACCCAGCTGATCCTCTCCCTCACCAGAGACCCCGACACCGCCAGAACCAGCCTCCATGAAGGGATGAAAGACGTCGCCGAGTGGATGAAGAACAGCCGCTTGAAACTGAACTCAGACAAGATGGAAGTCCTCATCCTTGGACCATCACCCTCCGCCTGGGACGACTCCTGGTGGCCCCCAGCCCTGGGCACCGCCCCCAAGCCGACAGACCACGCACGCAACCTGGGCTTCATCCTGGACTCCTCCCTCTCGATGACCAGACAAGTCAATGCCGTCTCCTCTTCATGCTTTCACATCCTCCGCATGCTCCGCAAGATCTTCCAATGGATCCCGATCGAAACCAGGAAGACGGTTACGCAGGCCCTCGTCACCAGCCGGCTGGACTACGGAAACACCCTCTACGCCGTAACCACAGCCAAGCTACAGAAAAGACTACAGCGCATCCAGAACGCCTCCGCCCGACTCATCCTAGACATCCCTCGACGCAGCCACATCTCCGGCCACCTGAGGAACCTGCACTGGCTCCCCGTCAACAAGAGGATCACGTTCAGGCTCCTAACCCATGCACACAAATCTCTCCACAACTTGGGCCCCAAGTACCTCAACGCCCGCCTGACCTTCACCCCCCCACCCGCCAGCTATGGTCCGCCAGCCTCGCCCTCGCCGCAGTACCATGTATCCGCAGAGCCACCGCCAGAGGCAGATCCTTCTCCTACCTGGCGGCCAAGACATGGAACTCCCTCCCCATCCACCTTCGGCTAACCCAGGACCACCTCGCCTTCAGGAGACAACTCAAGACCTGGCTGTTCGAGCAGTAGCGGCCCCCCTTCCCCCAAGCGCCTTGAGACCCTTGCGGGTGAGTAGCGCGCTATACAAGTGTTGTGATTGATTGATTGATTGATTGATTGTGAGCACGCTCCACCGTGAAAAAGTTACTGAGGCATTTGGGTGCTAAGTGGTTCAATACAAGGTCCTTCACCAGAAGGTCTGTGGATAAGTCTGTGGAATTCTCCGGAACACCAACGATGCTGACGTTGTAGCGTCTGGCCCGGCTCTCGAAATCATCCAGCCGACGGGCAAACAAGTCGTTAGACGTTCGGAGATTGCGAACTTTGGTCTGAAGATCCGAGACATCCATAGTAAGGCTTGCAGTCTTAATGTCCAGGGACTTGACCCGCTCATTGGTCTTCGCCAAATCCGTCCTAATGAGGTTGACTTCGATCGCCACCGTGTCTATCTTAGAAACCAGTGTTTCGTACTGCTGGCCCATAGAGGGCTTAACACTTGCGATGGCGCCCATGACGTCCTTCAATGTCAGCTCCTCAGTTGCAGGAGAGCCATCTCCAGTCTCGTCCAAGACTTTACCCGCACCACCAGGGGATCCTTTCGGGCGGGTGAAGCGATCTATAGTATGGGATTGGGCGATACTCCCTCGGTATGTGCCCCTGGGTTGCTCGCTTCTCGTTCTCCGTCTTGCCCGCCATGATGAGCGGCGAGCCTTGACAGGACTTTTGGGATCTGGTTACAATGGCTCTCCGCACTACAGACTTGTAGAGGCAAGGGGACAAGGGCGGAGGACGAGCATAGAACTGCCAGCAAGACCCAGGTCAGCTGTATCAACAGGCAGCAAGTCGCAGTAGACAATGACCAAGAACGAAACCGAAAGTACCACAGGGGCAGTGGACGTGTCTCACTGGCCGTTGTTGTTCAGTTGCCACCTGGGTACCTCGGGGACTCAAGTCCGTGGATGGTCTTCGATATAGGCCGCAAGTTTCAAAGTTCTGTAAGTCCAGCTCCCAGTGGCCAAATCGATTTTTGAAAAAATATATTGTGTCAGCAGGGCATCTGCTAGAAGAACCCGTTGTCCAAATCAGGATACGTTGCAGGATAGATGCGGGAAGCGGAAAGGGTCTCGGGAGCCCTGTGCTCACGCGTCCATCTTGGATACGTGCGAAGCTCCTCCGAATCTTAGTATTTTAATAGGAAAATACACTCAGGCAAAGCAAGGGAATTTTTATCTAGCGTTCGTAGACCTCACAGCCGCGATCAATTGTGTTGTCCACTGTAAATTGTAGAACATCCTGATGGAATTAGAGGTGGACCCACACCTGGTACAGTTCTTGAGACAATTATACAGTGGCGCAACTGCCAGGGTCCGATATGGAACCAAGGGGGAAGTTACTGCGCTGTTTGAAGTGGAGAGGGGGGTCGGCTGGAACAAGTGATGGTGGCAGCGGCGCGCGATCCACCATATATAAATAAACGTCCAATAGTCTCCCTTCTCTACGCAGATGGCGTGGTACTGATGGCTTGTATTCTGTTGGGCCTACAAAGAGCCCTTGTCACCTATACAACTTTTATGGACAGTCTGGGCTTAAAATTAAATGCAAAAAAACTTACGTTATGAGCTGCGGCATAGGGAGACAGAAATGTACTAGCCTTCCATAGGGGGTTAGTAAGACAGATACTACTAAAACGGTCACGTACTTGGGGATTTTATTCGACAGCACTGATTCCTGGCGAGAGGCTGTCAAAAGTAGGAGTCTCCTCTTCATGAAATCAGCCGCAATATTGGTTAACTTCGCTAATAAATAAGGTAAGAGGCCCCCCGAGATACTCCTTAAAATATATAAAGCAAAATGTGTGAGTATTGCCATTTTCCGGGTGGAAGTGTGGGGTTACTATGATGCCAAATGTATCCAGCGTGTTGAAAATGCTTTTTTAACCTTTATTTTAGCTGTACCGAGTGGGACCTCTGTATATAACTGACATAGCGAGCTGGGAATTTTGCATATCACAGACATCATCAAAGCCCAGCCAGTGTTACTTTGGCACAGGATTTGGACCTCAACAAGCACGGGTTTGAACCAAGAAATAATAAAGGACTCAATGAAGCTGGACTATGCAACAAAGTTCCCCTGGTTAAATTACATTAAAAAATGTATGTGTGATCTTGGTCATCATGGGTTTTACAACTGTCCTTAGTCAATTAATTCCATCACTAGGAAAGAGTTCAAAAAGATTTGTATGAACCACCTGGAGGAAAATAGACCTGCGCTGGACATTAATAAGCAAACAGTTTTACCAACCTATGAAATCCAACCCTTTTTATTATGCTGTTTAAATGGTTATGACAGATATGTGCTAAGGCGTTTTAGATTCGGGATTTTTTATAGACTAATTAGCTATCCTAATAGAAATGACTGGTCAAGAGAGTTATATTGCTGCCCGTGATAACCAATCCCCACAATCAACAATGCATGTGGTCCTCTTCTGCAAATGATATGCAAAGGAACGAGAGAGATAGATCCTGCCTTTTTTGAGGATGGGTGGATGGAGGCAATGTCGACCAGCTTTTTTACATTTGCAATTATTGAATAGCTTTCTGAACCAAGGGCTATCTTTTTTGCCAAATTTGGTGTAATTCTGTTTAGCAGTTCGGGCTGTAGCCAAGTTTCCTATAGAAAATTGCATTGAGAAAACACGTTTTAGGACCCCCCTTTTTTCTTGGCCCCCGCTTGCGGAATCTCCCCGAAACTTTCAAGATAGGAGTTGACCAAAGTGGGCCATAAGTTTTGAACATTTTATTTATTTTATTTATTTCTTTATTTCGGCCGGTTGGCCATAAAAGACACACATATATACATACATAAAACAGAGAATCATAGCAATATACGTACATCAATACTTTTAAAAACAATTGAATTTTTAAAATACAGTACAGAATTAATTTTTCGCCAACCTCTTTAAAACATATTTCATTTAGCAGCAGAAGCATAAGCTTGTAAAGGAGTCCTGCTCAAAGCATCTGACCAGATTTCCTGCGAACAATATACACAGAATAGAGGAACCTACTGATACTGAATACAATAAACTGGGCAGTATTAGTTTTTAAGATCCTATATGCTGTGAGACAAGATCTAGTTCCTAGGAGCGCACACATGGGTTTTAGCCATTTTTTTCGGGCTTTCGAATACGCTTTGCATATAAACAACATGTGGACCTCGTTCTCCATACAAAAAACTGAGCACATAGGACATCTCCCACTTTTGCTGTTCAGACATTCCATTTTTTTCTTTGACCAGCGTTCTATATTATGGTTCAACATAAGATTCCCATACCTGAATTTCAGAAAAAGAGACTTCGCAACAGGGGGCTCTATTTCGTCCAAAAAGGATTCGAAGCAGGGTTCATCTTTAAAGGATAAGAAATCTTGTATTAGGGTCCCTGTTCTACTTTCATGTGCAAGCCTATTAGTCATATAAGACCAAAAGGCTCTCTTTACTATGGACTTGGCGAAGGGTGGTAGATTATCTGGATTTTCCCACAACGGATACAAACCCAGCATTGTGAGCCATTTTCTAATATGCCCAAACGATAGGATGGAGTTAAAAGAGTCTAGATTCAATAACTCTCGAAGGCCATTCCTGTAATCTAGCAATTCTGGGGTGGACCAAATCCTTATCCAAAACATTAATGGTCTTATGATGGTCAGATAATCAGTTTGTTTAAAATTCAGATCAAATTGGAGGGGAATTAATGGTGTACTAGTGGGAACCCTTACAATTGTTCTCATGAATTTATTATCCAGGCCTTGAAAGCTCTCCCTGGCCCGTCCCCATATCTCAGCCCCATATGGGGCGGCAGATTGGATTTTAAATTTAAAGAGTTCAAGCACAGGGGTTACGCTCTTACTTGTACTGGCGTTCAATTGATTAATTATTGGTTTGACATTGTGGGCGTATGACACCTTGCTTTTCTCAATTTGGGCCTTCCATGTTAGTTTTGAATCGAGTACTACCCCCAGATAAGATAAATTGTCCACAGTTCCTAAAGTTTGGCCATTCAAGGTCAGATTCCCTCTGTCCGGTCTACTAGGGTTCAATGCCATACATTTAGTTTTGTCAACGTTTATTTCTAGTCTTTTGGTCACACAGTAGCTACTAAAGGAGTTTAAGAGTGCCTGGAGGCCCTTCTTGGTTTGGGATATTAAGATGGTATCATCCGCGAAGAGCAACGCAGGCACCCTCTCTCCATTAAGCTGTGGTGAATCATTGCTACAAGCATTCAAGTGATCAGGAACATCATTGACAAATATAGAAAATAGGGTGGGGGCCAAGACGCATCCTTGCCGGACACCACGCTCAATTGGAATGTTACGCGTCAGTTCACCATTTGGACCCCATCTAATGTTGGCATGATTTCTAGCGTGCAACTCAATTATTTGTACCAAAAGACTCCCTGGCAGGCCGGCTTCATTTAAGGATCTCCAGAGCAGGTTGCGAGGGACAAGGTCAAATGCCGCTCTCAAATCTACGAAAGCTACATATAAATGACCTTTCCTAATGTGCACATATTTCCAATATATACAACAAAATCTGAAGACCTGATCTATGGTACTGGTCTTTCTCCTAAAGCCTGCTTGAAATTTAGAAAGTATTGTTGACTCCTCCAGCCAATCATTTATCCGAAATAATAAATGTTTGGCATAGAGTTTTTGCAGGGTGTCCATTAAACTAATAGGTCTGAAATTTGAAGGAACAGATCTATTCCCCTTTTTGAAAATTAAAACAACTTCTGCTGCATGCCAGCTATCAGGGAATTTACAATTTTTGGCAAAGCATTAAACAAGCGATTTATATAAGGAGCCCAAACTTCAACTTCGTGCTTGTAGAGGTCGCCCGGTATTTTATCAGGGCCAGGAGCTTTACTATTTTTTAGTTCATTGATTGCCCTTTTTGTTTCATCCAGAGTGAAATCAAGACATTCAGAAGGTGGAAGTAGCCATGGAATCTCATCGACACCACTATCATATTGTTTGTACAGAGATGTAAAGTGTGTCACCCATGTCAATTCATCTAGGAAAGTGTCTTTCACAGCTCTGCCTGCATGCCCCCCATTTGCAACCAACCTCCAAAAGCCAACATTATCATTTAGTTTTGCAGCAGTCAACATATCAGCCCAGATCGACTCTTCCCATGATTTTTTCGAGATTTTTTGGACATGCTTATACTCTTCCCTTGCAAGTCTGACATCTTCTTTTGATTTGTTTTTAATAGCCTTTAAGAGCTTCCTCTTAGCCATCCTGCATGAGTGGTCATACCAGAGTTTCCCGTGGCATCCCACTCGTACATTTTGTTGCTTTTTTCTAGGCATTTTAGACATATAGGTTCTTAGTTCATTAAAAAAAGCCTTATGTAGTTCAACAAAATGATCATAGTGGTCAGGTGAGAAGGGTTGTCCAACTATAGGCGCGAACATCCTACCAAAAAGTAAGTAGACCGATGCTAAGATCTTACCTTCAGATAAGATGTGCGGCCATTTTAAAGCATGTCTATTATTATTAATGTGTACCTGTTCGCACATTTTACCAGTGGCAATCTCAGTCAATATAGGGGCAGGGATGTCGCTGAGCATGTATGCATCAATATGAAGTTCCAGAGGATAGTGATCACTTTCATCCCTGTTTACTACTTTAAAATCAATCATAAAGTGCCAAATACTTAATGAGACAAGAATGAAGTCTAGATTACTTTTGGATTTAGCAAAGGTTGGCTGTTTGGTTAGGTCGGATGGAAGGCGGCCCTTACATGCTCCGAGACCGTGATCAGCAGTTAGTCTCAGTAGTTGGACCGCCAGAGTAGTGCATTGAACGTAGTTTGAAGAATCAAGCTGGGGAATATTATATGCTTGATCTTCATCCTCGAAGACATCAGTAATCCCAAGGATCGGTTCAAAATTACAATTTAAATCGCCTCCCAGAATTACAGGGACGTCACCAACCACCCTTTTCAGGAAGGAGTCCAAGGTTTCCAGAGTAGGTGAATCCTTGGAACGACCAAGGGGTCTATTGTAAACATTAACAATATAATATTCATCTCCCTTTACGGTTGCAATTTTTAAGGCCAAAATATCAGGCGTTCCTGTATCTATAGATTCGACCCTTATTGCTAAAGTGACTTTGAGCCATATGATCAATCCCCCGGATGGCCTCCCCCTGTCGGACTGAACTGCCTCATTACCAAAGGTTTTATATCCCATCCTGTGAGGAATGTCCATTGCCCATGTTTCTTGCAATAAGAAGAAATCACTGGAGTCAACATAATCTGCCCATTCGGGGTCTTTCAGATTTTTGCCTACTCCAGCAATATTCCATGACAGGAAAAGCAACTTTGGGGTTGGTCCACTACCAGAAAAATTACAACCATCAATGGGCGGCACTGATACCGACAGAGGATCTACTCTATCTAGCTGTAGGTCGGCTGTTTGGTTCTCTGCTTCAGTGATCAAAGCCCCTACTACGGTACTAGTTTCTTCATCAAAACAACCCTCATACATGTCGTGGCATACTAGGTTCGCTACTGAAAAGCTTTCCGTGTTCTGAGTGCTATTTCTAGAACTAGGATAAATGCACCCAACACCGAGTGTACAATAGGTGTCATATAACTTTGAGATACAGTTTGGCATGGTCTCAAGTCAGTCAACTGCATCTAGGCAGCTGAGCCTGTTGAGAGTGGGAATTCCAGTCCACATGTTTCGGTCAACCTGTCTGGCCAGATTTGGCGCATAACCATAGTGTTTATTAACAGTGTTCCAGTTAGACCCGTAGTTTAAGGGCCTGGGTGGGGGATAAAAAAACGATAGGGGTCTAGCTACAATAGATGATGTATCTCCATATGATTTCCATGCGCAAATCTGGTCAGCACTATGGGGTTCCTCAAATGAAATAACTATACAGTCACCCGGAATTGACTTTGCTATGGGACCGACCCATGGTACCCTACGAACCATAAGAATTTTACTTTTCATATGGTTTGGAATTGGTTTGTTTGATTTTAACCAATAGATCACCTTATTTTTTAGGGATGGAAAGTTCTCTTCATATTGGTTTTCCAATTCAGGTACCCCAGTAAGAACAATTACAAAAGGACTGGCATCAGGGGGCAGGTCAATATATCCTCCCTTGAAGTTATTATAAGCGTGGGCTGATTGATAGTTATGTGTGTTTGTTCTGTTGGCAAAAGATCTATCAGCCAAGGATTTGTTAAAGCCCAGAGTAGTATGGTTGTTAGGAGGTATACTAGATGAGAACTTCTGCAAAACGGGAGTCTTGGGGGCAGAAGAATGGGTGACAACAACATTTGCTAACTGTGATTTTTTACTTTGTACAGGACCCTTCGCCGAAAGTTTACTAGTAGTGTTAACAGGTGGCAGGTTCGAGGGTGTAGCATTAGATTTTATTTGGGTACTTGCTGTCAGATTTATACTTATGTTTTTAACTACTCCCTCTTTTTGGTGCTGTATAATAGGTGGATTTGTGTTTGAGGATACCACAGGGGCCATGATCGGAGCATGTGCGGGGATATCACTACCATTAAGGCTTAAGCTTGCTAACGTTATAACACTTTTTTCCACCTCAAGTAGTTGATTTTCAATGCCAGTTAGCCTAATTTCTAACGGCCTGAGAAGTTTTTTAAGCGTTTCCCATACTAATTTCAAAAACTCTTCCCTGTCCCCTTGTTGGTCATCCATGGATATGGAAGTTTTCTCGCCCTCATCTACAACGTGGTCGGCCCTTAAATCCGAGTTAAGTGCCTCTTTGTTGTCATTACTACTTTGTGCAGTTAGGAGCGTCTGATCAGACCCATTAGTAGCAATAGCAATAGATTGTTGAGGAGGCCCCCCAGAGATGCATTGGCTTGAGGCTACCTTAGCCTTTTTCCTAGCGTACACAGATAGATGTTTACGTTTTCTCTTTTGTTTGGGTATTGCCTTAGCGGCTCCCTGAGTCTTATTCAGAGCCGCTTCCCCCGACACCTTTTCCCCCTCAATGATCTCAATCAGTGGATCTGAAGAAGGAATACTTTCAGATACAACACTGACGGATAGCCTTGAGGGGTCTACTTCATTGTTGACAAAGGGAGCTGATTCCTCGGGAATAGGATGTACCTCGGCCAGGGTGATAATTGGTGCGGGGCCAGAGTTGCGCTCAGGAGTTTTCGAGGAGGCAATGCTACCTAACGAGGATTTTTTCCTTAGTGCTAGTTCAGTTGACAGCTTTTTTGCAGACTCTAACTCCAGGGAGACTCTATGCTGAAGTTTAATAATCTCATTGTCAATAGATAAACTAGTCTTGTGATAAAGTCATCCAGGGTCCCTGTAGCCTTTTTCCCAGTTTTAGTGGCCCTGCTCCTTGTTTCACGAACAGACATGATTTAAAAGGTGGGTGGGGATTAATCAAACACTAATAATTTAGGGTACCGTAACAAATACAGCCAAGGGAGATGGCCCGGTCCGGAGTTGTTCGGTCTGGAACGGCCTGAAACGGCCCAGTCTTTGCCCAGTCTTCGCCCCGGGATGCGTCCCGCGCGCGTCCCGTGGTGCGGTAGTAAGCAAGCCTGATTTGTACGAGGAGGTTGGGGGCGTGGCAGCCGGGGGAAGAGGCACCAGCTGTGTGAGCTGAGGCTGCTGGTCCTCGCAGTCCCCCGGTAGGCTCCACGCGCTGTGTAAATTTCAAAATGCTCAACCTGGGAGCGTGTTAGCTCTCCACCGACTCTGGAGCCGCTCACACCAGGGAACACAGGGTTAAGGTGTAGTTGAGCGGCACCCGCGAAGCGGGTGTCGCGAAAGGTTGACTGAATCTGCAGGCAAGCAGGCAACGAGAGTCTGTCTCTCTCTCAGCAGCGGCAAAGGTGAAGACCCAGGAGGCACCCACTCAGCCGGAGAATCCCGGTGTTGAAATCACCGGAGGCTGGGGGCGTGGCCGCCGGGGGAAGAGGCACCAGCTGTGTGAGCTGAGGCTGCTGGTCCTCGCAGTCCCCCGGTAGGCTCCACGCGCTGTGTAAATTTCAAAATGCTCAACCTGGGAGCGTGTTAGCTCTCCACCGACTGTGGAGCCGCTCACACCAGGGAACACAGGGTCAAGGTGTAGTTGAGCGGCACCCGCAAAGCGGGTGTCGCGAAAGGTTGACTGAATGTGCAGGCAAGCAGGCAACGAGAGTCTGTCTCTCTCTCAGCAGCGGCAAAGGTGAATACCCAGGAGGCACCCACTCAGCCGGAGAATCCCGCCGTTGAAATCACCGGAGGCTGGGGGCGTGGCCGCCGGGGAAAGAGGCACCAGCTGTGTGAGCTGAGGCTGCTGGTCCTCGCAGTCCCCCGGTAGGCTCCACGCGCTGTGTAAATTTCAAAATGCTCAACCTGGGAGCGTGTTAGCTCTCCACCGACTGTGGAGCCGCTCACACCAGGGAACACAGGGTCAAGGTGTAGTTGAGTGGCACCCGCGAAGCGGGTGTCGCGAAAGGTTGACTGAATGTGCAGGCAAGCAGGCAACGAGAGTCTGTCTCTCTCTCAGCAGCGGCAAAGGTGAAGACCCAGGAGGCACCCACTCAGCCGGAGAATCCCGGCGTTGAAATCACCGGAGGCTGGGGGCGTGGCTGCCGGGGGAAGAGGCACCAGCTGTGTGAGCTGAGGCTGCTGGTCCTCGCAGTCCCCCGGTAGGCTCAACGCGCTGTGTAAATTTCAAAATGCTCAACCTGGGAGCGTGTTAGCTCTCCACCGACTGTGGAGCCGCTCACACCAGGGAACACAGGGTCAAGGTGTAGTTGAGCGGCACCCGCGAAGCGGGTGTCGCGAAAGGTTGCCTGAATGTGCAGGCAAGCAGGCAACGAGAGTCTGTCTCTCTCTCAGCAGCGGCAGGAGGCACCCCTGGAACATTTTACGAAGATTCGTCAATCGGCGCTAAAGTTATTGGGAATAGAATGTTGCGATTTTCCTATGGTAACTAGGTCCTAACTATAACTACCTTCTGGCTCAGGGATTCTGCTGCGTATGATTTACAGGAGGTACTAGGAGGGCTTATTGGCCCCCAAAGTCCCTCAGGAGTAAATTGGACTTTGTCCCCCATCCCGTACTCTGCCAGGACGTGAGTATGGTGGAGAAAGGGGGGCATGGCCTCCAAAGACGTGTTAGCAATCCCACTTTGTGAGACTTACTGGAGGTAGAGAGGGGTACTGGGCCCTAGGACAATCTTAGAGGCCAACTACTCCTTCTATTACCTCCAGTAAATCCCGCAATGCATGATTGCTAAGTTGTCAGAGCATGCCATGCCCCCTTTCCCTACCACTCTGCCAACGCACTTCCTGGTGTGCTCTTGGGAGGGGATTAAAGTCCCCTTTGCTGCTGGGGGTTCTTAGGGGCCAATTAGCCTACCTGATACCTTCAGTATGTCCCAGATAGTGGGACTGCTGAAAGCTGGATACAAGGCCACTGCCCCTTTCTCCACCACTCTGCAAACGCCCCTCCTGGTGCGTTCTAAGTTGGAGGAATAAGTCCCCTTGAAATATCAGGGTCCCTGGGGGCGAGGTAGCCTACCAGGTACCTCCAGTAAGTCCCACATTGCTGGATTGCCGAGAGTGATCCGAGGCCATGCCCCCTTTTTATGCTACTCTGCAAACGCGGCTCTTGGTGCACTGCTTCTCAAGGGATGAAGTCCACTTGTGTCCAGAGGTCCTCAGGACACAAATGCCCCTCACCGCCCCTCCAACAGTGCACCAACAGGTGCCTTTGCAGAGTGGGGTAAAAAGGGGGTGGGCACCCCAGGATATTGCGGAAGCTGGCCCTGGGTGGTAGCGGTCCCAGGGGCCATCAAGGGCTCCAGGAGGGGGGCCGCCAGCCACCATCCCAGCATTTTTTAGAGCCCTGTGGGGGTAGTGGTCCCGGGAGTCCGTAACGGACCCCCCTATGTAAATAATTTGTGCCCCGGAGAGGTGGTGGTCCCCTGGGCAGTATGAGGGGCTCGAGCCCCCCCACACATTTTGCATATAGCCCTCAGAAGGTGGTGGTCCCTGGGGCTTGGGAGGGTCATGATGCCCTCCCCAAATAATTACATTCCCCTTGGGAGGTGGCGGTCCCTGGGTCTTGGGGGGCCGTGAGGCCCCCCACATAATTAGGAATGCCCCGGGAGGTGGCGGTCCCCGGACATATTTTTTTATGGAAAGCTCTTTTCTTGTTTTTCACATTTATGTTACTGTTTTCTTGTGACTCGGTTCTATAACCTCTCTGAAACCTTTGTTTTTTTCCGTGAATTTCAAAGCTTTTTTAAATGCTAATTTCTAACTATAACGTCTCGGAAACCTATTGTTTTTTCAGTAATTTCAAAGGTTTTTAAAAATGCTAATTTTTAAGTGTAATAGTAGTTATACCTATATTTTGTACTAATTTTCTACAGTTTTGTAACTGTTTCTTTATAAATATTTTGTTCTTAAATAACATATATATTTTTCTGAAAATTCCAAAAATACATTTTTTAAAACATTCAAACTGAAATATTGTAAAAATGTTTGTTTTATTTTTTATTTTAATATATTTATATTATTTTCCCAAAAACTTTTGGGAGTCACGCACCCAAAGCGTACACATCACAGTGGGTGCGTGGATTCTAGCCGCAATTTTAGAAAAGTTGTGAATGATGCGTGTACGGTGTGCGATGGCTGCGTGTTTTTCAGTTACATCATATACATTTATGTAATGTGCATGATTGGTATGCGACCTGTTCGCGACTCCTGCTCCCGCGCATTCGCGACACATGCGCATTACAGTACGCGACACTTGCGCGGTGGCGGGTCCCGCGTGATGTCATATACGTGCTGGGGCGCGCTGGGTGCGCGACTCCCACAAAAAAAGTCTGTACTGAAATGATATGTATGTGTCTTTAATATGCATATTAGGGCAAGAGATTATCTAAGATATTTATAAAAATAATATATTTGTCCTCATAAAAAACTATTTTTGAAAATATTTTTGCGAAGTCACGACGGGCGCGTGCTTCATGACCGTAGAGTGTGCGGATTCCATGTGACCTCAAAAAATTCTCCTTTCTTGACCAACACTGCGTGAAGTGTAAGAAACTTACATGCTTTGGTGAGCAGTCGGTGGTCGCAGTTTGGGCTGCGCAAGGCAACCATCGTTGTTACATTTTAAAACTGTTTTGGGGGAATGATAAGTAATTCTGAAAGTTTCCTGTTTTATTCATTCTTTTTTTTGTTCTTTTTTTGAAAAAACACCAGAAAAAATACAAAATTGTTAAAAAAATGAAAAAACTACAAAAGAAAAAAGAAGAAAAAAAGTTCTACCTTATCTGGTTAAAGAAAGAACTATAGTTGCAAGGTAATGTGTGAAAGTTTGGTTGAATATATGTATACAGCATGATTGACTGAAAGAATGCATTAGTAATGTATGGTGAATTTATAGGTGAAGATTTATGAGGAAGTACTGCAGCATGACACTGCAAGCTCTTTAGCTGCACTGCATTTTGGCACTTCCAAAGCTCAGCGATGTGACATATGTACATGAATATGTTGCAACTCTGTGCTTCCCTCTGCACTGCTTTTTACAAAAGGGGGTGGTGATGAACAGAGTGTCTGAATTGAGCAGACCACTCTTACCCAGTCCAAAGATCAGGGCTTGATCCATCACCGTTATTTATCTCACTGCCCCATCCCAGCTCAGAATCTGGCTATATGCAAATCAGTCTGTCCCTGGCCCAGTGCATCATGGGAACAGGGCAGACTAAACTACCAAGCCAATTCTTTACCAGAAAGGAGACAAGCTACCGGGGACCGGTTTCTGGCATTTCAGCCTCTTCGGCCCGGCTTGCTTGAATCCTGATGGAGCAGTGAGAAAGGGACTCATGTCTGAGCATACCCTGCCACACCTATAGTGGCCAACATCGATTTACAAAAGGGGGTGGTGATGAACAGAGTGTCTGAATTGAGCAGACCACTCTTACCCAGTCCAAAGATCAGGGCTTGATCCATCACCATTATTTATCTCACTGCCCCATCCCAGCTCAGAATCTGGCTATATGCAAATCAGTCTGTCCCTGGCCCAGTGCATCATGGGAACAGGGCAGACTAAACTACCAAGCCAATTCTTTACCAGAAAGGAGACAAGCTACCGGGGACCGGTTTCTGGCATTTCAGCCTCTTCGGCCCGGCTTGCTTGAATCCTGATGGAGCAGTGAGAAAGGGACTCATGTCTGAGCATACCCTGCCACACCTATAGTGGCCAACATCGATTTACAAAAGGGGGTGGTGATGAACAGAGTGTCTGAATTGAGCAGACCACTCTTACCCAGTCCAAAGATCAGGGCTTGATCCATCACCGTTATTTATCTCACTGCCCCATCCCAGCTCAGAATCTGGCTATATGCAAATCAGTCTGTCCCTGGCCCAGTGCATCATGGGAACAGGGCAGACTAAACTACCAAGCCAATTCTTTACCAGAAAGGAGACAAGCTACCGGGGACCGGTTTCTGGCATTTCAGCCTCTTCGGCCCGGCTTGCTTGAATCCTGATGGAGCAGTGAGAAAGGGACTCATGTCTGAGCATACCCTGCCACACCTATAGTGGCCAACATCGATTTACAAAAGGGGGTGGTGATGAACAGAGTGTCTGAATTGAGCAGACCACTCTTACCCAGTCCAAAGATCAGGGCTTGATCCATCACCGTTATTTATCTCACTGCCCCATCCCAGCTCAGAATCTGGCTATATGCAAATCAGTCTGTCCCTGGCCCAGTGCATCATGGGAACAGGGCAGACTAAACTACCAAGCCAATTCTTTACCAGAAAGGAGACAAGCTACCAGGGACCGGTTTCTGGCATTTCAGCCTCTTCGGCCCGGCTTGCTTGAATCCTGATGGAGCAGTGAGAAAGGGACTCATGTCTGAGCATACTCTGCCACACCTATAGTGGCCAACATCGATTTACAAAAGGGGGTGGTGATGAACAGAGTGTCTGAATTGAGCAGACCACTCTTACCCAGTCCAAAGATCAGGGCTTGATCCATCACCGTTATTTATCTCACTGCCCCATCCCAGCTCAGAATCTGGCTATATGCAAATCAGTCTGTCCCTGGCCCAGTGCATCATGGGAACAGGGCAGACTAAACTACCAAGCCAATTCTTTACCAGAAAGGAGACAAGCTACCGGGGACCGGTTTCTGGCATTTCAGCCTCTTCGGCCCGGCTTGCTTGAATCCTGATGGAGCAGTGAGAAAGGGACTCATGTCTGAGCATACCCTGCCACACCTATAGTGGCCAACATCGATTTACAAAAGGGGGTGGTGATGAACAGAGTGTCTGAATTGAGCAGACCACTCTTACCCAGTCCAAAGATCAGGGCTTGATCCATCACCGTTATTTATCTCACTGCCCCATCCCAGCTCAGAATCTGGCTATATGCAAATTAGTCTGTCCCTGGCCCAGTGCATCATGGGAACAGGGCAGACTAAACTACCAAGCCAATTCTTTACCAGAAAGGAGACAAGCTACCGGGGACCGGTTTCTGGCATTTCAGCCTCTTCGGCCCGGCTTGCTTGAATCCTGATGGAGCAGTGAGAAAGGGACTCATGTCTGAGCATACCCTGCCACACCTTGTTGTAAATATTTTTGTCCACCCTAAGCGTGGAAGGGTATACTCAGATGTGAGTCCCTTGCTCATTGCACCATCAGGATTCAAGCAAGCCGGGCCGAAGAGGCTGAAATGCCAGAAACCGGTCCCCGGTAGCTTGTTTCCTTCCCAGTGTAAGAATTGGCTTTTGTAGTTTGGTTTGCCCTGTTCCCATCATGCACTGGGACAGGAACAGACTAATTTGCATACAGCCAGGTTCTGAAACTGGGATGGTGCAGTGAGCTAAAAAACGGTGTTGGATCTAGCCCTGATCTCTTGACTGGGTGAGAGTATTCTGTTTAATTCAGAGACTCTGTCCCTCACCACCCCTTGTTGTAAATATCCCTCTGCACTGCTGCACAAACTGCAGCCAAGAGGTGGCACAGGCACCCTTACACCATGCCAGTCCCAGTCGGGTTTTCGGTCCTGCCACTCGACCGAGACAGCCCTTCTTGGGGTGACAGAGAGTCTCCGACACGGTGTCGACCAGGGTGAAACTATAGCGCTCATCCTGTTGGATTTGCGCGCAGCTTTCGACACCGTGTCACATTCCATCCTTCTTGACTCTCTGCGGTCACTCGGCGTGACTGGTAGGGCCTTAGCCTGGGTGGCCTCCTTTCTTGGCGAGCGAACCTTTCAAGTTTTCTCCCCTAAGGCGGCATCAGCGGTCTGTTCCTCAGCGCGGGGTGTCCCCCAGGGGTCCATACTCTGTGGTTCTGGAATTCCGGATCCTGCTGTGATATGGTACCGAGGTCCAACACCCCTGTCACAAAATGCCATCGTACCATGCCGAATTTGGTATCGGCAGACCAGTAATGATTAGGACATTATCCCTGTGCATTTGCGTCATGATTGGGCGATGCTAACACCCTTAAATCGTGGTTTCCCTTCCAAACCCTCGGACTCCATTTTGTGAACGGCATCCATCTTATGCCTTGCCCTCATATAAGTCAATTGATTAAGGTCGAGCTTGATCTGAAAGGACACGTCCACCTTAGCTGACTTCCCCATGACCTGGCCGAACTGACTCTACCGCCTCCAGCCAAACCTGTTTGGGCAGCTCCTCGCCCAGTGGCCGAGTAAGATATCATCAAAGCACAACACGACATAAACCATTCACCACCTACAGACCATGTTTTCTGCACACATACACCTGTCCATGTTCCTTGTTTATGGCCAGTTTTATGACAAGGAGGTGCCCTGTTTTATTGGGGTTTTCATCGATATCTGATTGTAATTCCGGGCTGGGCTGGGTCATCTATCACAAACTGGACATCTAAAATATGGGTTGGCCGTCATGACTTCGCGTTTTGCTCTTTTGTGTAAATATGTCTATGACCATATCATAAACTCAAGAATTCTTGCCTGAAGTGTAAAACTGTGTATAAAAGGAGAAGGCTGGTTCTGTAAAAACGAACAGTCTCCTGAGAACTTACGGCCCGTGCTGTCGTACTTCTAGGACACATGTTACTTGGTTGCAACCAATAAAACTTGATCTTTGACTTCACCTAGAAGACTCTTGGTTTCTGTGGTCCAGAACAGGGAGAACTCAGAGGTCTTCGGGTGTGATCCCCTGGCACCACCGGGTTCCAAAAAACCTGGAACCTCAACTCAGCCCCCTATTATTCAATCTTTATGTAAAACCCTTGGCTAACATGGTAAAGCAGGCAGGGCTGACCCTGTTCTCTTACGCTGATGACACCCAGATCGTCTTCTCCCTATCAGGGCGAGACGAGAATAACCCCTCTGCACTAAAGTCGGGCCTCATTCTTGTGGCAGACTGGATGCAGAGGAACTGTCTCAAACTGAATGGGGAGAAGACAGAGGTGGTCATTCTGGGGATAAATAAGAACCTCTGGGGCCCTCAGCATTGGCCAAATGAGATGGGTGCACTACCTGTACCCACACATGCTGTACGTAACTTGGGCGTTCAAATTGACGACAAGTCAACAATGAAGCAGCAGGCCACTAAGGTCGCAGCAACCATTTTTTCTACTCTCAGGTGGCTACAAAAGATCTTATGGATGCTTCCCATTCCTTCCCGTAGAACGGTTGTCCAGGCATTGATAACATCTCGCCTGGACTATGGCAACATACTATATTTGGGTGCTGATGTAGCCACTGTTAAAGTATTGCAGGTTGTACAAAATGCAGCCGCGCGACTCTTGAAGAATGTCCCTAGAAGAACTTCTGCATTATCTGCCTTGCATGATCTTCATTGGTTGAAGATCTCCAGCCGCATAAAGTTTAAGGCATTATGCTACATGTTTAGGATCAAGCAAGGCATTGCACCTACTTACTTACAAAAACTGGTGCAAGTTTACAGGCCCAAACGTACCTTACGATCCTCGGAAATTGGCAATTTCTCTATACCAAGATTTAAGCTGGCAAGGATGGGGGGACTTTCCTTCTCCTATCTTGGTCCCAAATTTTGGAATGCCCTGCCCACCGCCCTTAAATTAGAGACCAGTCTTCTTCGTTTTCGCAGAGCACTGAAAACGCTGTTGTTCACATAAGTGGTTGGATCCTGTATGCTGGCTATCTGATATCTTCTTCTCCAGTCTGTCCCTAGCGCCGGGAAACCCACTGTGGGTAGCTGTGCGCGGTAAAAGTTTAAATAAATAAAAATAAATAAATGGTGCAAGGATGTCTGTGTCATGTGGAGATTGTTTTTGTGCAGGAAGGGCTACCTTCCTGCACAAAAACAATCAGTAAAGGCATTTTCCTCTTTCACAGTATGCTGTGGAATGCAGCCTGCATTGAAAGAGGAAACAATTAGGAGAAATGAAAACAATTCTCCTCGTTGCGCCTTGCTACACCAACTCTAGGGTGGCGCAGCATTCACACACATCTCCAGATTCACGATTTCTCATAAATCTGGAGATGTGTCTTGTTCTATGGGTGTTGCGTGGGAATACCCACAGCAACACCTATGGAACGCCCCTTCAACACAAAGTTCTATGTATGAAGGGGTCGTACTTACAAGGAGAGGAAAAAACTATGCAGGGTGGCTTTTCCTCTCCTTGTAAATATGAAGGAGTGCCTGGCGCCATCACTACGTTACAAAAAATGACCTACTCGTAGCGCAGGGTGCTTGTAAATCTGCCCCATAAGTGCTTAGGTATTGGCAAACTGATACAATAGGAACATAGTGCTGGATGGGTGATTGAAGAATTGCATGAGACTGACAGGAGGTATCCTACGCTGAATGGGTACTATTTCAGTATTTAATGGAGTGGACCACTAGTATGTATCTGCTTAGAGATTTGTAGGTATTATGCACAGAATATTTTTGTGTAAGTGTGTTGGTGCTTAGGTCATTTTATAAGAATACCACAGTAACTGGAATGATGACAGTGCTGCAAACAGAGTGAACACTTAATTTATAAGTGCTTACGTATTGGTGGAGTGATTGGATAAGTAGATAGTGGTAGATAAGTGATTAAAGTAGTGCTTGGGACAGACTGGACGATTTCTACACTGCATGCGTACTAATTGGGAATTAAGGGCCAGATGTAGGTAAGTAACATTTACCGAATCTTAATTACCGAAAATTACCGAATTTTACCGATTCGGTAATTAAGATTCGGTAAATGTGAGGGGTTGGTATGTAGGGAATCCAGATGTTCCCTTTTACCGAATCGGTAAAAGTCGGTATTTACCGATTCGGTAAATACCGAATCGGTAAAGCCTATTGATTCCTATGGGCTTCAAAGCCCATAGGAACCAATAGGCTTTACCGATTCGGTATTTACCGAATCGGTAAATACCGATTCTGACAAGGGTGCAGGGGGTGTCACTTTGACACCCTCGAGCACCCCCAAAAAAGCTTCGGGGGCCATGTGGCAGGCATACCTGCCCTAAGGGCAGGTCTGCCTGTCATATGGCACAGGTGTGCATGCACACATGTGCATGCACACCAGAATCGTTATTTTACCATCAAATAGTATTTGATGGTAAAATACCGATTCTGTAATGCTTGTGGGACTCAGAAGAGTCCCACCTACATATCAATTTTACCGAATCGGAAAAAATACCGATTCGGTATTTTACAGAATCAGTAAATTTACCGATCGGTAAATTTACCGATTCTGTAAAATACAGGGCCCTACATCTCAAATTGCATTTACCGGTCGGTAACGGCCGAATTCGGCCGTTACCGACCGGTAAATGCCTACCTACATCTGGCCCTTAGAAGAGTGTATCAATAGTATGTTGCTAGTTAGAGGTCTGCTTGGATAGTGCACAAAATATTATAGCTGTACTTTTGTTAGTAGCTAGGCCTTCCCTTGAGTTCATGGCTAGTAACTAGAAAAATTACAGTAATACAAACCCGAGTGTGGAGTGAATTTATAAGTGCTTAGGTATTGGTGGATTAATAGTATAAGTAGATAGTGCTGGATAGGTGATTGGAGAAATGCATGGGACAGACAGGAGGATTCCTACACTGCATAGGTACTAAGTGGGTGTTTAGAAGAGCGTATCAATAGTTTGTAGCTGGTTAGAGATGTGCATGCATAGTGTTCAAAATATTGTTCTTGCACTTGTGTTAGTGACTACGCCATTCCTTAAGTATATGACTAATAACTGGAGTAGTTTCATTGTTGCAAAGAAAGTGCATGCTGAATTTATAAGTGCTTAGGTATTGTTAGAGTGATAGGATACGTAGATAGTGCTGGATGGGCAAATGGAGAAGTGCATGGGAAAGACAGAAGGATTCCTAGATTGCATAGGTACTAACTGTGTATTTAGAAGAGCGTATCAATAGTATGTAGCTGGTTAGAGGTCTGCATGCATAGTGCACAGAATATTGCAGTTGTACTAGTCTATGGTTTCGAGAATTGTAGTCTATATTTCAGGGGGTGAGGAGGTGCATCATATGATCATGTGGATGATGTCATCAGTGATGTCATTTGAGATGTCATCAGTGATGTCATCAGTGATGTCACTGACCATGCCATGAGTGATGTATTATGTGATCAGCAGTGCATTGCGCGGGCGCGAGTTATAGTTAGCACAACTAACTATAACGGACAAATTTCTCTTGTTTTGTACGAGTAAAATGTCCAACTAATTATGACGTCCGTGAAACCTGTGGTTTTTCAGTGAATTTCTGAGGTTTTTTAAATGCTAATTTCTAACTATAATGTCCCTGAAACTTGTGTTTTTTTCAGTGAATGTTATATATATATGTATTTAATCTCCTCTCACTCTTACAAGGAAGGAATCAGCACTCAGGTTGTAGTTTGGAAGTATTTAATCTGTAAAGGACGTGATCCACGCGTTTCGGCTTGTTCGAACCTTGATAACGATACAAGACTTCATTCTAGCATTCTTTTTTAAATGTACAAACGCCTAAAGTTGCCAACATTAACAAAGGACTATATACTACTTTAATCCAAAAAGCTGGTGGCCATATTGGCCTGGTCATGATGTGAAAATTCAGGAATTGATACAATAAAGAAAAGAAAAACAAGTGTTAATATGCACACAATGTCATTTCAGCATATCTTGCCCCATGACCGCCATACCTGTATATTCGTCAACGTGACTTATTCATAATAAACATACTTAGGATTGCAAACATCAACATAAACAATGGACTATACTTTACTTTAAAGTAAAAGGCTATCGGCCATATTAATCTGGGCACGTTGCGTATTAGAATGGTTCTTACACGAAAGAAAAGAAAAAAAGGGGTGTTAATATACACACACTATCCCTCAATAAAGTTCTAGCGATTATAGTTCTATGCCATTCACACCTCTTTTGAGATGTCATGAGTGATGTCATGAGTGATGTAACTGAATATGTCATGAATGATGTAATGTCTGAGGTCCTTAGCAGTACATTGCAGGGGAGTAAGTTATATTTAGCTCAGGTAACTATAGCTGCTTAATTTCACTGGTTGTGTATGAGTGAAATCTGAGTCTGACTATACCGTCCCTGTAATCTTTGTTTTTTTCAGCACATTTCTATGTTTTTTTAACGTTAAGTAAGATGCATATCACAATGGATGATGGGGCTTTGGAAGCAGGGCCTGGCATTGTGATGCCCCCACCCAAGCATGCTGCTCCTGCCTTCCCTCCTCCTGGGCATCCATAGTCCAAGTCCATGTCCCTGCTCCCCTATAACAGCCCCGTGTGGCTGTTGTTCTGCCACTGGCCTTCCTGCCTGATCTGAACAGTTAGCTTGCTGCCCCATCCATCTCCTCCCTATCCTCTGTTGTCTGGATCCATGGACTAGCCTCCTCCCTCCTGCCATGCAGGTTGTCATTTTGTGCTGCCACTGCCCTTCATTTAGCATGATGTACCAGTCCACTCCTCCTGCCCTCCATTGCCGAATTCTATGCCCCATCAGTGACCTCCTGCTTAGCCTCTGTGCTTAGCTTGCTGCCCCTATTCTCCTTTCCCCTGCCCTCCGATGTCTGTGTGCATGCCCCTGCTCCATCCTTTTTGCCCACCATGTTCCATGGACCTGCCACTCCTATCTACTCTGAGTGTTCTGTTGAGCTGCCACTCCCCTCCCACCTGTCTAGCATTGTCAGATGACTGTAACCTGTCCCTGGCATCTCCACCCTGCCTGTCCACATTCCATGCCCCTATCCCCTTCCTCCTGTCTCCATGGTCCATTTTTCTGCCACACCCTTCTGTCCTCCCTGGTCTGTTGTGTTGCAACTGCTCCTCCTGCCTGCCCGTGTGGTCTGTTGTAAGCCCCCTTCCCCTGAATGCTCTTGTCTGTGCCCAGGTCCTGACCCTCCCTTCTATCCTCCATGGTCCTTTGTGCATGCCCCTGCACCCTCCTTCTTGTCCATCATAGCCATTGTGCTGCCACTAACCCTCCAGCTTGCCATACATGGTCTTCTGTGCTGCCACGGTCCCTCTCACCTTCCCTGTGCGGTCAGCTAGCTGCCCCTGACCACCTCCCACCTTCCCTCCATGGTCTTGTTGTATGCCATTATAGTCTCACTGTTGCTATCCATGGTGTGTCTTGCTTCCAGTGCCCATCCTGCCTGACCTCCATGGTCATCTTGCTGCTCCTGCCCTGCCCCCAGCCGTCTGTTTCCATGTTAAGACCCCAATTCCCTCCCTCCTGGCTTGTCTGTTCCATTGTAATGCCCCTGGTCCGTCCCTCCTGCCCTTTATGGTCCGTTATGCTTCAGCTTTCTCACTTGTCTGTCCATTATGGTCAGCTAGCTACCATTGCCTCTTTCCCCTCTGTTCTCTGTGGTCCATATGCATAGTCCTGTCTCCTCCCTATTGCTTTCCATGGATTGCCATGCTGTGTGGTCAAATTGTTGCCTCTGCACCCTCCTACCTGCCTTCAATTTTCAGAGTCTGTGCCCCTGGCCTCTGCCTCTCAACAGTATCCTAATGAACAACTATATTGCTAACATTCTACATTCATTACAAAAGTGTGGAACACATGACGTCATCTTGATGTAATCAAAACTGTAATACCTAGAGCATTTCCTTTAGAAATTATGTATATGAGAGGGTCTTATTTGCATCAAAATTATGGTTAGTGCTCTAAAAAACTAAAATGAGGGCATATTTTCTGAGTTTTCAAATAACGACAAAGCACTTTTAAATAATTTGTTATCTTTATGTTTTTTTTGTCCAGTTTACCACTTGATTAAATGTTGCACTTAGGGAAGAGGATGTGGCGTTACTTCCAGAGCTGCGGATGGCTTTAGGTGTGCAATACATTTGTCATAAGTAGGACTGTTAGCGCTCTAGTTGTTCTTTAGAACACTCTGGGAAGCTGCAGCAGAACACAAAGGAATCAACTGACAGTCTCTGCCCTTGTTGGATGTACATGTTTTGTTGGATGTACATGTTTTACTGAGAATGTCAGACTTCTTTATCACATGACTTAGAAAGATAATGTGAATTTACAAAAAATATGCTCTCAGTTTAGCTTATAGATCACCTTTCAAACCTCTGTGGGAAAAGCATGAGAAAATAGTTTTCTCTCAAACATGATTCATGATACCCCAGCAGAAGGCTTTTTCACATGGTAAAATCACCTTAGAACACACCACAATTCCTAAAATGATTATGGTAACATCAACAAATGATATATAATGTAACTAAAGTCTTAAAACATTCTATTAACTGCAATGCTTTTTAATGAGGTGCTATCATGTATATTGGTCCCAAGATGGCTGCCAACACTTCTTGGATGAAGTGCTGACAGCCAATCAGATCTCACGATGAGATGTGTGGTTAGGCTCCGCCCAGATATATATATATATATATATATTTCTTTTTCCATTAATATTTAAAAAACTACTGAATGGATTTACACCATTTAACAAAAAGGGCTCTTTCTGAACCAAGGGCTATATTTTTGCCAAATTTGGTGTAATTCCATTCAGCAGTTCGGACTGTAGCCATGTCTAAAGTTTCCAATAGAAAATTGCATGGAGAAAACATGTTTTGGGACCCCCCTTTTTTCTCGGCCCCCTCTTGCTGAATCACCCCGAAACTTTCAGTGTAGCAGCGGACCGAAGTGGGCCATAAGTCATGAAAAATTCGCAAAGATTCGTCAATCGGTGCTAAAGTTATTGGGAATAAAATGTTGCGATTTTCGTATGGTAACTAGGTCCTAACTATAGCTACCTACTTGCGACAGCCAGTAGGTAATATCTATACTACTATTATAAAGAGAGAACAGGTAAACTACAAAAGTAATGCACCAATCACTACACCCAATGCACCATTTGAAAGGGGAAATATGGCAGAAGGACATAGGCTATAGATATGTACACCATATACATTAAAAAAGCAAAAACACCAAAAGTTGTAAAGTAGTCCATTGGGGGCATGGTCGTGGATGTCTCAAACAACAATGTGGGCGTTTACAGGGCCGTGCCAATTGCAAATAACAGACATAGGCCAAGCGACTTCACAACACACTTACATATGCACACAGAGCGGAAATACACTTTCACTGAATTTAGAACGCACAATGTGCAGACAGAGCGGAAATGCGCTTTCAATGAATTTCTAACAAACATTTGCAAATCCCAACACATACAGCGGAAATGCGCTTTCAATTAATTTAAATTCACACATACAGCGCGGTAACACCAATATACAAAAACAGCAGAGGTGCGCGCTATAAGAAATATACACACATTTGTTGCTGTTACCCAGACAACATTGACGCCTTCGCATTAAAAATCGGGCGGGCCTTCCATCGACGAAGAGTGTCAAGTGACGCCTAACAGTGGGCAGGATTGATCGCATAATACACCAATCACAACGCACTAAAGAAACACACACAACTTTGGCTTACCAAAAAAAAAGTCTTTAACCATCGGCCATTGACCAACGACGTCACTGGGTGGTAAACACGAACAAAAAAAGCCGACATTTCTTAACGGAGAAGCACAGCCGACGGCGCATTTACGAGACTTTCCTCACATCTTGCGGACACGATAAAACGCTTACAATAAGACATACGAATAACGAAAATAACACAACTGCCCATAATCACTCGAGCACTGCCATGACTTCACCACACGACAAAACGAAAGGGAAACTTCTTTGAAGGGATACAAAAACAAACACATGGAAAGAGCCTTCGAAAGAAAAAAAAACATTAAACAGGTGACACAACACTTTCCTCACATCTTGCGGACAACATAAAAATGCAGAAAACAATACATACGAATTAAAAAAATAACACAAGTGGGCCAAATCAGTTGAACAGGGCCAGGACTTGCACAGACAACTCTTCTGCGGGGCGGGCGGGGGCCATGAAGCAGCCTTTTGCTCCCGGACAATGTCGGGACGGGCTCCTAGTATATATATATATAAATATATATCCAAGCAAACTCCTTCTTACTTGGCCATTCTTCCAGGGCATTGACCACGTAGTTTGTCAGCTGCAATCTTTATTAAAACTCCCAAAAGGATGCAGGAGCCATGATGCATTTTGTCCCTCACAGGACAGATATCTAGATTTCAATATAAATATATATGTAGATATATATAGATATATTACCTATCAAGCCATCAGCATCTTTCAGCATCTTTCGTCTAGACTCTTCTAGACAGTTCATATGATCACTGTGAGAAGTTGGCCTAGTATATGCTGTCCACTAATTAAAGTGGGCACCTTGCACCAGTCCAAACGAGCCTTATGTTGCATGAGGTCAAAGATAACCTTTAAAAAGCTATCCTAGTGGTAGCTGTGGAGAGCAGCCTTCAGGCTTAATCAGGAAGGAATGTAAAGCAGTTTGTTTTACCAGAATTTCACCTCCTATGTTGATCATATAAAAGGAGAACCACATAGTAGTTATATACAAATATGTATTTATTATTACAACACTCTCTAGTATCCTCTACCTGAGGATAGAACACAAAGCACACAATACGATATCAACAGAACAGTTGTAAGTAGCACAATACACAGTGGGCTCCAGGGAGAGACCAAACCATCCACTATAATAGTGGTATAACAATCACGACTTGAGTCAAGACAGTCTATAATACATAGATTCAATGGGACCCCAAGAAACCACCCATGGTGAGTAGATAGGGACCCCACGGAGGACCGGTGCAGTGTGCTAACATGAACACGGGGTCTGTAAAATTCTATGGGAAAGTTGTGGTTACAGTTTTAAAGTTTAAGGACCCTTCTAGGAGGACTTCAAGCAAACCCTTTAAAACCTAAGAGGTTGGATAGCCATCCAACCCATGGATACCATAATACCCGAGTTACCTATCCCAGAGGAGCTGATGCAGTGGTGTAGGAAACCACAGTCATTCTTAAGGGAGGGCTGTGAAGAATTACTGCTGTCCTGAAGAGGAAAATGGTCCAAAGGGATCCAAGGCTGGATTCTGGAAGGAAGCAACCTGAATGTAAATGTAAAATGTAAATTGATACTTGTATAGCGCGCTACTCACCCGCAAGGGTCTCAAGGCGCTTGTACGAATACCGCTGTGGAACCCATCCTGGCTTTCCCTGTGAGGCGTCCACTCCTGGGCACCCCCAAGGTGGAGGCCAGGCATCCTTAGCGTTGTGGGGGCCGTGGTGGAGATTAAGTAAGCTATTGCCCAGAGTTGCAGAGTGGGACTCCATGATTGGAATAGGCACCGAGGCGAGAATTATCAGGTCCGTGGAATTTTGAGCCCAAGACCCGCCGAGGCGGGAAATTGAACCCTGGTCACGGGCTAGACCTCTGCATCAGGGTCAGAGGGGACAAAGTCTGGGTCACTTCAGGGTGACCAGGGGCTCAGTAGACGAATGCCCACCGATGTTGGGTGCTTATGGTGTGAAGAAGGGATGCTTGAATCTGCAACCTTGAGGACCAGGATATGTCGAGGATGACCAGGAGCCGGAGGTGAGCTGGTCAACAAAGGATGTCTGTGCTGTGCTGTAGGCACCAAAATGCCTCGGCAACAGCAACCCACGCAGGAAGGTCAAGCAGGTGACGGTGTGGAACGGCAAGGACCAGGATCTTCACCAAGCAATGGGGAGTCAGGGCACATCAGGAGCAGACAGGAAACCCCAACAGAAATCATGATGGCCCTCAGGGGGTCCCAAAGGCCAAAGGACCAGGAGTCACGAGGGAACCTTGAGCAATATTGCAAAGTACCAGCCCACAGAGCACTCGGTGTGAGGAGGCTGGAGTACTTTGGTGCAAATACTGCTTTGGTCAGGACTATACGGAGTCCAATGCACAGGCTCTGGAACTGCCAACAGGCCTATGCAATTGCAAATGGATGTGGTGCACAGGGGTTCAGGTTATGCAACCCCCACGAGGAATACTGGCTTCAGAATTGCTGGGAGGGTAGATTAACCTCAGGGACCTTTGAAACCTTACCTCCTGTGTTGCTGAAATTTTCAGAGTCCGTAGGAACTCAGGAGCAGCAGACTAGTCAGTTTCATTAAGGTGCTTGCAGTTGCAGGGGAGTGACTCCTTTACTTCAAGGGAGATTCTTCAGTTTTCCTTAGTGCACCACAGGTTCTGCATGGAGCCTGTATGGAGCAAGGACACAGACAAAGCTTTGGACAGAGAGGGAGATGAAGTCGGGCCCTGGGGTGGTTACACCCATGTCCTTTGTACAGTTTTGTGCCAGAGCAGGAGCCAATGGCTCCCAGACCTGGTTTGAGCTGGACTATGCACAGGGACACCCAATGTGCCCCTCAGCGCAGACTTTCAGGCACTCTCAGATTGCACCCACCTAGCCCCGATACACTAAATCCTGTCTGGGAGGTGGTCACACCTCCCTGTGACAGGATGCCTATTCTGCTGCCTTCCTCTGCTTGAGCTTGGCTCAGCAGCAGGAGGTCAGAAACGTGTCTCTGGTCGGCAGCATCCATTTTGTGCAGTTACTGGTGTTAATGTATGATTCCAAGGTGTTTGATACCAAACACAATATGTTTCTCTGCAGCCATTTTCGAGATAGCATAGACCGCGAGGTCATAATGCACCTCTACCTATATGTCCGGCGGAGTCACTGACAACCCAGGAGAATGGTCTCTTAAAGGCTTCAGAGGGGCTCTGCTCATGCAGGGGCATGCTCTCACTAAAAACCATGCACCCTGCCTTCAGAATTGATAGGACCTGCTATAGGGGTGACTTATAAGTTTATAGTGTAGTGACCTATAGATATAATGAACATATATCTAACGTAAGTGGTGCAAGGACCATCCTACACAGTTTGCTGTAGCAGGTCTGTAGTTCCATCTTGCTTGTCCTCTCATGGGTGGCATAATACATGCTTCAGCCAAAGGGCGGCCTCTGGGGTACCTATTCCCTGGGTACATGGGTACCATATACTAGGGACTTATAAGGATACCCCAGTATCCAATCTGGAGTGGCCCAAAGAACATGTGTAACAAGGTAAGGGAGAAAGCAGATAGACTGGGGTCCTGATTGGCAGGATCTCAGTCAGACTTTTCAAAAACAGTAAAACATCAAGAACAAAGTGGGGGTAACCATAAGGAGCAGATCATACTTTATGACAATCATAATACTGATCTGACCTTTTTCTAACTCTACATATGCTCTCTTTCTCTTCGCTCCCTGTCTAGCTTGCGCATGTTGATATCCAGCAAAGATCAGGAATAAGAATATCACACAAAGGCAGATTATCAAAAGAGGTTTCAAAATGGCATCCAAAATTCCTCTTCCCAAGCTTCCAAACCATCAACCTGTCGAAGCAGGCCCATTTCCAATAGCTTCCCAAGCACCTGTCACTACTAACTCTTTCAAATCCTTTGTCAACCCGGGAATATTTTTATATATTTCTACACGGCCTTACTTTCATCTGGAATAGAGGTACAGCATTGCTGAACTTTCAACATCCGACAGACTCTGCCATCTTTTGCAGGTAAAAGGTCAAACATATGATGGTTCTGTAAAACCATAGACCTTATCGCAATCTTCTTACTATTTACAAGGAAGAAGGAATTTGTGGTACTAGCAGCCAATTTATCTAATGTATTACACAATTTTCTTAATTTTAGGTCATTCAGACTCACACCTACAGAGAGAATTATAGCACATAAACATATCCTCCTACTTCTGCTGCACTAACACCTCATTAAGTTCTGGGTTTCTCTTTTCATACAGGATCATCAAAATGTTCCGCATGATAAATCTTCAGGAAAACGATGCCAAGACAATAGGTACCATGCCATCCATGTGGCATTTGGAAATATGCATTTTTCCACACAAAAAACAAGAATTTCTCCCTCTCTCTTGAAATGTTTGCTCACATTCGCTCTCCTTTAGAAGCAACAGATCTATATAACGCTGATCAACATAAGTACACAACTTTCCTTTGTATTTCCAATCTAAAACTAAGTGGTGTAAATTTCCTTTTTCCTGATGTAAAATTTCTTCGCTACTCCTCTAATAATTTTTAAGATCATCATCAGTTTCAGCCTGAGACTTTAGATCTCTCCCTCTGTCGTCCACTAAATCCAAAAATCTATTTTCCACATCTGACATCGAACGAGTCAAATTATGTGTATGTGCATACGCAGTGTTTAGTGACTTAAGGGATACAACATACTTGCCTGAAATCTCTGCACCTTTAAAATAAAGATACTTATTTAAGTTCTTGATAAGGGAAACTGGTGGGGGGACTACATCATAATTCAAAAGATAAAATTTAAAACTACCTTCTCCATAAAATATACTTAGGAGGAGACTGCAAGAAATACCATGTGTCAGAGGAAGAGGGTGGTATGTAATTCCTTCTGAAGCAAAAGTGGGTGACTTCTAGCATTCATTGTAGCTATATACTTATAAAGCAATCGAAAATAAATACTTGCAGTTTAATCTCTTCTTGATATATCAGTGTGTATGAATTCTTAAATTACCCCCCCCCCCCCCCGCACCTGCATGTCACTATCAGAAGAATGTGACGGAGCAGGGGAACAGTAGACTTAAATTTCACTGAGCTGTCTGTAGAAGAATACAGCCTTATAAGCACTATATGTAATGCTACAACTGAAGCAATTAGTGTGCCTATTATGATGTATATACACCTACTTGTTTTAAGATTGCTTCCATCATTTTGTTGGAATCTAAACCTTAGGTGGAGTGTAGCAGCTGCAGAGACTTCTCTGTGAAATTCCACCTGAACAAACAGCAAAACTAAGTTCAAACACTTGTGCATTGAAACTATGTGCAAACTAGTGTTTAGGAATCTTCTTTTTCCCTACAGAATCTATGAAATGTCTATAATAATACATGGTTCAAGTTCATTCACTAGTAGACCCAGAATGAAATGCTTCAGTTTATCCACAAACATAGGAAACTCATTTGCATTCAAAAAGTGTAATTGAGCTACCTCCAGGGTAAGATATCTCAATGCACTCAGTCTTGTTAACAGAGCAATTTCAAATGTAGGATTGAACTGGAGATCAAATTCCCAAAGATTCACAGTGGTCCCAAAATTTGCTCTCCCCGTCATTTGCAAGCAAGTATGTTCATTCAGGGTATGAGCACCTACGGCAGAGCACTCTCACTCTCTTCAACCTCCAGAGTGCTATTTTCTCTCCTTCTTCACTCAGGGCTGATTCCTCTATGTCCTCTGGGATGTCTGGGAGATCACTTTCGCCTTGCGGAACCAATCTCTGTCCCTCCTGCCTTCTTGGGCAACATTCTTCTGCTGCCCCTCGCAGTTCTCTAGCACTAGGCCTTTCATCAAGGTCCGAGTCTATTTCTGTGATATCCACTGGATTAACCTCTCCTTCGCCAATTTTGACATTCAACTCTCCAGAACCCTTCGCAGAACAGCCATATGCTTTTTCTATTTCTGACTGTCCCCCGTAATCTCTGTCTTCCAGAACTGGCTCTTCTAGGAGAGGTTCTGTTATTTCATCAAGGGGACATGGAACCCTGAAAATATGGGCAGCAGTTGTAATCACCAGTATGACTTGGTATGTCCCTTGCCAATGAGGCTCCAAGCACAACTTGCATACGTGCTTTCGCCACCACCCAGTCTCCAAGGATTAGAACTGCTCCTGGTGTGGTGGTGCTGCATCAGCTTCAACCTGATGAGACACAGAATGCACCACGTCAGCCAGTTCTTTGCAGTAATCTAGTATCAGTTCATCAGAAATATTCACAACTTCCTCCCAAGTATCAACTGGTGTGTGCAAAGGGTTGGAATTAGTTTCATCTCTTCCTTCATTTACATACTCCCCATTAAATGTACAAAGATTTTAAGCATAGTACCTTCCAACTTTGTCAGCATATCTGTTACGGACTGTCACATACACATCTCCATTCCACTGTGCAGAGCATTTCCTGTCCGCAACTTGTGCAGGCGATTGTAAATCTTCTAGCAGTTTTCTCACCTGCACACCATATTGGATAGAGGATCCTGATTATGTCATGAATCCCCTCCAGGACCATAACTGTCCGAAGTTGTGCACCACACCAAAACCGTAATGACTATCAGTAAACATAGTCACCTGTAATCCATCTGAATCAAGGCATGCTCGGGTAAGAGCAATCAATTCTGCCACTTGTGTGGAGACTACTCCTCATAGCCAAGCAGCTTCCACTACTCCTGAAACTGTACAAACTACATAAGCAGCTCTCATATTTCCTTCATGAATTCAGAAACACAAGCCATCCACAAACAGTATTTAATCAGATTCAGGTAGTGGTAGCATTCAGGTAGCAAAGTGGCAAAACTCAAAAGAGAACTCCTCTTTAGGGATATGTTCTTGGCCGTCAGTATGGTTTGCTCATACCGGGTCAGACGGCTGTTCATGAGGTGTTGTGTCATCGTTCAAGTAAACAAACCTTTGACTGAATGAGGAACATAGACAACAAAGGTGTGACCTATTAATATACTTTTGCACCTTTCAATGTTGAAACATGACTCTGCCACTGCTTTAAAGGCGCCAGGAAGCATGAAGCCACTGGATTTAACATAGCAAACACAAGGAGATGATGGACGGAATGTTGAAACTTTTCAGACACTCACCTCCAGTCACAGATCTTGGTTGAATCCATCATTGCTCTTTAGATCACTTCGCCACCCCAGTTCAGACCCAGTTATATGCAAATCATTATTGATCCTGTGTCTCATGGGATCAGTCCAGCCCGAACTACCAAGCCAGGTCTTCCCTGGACCGGAAACAAGCATCCTGGGCCAGTTTCAGGGTAACACCCCTCATCAGCCAGGCTAGTTTGAATCCATTGGCAAAGTGAGCAAGGGACCCATATCTGGGCATACCCTGCCAACCTAGGGTGAACAAATCAAACACAAGGAGATGATGGACGCAGCACTGAAACTTTTCAGACACTCACCTCCAGTCATAGATCTGGGTTGAATAGATTATCGTTCTTTAACTCACTTTGCCACCCCAGTTCAGGCACACCATGTGCAAGTCAGTCTTGACCCTGTGCCTCATGGGAACAGTGAAGCCTGAACTGCCGAGCCTGGTCTTAACTGGCCCTGAAACAAGCTGGGGTTGGCAGGGTATGCCCAAACGTGGGTCCCTTGCTCACTTTGTGACTGGATTCAGGCTAGCCTGGCTTATGAGTGGTGTTATCCCGAAACCGGTTACAGTTATCTGTCTCCTCTACTTCAGGTACTAACCATCCTTGGTATGCTACCATCTGAGAATCTCTGGGTCGTTTCTTCTAATTTATTCAGGTCGATAGACCTTTTTAGTAGCCTGAGAGGAAAAGGGGTTAGTGAGGATTTAAATCGTACAGCACAGTGTAACTAATAAGACCACACAATTAAAGTCTGGGTCGGTAACTTACATTTAAAAGGTTTATTACAAACTCAAAGCCAGACTGATTTAAATCTCAAGAACATGCAATAAAAGTACAAGATTATCAAAGGAAGACCAAAGTGATGTACAATATTGGTCCTCAACAACAAGAAGCATATAAGCATTTCATTAGCAGAGTACATATGGAAAAGGATTTGAGAACTAGACGAATGGTTTTGATCCTTCTCCCCATACATGGAAAATGCTTTCATCGTCTACTAAATCCTACACCAGGGATACTCAAATTACGGCCCGGGGGGCACATGCAGCCCTCCTGACCTTTCATTGTGGCCCACCCGGTGATTTGACTGCAGTTCACTTGACAGAGCAGGAACATTCAGAAAGATGTAAAACAAAATGGACATACTTTATTTACATATTAACAAAAGCAACAGTAATAAAAGAAAAGAAGGGGTGCTAGACAACTTATCTTTAGAAATACTTTTACTTTTAAAGACATCTTGCACCAAACATGTAAAAACATGATAAACTCTCTGCAAACATCAAAAAAGTGTATTTTATTAACAAGCGTGAGTATTTTACCTTAGTAGATCATATTACATCATATCATTGAGAGGCATTTATCAGCCGTGATCGTTTTCAAACATGATCTTAGCAACATTCATACTGACGACATTCTGAAAACAATGCCATTATTGAACCAAGAGGCAAGTCAATTGTCAGGTGCACCTTGTGTACAGCCTTGGTTGTTATACAACTGGAACAAAATTTCAGTTTATTAAAGAAAATACAAGAGAATGTTATCTAGAGCACACATACAGAACTCATATAATTTATGGACTCTCATAAATGGTTATGTTGAAATAGGGAGTAAAGTGAAATTAACCAATTGCCTATGATCACACAATTTCATCAAGTGAGGAAGCCAGGACTGATTCCAGGTTTTCTGGTTTCACATTTTGCAATTCAGCCACCAGATGAGTATCTCTTTACCTCTTTAAGTTATATTGGAAGTTGATGCTTTGACTTTAGTTCTTGGTACATAAGAATGGAGCTTTGGTGGTATGCAAAGGCCTAATTTTTTGTCCACACCATTCATCTGCTTCGCTTCCCCCTACGCCCACCTTTCATCTCCCCAACCCACACATTTCTGTTGTCGATGTGGCCCTCGGGCATGCCACAGACAGTGCTTTTTGTCCCCGGGGAAATGTTTGCGAGTATCCATGCCCTACACTAACCTATGGATAGGGGAAACTCTATTGAAGGTAAGGTGTTATGTACAGCAGAAAGCCACACAATCAGAGATGACAAAAGAGTTCTGCACCAGTCCAAATCTAAAAGGAATATAACTCCGCCCACGGAGTGTGCGGAGTTTTGCCTACTCACAGAGTAGGCAAAACCCTGCAAACTCCGCAGTGGAGTGAAGTTGTCCTTCCGCCCACCTCCACCCCTATTTAAAAAATACCACAACAGTAAATTAAAACAATTAAAACACCACTTACCTCTAACCGTGACGTCCCCATGTTGCCCTCCTCCTCTTTCTCGACATTGGATACAGCTAAAGAAGACTGCACATGTGCGCAAGCCTGCACACTTCCTGCGAGTTTGTTGCCAAATCCGTGGCACTCCGCATAGCCCCGCTACGCACACTACGCCCAGGGTTAAATATAACAAAACCCAAAATGCGTTCAGTAGTTAAAAAGATAATTTTTAGAAATATGACCTCATACAAATCATAGTACTTCTCCAGTTCCCAAGAAAGAATTTAGGGGCATATTATCAAGCCTGTGCGCTAAAATTATCGCTGCTTTATCGGCCGAAAACGGCCGATAAAGCAGCGATAATGGGCTTGATAATATGCTCTGTGGAATTCCAATCGAAGCCCATGTTAGATGTCTTCACATCTAACATGTGCTTCGATTGGAATTCCATAGAGCATATCATCAAGCCCATTATCGCCGCTTTATCGGTCGTTTTCGGCCGATAAAGCGGCGATAATTTTAGCGCACAGGCTTGATAATATGCCCCTTAGTGCCTTGAAAGCTACTCATATATTCTAGTCTCCGCTTCCAATACCAATTGAACTCCTTGTTTTTCTGGAACTAGGTTACTGTTTTTGAGAGGGATAGGGAGGACAGTGACAGAGCATTGATGGAGGTTTGGGCAAGGTTGGAGAGGTGGACTTACCGAATGTCAAGTGTGTGGCAGCAGTACACTACTTACTGCATGCAATATCAAATGATGGAATTGGCCCAAAGATGAAAATTGAAGGATCCATAGTGAAAGCTCTGGTCCCATGGGACAGAAGAAGTTAGGTTGTGTTATGTTCCAAATAGGTACCCTAATATGAGCTCAGGTAGTCACCTAAACCTTCATTACACTACATAACCATTCTTAGTACTGACCTTTTACCTAGTTACGGTAATGTCCAAAGATCAAATGGGGCTTTCCGCGAAAAGCTTAAGCTCATTCATTATGCATGAGGATTCTTGGAATCACAGCAGGACAGCAGGCCTACCATATCCTGCATAATAACTAGGTATAGGTTCATTCCTTCAGTCATCCCAGTCCAACATGACACAGCAAGGTATAACCCCAGGGGGTACAACTTTGGGTGTATATATATATATATATATATATATATATATATATATATATATATATATATATATATATATATATATATATATATATATATATATATATATATATATATATATATATATATATATATATATATATATATTACCTACTGGCGATAGCCAGTAGGTATATATAGTTAGGATTTTTTCCCTATGGGATTTCTGAAAATTCTATGCCTAATAACTTTTGCGTTTGTGGACGGAATTGGCTGAAATTTTCAGGAAAATGGCACATTTTGTTTCTGAGCAGCCCTTGAAAATTTGGGGGGGGTTTGTGGAGGGGGGGCCGAGAAAAAAGGGGGGTCCCAAAACGCCTTTTTCCATGTTAATTTCCATAGGGCGGTTGGACTCACTTTTAGCCCGAACGGCTGAATGGATTTTCACGAAACTTGGCAAAATTGTAGGGACTGTTAGCCCGATGTGCCTTTGCTAGGTCTCAATATATGTGCTTCAGTGGATTTTGAGAAATTAACGTTTAAATCAAGATATATATCTGTAACAGCGCTCCGGGCAGCTATCCGGTTAGCGAACCTTTCGCGTATCGGAACTTTGCGATGAGAAGCTGATTGGCCCTCCGGTGTCTGTCAACATTCTAAACAGTCCGGAGCGGCCGCCATCTTGTCTCTCGGTAGGATCGAGAGACAAGAGGAGGCCAAAACAAAGGGGGAAATTACCATAAGGGGGCATAGTAGATCCTCGTTGACCCCCTAGGTTTTATGTGGAGGTTTTAAAAGGGCCTAGGAGGGTCCAAAAAAAAAAAAAAAAATTTTTTTTTGCGTGGTAAGCGCCAAGTTCGCGAACCGGATAGCTTTCTGGGCAGCGAACTTTATGGATAAAAGAATGAAAGACTTTTCTAATACTGTATGTTAATTGTTTGTTGTTTTTCTTGTTTTTTTTTGTTTTCTTTTTTTTAAAGTGTTTTTTTTATTTTGATTCTTTTTCATAATTTATTAAACTTTCTAACATTTCAGTGTCTGAAATGTCATTATTTTCTTGAAATATTGTTTGCAATCTGTGAGGTTGCAAAATGTCCTCATTTGCAAGGAGGACATCTACTGCTTGGACACATTGCAGCAGTTCATTATCCAAGCTTTCATCCATAAATTCCATGTCAATTGGTTCAATTAATTCCTGGCTGCTCTCTTGCAGGTCCATCTCAAAAGAAACTTGCTGCTCGCCTTCCATTTTGCCTGAAATTTGGATTAAAAAAATATATATTAGTAGAGATAGGGCACTGTTGGGATTAATTTTAGATAGGCAGTTTTTATCAGTGAATTTATCTTTTGGCAGTGTATAGTATGAGAGTGGAAATAGGACTATAAAAAAGTGTATGTGATTTAACCAAGACAAGCCTTACTCCATTGATAACTATAACAGAGAAGTCTATCTAAATACATTACTACTACAGAGGGATAGTGTATATCTAGCAAAAAAAGTCTACTATATTAAGTCATAGTGCACAATATATTAAATTATAACTTACCTTCACAAAGAAGTTGAAGTTTTTTGAAGCTATTGAAATAGGAGGTACAACAAGAAGTAGTAGTCAAAATGGCTGTGTTTCCTTCTCTCCCTTTATATATATACAGGTATATAACCAATTAAATGTCAGGTAATAAAAGTAGAAAATGAAAGTAACATTTTCATTGGTTGTCAATTCCAACAATTCAGATGTGTTTTGTGAAGTAATTTACCTCACGGTACTTGGAGAGGTCTACAGGCTAAATGGCTAAATGGAATTTCAATGAAATTTGTGAGAATGGAAGGGATTGTTATGTAGTATGAGCTAATCTATATTTGGTGAGAGTGTCTCTAGTCGTTTTTCTGTAAATTACTTTCCCGCCTTTTTTTAGGACCGCTTTCCGGAAAGCGGCCCGGTTAGCGAACCTTAAGCGTCACGGGAGTCCACCATTTTGTGTTTCGGTCGCATTAAGATACAAGATGGAGGGCAAATAATGTTTAGAATGGGTAGAAGGGGTCATGGTAGACTTATCTTGACCCCCTAGGTTTTCTGAGCGTGGCTGAGGAGGCTTATATGTGCGGAAAAAAAACTTTTTTTAAAAAAATCCGCGAGGTTAGCTTTCGGTTAGCGAACCGGGTAGCGCTCCGGGGAGCGAATTTTGTGGAAAATTAGTGAAAAAAGTTAGAGAAAAATAATAATTGTGAGTGATCAGATGTAGGGTAGCTCTGAGAAGAGCTTTTGGGTTTATGGTACATTTAGGTACTTATAAGTAGGTACCAATGCACAGTCTTAAATTCAGAATGAAAATTCTGTTGCCCTCATCTGAGAAGTGAACTCCATCTCCTCTGTAGATATCTTGCATGTAGTAACGCAAGTTATTGTTGTACAGAGAGCCCATTCCATGGTCTCTCATGTAAGCTGAAACAGATTTGTTTACATGCTTCCTCGCTTTCTCAATTTGTGAACAAAATTGGTTGGACCACCTCCATTTCTGTCTTTGGCATATATTGGAATATACCAAGGCAGTTTGAGGAAAAAGTGCCATTAATTGCTCAAAGGTGTCCTTTAAAAGCATTTCCAGACCTACCCCTGTCAAAGTGCCCAAATCATTACCTCCACAGTGCACTATTAACAGGTCAGGTTTTGGCAAATGCATAAAGGTTTTCACCAATGGTATCAATTGGTGACATTTTAATCCTCTTTGGCCCAACCACTTAATTTCCACATCTTGTAAATTGAGGTTAGGTAAATTTCTGCTCTCAGCATACCTTTGAGCCCAGTGGATGTAACTATGTCCAACAATCCAGACCTTAAACATGGTGGGAGAAGGTTGTTCTGCAGTCAGATGAAGTGTGGTAATGAAAGGGCAGTTGAAACAGTAGGAGTTTCTAAAGAAAAAAAACTGTGGATTTACAATGCTAATGATTCATTAGCAGTGATTGGTGCATTTCCATTTCTGAAAACAGAAAGTTAGGGTGCATGGATGTGTTCTTTGAAAGATGTAATTTGAATGGTCAAGGAAGAAACATTTATTTAAAGATTGCTCTGGATACGCAGGTGCACTGAGAGTTCAGAGTTCAATTGAAACATTGTTGTGTGAATTTGCAAACATGAGAGGTCTTCCAGGAGGTGGTTGCTATGGAAACAAGGGAGAGAGGGCAGAGGGGGGAAGGGTTTTGATTTGAAAAAAGTGAGGGAAGAGGTATGATTGGCTAATATGAGAGATATGTGAAATGAATATCTGTATTTCTGTGCTTTCAATAGCTGCAGCCTTTGGAGTGCATCCTTTTTCTTCTGCTGAAGACAATTTGGTGTATTTCTGAGACTGTTTTCAAAACTCAAACAATATTTGCTAAGGTGAGAAAAGATTTATTTAATTTAGATAGAGAATAGTATGATTTAAGGAGAAAATGATGAAGAAAGCTGTGTTTTTAAAATGTGGTTTTGTCTCTAGTGATATAGTAATAGAATTAGTTTTATAGAGAAATTGTAATTGCATATTTGGTGTAACATTCTGGCATGCAGTAACACAAGTTATTGTGGTACATGGAGCCCATTCCATGGTTTGTTATGTAAGCTGAAACAGATATGTTGTTTTTAAAAACGATTTAAGAAATCAATTTATGTGCGATAAAATTCGCCGAAGTGCGGCGATAATTATTGTCTCTAAACAAGTTAGAGACAAAAATTACCGCTAGTTGTTGGAAATATGCCCCCGGGTTTTTCCTTGCAGGAATCGGGAAGCGAAAGACTAGCACTGAAATCAGTAGTCTCACACCTGAATCGGGAGGGTTGGCATGTCTGGATACTCTACAGCTGGAGCCATAAACTACATCCGCAGGGCTAGGTGATAGCCTAGGTCCGGCCTGGACAATCGGACACAGAGGAAGAGAAGTGTCAGAGGGTGCGGTAGTGAATAGGGTGAAAGGGAGGTGTCGAGCGGGCACAGGGTGTGATTCTCAGAGAAGAGCAGCGCAGATGGGGGAAGTATATGGCCCATGCATGAGAGAGAGAGCGGGGGTGACCATTGCGTGGGGGAGATGCGTGCGAGGGTGGGGAGCCATGCTGAGAATCGGCGGCGTGCAGAGAGTGGCCCTGGTCAAGGCATCTAAAATGGCTGCCGTGCACGACAAAATTGTGGCATTGGACAAAAACGCAAGATGGCGCAGACAATGTTTATCAATAAGGATTCATTTATAATAAAATATTTACTCGCAGTGACAAAATGGTGTTCAACACTTCCTGATTTCCATCGAATCGAACGTTAACAAACGTCACGCAGCAAAAAAAAAAAAAAAAAAAAGCTCACGCACAGAGCGGTTTTTAGCCATGGTATCCAATGGAAGGTGGATAACATGGCTAAGAGCATTTGCTGGATAATGCATGAATATCGCTGACTTTTCAGCGATATTCATGCATTGTGGCCGATGTGCGGCGATAATTTTTGTCTCTAAACAATTAAAACGAAGCACAAAATGGCGAATTCCCGTTTCGCTACCAGTTTGCGGCCCAGTTCGCGGCCCGTGAAGCGCTTCTACCGTGAAAAATCATTTTTTTTTATTTTCCCCACGGGACCCTTTAATAACCCCAACAACATTCCTAGGGGGTCAAGAGGGGTATACCTTGCCCCCTTTCAATAAATTCCCCCTTCGTTTTTCACCTCTTCTTCTCTCTCGATCCTACCGAGAGATAAGATGGCGGCCGCTCCGGACTATTTAGAATGTTGACAGACACCGGAGAGCCAATCAGCTTTCTGTTATCCAATGGAAGGTGGATAACATGGCTAAGAGCATTTGCTGGATAATGCATGAATATTGCTGACTTTTCTGCGATGTTATGTTTACCTTTTTAAATGGAAAGTGTTCCTCTTGGGGCAAGTGTCTTGTAAATACGCTCCCACTTGCGCTTGGCAAATTTAGATTTTGATTATGGGAGTTACCTAGCCATGTTAATAGTGTCCCAAAAATGGTGCTAGGGCATTCCAGAAAACACTTTCATGTGTCTCAAGGACATTTTTAGTCATTTCTTCATGAATGCAGGTATACAATTGATTTATATGCTGTGTTTAAAAACGAATTTTGAAATCAATTAAATTTCAGGATATGTACTGTTAGAGCTTCATAGGTTGTTTGGGGTCATATTTAGAAGGCATTTTAGTGTCTTTGATGTTATTTTTCCCTTTTTAAATGGAAAGCGTTCCTCATGGGGCCCTGAGCAGTTCTTAGCCATGTTATTTAATAGGAAGTGGATAACATGGCTAAGAGCATTTGCTGGAAAATGTATGAATATCGCTGATTTTTCTGCGATATTCATGCATTGCGGCCGTTTTTTTTCACATTTGCAAGCACTTCTTAGCCATGTTATCCAATGGGAGGTGGATAACATGGCTAAGAGCATTTGCTTCAAAGGCTGTTTGGGGTTATACACCATTTTTGGGAAATTATTAACATGCCTATCTAACTCCCATAATCAAAATCTAAATTTGCCAACCGCAGGTGGGAGCGTATTTACAATAAATTTGCACCATGAACAACGTAAAATAGCATACTAGACACTCAAATGCCTTATAAATATGACCCAAAACATCTTATGAAGCACTAGTAGTGCATATTTCCAGAAATGTATTGGTTTTCATTTAATGATTTACTTCATTGGTAGGCCTTCACATGTTTTTTTACCTTGGTTTTTTTCAGTGATAATCTTATCTGCAACCATGTGTTGGCCTCACCTCAAATAAACAAAACAGGTGATGGACTGAATGTGGATCAATGACACACATTCACCCCAGTCTAAAGATCTGGGCCTAAACAAATCTTTAGATAGGCTACATCTTATCGTCATCCTGAATTAATGATTTAAAATATTAGGGAGTGATTTATGAGTGTTGTATGCCTGTTTTGTACCATTGAGTGTCATTTTTGTGATGCAGTGCTGGTGGAAAATATTTGCTATGTTAAATAATTAGTACGGCATTAAGTTTTAGATGACTGTTATTTATTTACTGTTTGGTAATAGTGGTTAATAACATTTTATATTATATTTTTCCACAGATTCAACTGCAGATTCTTTCATAGTTTGTAAAATGCCTTCCAAAAGTAGAATAAGAAAGGCTAGAAAACGTCAAAGACAGCAGGATGATGTTTTATTGCAGCAGTCCTCTTCCCCAAATACTTGTCAAAACACCAAGAAAGGTCCGGGTAAGAGCACGAAATCATTCTTAAGAAATATTTGTAGTAAAAAAAGTTTTGCTCAAAAAAATGTTTCAGTTCACAAAAAGAAAAGTAATTTAAATGGAAAGGAGAGACCCATCACAAATGTTACTGGTAGAGGAAGAGATAACTCTGTGCATGATAGTAGAAGGAAACAACAGTTTAGGGACATTCGAAATCGAATGTTCCGTAATAGGATATTAGTTAATTTATTGAAAAATATTAAAAAGAAAGGCCAACAGAAAGCGGCATTTTATAAGAAGAAGAAAAATGTAGAGAAAATTATTGATCATGCTTTTGAAATTAAGCGAAAGTTGTTTATTTTGGTAATCAATAGAATTAGGAAACTAAGCAAGGTAATTTCTGATTTCAAAACAAAAAGTAGATGGAAGAGAGTAGTAAATCGTACTAACTTTTGTGAAGTTTTTTCCGGAGAATGGATGCATAGTTCAAGTTCTGAGGCATTTTTTAATGAGGAGACTTATTTTCAGGATAATGATTTGGTGCATGCAGTTGACATCAGTGGTCGAGCTTATGAAGTGAAGGATGGTTGTCCAGTTGAAAAAGAACAACTTGTGACAACAGAGACAGAAGAGGCGCTAAGTGATGAGGTTTTAGGAAGACGTCCTAAGGGTCCTGTGTACATTTGGAAGTGTAGTTCTATTTGCAGTGTGCGACAGGTTTCCATCAATTTGCTTTGTGATTTTATACGGACATTTAATAAGAAAAGTTTGAAGCAGAAAATGAAGTTGTTGCAAGATTTAGATCCTTGCAGAGTGAGACAAATGACAGGTTTGCGTGGTCATTCACTGGCTTGTCTTTCCAGGAGAGTATGCCAGAGTGTTTTTCATCATTTCAGGATGCTAGCAGTGCATCATAATAAAGTGAGAAAATTAGTGAGAATGTTGTATTATGCTAAGAGTCCAGCAATTATGCTTAAACAATTATGTGCTGCTCTTTTGCATGGTTCTGAAATAGATGTGAAGAATATTTGTGAAGAAATTGAGTTTTGTTACTTTGGTAGTAAAGATGAGAATGTTCAAATTGACCCAGAAGTAGAGGGTAATGTGGAAGATAATGTACAGGTTTCCAGTACAGATAATTTTCAGAAGGAAATTGCCACGTTTCAGATGAAATCAAGTGAGAGGCCTAATTTCACTTGTGTATGTTGTCGACGCACTTATTATAAGAATCAGACTAAGGTAGTGGATTTATATGCAAAAAGTGAAAGGGAAAATAATAGTGAATGGAAGGATTTTGCCACATACTTGATGGTAGAAAATTATTTTGATTTGGGATCGGATCAACGTGTGTGTACTTATTGTTGTAATAAATTAAACCAAAACCAGATGCCTGCTAGGGCAGTTCATAATAATCTGGAATTGGTTGAGATTCCTTCTGAATTGAAGGATTTAAATACTTATGAATCTATTTTGATTCAAAGTATCCATCCCTTTCAGGCTATTGTAAGAATGGAGCCAAAGACAGGGAAGTTGCCTCCAGCAGATTTACAGAGAGGATTAAAGGGAAGAGTTGTTTATTTGCCTCTAGATTTGAAGAAAAACATTAACACAATTGGAATAGAAAAAGTGGAAGAGGAACCTCTGGTTATCTTGGTTAATGGGGTTCCGACAAAGAATAAGAAAATATGGCAAGATTTAGTGGATGTTAGGAAAGTCAAAAAGGCAACAGTGTATTTGAAGAAAAATAATAAGTACTATAAGAATGTATATGTTGCAGAAGAGGAAGTAAGTGATGAAGAGGATAGCGATTTGTGTGCTGGCCAAATTGAGAAAGTAGAGGCCTCTAAAAGTGAAGAAATATATGAACATTATAGTGTTCATCCTTTGCATTCCAAGGAAGTCATGGGGAATGCTATTGAGTTGTTTCAAATGAAACAAGCCAAAGGGAGTCCCATTAGTGTTTGGGAGGAAAGTTTGGAAGCTCGGTGTTTCCCACAGCTATTTCCCACAGGTCAAGGAGGAAGATATGATGAGCGACCTCATCAAATTCCTGCGTCTGAATACCGGACTTTACGATTGTATGCAGCAGATCCTAGGTTTCGGCAATGCATTCCCTATTTGTTTCATCTCCTGTTTGAAAGCGATCTGTCTGGACTGTCATATGCAGTGAACCACATCTTAAAAAGTGGTATACAGATGCAAAACATCTCGGCAAGTGACTTTATGCATAAAGTCAATGTCCAAGACAGTATTTTGGATTCTCACTTAATTAATCTCATGGCGTGTCAGCGTGGTACTAATGAGTACTGGTACCGTCGTCATGGTGATTTAAAATGTATGCTGAGGAACTTAGGAACTCCAACATGGTTCCTCACTCTGAGCTGTGCCGAGTATGGCTGGGAAGACTTACTTGAATTTCTACGAGAGGCAAATGGAAATATTGAAAACATTGAATTCAAGACACCTGGAGAACTGTGTTCTTTGGATCCAGTGAATGTATGCAGGTACTTCAATCATAGATTTGAAGCTATGATGTCTTTCATCACAAATAAAAAGAATCCACCTCTTGGAGAGGTGTTGGATTTCTTCTGGAGAAAGGAGTACCAAGCAAGAGGTGCCCCTCATATACATATGTTGTTGTGGATCAAGGATGCACCTAAATTTGGAACAGATCCGGATGACTTAGTGATGAATTTCATCGAACAGTATTCTACGTGTGCTGTTCCAAACGCAACGGAGAAGAAAAGTCTAAGAGAACAAGTTCTACGTTTCCAAAGCCATCGTTGTGGAAAGTACTGTCGTCGTAAATTCAGAAACAAGGACAAGTTCTACACCAAATGTCGTTTCAACTTTCCACGACCGGTGATTTCTAAAGGAAGAGTGAACAGTTTGATGTCTTCGCTGCGACATAATGTGACGAGGAAATCACCCAAGAATACATACAATTTGAAAAGGAACGAAGAGTCCAAGTACATCAATGACTACAACCCAGTGATTTTGTCCATGTGGAATGCTAACATGGATATACAGTTTGTGGCTGACAACTGTATGGCTGTGGCTCGGTATGTGACATCTTACATCACCAAAAAAGAAAAGACAGAACTGAAGGATATGTGGGAGGATATTTCTCATGAAAAGAGCCTCAGCAAGAAGTTGTACAGTTTCAGTCTGAAGATGTTGTCGCATCGAGAAATCGGAGCTTACGAATGTTCTGACCGGTTGTCTTCAGCAAGTCTCTATGCCAAATCCAGGAGTCTCGTTTGGGCGAGTCTTGGTCTTGCTGCAACGCGAAATCGAGTTCTAAAACCTGTCCGGGAAATTGAGTATTTGGCAGAAAGGGAACCAAACAGTACCGACATTTTGAAGACCAACATGTTGGATACATATTATCCAAATCGAAGCAGTCACCTTGAGAATGTTTGTCTATATGAGGTTCTCCAAAATTATATATTCAAGAGGAACATCAAAGAAGATATTGAGAAAGGAGTGTATGCTGTAATTGGAAGTGAGGGATGCCTGGTCAAGCAAAGAAAATGCCAATTAGTAAACCATCGAAAATTGAGTGGTGAATCTCCAGAAAAAAAGGAGTTTTTTTATTTAGCACTTTTGCAACTTTTCAAGCCTTGGCGTGCAGAAGAGGAACTGCTTGGAGATTTCCTCTGTTACGAAGACTCTTTCAATGCAGCCAAGGAGTCCATAGAATGTCCTGCTTTTTCTAAATATCAAGAAATGCTAACTTTGGAAATTGAGCAGGAAGCAACGATTGCAGCCGAGATTGCCAGAGACAGTTCTCAGGACAGTCAGAGTTCTGTTTCATTGAGTCAAGATCCACTTGGAGGACCTATTATCGAAAATGAAGCTGCCACTGCTATGAATGAAGTGGAAAGAGCCATGGCACATGCTCAGGAGGATTCAGTTAACTTAGAAGACTTGGAAAAACAACTCAACGTTGAGCAGAGGAAAATATATGATGAAGTTACCACGGAAATTGAGCACGGATTAAGTCATGAGAAGAACAAGTGCTCATGTACATCGTTGAAGCCTGTCCGACTGTACGTGAGTGGAGAAGCGGGAACTGGAAAAAGTTTCCTCATTAAAGCAATCTCTTGTTATTTGCAGGAAAGGACTGAGTCATCGCTGTCTTGTGTTGTCACCGCTCCTACTGGACTGGCAGCACATAACATTAAAGGTATTACTTTGCATCGTCTACTGATGCTGCCGGTGGAGCATGACAACAAATTACAATACAACAAGTTATCTGGAGATGCTTGCTGTGAAGTTTCAAGAGTCTTGAGGAAAATGAAACTACTTATCATTGACGAAGTAAGCATGGTTTCCAATGTCATGCTTGCCTTTGTGCATTTGAGAATGCAAGAAGTACTTAAAACTGAATATGATGTGTTATTTGGTGGGAAACACATCATTGTTTTCGGAGATCTTCTGCAGCTGACACCAGTAAAAGGTCAACCTGTGTTCAAAATACTCACGCATGAAGATACCAGGAAGTGCCTAGGGAGCATTGGCAACGTCAATATATGGTTAAACTTCAATTATGCAGAACTGCATCAAAATATGCGTCAGGCAAAGGATGAAGATTACAAGAATATTCTACAAGATATTAGAATTGGAAAAGTGACTGAGCATGGGAAAGAAGCTTTAAATGCACGATTACTGTCAAATTTATATCCCAAACAAGAGATTGTGCCTGAGAATATTTTTCAGAAAATTACTGAGAAGAAATCCGGGATATGTCTCATGCCAACTCTTGCAGAATGTGCCATCTTCAACAACAAAATGTTGAATTTAGAAAAGCAAGAGATTGTGAAACTTGAAGCTATCGACAAATTAGAGCATATGGGATCAACAATTATTTTGTCAGACAATTTGAAATCAAAATTGGATTCATTAGAGAAGACTATATCTAAAACAGCGGGTTTTGAAAAGACTTTGAATGTGTGTTTAAATTGCCGAATTATTTTGAGAAGGAATTTACATGTAGAAAGAGGTCTGGTAAATGGATCAATGGGTAATGTTGTTGATTTTGAGAAATACAGAAATAGAGATGGAATAGAATTTTTAAGAATTAAATTTGATGGCATTGAGGAAGTACAGCAAATTGGTCGTTGTTCTGCTAGGTTTTTGCTTGTTAAAGATTTATATGTTCGCCGTAAACAGTTTCCTGTTTGCTTGGCATATGCGGTGACAATCCATAAATCGCAAGGTTTAAGTGTAGACTGTGCATTGGTGAATATTGACAGTTCTGTGTTCAAGGAGGGTATGGCATATGTGGCATTGTCACGAGTTAGAACTTTATCGGGATTGTACTTGATTGACTGTGATGTCACAAACATTTGTGCGGATCTAGATTGTGTTAAGGAATACAATAGGTTAAGAAGAGAGTATGCGCCACATTTGCCTCAATATCCTTTGTTTGAGAAACGTGTGGTAGGCCGCAAACGTAGAAATAGCAGTAATAGTAGGGAGGTTGTTGCAAAAAGACTAAAAGTCAATGAACCGAAAATTGTTAGCAGAAAGAAAGTGGATTCTGTTGAAGATGTTGTCGGTTTTCAATTTGAAAACAGTTCTGGTGTCAACTGCTATGCAAATGTAGTGGTTAATGTTCTCTTTTCACTAGAGAGTTTAAAAGGACAGATTCTGTTGAATTCTGAACAAATTTTATGCTGTTTGTTGAATTCTGTTTTCGAGAAATGTAGCACTGATCGAACAAAAGTAGAAAGTGTGTCTGAAGTTCGTTATCTGTTAGATGAATGTTCAGGTCAAACAGACTTCTCTGAAAATAATCAGCAAGATTGTCAGGAGTTTTTAATGTATATGCTTGATATATTGCAAGTTGAGGGTGTAGATGTAGATCACCTGTTTGGGCTTTCTTATCAATGGCAGCATGACTGCGAGAATTGTAGGGTATCAATACTACTAGTGTAGACTCAGAAAGATTTATATATTTAACTTTGCCAGACAGTAAATCAGTCTCCTTTAATAAGCTAGTAAATGCAGCGGATCACAACATGGAGTGTAGCCAATGTAAATCTGAAATGATGTCAACATTACTTATACGTAGATATGGACAGTATGTCATTTTAATGATGCAACGATGTAGGCCTGATGGATCAAAATTGTCAACTTTAATAAAAAATTTTGTGGCTTCTCAGCTTTCAATATCAGGAAGGACTTTTGTAACTGTAGCAATTATCTATCACGATGGTCCTTCAACAACTTCAGGACATTATACAGCTTATTTAAAGTCTCGAAACGGCTGGTCATTCTGCAATGATTCCGTTGTAAGTTTCAAAAAAAAATTGCCGTTTGACCTTAAAAATTCTTACCTGGTGTTTTTAAAACCAAAATTTTAAAGAAAGAATCTCGAGATTTCCTGTGAAGAATTGGAAAAGGTTCATCAAGTTGAGGGAATGTAAGTCTGCAATGCTGTCTAGATTATTGGTCCAAAACTTTTAATTATAATGTTATTTTGTAAAATCCGACTATATAAACCTGATGCAAGTAAGTCTGCTTGATAGTAAGCAGTATCAGTGTCATAGGAAAAGGAGAACATGAGTGACAAAGAAGAGTAAGATATTAGTAGTCCAGGATTGTGAAAATAATCTCAAATGTTTTCTTTTTGCAAGTTGCGAAAATAGAAAATGTCGGGATTTGATTGGAAGAATTACAAGACTTGCGAATCGCGGCAACATGATTTGGCCTAGTGGAAACATGTGATAGAATGAGAGAAGTCTTTTTTTCTATGTAACATATTTTTCGTATCGATGGAGGTTTTCTTTCAGAAAGTGGCGGGCTGAAAATATTTATAGCACAACAGAGTGGATGCTGTTCATAGGAGATCCTTCGACGTCATTGAAAGTAAGTTAATTTTAAGGAGTTTTGAAATCAGATTTCTTAGGTTGTATGGGTTTTTTAAACACAGTCATTTTGATTGTGTTTTTTTTTCCCCGCTGTTACATGATGAATATCTTCAAGTCACTGATTTAAGTGAAATTTGATACATTCTGAGAACAGCAAAAATAAACCATTTAACATGTATAATTAATGTTCTTCTGTTTGTACTTATGATATACATTTAGAAATGTGAGGTAGATATGGAAAAACTGAGTCTTCTGTAAGTGTCAATTTTAATGCTTATAGTGCTGTATTTCCGGGTACTGTTTTTTTTAAAAGGAATAGGCCTCACCTCAAAGAAAGCTCTTCAAAGCAGACATCTTATTTGCATCCTGAAACTATCATTTAAAATATTAGAGACAATTTTATGATGGCTTTACATCTTCAACATCAAGATACAGTTTTTTGTAAAATATATATATTTAGGATTGTGTAGGGGACGTAGAGAAGCAGAGACTTCTGTAAATGTCAAAGTTGTTGAAAAACTGTTTGTTCTTGAACCTTTTCCCTTGTCTTTTCTAATTTTTAGGTACATGTTTTAATATTTTTGGAAATGTTTGTTCTCTGTTTTACAGATTGAAAGTATGAAAAAATATTTAAAAAAGGTAACAAGAATTATAAGGTAAATGTTTTCTACTCTTTTTACCCGCAATGCACTGCTGATGATGTCACTGACACTATCTCTCATTTACTCTCTATAGCTGTCTTTCTTTTTACATTATTCTCTGTTTACTTCCCTTATACTAACTCTTCTTTTTTTTAAAAAAATATTTTTTTTAGTTCGCTTAAAGTTCGCGAACCGGTCAGCGAACTTGAAGCGAACCAAAAGAAATAGAGCTTGCCAGAGTGATAAACATTCTAGCAATTTTATTTGAAAGGGGAGGTAGTTCTGAAAAGAACTTTTTTTTTTTGTTTTTGTTGTTTTATATATTTTTTTTTTTTCTGAACATTTTTTGATTTTTTTGTATTTTTAGAACAGTTTTATGTTTTTTTTGTGTTTTTTATGGAGGGGAAACAACAAAAAAACAGGCATTGAAAACGGCTCAACAGGAGCAAAAAAAAAATTACTTCTTGGGTGCATTAGGGCACTTATGGTTTTCGAACACCATATTAATCAAATTGATGCTCATGTTCCCATACGACAACATTGCACCGCAATATATACAAGTAAACCTCATATGTTGGAAATTTGGTTGAATATTTGGCACAGTTTCCTGTGCCTCTCTTCCTGACAAAGACATTGATGAGGTAGATCTGGCCACAGGAGTTGTCGGGGGATTGTCTTGTAGGTCCCTTAACTCAGCCCGGCTGTAGTTCAAGGGATGCCACCTGGTCATATGTCGATGCATAGTATAGTTGCCCATACTATATTTCTTCTCTGTGCCTCTTGACAATCTGTAATCACAGATGAGGCAGATGGCATATTTCGCATTCACCTTCTTCTCCCCTGGAGGGATGGAAAAAAACTGCCAGATGAAACTATTTTTTCTCTTTGAAACACGGGGCAACTCTGGGATAAATTGTTGTTGATCTGGATCCTCTTCTTCTTCTTCCTCCTCTTCCTGCTCTCTGTTGGAGGTAAATTGACTTGGTGGTCCTCTCTTCTTATGAGGAGGTGGAGGTGGTGGTGGGGGTGCACCAGCTGCAGCAAGAATGGAAGCCATTGTTGAACTTCAGGTAAATGGTCTTTCTCTCACCAAGATGAAAGTCAGAGTGAGGAAAGAAGGAGGGGTTTACATGATTTGGGAAAAGCAAAAGTTCTGAACCAATGAAAAGTGTTATTTTTAGGTCACATGACCTAGTCATACATCATTTGGAAACCAAAAGTGAAATGAACCAATGAAAAGTTTGATAAACAAGTCACATGACCTGTTCCGCTTACGTTACGCGGTCCGCGCCGCGTCTCGGATCGCTTCCAGTTAGCGGTCCGGAGCGCTTCCGGGAGCGCTAACGCAGCGCGTCATTAGACGCATCACGCGACAACGTGATACGTCGCGCTTCCGCGACGCGTCACAGTTCCGCTAACGTAACATTGACCGGTTCGCGGATTAGGTCGCGGCATCAAGATGAGCTAACGGAAAGCTTCTCGGTTCGCGAACTAGAAGCGAAGGAAAAAAATTATTTAAAAAAAAATTATTAATAAACATCTAAAATATATTTTAAGATTTAAAGAAGAATACATTTTACAGTTACAGATGTTAGCTTTTAAAAAACCAATGAAATTCACAGAAAAAACCATAGGTTATAGACCATATATAGTTAGGAATTTGCATTTACAAAACCTTGAAAATTCAGTGAAAAAACCATAGGTTATAGACCATATATAGTTAGGGATTTGCATTTACAAAACCTTATTTTACTCGCATAAAACCATTGAAATTCCATATATAGTTAGATGCGCTAACTATATATCGCGCACCCGCAATCCACTGCTGATGATGTCACATATTACATCATTCATGACATGGTCAGTGACATCACTGATGACATCACTGATGACAACATCCAGTGACTGTATGTTTCTGTAAAGTTAAAATATGTCTTACATATTGAAGAATGAGTGGATGTATAAGTGTCTGGATGAAGGATTTAGTAGGTGCATGACTGACTGTATGAGTGAGTGATTAAATGTGTCTCACTGAGTGCATGGGTTAGTGACTAAACTGTCTTAATTTGTGCATCATTATGTCTGTTGTTCTGTAAACTGTTGCATGTGTTGATAAGTAGCTATATGAGTAACTATATGGGTTATTGATTGGTTGCCCAAGTATTTGTATGGGAGACTGAGTGTGTGTGTGGGTGGCTGGGAGGTGTATCACTCTGTGCATAGATGTGTGAGCAGTTGATTCACTAGATGTATGGTTTCAAAAGTGCATGTGGAAACAGCTGTATGGGCGGTTGACTGTGTGCATGAGTGTATTGGTGAGTGAATGGATATCTCAGTGCTACATGTCAAAGTAAGTACATATGTAAAACACAGTACATGTGAGAGTTGACATATATAAATAACTGTGCATAAGAGCCAGTGAATGTGTGAGTGGCTGTATGGATCATTGTGAACTTGTATCAGGGATTGTATAAGAGAGTAAATATGTGTTAGTATTAGGCCTGGGCGGAGTTCGCGGAGTGGGGCTTCGCGGAGCTACGCGAAGTGGGCGAGAAACTACGCCCACCTCCGCACTCCGCGTAGCCCCACTCCGCAAAACCACTGGCCGGCAGCCCCGCAACCCGCCTCCCTCCCGCCCTCCCTAAATACTTTACAATAAAAGAACGCAATAATTTTAAAAGCACTTACCTTGCCGCCGCTGGCCGCCGCGTTCCCCGGGGCTCGTTCTCTTCCGTCTTCCGTATTTTGCAGTAATGCGCATGCGCGGGCGGCCGCGCATGCGCATTTTCTCGTGAAAATGCGCATGCGCGGCCGTCCGCGCATGCGCATTACTGCAAAATACGGAAGGCGGAAGAGAACGAGCCCCGGGGAACGCGGCGGCCAGCGGCGGCAAGGTAAGTGCTTTTAAAATTATTGCGTTCTTTTATTGTAAAGTATTTAGGGAGGGCGGGAGGGAGGCGGGTGGCGGCCAGCTACGCTCCGTCTGCGGAGCGTGCGTAGTGCCGCCTGGCTCCGCCAGCTCCGCAAAATGCGGAGTAGGCGGAACTACGCACACTCCGCAGACGGAGCGTAGCTGGCCGCCCACGGCTAGTTAGTATATGTTTGAATAAGTAAAGTTTGTATAACTGTATAGTTGAGGAAATGGAGGTGTGATTGATTCTTTGCATGACTGACTAGGTGTGTGAGTAACTCCATGGATGAGTGACAGTCTGTGAGTGTCTGTTTACACTGATTGTATCTAAGGTTATATTAGAGTCTGAAGAGGTTCATCGTATTATCACATGAATGATATCATCAGTGATGTGATCAGTAATGTCAAATGAGATGTCATCAGTGATGTCATCAGTGATGTCATCAGTGATGTCATTTGAGATGTCATCAGTGATGTCATCAGTGATGTCACTGACCATGTCATGAATGATGTAATATGTGACATCATCAGCAGTGGATTGCGGGTGCGCGATATATAGTTAGCGCATCTAACTATATATGGAATTTCAATGGTTTTATGCGAGTAAAATAAGGTTTTGTAAATGCAAATCCCTAACTATATATGGTCTATAACCTATGGTTTTTTCACTGAATATATATATATATATATATATATATATATATATATATATATATATATATATATATATATATATATATATATATACATCATCTTTTGCTGAGATCATCAGAGGATAAAAGGACTTCCATGCCTACACACTGACATGAGATGCTGAGCTTCCGGCACACAGACACGCCAGCTTGCAGTCGTCTGACATCCCTTGTGGGGTGTTCATCTCGAGACTAAAAAGGGGTCCCACGGTCTCTCACTTCAGGTAATGGGGTTGACTTTCCTTGTGATGGATCTTGGAATTAAACCCACATACATACTAGGTACATTCAGGTACATCTAGTTAGGGATGCATCGTAGGAGTACCCATTGTACTGCCATTTATTTAATATATATGCCTGTAATCATTGTTTTAGAACAATGTTAGAATTCTACCATCCTTTTACTTTGTAAGTGCGCATAATCATTTATATATGTTACTATCTAATGCTTGTTTCAGCACACCTATTTTACACAGGAATGACGGTGGTTCAATAAATGCTTTTTGAAAAACATCTCCATCGTTTCTTCTGTGTACCTCTCCGAGACAAAGTGAGCACGAGTGACTGAGCAAAAAGTATACTGTTTCCACGATCCCTGATGGGACAGAGTTGTCATGTTCGATAGTTGCCAATAACTATTCTCTCCTTGGTAAGAGGGCTTTCTAGTGGCACTGTGAGCTAGATGGTATACAGGTTGACATATTGGGTAGGGGTGTCCAGAATCAGTCTGACTTCAATCCTGCAGTATATGTTATCTTAACGTGCAGATGATATATAGGTTTATAGGAACTACAAGACATGGCATCACCAATGTTGATTTGGCACTTATTTAACAATCAAATTTGAGTAGTTCAGTTGTGCTATTCTCTGAGACCCCTACTCACATTTTCCCAGAGAAGTCTGGAGTTGGAAGGGAATCATCCTCCACAGCTGAGTAGGCTTACATTCCTATTTATTGGCTGTAGGTATATCAAGCATGAATAACGGACAGTTCCTATTGTGCAGAAAAGCTTATCTCAGTTTCCTTCAAACTCTTCCTTGAGATTCTTTTTAAACAATAACAGAAGAAGACGCTGTGCCAGCACGGCGTGTTTTAGTACAGGAAGAAGAAGGAGAAATCATAATTTCAGAAAATATCAGAAATGCCCTCACTTAAAAGCAAACAGATTACGGAGTCTCAGCTAGGGGTGGGACAGTGACTTTCGTGATTGAGGCTCTCGAGTCATATACAAAAGAGGTATTCTATTCATGGGTTAAATTCCCACAAGCAGATGCGCAATCAAATACATTTCATTCTTACACTGAAGATGAAACACCAAAGGAATACAGTCCGTATGAGGACATTTAAATTCCGCTCACCTACCAGGAGCACATAAACTGGTTTAAAGGCACCCTTCCCCATACAAGAACTAAAGCAAGACTAGGTCCGCTTGGAAGAGACGGGCCACTTGGCCTGTCCTTGCGGCTTACACACCGCATCCCGACATTAACACAATGCCAGTAGCAAACTTACGTACACTTCACAAGGAAATAATACAAATAAAATCCACAGGAACATGACACAGTTTGTGATCAGAGCACTGACACTTCAGCCAACAAGAGCTATACAAACAAATCAAGTTCAGAGTGCAACAACTAAAATTACTTCACAAGCGCAATACGCAGTTATGGGCAGAATGCCCATTAAACATGAACAAATGCCATTCTGGATAGCTCAGAAAATAACACAGCTAGAGGCGGTATTTTCACACACAAGTCCTCAAGAAAAACACAAAATGCTAACAATCTGATTGCCAATGGGGATTGCTCCCCAGATAGAGAATTGTACCACTTGGGGTACAATTTTCGCTGCCATATATACCAGAACACGTGGAATCCCGTCATTAGCAGTAGTACCAGACGTATTAAATCAAATACAAACTGAGTATGGAGCAGAACGTGCTCTGAACTTGGGGATGAAATTACTAGGTAATTCTGCCCAGGTATCAGCTATAATATTAGCAAATATCAAAGGGGATGTCGCAGCAGTGGCAATATGCCAACACCTAAGGGATTTCACTCTTTTACAACAGGAACATGAATTATCTAAAATTATTACTGACACCTATGCTGAATTAGATAGAGATAGTCTGGGAGCTAGAGCAACAACTGATGGGTTGTCCTGAGAAGGATAACACAAAGCAAGCACCTGATTCTTCTAAGAAGAAATTCTATAAACAGCAATAAAAATAAGATAATTAGAGAAAATAGATCTCTATCTAGGAGTTGGTCTTCTCAACAGGAGAACTCAGACAGGAAAGATAACCTTAGAAATAAGGATAACATTAAAAAACCTGACAGGTATCAGGATACTGATACACGTTACTCTTGTTCCTTTCAGGGTTCAGCAGGAAACTTTGAGATAGAAGGAAGGTCAGAACACAGACAAGAAGAGCGTACAAAGCCCAGAGACACGCAACGCGCTTCAAGCTACACTTCTAAAAAAGAAGACAAGCCACAATCTAAACCTCAAGTTAAAAAGAGGAAGGTAGCAAGTCTCAAAGTTCGACATGCTCATAATTCTGAGGACTCAACTACTGAACGGAGAATGGGCTTTGTCAATGCTAGACAGTGCAGCAGAAGTAACAATAGCTCACCAGAACCTGATGGAATTTCTGATGACAGCGAAGTTGAATGAGCACATCACGGTGGAAACACCTAATAAGAGGGTAAGTGTCCCACATAGGTTACATGAAATAACAATCCAAATGGAGGAGGACAAACCCAGAAAAGTTAATGGTCTCTTTTGGGAAAACTTGGCTATGACATCCTTTTAGCTTAAAATGATTGGCTGCCTGAAATTGTTATGGATTGCCCAAAGGGAGAAACTGTAATTTTATCAGCTTTTTCCAACCACGTTCCAATTTACTTAGAACACACATACGCACGGGAGTGGGCGGTAGCCCATGCTCCAGAACTTTATCACAACCATGTTGGGTGGGATGCTGAGTCACCTCACCATATAATCCCAGTAATAACTAGTCCAACTCCCCAGTGACAATACCCAATAAAGCAAGAAGCAAAAAAAAAAAACAGGTCAGGGATATCAACTGGAATACCTGGGTGTAATTGAAAATTGCACCTCTCCAATGAATAATCCTTTGTTTCCTGTAATGAAATCCGACAATTCATACCCATACCGTCTAGTTTTAGACTATAGACATCTCAATACATGCAAAAAAACAATTGCAGTGCAGAAAGCACACAGTGCCACATTAATTAATAACATTGTGCGGAAAAATTTCAAAACAACACTGGATATCTCAAATAGATTTTTTTGTCAAAATATAGCGCCTGAAAGCAGGTATCTAAATGCAATCTCCTGCTAGGTTCAGAGAATCAATTTTGTTGACTCCCCCAAGGGTATAAGAATAGCCCTAGGTTGTTCAGTGCTAGGGTAACAGAATTACTTCAGAATTTGGATGAAGAGGCATTGTCCTATGTAAATTATAGTTATCTGTTGGATGATTATTTACAGGATCACTTGACCTGGGTGAACACCATCATTTTGGAGTTTCCCTCTGAGGGCTACAAATCCAACTTTAAAAAATCAAAAAATGCCCACCTCAATGTCCTAGTTTTAGGATATGAGTTAGCAAGTGAAGGAAAAAGCCTGGCAGCTAACTTTTTGGAAAAGGGTGTGCTGCTCTAGCCTCCTAAATCTTTGAAGAACTAACAATCCAAATTGGGATTTTCAAACTTTGGAAGAACATACATTTTGGATTACGCAGAAAGGGTAAAACCTTTCTACGACTTAATAAGACCTGATTTCTCAGTTAGGCATTGGGCGCAGGAAGACACAGATATCCTTTGTTTACTATAAGCTGACATGATAGCTTCAAAGCACTTGCAAACACCCAAAAACGAACACAATCTGGTGATCCGCATTATAGCAGGTCAATCTGAGTACACTTACCTGACCTTCAATGAAGGCGAAACAGTACCTATAGCATACAAATCACATTTGTACAGAAACGCTGAAATGCACTTTGCTTCTACTGAAAAAAATCCTGACAGTAGTACAGACTGTGGTCGTGAGAGAAAGAACACTCACTGAGGGGAAATTAATAATTGTTGTAACTCCATTACCAGCCTTAGAGGCTGCTACAAAGGCAAGTGTTCCTAATGCGAAAGCCTTACATCCAAGATGAATACAATAGGCTAATTCTCTCACTTCAATTGGTGTAGAATACAGATATGACCCAAGACTAAAAACACAAACATTCATGCAATATGAACAAGAATATCCTCTCCCAAATGAAATAATTCATCTAGATCAGTATGAATACATTATTTACACTGACAGATCTACTCAGCTGGCCATAGGAAGTATACAGCAATACAGCGCCGCTTGTGAGATTGTGAAAGGTTGTGTGTGGGAAGGCAAGTTCCATTCCAGCGATACAAAGACACAGCCTCCAGGAGACAGCATGGCTCAGCTGGAAGAATTAAAAGCCCTATTACTGGCACTAATAAATACGGATCGAGAATTCCCCACACTCATAGTGTGCGGTTCTTTTTACTGTGTCCAGTCATACAACAAACATCTTCACTACTGGGGTCAAAATAGGTTTAAGGACTCGAAGGGGGCAGAATAAAGCATAACATGCTATGAGAACAGGCAGCTGAGTTGAAAATCAAACTACCAAGAGCCCACATGATACACACACTGAGTAATCAAAGTAATGGTGTTCACAGTGGAGGGAATTCGTTGGCTGATGAAGCTGCAAAGGGAGCAGTACGTGCTGCTGCCGTGGCTGCAATCACTTGTTCTAAAATGAGAATAGATGGACAGATAATGGTAGCTATCATTGCTTCACGCAATAACAGCACAGCCCTACCAAAAGGTTTTCAACTCAAGTATTCCTACAAGTTATATGCAAACAGCATTCTGTATGCTCAGATATCAAGAGTGGGGAATAGAGTAATACCAAACATGGATCACAGATTGGGTTTAATACTTGTTGCACACAAGGGTCTAGGTTCAACACCCGCATGGATCACAGCAACAGTTTCATTATTGAAACTGCACTATTGGTAGCCTGGGTTAACAAAACAGATGAAGAAGTTTATTTTAAAATGTGACATTTGTCAGGAGATGAAGGGTTCCACCGTAGCAAGCCCAGCTCGGACTCCTTTACTAATATCCGATAGACCATTGGCTTTTGTCTATCTGGACCACTGCAGCCACTACATTTGGATAGGGCTTACAAGTATATTCTGGTGGCAGTGGATTAATGCTCGAGATCCCTATTGGTATGGCCTCAGTGCTCGGCTGACGCTTGTAATGTTATAAAAGATTTCAAATCTGTGGTAAATAAAATTACCGGGACTATTTTTCTATACATTAAATGACAATAGGAATAGCTCATAAAAAATGAGAGGCAGAGTCCGTGGTATCTGAGTCATACGGGCTTTAATTAAGTTGACTCGAGTCACTGAGAATCGGGTTCCATCACCACTAAGGTTCAGGAAGGGATATCTAACGTTTTATTAACATCACACATTATATATAGTAAAATCGTGCAATTGCAATGAATACAGTAGGCGTAACAAGTGAAAAGAGAGAGAGATAAGAAATATGGGCGTGAAAGAAGGCGTGTAAGGAGGCGTACACGGAGGTGTGTACCAGATGAGTCACAGAAGTGTCACAAGTGGGTGGATGCATAGAGAAAATCTGCAGGGTCAGCAGAAACCTTTACCATACATGTGCGCGCAACTGAACATGACGTGAGATTGACGTGTAACTGGGGAGAGCTGGGGGCTTGACTTTAGCACTAGTAGAGGAGTCTGGAGTCTGGGATGTCAGAACGACCTGCACCTTTGGCATATCTAATATCTTGTGTTTGGAGGATGTGTTGTCTGAAGTAAAAGGTCTCTCGGGCAGAGGCCGTTCATCACTGAAATGCTAGTGGGTGCATATATGTCTTCGTGCAATGCGCGGGGCAATGGGCCTACTATGGCAACGGGTCCAGTAAATTACTTGCGATGAGACAGGAAGGCCGGGCCCTTTGCTCCGCAGACGGAAATATGTTTACCTATTTCACTAGACTGGAATGTGTTTTTGCGGAGGCTGAACAGATAACTGTAGGCAAAATACCGTCTTGGCAGGCAGGCAGACCAAGCCGGGCACCGCTCGGCTGGGCAGGGAGTAAGGTAGAGGTCAGGGATGCATACCTAAACTGCAGCTTTCAGAGACAGAAGAGGCTCGGAGCCTGAATTCAGGGCCTGGCTCGACTGAGCCACAAAAACGTGTGCTTCGCGATATTTAAAAGTGCACCATGTAAATGCATTGGAAACGTAGGCCTTGATGCGGAATTGACATTAAAACCATGAAGGGCCTAATAACTGACATGCTAACATTTGACGGAAATGCAGGGGCATTATTAAAACAGGCACGGGAAAGGAATTACATGATAACATGGACATACATGGGACATAGGTACATGGATAGGGTGCGAGGGGGGGACACACTGACTACCTATAAATTTCTTTTTCCTCATTCCTTCCTTGGCCCCTACTGCGCCCTTTAGGATATATCTATTTTCATGAGACCATCTATCTGTTCGTATAACATCATTTGCTCGTCTTTTTTCATTCGAGCACGAGAACGTGAACGTGGACGGGGAATACAAGCAGTGGCGCACAAGCCGCAAATCGCTGGGCCACATTGCAGACAGAGACAGCAACTGAAAAGTATGAGCAGTACTGTTCCTAGGAATGACAATACTTTCCATCCCCAGGCTGATATCACACTCCAGAGCCAACCGGACCAAGTCCAGGTGCCAGGATTCTGGTGTATCTGATGAGCTATTTTATGGAGCCTTGTTATCGCTGAATACACGGATGGTGCGTTATTAGGAATAAACACACAACAACTGGAGCCGATCACTCTACAAGCTCCGCCCCTATCGGCCAGGATGACGTCAAGAACAAGGCGGTTCTGAAGAACAACAAGTCTCATAGCAGACTGCTCTTCAGTCAAGTTACCTAAAGCAGAAGTAGTTTCATTCACTACTGCTTCAAGAGTTCTGGTCAATTTTCGTATTAATTTACTGTTTTGGACGGGGCCAACAAAGAAAAAGAATCCTTTATTGAAATCCGTATATTGTTCCCACGCCGTCTCAGTCTGATCAACAATTGGGGACTCGATCTCCCTCTTGTGTCTGACGTGTACGAGTCGGGAATCTGGATGATAATTGGATGGGGCTAGAAAAACTGGTGGCAGTAGGAACGCAATATAACATGTTCCACCCCAATCTAAGGGCAGACGTACATAAGCTGTATGACCACAAATAAAATAAGAATGGCGGGAAGCTTTGAAAGTAGACTTTCCTTTATCACTGAATTCGACCACAGTATTACAATCACTGTGTCCTAGGTGTAGTGAACCATTTTTCCTAACGCATAATTCACCTTTCACGGGTAAAACTGTTATAAACGGTAAGTCCGAATTTGTCTCGGACTGGACGTTCAGAATCATGAGGTTAAGGGAAAAATTCCCTAAATCATACACTTCATTTTCTAGATCGGTTCCTGTCCTTTGGGGAAGACCGTCCTTGTCTGGGAAACAGGCCTTATTCATAACTGTATTCAGGTCTCCCCATATCCAATTGCTCTGGGAAACTGTGGACTTACTGCCTAGTGAGGACATTAAGGCAAACCATGCTCCGCACGAACCATTGTGCGAAAACGGATAAGGAAAGAGGGGCAGAGCTCCCTTCATTTTCTGGTAAGGTGGGAGTCGGCCACATACCCAGCAATTCGTGACATTACTGGTCTGGTGAGAATGGTGTAACATACGGATAAAAGTGTTGTTGCGCAGTGCTAGTCGATAGGATAGTTCGTGAGGGGGCAGGTCGCTGAATGTGTGCTCTACAGTATCATTGAAAGAAGAATGTACATGTGAACCAAGAGGAGGAAAGAAAACATGTAGTGTCAAGCTTATACATATAATCGTAATACTTAGAAAGAACATAATAAGCAAGGTAACGATGCATCTACTACGTAGATTATTACAATATTTCATTTTCATTATTTCCTGTCTATCTCTCTCACTATTTGGGTCTACCGTCTCATACATGTCAGGAACCTGTCTAACCGCTTCACCCGAGGGGGACTTAAACAATTAAACGCTGCCTGACTTACTAGACCGTAGCTTGGATCTGTACTCCTGCTGCGGAGTTTTTTCTAACAAAGGGAGTTTAGTGTCATTATCAGAAATGTTCTCAGAAACCTTCGCGAAAGAGTCTTTGGAATCTGAGCCAAGTCCATGAAACCGTTTAACATGATGGGCATGGATCCAGCCCTTACGACCTTCCACTTTTATAGCTGTCCTCGTCGTCAGTAGCACAAGTTTCGGTGATTTCCAACGCGGCTCCAAGGGACTTGACCGGTCGAAATTTCTCACAAGTACGACATCGCCCGGGACAATGGCGTGATCCTTAACCTGGGTGTTGTCTGGAAAGGCGGCGGCAACCTGTGAACGACAAGAGAGTAGTGCAGACATCAAGGAAGCCAGGTAATCTGTCAGCATATTACTGTCAACGTCAGTGATTTTCCTAGGCATAGGTGTACCCCAAATATTTGGTGGTCTACCAAAGACAACCTCATAAGGAGATAGTCCGGTTCTGGAATGAGCTAGCATACGCATGTAAAAGAGGGCAACCGGCAAGGCTACCATCCAATCTACGCCTTTTTCTGCACAGATCTTTGCTAGTCGTGTTTTCAGAGTCTGATTGTGTCTCTCTACAAGGCCAGCTGCCTCTGGATGTCGTACGCAATGGAACTTCCACTGGTACCCTAACAGAAGAGATACTTGTTTCATTAATTCAGAGGAGAATGGCTGTCCATTATCTGAGTACACGACACGGGGCAAGCCGTATCGCGGGAAGAATTCACGGACCAACTGTTTGGCAGTGGTCACAGCAGTGTAATCTGGGACTGGGTACGCTTCTGTCCATCTGGATAGGGCACATAAAATTACGAGGACATACTTGAATCCTCGACATCGGTCCATCTGGATATAATCCATCTGGAGGACTTCAAAAGGGTGGTCAGGAGGATGAAATCCACCTTGTTCCACGGGAATGCCTTTGCCTGGATTGAACTGACAACAGATCATACAGGTACGTACTTTCTGTTTTGCTGCTGCACGTAAATGTTTGTAGGACCAAATGTTCTGTATGCTGTCTAACATAGCTTTTTCTCCTAAGTGTGCTGGACTATGTGCTGTATTAATGATAGCTTGAACCATAGAGTCGGGGAGAAACCATGTGGCTTTTCCCTTTGTCATCCATCCCTGATCTGTCTGGACCCCTCCTTGTTCAGTCCATTTCTTGATTTCGTCTGGAGTGGCATGTGTCTGTATGTCGAGTACATCTTGTGTGGGATCCCTGACTGTCATGCAATTCGTCAGTGGAGGTACTTCGGTCTTTGTCGTGTCAGCTGGAATGTCTGTATGAGTCTGTGCTGTAAGTTTGGCTGTTCGATCTGCCAGGTCGTTACCCTGGGAAATAGTGTCTGTAACTTTCATATGTGCTTTGCACTTCATGATGGCTATGGCTGTAGGCAAGTGTATTGCATCTAACAGAGCTTGAACGAGGGGACTATGCTGTATCTTGGCTCCATGAGAAGTCAAAAAACCTCTCTCTTGCCAGAGGACACCGAAGTCGTGAACGACTCCGAATGCGTACTGTGAATCTGTGTATATGTTTACTTTCAAGTTCTTGGCTCGTATGCAGGCTTGGGTCAGAGCGATAAGCTCTGCTGCTTGGGCAGACAAGGTGTCAATACGCTGTGTTTCTATGACTTCAGTTTCAGTGGTCACTGCATACGCGGCCACAAACTCTCCTGTGCTTGTTCTCATACATGAACCATCCACATAAAGTGTCAGGTCTGGGTCGGGTAATGCAATGTCTGTCAAGTCTTGTCTCGGCTTCGTCATTGTGTTAATGACTTCCACACAGTCATGTGGCGTAGGGTCTGCTGTAATTGAGGGTAACAGTGTAGCAGGGTTTAATATGTTACAACGTCTGATCTCTATGTGTGGCTGGAACAATGTCAGTTCATATCCTGTCAGTCTTGCTATGGTCAGGTGTTGCGTCTGTGTCCTGTTTAAGAGAACTTCCACAGAGTGTGGAACCTGTACTGTCAGGGGATGTCCTAACACTATGGAGTCGCTTTGTCTGATTGCTAGAGCTGTTGCTGCTACTGATTTTAGGCACGCAGGCAAAGCCTGGGCTACTGGATCCAATGTACTAGAAAAATAAGCACAAGGCTTGTGTTTTCCTGCCTGATCTTGTGTAAGAACAGATAATGCTGTGCCATCGCGTTCAGTGACAAAAAGTGTAAAAGGTTTGCTGTAACATGGTGTCGCTAAAACAGGTGCTTGACATAGAGCTTTCTTCAGTTCATCAAATGCGAGTGTATGTTCCTGAGTCCAAGGGAGAACAGTCAAAGTCGCTGCCTCCTGTGTTGTCAACTGTATGAGTGGTTTGGCTAGATATGCATACTGGGGAATCCATTGTCTGCAGTAAGAAGTGAGGCCAATGAAGGCCCGTACTTCCTTTTGTGTCTTGGGCTGTGGAAGATGTGCAATTAACTGAATGCGGTCAGGTGTCAACTGTCTACCCCTCTTGGACAGCAAGTGTCCAAGGTAGACCACTTGCTGGGCACAGAATTGTAGCTTTGAAGGGGACACTTTATGCCCCTTTTCAGCCAGGAAATACAAGACTGTCAGTGATGCACGTTCGCAGTCTCGTTCTGTTCGCGCTGTGATCAATAGGTCATCAACGTACTGGAGTAGGGCAGTGTCAGTAGGCATGTGAATACTGTCTAGTTGTCGTTTCAGTGCTTGACTGTAAATGCTGGGGCTTTCTGTGAACCCTTGAGGAGCCCTTGCAAATTTGAAGCTTCGGCCATTTAAACAGAATCCGAAGAGATACTGGCTTTCCGGATGGATCGGGACACTAAAGAAGGCGTTCTTGAGGTCAATTACAGTAAAGAACGCAGCTTCGGAATCAATTGCAGTCAATAGGGAAGAAATGTCTGGGACCACTGGGTACTGGGGTATTATGCATTTGTTTAATTCTCGAAGGTCAATCACCAGTCTGTAGACCGGTGGTGCATTAGGGTCAGTTCGTTTAAGAATCGGGATGATAGGAGAATTACATACATTGGAGTCAGTTTCTACAACCACTCCTTGTGCAATGAGTTCATCAATAATTTTCAATAAGGCCGCTACAGCCTCAGGTGGTAACTTGTATTGTCGGATTCGGGGCAGTACAACTCCTTGTTTGAGAGTGACACGGTATGGTGTAATGTGCATGCAACCTACATCAGTCGGACCTTGAGCCCATAAATGCTGTGGTACATTCTGTAATCTTGGATCAAAATCTCTCAACACATAATGTCCTTTAAAATCACGTAAAAACAATCTCACTCCTTCCGGAGAACAACAAATCACTGCTCCTAGTTCTTTCAACGTTTTTATACCAAGCAAGTTCTCTGGACATGATTTCGTAAGTAACAAGTCTGTAGTGCGGGACAATGGACCAACATCTAGGGAAACTGGCTTTGACACTTCGTTAACAATAGGTTTTCCTGAAAATCCCAGGGAAATATTTTGTGAGCCTGAGAGGGGTGCCCCTGGAACCTCGTCATGACTGATGGTAGTTCTGCTCGCCCCTGTGTCAATCAAAAAATGTCTGTCTTTCCCTAATACCTGACTATGTACATAGGGACCCTCTTGATCTACAGGAACCTCGATAAGGGGCAAGCCAACCTCCCTCTCTAGGCTGTTTCATGAATACTGTAATAATCTGGGTAATCTGACTGTGCATACTGGTACATTTGCTGTGTGACCTGTTGTGTGGCAGCTATGGGCTGGGGTACGGCTACTGTCTGTTGGGCGTTCTGAGGAGGTTGCGTGTTCTGGGGAATGTGTTCCTGTCTAGGAGGACGCGGTCTTTCTTTCGTCTTGCCTGTAGCTATATTGTGTTTCAGGACAGCACATTCATTTATATAGTGACCTGGCTGTTTACAGTAGTTGCAGGTCCCTTTTACAGGTGGCGCGCCCTTTCTCTGACCATCAGCTGCCGGAACTGATTGGGCAACTAATACTTTCATTTTCGTGTCTTTCATACGTCTCTTTTCGTGTTCCTGTTCTTCTCTAATTCGGTTCTGATGATACTGTAACATTTGTAACATTTGGGAAGGGGTATTAGCTTGCCAGGTACTCTCAACCTTTAGTACTCTATTTTTAACCTGGGGTAAGGAATTCTCTACTAATTTGGTCACAAACAGATGTGGATACGATTCACTACTTGTCTTCAGGCCGCTATTAATAATAAAACATTTCTCAAATCTAGAATAGAAATCACTAGTGTCTTCATCTTGTTTCTGTTTACAGGCTGAAATGGCATCCCAATCTTCCTTTTTAGTTGTCAATAATCTCGGCAAAACCTGTATCAATAGCTCTGGTAATTCTCTAGCTTTATCCCCGAGACCATTACCAGGGACTCGTGTATTTTCCTCGTTTTCTAATTCTGTCCAGTTAATCTTTTTCTCTCCCACCTCCCATTCTTTTTCTTTAAGTTTTTCGTAAATGCCTGCAGGTAACAGGACTTTTAACATTTTAATTGTATCAGCATATGTATACTCTCCCATGCAGAGCATGTCCTTTAATTCACGGTGGAACCCTGCTGGATCTTTATTGTGACAGGGCAGTAATTTCTTCATTTCTAATAATTCCATTTTCGTCAAGGGTGCGTATACGAATACTCGTTGAAGCGTACCCGCGTCAGTTCTGACGGGATGAACCTCACGTAAAGGATTCTGTCTGTCTATGTAAAAGGTCTTCCTTTCTGGGTGTGAAACAGGAACAAAATGTGGAGTCAGGAAAGTCCTGTATTTGTGTCGTTGTTCTAGAATAACATTAATTAATTCAGTACCTAGACCTCTCCATCTTGCTAGGAGTAAATCGTCCAATAATGTATATAGGGGACCTGGATCAGAATGCTGACTCTCGTACAATGTGATGAGATGTTGAATCATGTACATACCAGCCAATCGCTGTTCTTCCGGAGGCAGACTCAAAAATGTTTGCGCTACTATGTCATCTTTATATACGTTAGTATTGCCAGCCCATTGTACTGCTGACCGGGCTAGTTCCTGTTCATGCATGGTACTAAGTTCACTACTCCCTACTCGTCTTTTTAGTGCTTGGTCAGTGGCTTGAAATATGTGTTCGAGGGAATAATGTTCTGGTATGGGAGAAAGAGAACGTTTCTTGTATTCTAGTCGTATGGGTCTATCAAAGGGTCTCGCCCTACCTACGTAACTTATTTTACTCGGGTTCTCAATTTCTACATCATCGTCTTCTGAGACTTCGTCATCCTCTTTCTCGGCTTCTCTCTCCGCTCGTTCCCTCTCGTGTATCTCAAGGATTTCTTTACGAATCTTTCTGTACATGGCTTCTACACAACTCTGTTTATCATGTTTACCAGTAGTTATGTTGTCACTCCAGTTTGTCAGGACTTTCATCTCATCTTTATCTTTACTTGGCTGGTCTTGTTCCCTTATCAAACAATTTATCAAAAACTGTAAGATCATACGTTGAACCTCCGCTTTCCTATGTGCCATGGCCTCGTGAATACTTTCTGGTCTCTCCCCCATTCTAATGAAGTGATATATGTTGTCTAAATGTTCCTTCATGTCTGTTAGAATACTCAAGTAATTTGTAACACGTCTTAATCGTACTGAGTATATGAGCATAGAACCTTCACCTGGTACTGGATCATATATACAATCAGTAAGGTACTGTCTAAGGGTTGCGTGAGTAGCTGCTTTTGGCGTGCGCTGTAATGCTAGTTCTCGTAGTGATGTTCGTTTTAACTGAGGCGGGGTGGATGGGCCTCCTCCCGCTGCTCTTAAACTGGGATCGCCTAGGCCTGCATCGACCTTTACTGGCTGTGCTGTCGCTGGTAGTGTAGCTACTGGTAACGTTGTCACTGGTATGGTAGGTTGATCTTGGACTACAGGTGCTGGGAGAAAAGGATTGGGAGGGGGGTTGGTAACAGGGGGAACAGTAGGGGGATTCGTGTTATTATCAGGGTTGGGAGGAGGAGGATTAGTAGGTGGTACACGTACATTTACATACTCTGGAGCAGCGTCATCTAAATAGGAAGAAAGGAAAATGTCTGCTGCGATCTGTTTATGACGGAGCTTAGTCGGGATCAGTGGTGGCGGCAAATTACTGGGTACTTCCGGGGTCGCCTTAGGTAGGCCCTCGGCGAGAAGGGGGTATATGCCTTTAATAAGGGCATTTCTTTGTCTGTCTAATTGTTCTGCTCTAACTCGTTCACCTTCTTCTAGTAATTCTTTTTCTTGGGCTTTTTCTGATGTTTCTCTACTTCTCTCTGCTTTCCTTATTTCTTTCTCTGTTCTTCTATGCGCTTCTTTACGCCACAATTCTATGGCATCTTTCTGGGATTGTCTGGCTTTCTTTTTCCACAGTGCTTCCTCTACTCTCATGATGCAATCAGCATCCAATGTCCCTGAGACAGGCCATCTATATTTCTCTTCCAGATCCTTAGTGTAGTCTACCCATAAATCTAAGTACAGTATGGCATCTAAGCCATGTTTGTGGTACATAAAATGTCCGGGAGTATCCCTAGGCGGGACGGGAACTGCCTCCTCGAGTATCCCTTTCCTGGTTCCTAACTGACGTAATTTCGAAAACAGCGGCATATTTGAACTAACTTGAACAAAAGCACATTAAACACAATAATAAACTGCAAACAATCATTCATACCACGACATTAAGACATTGCGAACAGAGATTACCTGGTACATAGAATAACACAATTCTGAGAATCTCGAAAAATAATACTAGAATACTGGATGCACTGCTAGAACAGTACAGTCATACCGGTCCCATAAAGAGACACGTCATACCGTATCCACCTAAGTGGACACGTCTATACCGGATCTGTGTACCCAGACCCGTCTTGACCGGGCTCAGATAAATGAACCCGTCTATATGCGTTCCCAACAACGGTACTCACCGGGAAGCAAAACTGAAGGCCTCAGAAACTCGACACTGGACTGGACTAGACTGCTACGGCTTCTGACTGCTACGCATGCGCCTCGGAACTGGTGGGCCTCCGGATACCTCGGACCTTGCTCTCTCGGCTTGGGCTCTGGTCGGGACAGTCCGCATTCCTCACCGCCTCGTGTGGATGCCTGGTCGCAGTCTCCGTCTCCTCCGTGGGCCTGAGGGAGTTAGCAGGAAAACCCGTGAATGTGCACAGAAGGGGATCCGTCACGGCTGTAGAAGGGGTCAGGGGCCTGCGTTACATCGCCGGCGCGTGGGGAAGGGGACTAGTCCCTATTCGGGCGCCAGATTTATGTGGTAAATAAAATTACCGGGACTATTTTTCTATACATTAAATGACAATAGGAATAGCTCATAAAAAATGAGAGGCAGAGTCCGTGGTATCTGAGTCATACGGGCTTTAATTAAGTTGACTCGAGTCACTGAGAATCGGGTTCCATCACCAGTAAGGTTCAGGAAGGGATATCTAACGTTTTATTAACATCACACATTATATATAGTAAAATCGTGCAATTGCAATGAATACAGTAGGCGTAACAAGTGAAAAGAGAGAGAGATAAGAACATATGGGCGTGAAAGAAGGCGTGTAAGGAGGCGTACACGGAGGTGTGTACCAGATGAGTCACAGAAGTGTCACAAGTGGGTGGATGCATAGAGAAAATCTGCAGGGTCAGCAGAAACCTTTACCATACATGTGCACGCAACTGAACATGACGTGAGATTGACGTGTAACTGGGGAGAGCTGGGGGCTTGACTTTAGCACTAGTAGAGGAGTCTGGAGTCTGGGATGTCAGAACGACCTGCACCTTTGGCATATCTAATATCTTGTGTTTGGAGGATGTGTTGTCTGAAGTAAAACGTCTCTCGGGCAGAGGCCGTTCATCACTGAAATGCTAGTGGGTGCATATATGTCTTCGTGCAATGCGCGGGGCCATGGGCCTACTATGGCAACGGGTCCAGTAAATTACTTGCGAGGAGACAGGAAGGCCGGGCCCTTTGCTCTGCAGACGGAAATATGTTTGCCTATTTCACTAGACTGGAATGTGTTTTTGCGGAGGCTGAACAGATAACTGTAGGCAAAATACCGTCTTGGCAGGCAGGCAGACCTCGGCTGGGCAGGGAGTAAGGTAGAGGTCAGGGATGCATACCTAAACTGCAGCTTTCAGAGACAGAAGAGGCTCGGAGCCTGAAATCAGGGTCTGGCTCGACTGAGCCACAAAAACGTGTGCTTCGCGATATTTAAAAGTGCACCATGTAAATGCATTGGAAACGTAGGCCTTGATGCGGAATTGACATTAAAACCATGAAGGGCCTAATAACTGACATGCTAACATTTGACGGAAATGCAGGGGCATTATTAAAACAGGCACGGGAAAGGAATTACATGATAACATGGACATACATGGGACATAGGTACATGGATAGGGTGCGAGGGGGGGACACACTGACTACCTATAAATTTCTGTTTCCTCAAATCTTTATTGGGACAGACGCAGTTGGCACATTACATTCTGACCGTGGCCTCGCGTTTAGCTTTAGAGCTTACAAGGAGGTCATGGAAGGTTTGGGTGTAGCATAGCGGTACTCCCATCTGTACCACCCTGAGGGAACGTTGGTCATGGAGAGGAAAAAACAGGACTTAAAGCAGTCTCTAATAGCAAGAGTATTAGGTTCGGTGGTAGTTGGGTCAATCAGCAATATGGGGTACAGCGTTCCCTCAACAATATGCCAAGAAGTTCTCTAGGGGTGTCACTCCATATGAAGTTTTATTTGGGACGAGAATGTGGGTACCTGGTTTGATTGTAAAGGCACAGTGGTGGATGAAAAACCCTTTGACATCAGTAAACATTTGGCTGTTTTACAGGATCTGAATGAATCCAGAGCACTACTAAGCAATGTGCAGATAAAACTCATTGCCACTGGGGAAGTCAAATCAGTCACGGCAAGACTTGTCTGAATCCCAAAACTTGGGGATCTAGTCAGAGAAAAGATCAAGGACAAAAAATAGTTTGGGCCATCCTACAGAAAGCCTGTACCTGTCCTGGCTGTAGAAGGAACAAGAACAGCAGTTCTTCACCCTCTTGTCGCCAAAAAAGAAAAGAGATTTTTCTCCATTGATCTGATCAAAACACACTATGTGGCCGATACTGAATAGTAGGCCTAGTGGGCTCCTTGGTACCAGACGCTCTCCTCTCGCTACCTTTAAGGAAGTACAGAGAGAAAGACACATAGCGTTTGAAGAGTCCCCAATTCAAAGTAATGGAATTTCGAACAATGAAATGGAACTCGATCCTCTGGAAACAGAACTTCAAAACACAGATGAAAGACACATATCAATTTGGCAATCACCAAAGTCTACATCAATATGCCTCAGCAAGAGCCACCAACCGGTTCTACACAACCTGCTGAGCTACCAAAGATTGATCGAACTGCATCTGGCTACTTCATCGATTTTAATACCTTCTCTCTTGATCCCAGTGAACCTGAGACACTGCCGGCTCCAGTTTCCCGTAAACAAGAAATTAGTGAATTCTACACTTTTCTGAAAAAGACTTACTTAGTATCACCTTGGCTCCAGCTCTGGATAATGCCTGCAATATTGTTTTTCTGTTCTGGATTGGCCTGTTTTTTTGCTTACAATTAAATGGAAACTATCTCCAATAATGCTCTGCAGTATCCAATGTGAACTTAGTCTTGAAACATCATACATCATCTCATTGTGAACAAAGAGTCTTGTTTTCCGTGAACATTACAGCTGTTCCAATTCCTGATGGTATAGTTTGGGACAAGGTTGATTATGATGTATTTAATCTCACTGAACATTTGAAGATTCCACATTTATTTAAAATTTCTCTAAATTATATTGTTACCTCCAGTACATTTTCTGAATATTGGGATTTTAAAACTGTCAAAATTATGTTGTCTGATTTAGAAAAATCTGCTGTATTTTCAAACAATGAATGTAAGACAACACATCTGATTTTGATACTATGTACTGCTACCATCATTATGGTCATCACTTTTTACACACATCAAGTCTCCCTCATAATGTTTTCACATACCACCAATGGGAGCATTACCCAACACCGCCAAAAGTTAGTTTGAAAACATTTGCACAAAAATGCTCTTATTCTTCAGGGTTTAACACTTCTGACCCAACCTCATATTACTATAAGGTTGCACCTACACCTGCAATGAAAAATATGCTGACTAACACCAAACAGATCTATTCTGAATCCTTAATTTCCCAACTGTCTGAACTGGGTTTTGACTTATGGAAGGACACAATAGACATAAAATCAGTCTGGGGTTCAAAGGATAGGCAAGTTCTGGGAACAGAAGCACTATGTAGAGCGTGCCTCATTCCCCAACAAATGATATTTCTGAATGAAACTGTGCAACAGACTTCCTGTCTTGGACTAGCCAAGAATAAGGATTTGACCACACCGGGGTTTCCCACACCTTCACATATCAATTTTACATCAAGTGAAGGGGATACAATAGATGACATAATGCAGTACAATCCATCTGACCCCAATTGGAAAAGATGGTTTGTTTGGCCCACAGACACAAACAGATGTCAACCAGGATTGAGAGGTACAACCAAAGGGTTTAGTATCCATAGGCCAGATCCAAAATATGTACAAAGAGAACAACATCTTACAGTGTTTGGAAGTTGTCCCTCGATTTGCTCAAAACCTCGACACTGTCCCAGGTAAAACAGCTCTTATCCTTATTCTCAGATAAGGTGGATTTCAGGGATTTTTTCACTAGGTCCCTGAAAGTCACGTCAGAAAAGTTTATATTGCGCTGTCTATAATGAAATCTGCAAAATCTGTCAACAAGAAGCTGCGGAGAGACTTTGTTAAACAGATAAGATTAACCTAGATAAGGCGTTACCGGTAGTTGAGAATAGTCTGACTACATGAACATCCAGGATTTATTCACTGGGCAACATTGTATCTTCTGCTATTAATATACTAGAACAAGACTTGTCCATACTACAAAATGGACAATCACAATTACGTTCTATTATGCTATTGAGCTGGACGCTGCAATCATTGTGCGCTGGTTATGTGCCTTGCGACTTATCAACAATATTTGTCTATTTTCAGCATACAATCTTACAGAAAAACAGATTACAATGACACAAAGGGGAGCAAAATATACAATGCTGTGTACTGAAAAACTTGACAAGTTACCGTTTACTGTAGCAGAGTCACCGTCCACAGAATGGTTAATTCGTGGCGAAATAACACTACTGGTCATAACTTTCCAGTTTCAATATTGCCTAGAACAATGACAGGCAGGCAGATATGAAGCGATGGGTAGGGAATTCATCAAGGCACCTTTGAAATTGCCATACAGATTTCTATGGGGCACAGAAGTGTATCTTAGCGGTACCAACTGCAAAAATTCCTTAAGTGGATCTGTCATATGCCAGGATATCATGCTGCACTGGGCCTGTAATGGTTCAGTTGCAAACTTATCCTGCCACTTGAAAGGTTCCCCAGCTGCCGTGATTAATCTGGTGTTCAAATTACTTTCAAATGAGAGTTACTTGATGCTGAATGATCAAGGTTGTTGTGGGATGCTACCAGGCATTGCATATCTTGTCACTGTAGACTCCAGGGTTACTTGCTGTATGTAAGTATTGTTTCCACCGACCCAAAAAATTAGGAAGGTGCCAATATGACCTTCGTTAAATTTTTTCTTTATACGGTTTGATACACTGAGCAGAATGAAAGCCATGCTTTTACAGCAAACCATGCCCTTAACCTTCACCTGAGAAACGTATGTTCATCAGGTTGCAAGGTCCTCGGCTGAGATACAGCCACTGACATGAACAAACTGCACTTTCCATTTCACAGCAATGGTACAACATATCTTTAACATGTCTGATACGACGGGTATTGTCCACCTATTCAAGACCATAGGTCCAGGACTGTTAAGCACCTTTCAGACAATCCTCTGAGGTGTTCCAAACTTTATATGTTCCGTATTTGGAAGCATTTTTGGAGGGTTTCTGCTGATCCTGTTTCTAATAGCAGGTATCCTGATTGTCCTTTTTCTGCTATGCAATGGATGTCCCAGTCACAAAGGAGATGGAGCGCACTCTCTTGGAGCAACGATACCGTGATCGCATAGTAATCCATCTGGGCACACCTTGCCTTCGAAAACTGAGCGAGTCTTGGTTCTTGTCATTTAGACCAGTCTGGATCGACTGTATTCTGCCTGACTTCCGATACCTGTTCTGTGGGCAAGAGTGCGTGTTGGATCTCTGTCTAACACTTCCAACAATTGCACCACCGGACACTGGTGCTTTACTGGACTTGATAATGGCCCATGATCTGCTGTGACCTCAGCCTATCCCAATGTTGATGTCTGAATTCTTAAAGCCACAATCCCTGATGAGACAGAGTTATCATGTTCGATAGTTGCCAAGAACTATTCTCTCCTTGGTAAGAGGGGTTTCTAGTGGCACTGTGAGCTAGCTAATATACAGGCAGACAAATTTGGTAAGGGTGTCCAGAATCAGTCTGACTCCAATCCTACAGTATACATTGTCTAAACGTGCAGATCCTATATTGGTTGATAGGAACTGCACAACAGTTGTGCATATGCCTAGATGTATTTTATTTAAAATTAATTTGTAATATGTCAGTGTTGTGCAACTATTGAGGAAGATGCTGAAGAAAGGAGCAAAATACACAATAACATTGAAATGACAGGGTTCGTTGTAAACCATAAAATAGGAGATGAGTATAAATTTGGGATCAGGGCATTTTACCATACCCAAGAACACCATCTCAACTTTGAATGCCAGTTCAATGGGAATGGTCGGGTACTGTTGCAAATGGATACTAGTGAAGGAAAAGTAGAAGCATTTGCATCTTGCTCTTTAAAGATGCCAGAATGGTAATACAAAGAGAAGCATTAGCCTGAGTGTTAGTGATATAACATACTACGTTTTTATTGTAGGGCCTTCCTTTTGTGGTGAAGACAGATCATCAGACATTGGTTCAAGTAATCTCTTCTAATTGTGCAGAGAGAACTACACCCAGAATGTTCTGGTAGCTGGAGTGTGTGTGCTAACATGTAATGTTTAATATTTACCAATATTGAGAAGAACTGAGGTGTGGATGCCATTGGATGATATTGACGATGTGGAAGAACAGATGCCTGTGATGTTGGTTTATGAGAATTGTATGGCTATTGGAGAATGGGGGCCGGTCAGTATCCAAGGTGAGGAAATACATTAGGTGAAGGAAAAGTGTAGTCAAATGGTGGACAAATATTTGTGAGTTATTAGAACAGGAGAAGAGTTGTGGTTTGTAAAGAGAAACCATGCATGGTCAACCGTAAATGGGTTTAAGGGAAAAAAGGTGCAAAAATATCTGGAAACATCATGGTCCAAGAAAAATTATCAGATCTTCACCAATGCTAGATTTAGATGTTTGCCAGGACTATGTCACGTTCTACCATGGAAGAGATCAGAAGATGACAACCTATGCAGGCTTTGCAAAGCAGGACAAGAAAACATTACACATTTATTGTGTCTTTGGCCAGATTTGAAAGGTGAAAGAAAAACTACACTTAAGGGACTGTTTAATGAACGTGGTGTAAGGACATGTAGGCAAGCCCTGATTGCATGTTTAAATTCTGAAGATTTATTAATGAATTCAGCATTTGTGAAATTCTTACGAGCTGTAGAAAAAAAGTTGGAGACTTTTAGGTGATTTATTAAGGGATTGAGCTAACATGTATAATATATAATCAAGTCTTTGCACATAATTTTAAATGATTGATTGCTTTATAACTTAATCTGTATGATCTATAATCAAGTTTTTGGATACAAGTTGGAATGATGCATTGTTTTATATTTTAAAATGTGTTGATATTTTAGCTATTTTGTAAGATTTTAATTAATCAAACAAATAAAATAAACTTGAAACTTGAGTTGCGTAATGTGAGGGATGAGTTGTGTATCCCTGAGGGTGAGTTTAGAATAGAAAATAGATGTTTACCTCCAATTGGGATGAAGCACAAAATCATGAATTTGGCCAGTGAAGGGTATCTTGGATTCCACCTTACCATAGCCAGAGAGTGAAGCAATATTGAGAGCTAAAAGATGATAGACTGGTGGAAGAATGTGTTAGGAAATGTATTCAGCTTGCAGGAAGTGACAAGACTATAGTGGTGAGAACATCTCCCCTATCATTTCTGAAGGTTCCAGAAGAACACTGGTGTTATTAGGATTGTACATTGTGGGTTAATGTGTGGTCAGTGGTGTAATTTAAAAAGAATGTGCCACTGTGCAGAATGTGAAGACGGACCCCCGAGTCTCTCAAATCTAACAGATATTAATTGAACTTGGGTGGACTGGGGCCCCTATGAAGGGCTTGTGGCCCTGAAGGGTTGTGGTCTACCTGCACTGCAGGGGCTGCAGGGAACTTTGTTACACTCCAGTGTGTTTAGCAAAACCACATAGGTAGTAGTGATCCCTCAAAGGGAGATAGCCGCATATTCAATGAACACACTATAGTCAATAGTTAATTTAGCATGAAAAGTTAAGATAACTTGATATATTTATACAAAAGGGTGTTAGCTCAACCCCAAACACTTACCACCTATAGGTGTTATTAGCTCATCCAAAGTGCAACAACTTATCCAAAAAAACTGAGGCTCTGCCAGCACTCCATTAAGTCAAATGTTGATCCGTAAACAGTAAAGATCAGAATTTTGGGAATCTACAATATTGATCCCTATGCAGAAAGCGGACAAGAGACAACAATATTGATCAGAATCAAACATCCAGACAGAACATTATTCTTAAGAGCCAATGCAGTTCTTTGAGGTGTGGAGTGTGTCTGTCTGGGAAGCTTGAGGATGAGTCTTGCTGCTGAGTTGTGTACTGTCTGGAGTCTCTTCTGGAGCGTATAGTGATTCCTATGGAGAGCATATTCCCATAGTCCACCTGCTGGAGAAATGGGTCTGTGTGATGGTCTTTCGGGTCACCCTGTCAACACAGGGTGCCACCTCACAGTTTTATGGAGCATGCATAGACTGAGGAGACCATGTTTACCTGTTTCTTCATGGATAGCTTGCTGTCCAGTATGATGCTCAGATTATGGGCCTGGTCTGTGGGGGTGAGAGGAGGGCGAGGACTTCCAGCCACTTTGCGTCATTCTACAGCAAGGGGTTGTTTCCAAAGATGAGGGCTTCTGTTGAGCTTGAGACAGTTGTCTTTCATCTAGTAGGCTACATTTATCATACATCTGTGGAAATTAGCTTTGGTGGTGGAGGGGACTTTGGATAGCAAAAGGATGAGCTGTGTGTCGTCAGCGTGTGAGATGATGTTGAGTCTGTGTTATCTGACTCTGTCTGCCGGGGGGCATGTAGGTGTTGAAGAGGGTGGGACTAAGGAATGATCCTTCAGGAATGCCACATATGATTTATTTGGGTTCAGAGGTGAAGTGTGGGAGACTGATCTGATACTCTGGTTTCCCCTGCTGAGGAATGAGGCGTTCCATTTGAGGGAGTCTCCCTGGATTCCAATGTGATATTGTCTGTTAATCAAGATGTGATGGGAGACGGTATCAAAGGTGGCTGACATGTCAATGTGTTTAGTGTTTGCTTTAACTATACATTGTACCGTGTATTCCTGGTTTTTATGGGAAATCCTTTCCTTTCTTTTGTCATCCCTGATAATGTTGCCATTATGCCAATGGTTGGCTAAGTGTAAGTAGGGATAGATGTGTTGTGAACTGTTTTTACATCGAACATTAACATGTCATGAAGAACTTATGGGGGAGGCGGATCCGCAGGCAGTGAAGTGACTGCCCGCTTTGCCTCAGAGTGTGTAGCCTGATTGTGCCAGTGCCCCTGCCCACAGCGTAACCCTGTCTGTGCCCCAGCCTGTTCCGGTTTCGTTTTTGCAGCCATTTTGTTGTTGTTGTGCATAGGAGCCCATCCCCTCCACCACGCTCCCGCCTCCCAGCTGATCCTCCCTCCCACTGAGTGCCTAGCCTCGCCCCGTCCCGTGTAGCGCTGTGTCCGCCCTGATTCCATCGGAAGCGGACGCTCCCCACGACTCCTGGTCTCTCCGGGTATCGTTATTCTGCTGCATTGTACTGCTGGCTTTCTCTGCTACATAGACTTCAATCTGGTGCCTGCGCTGCTCGCATTGCCCCTCTAGCTGCATCTGCCATTATAGTACTCGCTTTAACCAGCTTAATAGAAATCGTGTGCTGCTCGCTTTGTTGTGAATTATTGAAATCGCATTGCCTCTGTAATTATTGTTTATCATTGAAGTGACTGCCCGCTTTGCCTCAGAGTGTGTAGCCTGATTGTGCCAATGCCCCTGCCCACAGCGTAACCCTGTCTGTGCCCCAGCCTGTTCCGGTTTCGTTTTTGCAGCCATTTTGTTGTTGTTGTGCATCGGAGCCCGTCCCCTCCACCACGCTCCCGCCTCCCAGCTGATCCTCCCTCCCACTGAGTGCCTAGCCTCGCTCCGTCCCGTGTAGCGCTGTGTCCGCCCTGATTCCATCGGAAGCGGACGCTCCCCACGACCCCTGGTCTCTCCGGGTATCGTTATTCTGCTACATTGTACTGCTGGCTTTCTCTGCTACATAGACTTCGATATGGTGCCTGCGCTGCTCGCATTGCCCCTCTAGCTGCATCTGCCATTATAGTACTCGCTTTAATCAGCTTAATAGAAATCGTGTGCTGCTCGCTTTGTTGTGAATTATTGAAATCGCATTGCCTCTGTAATTATTGTTTATCACTGTAGTGACTGCCCGCTTTGCCTCAGAGTGTGTAGCCTGATTGTGCCAGTGCCCCCGCCCACAGCGTAACCCTGTCTGTGCCCCAGCCTGTTCCGGTTTCGTTTTTGCAGCCATTTTGTTGTTGTTGTGCATCGGAGCCCGTCCCCTCCACCACGCTCCCGCCTCCCAGCTGATCCTCCCTCGCCCCTCCCCCTTCCACTATCCACTTATGACAGATGCTTTTGCGCGCAGCGTTCACGCGCAGTGGACGCGCCCCATGCGTGCCGAAGGTGCGCCAAAGGTAAGCCCGTCTACGCCCGCCCGCGCCTGGACCACGCCTAGCGCCATACCCCTGGTCCTCGCAAAATCCACTCCGCCCGCATAACGTACAACGCCGCTACCCTCTTTGCCCTCAACCCCGGACGCAAACTACAATGCTGCGAAGCTGCCCCAGAACACACCCATGGTCCATTCGCCTGCCACTCCTGCAAGTTCGCCTGCACCAGGACCCACACCAAATCCGCGACCTCCAAACACAGCTCCAACTCCCACCACCTGAAGTGCATCCTGCTGGACCCGCTCGGTCCATAGACACGCCACTGAACTCTGGGACCTACTCAACACTGCATCGCCGGACGTCGCCTTCCTTACAGAAACCTGGATGAACGCCTCATCAGCGCCCGACATCGCCATAGCCATCCCGGACGCTTACAAGATCATCCGAAAAGACCGCACCAACCAAACAGGAGGAGGCATCGCCATTGTCCATAAGAATACCATCAGAATCACGACCAGCTCCGACGACAACCTTGCAACCGCCGAACACCTTCACTTCTAGATCCACACCGACCCCAAGACTACACTTAGAGGCACCCTCATCTACAGACCACCAGGAACCCGCACACAATTCAACGAAGACATCACCGACTTCATCAGCCCTCATGCCCTCACCTCCGAGAACTACATTCTTCTGGGAGACCTCAACTTCCACCTGGAAAAGAAAAACGACAGCAACACCACCACCCTTCTGGACAACCTGGCCAATCTCGGACTCAAACAACTTGCTGACACCCCCACCCACCTTTCCGGACACACGCTCGACCCTATCTTCACCTCCAGCAAACACATCTCCTTCGATCACACCACAGCTCTCCATTGGACGGACCACAGCTGCGTTCACTTCAGCTACAAAAAGACCACGACCCACAACCCCCCACAACCTATTCCTCGATGAAACTGGAACAAAATTACCACAGACCAACTCTTCACATTGCTCAACCAAAACCCTCCTGCCATATCAGCGGACCCAAACCAAGCTGCCACCAAACTCACACAATGGATCACCCACAGCGCTGACAAATTAGCACCCTTGAAAAACCACCAAATCAAACAAGGGAGCAAAAAGGCCCCCTGGTTCAACGATGACCTTAAGAAATCCAAGAAGTTATGTCGTACCCTCGAGAAAACCTGGAGAAAAAACCCAACCACTGACAACCTGACCACCTTCAAGGATGCCACCCGCAAACACCACCAATTGATCCGATCCACCAAGAAATCTGCATTCAAGGATCGACTCGACAACAATGCCCACAACAGCAAGGAACTATTCAACATCGTCAAACATTTTACCAACCCCACCGCCGGCACCAACAACATCACTCCCTCCCAAGACCTCTGCGACTCTTTATCCTCTTTCTTCCACAACAAAATCGCTGACATACATAACAGCTTTAAAAACCAGTCCGAAGAACAGCCCACTCCACCCACCTCCGAACCAAAACAGCACTCTCACAACCTTACCGCCTGGAACCCAATCACCACTGAAGACACCATCCGCCTGATGAACTCCATCCACTCAGGATCACCAACCGACCCATGTCCCCACCACATCTTCAACAAAGCAGACTCCATCATCGCACCCCATCTCCGCGATGTCATCAACTGTTCCTTCAACTCCGCTACCTTCCCGGAAAGCTGGAAACATGCCGAACTCAGCGCCCTTCTGAAGAAACCCACAGCAGACCCCTCTGAACTTCAGAACTACCGCCCCATCTCGCTCCTCCCATTCCCTGCCAAAGTCATTGAAAAAGCCGTCAATAGTCAGCTCGCCGCCTTCCTCGAATCCAACAAATCCCTCGACCCTTCACAGTCGGGCTTCCGAGCCAAACACAGCACCGAAACCGCACTCATTGCAGCAACAGACGACATCCGAACGCTACTGGACACAGAGAAACAGTTGCCCTCATCCTACTTGACCTCTCCGCCGCCTTCGACACAGTCTGTCATAGCACCTCATACAACGCCTCAACAACGTCAGAATACAAGGAAAAGCCTTGGACTGGATCATCTTGTTCCTCGCTGGAAGAACCCAGAGAGTCCGCCTCCCCCCATTCAAATCAGAGGCCACCGAAGTAATCTGTGCTGTACCACAAGGATCATCACTTAGTCCCACCCTCTTCAACATTTACATGAGTCCCCTCGCATCTATCGCGCGACAACACAACCTCAACATCATTTCCTACGCAGACGACACCCAGCTGATCCTCTCCCTCTCCAATGACCCAAACACCGCCAAAACCAATCTACACGAAGGAATGAAAGAAGTAGCCGAATGGATGAAGAACAGCTGTTTAAAACTGAACTCGGACAAAACGGAAGTCCTCATCTTAGGATCATCCCCCTCTGCCTGGGACGACTCATGGTGGCCACCGGCCCTGGGTACAGCACCCATACCTACAGATCCCGCATGTAACCTGGGATCCATCCTAGACTCCTCCCTCTCGATGACCAGACAAGTCAACGCCGTCTCATCTTCATGCTTCAACATCCTACGCATGCTCAAAAAAATCTTCCACTGGATCCCCACCGAAACAAGAAAGACAGTCACCCACGCACTGGTCACTAGCCGTCTGGATTATGGAAATACCCTCTACGCCGGGACCACAGCCAAACTACAGAAAAAACTCCAACGCATCCAAAACTTCTCAGCCAGACTCATACTGGACATTCCCCGTCAAGCTCACATTTCCGCTCACCTGAAGGAACTCCACTGGCTCCCCGTCAACAAGAGAATAACGTTCCGTCTCCTTACCCACGGACACAAGGCCCTCTACGACCTTGGACCCGAATGCCTCAACACACGATTGTCCTTCTACACACCCACCCGCCACCTACGATCATCCAATCAAGCCCTCGCCGCAATTCCGCGCATCCACAGATTCACCATGGGAGGAAGATCCTTCTCCTACTTAGCGGCCAAAACCTGGAATTCTCTCCCCACTCACCTCCGACTTACACAGAACCACCTCTCCTTCAGAAAGCAACTAAAAACCTGGCTATTCGATAAGTAATGCAGCCACCCTCCCTCAAGCGCCTTGAGACCCTCTGGGTGAGTAGTGCGCTATACAAATGCCTGAACTTGAACTTGGACTCTGAAAAAAGAACTGCTGCTTTACCTAAACACCCAATGTCATGTATTACACATAGAGTTTCTTGTATTTTTACATTATTTGTTTTTTTGTAATCTCATATGTATTTTTTCATATGTATTTGTTTCTTACCTCACTGGCATGTATCTATATTTATATTTTAGTACATGAAAATAAGGAAGTCACAACTAGAATATCTCAACCCTTGTATCACTATTAAATAATTTCTCACATTTTGACAATGGTATAATTTAATTGCTATAAGGCGCCAAATATATTAAAAGTACCTGAGTAAGAGGTTTTGTTTTTGCAATACAGCTACTAACATAATGAAAGAATGTCCTGGTGCGAATTGACCATTATTTATAGGTGTGCAAAACGGCATCATTTAATCTCATGATGTTACACTTTAAGCATGAAGTCTGTTTTACTGGTAATTCGCATGACTTTTTTCAAAGAAGGACATACCTCGTGTAAAAAAACACACACACACACACAAGACACTGGCATTTGTCGGTTTTGAAGAGAAAATATGTCTTTGTGAGACATTTTCTGCATGGCAGTCAAAGACAAACATTATGCAAAGTCGTGTAATGCGAAATATTGGGATATTTCATGAAATGGTAGCAAAATTGAAATTTCTCTTAAGTTTAGAGTCACTTTCTCCGCTGTGTCACCTGGTAACAATCTAGGCAAACTTTAAGCCACTCACGTTATTTTTTAGGTGCAGGCACACACGATGTAACATACTGCTCTGCCAATCAGAAAGCAATGAATGTTTAAAGCACTGATAAAGCCAGACCAAAAATGCTTCATGTAAGACTGGAGAAACAGAACAGTTCTGACTTTTTAAAGTCAGAGTAACCGCTATCATTAGCCACAAAAATATTTTTGAGGTCAAATAAGCCTTAATATGTTCTAATGGCACTGACGAGCATGTACAAAATGAAAACCACCCCAGACCTCTTGGGAGTCAGCGTTGCCGACATTGTGTTGGGTAAAGAAACTCCACTTATAATCCTACCTGGAACACACTGAGCCCAAAGTCAAGCCTCGCTGCTTAAATGGTGGTCTTCCTTCATTAGTATGTCATGTGAGTTCACAGAAAGGAGATTTTTTCATGCTTCATCTGAATCCCTCATTCTCTCTCTGCCAAATGCCTGGGTCTAGTGAAAATATTCGCCTAGGCCAATCGCATCAATATGGCAGCTTTATTGCATCTTGTCCACAAAACACTACAGTCAAGTGCACAATGCCATCGGAACACTTTGAAATACTGAATATTGGGTCTGATTTATGAAATTAAATTCATGAAATGTGTTCCCATTTTCTGTCTACTGAAAAAAAAAGTGATGAATCGTGCCTGGGCGCATTTTCATTTCAACTGTGTAATAGAGTATTTTATTAGGTGGGAGTCACACACAAGTATTCAGCAAATCATGACTGCATATAAAGCACGGCCTATTGTTTTATACTTATAGTTTTGACTTTCCCCCGACGTACAAATGTGTGTGAAAAGTCCTTGAAAACTGCTCTGACTTTTCTGCTTCCCTGCTAGAAAGATAAGTTGTGTGTGAAGCTATGTCTACGTTCAAAGTGACAAAAAACTTCCCCTAAAAATGGGGTGCTCCAGGAGTGTCTTTTATTTTTCAAAAAAATATGGAAAAATCATACCCTTGCGTTATTTTAACAAAAGCATTAAAAAGGTTTGTAGCATAGAACGTGAGAAGGTCAGTGAAGTTGAAAGTTGGAAGCTTTCTTTTTTTTTGGAAGATGTATAGAATCCTTTACACATCTGACACAGTGGACAAAAAATTAAGAAGCATCGGGTAGGGCACATCGCTAGGCTGACTGCACCAGTTACTAGTCGATTTTCAAACTGGTGCCATGAAAAGTTGCCATAATATGGACCATTTGACACCAGCGCGAATCTGACACTTTTCATGATCTACCTGCCCAAAATTTTATTTAGCTTCGTCACACTCATTGCACATGTGTTTTTACACTCCTTCCCAGACCCTTAAAAAATTGCCGAGCACTGGTGCAAATTACCCGATAGGGAACTTAAACAAACCAAAACATTCTACGTCAAATATGCCTAGGCACCCCATGTTACAAATATGTTGTTGAAGACAGCAGCCGGGCACAAAAAAAATGTTGTTGTTTTTTTTAATTGGTTTACCTCTTTTCCAACTGGAATTTTATTACAGGCATTGATAAAACATCAAAATTGCAACACAGGTCTGCCACACTGTCATGATAACCGAAAAGGGAAAATCTTGTAACTGACTTTTTTTTTTTTTTTAAGTGCTTCTTAGCTACTGGCATAATGATAAGCGATGGTAATTTACCCTAAAAACCTTAATGAGTAGATCATTACTGTAGTGAAATGGAAGGAAAGCTTCAATCCCGCAGAGGCGGCGCTGCATGCTTGGCTGTGCAATAACCAGACAGAGCTCTCGATGAGATTCCCAAGCTTCTCCCGAGATAAAAATTTCTCTCCCTCCACTTTTGCAAAGGTAATGAGGAGGTAATGAGGCCTGACGTGAATTTTTTCAGCGCTTGATTCCCTTCATTCCACAGAAGGTTCCCATAGGATGGAGTAAGACGTCGCATGTCTATAAAAGCTGCGCTGATGGACAGGTGGAGGAGGCGAGCCATGCTGTTTGGTTTTGGATTCGGCCTTCTGTGAGCGGGGCCGCGGACGCATTCCAGCTTCTTTCAGCACTGTCAATTCACTCAAGATAGTTTCCACAAAATAAAGGCACTTTGACGATGTGCATGCCCTGTCAGGCCTGCTGACTGTTTATTTTGTCACCTCACGGATACTAAACGCTAACCTCTCCCTGGCACCTTGTCTTCCTCTTTTTTTTTTTCTTTTTTCTTTTTTTCCCTTTTCTTTTTCGTTTTTAAAGCAATACGCTTGGTACCTTTTTTTCCTTTTGTAAATAATAGCGTATAGGAAAAAGGTAGACAGAAGTGCGGCGTTTGGATCATTAGCTTAATTTGAGCTGAAATTCCTTTGTTGTAAGTTGGGGGCGGGAAGGGACCAGAGGGACCGTCGCGAAGCCTCTCCCTGGCAGGCTTGTTGAGGTTTGATTGTCTTTGTTGTGATAATCTGAAATTAATTTGCACTTGAGCCCATCTTTCTTCTGCGCTCAATTTAAACACGGTTATAATTATTCGCCCTGCATGAAATTGAAAACAGACACTGATATGACAAGCCTGAACATTTTAATTCCCCAGGTACCGAGGGCTTTTTTCCCCACTTATCTCACTAGGTAATAAAACAAAATGTTCCAGTGCACGCGCTTAAGAGAGAGGTATTTGCCTGAGGGGAGACAGTATAAATCAGTGTATTGCTACACATTTGCTCATGTACTTTCTCGGTAGGTCAATCGCATTCTTTTTAAAGTGATGTTAAACTTCTGCTAATATCGGGTGATTGGTGCAGTTGAGGAGGTTGGCGCCGCTTCTTTAATTCTGTTCTTAGCCCCTGTGCCCTCGGAGAGGTTTTTTGTCTCAGACGTGCATTTTAAAAGATAGTCTTTTGCAAAAGCGCCATTAAAGGCGACATCCCGCCCGGTGCCCACAATTGATCTTAGCTGCGTATCTCTCTTCTCCCCGGTGTGAGGGCTGATATCCTCATCAGCATTCTTTTCGTTTCAGGCCAGATTAGTGTGTTTTAGGTGGCAAATCTCATTAACTACTGTAAGGCCGCCCTCTATTGTGATTTCATTTGGAATTGTAATGTAAAAAAAAAAGAAGGCCATCAAGGTCTTTGCCCTGGGCATCTTTCATTGGGGCACGTTTAAAGATTTAGAGCTGGCACTGCTGCTTTTCCCCTGGAAAAATAGGTTCGGTCTGAAAGCAACAGACAAGAGGTTTTCCCACAGGGAGAAAAGTTTTGCACTCAGTGGACTCTGGACAGTAATTCAGTGGGTGCACCATGTTACGTTATATGCCGCACATCTCCGTCTCCCCGAACCAGCTCTCTAAGGGCAGACAGTGACGTAGAATGGTGCCATGTCCCTCAATATAAGCAATGAGCACAGCCCTCTAGCGTTCTCTTGGGTAATACAAGTGCCATAAATAGGCCCTCTCCCTCAAAGGTCACGCAGCTGCTGCACTAACAATAGCTACGCCCCTGCTGGCAGCACAAGGTACTGCATCAGTGTTCAGATCCATTCGAACAGACAGCAAACTGGCGAGTACAGGCCCACTCCTGTGTTTGTTTTGAAAGCCTCAAGGGCTGGGCAGGGCCACACGCATTGACGAGCTGCGTTTCTGCCCTTCAGGGTCCGTGTGTCTCCGCAGGGCCCCGATTTACTGTGACGTTATCTACACTCGTTCAATCACTCTCGTGGCACCGCGGTCACTTACTGATAAGATGCCCACGCTGCAGCATTCAGAGAAACAGCCTTCTCCAAACAGAGCCTGCCTGCAAGCCCCGTTTCTCTCACAGATAATATCGACTGATCTCGTTATTGATCGAATGCTTTCAGAGGTTTTGTTTCCTGAAGGGCTTGATAAGGGGCAAGAAAGGTGACAAAAGATTGGTACTTGGTCCGGGAGATCTAATGGCCGCCTCGTGCATCAGCGCAATCTAAGATGAGGCCGAAGTTGTTTGGCAAAAACATAGATTCACCCACGACTTAATTCCTCCCCTATCTCGAATCTGTCTTTAAACTTACCGGGCAATTTAGTCTTCATGTCACTGATGTTTATCACCCAAATGTGCCCCTATGAGGAACTGCACTCGGAGTCATTACTCTGCTCCTGCTTTCGAACAATAAATAGCCTGTTCTCCCCCAACTAAATGCGAAAGCAAGCACACTAGGAACATGCGTACAGCAAGTAACCATTCCACTGATCACTGGATGCTGACGACTTGTCATTTTGAATGTATTCCCTACTTTTTATATCCATCTAGCTGAAGCAAAACACAATTAGTGCTCTGCTTGTTCCTTTCCTATAGGCCCGCAGTCTAATCGCACGCAGGTTTTATTTATTTTTATTTTAGACAATTTAAGGTCGGGCTGTGTCCTCTTACCCAACATAAAGTACAAAAACAACATTTGGTGTATGTATGCTACACGTTTGAATTAAGTCGTGCAGCTAGTGGCTAATGGACAAAAAAAACATTTGCCTCTACTGGCTGGTGCAAAATGACATAGCACTGACCGACCAGTGAAACATTTATTTGTATTTTAACACTGATTTCCAAGGATATCCTTTTTGTACAGGTCAGTTAGTGCAAATGATGGGGCACTGTTGGTGCTACACGAGTCTGATGAACTGATTTACATGGAGTTTGAGGATTTTATTATTTCTGCCTCATTTATTTTGTATGCGAATTGGCTAAAATAAAGATTTGTGTTTGAAACATAAGGATATGACATATTTCCTAACCCCGAATCTTCATATAATTTCAGCGAAATTGTAGGGTAAATACTCAGACTTCGACATTCATTTTGAAATTAAACACACTTTTAAATCAGTTTAGGCGAGTATTAGGCTCTATACTACAAAATATTTTGTATTCCCAAATTTTTATTTTTATTTCATTATTGTCACACTTACCCTACTTTGATTTACCAAATGACGTGTCTGAGTGCAATACAAGTTTTGTGTTGTACTTCTCCTCTTTTGATATTTGATGCATCACTCTGACTCTGCTCAAGGTCCTCATGGAACCTCAAGCCCAAAACTAGCAAAGCTTTCATGTAGCTTCTGCATTCTCCCTCACTCTTCCCTCATACACAGATTTGAAAGGAAAGCATTACAATCTGGGGTAAAAAGGAGAGACAATAAATACCCATTTGCCAGCTGGTCTGTAAGAAGTGAAGCCAGAAAACAAGATATTAATCCACGATTCCCATTTGACAGACTTGTGCTGTGTTTTTAATCTTTAAACCTGCTGTTTTTTCTAACTGTTTGAATTAAATCTCTTGTTTTGTGTTCAATGTATACTGTTAAAAAATCCATTTTGTGCTTATGACTGTTTGAATTGAACTCTTGGTTTCTGTGAATTTGGTACTGTTTTAAACTTATCATTTTCCTACCTGTGTCTGTTTGAAAAACTGTCATAGTTTTCCCTGTATTATGCTTAGACGCGCAGGAGCACTACCCCGGGCCGCCACCTCCTTTTAAGTCTTTAAAAGTTAAAAAGGCCTCAGAGACTGAACAGAGTCAATTTACAAAAACTGCTGAATCTGCATTGAGGTTTAAAACTGTGTTTCGAAAGTGCATGTAAACCTCGTTTTTGGTTAGAAGAAGAGATTTGTTGAAGTGAGCGAAAAGCAGTTTTTAAGTGGCTTAGATTTGACCCTACCTGCAGGGTGAACCAGCACCAGCAAATTGTGGATTGAGTTCATCTGTATCCATGGAGATTCTTTTCTTAAGGAGCAGCTCACTGCCCCCTGACCTTCAGCCTGGGCCTTTGTTGATTGACCCTCTAGCTCTTATGTTAACCCTGATCCCACCATCCACCTGCAGTATCCCTTAAGGTGTGAGCAGGGCACCCCAAGACAGCCACTTCCGTCTTGTAGCCTCAGCCTCTCTGTGTCCTTCAGAGCCCAGTGAACAAACGACAGAGAAGGTGGTAAGAAGACAGACTTCTGCTGTGTTTTTAATCATTAAGACTGCTGTTTTTAGGTCTCAACCTGCCAATGCGCAGCGTTGCTGTTGAGACATATAGAGGGCTACCAGCAAATCCTACCAAGAGGGTTTGGATTGCGGATTCTCCCCAGTGCAGGTGAGGCATTCAAGCGCAAAGCTTCCCCAGTGCGCTTGGCCATACTTCTCACTATTTGCGACCTTCCATCTAAATTGACATTGAGCTTTCTTAGGCTCGTATGTATAATTTACAAGTTTCTTTATATCATGCACGACACCGTTGATACAATGGCCCACTACCCGATGGGGGTTGTCGACACTTGTTGTCGACCCGATCAACAACTAATTGTAGGTAAAACTTGAGGGAATCATGCTGTGTGGTGCTAGTATGAAAATATTGAAACTGTAGATATTATCAACAGAGGTCGGTTTATATAGGGCCAACATCTGCCCTATAACATAGCATTCGGCATTATTACACTGGTTGTGCCGTCTTACAGTAAATAGAAAAATTGTTGCGTGCCCGGGGCGTGATGTTTTAACAATTTTTTCGTGTCTGAACTTTGATGTTTTACCAATAAATCATGGGGCTCCACAGTTGTAACTACGAGACAGTAGGTTGACACTTAATATATGTCCACTCTAATATGGCGCCCGCACTAGCCCATATGGGAGGAGAGCTGATTCGGCTCGTCGCCATGGTAACGCGCCCTTCCTATCACATGACCATGTGACCTCTCTCCCGATCACATGACCGGCCGGGCCCGTGAGTCAGAACACTACGTACAGACTTTAAAAGGCGCGAATGGTTGCTTGATGGCGTTCCTGGGATGATTTAAGGTCCCGTTACGATATCTGTATGGTAAGGAGTTGGGGACATCGTGGATGCGCTAGGCTCCCCATGTGCGGAGAAAATATTTTCATTGAGTAGGAAGTACTTATGATTTCTACATCTTTGGCGAGTGATTGGTTGTTAAAAGCGCACCTGAGAATGTTTACTTAACATCACAATGCATTGTGATACAAAGGGGTTTGGTATGAAAACAAACACCGGCAAAGAAAAGACGTGTCGGAAACTGTTCTGTGAACTTTCTTGATATTACTGGTTCTTCTGCCGAGCTGTACAAAACCCATATCTTTCAACAGAACTGGTTATGTGTGTAAAAAACCCGCGTTGAAATGATTCTGCATCTCTCTCGGGGGTATAAATTGGATGAAACCTATGAGAGTTAAATGTATAACGATGATTTGGGGGTTTTAAATTTTTTAAAAAAAATATTAGTATACATTATGACAGTGGTACTTCCTGGGTGGGGCATTTCCTCACTAACCACATCTGAATTACTTACAGATTGATACTACAATCTACAGTAGGGTGCAGAATTGCCTGACCGGCTGGTACGAGTGGACATGGCTGGTTGAGGGTAATGTTCCCCTTTTTTTTTTTTTTTTTTGTTGTAAGACATTTATTATGAACAAATGAAAGAGAAGATGCACACTGCGTCACGCCAACAACCCGGAGGCAGGCCGCGATCAGGTAGGTTATACAAAAATTACATAGAAATATCTCAGAGACCCTCATCCGGCCGGGCCGATCATGCAGAGGTAAACTTAGGACACAATAAAACCTACAGCGTTTGCAGTGCAACTTCAGCGAATAAATGGTCTTACTTTTCTCACAGTGCCGCTGGCAATTTAAAGATAGCTAAAATCAATGAAGCCGCCACTAAGTAAGCAGCAGTCAACCACCTGTTACAGTGGCCTATAAAAAGGATGTGCCTGTCAGCACCATTTTTCTCCCAACAGGACCCCCCAACAAACAAAACCAGAAACTTCAAACATAGGTGCAAGTACGTTGAAACAGCATCCACACAACACTCCAGTTCACAAAGGTGTCTCGTGGGCCTGCCACAGGTTGTTCAGAGAGAGGGCCAGCCTCGGTTAGGGCGGGCATGGAAAGGCATCTTGGCCGTGCACAAATTGGCGAAGGGCGTGTGGGGTGGGGGGGAGGGGGGGAGGGGTATTGAATTGTCCACAGAGGGACCTGTAGGATGAGGGGGGGGGGGGCAGGGGACACCATCCGGGTCAGTGGAGGCAGCAAACGCGTAACTTGCGTCTGGGCAGGGCCTGCCAGTGTAAGCGCGGGACTGCGGGACCCCGTACATTAACTTACGCAGCGCGCACCATTAGCCCATGTCGTCTGAAATATTCGTAGCATGTGAGGTACTCGGGGAGTCAGAGCTCGCGCGGTCTGTAGTCCACTGTACAAACGGGCCCCATATGTCCGTGGGTCTGGAAGCGGTGGGCATGGTCTCCCAATAGTGCGTCAGTTGTGTGTGGCCGTAAGTCACATCCCTGATCCAGCTCTCAAGTGTGGGGAGGGCCGGCCTGCCCCAGTGCAGAGCAATCTGTCGTTTGGCATACAGCAGGAGTAATGCATGCAGCTTCCTGTCGCTGGGCTCAGTGTTCTTAACATACCCCAGCAGTCCCAACAGTGGGGACGGTGAGTCACTCCTTTGTGTGATTTGATTAATGGCATTAAAGACCTCTGACCAGTATACCCTCAGCTTGGGGCAGCTCCAAGCCACATGAATAAAGGTTGCATCGTCACCCCCACATTTCCAGCAAGAGGCATCGTCACGGATACCCATTCGGCGTAGTAGTGCTGGAGTGCGGTAATATCTGTGTAGGAACTTGAAGTGGATAAGCCGCAGTCGATAGTTTGGGGATAGAGCTGTGAGTTGCGTGCAGCAATACTCCCATGCGTCCTCCGGCATCTGGTCCCCTAGGTCCGCAGCCCAAGCGGTCTTAGCCGTGGCCACTGTCACCGGGGCTTGTTCCTGCATGCAGTTATATAATCTGGACACCAGCTTTTTAGGGGAAGGTCGTGAAAGCAAGTTTTGGAGGGCGGCTAGTGTGCAAGGTTCTTCCGGGAAGCACGGTCCTATCTTCTTGCAAGATTCCCTAAGGGAATGATATAGTAATGTGTCAGCAAACGTGGAAGGCTGGTCATCCCCATCAGCAGGCATCTCGAAAAATGTGCCATCTGGATATAGGTCGGCGAAGGTGAGAAGTCGATTCCCACGGATAGTGAGGACGTCACCTCTCGCTGTCAAACAAGGCAGCATCGGATTGCCCCTCAAAGGGACCGCTGGCGCATAAAGCAGGGGGAGACCGGCTCGTTTCTGAAGTTCTCGCCAGGACCAGCGGACCATTTCCACTGTGTCTACCTCACGCGACGGGCATGTAACCTTTCCATATAGTGCCACTCGCAATGGCAAGGGGGCGACCACTGCCAGTTCCACTGCCGCATGTGGCTGGTAAGGGGTGGGGTAGGCCCAGAAATGTAGGAACTGAGCTTGCGCACAGAGTGAATAGAGCCTCAAGTCTGGGGCACCCAGGCCCCCCTGTCGGAGCGGGAGCGTGAGTAGGTCCCAGGAGACTCTGGCTTGCCCGCCAGCCCACACCAGTTTCAGCAGCAGTGAGCGAACCCGGGTGTGGAAGTGCGCTGTCATAGGTAGTGGTACGTTGACAAACAAGTACAAGAATTTGGGAAGGACCACCATTTTGGCCAGTGCAATTCTAGCGACCAGGGACAACGGTAGTCTATTCCAGGCCTCGACCTTTCTTTCCAACCAGTCCACCGCCCTACCAAAATTCAGCGACCACAACTCCTGCACATCCCGGCTGATCCAGATGCCTAAATATTTGACAGCCTCCGTCTCCCACCTGAGGGGGTAGTCAGGGGCAGGGCGATCAGTGCTCTCCGTCAGGGGGAAGGCCACCGACTTCGACCAGTTAATGGATATCCCTGCCAAACCCTCAAATCTAACGAATTCCTGAAGTAGCGGGCTCAGATTGTCTTTAGGGTTCAGGACGTACAAGGTGACATCGTCCGCGTACAGCGAGATCAGTAAGCTTCTAGCACTAAACCCGATGCCCCTTGGGGTGTGGTGCTGCCGAATACGAGCCGCAAGCGGCTCCATCGCAATCGCAAAGAGGAGCGGGGACAGAGGGCATCCCTGCCTAGTACCTCTTGAGACCTTGAAGGGCTTGGAGACGAGTCCGTTAACGCTCACCCGGGCTCTGGGTTCCGTGTAAAGGAGCTTGATTAGGGTCATGAAGTTTTGGCTGAATCCCATCCGCCTCAGTACACTGAAGAGGTAGGGCCATTCTAAGGAGTCAAAGGCTTTGGTGGCGTCCAGAAACACCACCGCCGCCTGTACTGACGGGTGCAGATAGTGCAGGACCGAAAAAATCGTTCTGAGATTATGTGATGTCGCTCGGCCAGGGATGAATCCCGATTGATCTGGGAGCGCTATCATCGGCAGCATTGGTTGTAATCTATCGGCAATTACTTTCGCGTATATTTTGGCATCCACGTTTATAAGGGACAGGGGCCTGTAGGAGTCAAGCTGCTGTTCATCTTTATCCGGCTTGAGGAGCGTGACTATGAGAGCCTCCCGCATGGAGTCTGGAAGGGAGTTGGACTCGAGAGCCTCAACAAATACAGAGTGTAGTCTCGGCGCTAGTTCAGCTACGTAGGTTTTATAAAAGGAGGTGGTCAGGCCATCTGGGCCAGGTGCCTTATTGGCCGGCATGCTTTTAATCACCTGGGCGATATCTTGTACTGTGACGGTGAGGTCCATGTATTGTCTGTGGTTGTTGTTGAACCACACCAGTGCTATGGAATCAAGGAAGTCTCGCAATGACGCCGGTGTCGTGGGTTGTCTTGAGGTGTACAGGGTAGCATAGAAGTCCGCGAAGGCGCCCAGCACCGCCTCCTGGCCCACCACTAGGTTTCCGGTGTTATCATAAATAGTGTGTATATAGGACGATTGTGTGCGAAGAGCAATCAGTCTGGCAAGAGTCCTGCTTGGCCTATCTCCCTCCCCATACCTGCGTGCCTCTGCTTGCTTCCCCAGGAACCACACCTCCCGCTCCGCCTCCTCGTTGAAGGCCAACAGTTTCGCTTTCAGAGCGCCAGCAGTCGCCAACGAAGGGTCGGAGCTAAACGCAACATCCAGGTCTTTCAGTTCCCCCTCAAGTTTAGCTAACGTGTCTCTTATGGTGCGCAGGACCCCTGCTTTTCGTGCAATACATTGACCCCTGATTACAGCTTTAAATGCATTCCACACAATGGCTTCAGATGTGGCAGACCCTGCATTCTCAACAAAGTAGTTAGTGATGTCCTCTCTTATCTCCTCTACAAACACAGGGTCTGTGAGCGCATGTGGGGGAAGGCGCCATTGGAACGCCCTATGTGTAGTGTCGGGGGGATGCAATACCAACATACACGGAGCATGGTCTGACAGTGATCTGGCCATGATATCTACATTCGACACCCATGTCGCAATCTCAGGAGACACCAACCAGAAGTCTAGTCGCGACCAAGCAGCTTTATGGTGGGTGTAGCAGTTCCCCACTTTTGCTCCCGGGTTTCTAACTCGCCACACATCTGAAAGCAGACCCTCACTCATGATATCAGAGATCGCTTGACGCGCTCTAGTGTGCTGCGGTCTGCTCACACCCCTGCGATCCATGTCATCGTTTAACACAATGTTGAAGTCCCCCCCCAACACAATCGTCTGGCAATCCAGCAACACAATTTTCGCCCAAACATTTCTAAAAAAGTCAGGATCATCCACATTTGGGCCATAGATTGCAGCTAGGACAATGGGTCGCCCCTGCAAAGACCCATGGAGCAGGACATACCTTCCCTCCGCATCCCGCACTTGAGAGTACTCCCGCCAATCCAACCCCCTGCGAATTAGTATAGCAACGCCCCTTGCATAATTTGAGTAAATGGAAGAATAAACGTGCGCCCATCTTGAATTTTTCAATCTAGCTGAGGGAGTGACATTTAGATGTGTTTCTTGTAGGAAGCATATATCTACATTGTGTCTTGACAACATGCCATGCAGCAGACGGGCCTTTTTGAAGTCCCCAAGGCCTCTAATGTTCCAAGTCCAGAGTTTGACACCTCCCATTAAAGCGTCTTACAGCCCCAATCCCCCATCCCACATCCTCGCCCCCGGTAGCCAATCAGGCACCTAGACACCATATTCGCAGACCCAGCGCACAGATACATAGGCATGTGTAGTATTACATTGCACCCCTTACTAACCAAAACTCGCAACATGTGAAAACCCCCCATCCGCCCCCCTCCCTCAGCAACCCCCCAATCAGGTCGTGACATACCCCAATAACATGTACACAATGCTTGGAAATACCCCAACATCAACAACAAAGGGAGGCACCCCATGAGGCGTGGTGCGCTCGGCAAACACCCCCGTGTACGCGGGGTGGCTACAATCAAACTTTAGTGTTCCTGGGTACTAGCAGTGTCCCCCAACCCGTAGTCTTTAAGGTCCGCAGCCAACCAGTGTCCCAGCGGGAGCGCGGAGACAGCAGCAAAAGCTGGTGCACAATAGTTTCACAGTAACTTACCCCCAATTAGGCAGTTTGGAAGGAGCAAACCTGTGCGAGAGATCAATCTGGCGTTCAACTCCGACACAAAGAGTAGATTTGCAGCCGTGAAGGGTGAGCATAGTAGAAACCTCAGTCATTGTCGCTCAGGTGCTCCGAAGCTTCCTCAAGTCTCGGCGATTTCCTCCTGGCCCCAGCACAGATGTGTTTAGCGAACTTGAGGGCTGATTTGGCGTCAGTGAAGAAGTGAGAGGTATTGTCGTGGTGAACCTTCAGCTTTGCCGGGTATAGGAGAGAGTAGGGCACGCCGGCTTGTAGTAGAACTTTCTTCGCTGGTAAGAATTCCTTCCGGGCCGCTTGCACCAGAGGGGTGAAATCCGGGTAGAAGGAGATGTGATTACCCTGATGTGTGATCTTTCCCTTCTCTCTAGCCAAACGTAGAATGATGTCCCTATCTTGGTAGTTAAGTAGTTTAGCCAGGATCGGACGCGGTGGGGCACCCACCGGGGGCTTCTTCCCTAGGGACCTGTGCGCTCTCTCCACCGTGAAAACCGGGGACAAGTCCGGGTCGAACAGTTCATGCAGAAGGTTCGACACAAACGATTCCATCTTTCCTGTGTTTGTAGTCTCTGGAATGCCCGTAATGCGGACGTTGGATCTTCTGGAGCGTGCTTCCAAATCGTCCGATTTGGCGCGCAAATTGTCGAGTTCCCGCTCCAGCGTCGTGATGTGCCGCTTAGCCTGTTGCTGGAATTCGCAACATTCAGTTTGCCTGTTTTCGAGACAGTCCAGCCTCTTCTCGTGGGTGTCCACCTTAGCTTTCACGGTTTCGAGTTGCGCCGTCATAGTATCCAGTTTTGCATCTATGCTCTTCAAGCTGGTTCTCACCTCCATGATGAGGGCCCCAAAGTCTATATCCGGGGTAGCACCTTGCGATGACGATGCGCCAACATCCGGCTCCATTGTCGCGTTCTTCGGTGGCTTTCTACTATCAAAAGTTAGCTTAGGTTGTTTGGCGTCATTTTTCCCCATCTCAGCAGTCCAGAGAGATTCACCAGCCACGCAATGGGGCAGCACCCCTCTGTGCCACTACTGGCAAGTGCCCCGTGTGAACGCGACTGTCTAGGCGGTGCCAGTGCGCGCCGGGCGTGACTATTCAAACGTGGTAAGGCGGGTCAACCGCGTGAATGACCCCTGCAGGTGCCCAGTGAGTTCAGCAAGCTGCAACGCCTGACTAGGGTCTACTCCGGATTTAAAATGGCGGGCTCTCGCAGTGCAATGAAGGGTCCGCTCGCACCGCTAGTAAAGCGCAGCACAGGGGCTCAAGGGGATCAGGGCTGCAAGGCGCCTCTCCGTGTGTGCAGCTGTGTGTCCCGCCGAGCTGAAGGTCAGCGGGAGGTCCAGGCGCAGCTGCTGGACGGCAGGATCAACAGGGGACCGCATCCCTCCTTAGCCCCCTCTCACCTTCCCTCCGGTCGCCGCCGTGATGTAGATGGCACAGGCTCAACCACTCCGGTCCCCACCGGGCTCAACACCGGCCAGCGCCGCCTCCGGCGGTCTCAGGATAACTGCACCACGGCGCGGCTTTTCCACCAAGCCGCGCCGGTCTCCGTTCGCTCCCCGCAGCCTCTAGCCAAAGTAGCCCTCCGTCAGCAGCGGTGGGGGCCCAGCAGCGAGGTGACCTCGGCGAACACCGCTCAATCAGCCGGGGCCTTCCTAGCCGCGGCCCACAGTGACTCGCGGCTTCCAGCAAGGAGCACTTCCGGCGCGGGTCAGGACCAGCTTGCCAGCCGGTGGAAACGAAGTACGTCTCCGCTTCAAAGGGGGACCGTCTCCGCGCCCCAAACTCGGGTCGGAGGATCACCAGGGTGTAGGTAGCAGATCCCGGGTGGTGTGGGGGTCTGCAGTCGCCAGGAACAGGATCATTGAAGGATCAATCGGAGTAGCCGGCGGAGCTCACTCAAAGAGCGGCCATCTCGCTGCTCGGCTAGCCACGCCCCCGTCGAGGGTAATGTTCCCCTTAATTTTCCATCGTAGTTCTGAAAAATATGTGGAGAGATGTCTGGTTCAGAATTGGTTCTAATTGGTTTTAAATGTGTTTTTTCTACTCGACAGTTTCCTGATTTAAAAATGTCCAAAGCTGGTGCAGTAACAGAGTGTTAACCCTGATGAATCTGCCATAAAATTTATTGGGCAGTGAAACATGTTGGTTACAGGTAGTGGTATGCGACAGTAAGCTACCAGCCTTTTTAACTCAGCAGTACATACCTTATTCAGTAATAAAGTGGTACAGTTGGTGTGACTGCTGATTTTACTTTCACTCTGTATTGTTTGTCACGTTAGGGAGCTATGCTCTGAGCTCCTTGTTCAGCACCTTTTGTTTCACTTTATTTGTTACACACTTTTCTGTGTTGTGACACCATTGTCTTCTGGAAAAGGAATGGCAACCAATGATGAGAAAGGGGCAAAGTATTGGTAACATCTGCCAATTTCCCCGAGGGTGTTCGCCCGTGAGGTGCCTTCCTCTCCGCCATACATTTTTTTGTTTTTGACTCTCTATGTGTGGATGGATGTATTGTCCCAGTAGGGCAGACATCATAGGTAACGTTGAGTTGAATACACACTGGAACTTCCTATTAGTAGTCACAAACAGTGGTTTGGCATGGACAGTAGGGCATTAGAGAATACACATCCAACCATAGAATTGAGAGGGGGCAAATCTTAAATTTTACGATAGAGGATTCTAGTATAGGATGTTCTCATGCCTGTTAGATGATTGCTAACTAAAGTCCCGGGAACAGGGATTTTTCTGTTTTTGAATTGCATTGAGTGGAGGGCTTTCCCTGTGGTACCCGTTCTTCCCTCTGAGCTCCCCTTGTTATTGTTTGTGTCTGTAAGAAGTGAAGCCAGAAAACAAGAGATTAATTCACGATTCACATTTGACAGACTTGTGCTGTGTTTTTAATCTTTAAAACTGCTGTTTTTTTCTAACTGTTTGTATCAAATCTCTTGTTTTGTGTTCAATGTATACTGTTAAAAAATACATTTTGTGCTTGTGACTGTTTGAATTGAACTCTTGGTTTCTGTGAATTTGGTACTGTTTTAAACTTATCCTTTTCCTACCTGTGTCTGTTTGAAAAACTGTCATAGTTTTCCCTGTACTATGCTTAGATGCGCAGGAGCACCACCCTTTTAAGTCTTTAAAAGTTAAAAAGGCCTCAGAGACTGAACAGAGTCAATTTACAAAAACTGCTGAATCTGCGTTGAGGTTTAAAACTGTGTTTCGAAAGTGCATGCAAACCTCGTTTTTGGTTAGATGAAGAGATTTGTTGAAGTGAGCGAAAAGCAGTTTTTAAGTGGCTTAGATTTGACCCTACCTGCAGGGTGAACCAGCACCAGCAAATTGTGGATTGAGTTCATCTGTATCCATGGAGATTCTTTTCTTAAGGAGAAGCCACTGCCCCTGACCTTCAGCCTGGGCCTTTCTTGATTGACCCTCTAGCTCTTATGTTAACCCTGATCCCACCATCCACCTGCAGTATCCCTTAAGGTGTGAGCAGGGCACCCCAAGACAGCCACCTCCGTCTTGTAGCCTCAGCCTCTCTCTCACACACACACACTCTCTTTCTCACACACACACACACACTCTCTCACACTCTCTTTCTCACACTCTCTCGCACACTCTCTCTCTCACACTCTCTCCCACACACTCGCTCACACTCTCTCTCACACACACACACACTCTCTCTCTCACAGACACACACTCTCTCTCAAACACACACTCTCTCTCACACACACACTCTCTCTATCAAACACAAACTCACTCTCTCACACACACACACACTCTCTCTCTCACACACACTCTCTCTCACACACAGTACAGCCTTCTACTGCCACCACTCTACCACTCTCTCCACCAACACTCTACCACTCTATCGGCCACCACTCTATCCGCCACCACTCTATCTGCCACCACCCTATCCGCCACCACCCTATCCACCACCACTCTATGCATCACCACTCTAGCGCCCACACTCTAGCACCCACACTCTAGCGCCCACACTCTAGCGACCACACTCTAACGCCCAAACTCTAGCACCACCACTCTACCCGCCCACCACTCTACCCTCCAACTCCCTGTTCTCTTCTCCTGTGCTGATCTGCTGCTCTCTTCCACCCGCCTCCTTCTTTAACTCCCTGTTCTCTTCTCCCTGTGCTAATCTGCTGTTCTCTTCCACCCCACCTTCTTTAAATCCCTGTTCTCTTCTTCTGTGCTAATCTGCTGCTCTCTTTCACCCGCATCTTTCTCTAACTCCCTGTTGTCTTCTCCTGTGCCGATCTGCTGTTCTCTTCCACCGCATCCTTATTTAACTCCACGTTCTCTTCTCCTGTGATAATCTTTAAGCTATCTTCCATCCGCCTACTTTTCTAACTCCCTGTTCTCTTCTCCTGTGCTGCTCTGCTGTTTTCTTTCACCGCCTCCTTTTCTAACTCCCTTTTCTCTTCTCCTGTGCTGATTTGCTGCTCTCTTTCACCCGCCTCCTTCTCTAACTCCCTTTTATCTTCTCCTGTGCTAAACTGCTGTTCTCTTTCACCCCGCCCCTTCTCTAACTCACTGTTCTCTTCTCCTGGGCTAATATGTTGTTCTCTTCCACTCACTTCCTTACTTAACTCCCTGTTCTCTTCTCCTGTGCTGATCTGCTGTTCTCTTCCACCCACCTCCTTCTTTAACTCCCTGTTCTCTTCTCCTGTGCTGATCTGCTGCTCTCTAAAACCCGCCTCCTTCTTTAACTCCCTGTTCCTTTCTCCTGTGCTGATCTGCTGTTCTCTTCCACCCACCTCCTTCTTTAACTCCATGTTCTCTTCTTCTGTGCTTATCTGCTGCTCTCTTCCACCCGCTTCCTTATTTAACTCCATGTTCTCTTCACCTGAGCTGATCTGCTGCCCTCAAACACCGCCTCCTTCTTTAACTCTGTTCTTTTCTCCTGTGCTAATCTGCTGTTCTCTTCCAACCACCTCCTTCTTGAACTCCCTGTTCTATTCTCTTCTCCTGTGCTGATCTGCTGCTCTCTTCCACCTGCCTCCATATTTAACTCCCTGTTCTGTACTTCGATCCTGATCTTCTGCTCTCTTCCGCCCCGCCCCTTCTCCAAAACCCTGTTATCTTCTCCCGTGCCAATCTGCTGTTCCCTTCCACTGCCTACTTCTCTAACTCCCTGTTCTCTTCTCCTGTGCTGAGCTCTTCAACACACATCCTTCTTTGACTCCCTGTTCTCTGATAATATGCTGATCTGCTGCTCTCTTCCACATACATCCTTCTGTAACTGCACACACACATACATACAACCACGCACACACACACACATACAACACACATACAACCACACACACACACAACCACACACATCTATCGCCCTCACTCTATCTATCTACCTATCACCCTTAATCTATCTATCTATCACCCTCACTCTATCTATCGCCCTCACTCTATCTATCTATCTATCTATCTATCTATCTATCTATCTATCTATCTATCTATCTATCTATCTATCACCCTCACTCTATCTATCGCCCTCACTCTATCTATCGCGCTCACTCTATCTATCGCCCTCACTCTATCGCCCTCACTCTATCTATTGTCCTCACCCTATCTATCTGCTCCCTCACTCTATCTATCGCTCTAACTCTATCTATCGCCCTCACTCTATCTATCGCCTCACTCTATCTATCACCCTCACTCTATCGCCCTCACTCTATCGCCCTCATTCGATCTATCACCCTCACTCTATATATCGCTTTGCGCCACCACAGTATCAATCTGTGCAAACATTCAACAACAACTGGTTCAAATATGTTCTCTCAATGTTGCAAGCTTTATTACAAATGTCACAAAAAAAGTTGATATTTCCCTTCTGTTCTTATATTTTAGTCTCAATAAAATACACTGAACATAATCTTCACAAAAGTTAATTACAAAAGTTTAAGCTATTGCCATGATGAATTACAATAACTATTATTTAAGTATTAATAATTTTTGTTTAAAACATTGTTATTTGTAAAATCAATACTTCTAAGTCACGTAAATACAAAACATGTTGCATTAAAAATGCTTTAGGCGTCACATTGTCAAAAAATAAAAGTATTAGCATTGTAAATGACAAAGCTAATGATTTCACAATTTTCAAAAATAAGACATAAATAACAAATTTGTCATGTACAAGACAAATAACTCAAACTTTCCTAATGCGAGACCGAATGCATTGAAAATGCTTGTTTAAGTTCGAGCCTAGCGGCTGCATGCATGCGCTGCTTACTCTGTGAGGCGTGCTGTAGTAGGGTATGCTGTGGAAGCCTTGTCCACTCTTCGCCCACATTTGTCATTGGCTTTGTGTCATTGTCCTTCGAAAATGCTGGTTTTTGATTGATTATGAGGCTTGTTTGTCCCGCCATGGTCCCACCTTGTCTCCATTTGTTAACACCCATAAAGACTGGACCTTTTACCTGGCTTGTTACAAGGTTGGCTTTATCTGGTGGGTGAGCACTATTTTGAAAATGGACACTGATGGGGACAATGGCGGCTGCAGCGATATGCGCTCCCAATTGTATGCTTTTTTACTTTAATGAGCGCGGCACCCGCATTAGGGACACCACAACCACTTTTTAATTTTTTTATTTATATTGAACATTCATATTGAGTGCGGTGTCCAATTCTCGGACACCGCACTCTGTTTTCTTTTTTTTTTACTTCAAGGACACTGCACTCGGTTTCTTTATATTTTCTTTATATTTTTTTAAACTTTAACACTGAGCGCGGCGTCTACTTCAAGGGCACCTCCCTCAGTGTTACAGTAAAAAAAAAGGGAAACCTAGCGTGGTGTCCTTGAAGTGGTGCCAGGCTCAGTTTTAACTGTAACCAATTGCAATGCAATAGGTCTTGCATTTATGCAAGTTTAAGCAGCTTAAACGTGTGTAAATTCGAGACCTAATGGTAATATGCCCCTTAAATCCTTACTTTACTACATTCTGTGACCAAAAAGAGGAAGGATTTTTAGGTGTGAAAATGGTTAATTATCATACTAATGACATCGAAAATTACAACACAAGGGGGCATATTACCAAGCAATAGCGATAATTATCGCTATTGCTTGGTTAGAGACAAAAATGTAACGCTGAGCTTCGGTGATTTTTATCGCAGATAAACCTTGGTATTACCAAGGTTTATCGCAAATGCGATAAAAATCGGCGGCAATGCATGAATATCGCTGAAAAGTCAGCGATATTCATGCATTACCGAGCTAATGCTCTTAGCCATGTTATCCACCTCCCATTGGATAACATGGCTAAGAACTGCTCAGGGCAGGTGTTAGCTTGTGGAGATAGCGATGTTAGCGACTGTTTCCAGTCGCTAACATCTTGGCACGCCCACTTTGCATGTCATTAGTGATAAATATCACTGACATGCAAAGTGGGGCCCAGGATGGTCGCTATCTCCTACTAGCTGTCGCTTACTAGTGTTAGCGACAGCTAGGTAATAGGGAGATAATTTTATCTCCGCTTTCTTGGCTTTTAAAGCCAAAAAAGCGGAGATAAACCCCCTTGATAATATGCCCCACGATTATTGTGCAGTCAATGACTTCACATGGAATCACAACATGAAATCGCATCTAGATCTGAGATGCAGGATCATATGGGTTCTGACTCACTCAGATTACATAAATTCCAAGTCACTTTTTTATTAATGTGGTCATGCTTAAACTCCTTGGCACTGGTTCAGGAAGTAGCTACAAAACTATAATATTCGGCCTTTCGTCTAAAAATGTCAGAATGAATACTCATTGAATAATTGGTTTTGAAAGACATTGTTTGTCTCTTTCTAACACTAGTAATGGGAAACTTCTAGAAGCACAAAATTAAAAAGCATTTGCAATGCAGTGGGTCTCACATTTACGGAAGTTTAAGCTATTGGCATTATAAATGACAATGCTTTTTATTTATGTTTAAAAAACAAAATATAAATAAAAGGCATTGTCATTTACAATGCCAATAGCTCAAACTTGCCTAAATGCGAGACCTGTTGCATTACAAATGCTTGTTTTAAGGTAAGATGTGAACCCGTCGAGAGAAGGCTCCTCTATTCCAGCTTCATAGAATCTTTGTATTAGAGTGTCATGGTCAACTCTGTCAAAGGGAGCTGAGAGGTCCAAGAGAAGTAGTACAGCAACCCCGTTCCGGTCAACTGTGTTCTTAAAGTCATCCCAGATAGCAATGAGGGCAGCTTCTGTGCCTCTTCCTGGACAAAATCATGTTTGGAAGTATGGAATTATCTTCAATAAATTGTGACATTTAGGCAAATGCTGCTCTTTCTATTAGTTTGCCAAGTAAAGGTCCATTTGTAATTGGTCTGTAGTTGTCGCACTTAAGTGGGTCCAGGTTTATTTTCTTTTATAATGATCGTAAGTATAGGGCGGCTCCTTCACAATGGTGAAGGAGCATCACCCCACTGGCTCAGAGCCAGCAGCTGAAAAATAAAACAATATTCTAAAATTGTTTTATTTGTCACCCTGCTGGCTGAGCCAGCTTTTGTAGGGAGAGGTGGGGTCGGGGCCATGGGAGGAGGAGGAGGAGGACTGGTTGATGCACTTCTAAGTGTGCATGTGTATTTGGCCGGCCATCTTAGGCCGGCCAAACTCACATGCTCATTTAGGATTCTCCAACTCAGTTGTATTGAACAGCAAGGTTGGAGAAGCAGAACAGATGCTCTGTGTCTAAGCGGAGCGCAAACCATCCCTACGCTGCTCTCTTAGCATGAGCGGCCAAAAGCGGTACAAAAGGGGGTGGTGATGGACGGAGCATTTGAATCAATCAAACACTCACACCCAGTCAAAAGATCTGGGTTTAATCCATCACCGTTCTTTAGCCCACTCTGCCACCCCAGTTCAGACATGGCTATATGCAAATCAGTCTGACCCTGTGCCTCATGGGAACAGTACAGCCTGAACTGCCAAGCCATGTCTTCCCTGGACCGGAAACAAGCTTCCAAGGACCAGTTTCTGGAATTTCAGCCGTCTTCAGCCCGGCTTGCTTGAATCCAGTGGCAAAGTGAGCAAGGGACTCACGTCTGAGCATACCCTGCCACACTTATGGCGGCCAAAAGCGGTACAAAAGGGGGGGTTGATGGACGGAGCATCTGAATCAATCAAACACTCACACCCAGTCAAAAAATCTGGCTTTAATCCATTACAGTTCTTATGACCACTCTGCCACCCCAGTTCAGACATGGCTATATGCAAATCAGTCTGACCCTGTGCCTCATGGGAACAGTACAGCCTGAACTGCCAAGCCATGTCTTCCCTGGACCGGAAACAAGCTTCCAAGGACCGGTTTCTGGAATTTCAGCCGTCTTCAGCCCGGCGTGCTTGAATCCAGTGGCAAAGTGAGCAAGGGACTCACGTCTGAGCATACCCTGCCACACTTATGGCAGCCAAAAGCGGTACAAAAGGGGGGGTTGATGGACGGAGCATCTGAATCAATCAAACACTCACACCCAGTCAAAAGATCTGGCTTTAATCCATCACAGTTCTTATGCCCACTCTGCCACCCCAGTTCAGACATGGCTATATGCAAATCAGTCTGACCCTGTGCCTCATGGGAACAGTCCAGCCCGAACTGCCAAGCCATGTCTTCCCTGGACCGGAAACAAGCTTCCGAGGGCCGGTTTCTAGCATTCCAGCCATCTTCAGCCCGGCTTGCTTGAATCCAGTGGCAAAGTGAGCAAGGGACTCACTTCTGAGTATACCCTGCCACACGTATGGCGGCCAAAAGCGGTACAAAAGGGGTTGGTGATGGACTGGACTGTTCCCATGAGGCACAGTGTCAGAGCTGATTTGCATATTGCCAGTGTCTAACCCAGGGTGGTGTGGAGTGCAAAAAAACGATGGATTTAGGCACAGATCCTTGTACTGGGGTGAATGTATGATATTGTTCTACATTCTGTCCATCAACTGTGTTTTTTACAATTTTCACCCCGAGTGTGCTGGGTATACTCAGACGTGAGTCCCAGGCTCTCCACACCACTGGAGTCAAGCTATCCAGGCTGATGAAGGCTGATAGCCAGAAACCGGTCCTTGGATGCTTGATTCTGGTCTGGGAAAGACATGGCTTGGTAGTTCGGACTGGACTGTTCCCATGAGGCACAGGGTCAGAGCTGATTTGCATATAGCCAGTGTCTAACCCAGCGTAGTGTGGAGTGCAAAAAAACGATTGATTTAGTACCAGATCCTTGTACTGGGGTGAATGTATGACATTGTTCTACATTCTGTCCATCAACTGTGTTTTTTGCAACTCTTAGCATGAGAGCAGCGCAGAGGGAGTCAGTGATTTAGTCCAAGGGTCTGCTGGGGTCATGAAGAATAACACTGAGGTGCGACACTGGAGGCGGTCAGCAGCTTCAGGTAAGTCCTCTTTTTTTCTTTTTATAAAATTGTTTTTAAACTCCCCCATGCCCTCCTGCTCCGATGCTCCACCCTGCGGCCCCTCTCCATGACCTACCACTTTGTTTGTGGTGGCCGCAACTGCGTATGTGTGACTTTTTTAGGTCTTCTGGTAATATTCCTATAGTTTGGGAATTGCTAATGATTCTACTGATGTGGCAGCAGAAGTAGTTAAAATAATTTTCTTGAAGGTTTGAGGCGGACATGAGTCAGAAAGGCTTCTAGCAGGCCTGCACGCTTTGACCAGATCCATTAAATCATTGTGTGATATTTGGTGGAAGGAATGCAGAGGCTGGGTTAACCCAGTCTTGGAGAGTTTTTTTTAGAAAGGGTCAGTGCTGAGTTCCGTCTGGGCAATTTGGTTTACGAAATTCAGTGAGAAATTTATAGAATTCTTAATTTGCACATTTAGCATTTTGAATTCAGTCTGAATTGTATAATTTCTTAAATTGTTTGATTGCTGACTTGTATTATCTGTTATATTTCTGTAGGCTAAGTTTGTCTTTATTGGTTGTTTTTTAGCCAGGTGCATTACAGCTTTCTAATTTACTGTTTTATCTCTTTTAGCTCTATATTTCTAGAAGGTGCCCAGGGCCGGTCCTAGGCATGGGCGGTATGGGCAGCTGCCCAGGGCCTCGCGCTCAGGGGGCCCCCTGCCGGCCCCGCAGAGTAGGGAAAAGCGCACTCGCGCAGGCAGTAAGGCACTTAGAGGGGCCTCACATCTTCCCTTTCGCCCGGGGCCTCAGAAGGCCTCAGAAGGCCTAGGACCGGCTCTGAAGGTGCCTGTTTTCTTTTGTCCTCCTGTTTCGTTGTCTTTAGTGGTCTTAGAATATCAAAAGCTTCTTGTAGCCACTCATATAGTTTTTGAACTGAATTTACTGTCCCTATATCTTCATTGGATGTTAGTTTCGTTTCTATGTTTTCAAAATTGAGTTTGTTCCATGGTTGATAGGTGGATGCATGTATGGTAGTTTTGTGTGTTGCTTTGTGTCGTTGTAGGTTGGAAAGCAAGCAAATGGTGGTCTGACCATGTGACTGGAGTCATAGTTTGAAAGGTAACTAGTTCTGTATTTGCAAAAATGACATCTATGATGTTTCCAGCGATGTGTATGCCTTGGTGGACAATCTGATGTAGGTTCTGAGCAGCGAGTCTAGTGATGATTTTTTTCGCATGGGTATATTGGGTTTGTCAAACCAAATGTCATGGTCTCCAAGAATGCATAGGTTGGAGTGTAGTGTTATCAGGTTTGAAACTGTGTCTAGATGTGTGTCAAGGGATGTTGAATTGCTAGGTGGAGGTCTGTAAAGGAGTAGGCAGTTACAAGAGGAAGATGTTCTAGGGTTACACCTGGTGCACAGTGCCTCACAACCTTGTAAGACGACGTTGTCAGCTTTAGTGATATTTAATGTTTGCTTGAATACAACAGCTAGGCCACCTCCACTTTTGCCTATTATTTTGTGTGATAGTTTGATAGCCTAGAGGAACGGCTTCATGCAACACTGGAACCATGTCATCTCCCAACCATGAATCAGTTATAAAGAGTAAGTCAGGTTGTGTATCAGTGAGAAGGTGGTAGATATTATGCTTGTTTTTAGACAGTGATTGAGCATTTATTAGTAGGCAGGTTAGCGAATGTGTTTCGGTGATGGTGTGTTTTTGTTTTATAGAAGAGTGAGCTGTATGTTTATTTACTTGTAGCAAGTGTTTCCTTAGTGCTGGTATTAGCTGCATGAGGATATCAACAGTGTATCTTTTCTGTATTGGATTCCTTGTCCAGCATGCTAAGGAGGTATTTTGTTGGGTCTGTATGTGTTGGTGGTGGAGATGGTGGTTGAGAGTGAGTTGGTGAGCTGTGTTGTATCTGTAGAGTAGCCTTGTTGTACATGAGATATGAAGATGCTTATTTGTGAAGAGTGGCATGTTGTTTATTTTGTTTGTTTCTGTTTATAGTGGAAGGTGTACGAGTTAGGGGTTTTGGTGCAGCATGTGGGTAATGTTGCACGGTTCTAATTGTTTAGTGTGTGTGAGGCATATGAAAGAGAGTTGCAGTGTTACTGTATATTTGTTAGGTGTGGTGAAAGAGAGAAAGATTGGCAGTAGAGTTAGGTCATGGAGTGTATTATTTGTGTAGCCAGGAAGTTTGGAGTGGGTGTATGTTTCTAGGTTGTGATGGAAAGTATTATGAGGTAGTATGTGTGTGAGATTTTGTTATGCTGGTGTTTGTTATGTTTTGATTTTGAGGAGCAGTGACAGCAGATTATGATGTTGTTTTCTGAGAAGTATTTACATGCAAATTATTGTTGGTGAGTGGAAGCTGAATTATAAACGGGGTGGTGATGTGTTTTGGAAAGGAGTGCATTTGGTGTGTGAGAGGGGATGGACAAGAGTTAAGAGTGTTTGTATTAGATATGATCGCTGGAAGAGGTAATATGTGTGGTAGAGGGGAATGTAAGGGTTGTGTTTTGGGGGTAAAAGAGGAAGAGGGGGCTTGTGCATGAAATGATGGAAGGTTGAGTGTGGGTTTGGTGGTGACATAAAGGGGATTGCTAGGAGTAAGTAGAGGGTAGGGCTTTTGTTTGTATGAGCAGGAATTGTGTGTATGAATGGGAATTAGTTATGTATACTGATGATTTGGGTTGTGTTAGTGATGTGTGGATTTGATAGTGGTATAGGATGGAGTGGGGTGTTGAATGTGAGTGAAAGTGCTGTTGTGCGGTAGAAGGGTGTATAAGTGTGTTTGTGGTGTTTTGTGGTAGCTGTTGTGAAAATGAAAGCTTGTTTGGGTTTGTTTGTAGTAAAAGAGTAGAATGCATTTGTTGTGAGTGTGTTAATATGTTTGTGGATGTGGATAGGTTACAGTGGATGCTGGTGAATGGAAAAATGGGCTTCATCTCTGGCCCTAGGCCTGACCCGTCCTGAACAGTCCCAAACAGGCAACTGCCTTTGTGTTCCCCGCCCTTAGCCTTGTCACCTGGGTTGAGACGACCTCAACCCTAAGCTTAAATATCCCTAGGCCAGGTACCCTTTGGCCAATGGGAACCCTAGTCCTAACCAATCGTAACACAAGTCCTAAGACCATAAGGAGAAGAGGCCCTTACAGACAAGCACAGCCCTAGCCCTAACAGACAATTAGAGAGCAAACCGTAGGCCCAATAGAAACCCTAGCCCCAGGAACCAATCAAAAGCCTGGCCCTAGCCACCAATCAGAACCCTAACCCCAAGCACAAAGTCCAATATAATCAGTACCCCAGAGACCAATCAGATCCTCTGACCTATCAGCCAATCAGAAACCTAACCCTAAGCCCAATAGCAACAACAGATACAGCAGCCAATCAGAGCACAGATGTAACAATCAATGGCAACTTTTATAAGGAGCGTGTGACCTCAAGCACAGGTTGAAGGCCAGGGAGCAGTGAGCTGCTTCTGGAGAACAGAATCTCCTTATACACAATTGGTACAATTTCTTTATTTGCAGAGTTACTTAAAACCATTGCAATACTCACAAGATAAGACCATATATAAAATATTCGTCCATCGACATAAAATATCATAATATCAAAAGTATAAAAGGCTTCTGTAGCTGTAAATTATTGTACCTTATACACAGACAGACTCAATCCACACTTTGCTTGTCCTGGTTCACCCTGCAGGTAGGCCCAAATCCAAGCCACTTAAATACTGCTGTAGCACACTTCCCACTTCAGCAAATCCCTAAGCAGTTCTTAGCCATGTTATCCAATGGGAGGTGGATAACATGGCTAAGAGCATTAGCTCGGTAATGCATGAATATCGCTGACTTTTCAGCGATATTCATGCATTGCCGCCGATTTTTATCGCAATTGCAATAAACCTTGGTAATACCAAGGTTTGTCTGCGATAAAAATCGCCGCAGCTCAGCGTTAAATTTTTGTCTCTAACCAAGCAATAACGATAATTATCGCTATTGCTTGGTAATATGCCCCCTTGTGTTGTAATTTCCGATGTCATTAGTATGATAATTAACCATTTTCACACCTAAAAATCCTTCCTCTATTTGGTCACAGAATGTAGTAAAGTAAGGATTTAAGGGGCATATTACCAAGCAATAGCGATAATTATCGCTATTGCTTGGTTAGAGACAAAAATTTACCGCAGAGCTGCGGCGATTTTTATCGCAAATAAACCTTGGTATTACCAAGGTTTGTCCCAAATGCGATAAAAATTGGCCGCAATGCATGAATATCGCAGAAAAGTCAGCGATATTCATACATTACCGAGCTAATGCTCTTAGCCATGTTATCCACCTCCCATTGGATAACATGGCTAAGAACTGCTCGGGGCAGGTGTTAGCTTTTGGAGATATTCGCGCTTAGCGTGAATATCTCCAAAAGTTGGTAATAGGAGATAGCGATGTTAGCGACTGGTCTTGGCACGCCTACTTTGCATGTCATTAGTGATAAATATCACTGACATGCAAAGTGGGGCCCAAGATGGTCGCTATCTCCTACTAGCTGTCGCTAACTGGTGTTAGCGATAGCTAGGTAATAGGGAGATAATTTTATCTCCGCTTTCTTGGCTTTTAAAGCCAAAAAAGCGGAGATAAACCCCCTTGATAATATGCCCCTAAGATCTTTGTGTTGGTCCTTTGCTAATAATTCAGGACTGGCCGAAAGAAAATTGCCTTGTTGACATCCATGTTTGCCTTAAACAAGGTGACCATGCTTCCAACAGCTCCTATTTTCCCGTTACTTAGGACGAGTGTTTGTTTGGTGATTCACAGAACACCGTGGGGGCAGGGTACATTTTCGCAATTTGTTTTGAAAGGGGTTCAAATAAATTTTAAAGTAAACACTCATATTTATTTGCCATTTGAAACACACAGAAAAAGATGCATTTGCAGTTGCCTGGGTAACGAGCTAGGAGGGAGTTTGTTAATTGACTGGCACTGCCTTTCCTACATAGGTCCAACAGTCACGCGCCCACTTGAGCTTCGGACAATGGAAGAGTTATGCTGATGAATGTATGTACTATCCTGACAGAAAAATCAATAAATAGAGAACATAAGGATTTAGTATGGTCAATTAATACTACGCTCAATGTGTTGAAGGACTATTTATAAAAGGTCAGGAGGCTGTCACCAATTTGGTTCATCCATGGATGTGCCACTTGAGTGTATCAGAAGAGAAACGTGCACAGGAGCATGCTCAATATGTATGCATCTAACGGTGACAAATAAGGCATCCTGTTTTGGTTAATAAAGGTAATTGGGTTGGGGTTAGATTACTTGGTATCATTGCAAAAAGCCATTTGAAGTGTTCTGATGCCTAGAAGGTTGTACAAGTCAAAACAACTGGGGCCTTATTTATGACAAGTGACGCATCGCTGCATGAAAACAGCGATGCGTCACTTTTCATTGCGCACTCCTTGCGTCATGATTGATGCGTCATATTTATAATATGACGCATCATGTCGCAAGGAGTTACAGATACGTCAGTATTTCTGACGTATGTGAAGGCGCAAAAGTGACGCATTGCTGGAGTGTGTCACAAAAGTGACGCAACTCCAGCAATGTGTACTTTCACATGGGCAAGTCCCATGTTGTTAGTGCCTGCGTCAGTCTTACTCCTGCCATGAAGCAGGCGTAACATTTTGACGCATTAGCGGCCAAGAAATGGCGCAGTGAAATCTTATAGATTTCACTGCGTCACTTCCATGACCCTTTCTTGAGTCAAAACACCCCCCTTGCAGACATCATACCTGGCGCAGGTATAATGTGGCGCAGGGCTTTACAAAGTGACGCATCTACCTAGATGTGTCACTTTGTAAATATGGTGCAACAAGGCGTATTTTTTACGCCACTGGTGCGTTACAAAAAGTGACGCACCGGCGGCGTAAAAGTGACGCACAGCCTCATAAATGAGGCCCCTGGTGGCTATGCTAGAGGGTGGAAATGGTGGAATAAGGAGAGACAAGGTCCTGATCTTGCACCAGGTGGGAATGTGTCTGGTAGGGGTCTGCATTCCACTTCAAATAAGTGTTGAGAACACCTATGGAGAGGAAACCAGCGAGGAGACTTTGTGACTATGTTCCATTTAAGCTTCGGATATTACTCATGTGGTCAGTTAGTTTGTTCAGTTGTCATGTATGAAGGGAAAAATGAGCTAGATCTTAATGGATTATATATGATGGACTGTAGCATGTTAGGGAATTGTAATGGGTGTTGTTGTAGTGTGAAGTGAGGGGGGTTAAACTCAATCTGCAGCTGCTGTGGATCTTTTCTCTGCCGGTCGCATGTTTTATTTTGCATTCAACTTTTGTGATTTGCCCTTGTCTTGATTAATCCTCGGTGAGACCTCTTCAATTAGATGCTTCCAAGAGGCCATGGAACATATTTCTGGTACCTCAAAGATGGTGGGTGGTAATATATACATACTTATTTGAGCTGTTTTATCTCTATGATTAAGTATTTGAACAATTTATTAATCACTTCCGACTGAATTGTTCGGCTTAATTTTTCTTGTATTAGGAACAGGTGTAAAGGAGATATCGTCTTCCAGGCTGAAAGATAGAAACCGGAGGAAGACACTATTTTACCTAGAAACGGATCATGACATTTTGTTTTAATACTATAGAAGGAAACTGGGATGAGGGGAACTACAAACTAGCACCTAGCACTTGCAGAGCGTGGATTTGGACAGACAACACGTCTATTTTTCAAAATGTAAATGACACCTTACACTTGAAATAGATGAAGCACATGTGCTGCCCTAGGAAATCTGTATAGTTCAACTAACTCGTGAGAAAGTAAGCGTAGGCGACTAAAGTTAGTTGATTTCTAATAAAACGTAGCATTCGGTATGTTTTTTATGGAACAATAGCGGGTTTACAAAAGTAGTGAACGCAAATCCAAGTGAAAAACAATAAGTTAGATTGTGACTAACCTAGGGTGCCCATCTGAACAACACACAGATGTCAATAACAACACAGAGACTCCCACTACCCCAGGAGAAAAGGGTGTTATGCATCAACAACTTGTGTTTCTTTATAACAAACCAGTTTGCTGACTGCACCTCAACCGCTAGTCCCATGGTCAATCCCACGTTGTTAATGGACCTCCCGTAGCAGCTGCATTTAAGTCTCCGTGAGCGGCAGCAGCAGACAGAAGCCGGCCGCATGGAGAAGGGGGGGTTTGGGGGGCAGCCGAGCACCGCGAGGTCTGCCCCCGCGCAGATTGGGAGGGGGTGGGGGCCAGACTGGCGCGGCCATTTTGTGGCCTTGGGCTATTTTGGTACTAGTCCAAATGTAGCCCAATTTTAAAAGATAGCCCAAGGCTATTTAGGCGTTATTGGCGCCTGCCCAGCCACCATCTTAGGTTCTGGTGACCTGGTGGCTGGGAGCGCAGTAGTTGTAGGCGTTTTGCCAGAGGTGTTTTGGCTGAGGCCTATTTAATCTGTTTGTTTTGTGAGCAGTATTTCTTGCATGTCTGGCAAGGGGCTCGACCCTGGGCGAAGGCGGTGTGGGCGTGGCGGAGAGGGCAGTGAGTGGGAGAAAGTCTCGGTGGGGGAGCGCAGACTGCGTCTCCTCGCCGCTCTCTCTAGGCTTTTCTGACCGCCCCAGTACACCGGGGGTGGTAGGGTGGGAGGCGGCGGCGGGGCCCGGGGAGTTTGCTGGTGAGTCACGCGCCCCTCTGGGGAGCGTGGGTGGGTCCCGTGGTGCAGGAGAGAGCCAGCCTCGGGGAGGGCCTCCCTGCACTGGGCGCTTGCTACTTATGGCTGCTCCGGGAGCCCGGGAGCGATCGCGGGGGGGGCAGGTGGGGCCCGGAGGTGTGGGGAGGTCGGCCTGGGCTTCCGTGTATGGCCGGAGACAGGAGGCGGGCAGGAGTGTGCGCGAGGTGCGGGTGGAGAGCCCCTCTCCAGATCATACCCCCTCAGGCAGGGGACGCACATGGGGGAAGAGGGCGGCTCCTGGAATGGTGGATAGGGGGGCGCAGGTGGAAGGGGGGCATGGAAGGGGGTCACCTTGCAGGAGAAGGCGGTGGGGGTGGCACAGGGGGAGCGGAGGGAGGACAGGGTAGCGGAGGGGTCTGGGGAGAGTGGGGGCTAGTGGGCAGATGTAGGGGATACGTCCCCATTACTTTTGGAATCGTAGGGCAGTAAAAGGGACTGGGAGGGACTGGACGTCTTTGACTCCTGGGCGGAAGGGGTTAGGGAGGCTCGAGGGACAGGCGAGTGTGCGGCTCAGCGGGAGAGTGGAGCTTTAGGGTCCCCGTGGCAGGGAGAGCAGGCAAGGGCAGAGGGTGGACAGTGTGGTGACCAGCCTAACCTCGTCAGTGCCGGTCGCTCAACCCGCCGCGTGGCTCCTCCCGAGGTCACCCTGTCCCCCTGCTGCCACCGCCTGCTCGTTGCCACATTGCTTCCGCAGTGCCCCTGAATCTGCTCTTGAGCGTTCGTATCTCTGCCTTTGTAATTTGGATTTCTGTATTTTCTGCCGTTTTTGCCTCTGTTATTGTGCTCTGCCCCTGATTGTTCGTATCTCTGCCTTCGTAATTTGGATTTCTGTATTTTCTGCCGTTTTTGCCTCTGTTATTGTGCTCTGTTATTGTGCTGTGCCCCTGATTGTCCGCTGCTATCCCCCTGCCTTTGTTTGTTTAGCTGACCCCCTAGCGCTTCAGCCGCCGTTCCCCGCTCCCTGCCGCTGCTCCCCCGCGGCCCCGCCCCCTCTCCACCTGGTCCCTCTCCCATTCGCCACCCCGCTCCCACCTCCCAGCTGCTCCTCCCTCGCTCCGCCCCCCCACTGGCCATTTATGTCAGAGTCCGCGCGTACGCAGTGGGCGCGCCGTTTGTGCGCCGAAGGCGCGCCAAAGGTAAGCCCGTCTGCGCCCGTCCGCGCCTGGACCGCGCCCAGTGCCAGGACCCCTGGCCCCCATCGATGCAAGACGACCCGACAGACCTATGACGCCGTTGCCCTCAACGCACTCAATGCCGGCCGGAACCCCACCTGCTGCCAGGCCGCCCCGAAACGCATTCACAGACCATTCACCTGCCGAACCTGCAAGTTCACCTGCCTCCGAACATGCACCGCGCCCGCCAAGCCAAACACCAGCAACAACCTCAAGTGCATCCTGCTCAACACCCGCTCCGTCCACAGACACGCCGTGGAACTCTGGAACCTCATCGACACAACATCACCAGACATCGCCTTCCTCACGGAAACCTGGATGAACGCCTCCTCAGCCCCCGACATCGCCATCGCCATCCCGGACGGGTACAAGATCATCAGGAGGGACCGCGTCAACCAGACCGGAGGAGGCATCGCCATCATCCACAAAAACACCATCCGCATCACGACCGACTCCAACGACACATTCGCCGCCGCCGAGCACCTCCACTTCCAGATTCACACCGACCCAAAGACGACCCTCAGAGGCACCCTCATCTACAGACCCCCAGGACCACGCACACAATTCAGCGAAGACATCACAGACTTCATCAGCCCACACGCCCTCCCCTCCGCCGACTACATCCTCCTAGGGGACCCCCACCTGGAGAACAAAAAGGACCGCAACACCGCCACCCTGCTGGACAACCTCGCCAACCTTGGACTCAAGCAACTGGTCAACACCCCCACCCACTACGCCGGCCACACGCTTGATCCCGTCTTCTCATCCAGCAAGCACATCACCTTCAGCCACTCCACCGGACTCCACTGGACCGACCACAGCTGCGTCCACTTCAGCTTCAGAAAAAACACAACCCACCACCACCCGCAACAGGTTCCTCACAGAAGCTGGAGCAAGATCAACGCCGACCAGCTCACCACTTCCCTCAGCCAGAACCCACCTGCCAGCACAACGGACCCCAACGAACCAGCCCGCAACTTCACGCAGTGGCTGACCGCCTGCGCCGAGGACCTCGCTCCACTGAAGAACCCTCCCAGCAGACCCAGAAGCAGGAAGGCCCCCTGGTTCACCGACGAACTCAAGGACTCCAAGAAGACCTGCCGCACCCTCGAGAAAGCCTGGCACCTCGACAAGACCGCTGACAACATGACCGCCCTCAAACACGCCACCCGCAAGCATCACCAGCTCATCCGCACCACCAAGAAGAAATCTCTGAAGGAACGACTCGACAACAATGCCCACGACAGCAAGGAACTCTTCAACATCGTCAAGGAGTTCTCCAACCCCAGCACCGGCAACAACGACATCACTCCTTCACAGGATCTCTGCGACTCCCTCGCCTCGTACTTCCACCGCAAGATTGCCGACATCCACAACAGCTTCGGCGCACCATCCACGCACCCAACCGTCGAACCAACGCACCCCACCGTCACCCTCCGCACCTGGACCACGGTGACCACCGAAGACACAGCCCGCACGATGAACACCATCCACTCCGGATCTCCAACCGACCCATGCCCCCACCACGTCTTCAACAAGGCCGACTCCACCATCTCACCCCAACTCCGAGACGTCATCAACACCTCCTTCAACACCGCCACCTTCCCGGAGAGCTATGAGCATGCCGAGCTCAGCGCCCTACTGAAGAAACCTACAGCGGACCCCACCGACCTCAAAAACTTCCGCCCCATCTCGCTCCTTCCTTTTCCTGCCAAAGTCATCGAGAAGATCGTCAACAGACAGCTTGCCGCCTTCCTCGAGACGAACGGATCCCTCGACCCCTCGCAGTCCGGTTTCAGAGCCAACCACAGCACCGAGACCGCCCTCATCGCAGCCACCGACGACATCCGAGCCCTGCTCGACAACGGAGAAACAGCCGCACTCATCCTCCTGGACCTCTCTGCAGCATTCGACACTGTCTGCCACCGCACCCTAGTCCAACGCCTCAGCAACACCGGCATCCAAGAGAAGGCACTGGAGTGGATCATCTCGTTCCTAGCCGGAAGAACACAGAGAGTCCGCCTCCCCCCGTTTCGTTCCGAGGCCGCCGAAGTCATCTGCGGCATCCCGCAACGATCGTCACTCAGCCCCACCCTCTTCAACGTCTACATGAGACCCCTCGCTGTCATCGCACGCCAACACAACCTCAACATCATCTCCTATGCTGATGACACCCAGCTGATCCTCTCCCTCACCAGAGACCCCGACACCGCCAAAACCAGCCTACACGAAGGGATGAAAGACGTCGCCAAATGGATGAAGAACAGCCGCCTGAAACTGAACTCAGACAAGACGGAAGTCCTCATCCTGGGACCATCGCCCTCCGCATGGGACAACTTCTGGTGGCCCCCAGCCCTGGGCACCGCTCCCAAGCCAACAGCCCACGCACGCAACCTGGGCTTCATCCTGGACTCCTCCCTCTCGATGACCAGACAAGTCAACGCCGTCTCCTCATCATGCTTTCACACCCTTCGCATGCTTCGCAAGATCTTCCGATGGATCCCGACCGAAACCAGGAAGGCGGTCACCCAGGCCCTCGTCACCAGCCGACTGGACTACGGAAACACCCTCTACGCCGGAACCACAGCCAAGCTACAGAAAAGACTCCAACGCATCCAGAACGCCTCCGCCCGACTCATCCTGGACATCCCCTGACGCAGCCACATCTCCAGCCACCTGAGGGACCTGCACTGGCTCCCCGTCAACAAGAGGATCACGTTCAGGCTCCTCACCCATGCACACAAGTCTCTCCACGACCTGGGCCCCAAGTACCTCAACGACCGCCTGACCTTCTACATGCCCACTCGCCAGCTACGATCTACTAGCCTCACCCTCGCCGCCATACCACGCATCCGAAGAGCCACCGCCAGAGGCAGATCCTTCTCCTACCTGTCGGCCAAGACATGGAACTCCCTGCCCATCCACCTTCGGCTGATCCAGGACCACCTCGCCTTCAGGAGACAACTCAAGACCTGGCTGTTCGAGCAGTAGCGGACCCCCTCCCCCAAGCGCCTTGAGACCCTTCCGGGTGAGTAGTGCGCTATACAAGTATTATGATTGATTAATTGATTGATTGATTGACAGTGTGGGGGTTCTGGGAAAGGGGGGTTGGGGTGAGGGGGGCCTCCTCGGATGAAGGAGGCAGGGTTTGGGGCTTGGTGTGGAGCGAGGACGAGGAGGATGGGGGAGGGGAGGTGGACATTAGAGCTGTCGGTAGGGCGTGGACGGCTGGTGCTCTGGGGGTGGGGGGGCGACGTGGGGTACCAGTGTGGTGCAGCTGGAGGGACCCAGCACACCAGTCCTGCCATTTGTTTTTCAGGAGGAGGCGCGTCGCGGGGTACCAGACTTGGCAGGGCTGGGCACGGCCCAATGGCGCCAAGGCGGAGGGAGGGCTGAGCCTCGGGCGGCGTGCCCGGTACCGGCGGGGGATCCCGCAGCGGCTGGCAGAAGAAGGCCCACAGCAGGCTCACTGACCCCTACACCCACCGGGCCGCTACGGCTTGGGGAGCAACATCGGAAGAGAAGCGACGCACATGTTGTTTTTAAGGTTACTAGAAGGGTGCAGTCGGCGCCGCTGGCCGGAAGGACTAGTGGTTCTAGGGATATGGAAGTAATTGATGACGATGATAGTTTGGAGGAAGGGGAGTTGAGAGATGGTGAGGGTGGAGGCGGGCCGAGTAATGCTGTTACTACTGTGTTGCAGGTGTCACGGCACCAGGCGGAGAGTACGGGCCGGGCATCGCGCTGGGAGGCGAGGTCTGCCCCCCTGGAACGGAGGAGTGGAGAGCGTCGTTCGGCTTCCTTGGCTCCAGGTAAAAAAGTGGACGGTGCGGCCTCTCAGATGGTCTCGATGGGGGTGGGGGGGTGGGGAGGGGGACGAGGGGGACTGGCTACGGAAGGGGATGTATGTGTCTGAAAAAGGGGTAGGCCCGGATGAGGTGATGGCAGGGCCGGCTGGTAAGGTGTCTAAGGAAAGAAAGGGCATGGGTGCGGGGCCCTCAGGGACAGGGGAAGACGGGACCAAGGTAAGCAGGGGCGGGGGGCCGTGGGCGGGGCTGCCGCGTCGGGTGTCGGCACAATGGGGGAGGAAGGTGTGACGGTGGAGAGTAAGGAGTTGAAGGTTAAGTGGCTGCCATATATGGGGGTCCCGAAGCCGTTAGGGGCACATTTGATGTTGACTACTAAGGAGCATATATGAATGGGGGAGTATATGGAGATATTGAAACTCGTACACCGGAAAGTGAGTGCGAAGGAAGGATCAAAAGAGGAGGAGTATGAGCTCCAGAAGAGTCCGAAGGTGCCTCTTACGATAGAAAATTGGACGGCGGTTTTCCTCATTTACACCAGCGTGTATTGCGAGAAGTATCTGGAGCGATTGGTGTCCATGTTTAATCATATGGACGTTATTAGGAAGGCCCAGATTACGGGGGGGTGGGGGCCAGGGCCAAGGGTCAGTCAGGTTTCAAAGGGACATTTTGGGACTACAATAAAGGGGCATGCACTCTGGAGTATTGTCGGTTCCGACATGAGTGTTTGGGCTGTTGGAAGAGTGGACATGCCCTGGTTAAATGCTGGGGGCTCAGGGTCAGCAACAGGGGGGCCAGCAGAGACAGGCAGGAGGTTTTCGGACAGCGACACATCAGCAGTCAGGGGTGGTTGAGGGGCCAAGGGGCTTGGGCCAAAGAGCTCGTACACCAGTTAGAGTCGACAGATTGGTGGCAGCTCTACAGGATTATCCGGACAAGGGGCTGCAGACCGCTTGCAGGTGGGGTTCCGGAAGGGTTTCGCGTTCGGTGACGGGTCCCCTCGCCAGGGATATGTCAATATGGATCGTGGGCCACTCGTTTGTGATATGGGCCCAGGTTCAGGCCCGCTCCAGTTATTTTGTGGAGAACTTTAGATTTAACCCTGATATGTTTAATGTTTGTTGGATGGGTAAGGGGGTATGCTCTGGAGGGAACTTGTGGACGCAGGATGTTGGTGTCTGGTAGGTGCCCAGATGTCCTGGTCCTCCACTTGGGGGAGAATGACATGGTCAGAGAGACAGGGCTAGTGTTGATGAGGGCCATGAAGAAGGATTTGGAGGAGATTAAGAGGCAGTGGTCAGAGTGCACGGTGGTCTGGACAGAGTTTGTCCCGCGTCGGGTGTGGAGGGGCGCAGTGAACCCCGGTGCAGTGGATAAGGCCAGGAGGAAGGTGAATGTTAAGATGGTAAGGTTTTGTCGCCATTTGGGTTTTTCTCAAATCAGACATAAGGACATTCGTTATGATGCGCCGGAATTTTTCAGGGGCAACGGGGTGCACCTTTCACAGTTTGGAATGGAGCTCTATTTGTTGGAGTTGAGGGAAGTGCTGGCCAGGATGCTGGGAGTGCATAGAGGCTGAGCAGGGCATTTTATGGGGATCCGGAGGGGGTTAGGTTGGACAGGGGGCCTGGGGGGGGGGCAGGGAGTAAGGGTTAGAGGGCGGGGTGGCAGAAAAAGGTGGAGGCGGCGTATTCGCCTATCCTCTCACCTTTTCCTTTGGTGGTGGGGTTGTTTTTGATGTTGGCCAAGTTTGGCTAGAGTTCGGTAGTTTATGGTTAAGTTTGGGGAGTTTGTGAACAGGAGCGGGGAAAGGTTAAGCAGGTTGGAAGTTTACATTAGAGGTTCGTTAGTTACAGTTGCAGGAAGGCAGGTAGGATTGTAGGTCATGGGAGGGTAGGAGTTTTAAATGCTGTGTTATAAGATTGTGTATTATTTATTGTTATTGAAATGTATGCATTGAATGTTGCAGGGTGGGGTTTTATGATGTGGGAATCGTAGGGGTGGGGGGAGGAAAGACAAGGGGTCAGGTAATTTTATGTTTAGAGAGGTTTTAGTTTTGTAAGGCAAAGTGCCGGTGTTAATAACATTGTGATATGCACCTGTTTCAATAAAGCGGCTTTTTACACACCAAATGGTTGTCGGTGTGGCTTGCCCCCTCTTCCCTCCCAAGGGGGGTTTGGGGGGCAGCCGAGCACTGCGAGGTCTGCCCCGGGCAGATTGGGAGGAGGTGGGGGCCAGACGGGCACAGCCTTTTTGTGGCCTTGGGCTATTTTGGGACTAGCCCAAATGTAACCCAATTTTGAAAGATAGCCCAAGGCTATTTAGGGGTTGTTGGTGCCTGCCCAGCCACCATTTTAGGGTCTGGTGACCTGGTGGCTGGGAGCGCAGTAGTTGTAGTGTCTTTCTCCCCGCCCTCCCTCCTTGGGCTTTGGTGTTTTTGTGGGAGGCTGTTAGGGTAGGTGTTTTCAGGCAGGGGCCTTGTTGGAACAGGTGCATAGGGGACTGCATTAAGGTGGAATTGTGGCTTTGAACAGGTGCATGTGGGGTTGTTTTTGATGTTGGCCAAGTTTGGCTGGAGTTTGGTAGTTTATGATTAAGTTTGGGGAGTTTGTGAACAGGAGCCGGGAAAGGTTAAGCAGGTTGGAAGTTTACATTAGAGGTTCATTAGTTACAGTTGCAGGAAGGCAGGTAGGATTGTAGGTCATGGGAGGGTAGGAGCTTTAAATGCTATATTATAAGATTGTGTAATATTTATTATTATTGAAATGTATGCATTGTATGTTGCAGGGTGGGGGGTTTTATGATGTGGGGATCGTAGGGTTGGGGGAGGAAAGAGAAGGGGTCAGGTCATTTTATGTTTAGAGAGGTTTTAGTTTTGTAAGGCAAAGTGCCATTGTTAATAAAATTGTGCTATGCACCTGTTTCAATAAAGCGGCCTTTTACACACACAGATGGTTGTTGGTGTGGCTTGCCCCCTCTTTCCTCCCAATGGGCCCGGCACAGCACACCAGAGAGCATTCCGAAAGCTGCCATGGTCAACGCGTCAATGAATAAACCTTCCACCAAGAAGAACTTCCGGTATGAAACGAGCGACTTTCACCCCTGGCAGAAATAGAGCCTGTTCGCCAAACAAGGGCAAACTAGGCATTACTGTGGGCCATCTTAGAATGGCATAGTCATCCCTTTACATTCCACACCTCAAGACAGCAGCAGCCATTTCGGAACAGGTCACTTTACGTTTTGTTAAAAGCAGAAGGCTGGCGTTTTGCAGAAGTTTCATTTTATTTTACCACTTTACTCTCACTGACGACCTTCTTCGAATGGGATCCGTTGAAAACAAGCATTTGCAATGCAATAGAACTTGCATTTATGCGAGACCTGTTGCATTGAAAATGGGAGCGTGGGTGGAGGGCAGGGAGTAAGAAGGCACGAACAATGAGAGTGGGGGAGGCGAGAATGCACAGACTGCAGGAGGGCCCCGGTGAGTGAGAAGGCACAGGAAGAAAAAAGTTACCATGCTCCACTGAAAGGACAGGGGCCAGTAGCCTTGGAAGGATACAAATGATGAAATGGTAATCATGAGGAGGAACTAACAAGTCTAAAACCAATCGGAAGGCAGCATTTACGACCTAAGCCAATGAAAAAGATGGGCGGAGAGTGGGCGGAGCTTCCACAAAGCTTCCACACTATACTGAATACTGCACACCTCACAAAGCGTGCAGTGCATGCGCTGCAACACTAGGCTTAACCTAAACAACAAATGTCATCCAGGTCCTCGCCTTCCTCATCCAGTCCTAACATCAGAAAAGCAATGGTTCCTCGAGGTTCCATCATCTTTGCTTTTCAACATCTACATTAAGTCATTACCGGCACTGATCAATGCTTTTCAACTCTCATGCTGTAACTATGCAGATGACAAACATATAGTCCTTAAACTAGTAAGCCCCAAAGTAATTGGAAAAGCACACATTTTCAGCTGCCTCAAAGTCGTGGAACAGTGGGTGACATGGAGCCATCTCAAATTGAATGCTTCCAAAACAGAAATACTCACATGTAGCGATTGGAAAAATTATGACCCACTTGCCGCTTGGCCTGAGGGCCTTGGAACACTGCCTAAAGTTTTTAAGGAAATTAAAAATCTCAGAATTACCATGGACTCCAAGCTATCAATGCCAAAGAGGACAAACTAGCAATATCAAGCTTAATTTCTATAAAAACTCTGTGATGCATCTTCCTCCATTTGAGATTTACGCACATGGTCTAGGCTATTTTTTCTCTTGTACTGTCTGAACTCGAATAAGCCAATAGCCTTTACCACGGATCATCTTTAACAACTATGAAAAGACTACAAACGATTCAGAACTCTGCTACCAGACTACTCCCACATGTAAAGCCACAAGCCCACATCTCCCCGAACTTGAAGTCCAAACATTGGCTACCAGTTGCCAGAAGATCCACATTCAAGCTGCTTTGTATCACCCACAAAGTGATATATGGAATAGGGCCTCTCTTCAACAGTAATAAAATGACCAAATACTTTTGAGAAAAAAAACTTCTGCTGTAGATCCCCAACTCGCCTCAGAATTCCACCAAACAAGACAAAAGCATAGGTGGCACATACTTCTCTGTTCAAGCAGCCAAACTATGGAACTCTTTATCCCCAAACATAAGATCCACAGATAACTATCTTATCTCCAGAAGACTACTCAAGAGTTGCCTCTTCCCCACATAACCACCATACTCAAACATAAGTTTACAGCAAATCCCTGTGTATGTAAGCATTTATTTGGATTATATGCATGAATCTAGATATGTCTATTCCTTTGTATGAAAGTTTATAATAATTATGTTTATACATATATAGATATTCCTTAGGTCTGCTTAACAAATGTACATATATTTAAGGTTATATTATTCTATGTTAAACATGTATATAGGTAATTGCATGAATTAGTATTTTTTATCATAACTAGTTATCTATAATTGCTTCACTATTGAATTATTAAAAGCAAAAAGGATATTAAAAACAAATACATTTGCTTAAAGTCCACAACATATGAAAGTCTAAATTTAATAAATACAACTTAAATCTAGATATAGTTATTTCCTTAGACATACACATTCAATCTACTTACGTATATTTAGATTTATTATTTTACACCTAATTCAGCATCTCCAATGCACTACCCTATATCTCACTCTATACCTTTCTCAATATATCCTCTACCTCCACTCTCTGACTCATCCCAGATGTCATTTCACTACTCTCTCCAATGTACTACCCTATTTCTCACCCTATACCTCTCTCAATATATCCTCTACCTTTACTCTGTGACTCACCCCAAATCCCATTCTACTACCATGATCTCCAAAATAACCCTTTCTAGACTCTTCACTCCTCTACCTCTTATCTTTTGAAGCCTCTTTTACTATTCCGATCTCCTAAACATGCCTTTCTGAACCCTTCCTCCATGTATCCCTTATAGACTCATCCAATACCCCATTTCTCTCCCTAATCCACTTCTAGAGTCTCTTCCCTCCTTCATCTCTCCTTAACCAATTCCGACTGCAACGGTGTCCAAATAAACACTTTCTAAAGCCTTTCCTCTTCAATCCCTCCACTATCCTTTTCAGTCCAACTAATATACTGTAATGTCCAACGCTCAAATTAATTTTGTGTTTCCCTATACTAATTCAACTCTAATACTTTTTGGGCTCCAGAGTAGCGTGCTACTCATCGAAAAGTTATTCGATGCCTTGTCAGAGGTAGTAAGTGCTATATAAATGCAATTACAATCATATGGGATTTAGTATAAAGAGTGCTTAAGTCTAAACTGTTCATGAAATCTACAAAATATTGAGGAGGTGCGGTAACCCCACCCCTGTTCTGGCCAAAAGTATTGCATCATCCACGTAGAGGAGTGCTGGAATAAGATGTGAACCAATGTGGGGGGATGTCTCTACAAACTGAAGATAAAGAAAGATGCAAGTTATTAATATATAATGTGAATAGAAATGGGGCTAATATGCAGTCTTGTCTAACCCCTTTGTTTAGCAAAATAGATTGAAAAACTACCAGTCACATCATACCTTACCACAGTCGAGAGATCAAGATGTAAATCATGTAAACAATTTACTATGTCTCTATTCATGCCCATATTGAGGAGAGGCCAGAGTTTTGCCCTGTTGACTCTGTTGAAATCATGTGGGTGGTCCATAAATGTAAAGTGTACCATGTCTCCATTGACTACCGTGTATTTGTCTATGATCAGTTGTAAATATTGGCATTGATCAAAAGTACCCTTGAGTTTGAGTTTGAGTTTAAAAGCACTTTTAAAGCGCACGTATACCGGCGGTTTCTTGGCGCTGTAGCTAGTGGGGGCTGAGGTTTAAGAGCAAGGAGAGAGGAAGGTGCATTTATTCAAAGGATTTTGTGAATAAGTAGGTTTTAAGACTTTTGCGGAATTGGGGATAGAGGGTGATAGCACGAAGATGAAGGGGAAGGGAATTCCAGAGGGTAGGTGCCAGAATAGCAAATTTGGAGCCGCCCCACTTCTTTCTCCGGAAGCGAGGGATGGTGAGGAGGGACTGGGAAGACGAACGTAGGTCCCTGGAGGGGACATAAGGAACAATCTCAGCGGAGATGAAGGCGGGTGCCAGATCCAACCGGGCCAGGAAAGTGATGGATGCGAGCTTAAATTGAATTCTAGCCCGCACGGGGAGCCAGTGAAGAGATTTCAGAAGTGGGGTAGAGTGGTGGAATTTGGGGAGGTTGAAAGCCAGGCGGGCCGCCTGGTTTTGGATGTGTTGTAGGCGACGCAAACTGTATGCAGGAATACCGGCATACAAAACCCTTACCAGCCCTAAAGCAATACTGTAGGTGTGAGATAACTTCATCTATTAGGGATATGGGCCTATAACATTTTGGATCCTATCTTATTCCTTTCTTGAAAACTGGAATAATTACAGATATGGACCTTGAACCTAGTACACCTTCTTTACAAGCAGCTCTTGAGACATGCTTAGGGATTTTGGTCCATTCAGCTGTGCTCATCTTTAATAAATAACCTGGCACCGCATTGGGCCTTAAGTTTTATACTTTGACATGATTAATATTGCTATGGCAAATTCCTCATGCAAAAAAAAAACAGGAACATGAACTCTACCAGACTTAACCAGCCTAGCTGGGTGCTCACCTGTCTCACTCCAATAAATCTCACTAAAAAGGGTCACCCAAGTCTCTGGGGATATGACACAGTCCACAATGATGTTAACAACGCCATTAAAAAATGGACAATTAACTATTTCCCAAAAGCTAGAACTATTCATTAAAACCTCAATCTGGAGGAACTGGGTCCATGCTTCTTCTCAAATTTTTCTTTTCCTACTTGATAAGGCCTGTTTATAACTCCTTCTACATAAAACAACTTCATCTCCTATCCCTTGGAGTTTTTTTCAAAGGAAGAAGATTACAATGCACCCATGAGCAGTTCTGATCAAACCACCTCTCCCCATCCAGTTTAGGCTTACCATCAGCTGTTGGCAGATTAGTGGTTATGTACCCACATATAAATTCATACGCAACCAATAAAAACCCTGAGTCAGTACATCTCTCCAAACAAAGACAAATATCCAGGTCACAGTTAACATAAAATCAATTAAAAAGGAGTCTGCAGGGACCTTGCTACATTTTATTCTGCTTGCTTGATCCTGGGGAACAATGTCACTGTTTTAGGGCCTAGTTCAGAGTGTACCTCTTCATCCTTCTCCATAGGAAACTCATACACAAAGGATTGTGATCACTTAGCTGCTTCCACACAACCTCGTATTGTACCATACAATGATAAAGGGAGGAAAAATATAATCAATTATAGTGTTGAAACCTCATAAAAGTAGGGATATCGACATCCTTTCTTTAAGCATCTAAACCTGTCACATTAAAATCCACTATAATATCGCCCAGCATGGCCCCTGAGTCGTATTCTCAAACTGACCTTGACTAAAATATTTCAGGGGATAATTATTAGGGGTGGGTGGAGCTCTTAGATTTTCACTTTGCGGAATTCCACAGAGTTACCGGAAAACTCCACAAGATTCGGAAGAGTTTCGTGAGTATGTGGAGTGTACTGTACTTAGCAGCACGCTTCCTAATCATTCATTTCATTTCCAACAGAGATGTAATCTGGGAATGAGATACACTTCCAAAATCCAAATATATGTTTTTTGGTGCCACGTGTCAAGAGGATACTTAGGTTATGGTAATGCGAAATGTGGACTGAATGAACCCACTGCAAAACAAAGAAGCCATAAAAAATACTAGGTATATAGACCAGATGAGCTAGGATTGCCACCGCCACAATGAAACAACACCAATTATTTAGTAATATTAATTTAACAATAATCATTTAAAAAAAAAATCTTTATTGTCTTTTCCCAACATAACAACATACAGATTATAGCACTTTTTTCATTGCTCTTTATGCATCTTAAAAGTAGTCCCCAAGAGCTAGAAACTCAGTACTTCGCAGAAGTGTGATTTCCATGTTTATGTGCTAATAAAGTGCGGAACCGCAACCACTCATAGGTCCCCTAGTCTTTATCGTATAAGCTAGCAGAGTCATTTTCTTGCTGGCTTCTGGGGAAGCCCATTTCGTGATGTTCGAGCAATATAACAAAGTTTAACCAATCTTTCCTCATGCCCCCCGCCCACCCCTCCTTCTCCGACCAGTGTTGCCCAACCACTAGTTGCGTATTGCGTGTAGCTCATGTCATGAAAAATTTCACCATAGTAACTCTCAGTCTCTAACTTCTCTGTTATTGGGCTGTGCACTATGAGTATGCCAGTGGGTTCCTCCCCCTCCTCATACTTGTGGTGACCCCTCCTGCTCATTCAGAGCCGAGTCTGCATCCAACTCTACCTCTGGAGTTCGTAACAATACAACTAAGGCTTCCCATGTTCTTGCGGCTTCCAGCGCCTTATCATTGTTAGACCGCATGGCCTGCTGAAGTCGAACCATGCTTTCGCTCGTTGCCCACTTAACTAGTTCTGCCATCCACCTTGCAATGCTGGGCCCTCTCTTAGACTTCCAGTGCGATGTGATTTCTCATTTTGCCAGGAGTAACCCCAGATCTAAAAATTTACTGGTCACTTTTGTTTTGGGAGTATGCGGAAACCAGTGCAACAAGCATGTACCCCTATCAGGTTCAACCCGACGTTCTGTAATTCCACAGAGCAGCTCCACTACCTCCTCCCAGTATGTACCCAATTGCAGGCAGTCACACATCATATGAAGGAACTCCGCCCCTTCTAGATTACAACGTGGGCACTGTGCGGTATCTATTTTAAAGTACTTATTAATCTTTGCAGGGGTAAGATATGCTCTGTGCAATATAAAAAAAGTGAACCAGTTGGAATCTGGCGTTCCTTGTGGTCTTCCAAGCCCTCCTGACTATTTGGGCCCATACTTTCTCTGGGATCTCCTTGTCTAGATCCATCTCCGATTTATGCTGCAATTCCCTCAGAGGTTCCATTCCCTCCCCCAGCATGCGCTCGTACAAGCATGTGACAGCCTTGAAGGTTCCCGCCTTCATCACGACATACTGACATGCCATGGTCGTCCGTGGTTCTAAAAGACCCTCACTCCAATGTCACTGTATCGCGATAACCAGGGCAGAATACAATAAATAATCCCCAAGGGGAGACCAAATCTATCTTGTGGGGCCTGGTAGGGCAGCAGAGCGCCATCCTCGTACAAGTCTCCCTGTACCTGGAGTCCTAAAGCCTCCCACTCCGCCAATGCCATCCAGTCCACCCCATGCGAGAGAGCTGTGCACAGACCCAACGGTATCTCCGGCGCATAGGGACAAGCGATTCCCGCTCTTCTTTGGCTCCGGTTCCAACACAGCCTCAGTGACCTTTCCTCATTGGTCAGCGTCCCCAGGTGCAGCCTCTGCTGACACAATATGAAGGACAACACATGGCGTGGGATCCATCGTCCCGCTGAGACCTCAAGGCTCCTGAACTCCAACGCCACCGCCTGAGTAAGCCATTGCAATTGTGCTGCTAATAATACAACTCAAAGTACGGCACCACAAGTCCCCCCTCGGCCCTAGGACGCATCATCATGCCCAGCGCCACCCGCCACCTTCCGTTCCCCCATAGAAATACCTGATCATCGAACAAAGTTGTCTAAAAGTGGAGGCCGGTATCCAAATCGGCAGTGTCCTAAAATAATACAACAACCGGGGAAGCGCCACCATCTTTAATAGGGCTACCAGACCGGCTACCGAGAGTGGCAAGGTGCTTCAAAAGGTTATGCTACCTCTAAGCCCTCGTATTGCTCTGCCTATGTTTCCCTCCAATAGGTCGCTGTGCGAATGGTAGATGTTTGTACCTAGGTAAGGCAAACATCTGGGTTCCCACTGGATTCCCTGCATGTGGGTGTGGTCAACTCCTGACGGGTCGCCAGTAACAGGCATGTCTTCATCCAGTTCACTCGTGGTTGGTGACACCTAGTGTAGATGTCAGCTCCCTGAGCACAACCTAAATGAAACAAGCAAGGTTTCTATATCATATGGTCCAAAATATCGCCAAAAAATTAAACCAAAATTGTTGACATGTTTCTCATGTTTAATTCACATGAATCTCATCAATGTCCACGAAGTTCCAATACATTTATGCATCCAAATCCATTGTACAGGTAATCATATCCCAATGCATTTCGGACACATGGTCCTTCGTCAGGGGAATCCTAGACAAATGATAAATAAAGCAATCTAAGTATAATCCACCGAGTAACAAGTTAAAAAGTACAGTTGTGCTCTAACAATTATGCATGCGTTTTGCGGATAGTGATGAATATTGAGTCTGACGTAAAGCAGAAAAGTGCACGAGAAGAAGTTAGTCCCAATGTCCCCAGACGTGAAAAATAAATGAAACGAGCCGAGATTCTGGCAAATATAAAGAGCTAAACAAGACCAAAGCAGGTAAGGTGTTACCGTAGAAAAGGACAAGGTAAAGTAATCACTGTGAACGGGGAAACGTCACCCTAAAAAAAGTCTGCGAGTTATTAGCCAAGTGAGAACGCATAAGGTGGTGTATTAGTACTTACGGAGTGTTCAAAGCAAGAGCATGCGTCCTGCCAGTGCGCCCTTCGCCATGATGTGTGAAACAAGCGTTCCGTGTGTGCGGAAATAAATGAAAAAAACAGTGTGTATGGAAAGAGGACTGTGAATTTAGCGGCCATGTTGGAATGGTGCCACAAAGCGGCCAGAATAAGTAAACAATCAGTGAGTTGTGTAGGAAAGAAGTGAAAAGTGCAACAAAAAATAGAAGTAGACGGGAGACGGTTAAAGTAATGTCATGGTTGCGTGTCAATAAACAAATAGCTAAAACGATGCATGTCAAAGTCACATTTCCACAAAAATAAAGAAGTGCTCTACAAATAACATTGAAATTCCATCCGATCATTGAGACCAGAAGGTTTCATAGATTGAAGGAATTTGATCCAATGGTTTTCACGCTGTAATAAAAAGTTATTGTTGTCTCTGTCGTCACGCTTGTTGACCACTTCCACTGCAGCAAACCTGAGCTGGCTGATGTTGTGTCTGCTTTCTTTAAAGTGTATTGCCAAATTCGATTTCATGTTAACAGTTCTTATATTGCTCTTGTGTTCATTTATTCTCTGCTTCAGTTTGCGTGTGGTTTTCCCAGTATATATCAGTCCACAGGGGCATTTAACAATATATACGACATTTTCAGTGTCACATGTGGCATTCAATTTCAACTTGATATCAGTGCCCTTCATGGGGTGTTTGATTACCGCACCTTTGATCATGTTATTGCAGTTTTGACAATTGAGACAAGGTTGATTGCCTTTGTATTTGATCGTGGATGTGGGTTTGGGGTTTTTTATGAGTTCTTTGAGATTGTTACCTCTTTTATAGGCAAATAGTGGTTGCTCATTGAAGATACCATTGAAATCCTGTTCTCGACAGATTATTGGCCAGTGTCTCAGGATGGCAGTTTTGTATGCCCTTGAGGCCTCAGAATACTTGGATACGACCACTGGTCTGTTCTTGTTGTCCTTAGGTTTAGTAATCAGCGCCTCTTGTCGAGTGATTCTGTCACAACGTTCTTTGGCATGAGCCAGAATAGTTTGAGGGTATCCTCTCTTTGCAAAGCGTTCCAGCATATTGGCAGCTTGTTCCTCATATTTGGTAGTGTCAGATGTGATTCGTTTCACCCGAAGCAGTTGTGAAAAAGGCAGATGATTTTTCAATGGTTTTTGGTGATAGGAGCTATAGTGAAGGGTGTTCTTCAAAAACCATTGAAAAATCATCTGCCTTTTTCACAACTGCTTCGGGTGAAACGAATCACATCTGACACTACCAAATATGAGGAACAAGCTGCCAATATGCTGGAACGCTTTGCAAAGAGAGGATACCCTCAAACTATTCTGGCTCATGCCAAAGAACGTTGTGACAGAATCACTCGACAAGAGGCGCTGATTACTAAACCTAAGGACAACAAGAACAGACCAGTGGTCGTATCCAAGTATTCTGAGGCCTCAAGGGCATACAAAACTGCCATCCTGAGACACTGGCCAATAATCTGTCGAGAACAGGATTTCAATGGTATCTTCAATGAGCAACCACTATTTGCCTATAAAAGAGGTAACAATCTCAAAGAACTCATAAAAAACCCCAAACCCACATCCACGATCAAATACAAAGGCAATCAACCTTGTCTCAATTGTCAAAACTGCAATAACATGATCAAAGGTCCGGTAATCAAACACCCCATGAAGGGCACTGATATCAAGTTGAAATTGAATGCCACATGTGACACTGAAAATGTCGTGTATATTGTTAAATGCCCCTGTGGACTGATATATACTGGGAAAACCACACGCAAACTGAAGCAGAGAATAAATGAACACAAGAGCAATATAAGAACTGTTAACATGAAATCGAATTTGGCAATACACTTTAAAGAAAGCAGACACAACATCAGCCAGCTCAGGTTCGCTGCAGTGGAAGTGGTCAACAAGCGTGACGACAGAGACAACAATAACTTTTTATTACAGCGTGAAAACCATTGGATCAAATTCCTTCAATCTATGAAACCTTCTGGTCTCAATGATCGGATGGAATTTCAATGTTATTTGTAGAGCACTTCTTTATTTTTGTGGAAATGTGACTTTGACATGCATCGTTTTAGCTATTTGTTTATTGACACGCAACCATAACATTACTTTAACCGTCTCCCGTCTACTTCTATTTTTTGTTGCACTTTTCACTTCTTTCCTACACAACTCACTGATTGTTTACTTATTCTGGCCGCTTTGTGGCACCATTCCAACATGGCCGCTAAATTCACAGTCCTCTTTCCATACACACTGTTTTTTTCATTTATTTCCGCACACACGGAACGCTTGTTTCACACATCATGGCGAAGGGCGCACTGGCAGGACGCATGCTCTTGCTTTGAACACTCCGTAAGTACTAATACACCACCTTATGCGTTCTCACTTGGCTAATAACTCGCAGACTTTTTTTAGGGTGACGTTTCCCCGTTCACGGTGATTACTTTACCTTGTCCTTTTCTCCGGTAACACCTTACCTGCTTTGGTCTTGTTTAGCTCTTCATATTTGCCAGAATCTCGGCTCGTTTCATTTATTTTTCACGTCTGGGGACATTGGGACTAACTTGTTCTCGTGCACTTTTCTGCTTTACGTCAGACTCAATATTCATCACTATCCGCAAAACGCATGCATAATCGTTAGAGCACAACTGTACTTTTTAACTTGTTACTCGGTGGATTATACTTAGATTTCTTTATTTATCATTTGTCTAGGATTCCCCTGACGAAGGACCATGTGTCCGAAATGCATTGGGATATGATTACCTGTACAATGGATTTGGATGCATAAATGTATTGGAACTTCGTGGACATTGATGAGATTCATGTGAATTAAACATGAGAAACATGACAACAATTTGGGTTTAATTTTTTGGCGATATTTTGGACCATATGATATAGAAACCTTGCTTGTTTCATTTAGGTTGTGCTCAGGGAGCTGACATCTACACTAGGTGTCACCAACCACGAGTTTGATTCTCACACCTTCCTTGTCAGGGGGTGATATCTCTGAAGCACACCACAACTTGTCTATCCGAACTTCACTGAGGAGTGCGTGACCCACACCCGAACTTCACCCAGTTCACCCCAAGTCCTGACACCGTACCAAATTCTCTGAGCAACAACTTCACTCCATCTACAGCCTCTTCCCTATTAGCCAGAAACGTAAGCAGATCATCAGCATATAGTGAAATGTACTGCGCAGTTCCACGTAGGTTTAATCCGAGATAGGCCCTCCCCAACCTGGTGCGTGCTGCCAATGGTTTAATGGCCAGTGCGAATAATAAAGGAGATAGCGGGCATCCCTGTCGGGTGCTTGCTCCACTGGGCTTGAGGAGGAAATCACAGTACCCGTTCGTACCCAGGCGTCGCTGAGCGATAAAGAATTTTAGTCTATCCCACAAACGCCTCCCCCAGTCCAAAGGAACTAATAACATGAAACAAATAAGGCCATTCAAGGCTATCGAATACCTTTTCAATATCTACCAAGAGAACGGCAGCAGAAGTATCCCCCCATATTCCTCCCCTAATATATGAAGCAATCGCAGCACACTGTTGGCCGTATTCCGGGTTGGGATAAATCCTGCTTGATCTCGATGAACCAATTTCACACCATATGGGGTAGTAGCCGAGTCGCAAGGATACGACTCAGAATTTTATAATCGGACGTTAGCATAGATAAGGGATGATAAGCAGTCCTAGCAGTGGGGTCCTTCCCAGGTTTGGGCAATGGGATTATGATAGCCTCTCGAGTGGAGGCTGGTTAAAGTCCAATCTCCCTTGCCTCCTTGAAGACCACCAACAGCCTAGGGGCCAGGACGTTTATATACGCCAAGTGAAACTCTATGGGTAGCCCATCCATAACTGGTGTTTTATTACGTGCCATGTGCTTGACCGCGCTCCTAATCTCCCCAATTGTAATCTCTTGTCCAAGCAATTCCGCCTGTGTTTCCCCTAGCTTTGGTAACTCAATATTGGAAAAAAATTCCACTATGCCCGCCCCACTGACCTGTAATTTGCTCCTGTACAACTCCTTATAATAATCCACAAACAATCCGTTAATCCCTAGTTGGGTGCACACCATCGTCCCTGTCGTGTAGGACAAATTTAGTATGGGAGTTCCTCTGGGGTTCAGGTTAGCCAACCTGACAAGCAGCTTGCTTGCTTTATCACGTTCTGCGTGTGCCTGCACCAGGCAGGTCTGGTGATCAAAACTACGCAACCTTTCCATTGCTACAGCCATTGCCTCTCTAGCACTCACAACCCCTTCTTGTTCCGCCGGGTTCACAGGACAAGCCCTCTCAACCTTCCGCAGTCGTTGCTCTGTTACGTCTATATCCAGAAACAGCGTCTTCCGCACACCCACCATTTTAGACATACATAAGCCCCGTACCCCCACTTTAAAAGTATCCCACTCAATTGCCGATGTCGATGCTGTACCCTCATTCTCAATAAAACATTGCGCAATTCCAGTCCCAACCTCAGCTTGGAAAATAGGGTCCTCCAGTGCCTGTGGTCGTAACCTCCATGTCAGAATCGCAGGCCTCTCCTGTGCCCAGTGGACTTTCAGTAATAATGGATTATGATCCCTGATGTTCACTAGTACCCACCTTAGCATTTATACCTGAGGTGCACAAAATCGCATCCAGCCGCACATGCAACTCATGCATCACCGAAAAATAGGAGTAATCCCGCTCCCCCAGGTGTTGCGCGCCATACATCAATGAGCCCCCACCTGTCCTGCCATTCTCGTTTGATCTTGAAAAGTCTATGTATAGGCGCGTCTGGCAATGGGGGGTGAGACCTGTCCATGTCGACGTCCGCTACAGAATTAAAATCGCCACCCATAATTACTGAGCTAGTCAGATATGCCACCAGCTTCCCCGACATGTGTGCAAAGAAGGCCACCTGATCTGCATTTGGAGCATATACGCTGCATAGGGTCACCTCCTTCCCATTAAGGTGCCCCACCACTACCACAAATAGCCCTTCTGGGTCCACCAGTTGATGTGTCAGCTGGAAGGGGAACCCTGACGTGATCCATATCAACACGCCCCTGGCAAAAGCAGAGTAGGTTATATAGTAAAGTTGCCCTCTCCACCTACGCTGCAATGCCAAACCTTCGGTGCGATTAATGTGTCTTTACTGGAGAAACGCAATTTGGGCCCCTCTACGCACCAGATAAGCATGCACCTTATGTCGCCGCAGCATTGTGTGCAATCCCCGCACATTTCAAGTGATACATTTTACTTCAGGTAACCTTCCCATAATGCATTTGAGGTCTCATTTCAGGCTGCTTTCCCCCGTTGGACACACCGATGGTCCCAAGTTCCCAAACCCCAACAACTCCCATCCCCCCACCCCACATTCTACCAGTCCCTTTCCCCCAGAACAGGCACTAATAGTCTAGGTCCCATTCAAACTACAAACCCAACCTTCGTCCTCTAGTAGTAACTAAGGACTGACTAACCCTGACCAAAAGGTAAGGGGGCCGGTCAAGTGCCAAGAAGACCTGACTTCAGGCACCATTAGTAAGGGGCGCCAACCCCATCTATTACATAGCCCCGATTACTCAGGGAATTTTCCGCCGCCGCAATACAAATGGACTATGGACCCCAGTGCCCACCAGTCATCAGTTCACCTGCAATACAACATTAATAATAAATCTGTTGGATAAAAAAGGCCCCAGTGAGCATAAACCCATTCAATCAACAAAGAAACATTCTTATGTGATGTTAAACATCCACAAGCTCATCTGCAGTTCCAGGTGTTACGAGAAGTGTGGCTCACTGGTTAGAAGCGGCAGACCCTGAAGCAGAGATCAGGCCCGGGACCAGGGTTCAATTCCCGACGCGGCAGGTTCTTGGGTTTAATGTCCGCGGACTCGCTAATTCTCTCGCCTCGGCGCCTACTCTAATCATGGGTCCGACGCGGCAACTCTTGGCAATAGCTTGCTTAATCTCTACAACAGCCCCTACAATGCTGGGATGCCTGGCTTCACCTTGGGGGTGCCCAGGAGGTGCATCTGACAGGGAGAGCCAGGAAGGGTTCCACAGCGTTATACAGCGCCGGGACCCCCCATTGCTGGGGCAGCTGTGCACTTTACAAGTATACTACATTACATTACATTACGTGCGGCAGGACCGGACTTCCTGCCTTGGATCTATTCGTATCTGTCCCTCCTGCGCCCTTCTCCGATTCCGTGTCAGCCACCGACTGTGAGAGTCTGTCCATGGAGATTTCAGTCACTGCCTTCAGTGGTGCTTGCCTCTCCGTCTCTGTTTGGGGCACTGTGGACCCTCCTGGAGCTACACAGCACCTCCTGACTCGCTGTGATCTGCGAGGGCGCTGTTCCGCCCACAGGGGTTTCATAGCTCGCCCCACTTCTCCTGTGCCCGCTCGGTAAGACTTCAACCATGCCCAAGCCTCCTCCGAATTGTTACTAAAGTGTGCTTTCCCATCAAAAATGATCCTCAGGTGAGCAGGAACCATAAGGGAGTATTGCAGTCTCTTGTCCCGCAGGGCCTGCTTGCTGCTAGGAATGAAGCACAGTGTCTTTGTACTTCAGACGTATAATCTGGGAACAGTGTCACATTGCCATTATCTACCTTATAGGGGCCAGTTGTTTGGGCTCTATTCAAAAACAGGACCCTGTCCTTATAATGAAGAAGGCGCAGTACCACTGGTCTAGGGGGTGTCCCGGGGGCCAGCGGGCATGCCAGCACTCTATGAGCTCTCTCTAAAGTGAAAAACATAGATAGGCCCTCAGGGGCCACTTCAGCTCTCAACCAGTGCTCCAAGTAGTCCACCATGTTGGTCCCATCCACTCCTTCCGGCAGCCCCACCACCCTTACTTTGTTCCTATGACTTCGACCTTCAGCATCCTTGGTCCGCCGTTCCAGGGCCTGCAACCGGTCCAGGGCTTCCCCCATCTTGGCCTCTAATGTCTTCTGTGCTGGTTCCAAGACTTCCAGCTTCATTTCTGTCTGCTTCACTCTGTCAGACAATTTTGCATGGTCAGCCCGAAGAAGACCCAATCCCGATGCCACCTGTGCAATGTCCTGTTGTAAGGCCGCCCTTGTGTCTGTGATAGCTTTCAGGATTTTATCCACTTGCTGTTGCATCAACGACTCTGGCTGGGATTCCGCCGCAATTTGCTTCGCTTGGTCCGTCGTCGTCTCGTCGTGCTCCACGGAAGCACCCCCTTGCTTCCCCCATGGTTTCCCCATGTTCTTTTATGCCCTGGGCGATAGTGTTGTGCTTAAAGGAGGGGGCTGCCGCTAGCTCTCCCACCAATCAAAGTTTCCTGGAAGTGTCTCTCCATGCAAGGGCCAAGTCTGCCTCAGAACTCCAGGGCGAGGCCAGGAGAGCTCACATTGTTCTGTTCGGTGACAGCGCCCCCGCAGCAAGCGTCTCCTTCACCGCTGGGGAAGAGCTTCCACTGACCCCCAGTCCACCCTCTGCCGTGCATTCAAGTCAGCAGTCGAATTCGTCCGCTCTGCTCTCCACTGTAGTGGCAACCTGGGCTCCCAGGGAGTAACTTTCTGCCGCGAATTCTCTCTACCCGCTGGTCTCCGCCCTACAAGGCCAATATTATCTGCTCCACTTCCCACTCGTCTCTCCCTCTGGCCTTGTTGTGCCTGTGGGCTTCCCCAGCTAGTAAGCCAGCATCTGCCACCAGTGCAGCCCAGCAGTCCCAACTCATCCAACCTCTGGGAGCCTCTAGTTGTTGGTGTAAACATCCACTGAACACTCTTGTCATGGCTCTGTCGTAGGTGCCCCCATGGGGTACTCTCACGCTCTTCTCGATCTCAGGGTCCCCTGACTTCAGGGTTTATAAAAGGGTGGTTAAATCCTCAAGTAGTGCCCCCTGCAATGCTTGCAGTGCAGTGTCCAGACCATTGTAGCGCTTCTCGCAATCCCACTTTAGACAATCAGCTGCAAGCTGCATGCCCATTCGCTGTCTGCCGCTTCCTTCCACACACCGAGCATTCATAACTCCTTTGCCCCCCTCAGTGTGCACCATAAATGTTCTACCAGTGTTTGGGGGGAGCCACCCGTCGCACCCAGTAAAAGTCCTCTTAGGCGCCATTGTCCCAACCTATCCTCCGGGCTCCCAGAGGGAACCGATCAGCCATCGCCAGCACCATTAGAACAGCACCCGGGCCTGTAAAAGCCCCCCAGGCTGTTCCCTAATCAATATCCACAAAATTGATCCCGGCGAGAGACTCCCTGGTCCTCGCTCCACTCCCTCTGCCTGTATCTAGCCGGTTTGTGGGTCGAGTGCCTCTCGTCGCTCCCCAGGAGTATCGTCGCCAGTGCAGGCGCCACTGTCCTGCTTCCCTCTCTGGGCTCACAATGGAGATTGAGCAGCCGCTCCCACTGCCATTTTGAGAGCGCGTTGCAGCGGAGATCGGATCTCGCCTAAAATCGCTGTGGTCAGATCCCAGCGCCCACAACCACAATCCCTGGGTCTCAGGCAGTCAATAGCGGCTCTCAATCCTGGATAATCGTTGGGGTCAGCACGGAGCTCCCGCCTCATGCGTCTGTCCTCATCAGCACCTTAGCCAAGCCCCTCTAATTTAACAATAATCATACAGAAGTTTTTGCACTTACCTTCTCCCGATATGCAGGGCTGAATGGCATTTCCCCACTGCCGTAGTAGGTGCTAGCAGTCTACCCCAGGGACACACAGCTAGACCTCCTGCCAGATCACGACGGGCAACTTTTCTTTAGCCGCCCTTCCTGGGACAGCCTCCCAGAGCTGGCCAAAGTAATCCAAGCTGAGGGACAGGAGGGTGCCCACCAGCCTGGGCAAAAAAGGCGTAGATGGGGCAGACAGCAGGAGACAGGAAGCCATATCAGTGACAAATTGCTGACAGACAGGCTAAGCTGGCAGAGGGCAACAGCAGCACCATGGTCGGTCCTCAGCAGGCTGATGGAATGAAACTCAGCCTTTCCACAAGCCCTAAGCCGGACAAACTCTGCCAATGTACCTCATCTCACTTTCTGAGCCAATCAGCCTGCCACCTGTAGCAATACTTGCGGCAGGCAGGGAGGGAAGCGCAGTTGGGGTGCGCAAGCAGTTCCAGGTGCCATAGGGACAGCTGTCCTACCCTACCCCTTGTAACTGCCCTCTGGTACGCACATGTGCCGGCCTCCCAAAGGTGGCTGTTGTGGATTTGAAGCAGCAGCGCCAGTAGCGCTCATACCAGGCAGTCCAAGCCCAACCTCCGCCCTTGCTCATTGGTGTCAACTGCGAGTGCTAAAGTGAGTATACATAAAATACACTTGTTCTGTATGTATATAGGGTGTGCACTGGTAAACTCCATACAACGACTTTTGGAGTTTTTGTCGAACTACACACTCAGAGCGGAGCGCCGGGTAGCAAAATTGAAGAGAACTCTGCCGGTGGAGCAGAGTTGACCGCACACCCTTAATAATTATGAGTTGTATGGCAAGCCAAGAGAAAACAAGCATTGGCATAGCCAATAGGTCTCGCCTTTGGGGCCTTGTAAGTATAAAAAAAATGGAAAGTCCATGCAGGTTGAAGGTTAGCCTTACAGAAAGGAATGATGGAAGGGTAGAATGGATTTAAGGAGATTTCTGAAAAACATCTGTCCAAAGCATTACGTATCTGCTGCAGCCATTTTAGTAGAGACTGAGGAAACTCCATGACGTGGGAGAATATGTCAAGATTACTATTGACGGGAAGCAAACAAGCGCAGAACGGTGCTGCACGGCAACAGCTGACACAGGCGACAACACCAACTATTAAGCGCTCGCGCGGCCGCAGAGGGGAGGGATTCACTCGCGGGGGTGATAATTGCGACCAGATGGGCCGCACGCTCCTGCGAGTGGATCTCCTGACGTGCACGTGTTGCAATTGAAGGCAATGGCAACGTGTGCATGTGCTTGGTTGAAAAGCCTAAGCGCTCAGAATAGGTCGTTTTCCTTTGCAGCGCATGCGCTGCGAAGGCTCGGCCTAAAGATTAATGTTAAAATCTCAAGCCAGTAAAATCTGCATATGATTCTAAGAAAAAGATCTTATAGCCAGCAAGTCTTCCTCAGGCTGGGATTGGACAAATGAGTTGTAAAAATTCACAGCTAGTAAGGTTGATAAGTTTTAAAATTCCAACTGTACAGCCAACAGAAAACTAGACCCAGTGTCCACCTGTGTAGCCTCGCATTTAATATTTAGTGAAACCAGAGTCACTAAACCCTCCCTTAGTCCTGCATGATTGCGAGGGTATAGCAGAGGAATTACTTCTGGCTTCTGGAAAGTGGTGAATGCCCCATTTTTAAAAGAGGCAAGCAATCCTATGATGGAAGTGCATATTAAGGAGATGGGTTGGTGGCATATTTTCAAAGTATTTTCCAAATTACTACGAGGCACCAGCCCATATTTAGAGTTACCTTGTGGAGGAGGGAAGGCCCCATCTAGTGTTTGAGGTGCCAGTGGTAAAGTGAGCATTACCCCAGTGTAGTACCCTGAAGGCCCCTGGTCCCTATGGGGTGCTTGTAGGAATCTTTCTGGAGCATCGGGACCTATAGATCCCCCTATTAGTGAATGTCTTTAATTCAATAGTTAAGACGGGCCCACCAAAATCATGGAAACAATCAATAATTGTACCCTTATAAAGGAACGGGGACAAGGCGAACCCAAAAAATTATACGCCAATCTCATTGATTGATAGCAGAGCCAAGTTGATGGGATATCTACTACTCAATAGGCAGGAGGAATAGATAGAGGAAAAGAACATTTTAATAGAAATACAGTATGGTTTTAGAAAGGACAAAGGGACTATCAACCAATGCCTCAATCTGAACATGGTGGGTGCTAAGTACACAGGGTCCAAGAAAGGTCAACTCTTTATGGTCTTCTTTGATCTTTTGGCCGCTTTTGGGTGTGCCTCCCATTGCAAATTATGGGCCATTATGGGGAGCATGCGAGTCAGTGCACACAGTATTTCACACTGCCTGTGTTCATTATGGCAGGGAAGGGGAGTGTACTCTTCGATATTGAGCAGGTTATCAGATAGGGGTGCGTCCTTGCACCATTCCTGTTCTCCCTCTACACCAATAGGATAAAAACTGTACTGGCGGGGAGTGTCAGGGATGTATCTTACATTGAGTCGACCACTCTATCGATACTCCTCTACGCAGACGATGCAGTGCCCATAGCCAGGATTGGGCAAGAGCTGCATAGACTCATAGAGGAGTATACCACGTTCATGAAAACCCTGTCCCTCCATGTGAACAAACCCAAGTCCTATGTATTTATGGCAAGGGCGCGCCCAAAGAAACTCCCAGCCTTTAACATTGATCACCGAAGTGTGGAGGTGGTGGAAACATTTTAGTACTTGGGGATCTCATTTGATGGGAAGTATACATGGAAATACATGGTTTTAAATAGTGCTCTTCTACTAGAAAAAAAGTATAGCAGCAATTTTTAATTTCATAAAGAAATTGGGGTCTAAAAACATCCCTGAAATTTTAGATATTCAGGCAGCCATTGCTATCGCTATCACCATTACTGGGCAGTGGTTTGGGGGATGGTGAGCTGAGGACAGTTTCAGTAAAAGTTAGCTATCTCTGCCCGATAGCCGCTCAAATTGTATATATGTCACAATGAGCTGTGTCTATCTTAGTTGGTAAACACTATGCTGCTTGCACCTATACTACTTTGGCATTCAATATGGAGGAAGGAGACTATACATTTTAACCAAGCTGTATTGAGGAATTGTTTATTATGTGAGTTTGCACTCAAGATACCATTGGAGTTCTGGACTTTTTGGTTCCGTCCAGAGGTGTCAGGGAACAACACCCGAAGACCCCGGAGTTCCACCTGCCTTGGTGCACAAATGAACAGAAACACGGGCTTCTCGATGGTGGCGTCAAAGACCAAAGGTTTATTACTGCAGGGACACAGAAGTCACAGATACTACACACGGGCAGAATCTAGGAGCCTGTTCGATTTGTACAAAGAGGGTTGCTCCTTATTTACTGAATTTTAAGCTGGGGGCAAATTCTTTACATGTAATACATTCCCAAAACCTTTGTGTCTAAAACAATAAATATTTGGTGTTACACAGGAACCGTCGATAATATCTGAAGCCAAACATTACGAAGAGGGGTTCCCACTAGTTCATCACAATCCCTTGTCAATATTGCATTCAAGAGCCGGACCGCCTCATCGTAAATTTCGTTACCTCCCCCTAATAAAGATTTGGAAAGAAAGGAACGGAGCCAGGTGTGGAAGATAGGAAAGTGGGATAAGGGATGTTTGTGGGTTGTAAATGGGCAAGGCTACCGGCTTCGGCCGCCTAATCATGATTGGGACAATGGACACGAGAACCAGTTCAGTAGGGCTGGCCTCGGGCAGAGGAGGCAGCCTTTGTCGAGTCATGCAGCTACAGCATGTTCTGTTCCAAGGTGTACGTGTCATGGAAGAGGTGAATCTCCGGCTAAGGCTACGTGTCCTTAATCGAAATGAAGTGATTAGAGGTTATTGCGTATGTGAGGGCAAGAAACACAAAATGGCTGCCATGATCTAAGATGGATGCCATGGATAGATCAGAAATGTGTTTGTAACAGGAGTACTCTTGCTCGTAGCATAGCGAAAACACCAGGATATGCTAAATGGATCATTTGCGGTTCGCTGATACCAATATTATGTATTTCCGACAATATTGAAAACACGGGTTCAAATCGTCACGGAACCTCAGACCCTCCTTTTGCCCTTACATAGGCAATTACTCAGTCTATGTCAGAGTCTAATTCTATGCTCATCAGGTCAGTGACATGCTGTTGTATCATCATCCTTTCTCGCGCCTTTTCTCCAAACGCAGGTGGTTTCCTAAAACAAGTTGCAGCACAAAGACTACACAGAGCAGGACCACACTGGATAATCAGGCAGCATGAGAATAGGAATACTAAGATGACACCAATGACCATTAGAACCTTCCATCCCCACGCTGAGATCAGAGTCCAAAACCACTCCATGAAGGACCAGTTTCCCTTGTCTACGTGTATAGAGTCGGAAATCTTGTGTAGCTTAGAGATCGCCTCATAGACTGTTGGAGCATTATTAGGAATAAAGACACAGCAGCTCGATTGGATCATTCTGCATACCCCACCTCGATCTGCAAGTATAACGTCTAGAACCATATGGTTCTGCAACGTCATGAGTCTATCCGCCTGAAGCTCAGCTGTCAGATTGCTAAGGGCACCAGCAGTTTCGGTAATAGTAGATTCAACTACCCGTGTTAGCTGACGTATGTTTCTACTATTGGCCATAGGCCCCCAGAACGGAAGAAGGCCTTTGAAGAAGTCTCCAGCTTCCTGACCAGCAGTATCTTCCTTGCTGAAGACACCTCTCGCTACTCTGGTCTTGTGGTAGTCAGATGAAGCAGTGTATGTTGGAGGCAACAATCGAGCAATATAGCATGATCCTGAAAAGTCGGCAGGCAACCATGTATAAGCTCTGTCTCGACAGATGAAGTAGGTACCCCTAGCAGTAAGAAAGGCAGGGGAAGAGTTAGCCGGAAACACGTAAGTCTCTACGCACTCACTCCTCCCTAGCTGAGCTCTCGGATTTCTCCCATTACCTTGCAAACAGACCTGACCTCGGTGAGGTACGACCCAGATTGGAGTTGAGCTTTTACGCTTGCTTTCTCCCAAACTAAGGCGATACTCTGAAGAATTCCAACTCAAATATACTCGCAATTCATCTCTAGGGTAAGATGGAGTATTATTGACGTCCTTGATCATGTCAATAATTCCCTGGACTAAAGCTTTGTTGGCAGAGTTATATTTAGTGGAACGTGGTGGACGTGGAGGATAGGTTTCAAGGGCATAAGCAAAGATGGTTTGAAGGGCCTGAAATGATCCATTATAGCTGAAAGGCAAAACCAGATAGGGAATGCCTTTATCCATAGTGTGGGGTATCAAGCCACACACCCAGCAGTCTGTAGTGTTAACTACCAGTTGGTGTTGGTGCAAGAGCTGTACAAAAGTGTTATTAATGAATTCTGAGCGTCGAGCTTGCTCATGTTCAGGAAACTAGTGAAAAGAGTGTATAGAAGAAACAGTAGAAGTAGCAGGATCAAGGGGAGGTACTGAGGTTACTGGCACAAAAATCAAACTCATACCGAAGACGATTCCACCCACCAACGTTATCAAAACAATCGAAAATGTAATGGCAAATTGTATCAAAAAGCATTTGCTGTGAAGAATTCTGTAAAGTCTGTTTCTGCGAACATAAATCACATTTTCTCGTTGCAGCGCAGGAAGCTCCATCTTCTACAATCCGCTCGCGACCACTGATGATGTGTACGTAGATGAAAATGCCTCTATCAGCCCTGGGAGTTCCCAGAACCAACAGAAAGATCGACCTTGTGTCAGACCCCCGCAGATTCAACTAGGCACACAGCCACGACCCTACGGCTACCCAGACGGCAAGGCAATTTTAAAAACAATAAAACAATAGCAAACTTCCTGGCTGAAGGCAAAAGTTCAAAATTTCAAAATATCACAATGGGCAGTTGCCTGCTTTATTTGTCCATATTACGAGGTCGTAAATTGTATCTTTGCTTTGCAGGTACTGTTTGATCGGCAAATAGTGTATCACTGGTAGTTGTTGCAGTGTTCAGGTTCGCAGATGACAGAGTTTTTTCTGATGCAGGGGACAAATGTTCAGAGTTCAAAGGAGTCTTTTCAGGAGGAGAGTCAGATTTCGGAGTGTCGGTAATCAATTCGGCATCGCTGAAAGGGATGAACTTTGGCGTTTTTTCAAATTCGGAGGCACCAATTCCTTTCTTCACCCAGTCGTCGTAAGGAAGTGGCAAAGGTACACGTTTGACATGAGACGCATGTACCCAGTGCTTGCGACCAGCTACACGAACTGCAGTTCTTGTCACAAGCAGGACCTGGAAGGGGCCGACGTATCTGGGCTGAAGGTTCTTCGTCCTCGCGAAGTTTCTGATTACAACTTGATCGCCGGGTTTCAGCTGATGCCCTGGACTCTCCGGAGGCTTTGGCAATGCATCGAAAACCTGTTGGTGAATAAGACTCAATTTAGCAGTCAAGTCGTAAAGGTAGTCGATCAACATAGGATATTCTAGAGAACAAAACTCTTTAGGCCTAGGCACACCCCACACATTTGCCGGGCGGCCAAAGACAATCTCATAGGGGCTAAGCCCTACTCTAGAATGTACAGTTGCTCTCGTTGATAACAAAGCCAAGGGAAGTGCGTCTGGCCAGGATAAGCCTGTGGATGCTTGTATTTTAGCTAGTTTTAGTTTGAGGGTGCCATTGTAACCCTCAACTAAACCAGCAGACTGGGGATGGTTCGCACTGTGGAACTTCTGTTTTATGCCCAGACCGGCACACACACTCTGCATAACTTTCCCTATAAACTCACTTCCGTTATCTGACCATACAATCCGTGGCATACCATATCTAGGGAAATATTCTTTGAGAAGAATTTTGGCAGTTGATAGGGCAGTATTGTCCTTTAGTGGGTATGCTTCGATCCATCTGGAAAAAGCACAGACTACCACCAGGACGTATTTCAGATTATTACAGCGATCCATGTGAATGAAGTCTAACTGAATCACTTCAAAAGGACAGGAAGGAGGAGCGAAATGACCAGCAGGAGTTGGAGTTCCCTTGCCAGGATTATGCATCAGGCATACCATACAATTTTTCACAACTCTCTCTGCACATTTACTGATCCCATCATTCTTCCAGACTGGAGCCAACATCTTACAGATTCCTTTAGAACTTATATGCGCTACTCCATGCGCCATTGTCACCACTGCAAGCACATACGCATCAGGCAACATCCAACGCTGTTGTTCTGTCAAATCAATCCAACACCCACTCGAATCCAACTTGCCCGTACTTTCTCTCCATGCACGTTTTTCCTCCTCAGTCGCCTCTTTCTGAATCTCTTTCACACTTTCCATTGTATCCTCACACATTCCAGACTCAGCAATCCATCTTGCAGACGTAGCAACATACATTCTAATCATCATGTCTCTAGCTGTCTGTTTAGCGGTCTCATCAGCAAAAGCATTCCCACAACCAACATCATCCGTGATTGCTTTATGAGCACTGCACTTTACAATCGCAACTTCAGTCGGCAAGGTTAGAGATTCCAACAGATCGTTAACTAGCTGACCATTTTGAATCTTAGTCCCATGGGACGTAATGAAACCTCTTTCTTTCCACAAACGGCCAAAACTATGGGCCACGCCAAATGCGTACTGACTATCTGTAAACACATTCACTCTCTTTCCCTTAGCTAAAACACACGCTCTTGTTAGAGCTATTAATTCTGCAGCTTGGGCAGAATTCTGACTCACTCTTGCAGTCTCCACAATCGTCTTCAAAGTCGTTACTGCGTAAGCAGCAGTCACATCACCATTCTCCAATTTAAAACATGACCCATCCACATACAGCGTGCCATCTGGATCTGATAATGGAGTGTCTTTTAAATCAATACGTCCTTTTGTCTCTTCCTCCGTTCTAAAACAACAATCATGTGGCTCGGAATCACTCGACTCTTGATTAGCCGGCAACAACGTTGCTGGATTCAATACATTACATCTTTTGATCTGAATATGACTCGCTAGTAACGTCAGCTCGTAACCAGATAATCTCGCACTGGTAAGGTGTTGTGTCTTGGTTCGGTTCATGAGTGTATCCACTGCATGAGGAACCATGACCACTAGCATGTTGTTCATCACCAAACCAGCAGATTGCCGAATGGAAGCCGCAGCTGCCGCTGTAGCTCTCAAACAACTAGGTAACGCTCTGGCTACCGGATCTAATGTTGATGAAAAATACGCACAAGGGCGTTGTTTATCACCAAATGTCTGTGTCAGAACACTCAACGCGCAACCTTCTCTCTCGTGAACGTAGAGCGTGAATGGCTTACTGTAATCAGGTGTACCCAATACAGGAGCTGAACACAATGCTTTTCGTAACTCAGAAAAACTCTCCTGACATTCATCAGACCATGGCACCGGACTCGGAACATTTTTCCCAGTCAAAGCTACCAACGGTTTTGCTAAAAGAGAAAAATTTGGGATCCACTGCCTACAGTAAGAGGTAATACCTAAAAAGGCACGTACTTCTCTCTGTGTGCGAGGAACACTCATCTGCGTAATTGCTTTTATTCTTTCTGGGGTCAACTTTCTTCCCTCCTTTGACAAGAGATGACCTAGGTAGGTCACTTCTTGGCAGCAGTATTGCATTTTCGAAGGTGATACCTTATGATTCAAATTAGATAAATAATGCAATAACGAAATCATAGCTGCTTTGCAAGTTTCCTTGTCATCGGCAGCCACTAGAAGATCATCTACATACTGCACTAGAGCAGAACCTGGAGGAAGGACAAAGGAATCTAACTGACTTTTTAATGCTTGACTGTAAATAGATGGGCTCTCACAATAGCCTTGTGGAGCGCATTTAAATCTGAAACTTCGACCTCCTAGACAGAAGCCGAAAATATCTCTGCTTTCTTCAGCTATTGGAATGCTGAAAAAGGCATTTTTCAAGTCGATGACTGAAAACCAAGTAGCTGTAGCAGGAATCAATGTTAACAAGGCGGTAATGTCTGGAACCACAGGAAACTGCGGGACCACAATCTTATTAACTTCTCTGAGGTCGATGACAAACCTATACACTGGAGGCTTTGTAGGATCAGTTCGTTTCAGAATCGGTAATACAGGACTGTTACAAACATTTCCTCTAGTTTCTTCAACCACACCTTTCTTAATCAAATCTTGTACAATCAATAGAAGTGCACGCTCACCTTCACTAGATATTTTGTATTGAGGAATTCGTGGAAATTTTACATTTGCTTTCAAAGTGACTACATATGGTGGTATTTCTAAAAGGCCTACATCATTAGGACCAGTCGCCCAAAGAGAATCAGGGAGTGAACGCAGCTCTGGCGGGAGTGCATCCATTGACAAGTACATCGGAGAGGTGATTCTTTTGCCCAATGTAAGCTGTACTCCTTCCGGAGAACAGTACAATGTCGCATATAGTCGTTTTAACAAGTCTAAACCAAGCAGATTTTCATTACAACCTGTCGTCAAAATCAGGGGTGCTTTCAATTGACACGGTACAACAGAAATAGACAAAGGACCAGATATGGGGTTGTAAACAGGGGCGCCTGAAAAACCTACAGAAACATTTGTTAAGCCGGACAAAGGTGCGCCAGGGAGTTTTGCATGAATGATAGAACTTTTTGCTGCACCAGTATCCAACAGAAACGGTTCGACTACACCTGATGTTGCTACTGCGACATAAGGCCCACTCTGATCCACTGGAACTGATACTACTCCCTCTCTCTGTCCATGGCTGTCCTAGTACCCATTTTGCTGAAATCCCTCATCTACTTCACAATAGTCTTCAACAAGATATTGTTGAGATCTATTTTGCTGAGTAGACTGTCCATTTCGTTGATCAAAGTGATTGGAAGGACGATCATTCGTCTGTGGAGGCATAGCACCTCGCCCTCGACCTCTAGAATTTTGCACAAAACCACCACGACCTCTCTGAGCTGCTGCTGCATTATTTTGCGCTAAGATTGGACACTCATTCTTGTAGTGACCCTCTTTCTTACAGTACGCACACTGATTCCACTGATATTGAGGCCTAGGTGAGCTATAATCTGTCCTTTGATACGAACCTTGCTGCGTATTAGTCTGATTCATGTGAGGCGGATACGCCTGTTGCAAGAGAACTTTAGTCTTTAAATCTTTCGTTTTCTTATCTGATTTCTCTTTCTCCTCTTTATCCCTATTTTCATAATACTGTGCAGTTGCAAGTATTTGCGCAGTTGTAGAAACAGCCCACGCACTCTCGGAATCCTTTAATTTATTGCATAACTCAGGTAACAAATTATGTACGAATTTATCCACAAACAGTCTCTGTCCTCCTTCTGTGCTCATATCCTGACCACTATGATCTACAAAAGTCTCTTCGAACCTCGTGAAAAAGTCGGAGACACTTTCATCTTTCTTTTGCCTGCATGCGGACAACTTGTCCCAATTAACACGCAATGCGGGCATCAGAGTCTTCATTAAGTCGATTATCCTACCTGGAAGATTAGCAATTAGGGGTTCGGGTTTTGCACCACCTATTTGCTGACCATCCGCTGCAATGATAGCTGCCCAATCACCACCTAGGGCAACTGGATGATTCTCTTTACGAATTTTAGCCCAAATTGGTTGCGGAACTACATTTCCAAATAACATATCGATGTCCGCTAAGTTCATTATACAAGCCTCAACTGTCTGCGTTAATTCCTTATAGTATCCGGCAGGATTCTTACGCGGGTCTGGCAAGGCCTGCTTCACTGCTAGCACTTCGGCTCGCTTCCACGGAATGTGTATCCACACTCTTTGGAATTGGGCCGGAGCGGCTACAATACCATTGGCATTATCAGCTTGTACAGCTTCGCGCCAAATTGGAGGAACCTCCCTCATTGGATATTGGCGATTTAGCTTCATCTTACTTTTCTCTAAATCTCTTGGTGAACGAAGTGATGGGTCATTTCTATAACTTAAAATCAGTTCCATCGCTTCTTCTATATTTTGACCTACTATCATTCCTGCAGCAAACTCTTTCTGAACCTTAATTAAGTCTTCTAAATTTGATTCAACATCATCTTCTTCTATTTCCTCACGTAACAGCGAGCACATCTCATCAAAGACATACCGTTGCGTTGGTTCCTTCCACTGCATAAATGTATCTAGCACATCTTTCGTACTATATCTCCTACTCTTCGAAATCCATCTGAGAGCCATGGAATCTAAAATTCCCCGTTCCTCAGTACTCGGAAGCTGACTACGTCTTTGAACAGAGTCAGAAGTAGGAGTCTTGATTAAAGTTTTATAGAAAGGAGACAGAATGCTAGAAACAGAATCAGTGATTTTTCGACGAACAGAAAGTGGAGTCAACACACTCGCAGACGCAGAGAACACAGTAGAGGTAGGAACAGATAACGGGACAGTAGGAGTATCGAGGAAAATAGTTTGTGGAACAGTAGGTGTAAGCGACACAGATACAGGTATAGAAGTCGGCAACCCAGGAGGAGGAGGAGCCGTAGGAACATTCACATTGACCACAGGAGGTACAGGAGCTTGATTCTGAGGAGCAGGAGCAGGAATACCAGGTTGTCCAGCAACCGGCAATTGGACATTCGGTACAAGTGGAGCCGTAGCACCTTGTGCATATGGTGGAGGTGACCGTAACAGATAAGACAACAGAGGATCGTTTTCGGGGTCCTCCAGTATCTTAGCTGTTTTCGATGGCAAGGCAGGGTAGCACTTGTCAATCGCCAAATTATGCTCTCTAATGGCCACCTCTATGGCCTTCTCTGACTCGTTAACTTGCAGCTGCTTAGCCGCTTGCTCTAGAGTCAACTCTTCTTGCTCTTTCTGTTCTTTCTTTAACCTCTTCATTTCTCTCTGTTTGGATTCTTTTCGCCAGTAACGGAAAGAATCAAACATTGCCGGCCGGGCTTTCTTCCTAAACAATTTCGCTTCTAAATTGTCAAGAATTTCGGGTTCAAAACTACCATGCAGTGGCCAACTAAGGACACCGTCTTTTTCCGTATAGCGGACCCACACCTCATTATAAGATATAGGACCCACACCATGTTTACAGTACAAGTCATATAGGGGAGTCCCAATCGGAGGAACCAGACATGAGTCCTCCAATCGTGAGTCACTGTTGCAACCAAAACAAGACAACATACAATTTCTCCGACTTACCATTTTGCAGTCCGGAACACAGAACAAACAAAACAAGAAACAGATATGTGCACCTGAACCAAGAACTTAGGCCTACCAAAAGCGAACTGATGTATCGATACCCAAACTAAACCAAATAGATTATCGTAACCAGAACAACCAGTGATAATCTTACGAAACCAAACCAAACCAAGAACCAAAAAGGATTTTAACAACCCTCACAAAGTAACCAGCTAGCAACCACTAAATACTTAACTGAGGCACTGTAGACGTCACCAAGTAGAAACCCGTCACGTTTCGCTGTACTAAGGACTGCACCTCGGGTCCAAGACAGGGCGACGGTCAAGGCAACGGCCCACTGCAGCCGTCCTGAACGGGAACCCTCGTGGAAGAGAACTTCGGGCCACTTTTGCGATATGCCGGGATCGATGAAGTGGGGCGCCTCCCTCAGGAATCTTCACACGAAGCTTCTCGAACTCTTCAGGCTTTTGGACCGGTACCGAATGACGTCGCCCCACGTGGGGCGCCAATTGGAGTTCTGGACTTTTTGGTTCCGTCCAGAGGTGTCAGGGAACAACACCCGAAGACCCCGGAGTTCCACCTGCCTTGGTGCACAAATGAACAGAAACACGGGCTTCTCGATGGTGGCGTCAAAGACCAAAGGTTTATTACTGCAGGGACACAGAAGTCACAGATACTACACACGGGCAGAATCTAGGAGCCTGTTCGATTTGTACAAAGAGGGTTGCTCCTTATATACTGAATTTTAAGCTGGGGGCAAATTCTTTACATGTAATACATTCCCAAAACCTTTGTGTCTAAAACAATAAATATTTGGTGTTACACAGGAACCGTCGATAATATCTGAAGCCAAACATTACGAAGAGGGGTTCCCACTAGTTCATCACAATCCCTTGTCAATATTGCATTCAAGAGCCGGACCGCCTCATCGTAAATTTCGTTACCTCCCCCTAATAAAGATTTGGAAAGAAAGGAACGGAGCCAGGTGTGGAAGATAGGAAAGTGGGATAAGGGATGTTTGTGGGTTGTAAATGGGCAGGGCTACCGGCTTCGGCCGCCTAATCATGATCGGGACAATGGACACGAGAACCAGTTCAGTAGGGCTGGCCTCGGGCAGAGGAGGCAGCCTTTGTCGAGTCATGCAGCTACAGCATGTTCTGTTCCAAGGTGTACGTGTCATGGAAGAGGTGAATCTCCGGCTAAGGCTACGTGTCCTTAATCGAAATGAAGTGATTAGAGGTTATTGCGTATGTGAGGGCAAGAAACACAAAATGGCTGCCATGATCTAAGATGGATGCCATGGGTAGATCAGAAATGTGTTTGTAACAGGAGTACTCTTGCTCGTAGCATAGCGAAAACACCAGGATATGCTAAATGGATCATTTGCGGTTCGCTGATACCAATATTATGTATTTCCGACAATATTGAAAACACGGGTTCAAATCGTCACGGAACCTCACCATGGTAAATTGGTCCCTGGTGGATCTGGGTCTATGAGATCTATTTGACTCCCCCTCTATGTGCACGCGATTCTCAAAGGTGAGGCTCAAGGAGATTTTCTTGGCAAAGGCAATGCAAACAGTTAGGAGATACTTAAAAATAAATGTACTGTTAGATTATATCACATGCGCCCTCCCGCAAAACACTGTGTGCAGTCCTATTTGAATTTTGAACAGAACCCAAAGCATCGGTTCATTCTGATATGATTGTGTTTATACTGCATCCAACTGATGCTGGGTTTCCTGGCAAACACTTATTCAGTAAATGAGATGACCACATGCCCCTTTGATGGAGTGTCAACACAGTAAGACCCAAAATATATTATTTTTCTGTAAATTTTATGCCAAGGAAAAGATCTATAGTGACTCTTTTGTGCACAAATAATTTCACCCAGTGCAGCTCAGCATTATTCTTTATTCAACAGCTTGATGTCCAATTGGTGTGTCATATACCAGCAACATTCCTCTGGGCTTCATTGAGGTGCAGGCGATCATACTATAACTGTGATCTGGGAGTCTGATTCGATACTGCAAGCTGATGATAAATTGTGGGAGTTGATTATCTTTGTATTATGTGAATGATGACAAATTTGTATCTTTGTGTAAGAAATAAATGTTTTTATGGGGATGCAGTCATTATGAGACGATCATAATGTGATGTATGAATTTTTATTAATAATGGGTTTTAACTTGATTTTATTACATCTTTGCTTTTAACTAAGTCTATCTGATCTGTATGTATAAACTGTTTATTCCTCGGACACTAAGGGGCCTGATTCACAAAAGTAATCTGAGACAAATCCTAACTTTACGACTTTCGTTATTCACAAATGGCATTTTGGAGTAGTAAAGTTAGGAATACTAACTTTACTAGTGCTAAGAGTTAAGAATCCTAACATTACTACTCTTAAAAGTAAGGAATCCTAACTTTACTACTCCTAAATGCCCTTTGTGAATACCTAAAGTCGTAAAGTTAGGATTTTGCCTCAGATTACTTTTGTGAATTGGGCCATCGTTTTTGAAGCGAAGTGTTCTTTCAGGAACACTATGTGAAGTTCTGATAATAGACAGCCTACTTTTACTGTCCCTTTTGCTGGCTAGACACTCTATATTCCATGACATGAACTTTAAGTGGATAAATTGCATAACTACTAAGTTTGCGGGCGATAGGCATCATCAGATCTCATTCTAAACCCTTTCAGTTAAAAGGCCTAAAAGAGTAGGCGTCAGTCAATCATTGTTCTCAAGAGTACTCAGTGGGAGGAATCTGTGCTCTCCTCTCCTGGTAGCCATGTTCACCCTTTGGCATAATTCCCTTCCTGATGGGAAAACAGACCTCAGGTGGATGAAAAAAGCTGGGTGATAGTATTTGAATGCCTGTACCTCATAAATTACAATGAGCCGACTGGTGAATTGAATGGCCTTCTTTCCCCATACCCCAATTTCTCTCTCTGGTCCACCCAACTTACTCATTGTGCCATAATAATGTGCAGGGACATGTCTCCCCACTCTCATATTTAGTATCAGACTGGTAAATAACCTTACAAATAAATTCAGAGATTGTTTCTACCCCCCACCCTAGTCTCAGGGGCGCAACACCCACCAGCATGGCCACCATCATAGCCACCAGCAAGGTGGATTCAGTGGGCAGCTGCATGATAGACCTGTTTACTGCTAGCCCCACATGACTAGACTGGAGAGGTGAAAGTTCACATGTTTGGTGTCACAACTATGTCATAGACCCATCTCAGGGGGAAAAGAACTCTGTGAGCAAGAGTATGAGTTCCCTCATTTCCTTTAAAATGTATTCTTACCAAGATCTTAGTGTTGTTGGCTTCATCGAACATAAGATAGTAAGGTCTTGCTTATCTTCCAACACTTGCTTTCAATGAAGCATTAGTAGCATTATAAAAGCAACTCTGGGGTGGGATTTATTGGTTATCCATATTGCTAGCTACAAGCTCGGGTATAACCTCCCAAGGGACTGGAGCCCTATCCCTGAACAATGAAAGGATCAGATTGGCTATAACGAATTTTAGAGCATTCAATTTCAAGTAAATGCCTTCAGCCATACTTACAGTTTAAAAATGTTGTCCCAAAGATTGCAGAACACGGGCTTCAATGCTACTTTAAAGTCTCAGGCAACAGACCCTGAACCCATGGGCTCATCTTGGTCCAAATAAACAGGAGAATTTCAATATATATCCTTGATATAAATAGACTTCTTTTTTACAGGTTTGAGTTTCGTCCTGCAGTCTGTTATTTGCTTATGTGAAAGGATCCGGTCATGGGGCAAGAACTGGGCTGTTCGGTGATCTTAACTGAGGTAATCCCCTTTGAGACCATTGTTTGCGGTATGAGACCTTCCTCCTCTGGCATAAAGGTTGCATTGACAAGGCCCTTGGGGATTCCCCAGGTGTGGAGCTTTGAACACCATTATCCATTCTAATGCCCAATTGTTCTTCAGCACTAAGAATTTCATCGTTAAGAGCACCCACTGCTGAGGTGAGAAACGTAATAATAGACTCACACTTACGCAGAACCTTCAGGTGAAGTGGACCATTATCACTGGTGGATTTCTGTTTGTCCATCGTAGAGTCAAAGTGCAGACATTAGGGGGTGGCCAAACCCATCCTCCTCCGGGCACTGAAGGGTGCAGACTGGCCCACCCTTGACCCACATGCATCCCGCACAGCGCGGAAAGAGGCAGAGCTTTAATCGTCATGGTGGCACCTCCCCCGTTGAGCAGCTGCAGGTGTTGTGAAGAAACCTGGCGCAGTGAGTCCCACCAGGGTGTAAATGGCAGTAATAGAATGTGGCTCCAAAGAGTTATGCTTCTCATTTTGCAGGGAGCGAGGCAGAGCTTTAGGTCCAATGTCGGTGCCTCTCCCACTATGCAATGTGGGCGGTGTGAAGGACCCTGGTACAGCGAGTCCCACCTGGGTGTAAACAGCAGTAATAGAATGCTGCCCCAAAGAGTTATGCTTCCCACGCTGAGGGGAAAGAGGCAGCTCTTTATGCGTGATGTTGGCACCTTCCCCATTGAGCAGCTGCGGGCAGTGTGAAGAATCCTAGGGCAGCGAGTCCCACCAGGGTGTTAATAGCAGTAATAGAATGTTGCCACAGGGAGAGAGGGAGCGCTTTTAAGCATGATGTCAGTGCCTCTCTTGTTGAGCAGTTGCAGGCAGTGTGAGGTACCCTGGGACTGCGAGTCCCACCACGGTGTTAATGGCTGCAATAAAAAGCTCCCCCAAAGAGTGATGCTTTCGCGATGTGGGGAGAGAGGTAGTGCTGTAAGTGCAATGTCGGAGCCATCCTTATTGAGCAGCTTCGGGCGGTGTGAAAAACCCTGGGACTGCGAGACCTACCAGGGTATTAATTGCAGCAATAAAATGCTGCCCCTAAGAGTTAGACCACGTACAATGTGCACATGGTATAACAACTGACTTGCATTGTAGTTCACTAAGGGCATCCATGTTCCAGTGCAAGTGGTCTTGGTTTGGCTGGGTGATGTCCCCTCGCCGAGCAGATAGACTAGCAGACCTGGGACCCAAGTCATGTTTACAGGCAAAAGCCTTGCAGAGCTTCCCCTCCTCACACAGACAGTCAGACTACTAGCCAGATGTGGTTTCAACCTCATCTTCTATTAGTCAATTTCCAGACACCAAATGTGATTTAAGGTCTGGGTCTTTGACATTTTAGATTGGGGTTTGACTTGTCTGCTTCTTCCTCTTGAATATCCACTTGTCACAGCTGATTCCCTTATCAGCCCCATCTCCTTCCTGAGATGTGTCTAGGTCACTTGCTTGTGAATTCTCACTGAATGAAAGAGCACCCTATGAAGTGTACAGAAGATGCCTCACTCTCCCATCTCCAGTGTTCCTCACCCAGCTCACAGGAATGCAGCAATATACAAATCTGTCTGGGGAGGTTCCTCTGCCTCCTTACGTCTTCACCAGGTAGGCCTGGGCTTCCCCAAAAAAGTACCCAGGTTTTTTCATGTAAAGAACCATTACAGGCACACTTGCACTCATTGTATGTACAGAGCGCTGCTATCATAATGTTTTCACACTGTGCCCACTGCTCATACTGTAGCCTTTCTTTATTGTGCCACTTACAGGCATACCTATTGCCAGCCCACATATTCACTGTGTGTGCTCTGCTCAACACTACACCCTTCGTGTACTGTACTCCTCACAAGTACACATACACCCAATGTATGTCACTATGCACGCACTGCACAGCACTGCTCCATCACTGTATTGTATCCTTCCATGGCACAATTTAGACCAGTGAAAGGTCACCGTGCCTGCACTGCATAACAATTCACATCTAAGTGATGTAGGCTAAGGGTGAGTTAAGCTCATAGCAGCAAAACTTTAAAAAGTGAGTGATCATTTAGACCTCACTCCTGTAACACAATTAACAAGCATTGGTAAACAGATTATGTGTCGCCCATGTGATTAATAATAACCAGTTTTTTTATTGTCAGTTGTAGCTTGCTGAATAGTTGTACAATATAGGTTACCGAATGTCTGTTAAAGTGTTATGACTTGTTTATGTACAAAAAGGCAAAAGATTGGGGTGTTATTAGTGGTATAGTGTGGGTAAGTAATAGCAAAATTTTGAAAAATGAAATGAAAGAGAGTAAGAATAGAATTCATTGATGTAATAGCAATATTATGTGTTTGGAGTAGTTCTGAAGAACTTTTGGGTTGGTGCCACTGCACCTAGTACACCATTCAAACCATGCCCCTAGTACCTGCAAGATAACAGCTTTTGAGACTGCCTGTTTAGTGGTAAAAAATAGACATATTTGGTGTTTAAGGGAGTTATGACATCTAATGGCCCCGGTGCCAGTGCACCTACCGCACCATTCAAATCAGGATCCTATTGCCTGTAAGGTAACTGCACTTGTGACTGCCTGTTTCGAAGTAAAATATTGCAATATTTTGTGTTTAGAGGGGTTCCTAGAGCCTTGGGGCCCGGTCTCACAGTACCTGCTGCACCATTGAAATCATGACTCTATTGCCTGATAGATAAATTCACAAGTGACTGTCTTGATTATAAGTTAAATTTAGCAATAACTTGGGTTTAGTGGAATCCCCAGAGCGTTTGGCCCCAGTGGCAATGAACCTGCTTCACCATTCAAATCAAGTCCATTTTAACTGCAAGGTAACTGCAATTTTGACTGCATGTTTAGTACTCAAATATAGCAACGTTATGTGTTTAGAGGAGTTCCAACAACTTTTGGACCTGGTTACTGCACCTGATCCACCATTCAAATCATGCCCCTTTTGTCTACAAGGTAACTGCACTTTTGGATGCCTGTTTAGGAATAAAATGTAGCAATATTTGGTGTTTAGTGGGGTGCCTGGTACTTTTGGCCCCAGTGCCACTGCACCTGCTGCACTATTGAAATCCTGACCCTAGTACTTGCTAGAAAACTGCTCTTGTGACTGCCTGATAAGCTGTTAAATATAGCAATATTGGGTGTTTAGAGGAGTTCAGACAACTTTTAGGGCCCATTCCCACTGCACCTGCTGCACCAGTTAAATAATGACCTTGTTGCCTGCAAGATAACTGCACTTGTAACTGCCTGTTTAGTAGTAAAATATAGCAGTATGTGGTGTTTAGTGGGGTAAGGATAGCTTTGACTCCGGTGCCACTGCACCTATTGACAACCTTGTGGCCCAGTGCCACTACACCTGCTCCACCATTCAAATCATGACCCTAGTGCCTGAAAGATAATTGCATTTGTCATTGCCAGTTTAGTTGTAAAATAGAGCACTAATCTGTGTTTAGTAGGAGTGTCTGGAGCTTTTGACCCTAGTGCTTGCTAAATAACTACACTTGTGTGTAAAATATAGCAATATTAGGTGTTTAGAGGAGTTATGACACCTTATGGGCCCGGTGCCACGGCGCCTGCTCAACCAATTAAATCAAGCGCTTTTTAACAGCAAGGTAACTGCAATTTTGACTGCTAGTAGTAATGTGTAGTAATATTAGGGGGCAGATGTATCAAGATTCCATTTTGCGATTTCTAAATAGCGATTGTTAAGGAATCCCTATTTAGAAATCGCAAAATGGAATGTATGTACAAAATCGCTATTTTTTAGCGATTTCTTACTTTTTTCTTATTTGCGAATTCACAATTATGTAATATTTTCCCATGCATTCCTATGGGCCAGGAGGCCCATAGGAATGATTGTGAAATAATTCTCAAATTGCGAATTCGCAATTTGCTAATCGCAATTTGAGAATTATTTCAAGGGTGCAGGGGTGTCTCAAAGACACCCTGCTGCACCCCTGAAATGTACATGTGTGTGTATGTGGCGCACATACATGCCCTATGGGCATGTGTGTGCGTCACATGCCACCCTCACAAATGCCAAATAGGGCATTTTTAAAAGAAATCGCAAATTACCACCAACTACAAGTTGGTGGTAATTTGCGATTTCTTAGCCCAAATTCGCAATCTCAAAAAGTTACATACATCGCATTTAAAGAATCGCAACATTTGCGATTCCTTAAATACTTAAGCAAAATAAGGAATCGCAAATTTCTGCGATTCCTTATTTTGTGATTTTTTGTTACATTTCAAAAAATGCAAAAATGCCTTTTGCGAGTTGCAAAGGCCGAAATTCTGCAAATTTCGGCCTTTGCGATTCGCAAAATGCTTGATACATCTAGGGCTAGGTGTTTAGTGGGTTGCCTAGAGACTTTGGCCCTGGTGTAACTGCACCTACTGCATCATTGAAACAATGACCCTGTTGTCTGCAAGGTAGCAGCACTGGTGACTGCCAGTTTAGCTTTACATTTTAGCAATAATTTGGGTTTAGTGGGGTCGGTAGGGAAACGTAGGTGCCACTGCACCTGCTTTTCCATTCAAATGAAGTCCCTTTTAAATGCAATGTAACTGCAATTGTGACTGCATGTTTAGGAGTCAAATATAGCAATATTATGTGTTTAGAGGAGTTCTGAAACTTTTCAGGCACTCACCCCCGATCACAGATCTGGGTTGAATCCAACATTGTTTTTTAGCTCATTTCACCACCTCAGTTCGGACCCAGCTATATGCAAATCAGTCTTGACCATATGCCTCATGGGAACAGTCCAGCCAGAACTGCCAAGTCAAGTTTTCCCTGGACCGGAAACAAGCATCCTGGGACCGGTTTAGGGGTAACACCACTCATCAGCTAGGGTAGCATGAATCCATTGGCAAAGTGAGCAAGGGACCCACGTCGGGGCATACCCTGACAACTTAGGGTGAATAAAGAGGCATTCTGACAACTTTTGGACTGGTGCTACTGTACTTGCTGCACCATACAAATCATGACCCTTTTGTCTGCAAAGTAACTGCACTTGTGGCTGCCTGTTTAGCAGTAAAATATAGCATAGCTCTTGTATATTAACTTTATTTTTAATGTGCAATGTTTATTACAGTATTTAGAATTTGATTATAATGACTAATTAAATTAAGTTGAAAATATCAATCCAAAAATGGGGAGACGCTGTTGGGAGCTGAGGCTTGGGGTTTGAGGCGAGCTGGGGCTTGAGGCGAGCTGGCGACTCTCCCGCTGCTGCCATCGAGGCCGGGCTTTGCTCCGCCCCCCCTCCCGCATCCTACCTCAGACTTGCTGCTGGTGTCCGGCCGGGCTTGGCTCCGCCGGCGCCGCTGGGGACTGCATCACCCAGGATCCTTTGCGCCAGGACGACCCTTCATCGCACGCCAGGGGGCGCATATAACCATCCCTGGTGCCGAGCCCTGTGGGAGACGCGGTTGGGAGCTACGTGGTTTGTGGCTGGGGCTTGGGGTTTGAGGTGAGCTGGGGCTTGAGGCGAGCTGGGGACTCTCCCACTGCTGCCGTTGCGGCCAGGCTTTGCTCTGCCCCCCTCCCGCATCCTACCTCAGACTTGCTGCTGGTGTCCGGCCGGGCTTGGCTCCACCGGCGCCACTGGGGACTGCATCACCCAGGATCCTTTGCGCCAGGACGACCCTTCATCGCGCGCCAGGAGGCGCATATAACCATGCCTGGTGCCGAGCCCTGTGGGAGACGTGGTTGGGAGCTACGTGGTTTGTGGCTGGGGCTTGGGGTTTGAGGCGAGCTGGGGCTTGAGGCGAGCTGGGGACTCTCCCGCTGTTGCCGTCGCGGCCGGGCTTTGCTCCGCCCCCCCTCCCGCATCCGACCTCAGACTTGCTGCTGGTGTCCTGCTGGTGTCCGGCCGGGCTTGGCTCCGCCGGCGCCGCTGGGGACTGCATCACCCAGGATCCTTTGCGCCAGGACAACCCTTCATCGCGTGCCAGGAGGCGCATATAACCATGCCTGGTGCCGAGCCCTGTGGGAGATGCTGTTGGGAGCTACGTGGTTTGTGGCTGGGGCTTGGGGTTGAGGCGAGCTGGGGCTTGAGGCGAGCTGATGACTCTCCCGCTGCTGCCGTAGCGGCTGGGCTTTGCTCCGCCCCCCCTCCTGCATCCTACCTCAGACTTGCTGCTGGTGTCCGGTCGGGCTTGGCTCCGCCGGCGCCGCTGGGGACTGCATCACCCAGGATCCTTTGTGCCAGGATGACCCTTCATCGCACGCCAGGAGGCTCATATAACCACGCCTGGTCCCTTGCCTCGCGAGGTCGCGCGTGGGTCGCGCCGGGAAAAGCCCGGGATAGGGCGGGCCCTCTGTGGCCCTCAGAGGCCGGAAGAGGCAGGGCAGGGCCACCTCACTTGTTTTCTCGCCTGTTTACCGCTGGAAAAAGGAGGTACACCTTTCAGACCTATAACAGTGACTGCCTTGAACACTTCTGGCTAACATTTAAAGATTACTGAGGTTACTACGTAACACGTTGGTCCTGCGTAGGTGTCTGTTTTATACTATATAAGTAACCCGCACTATGGCTGGGAAAGAAGTTTCAAAAAACGTTATCTCTCAGGGGGGGCCTCGGAAGGGGACTTTGGACAATTACCTAACTAGGGTAACATCGGACATTGAATGTGCAACAGAGAGAGCTGAACAAAGTCCTTTTATAGAAGCCACATACAGTTGCCAATCCCCTTTGGCGGTAGCAGACCAATGCCAGAATTTAACCTTATTGGAGGAACTTAATCTGCTCTGTCATACGGTATATGCCAATGTTGAAGAGGGAAACAAACAATCAGGTGCCCCATTCAAACCTAAAGTAAGCCATCCGGGAACCCCCCTTTTACCTCCAGCAAAATCCAACACTCATTCGATAACGAACCCTCAGACTCCCTCTGTTAAAAGAAAGCGCAGAGGTGCCAAACAAAGGGGAAGACTATTAAAAAAACAAAAATTGTACTCTAGTCCCCCCTCAGTCATTAGCAACACCCCGAATTCATCCAGGGGATGCTCAACTCTTAATTCCCCTCTATCTATCATATCATCTGAACTACTGGCCCAGTTCGAACTTCTTATCAAATCTATAATATCCCCACTGGTAAAAAGAATCATGGTAATAGGGGAAAAGATCACTAGTATAGAAGGCACAATGAAGGAAGCGCAATACTTTTAAAAAGATTGGTAGGATCTAAGCAGGTAGAGTCTCTAGTCGCTACAGATGTTCCCAAAATCTTTGCACAAAGCACTACTGCCCCAGTCCAGTTACTTGCCCCAAAAACGGCATTAATATCAAATACTCTGCACCCAACAATAAACTTGGTAGTACCGCAGAGCACAGTTAATAGAGTAGGGCCGACAAATGTTCCCACGCCCTTGAGGGGACTCTTCCCAACCATGGCTATATGCAAAGAAAGTCTACCCAAATTGACCTACCACCGGAGGCCGCTCCATTTGTGTGCATTCTCTCAGGCGTGCCCGAACTAACTAATGGTAAGATGGAAGGAAAAGTTGAATTGGCAAATAAGGTATCTTTCTGGCTAACTAAGAACAGGCCCCTCCCACCAAACATCGATGGGAACATTTTAAACGTTAGAAGGGTGAAATGGTTGGGACCTTTTCCCAAAGATATAGTGGGTGACCTGATTATTGTAAATTTTTGAGACTCTCACGTCGTCCCATATCTGCAAGGCTGGCAGCCAAAATTGGGAGACGGCCCTATAGCTACTAGGGAACTGAGATACTTCTACCCTAGAACCATATACTTGCCCCCTGTAAGTCTAAATGTAGAAAAGAACCTCCGCAGAGGCAATAGAGGCCATATACTCAGCAACTTTAACATACACATTCGTAATCGTTTTGCTTTACTTACCGGTATAAATCCGGTGTACTGACCTGTTAAACCGACCTCCGATTGGTCAGCTAATGATTTGAAGCCTGGGGTTGGTCTTTAATCGAATAAGTTTTTACGCTTTTTGCACTCTCGCTTATTCTGTAGCACATTTGTAACACTATGGTGAATTTATTGTCTACACTAGGAGAACTGTAGAGGAGACAGTATTTAAGTGTGGAAAGCTACTATGAATAGACTGTTTTCATCAAGAGACATTGAGGGTTGCATCTCTTTTACAAACAAATGAGGTTTTTTTATTTATTTTTCTTCTTCTTTGTATATTAATTTTATTATTCCTTGATGGAGTATTTCCTTTCTTACTATGTATTGTAACAAATGTATTTTAAATTTTGTACTGTGCTTTTATGGTTGCTCTTTTTCAACCGAATAAAGCTTACTGAACTACTGGCTGCATGTTTAGGAGTCAAATATAGCAATATTATGTGTTTAGAGGAGTTCTGAAACTTTTCAGGCACTCACCCCCGATCACAGATCTGGGTTGAATCCATCATTGTTTTTTAGCTCATTTCACCACCTCAGTTCGGACCCAGCTATATGCAAATCAGTCTTGACCATATGCCTCATGGGAACAGTCCAGCCAGAACTGCCAAGCCAAGTTGTCCCTGGACCGGAAACAAGCATCCTGGGACCGGTTTAGGGGTAACACCACTCATCAGCTAGGGTAGCATGAATCCATTGGCAAAGTGAGCAAGGGACCCACGTCGGGGCATACCCTGGCAACTTAGGGTGAACAAAGAGGCATTCTGACAACTTTTGGATTGGTGCTACTGTACCTGCTGCACCATACAAATCATGACCCTTTTGTCTGCAAAATAACTGCACTTGTGGCTGCCTGTTTAGGAGTAAAATATAGCATAGTTCTTGTATATTAACTTTATTTTTAATGTGCAATGTTTATTACAGTTTTTAGAATTTTATTATAATGACTAATTAGATTAAGTTGAAAATATCAATCCGAAAATTCCTACAGAGTACAAAAAAGGTACTGAGGCATGAATAGAAAATGCCACAAACATTCTAATGCTAAAGCATTTGCTTTCCACAATTAATTAAAAAAGCAAGCATTCCAGCATAGTGTTAGAAGCTGTCTGCCTTTTCTGTGGGAAGAAATCTTATCTTGACAGTGAATGGGGCGTAAACAGTGTGAAGAGCTGGAAGAGATCTTATCTTGACAGTGAATGGGATTTAAACGGTGTGAACATCTTTATTAGAAGTATCATAAACATGTACAGCCAGGGGACGTTAAGAAAAATGCTCCACAGAAATGTGAATGAACACATTTGTTTGGCAATGGGAACTGATAATAACTCCTTTTTAAGATATATTTAATACAAGACATTTCACAAGCACAGTGCAAGTGCTGTCCAGGCGAAATCTAAAAAGGACATTTTCCCTCCTACTGATCGCTACATGGCATGCTGCCACCACCACAATTGTGGTGCTTAACTTCTAGTGAAAGCAGTGCCCTTCCACCCCTATGAGGGTAGTGCTTTGGGTGCCCCTCCTGGTCCAACAAGTACACAATACATAAGATTTGTCTATGTCAGAGTGCTCTTGCATGATCTGTGTTTACCAATGCAACATAAATCAGCATTAGTGATACAGACAACAGTACAGACAGGGACTCAGTCCTGGGTACACATCCATTACCATGCAGAGGACCTTTCGATCCCAACCAGTTCTATAAACTTGATGGAAGCTAGAAATGAACCTTTTTACTGATAGTTGCTGTCTTATACATAAGTATATCATTGAAGATCAACAATTGTAATATGTGTCACAATCTTATTTCATTGTGTTAATTTGAGATATGCTATATATCACGCCATGCATTACTTTGCATTGTTTAGTTGCCATATTTTATCACGGACGTCTCACTATGAACACTTTGTTTGCCACTTGCTAATCACCCTAGTGATGTAAGTGCTGTGTTGTAAAGGCTTTTGGCCATGGACCAAAGTAGTTAGGTTCGGGAGGCTCCTAGCTTGAATCCTGCCCTGATACAACGAAACTGAGTTAATGACAGTACAGCTAACTCATTTGCAAGTTTACACATGGGTAGCTTTTATTAAACATGCAACAAAAAACAACCAATTAACAACATCAATCATAAGCAACATCTGTAACAGTTTTTATGAACATATTATTTGGCATGATACATAATTACACACTCCTGAACTATTCATACAGCACACCTTTTTAATTATATTATGAGCAGGCCAAAAGAAGAGGATATTTATTTGCACATCACTCAGATCCAGCGAGTACGTTTCCATGCTCCCATGGGGGAGGGGTGTTATGCTGTTGCTCCCAAACTCGATCCAGCTGAGGTGGTGAGACTCCTTCGGCATCATCACTTGGTCAATGGGGCCGGTCAGTTACAGTTCTTGGTTCTCCTGGTAACTTATGGTTCACCGCTGCTCATAGTTTTGGGTATCCTGACCAATCCAAATGGCACATTTGTTCCGGCCATCCCCTCCTGACATACGGGGTTGCCACACCACTGCCAAGTAAGGGTTTGGCCCTTTCTATATGGCAGTCCTTACAACGGCAGCCTTTCCTGGCCAACTCAGTACTGCAGACAAGCAAACTTCCAATTGATGCAGCAGCCATCTCCTTGCATCTTGCACCAGGAGTTCGTTTGACAGGGTTCTCCACTGGTCCTAGCTCCTTCCAACACCCTCCTTTTCCTCACAGGGCAACCTGGTCTTGTCAAGCATGCATGCACTAGTGCTCCAGGTTCCAGAGACAGTGCTTTTGTTTTCCATGAGTGATGTCCCTTCACTCAGGAGGTAAACTATTGAGTTTGGGCTCCAGACTTTCTCACTGGTAGAAGTCTTGGTGCGCTGTCAGCCTCATACAGCCCCTCTAACTGCTTTGCAGATGACAACTTTCAGGGGTTCTGCCTCCCCTTCTACAGTCCATTCCCAAATACCAGTTGCGATTTAGTGTCAGGACCGTTGACGTTTTCTGTTGGGGTTCTACTTTCTGTCTTCCTCTTGAAAGGCCATCCGTCATAGCAGGAGAGATTCGGAAGCTATTAGTCTCACAATACATGACATGGGAGTGACTAGAGTTCACACCTACAGTGAGACACAGTAATATGTGCATTAAAAGGCTCATGTTGGGCTCCCAGAGCCCCTCATTTGATTCACTTATCAGTCCCATCTACTTCCTGATACAGATCCAGGCCCCTTCTTTGTGATCTCTTACTGAATCAAAGAACACCCTTTGAAGTGTACATGGAGAGCCTCTCTCCTCCTGTGTCCCACCCAATTTACAGGAATGCAGCCATACACAAATCTGTCTGGGAGGATTCCTCTACCTCCTCCTCCCTCGTGAAGGTAGGCCTGGGACTTCAAAAATGGAACCTAGGGTTCTCCATATAATGTATCATTACAGGCACACTTGCACTTAGTGCATGTATACAGGACACACGCTGTACAACACAGCTACAATCCAGTTTTGAGCCACCACATCGCACACATTCACACTGCAAGCCCTGCTTGGTTATGTAGTCTTTCTGTATTGTGCTACTTACAGGCACACTTCCATCAGCACACACATACGTCATGCGTTGCTCTGCACAACACTACACCCTTCATGTACTGTACTCCTTGCATACATCCAGTACAGGCACTCACCATGCACGCATGGCACAACACTGCTCTATCCCCCTGTATTATACCCTTCCCAGGCACACATACCACCAGTGCAGGGTCACCACTTCTGCACTGCACAGCACTTCACATCCAACTGATGTAAGCCAAGGTAAGTTAAGCCCACAGCGGCAAACTCTAAAAAGTGAGTGAGCCTTTAGGCTTTTTTTATGAACAGATTATTAAGCATGACGCATAATTACACACTCCTAAACTATTCAAACAACACAACTTACTATTTATATTATGAGCACGCCAAAAGGAAAGGATATTTATTTGTACAGCACTCATATCCAGTGTTCCATTTCGGTCTATCCATACATACACAGGGGAGGGACAAGCCTAGAATTCTGTCTAACCGGAAACATGACCTGAACTTGCCCTATCCACCAGGTTACGGGGTTCTATCCATAGCAGCGAGACCAAGATCTCAAGTCATATGCCCTACAGAGCTACAACAAGCCTCAAATCTTCGACCCATCCCAGTGGAGGAATATACAGAGAAAAAAAGTACAATGACAAGCTCGATGCTACCTTATGCTGATTTCAGACACATGTGAGGGACCATAGCGAGATGAGACAAATTACCATCACCTCCCACAATAGTCTTCCTCCAAAAGACAAAAAGATGATTACACACAAATGGCCAATTCTTGTGTTAAAGAAAATACTATTATAAGGCCGTATTTATTGTATACCATAAATACAATATTAAAATTCAATTCACATTATTAACAACATGTACATTATTGTGAAACATTGCATGAGAATAAAAACAAATACATGAAAGTTCCTAAATTCACCAGAGGAGTCGTGAATGACCACCTCTCAGACTCTTGCACCATCTCCCAATTCAATTGACTTGGGGCTGGATACAACCTGGTTTACCCTGTAACTGCCCTGCAAAAGGCTGACTTACCCGCTCCTTTTGGAAAAAGGGGGCTTGGACTACCATGAAATCCGGTCCCAAATAACCATGTCAGAGCCAACCCAACACAAGGGATCTCACTGGGGAGATGTAATGGACAACAGTGCCATTTAGTAGTCTCCTGATGCAGCCACAATCCTCCAACATTAGCATCCCCAGGGCTGTGTTATGAAGTGTACAAACACTGTAACAGACATACCCAGTCCTTCCCAAGAGACAGAAGTACCCCTGCCCTGGACTGGGCTACAGGTTTAAAAAAACAATTCCAACTGAAATTTGTCTACTCCTATATTACTGATGCCAAGGTTGACTACTTGTTTTGTGGTCAAACACGTTTCCCCCCTGCCACCGGCCTGGGTATTTCCCTGACCAACCAGGACTCCCCAATTCTTCAACAACTCATTACCCTGGACTGACAGAAGAACTCTGTCTCTCTGAAAAAGCTGCTTCATTGGAGGCATGCATGGAAAGTTGCCTTTAGTAATGCTGTCATAAGCAACCACTTCATCTTGCAGTTTCAACACCTGAATGACTCTTTGAGGCCCATAAAGGAGAAACCTAGCCTCCAGATTTTCCTTGGGATGACGTGTGACCAATCCATGACACCTCTTAGCTAACAATGGAATTTCAACCACTAAGTTCTTGAATAGGGAGCTTTTGCCTAGTGTGGCTAAATCATTGTTCCCAATGTGAAGGATGATGAGAGCAAGTGTGAGTGGCTTAATTCCTTCAACCTCTGCAAAGAGCTGGCGTAGACCATCCAAGCAAAATCCTCCTTTAACAACCCGGCGGGATGGAAGGTCCACCTCTGCTGCCTGTCTGTAGAACCGACTCCAGGAAAAAGGTGACTTTGCTTTTCACATGAACTAATGACTAAGAATTCACACACTGGCTGCAGCCAAGTTACCTGGTAAAAACTAGCAGAAGATAGAATATACATGCAACAAATTAACAATCCATTAAGAGCTTGCTTCAGCCACATAAAGTTAAAATGGACATAAGACTTATAGCAGTCTAATGTACACCTGCCAATCCGCTTGACCATCTCGGAGCATACCACTGCTCCCATAGTAGATGTTGCCGCCCCTATCCTAAATGAATGTGAACTGAATTTACCCTGTAAGTCAGCCACCTGGAGGACCTTGCACAATACTTGAGCAAACTGTTAATTAGTGAATGGCACGCAAGTGCTATGGACCAGTAAATAGGTTGATGCCACCTACGTATTCATCTGCATGTATTTGTGAATTGCAGTGACATGACACCCTGGGAAACCACACACTCACCTTAAGATTACCTGCTCCCCTTTACCCAGTTGATCCATACATCTTGAGACAGTATTGTGACTATTAAGATGTCTCCCACCCAGGAGACATAGTTCAGTAAAGTCCTGTCATAGACATCCTGCTTGGATTCTGCTACAATATCAGAGACCCTAACACCCCATAAAAGGCGAGAGAGGAGGGTGCAGAGAACAATGCTGCCTCATAGTCTAACTCACATATCAAGGGTAAGACATTTAGGATTCTTCCCAACTTATCTACCTTGATAGGGCACCTTTGGTCTAGGATTGACCCTTCCAAACTTTCCTATCCCCTGAGTACAATCTTAATTAGAAAGGATTACACATGGTCACAATCCTTCCCCAAAGTTAACAAAAATGCCAATATTGAGGTATGCCTTTTAGTAAATGCTACTGATCTACCCTTTACCTTCATGTGTTTAAGAAAGTTCAAACTGTTATTTAAAGTGAAGGCTTGTGATTTGTAATACAAAAGGTCTTCCGATACACCCTCATTGTCTTAGGCGTGAGGCAGGCCAAAAATTAGGTCTGAGAGAGCTGGGCTCCAAGATTCCATAAATTTTGAGAGAATTGTGTGGGTTCTGTTTCTGTGGAAGTGGCAGAAATCCTGCATCTTGCGATGAGGCAAAGTATTGATGTATTGGCTGCGTTATTCAAAATACCAGGTACATGCTCGGCTTTAAACAAAATGTTCTTTTTAGGGAAATTAAGACCAATTCTTTTAACAAACTGAGTACTTTTTTGCATTTTAAATGCTGTAAATTACTGCATTGCACCACTGCCATGTTATCTCATTTAACCAATTGTAATGGACTTCTTGCAAAAGTGGTCTCACCAAATGTGTAAGAGTACTACAATGGGGAATAGTTCCAAGAAGGTGATGTTTCTTACCAGCCCTGAGTCCAGTCAAGGCTGGGGCCACTTGTGATCCCAGCACTTAGTCCCCAATATGACACCAAAACTGATGCTGTCCATTGCATCTATGAACAATTCAAATTCCTGACTTGACTGCAAGGGTGTTGGCCATATGGTTGAACCATTGAAATCTTTAAGGGATGACAACCAAATTCTTAAGTCTTGCTTCTGGTCTGCTGACAAGCATGTCATATGATGCTTTTCCTTCAGGTCAAACATGGCCTTAGCTGTGAAGCATGGGAATGGGCAACTCATTGGAATTATTCTTGAGGCAAAATTGAGTTGTCCCACTAAGGTATATAAAAGGTGTAAGGCAACTTCTGTGCTATCAGTCAGGAGACTGGTGATCCTCTGAAGCCCATCAACGTACCCATGTGCAGTGTGCACTTACCTTTTAAAGAATTAATTTCAATCACCAGGAAGACCTAATATGTAGCACGTCCTGTGTTTTGTTTGAGCCCCAGGCGCATCATGAAATTCCGTATTAGCCGTGGAAAGGTAGCAAGTGCCTTGGCACAGCGGTCCGAGCCACCTGGCCCCAGGAATAGAAAACATCCAAGAAATGAATGACTAAGGTGGACTCAGATGCATGTGTGAAGAACCACTCCAAGGAGGTGCTAACATTTTCAAAATACGTGCCAGAGTGAGCACTCCATGGGCATACATCTGTCATAATAAAATGTCCCTTCAAACTTGAAGCCTAGGAAGTGATAGTCATCGGGTTCGATTGGAAAGAGTAGGAAAGTTAACTCATTATCTGCAACTTCTGTCATGAGGGCCCTAGGACCCAGCTGTCTTAAAACCACAAGGTTGCCATCTAACAATGTCTACATCACTGAGCACAGGGATAGATTAATAGCATCATTACCTGACGCCCCTCTTGGGGCTGATGGATTGTGAATTAGCCAAGTTTTTCTTGTGAACCAAGCCATGCGGAGACCAGACCAATGGCTCTCGAATGGTCCTGCTATTCTAACCAATTTTAGTTCCTTTTGGATCTTATTTTGGCCATACCCTGGCTTCGACCTAGAGAGTGCTGATTCTTGCAAAATTTGGCAGCTTGTATATATGAAGGGGGTATTCTGAAACAGTAGCGAACACCACAGTACAATTGGTGAACAAATTCCCTACCAGGGTACATTTTTAGCCAAGCATTCAAATACACTGGGGATTGACAATCAAACAGCCGCGGTGAGACATCGTCACTTCTACCCATCCTTTTCACTGGATTTCTCAAAATGTTTAAACTCTGGATGCCCGCCTGTCCTGCAGAAGGAACAACTGTGCTTTAATTTGCAGATTTCTTGCTATTTGGTATATGCTTTCTTATTAAATTCTCAACATGTCCCTGTTGCTCCCTCTCCCCCTGGTTGCTGGCCAAAAAGTCAGTTGGCCATTACCCTCTGGCATCCTCAACATCATGCAACATAAGCATGTATTTATTTATTTCTGATCCCAAAAAAGAGCTGGGTTTGTGGCTTTATTTAATCTGAATGTCATAACATAATCTTTCCAACATGTTCCCCAAAATGTGTTATATGCACTCGCGATCTTGTTCATATAATTCAAACTCTGATGGACTAAATCTGTACATTTTTGAAGAAGCATAGACTGATAAATGGTAAAACCTTTGATCCAATTCATCATAGTTTCTGAAAGCATGGGTTTCCTTCTTTCGGGAGTGCCACCTTTTGGTTTTTTAGTATAATCATCTGACCGCTTTATCATGGTGAGTTCAAAAGGATCATCATATGCACCCCTCTTTATTTTTGCCCACATAGCCTCTAACACATAGAGGAACAACTTGTTCCTGGGGGGAAGTACCTGATCATGGTCCTTATTAGGGGGCCGATTATGATGTCGGTCGGAAAGGCTCCGAATGGCTTTCGCTTCATCTGGCTCTGAACCCGCCTTTCAAACCGACTCAGATACTTTTCCAAATGAGCGATTACAATGTTCGGAAAGCGTTCAGACTTTCCGACTCGGTTCCAAATGGCATTTGGAGTAACCAAGTCTGTCGGATCCAACTCGTACTGGTCTACAGACTACGTTTTTAGCCAAGCGATTACAATGTCAGATTTCGAAAACCTTTGCGAATCTGTTGTTCCAACACGGATCAGCTGTTGGAATATGACTTTGGGGGCCCGTAGCAGGCCCTTCTTCCCTTGCAGGCCTCCGAATGGGGCACATGAGGTGCCTGCCACTGGGTGCACGATATTCTCCGCCCACCCCTTTTTTCAATGGGAGCCTGTGTTGTAGTTCGGAACACAGGCTTTCATTGAAGTCAATGCAAGTCCGACCGAACGATGTATGGAAGCATGATAATCGGTCGGTGGGAATCACAGAACCCTAATCAGTCAGAAATGATTCCAAAATCGATTTGTTTGGAAGAGTTTCCGACCTACATCGTAATCGGCCCCTAGGTTGGGCAATAACCTCACCCTTACTCCCGGCTGAAGGCAGAATAGTCGTGGCAGATGCCCCTGTTGAGCGGACACTGGGTAGGACAATGTGGCTTCCCTAGTTAAGGAAGTCTACTGAAAAAGTGGCTGAGCTGGATGTCAGATTTAGGTCCTGTTATCTACCCCCTACCTACCCATTCGGGTGTGGTTCCCTCCACCACTCCCTTGACTGCAACCAATGCCTTGCCTCTCCTTGCTTGTGGCACCAGGCCCACACTCTTTTTTTCTCACTCTCCTTCTTACCCAACTTTGATGACCTCTACTTGCAAATCACTTGGCGCTGATTATTCCACTGGGGTTGCAACTGTAATTGGGATCCATGCCTTCTCTCCTCCAACACCCTTTTCTCCTCCCGCTTTGTTACAGCAGGGAATGTCACTTTAGGTAGGATCTCCACCCTCCTTGGGCTCTTCTCACTGACCGTTGAAATACCATTGGTCAATTCTGAATGTATAGCTAGCGCTGGACTGGTGTCTTTTTGTGCTACGCAGATTGATGCAGGTTGAAGCAAGGTCAAAATCCTTGCCAATGGTGACTAACTGCCCCATCACGACTGCCATAACTGATTTCCTTTTCATCTGTTTTGTTGTCATGGTGAGCGCTGAGTGGATTTGCTACTACTGTATAGAAACCAGGAGACCAGGTGGAATTGACCAAGCTGTTTGTAAACACAGCTTCGAATACTATGCTGATGAAATAAATGCCCTTCAAAAAATGTGTTACCCACACGTTAAAGGCCAAATGTCTTTAACCTAAATCATGCTAGATAGCAATTCTATGAGACAGGCTAGGCACCAGGAGTCGTACACCTAACCTTCAGAGCTTTACAGTGAGAGTCAAAGAAAGTAACCACTAAGCAAAAAATCACACTGGAGACAGAATTTCATTGTTAACATTTATACTACAATCATAATCCCTGAAAAATAAAATAAACTCCTTGCCCTGCCCCAGAGGACACTGGACTCCTTAAACCTCCTGACCTGAAAGCTGCCCTGGAGAACACTGCACCCACTGTCAACAATGACAAACCGGAAGGAATCATCAGGCCCAAAACAGGCTTTCCTCATTTCACTGCTGCCACTGGAACCCCCCAGAGAGTTCTACAGGCCAATGGGCGAGAGAGGTTCTGCAGAGGAGTGTGGATAAAGTTAACAGTGGTGCAAGCAAGAAAATAATTCCACCGGGCCGGTAGTAGAACCCACCAGGGCATGATGGAAGTCACCTGGGACAGGTAGGGAGCAATGTGACCATAGGTAATCCCTACCCTCTGCTTAACCTGTCCAACTGCCTCTGCTGATAACCCTCAAGACCCTGCAGCTAGGAGCTGCTGCCGTGGCAAGCCTGTGAAAAATTCAAACTAGACAGTCAATGTTGGAGGCCGCCCTTGGCCAGTTCAATCCAGCCCACATCTATGACTAGGGCTGGAAATCCTGTGGCATGGTCCCTAGTAAAAACTCTATGTGGGCTAACAGACAATATGTTTTGGTTCTAACCCCAAAAGGCAACCAGGGAATCAAGGTCCTGGCTTCAATATTCTGGCTTCGATTCTGAGTTTGTTGGAATCCTGATACTTATTATTGCACCAGATAAATAATGATACTCTGTTGTGCCTTATGTATTGAGTGTGATAAATAGCACCTATGACAAGTAGTTGGGGACTAACATGCATATTTTGTTCATACAGCACCAAAATCCGCATTTTATGGCACCTACTACTATACACGTCTCCCCTGCTCAATTCCAGCATGTTTGTTGTGCTGAAATTCAACAAAGGGTGAGATATTTGAGAGACTCAGTTACTACTGGAAATGATGAATAGCACCCAATTCAGAGTTCTGAATCTTGCACAAAAAGCAGTTTAGGAAGGGGTTGGAAAATTGTGACCAACTCTTAATTAGGCCCCTTGTCTATAAAAAGATCAGTTCCCTGACAGGCAGGTGAGCCTCAACTTGAAGGAACATCCCTCAGACTCTGAACAGTTTGCGATAAATATGCCTTGGATAATCTGATATTGAGCAGAGTTTGGGGAATTTAGCAATTAGGGCCTGATTTAGAGTTTTTTGGATGAGTTACTCCATCACAAATGTGATGGATGCCCACCGTATTTCAAGTGCTGATGCTTATAAAGCACTTGTAACAAGACAAATGGGATATCCGACAAATTTGTGTGATGAAATAATCCATCCACCCAAACTATAAACCAGGACCTTAGGCACTTGACATACATATTTATGGTTCTAGCTCCAGTGTACATTTCCCAAATCCTTCCTGGAATCATGTGAAACCGTGCAATGTGTGCCTTTGGGAATGTATTTCCTAACCAAGAGAGCTATTCCAAAATCATTGCTTTCACGATAGAGGATTAGCAGATTTGGGTACTGGAGTCCTTCGTGGCCTCCTAATGCCTCCACTGTCTACCGCGAACCATGACAACCACAGCCCACTGATGCCTCACCATCTAGGTAATATCTTTTTTTAAAGCAATCGATTTTGTTTTCTACCCATCCGTACAGACCTCTAGGGTATGGCTTCTATGTGCAAATAAAGGAAATGGCATGTGTGCAACAACGTTTTGAAACTTTTACAATGGCTTAGGATTCACATATCACTTGTAGCAAACTCATAACCATCTTTCTTTGTTTTCAATTGGTCCTCATTGAATCCTGCTTCCAGTGCCATGGTTTCAGCATGGATGCAAAAGAGCATAAGAATAATTTGAAGGGTCCTTCCTAGCTGTGACAAAAGAAGCGGAAACTACAGTTGAGCAGTGATAGTGAAGCAGCCCATCAATGTTCTCCTCCACTAGCAAGGATGTTCACAAGACATCTGAGCTTGAGTCTAAATATTGTCTTATGTGCACAACCAGGCTACCAAGAGTGAATGGAACTTTGTGGATTTGGATGAAAGTTCCCTTCCTTTATTGATCTGTTATTTGTCAAGAAAGTTTGATTATAGCCCACTTGTTTTCTAATTAGACTTTCGACAACAGTTGTCCCCTGTTATAGTCAGTTTTTGATTTGCCCACCAGCTTGCTGGTGTGAACAGCTAAATAGAAAGCAAGCAAGCAGGCAGCCACAAAATCCTTTTTCGAATAGGATGATGTACATACTTGTATGATGTTAAGCCAACATGTCATGTAATTAGTGAATTTCTAAAGGATGCCTACTGCCATCTTTTTTCTCAGACAGCCGAAACCACCCTGCTAAGGTCCTTCTGTTTACGAAATAAGTATTGGGACCCTTGCTATTCCAGCAAACATATCTAAAGCTGTGACATGTGCCGTTGCATAGGAGACAGTCTGGACTTGTGCTTGCAGCTCCTCGCTCGTCACTAATAGCTCCCTGTTAGGGAATTGATCTCAATACTCAAGAAGGTGATGCATTTGGATAGACTGGCTGTCTTATCCTGTGCCAGGGAAACACCCAAGTTGTCTAAAGGAGAAATATAGCTTCTTAAGATCTTGTAACGTTCACCTATTGAAAAATCATCTTAGTAATGGATGGCGTTAGTGGGCCCTGACTCTTGTGAAAAATTCATTCAATACATTAGGAGATTTACTCAAAATACAGTCAAGATATTGTGCATCGTATAGGCATTCATCTGTTGTAATGGTATGAAAATCCAACACACACTAATGCTCTGATTAGACTGGTAGCAGCCTGAAGGGTTAGCTAATAGCGTCTTATTGACCTAATTCCCTATGCTTAAACAGTCTTGATCTAAGGAAGCATAATTTACTGAGCATATCTGAGAGTCAATGGTGTCCTTAATTGGTGTAACTCCTAGAGCTGAAAAGTGATGTACCAATCAGAACTGTCCAGACCTTTCTTTGGGAATATGTCCAAGGATGTGAACACAAACTCTTGCAGTGGGGATTTTTGTCAGGGCTCATAATCTGTTTGAACAGCAATTCCTTTTTATATCATTTTTTTAATTTAAGCTTTATTTCGACAGGAATGTCATAAAAGCTGTGATTAAAAAACACATTACTTTTATTTAAAAAGAGAGAGTACAGATAAGCAACATTATTGATTTACATGGATGTTGATGCAACAAAGTGATCGGTTAAGTTCTTGATACAATAATGCATATATTGTGTTCAAATTGTTAAGAATAAAAGTGGGATAACAGTGATTAGTAAACAATTTAGTTCAAATTATCTAGTACATGTTATCCTTAAAAGCCAAGATAAAAACAGACAATACTTCATCATTATAGTGGGGCGTTAAAATACTAAAAAAAGTTTCATTTTCCTTGACTTAGCAGTGGAGTTTTGACAATTAAAGTGTTTGTGCATAATAATTCTAGCAACCTAAGTGTTATAACCTTAAAGTTCCTACTGGCCTACTTTCAGTTAAGGCTTTAACTTTCTTGAAAGCACCTTGCACCTTGTGAGCCATGCTTGTCCTAAAACCTTTGCTATGCAGCATGCATAAAATGGCCTGGGATCAGACCTGAGAATGCCTAGTGCTGTGTAGTGGTCCCATGTGCCCAGTTGTTGACAAAGCGGTTTCAGCCATTTTGCCCGTGATATTTTGTTCTCTGGGCAAGCAAACATTAAATGGGCGATGCTTTCGGTCGGGGCCTTCCAACATGGGCAATTTTTCCCATTAGTTGTGTCCCACTTTACTGTCGCCTCACAGACAGGAAGAGTTCCGTACCTAAAGTGCATAGAGAGCATTCTGTCTCTTGGTACCTTGATTGTATCAAGGAAAGGCTCGTAATATCTAGTTTGTTTGTTGGAATAAAATTCTAACGTTAATTTGCCCACATGAGGTTTGCGGTTCTCTCGTATGATCCGCACATTCACAATATAGGCGTTTGAGTTCCTCTCTCCTCGGGGCTTCCTGACTGGCTCAGCAACCGCAAAGACCTATAGCTGTCAACGTTCTTTTAATTTCGCTGGTGTCTAGGCGGATTTTATTTATTTATTTAAAAGGTTTTCTATAGCGCTAGCTGAACCCAAGAGTATCAGAGCACTTAACAGGATAAATTAAACATCAAGAACAGATCAACCTGAGAACAAATGTTAACATAAAATAAGGCATTCGAGCTTTCAGCGTGGATAAGGATAAGGCACATTAAAAAAAGGATGTAGAAAAATTGAGGATAGTAGGTCAGGTAGATAGTGAAGAGATTGTATAATTAGACTTAGGAAGGAAAAAGGTGAGAGATTTTAGGAAAAGTAGTGGAAGTGAAGGGAGAGGAGAATAAAGTAGAGCGAGGAGTAAATGGCCAGAGAGGTCAATTATAATTAAGAACCCCAATATTTGTTGAGGAGAAGCAGCTAGATTTTTTTTTGAAGAGGGGGTAAAAAGCGTTACAACGAAGATCTTTGGGAAGAGTATTCCAAATTGAAGGGGCGTTACCAGAGAATGAGCGAGATTGAGTTGCTTGCTTTTTTAGCTGAGGAGGGATTAGGACAAGAGCGTTAGTGCTCCTCAGAGATCTAGTACACCCAGCTTTTTGGAGTTTGTTCAAAAGGTACAAAGGGGTATTTTGGTGAAGGGCTTTGTGAGTGATGCAGGCAATCTTGTAGGTGGATCTGCCTTCAATAGGAAGCCATTTGAGGTTTTTGAGGACAAGGGAGATGTGATCGTATCGTTTGCAGTCAGAGATAAGCCTGGCCACAAGGTTGAGAACAGATTTAATAGGGGCTAGGTGGACTTTGGGGGTGCCAGCAAGGGTGAAATTGCCATAATCATTCTGGAAAGGACCAGTGATTGTACAACTTATTGAAAGTTATCAGCTGGAATGAAGGGTTTAATTTTTTTAAGGTGATGTAAAGTGAAGAGAGCACTTTTTGCCGAGTTTTTTACATGAGGTGTGAGATTGAGATTCTGATCAACGCTAATGCAGAGGGATTTGACCGAATTGGAGATGGTGAGAGAGCAGTTGAGTGCTTTGATGTTCGAGATCCAGTGTTGGATAGTGAGCGAGTTGTTTTTGGGCGAAAATAGGATGATTTCAGTTTTTGGGGGATTTAATTTGAGGTAGTTTTGATGAAACCAAACTTGGATCTTGGTCAGGGCATTGTAAAGATGAGAGATGTCATTGTGGGATTTGATCTTGTAATATAATTGTGTGTCATCGGCATAGAGGTGGTAGCTGATTTTAGCTTGTTTAAGAATAAGGGTGAGGGGTTCCATGAAGAGGTTGAAAAGAGTTGGGGAAAGAATGGAGCTTTGAGGGATGCCCAGGGAGACAGGTTGAGGTTTAGAGAGGCAGCCACTGAGTTTAACTTGTTGATTTCTATTTAGGAAATAAGAGGTGAACCATTTGAGGACATTGCCGTCAAAGCCAAAACGGTCTTTGAGAATCTTGAGTAAGGTGACATGGTTAACAGTATCAAAGGCAGCGGAGAGGTCAAGGAGAATGAGGAGGGAGGATTTGCCTTTGTCCAGGGAGCGATGTATGTGATCAATAATGTTGAGCATTGCTGCATCCATGCTGCACCCCTTTCTAAAGCCTGACTGGAAAACGTCAAGGAGGTTAAAAGTGTCAATGTGATTGTCCAGCTGTGTCAGGACGCATTTTTCTAGGGCTTTGGATAGGAAAGGAAGGTTGGAGATAGGGCACAAATTGTTTAAGTCGTTGGGGTCCACCGCTGAGTTTTTAATGATGGGGGTAATTTGGCCTAGTTGGAGGGAAGCAGGAACAATACTAGAGGCGAAGGAAGAGTTGATAATATTGGTCCATAGTAGGGCAATGATGTGTTTAAGTTCTTGAACCAACTGAGCAGGAAGGGGATCTCTGATATGCGAGGATGGTTTACGCTTGGAGATGATGTTGAGAACAACGCTTTCTGATATTGGACAAAATTCACTCCATGATGCATTATTTTTTAGTTTGGGGGACAATGGAGTTAGGAACGTACTGGAAAAAGAGAGGAGGGGTTGTGGAGGGTTAGGTGGGAGGAGGGAAGTGGAAGAAGGTACCAGTGGAATGCTAATGAGGGGTGTTGACAGTGTAGAGGGGGAGTAGGGGTGAAGGATTGATCAATCTTGGTGACTTTATCAGAAAAGAAACAAGCAATTTCTTCACACCTCTCAACAGTAGCTAGTAGTTTTAGAGGGACTGAGGTGGTTTGATTTTTGACAATGGTGAAAATTTCTCTAGGACGATTTCTCGCCGGAACAAGTTGAGAACGTAGGAAGGAGGCTTTTTCGTTAATGATGTGTCTTTTGTAATTCGCCCTAGCAGCTCTGAGGAGTAAAAGATTAGAGGTGGAAGGTTGATTCCTCCAAGAGCGTTCAGACTGCCTGAGAGCTCGTCTCTCAGTGTTTAGGTCAGAGTTGAACCAGGATTTGGACGAAATATTTTTGGGGAGTTTTAATTTAGTAGGGGCAATTTGGTCAAGGGCTCTGAGGATAGAATTTTTGGAATGATCTGTTAAGTTAATGGTACTTTGAGAGAGAGGGGGGAGCTGTCATCAAGCTTTAATTGTAGATTCCAACTTTCCTGGGGGAATGAGGTGAAGATTACAGGTTTGTTTCATTTGTTTGTTGGGGCAAGGGGTAGGAGGAGTTATAGAGCTGTTAATAGTGAAGAGGTGGTGATCTGACCAGTCAATGGGGATGATGTTGGAAAGAGAAGCCAGTTCCTTGCTAGAGATAATAGCATCAAGTGTGGCACCCTTAGAGTGAGTTGGAGATTGGCAGAGTTGAGTCAAGTCACTAATGTCCAGAAAGTCCTTGATGAGGTTAACTGCGGGGTCATCAGTTTTATTCCAGTGGATATTAAAATCCCCTAGGAAGAAATTTCTGGATTTGGAGAGCGATGCTTGAATAATGAGACCAGACAGCTCCTCAACAAAGGTGAAATGATTACCAGGGGGATGGTAGATGATGTGCAGGCAGATAGTAGGGGAACCAGGAGTAGTAAGTTCAGCACAAAGGATTTCAAAAGTGGAAAAGTCCTGGTGATGGACAGGAGAAAGTTTGAGTTCATCTTTGTGGATTACAGCAAGGCCTCCCCCTATTTTATCAATTCTGCCTTTCCTGAGAACAGAGTATCCTGGTGGGGAAAGCATGTCCAGGATTGAAGCTGAGTGGGGGTTGAGCCATGTTTCAGTCAGGAATGCGATGTCAATGCTTTCATGAGAATGGTTTCGGCAATTTCAGTAGCATGGCAGGAGAGAGATCGGCTGTTAATCAGCATGCAGCTGAGGGGTTTAGAGTCAATGTATTTAGTTGAGGGACAGGGGTGGATAGAAGTTAGTTGCTGAGGGAGTCTGGGTGACGTTGGATAAAGGGGGTTCCTGCAAGTTCCCATGATTACTGGGATAGCAGAGTGATGAGAGGGGGAGATCGCAGAAGAGGTGGAGTAGGGGTGGGTTTTATTATGGTCGGTTGAGTCACGGGGGGTCAGATGGCTAGGGGTGGAGGGAGGTCCGCATGAGCAAAAATTGTCAGTCGTTGAGGAAGAAGAGACAGGGGAGACAGTGGTTCTATTAATATCCAAGATCACTGGGATGGATGCAGGGGGAGGAGTGGAGTTCAAGATCAAGGTGCGAAGGGGGTAAACTTTAATTTGGTCAAAGAGGTCATGGGAGGGAGGATTGCTCTGTTGAGGGGGCGGGCTGAGTGGAGTATAACTGTTGGTTTATATAGCAGGAGAGATGATGGTGGGGGAAATAAATCCTTGGGAATTAGGTGCATGGAAGGTTTGTGAGGGGACTGAGGGGTAGGAGTAATTAGGAGGGTAGTTAATGGTGAGGAGAGAGACGTCGTTTCTGAGGGAAAAGAGTTCTAAAACAATGGTCGAGAGGTGGAGTGATTGGGTAAGCAGTGTGGAATTGAGGGGGGCTAGTGGATCCGGGAGGAGGTGTGAAGAGTCCAAGTTGGCTAGGGGAGGAGGTCTGGAATGAGGGAGAGGGGGGAAGCCTGGAGGGGGGAGGAGTTGGGAGTTAAGGTGAGGCATTGGAGTCAGATGGGGGAGAGAGGTTGGGTTCATAGAGCTAAAGTGGGGGTCGGAGGAAGGCAGGATGGTCTGGGTGTTGAATTTTGGAGTGTTGGTTAGATGAAGGGGAGAGGGGATAACAGGAGAAGGAATAATGGGGATAGCTGGAGCTTTATGGGGAGAATGGGGAGGCGTTAAACGTGGAGGAATAGGAGATTATGGATGAGCTGTTGGTGGAATATGGTGGAGTGTTACCCGGAGAGGGAGTGAATTTTGTGCAGATGGGGGCAATTTAATAGGGTGACAGGGAGGGGAGGGGAGTGGCGTAAATCGTAGATCTCTGGGAGGAGTAGATAGAGGAGGGAATGTTTGGAGGCTGACGGAGTTGATGGTAGATCACTAGAGGGAGGGGATGCTGGCGAGGTAGTCAGGGGGTGATCAAGGAGAGTGGGGTTTTCGATTTAGACTGTAGAATTGAGAGCTAGAGAGGACACACGTGCATGGGTATGGGGAACAAGAATTTCAGATAAGGTTGATGTGTCCAAAAATGGATGAGATGGGGTCTTGGGGTGAGGGGACATGGTAGAGGAGGGGAGTGAGGTAGCTCACAGATCATGAGTAAAAGGAGGATAGAGGGAATGGGAGGCAGAGGGAGATGGGGAGAATCAATAGTGGGGAGGGATGCTAATGAAGTAGTCGATGGATGAAATTGGGAGGTGAGGTTAACGTTCATGATTAAAGTACTAAGAGCTAGCGGAGTCAATTGTGAGTGGATATGGGAATCAAGGTTTTCGGTTGAGGATAATGAGTCAGGAAGAGGATGTAAGAGGGCCGGGGAAGATTTTGGGATAGTAAGCTGAAGTGGTGTTCAAAAATGTTGAGGTGTTTTTCAGATGCTTGAATAAGTATATTACCAGATTTGAATATAGAGATGTCAATTTCACCAGGAAAAAAGGAGGGAGTGGTGGAGAGTTTCAGACCATAAGGGATTTTGCGGGAATTTGTGATAGGGAGGTGTCGGAGAAAGATGCTTTTCCATTTAGATGGGCGTTTGGTAAAGAAGATGTAGTTTGTTATTATGGAGGAGGTTAGGCTGTTGTAATTGTCCATGAATAGAGTTTCCTGATGGTTTGTAAGATGTTTGTGTTTGAACATTTTCTTACCATGTTTGGAGAGGTGGGGGGTGTAGAGGATGGACCACGAGTTAGGGCCATATCTGGAATTAAGTGATTCTGAAATCATGGGAGTGAGTGTGAGGGGAGGCATGGTGAGTCAACTCAGTTAGAGTGGAGGATGGGAGGAAGATGTGCGGGGGAAGATTAGGGAGGCGCAGGTTGGGAGGGGGTAGGAGCCCGTGAGTAGAGCAGGGAGGATGTCTGAGAGAAGTAAAATTATCAGTAAGGTGAAACCAAGTCATGCAGAAAGAAAGGATTAGAAGGTAAGCAATACGATGGAGGAGTGGGAGAGGGGGGAGTATCTCAGAGCAGAGGTAGTAGGTAAAGTTGTAGTGAAGGGGGAAAGGGGAGAATGTGGAAGGGATCAGCGAGGAAAGAGAATATTCGAGGGGAGTGGTGATATTGCTGCAAGAGAGTTTCATGGGGTCAGAGGTAGTGAGAATACATAAGGGCAAAATAAAAATAAACAAGATTCACATTACAGCCAAAGGGGTAGGGTGAGGAAATAAATTCTTAGTGAAGATTAGAAGGTTACACAAAGCAGTTAAGTCATAGGATTTGAGGTTCACCATTAAAAGTGCATCAGAGTGAAATGCATCAAAATCATTAGGTGTATTGAGGAAACTAAATGACACAATAAAATAAATCACACAAAATGTATGTAAATCTAAATCACCCAAAATATATATAAACAAAAATGGGGGCAATTTCAGGAATTATGCATAATAATGAGTTTTGCAGGGGAGGAAGGCAGTGCAGAGTGGTGGCAATGAACAGCAGACAAGCTCCTGCAATGCTCGTTTCGTCTCAGTTTCTAGATAAAGTAGGTTCAAGGCTGCGGAGGCGGTTTCCGCTACAATATATACAGTGCTCATAATTTCAACACATATTTTGTAATGTAGGAGAAGAAGGAATCTTAGTTTTAAGTGGAAAATTGAGAATCTTTTTGAGGACCTGTATAGTAAATCCAGCAAGGGTCCTAGGTACTGCCTCCCAAAGTATGGGGATGTTGCAGCTCTCTCACAGTCCAGTGGGGGAGGTCATCAGGATTCCAGAGCAGGAGAGGGCTCTCTGCTCAGTGAGGGCTCCCACGTGTTGACTCTCAGCTCCAGTGTGCACTGCGGGGGCCTCGGGAAAAACAGCGAGGGTGCAGGCTCTCTGCTCAATGAGAGAGCTCACACACGCTGACTCTCTGCTCCAGTGTGCATGGAAAGGGGCGACTACTCGGTCCCCCCGAACGTATGGTCGGGGGCCCGGATCCTCCCGGGAAACCATTTTGTGCGGGGGGCGTGTCACGGCTGGTATGCCCGAAGCGGCGTAGCCGGGGCGCGCCTTTTCCCGCCCAAGAGGGGTTGTCCTAGACACCTACACCGTTGGCCACGCCCCGTAGGCGTACCGGAGGAGGGTACACGCCCTCCCGAAGAGGAATAAAAGGAGCAGCAATCCGAAGAAGCATCCTCTTGTTCCTGTGCTAGTAATCTGCACCCCTCGTTGCACGTGAGCCCTCGACGGAACAAAGAGCAATTTTTGAGAACTTGTAATTTTTGTGTTTCTCTTCCAGTGACTTCGAACCTTCGGATCCAGGACCGTGTTGAGCAACAAGGGTCGAACATCCGACAACAATGCCTGGCAAGAAGGCCGGAAAGAAGCCAGGGACCGACCAGATGCTTCGCATGCTGATGAAAGATATGGCGAGTATGAAGAAGCAGATGGCAGCAATGAACAATATGGGCAGACCGAAGAAGGTCATAGGACCGGCGTTGCCCGGAGTCGTCCCCGCTGGGAGAGGTAAAAGGATCAGGGATAGGGCAGCAGGGGGTGAGGGCGCGATTCCCGAGTTACCCCCGGCAAGCCCGGTCATTCCAGTTGAGGCCCCGGTACCGATCCCGGATGCGGGCCAACCGATTCCGGTTGTTGTTGCGCCTGCCAGCGAGGGGGATATGCCTCCAGAGTTAGCCGCCCAGTTAGCCGCATGGCTCGGCAGGAACACAGGGGGTGCTACGGCACCGGGAGACACGGCCGAAGAGGCCAAACAACTAATGCAGCAGTTGCGGCAGTCGCGAGATGCCGCGAAGGCGAATCTCCCTCTTGTCCCCACACAGGTGACCTCGGAAGGACCAGCAGCCAGCGTCGACAAAGCAGCGGGACCTGCAATGAAGCCGGGTAAGCAGGCATTGCCAATGGCAAGGGAGGGGTCATTGCCCTCGAGAAGGGAAAAGGTGGTCCAACATATACCGCTGGCCACAAAAGAGATGATTTGGGCTGATAAATATGTGAATATGTTTTCTCTCCTGACCGACCATCACGAAATGGAGTATGTTAAGGCTCAGAAGGATTTGTGGCATCCGAGTGTGGCGAGCAAAAATGGCGGGATTCAGGGTTGACGAAACGATCTCAAATTGGGCCAAGGCCTTTGCAATGTTTACGGCAATTATTGGGGAACGTCAGCCCGAGGTTTTGACCGAATTGGCCTGTTATCAGGCACGTATAATGGATTTTTATGAATCTTATGAGGGAGATGAATGGATGGGCTATGATATGGAGTTTCGCAAAGCCAAGGAGCACGATTCATCTCTGACGTGGGATTGTCTTGACTCCATCTCTTGGCAGAAGCAGCTCCTGCCGGGCGTGACAAAGTCGTCCTCGCTTGGCGGGAATGGGTTGGGGCCGTCCCGCCACCGGCCGGCGGTGCCCTTTCGAGCGGGCCCCGCTGGTGACCACCAGCCAAAGAGTGGTGGGAACGGGGGTAGAAAAGGGGTCTGTTGGAATTTTAACAGGGGTAAGTGCACTAGGCCACAAGGGACGTGTAAGTTCAGACATGAGTGTGCAAGTTGCGGAAATTCTTCTCACCCCGAGAGTGCGTGCAGAGCCAAGAATGGTGATACGGGGGGTAGAGGAGGGGCCAAACAGGTCTGAGGGGGACCAAGGAGTTCCGCTACCAACCCCTGTAGATATCATGGCAATGATCCCCTGGCTAAATGAATACCCTGATCATGTCTCCGCTGGGGTGTTGAGGAACGGCTTCTCGTACGGTTTCCGCATCCCGGCGGGGGATTTTCGGGGGGAATCATTGTGTAGAAACCAACTGTCGGCACAGCATAATCCAGCAGTGGTGGAAAGGAAGATTACAAAAGAGGTTGCCCTTGGCCGAGTCGCTGGGCCATACAGGCACCCGCCAGTCACTAATTTCATCTGTTCTCCGTTGGGAGTAGTCCCCAAGAGGGACCCGGGTGAGTTTAGGTTGATCCACAACTTGCCAGCTCCTAGGGGTCTTTCGGTGAACGATGCGATTGACCCGGAGGTTTGTTCGGTGCGGTACGCATCCTTCGATGATGCCGTCGCCATGCTGAATTGCCTGGGGCCCGGAGCGCTGATGGCGAAGTCGGATATCGAGTCAGCGTTCCGGTTGCTCCCGGTACACCCACAGGATCAGCGTCTGTTAGGCTTTGTTTTTCAAGGACGTTACTACATGGATAGATGTATGCAAATGGGTTGCTCCATTTCTTGTGCTTATTTTGAAATGTTCAGTTCTTTTCTGCAATGGGCGTTTACCAAGGCCACGGGCCATACCCAGGTTATGCATTACCTAGACGATTTCTTGTTCTTGGGGGCAGCCGGCGACACTCAGTGTGCGCAGGCGTTACGAGAATTTTGCACTCTCGTGGAGCAATTCAGGGTGCCCTTGGCACCAGGTAAGACGGTTGGACCATCGACTTCACTCGAGTTTCTAGGCATTGAGCTCGATTCTGTGGAGGGATGTTTCCGTTTGCCGGTGGGGAAGGTAGCGAAGTTCAGGGCTTCCTTGGAATTGTGCATCAGCAAAGAAAAAGTCACGCTTCATCAGCTACAACAAGCGGTGGGCCAGCTTAACTTTGCCCTCCGAGTGATACCAATGGCCCGCCCCTTTTCCCGCTCTATTGCACAAGCCATGGTCGGTCTCAAGGAAGGACACCATCGCACGAGACTGTCGGCAGAAGTTCGCCAGGACATGTGCATATGGTTGGCATTCCTGGCAGGTTTCAACGGTCGGGTGGTGTGGACCAAACCACTAGCGTCCTCGGACGAGCTGGGTTTGTGGACCGACTCGGCGGGGAGTGTGGGTTTTGGCGCCATCTTTGGTAATCGCTGGTCGGCGCAAACATGGCCGACGTGGTGGCACACCAGCGGTCTCACAGGTAACATTGGGTTTCTCGAGTTGTTCCCCATTTTGGTGGCTCTGATGGCATGGCCGGATGAGTTCAGGGATCGCTCTGTGGTGTTTTGGTCCGACAATATGATTGTTGTTGAATGTATAAATAGTCAGGCAGCGCGCTGCAAGTGGATATTGAGATTACTGAAGGAAATTGTACTAATTTGCATGAGACTGAACGTACACTTCAGGGCGAAGCATGTGCCAGGGGTACTCAACCAGGTGGCTGATGCACTCTCTCGTTCACACATGCAGGCTTTCAGGGGTTATCTACCTTCCGCGGACCTAGCGGCGGCCCCATTTCCCGAAGCACTCTGGTTACTCGGTGCCCCAGATTACAAGACCTCGTGGCAGCAAGCCTAACCCCTAGGACATGGAAGGCATACGAAGGAGCGTTTCGTTCCTATTGGGCATTTTTGGGTCCGGCAGGGGGGGCCAATTGGGGTCAGGAGGAGTATGTCCTGAAGTTTCTTGTAGCACTGCACAGTGCAGGCCGATCAGCGGCAACGGCCTATAGGCACCGGGCCGCCATTTCATTCATGGCGCAGGCGCATGGCATCAAGGACCCCACATCGTCTTTTTTGGTAAAGAAGGCCCTTCGTGGTTGGCAACGCCTTGAGGGTCGTAGAGTAGACGAAAGGCGCCCGATTGGGTGAGAGAGGTTGTCCCTGCTGATGTCGATACTGCCCACGACATGTTCCTCCCAGTTCGAGGCAGTGCTGTTCCGGGCCGCTTTCGCATTAGCGTTCCATGGGGCGATGCGGGTGAGCGAGCTGGTAGCAAGAAATAAGAAAGATGTAGAGGGAGGCCTGTGTCGGGATCACATTCTGATCAAGGGTGATTCAATGGTGATCACAATAGCCAGGTCCAAGACCGACCAGGGTGCTATGGGAGACAGTATTATCGTCCAGCGCATGCGAGGGTCCCCCATGTGCCCGGTGAAGTGCGTTGAGGAATATTTGGCGCGACGGGCGGATGCATGGGGGGAAGCTTACTGAGACACATCGACGCCACCCCACTGACGAGGTTCCAGTTTCAGCGGGTGCTAACGATGGCAATCGCAGCGGCGGGCTTGGACCCGGGCGATTTCGGGACCCATTCCTTTAGAATAGGGGCTGCTACAGAGGCTACAGCCAGGGGTCAGAGTGTTGAGAAGGTGAAACACCTGGGACGATGGTCTTCGAACTGTTATAAAAGGTATGTGCGGTTGCACATGTTGTGAAGCCAATGTCATGCACTCACGCTTCTTGTTTCTGTTTGGTTTACAGTTTCGCGAGCATACGATGCGGGGCGGACTGTGCAGTCGACCCGGCACCTGGGGACCAGCGGTCAGAGATCACCGGCTGAGGAAAGAGTGGTGTGGGTCGTGGGCCACTCATACGTGAGGCGGGCCGGGGACGTATTCAAAGCAGGTGACGTGATTCACGCAGCTGGGGAATATGGGTACAGGGTGACCTTCCACGGAAGGGGCGGGCTCTGTATTGACCGGTTTCAATGTTTTATTGAGGAACTGTTAGGGCGGACAAGGTCACCGCCGTCTGTAATCATAGTTCACCTGGGAGGCAATGACTTAGTGACACTCGGTCGGCGAGTACTACTCGAGCGAGTCCTATCTACTGTTAGCTGGCTGGCGAGAAGGATCCCTGGGTGCACGATAGCATGGTCCCACATGATTCTCAGGAAGGTGTGGCGGGGGGGCCCCTCTGTGTCAGCACTGAACCATTCAGTGAAGAAGGTCAATAACAAACTTGGTAGGTTGTTTCGCTCGGCGCAGTTGCACTGTATTCCGCATGGATGTATTCGGGGGGATCACATGTATCTCGAGGATGGGGTCCATTTGTCCCGGGAGGGGAATGTCTTACTTATAGGAGACTTCGTAGCTTGGTTAAGGGGTTTGCAAAAGCATGACCTTTAGTAGGAGTTTGTGGGGGGGGCCGGATAGCCGGTCAACTATCCGGCCTGTGGCGGTAAGGTCATGATCGGTGAGCAGTAATTTCAAGATCCCTAGAGGGGGGGCGCCACCCATTATGGATGGGAGCGCCCGGGGGGAGGCGGCCATTGGCCCCTCAAATGGGGAGGCGGCACCCACTAAGTATGGGGTCGCCTAAGGGAAGGTGGTCATAGGCCCCTTCCAGGGGAGGAGGTGGCTCGATGCCGCTCCTATGAATTTCCCGGGGCCAGGATATCCGCGACGGCGGATATGAGAAGCAGTGTGGGGTGGGAGGGGGGTCCACGCTACCTTCTAGACACCTCACACGAGTCCTCGGACGACCATTAAGATGGCGTCGAGTTAAATAGAGGGCCCCCGCGAAGACAAGGGAAATTGGAGTTGGCACAGAGGTACAGTCCTCTGTGCGCCCGCCCCTCACACCGTGAGGGGGGAGTTCTGGTAGTTGGGATCTGACACCGGTTGCGACCTTGCCGTTGGCCCGTAATGCTAGGATGTACAATTTTAATTTAGAAAAGTATGCATTGGCAGGATGTTAGACTCGGCTAGGAAAACCTCTGTACTAGAGATTTGTCAAGGTTAGCCAATCAACGTGTCTTCATCATAATGTAATAAATGAAAATTGTACATGATATGAAACTGTTATTTTAATGTTTTAATTTTGTTTCATATTTTAATAAATACGGCCGGGAGGGTAACTCCCTCCCGCCTTCCAAAAGTTCCGAACTGCGTCCGTCTTCCCATCCTTAGGGATTGTGTTGGGAGGGGGTGACAGGCATCCCGGCCATATGGAAAGGGGCGACCACTCGGTCCGCCCGAACGTATGGTCGGGGGCCCGGATCCTCCCGGGAAACCAATTTGTGCGGGGGGGCGTGTCACGGCTGGTATGCCCGAAGCGGCGTAGCCGGGGCGCGCCTTTTCCCGCCCAAGAGGGGTTGTCCTAGACACCTACACCGTTGGCCACGCCCCGTAGGCGTACCGGAGGAGGGTACACGCCCTCCCGAAGAGGAATAAAAGGAGCAGCAATCCGAAGAAGCATCCTCTTGTTCCTGTGCTAGGAATCTGCACCCCTCGTTGCACGTGAGCCCTCGACGGAACAAAGAGCAATTTTTGAGACCCACCCACCAGCACCTTATGGCAAAGTTAGTACGGCAATAAAATATTGTGCTTTTATAAGCATCTCTTTTCTCCGGTTTTAGTCGTTAATAAAAATGTCGATGTTGGTACTGCAATAAGTGATTTGTTCATAACAATTTTTCCTTCCTTGGTAGAGCGGAGTATAACAGTCTAGTGGAAGGAAGTGTTGAATGTATGAGTAATAAAGGATTGCAGTTAGAGGTTAATTTTTCTTTCTTAGTAGGTAAACAAACGTCATATTTATTTTGGTCGGGCGGTAAGGTCATGATCGGTGAGCAGTAATTTCAAGATCCCTAGAGGGGGGGCGCCACCCATTATGGATGGGAGCGCCCGGGGGGAGGCGGCCATTGGCCCCTCAAATGGGGAGGCGGCACCCACTAAGTATGGGGTCGCCTAAGGGAAGGTGGTCATAGGCCCCTTCCAGGGGAGGAGGTGGCTCGATGCCCCTCCTATGAATTTCCCGGGGCCAGGATATCCGCGACGGCGGATATGAGAAGCAGTGTGGGGTGGGAGGGGGGTCCACGCTACCTTCTAGACACCTCACACGAGTCCTCGGACGACCATTAAGATGGCGTCGAGTTAAATAGAGGGCCCCCGCGAAGACAAGGGAAATTGGAGTTGGCACAGAGGTACAGTCCTCTGTGCGCCCGCCCCTCACACCGTGAGGGGGGAGTTCTGGTAGTTGGGATCTGACACCGGTTGCGACCTTGCCGTTGGCCCGTAATGCTAGGATGTACAATTTTAATTTAGAAAAGTATGCATTGGCAGGATGTTAGACTCGGCTAGGAAAACCTCTGTACTAGAGATTTGTTAAGGTTAGCCAATCAACGTGTCTTCATCATAATGTAATAAATGAAAATTGTACATGATATGAAACTGTTATTTTAATGTTTTAATTTTGTTTCATATATTAATAAATACGGCCGGGAGGGTAACTCCCTCCCGCCTTCCAAAAGTTCAGAACTGCGTCCGTCTTCCCATCCTTGGGGATTGTGTTGGGAGGGGGTGACAGGCATCCCGGCCATACTGCGGGGGCCTCAGGAAAACAGCACGGATGCCGGCTCTCTGCTCCGTGAAAGCTCACACACGTGCGTCTTCGCTCCGATGAGCACTGCGGGGGGGCAAGGGTCAAATGATGGCAGAGGTTGCAAAAGCAGAGGCCGCAATAACTCACCACGTGAACAGGCCCAGAGTGCAGGCGTGCACCATAGGGGTCTCGGGCTGATGCAAGGCAACAGGAAGGTGACCCAGGGCCGCTAGGACTTAAGTGCAGGCGTGGGTTCTCTGCTCAGCGAGAGCTCCCATGTGCTGACCCTCCCAAATACGCTGGCTCTAGGTGGCAGGGGGCTGAGGGAGGCACAACTCCGGACGGGAGCAGGCCCAATGTGTAAATGGCCACCGTAGGCAGGAGGTCACAGGACCTAGATGGAGCAGCCCGGAGCGTAGACGGCAACCGCAAGGCAGGAGGCCGCAGGGCAACACGGCTCCGGACGGGAGCAGTCCCACCATACGGGGCCTCGAGCATAGTGTAAGGCAGTAGAAGGCCGTAGATCAGCACAGCTCCGAACGGGAGCAGGCCCACCGAAAGGGGCCTTGAGCCCGGAGCGAGGCGGTAGAAGGCCGTAGAGCAGCACAGCTCTGGACGAGCTCCAAGGGGGTCATACGTGCAAACAAATGCGGCCCGACTCGAAGTCAGATCCGAGAGCAGGGGGCACCCGGTGGGGAGAAGTGTCGACAGAGTCCGCTCCACTCTCGCAGCCCCAGTCTCGGAGGGTTCAGTCAATGCAGCCAGCCCAACGCTGCAGTCCGGGATCATCAGAGCAAGGCCGGTGCCGAGAGTCATCGCATCCAGAGTTCTTCATGTAGTAAGAGGTACCGGATTGTTAAATAAATTCCTTATCCAGTAAATCTTTGAATATGATCTTGATTGTTATGCTTCTTTCTTTTTGTGGAGCAGATGGGCTGGGATTAATTGTGATTTAAGCCGATGGCTATTCCTTTCCTCAGGAGCTCGTAAAAACAGTTTCTTCCTCGTCGGCCATTTTGATGAGTGAGGGCTTCTGCATAAGAAGAGAGCTCGGGGGTCTGCCTAATGAGAGCCCAAAAAAGTACAGGGCATAACCTAGCTACATCAGCTGTTGACCGCCTACCCACATCCAGCAATAAAGGGGCAAGTGGGACATATTTGGGTGCCATAACCAGGTCTCTTAAAAATTTGTGTTTTGACCTTCAGAGCTCGTCAAGTTTATCAAAACCCCATACTTCTGCTCCATAGAGGGCAGCACTAACTGCTTTTGTGTCATATATTTAGAGGGCTGGAGCTACGGGCCTGGTATGTGAGAGATGCTGTTCTTTCCCTATAGCTCCAGTTACTCTTTTATGTCCCATCAACATCTTTGCTATGTGGGATCTCCAAGACATTTCATCAGAGAATCTTAGATCCAAGTAGTCAAAGGTATCCACCTTTTCGAGGGGGACCCCACCTAGCAAAGGGCCACTCCTGTATGACCTGTGGCATTGTGCTTTGGGACAGTGATGATTACGACAGTGAAGTATTGAAACAGCTGAATAATCCTGCACACTATCGCAAAATAGACAATAGCCCCGCCCCAATGTTGAGAGCCAAAATCCTACACCTGACAACTGAAGCTTTAGATCTGGGATATCTCGGCAAAAAAGAATACAAGTTTTTGAACACTTCTGAACAAAAGACACCTATGATATATGTACTTCCGAAGGTACATAAGGACGCTCAAAACCCCCCGGGACGCCCGATTATTGCGGCATGTGGCTCAATGCTTGAGCCCCTAGCCAAATACATTGATGCATTCCTTAAACCATTTGTCTGTACCACCAGGCTTTTGTGCGAGATACTATGGACTTCATACATAAGGTGGAAAACTCGGTGTTCGATGGTGACCAACAATTGTTTGTGCACCAACATACCTAAAGATGAGGCATTATTGGTTATGGAGTTGGTGTTAGATCAGAGAAGTAGACCCCACCAGGTCCCTACGAAATTTATCATAGAACTGGCTAAAATCTGTCTAAAAAATAACTTTTTACGTTCAAAGACTCCCTTTATTTACAACTGAAGGGAGTAGCTATGGGGTGCTGTTTTGCACCAGAAATTGCTAATCTGGTGATGGACCAATTACAGGAGGTGTATGTCTTCGGTGTGGCGAACCCATTTCGGCATTTGTTGTCGAGGTGGGTTCGCTACATCGATGACATATTCCTCATTTGGAACAACAACAATGAGGAATTGACCCTTTTCTATGAGTGGCTCAATTCATGTTCCTCTGATTTGAAATTCACTATAAGTGCAAGCAATGATAAAATCAATTATCTTGATGTGTGGATCTTTAACAACGGAGGAGCCTTGAAAGTTAATCTTTATACTAAACCTACTGACCGGAACACACTTTTAGAATTCAGTAGTGGCCGTCCTAGGAGCCTTAAAGAAAACTTGCCCTATGGGCAATTTTTGCGTATTCGTCGCAATTGCTCCAACAAAAGTGACTACTTTGACAATGCAGAGACCCTAATGAATAAACTCTGCAATAGAGGATATCCCAGGAAGTTGATCAGAGCAGCACTTAAACGTGTGTGGTACACACCCTGAGAAAGTTTACTGACACCCAGAGACAAAAAAGAAGGCATAGCATTGACCTGTGTACTTACTTTCAACCCTAAAGCTAATAAGGTCAAACAGATTATTTCAAAAAACGGAGACTTATAGATCATTTGAACATCTCTAAACCACTTTTTGCGTTCCGTAGAGGAAAAAATATAAAGCAGCATCTGGTGAAGGCAAACAGAATGTTACCACTCAAAAAAGACACCAGGGGCTTGTTAGGATTACCACCTGTAATCGGACACTACCGCTGTATGAACTGTTCTGTATGTCCCAACACTAGGGATTTGAAAGAGATTGAGATCAATGGTCACATACATGTGATGCGCACTTTTTCAAACTGTAACACCAAGAACTGTATCTATGTGGTTACCTGTCCCTGTGATCTGGCATATATTGGGCAGACGTCACAAGCAGTCTAAATGCGCATTGGACAACATAAATCACGCATAAGATGTAAGTACATTGGGGCTCCTCTAGTACAGCATTTTATGGAGGCAGACCACAATGAAGAAGATTTTACTTGGGCAGTTCTGGTTACCATCTCAGCTAAAAATAAAACAGAGTTAGAGTCCAAGTTGAATCGAACGGAAGCGAGATTAATAGAGAGATACCACACGTCTGAAAAAGGTCTAAATGAACGTGAAGAAATTTGGGCATTGATCTGAACTGTTGTCCGTTTCTTTCAGAAGCTTTCCTAATGTCCAACCCTTTGCTGCTTCCTCTTCTGAATTGAAATAGATGATGAGATAATATTATACATAGCATTGTAGTATGTATAGTTATACTAGAATTACATTTATATTGATTCCTTTGGAGATTTTATTGTGTATATACAGTCTTACAAAATGTGGCAATTCGAATTTGAATAGCCATTGTTCACTTGATTGCTGCTTTGTCTTCTTTGTATATAGAGCGAATATGTATGATTTAAAATGGGAACCCAAATAGTGGAAATACAGGAGTCTTTTCACAACACTACACATATCTTGATTTTCCTTTTTATGTTTTTTTGATTGGTTTTCGTTTTATGATGAGTTATTATTGACTTCTTCCATAGTGGTTTTGTGTGGGTGCTATGTTTTGTATGTGTGCACCTGCCTTGGATAGAATGAGGGACTTTGGATCGGGTGATGCCGGTTTATGCTCGGGAAGTGTGGACACTAGGATGCAGAGATCGTCCCTTGGATTTATTTATCCATTTTCAGTGTTACCCACGGGTCTGACGCTCGTGCTGACGCTTGAGATGCGTCTTTTACATGCGCGAGGCTGGCCGCCTTTCCCTTCCTGGTGTTTGACTCACGCTGCAGCGAACACTGGTTGACCGTGTCGCCTCGCACCCTTGATTACAGGTAACCGCCCCCTCTCTCTTTCCTTCCCGCGTGGCATTTTTTGACACACTAACTGCAGATGCCATATGGACTGGGTTTACATGCATGATTATGCGGGCCAGTGCGATAGTGATAGTGATGGTTCTGTCACCATAACTACCGCGATCTCTCGTTATGGACGGGTCGTGTGGTTTACTATGTTTTTAAAGTTGACAGAGACTGTGATTATTTGGGTGGGTGTAAGGTTTACGAGTTCTCGAGTTTCCCCCGCCTCGTGTGGACCTATGTGTATCACTTTTGGATGGACTTCCGGTCTCCACACGGTCCCCTTATCTCTAGCTTTGGTGTTGCGAGACAGAGATACACTCCGATATTACTTATTATAGATTTCTGCTTTTGACTTTTGTGCGCCGATTATTTGTATAACAGATTTGTGGCTATGAACTAGCGTGATTAGAGGTCAGTGTAAGTTTTAATGGACTTTCCCTCTTTCTCCTTCCTCCACCCCCCGATGGCCGTATGATGATGGCAGAAAGTACGTGTGATTTAAGCCACGCCTGTTTTCCTCTTCCCTCATCCGAGTGGACTCATTATATATATATAAGGTATGCTAGACCAATTGTTTGGAGTGAGCCTAAGTAAACGGATACTGTGATGAGACTCCTCTTTCTTGATCAGACTTGAGGTTGTGATTCATTGGTCTTTATATATGTTTACTCTAGGAATAATTCCTTATACTGGGGTTAGAAAGCGATTCCCACCCTGCCACCCACCCCCGTGTGGGTGGTTGTGTGTGCTAGCCACCGATATTGGTCCGAGAATTTGCAAGGACCCAGAAGAATAGGTATATATTCTTCCTTTCGGGTGATAGGATCTGTTTTTTAGACACTTGAATTCACCGTGGGAGATAAGGGGTACATATTTGTGGTGTCCCTTGTGCTCCATTACACGTGTGCTTTTTTTCACGCATAGAGGTGTGGTTGAGGGCTCTTCTGATATACACATTGTTTTATTTTTTTTTCCTTAAGTATGTTTGATCTTTAGTTGAACTCTGCTGGGCAGTACCTTCAATGTCTGCCTTTCTTTTTCTGCTTCCGTTTACTTGATGGATTCACTAGTAGACCCTGCATTTCCACGCATGGGGGGAGATTTATTTATTTATTTATTATTTATATATATATATATATGCAGCTGTGATGTGATTTTATTATATGTACTCTTGCTTGGCAAGTAAGAAGGTATAATATATATATATAATTGTTATTATCAGAGTACCCATTGTCCTGATGAAGCCTACATCATCTGGCTGAAACGCGACTGCGACTGCGTCAACACCTTTTTGCTTCGACTGGAGTCGCCTGTTACAATTCAATTTTTTTTTTGATTTTTGTCTGATTTGCACCAATACAAATATAGACTGGGTTGATGTGTTAACCCCCTGGTGCTCTGTTTTTGGGACTACCATTGTGTTGTGCACTCTATTGTAAATTAAGTGGAGGTACTTATCCGAATTGGGATATATATATATTTTTATATATTTCTTGTGTTTAGGGTACATAGAAACGTTTGTTGATATTGTAAATGTGATGTATATTTGTATATGATGTATATGTGATGTTTTGTATATAGACTGTCGGTTGTTTGAATGTCCGCTCATATGTGTGTTGATGAATTTACATATATATTTTCTTCATATTTGATTTTTGATTCACAAGATAATTAACTGTTTCTTGTTTGAGAATTAAAATTTGATTGATCCCTTCGGTACCCCTTGTTGCAACTTTCTCATCCTTGGATGTCTCCTGCTCAGGTACGGGAGGGTTAAGTGGGCAGAACCCCTGACCATTTTTTTGCTAGTCTGTGGCAGATAAAGGCCATGCATTTGGTTTTAGAACTATTTATGACCACTCCCCGTTTGTCGCAGAAATGTTGGAATCTATTAATCATCCTCTGTACCCTGCTTGGGTCTTAGATATCAGCAGGGTATCATCTGCAAACAACAGAGTTGGTATCTTGTTGCCCCAAAGTGGGCGAGACATCAGGTTCCTCCTGGAGAAAGTCAACTACACAGTTCACATATAAGGAAATCAGGGTTGGGGCCAGAACGCGTCCCTGTCGGACTCCTCTGTTGAAGGGGATGCACTCTTTTAGGGGTCCCTGCTCCCCCAACCCGACCTAGGCGAATCTTCCCTCATGAAGTCAGATTAATAATTTAAGAATAAAGGGGGGATAAAGGGGGGAATACCCATTCCGCCGAGCATTGTCCACAACTTGGATCTAGGGACTAGGGCAAAGGCAGTCTTCAAGTCGATGAATGCGAGATAATGACTGCCATTGCCTAGTACCACTACCTTCCAATAAATGAGAAAAAGTCTGAACACTTGATCCAATGTCCCAGTCTTTGATCCAAATACGGCCTGATAGTGGGAAAGAATATCTTTGTCCCCAGACCATGACTGGAGCCTGTGCAGAAGCATCAGGCCAAAGACCTTCTGCATAGCATCAATCAAACTGATTGGTCTCTAATTGGTGGGGCCATCCCTGTATGGGGACTACTTCAGTGATCTTCCAAGACACTGGGACTTGTGCTCTATCAGCTATAGCTTTTGCTAATAATAAAATGTATTGTGCCCAGTAGCTAGGATCAGCCAAGTATAAATCACCAGGTAGGCCATCGGGACCTGCTGCTTTAGAAAGGACAATTTTGCATATTGCAGCTTCTACCTCGAATATGGTAAAGCGCTCCACTTCTGTTAAATGCACGTTTGGCCCATCTGGTTCCCCTTCCATACTGGCCTCCACTGCTGAAGGGAGCCTTTGAAATGGTCATGCCAAACCTGGCTGGTAATGTAATTTTGGAGTGAATGGGCACCTGTCTTGCTTCCCCAGGTGACCAATTTCCAGAACAAGTTATTATCTTTAGTTGAACAGGTGTCTTTTAGTTGTTCCAGCATGATTCATCTCATCTTGTCTTTGCCTCCCGCTGGGCTACTTTTCAGACATTTCTGGCAGATGTTTTATGCAGCTGGTTTTTCTCTTTAACAGCTTTATCCATGATTGATCTTTTTTCCCTACAGTCTCTATTGTACCACAAGTATGGATCCTTGGAGCTACTACTGAGTTTTTTGTTCAAGTATGGAACTTGGAAATTTGTGCTGGTTTGGGCAACAGTGTGCATATGGGCCCAAGGCACGTCTGTTGATCTTGTTGCGCTATCAGCTGCAACTTGAAGCTTAACTGTGCCTAAAATTAGCTCTTGTTTGATGCCAGCAGTCTTAGCGTCGCTCAAGGCAACCTTCTTCCATTTCAAAAACTTTTTGCAGTTTAATCAAACTATGTCTCTAGTGGTTGTTGGGGGTAGGTTGTTCGGCTGATGTTAAGTTGCCTCCAACAAGGGCTTTAGGGTTAAGCACAGGGGGTTATGATCGCTCTTTGTGGTCGAACCCACTAACTTGTCTATCAGATTCCCCCACAGTTTTACATCGAGGAGGATATAATCGATCCGGGATCGGCCGCTGACTCTAGTAAAAGTATTAGCACCTTCCTTATCAGTTGTGACCTGCCATTGGTTGGAGGACTTGTTGTGTCCATCTTTTAACTATAGGGAGATCGAGTTGGGGAACTGCCCATATCCTCTCTTGGGCTCTTGCTCCCATTAAATGCTCTGTGGCCAGGGATTCGTAGGTACAATTAAAATCTCCTGCAACTATTACTGGTTCACGGGGTGAACAGTTGGCTAAACATTTGCCTAATGCTGAGATGGTGGCTGAGAACCTACCGCCTCTTGGCCCTCTTGCATAGACATTAAAAAGTTCAATTTGGAGCCTGCCGATAGCTCCCCAGGATGAATTTAAGTGCCTCCGAGGGCACAGTGAAGCGTTGGCGCCTCTGGGCACAAAGCAGGGCGTGCTGGGACTCAGGGTCCCCTGGGGCATCTCTAGTGTGGCAGGTTGGCTGGTGGGGGCCTTTTTATATCTGAGCTGCAACTACCTCAGGGTATTCCATCTTTGCCCACATGAAATCATGGTCATGATAGATCCAAGCCATGCCCCCATAATCATAAAGCACGTTTAAGGTCTTATTTGCTTAGTAGACCAATTTGGAGGCTAACTTGACTCTACTCTTGTAAGACTGTCTTATAAACATTGAAACTATATACTCAATTGAGCGTCCTCTCCAGCTTGGGTACCCGTAAATGAAAATGCCACACACAGATCTGAGTATTACACGCCTCAATTCCACAGCATTTAATTCTGAAGGCAATGTCCCAAATAGAACTCTATTCACTACATCTGAACACATATGTAATAGTTCGGAAACAGTCTGAACACCACAGTGTAAACCACAAGTTTTCCGGTTCTGCAAGCCCTTCCACCCTTGCCTTAACCTCGCATATGCCCTAACCATGCATGTGTGTGGTTAAGGCAATGTGTGGTCTAGCTGCTGGCCCCTGCAGATGGAAGCAGGAAGATCTAGCAAAGAAGCGGTGCGGTAAGTGGGGCTGGGTGTATCTGGGTTTGGGGTCAGTTGTGGGCTGTTTTGTGGTAGTTTAGTAGTCTGGGGTGTTGGGGTAGTTTAATAGGATTAGGGTAGGTCAGGGTTTCTTTTGTTGGCTGGGGTGGGTCAGGTGTTGTTTTGTGGGATGGGGTAGGGCACAGTTGTTTTGTGGGCTGGGTCGGGGTGTTTTGTTGGCTGAGGTGGGTCGGTGTGTTTTGTGGGCTGAGGCAGGGGTTGTTTTGTGGGCTGGGTTGGGTTGAGGTAGTTTTGTGGGCTGGGAGGATAGGTAATTTTGTGGGCTGAGGGGTGGGTTAGGGGTTGTTTTGTGGGCTGGGACAGGGTTGTTTTGTGGGCTGGGGTGGGTCACAGTTGTTTTGTGGGATGGGGTGGGTCGGGTTGTGGGCTGGGCTGAGTCAGTGCAGTTTTATGAGCTGGGGAGAGTCGGGTAGTTTTGTGGGCTGGGGTTAGTCAGGATAGTTTTCAGGGCTGGGGGTTGGAATTAGTTGTTAGGGCTGGGGGTTCGGGGCTAGTTTTCAGGGATGGGGTTAGGGTCGTTTTCAGGGCTGGGGTCGAGGGAAGTTTTAAGGGCTGGGGTTGGAGGTAGTTTTCAGGGATGGGGTTATGGGCTAATTTTCAGGACGGGTGGGGTAGTTTTCAGGGCTGGGGCAGGGGAAGTTTTCAGGGGGAGTAGTTTTCACAGCTAAGGGCCAGGGGTAGTTTTCAGGGATGGGAGGTCGGGGTAGATTTTAGGGCTGGGGTCTGTAGTTGTTTAAAATTAATGTTTAGGGTATTAGGCTTCTAGGCAGGGGTAGGAAAATGGAGAGTCAGGGTAGTCTTTAGGGCGTAGGAGGGGCAGGGGTAGTTTTCAGGGATGGATGTAGTTTTCAGGGTGGGGTCAGGGGTAAATTTCAGGACTGGGGCATTGGGGTAGTTTTTAGTGCTTGTGGGGTTGGAATCGTTTTTTTAGAAGGAGTTAGGGTATTAGGCCTCAGGGCACGGGGAAGGGGAATGTGTAATCAGGGTACTTCTTAGGGCTTAGGTGAGGGCGGGGTAATTTTTAGGGCTGGGTCAGGTTAAGGGACAGGGTTAAGGAACAGGGTTTTAGGCCTTGGGGTGATGGAAATGGGTAGTTGGGCTAGTTTTCAGGGCTTGAGGGAGGGCGGTAGTTTTTAGAGCTGCGGGGTCGGGTAGTTTTTAAAAATAGGGGTTCGTCTAAGGGCAGTGGAAGTGATTGGGGTAGTTGTAGGGACAGCACAGAGGGGTGGGATGGGATTGAGGTAGTGTTTAAGGATTAGGGACAGCGTGGGATTGGGAGGGGGTAGGAGTATTTTGACTTCAGGGTGGGGAGGTGGCAGGGTGAGTTAGTAGCTTAGGATGGGGGAAGAAGGCCACTACCGTAGCCACACACACCCCTTTACCATTCATACCTTTACCACAAAATTATGTGGTAAAGGCGTGCATGGTAAAGGAATGCATGGTTAAGATGTCTTCTTTGTTTAGGTTGCGTGGTAGAGGCATGCATGGTGGATTCACTCATGGTTCTATCATACAGCCATCATAGTTCTACAAAGTCCGTCAGGAAACAATAGGGATCCTTCATTGCTAACTCACAAGACACAACATCTACCCCCTTTGTTAAATAAAAAAATATGTAGAACCTACTGGTGGTCACCCGTAGGTAGTTCTAGTTAGGACAAGGGGAAAGCATTTTTTTGATTTGCCAATACCTTAGGCACAGTTTGACGAATCATTGCATAATTTTCAAAACTAATGGATCAGGGACATCAGCTGCTGTCTTGCAAATTTCAGGGTGATCCGTCAAGCAGGGGCCAAGAAAAAGGAGGGTCCCAAAAGGCTTTTTCTCCATGTTAATTTCCATGGGAATCTTTAGAAGTGGCTACAGCCCAAACTGTTAAATTGTATTACACCAAATTTGGCAGAATGGTAGCTCTTGTTCCAGAATTTTTGATAAATGGTGTAAATCCATTCCGTAGTTCCTGAGAAATGTAAAGTTTGCTCAGATAAACAACTGTGGCAGTAGTGGATCTGCAAACCCTCCCGATTTCATGCCTGAGATCTGATTGGCTGCCAACACTTCAAACCAGGAAGTATTGGCAGCCATCTTATGACTCGGTTGAACCGAGTAACAAGCAAAAACTTTAAAAAAACAAGAAAAGGAGTCAGGGTAGAAACACCTTGATCCCATAGGCCTGATCAGGGATCCCACGGAGACCCCCAGGGCCAAAAAAGCATTCTTTTGAAAAATGTCGGCGAGATCCTCGGCGTATTCGTGAGTCCAGCTAAAAATTCTTACAAAAAGATGCATGGGCTCCCTCGCTTTGTTTACTTTAGGCCCCCAGTGAGCCAGGTCCTGGGGGCAACATAAAATATAGATCTGGGCCTGTGTGGCCCCTGCAGCCCCAGGGACTACCACCTCCCCAGGGCTAATATTTTGAAGTGCGGGTGCATGTGGCCCCGTCCACAGCCCCAAGGACTGCCACCTCCATAGGGCTATATTTTATTATAATGCTTGGGGAGGCTCCACCCTCCATTCAGCCCCGGGAGCTGCCACCTCCCCGGGCCTAATTTTGTGAAACAAGGGGGGCTACAAGGCCCCCTCAGTCCCGGGGACCGCCACCTCCCTGGAGCTATATTCAAATAAGGTGTGTGGGGGCTCTGCCCCATGAACCCCCTGCAGCCCTGGCTATTTTTTAAAAAGTGAGGGGGGCCGTAAATGGCCCTGGGGACCGCCAATCCACAGGCCCAGCTTTAGAAATATTCTGGGTTGCCCATCCCATTGTCATTGCAGTTTGCTATGCGATGGCTAGAGCACCGCTCCCACTATGCCATAGCAAACAGTGTGCTCTCTCTGAACAAGCAAGAGCATTTTGCTCTCGCTTGTTCAAAGCTGAGCACACTTTGCTTTTTACATCCAGGGAGCTGCATGTCAGCAGCTCACTGGGTGTAAACAGAAATGCTGTCTACCACAATAGGCGGGAGCTGGCAGTGACTGTGGGGGCCTTCAGGCTCCCCCGTGGTCCCCAATGAGAGGCCATGCCATGGGGATAAAAAGGTTGGGGAGGGGGTCTGTGCAACCCCCCACTGGCTGAAAAAAAATGCCCGGGGATAGGATCCCAGAGGGACCAAAATTGGCCCCTTTTCATTTTTTATAATTAAATTGATAAAGGCCTAGCCCCAGGGGATGGGGTTCCGGGGGAAGAAATTGGCCTCTGGAGTGGGGCTGCGCAGCCCCCTCCCATTTTTTTTTATTGAAATTGAAAAATATGGGTCAGGCCCCAGGGGATGGGTTCAAAAAACTAGAAAGTAGAACCTTAGTACTTTTTTCGTTGTGAGGTCGCAATCAAGTTTCTTGCACTTGTTAATAATGTCTTTTGCACAGAAATATTTATAAAATATGAAAAAAAGGATGAAATGTTTTCTTGATCTCAAAAGTTAAATGATAATAAATAACGAACTAAAGTATTATATGTCTATGTGAATATTTCCACTCATGTTGCATCCTTAGAGAAATGTATTAGATTTATTCTAAGTTGTGAATAAGAAACAGGTCAGTACAAAGGTTCTACTTTCTAGTTTTTTGCCTTCACTCCCCCCTCTAGTCCTAAAATTAACTTTGGGAGTACCCTTGTCCTATTTTCGTGTTTTCCCAGGGGATGGGTTCCCCAGGTCTCAAAATAGTCAAGGGAAGGGGGGGGACACACAACGCCCCTTTCCTTACAGGGAAAACATAGATCCAAAGCTGGCAACTCGCCAGACCCCACCCCCTTTCTCTGGTACTCTGCAAACGTGCCTCCTGACACGCTTCTTTGCTCTAAAGTGCAAAGAATCTCATGTACTGTACTTTCCTGTATGATGAGCAGTCACCATGAGTCCTTTACTGGTCACAACTTTGAAAGGTTCAGCTTCAAAGGGAGCATCTGTTGAAGATCCCCTGTTGGTCCATTGTGGTAACTTTGTTGTCTCCTGAACATCATGGTGGCAGGACTTTCACCTGTCATCGAATGAGGAGTTGTCTGGTAAGCTCGAAGAGCAGCATGGAGAATAGACTTCAACACTGCTGTGAATAAAGAGGAACAGGTACACAGTCCAGATTCGTGAAACAGGACTGATATGGAGCAGATCCAGTTTTCAGCTTGTGACATCAGGTCCAGGCCATGGTCACAATTAACAAATACCAAGCTCAGTGTGGCCTGACCTTGTAACAAGGGTACTTCCCCTGATCATAGCATGGCTGGAACATCACCATTCGCAAACTCAGCTTCCTGACTATGTGATTTGTGTGAAGACTCACAAAAAGAGAGAAGGTCTATAAAAAACAGGGTCAGGGATGCTAACCTATATTGTGATAAGAGGTTCCTCTCCCCTATTATATCTCTAAGGTATATCTAAGACGAGAAAAAATATATGATGAGAGAAGGAAAATTAAAGAATTTCTTAAGACTGCCCTCACCCACTATGCAGATGCATGCTTCATCATAGGGCCGCTGCAGGCGTCCAGGTGCAGACCAACACACTGGACAAAGCGTTGTTTTTTAGGGGTGAGGAAGGAGGATGAAAAAGAAAACAGAAAAGTATGTGATAGGGAAAGTTTTTCCTTCTAAAATATTTGGGCTATTAATGAGGGCCCAAAATGTGGAGCTATTGCTCAGTGTGCTTGCCTCCACTAGATCAGACCAGGCCTCCTTCTTCAGCGAGGATTTACAAGTTGCTAGTGTGGCCTTAAATGCTCTACGCAGCCCTTTGACCACCACCATGTCTCTGGCCGGTTTCTTTTGGGCTGTCTCAGCTTCCTAGAAGCCTGGGAACAGACTGAATTGAACCATCTTGGGCCTACTGGCTCACGGACCCCATCACGGGCACGCAAAAGCCTCTGTAAGACCGTGGACATGATTCCAAATGCACCCAGGATGTCCGAATCACTCGCCTCGCCATCAAGACAGGTGGCAAACTCCCTGATACAATGAGTTGCAAGGGATTCGTGAAAGGACTCTGGTGCTATACGTCCTCATTTTAAACTCTTCCCCGCCTCTGCCACTTTGAGAGGGACAGCCCCGTCCCACCTCAGTATGTCTCTGCGCTAGAGCCCATCCGGTTGCTATACAAGTGGGATTATGATCGCTGAATTCACTTGACTGAACAAAGAAATCTGTGACCATGTAAAAGAATGGAGTGGATACAAAGGTGAAGTCTACAAAGGTCTCACAACCTCTACCCACGAAGGTGGGAGTGATATGTGTTTTCCCCAGGGGCAACTTGTTCATGACAGATGTTAAATCAAGTTGAAGTAAGATTGAGTTAAGCTCGGTGCCCTGAGGGTTATGTTCCATGTGCAGACCAAATTGTTGGGCACAGCCCATGGCCTCCACTCCTTCTTGTCTAATATCCCCACAATTATGGATGTTGAAGTCCCCAGTTAAGAAGATGTGATGACAGTTCAGGTCTTTCAAGGTGCCACCCCATAATATTGACCCCAACTGCTTTATATTACCCTCCCCTCGTGTATTTTTCCTGCATTGTAAACATTTATCAAGAGAAGTCTGCTCTTGCCGCTAGACAGCAACATTACATGTACATTGGGTAAAACATAGAGTACCGTCACTGAGATGTCAAGGACAGCCAGTGAGATGAAGGTAGCAATACCCACCTTGGCTCTCCCTGACGTGGACGGCGGTGCTGGGACAAAGTGAGTTTTATAGCCATTCAGGTGGAAGTTATTGTTGGTCGCCCAAGTTTCCTGTAGACATATCACGTCAAAGCATTTCACAGGGGCCAACCATCCTGGATTATCAATCTTACTTGCCAGCCTCACAATCATCCAAGAAAGAAACATGCAGCCTCTTTGCCCACCCTGGTCCTGTTCTAGGGGTACCTGAGGGGCAACTACCATGTGGTCTGAAGGACCTACACGGCGTCAATCACAATCATCCAGTGCGCTCAAAGGGGCAAACCTATTTGCGGTGCATACTACTACAGTCCCCCCTATGTGGCCCCCACAAGCTTCCTCGGTAGGCCGCTCTCATTGGGATCCAGGATGAAAAGATCTGGGTCGATAAAAATAGACCAATGGTAATGCCAGGATTGAAGAATTCCAAGACCTATACTCAGACTGTGCTACTGAACTAAGGTTGTGATCAACAATGCTTAGTTGCCCCTGCCAAGGTTTGGTTGTGCTACCAACCCACTGTGTCCGACGCACCATGAGGATATGATTTTCCACCCTTGGACCAAGGACAATGTTGGAATTGAGCCAGTGCACCACCTTGTTCTTTAACTGGAAAAAGTCTTCCTTGGCCCCGGAGTTGAGGTGCGGAACATTGGCCAACACTATGACAAGCTGTGTGGATTTGGGCGGAAGATGAACAGAGCCAACATTGAGGGAGGGTGGTAAGACATTAGACCCGCCTCTCCGATCGTCATGACGATGCGAACCACCTACATTAACACTCTGGTGTTGGCGAGGCTGGAGATAGGCTGAATTCAGGGTGTTACCCCCCCCCCCATGGCTATGGCAAGTGGCTGAACAAGCCTGGGCTTGTACATGGTTCTAGGGAGTGCTGTTGAAGATGCTTTCTCAAGATTGGGCTGGTGTGCGACAATTGGCACCACTGGATCTCCAGCCCCCAAGCCACTGCCGCTGGGACTGGGAGTAGCGGACAAAGTCATGGGTCTTGTATGAGGAAGATTTGTAACAGAAGTGGCGCGGTCCCTATGCAGCGAGGCTGATAAATCACTGAGATTCTTATCCAGTGCAGCAAGGCGATGTAAGATAGTATCCAGTTTAATGTCAAGTGCTGAAAGTAGTGCTGCTTGCAGCATTTCTCATGAGTTTGTATCCAAAAGGTGCAATGCTGCATATACTGCTTGAGTTGAATGTGGACCAGTTTCTTACAATGTTTACAGTGCCCCCCTACTGCGCTCACTCTTTGCACCTCCTACACTGGAGTCAATCCCAGGAAGCTTGCCCAAGCCTGACCCGGGAACTGGAAATCTAGCTAAGGTGGGCACGCTGCACCGCATGATGACTATCGGGGAGAGGGGAACAATGCCACCCACCTGGGGTGGCGACAGATCAGTTCAATCTTCCAGGGGGGACTGTGACCTGGTAGGGGAGCCCACATGTGCGATTGTCTGGGTTATCAGGGTTGTCAGTATGGGATGATGGGAAGATGAACGAGATAAACATCTGGCAACCAACTTGATCTCCTTATCCACGACCTCTGCTTCACACTCCAGGAAAGTATCCATGGTGTAACCACTAGATGTAGGTTCTTTAATTATGGGTCCAGGGCTTCCACATTGTTGTAACGCTTGACCCTTTAAGAGTGGGGCCAAGGATACCCAGATCAGTCTAACACTCAGCCTACACAGGGTGAAGGTTTTCTAATTAGGTGTGTGTATTGCATAATAGGTCAGGTCAACTGGATTAGCAAGGGCAAAACTGTTATCCCAGTTAAAAACACCCTTATTCTTCGAGGGTCCGCATTCTGTCCATCAACTGTTGTTTTTGCAATTGTCACCCCGAGTGGGACGGGTATGCTCAGTCGTTAGTCCTGTGCTCTCCATGCCACTGGAATCAAGTTATCCTGGCTGATGACGGCTGATAGCCAGAAACCGGTCCTAGGATGCTTGATTCCGGTCCAGGGAAAACATGGCTTGGCAGTCGGGCTGGACTGTTCCCATGAGGCACAGGGTCAGACTGATTTGCATATGGCCAAGTCTGAACTGGGGTGGCAGAGTGGGCTAAAGAACGGCGATGGATTAAACCCAGATCTATTGACTGGGTCTGAGAGTTTGATTGGTTCAGATGGTCTGTCCATCACCACCCCATTTTGTACCACTTTGTTCGCCATAAGTTGGCAGGGTATGCTCAGACGTGAGTCCCTTGCTCACTTTGCCACTGGATTCAAGCAAGCCTTGCTGAAGACGGCTGCAATGCCAGAAACCCATCCTAGGAAGCTTGTTTCCGGTCCAGGGAAGGCATGGCTTGGCAGTTCGGGTTGGACTGTTCCCAGGAGGCACAGGGTCAGACTGATTTGCATATGGCCATGTTTGAACTGGGGTGGCAGAGTGGGCTAAAGAACGGTGATGGATTAAACCCATATCTGTTGACTGGGTGTGAGTGTTTGATTGGTTCAGATGCTCCGTCCATCACCACCCTCTTTTGTACCGCTTTGTTCGCCATAAGTTGGCAGGGTATGCTCAGACGTGAGTCCCTTGTTCACTTTGCCACTGGATTCAAGCAAGCCTGGCTGACGACGGCTGAAATGCCAGAAACCAGTCCTAGGAAGCTTGTTTCCATTCCAGGGAAGGAATGGCTTGGCATTTCGGGCTGGACTGTTCCCATGAGGCATGGGGTCAGACTGATTTGCATATGGCCATATCTGAACTGGGGTGGCATAGTGGGCTAAAGAACGGTGATGGATCAAACCCAGATCTGTTGACTGGGTGTGAGTGTTTGATTAGTTCAGATTCTCCGTCCATCACCACCCCCTTTTGTACCGCTTTGTACGCCATAAGTTGGCAGGGTATGCTCAGACGTGAGTCCCTTTCTCACTTTGCCACTGGATTCAAGCAAGCCTGGCTGAAGATGGCTGCAATGCCAGAAACCAGTCCTAGGAAGCTTATTTACGGTCCAGGGAAGGCATGGCTTGGCAGTTCGGGCTGGACTGTTCCCATGAGGCATAGGGTCAGACTGATTTGCATATGGCCATGTCTGAACTGGGGTGGCAGAGTGGGCTAAAGAACAATGATGGATTAAACCCAGATCTGTTGACTGGGAGTGAATGTTTGATTGGTTCAGATGCTCCGTCCATCACCACCCCCTTTTGTACCGCTTTGTTTGCCATAAGTTGGCAGGGTATGCTCAGACGTGAGTCCCTTGCTCACTTTGCCACTGGATTCAAGCAAGCCTGACTGAAGACGGCTGTAATGCCAGAAACATGTCCTAGGAAGCTTATTTCCTGTCCAGGGAAGGCATTGCTTGGCAGTTCGGGCTGGACTGTTTCCATGAGGCACAGGGTCAGACTGATTTGCATATGGCCATGTCTGAACTGGGGTGGCAGAGTGGGCTAAAGAATGGTGCTGGATAAAACCCAGATCTGTTGACTGGGTGTTAGTGTTTGATTGGTTCAGATGCTCCGTCCATCACCACCCCCTTTTCAACCTCAGATATGGGCATGTCATTTGGGCATTGTAAGCCTGAGCAAGAAAATATGGCTGAAGCAGACTATATTTACACCAAGACAGACAAAAACATTTTGCGTCTACACAACGGAAAGTATAGCCAGCAATCAACTGCTGGCTACATTGCACCTGCCAGGGAGAGTTGCCCTCTCACCTTTTCCCATGTTTTAAATTGGTCTGTCAGTTCTCTAAAACCAGGTCTTTTTCTACCACTATGGGTGACATGGATTTCATGCAAGTGTGTAGATTAAATATGTGAAATAAGATGTGAATGGAACAGGTGTGCTGGATGTAAGTGTGGCAGCTCAGGAATCCAAATTCATTTCCCGAAATCGAGTGGTACATAAGATGGCAGTTGGAGAGAGCTCATATGGCAATGGCAGAGCATCTCCAAAGCATTCCTTTTCTGGTGATTACATTAAAAAATAAATCCTTATTTAAAGAAAATTAATATTTTTTTACATGCATTAATCACTATTAAAAGAGATGTGAAGAATTAATTAAATGAATGTAGTTATATTTTAATAAAACAATTATTTGTTTTATAACAAATAGGGTATTGAAATATTTATTAACTAAATAGTATTTATGTATTAGTTTTATGCATTTTTATATTAAGTTATATATATTTTTAACCATTGTAAATCGTTTTTTTTAGTTTAACATTATTTTCTATGAGGTTTTATTTTAATTCTTTTCCTATATTATTTTCTATGTGAGGGTGTTGCAGTACCAGTGGTTGGCCATGTGTTGTGCCAGACTTACTACTTTCTTTTTGTTTTTAGTAGTAACTTGCACTTGGATGTTGTAATTAACTTACTCAAAAGAGTAAGTTACTCAAAGGTCCATTGTGTTTTGCCTCTTTACTTGCCACTTCATGAGTAGGCAGCTGAACAAGCACTCTCACTAGGAAACATGCAAATGAGTTTGTCTTTCAATCAATCAATCAGGCGATTGAAGGTACACTACTCACCCGTGAGGGTCTCAAGGCACTAGGGGGGGGGAGGTCTGCAGATATGTTTAGCCAAAGAGCCAGGTCTTGAGGGTCTTACTGAAGGTGATCAGGGAGGGGGCATCCACACACCATTGTGTCCTGCACAGTTCGTAAGTGCTGTGATGATGGAGACACTGCTGCACACTGGTCTCATAGTTGGTTGGTCTCTCTTCAGCATAGATTGCACCTGGGCTGAACTTTAATTTTTTTAAATCTTACTGTCTCCCAAGTTCTGTTGCTCCAGGGTGGTGACGAGCTGTGGGTGTATTTAGATTTCTGAGCCTGAAGGAATGAGGTAGCAAGTGAAAAGAGGTGAGTAGGCCATAACCAGGAGTGGGTAGAAAAGTGGGTAGGTATTGTACATTGCCAGCATGTGTGTTGTCTTTTTTAAACCCTGTTCTTATAAATTTGTGGAACTGGTTCTTTTTTTGTATGTTTCATCAGTATCTGGTTTAATCTAAAATGACACGGCTTCCCACAGGACAGAATGGTGGCAAGCTATGATAACTCATTAACAGAGACCTCTGCTAAATGACTTCTTGTGTCACATACCTGCCTCTCCTGAGCACCATGTGCAGCACCTCTAAGTTAACAGTCAGGCAATTGCTCCAAAAAGGCAATGCTATCACAGAGCTCTGGTAAGGAAAACTACAAAGTGGACGAGTACCTCTGCTTTGGGAACAGAAAGAACGCTCCACAACCATACTGTAAACCATGTCAAGCCCCTCCTTCATGAAAAACTAGAACTTTATTCTTTAGGTGAATTTCAACCACGACCTAGCAGACCTCCAAGAATTTCATTCTTGGGTATTCTGAGATTTATTCCAGGAGCTTTCTCTCATCATACCCTTTCCTCATGGCTTTTTGTCATTGTTCACATTACTGTTGGAACCTAGATGTAGCCGTGGAGGCTATGCCACTCTGTCTTCTCCAATTGTTCGTCAGGGTGCCTGTTCCGTTCTCTGTGCTATCCTTCTCTCCAATGCCATTTAGCAAGCCTTTCACTTTTTCAGTGCCATTCTAAACTGTAACCACTCTCATGTAAAAACTCTGCAGCCCACTATTTTCTGTGGAACTCTAAACTGCATTTATGTTTTCTGGCCCATTTTATGGCACTGCAACATGTCTGTCCTGTAGCATATCAGTAGGCCTGCTGTCTTTCCCATGTCACATGTGGGTGTCTGTTTTATTTTTCTATTCATCCTTGTATGTCAAAAGACTCCCACAGTCGCTGATATTGATGTAGGCGTTCACTTATTTAATGGAGCTCGAATTGGCCAACTCATAAGTCCTCAAGAGACTTGACCCTTCCTCGACATGCTAGCTACTTCTATTTAAACCTTGGCACAGACCTTGAATATGCTCTACATTAGGTTGAAATACAAAAGAATGGGAAATGGGCTTTACAGCACAATTGCACTTATCCTATATAATGCCTTATTTATTGTGTGGTGACACGGATCGGAGATTCCTTTCCCTAGATCTCCTAAGACAAGACACTTGTTCTAGCAAACAATTTTTTAGCAATTGATCCAGCACACACGTAAGTATTTCAGAAATCTGTTACACTAAAGAACATTCAACACAAGTCCAAAGTTATTCAATGAGTAGAGTAGCAGAGTCCTTAGGTGTTTTTTTGAAGTTTTAATCTTTATTCATTTCTTCAATCCAGTAGCCAGCGCGTTTCGTCCTCCACGGACTTCTTCAGGGCTACAAACAATATATATGCACATATACACACAATTAAAATATATACAAAGAATGTAATACAAAACATTGACGTTCACATCTCAATTACTAGTGACACGTTAAAAACGAACCACAACCTCAATCTTATTGGCGGTTGGTAAGGTTGTTTTATACCAAACCCTGTTGAGTTCCAATTGCTTAAATAACATCTATTTACACCATATTAACACCTATTTACAAATTTATCAAAAAGCACATATCAGAAACACATCATTATACATTCTGACTCCGCTACTTGCTTAATTTCATAACCTAAATAGTCTAGGAAGTGGTGGGCCTATCAACCTCATAATTCTAGGAGTAGAAGGTGGGTAGATATCATGTGTGAAACATACTAGACAGTAAGGATCGCTAAGGATATAACCGGGTAGGGTCAAGAATCTATATGGGAACAGTTTACCAGCATAAACCTATCGAGTTGACTTCCCAAATGTTGGACAGTTGGAAACACTGGCCAGGTAAGGTCAAGGATCTATATGGAAACAGTTACACCACTTAAACCTTTAAAGTAGGCTTACCAGTTGGAGTGAGCTCTTCTCAATTTTTAATCAGTTGACTTTAATTTCCTCCAGAGTAGGCTCCAGGTTAAAAACAGATTTGTTCTAAAGTAATAGAATCGAAATCTTATTACTATTTCCCATATTGTATGACTATTGATTGCGCGAGTATTATTTCTGATTAAAGTGCCTACCGTTTATTTTATGAAGAGACATTCCAATTTCATTAGGTTTTGTATAGTTAGGGTCAGATAGCCCAAAAGTAACAATCTGAAAAGATGAAAAAAGAGAGAAAAGCTAAGCGCCTTATCTATAACTTTGTATTGGATAGAATGCTTAAGCTATCCTATGGCATAAAAATCATACATGCCAAAGTTATACTTAGCATCTAAATATATCTTTATTAAAAAGTAGAAATCCCATGTCCTGATCCTACATTATTTCAAAACTGTTATTTAACATGTTAATCTGTATATCCCCAGAGGCTCGGTACTCAGCGTCTAATAGTTAATCTTGACGGTAATATATCATTGAGCAGACCAATCTATCTCCAAATCTTAGTACAATCCCATGTTTTTTAAGAAATTCTGTATTTAAGAAGAACTACTCTTAAAGTTAAAAGTTGATGTGTGGGGAGAGAGAGCCGCCATGTTGTAACATCTCCTCCCACCTTAGTATATCAGCCAAAGCACCTAAAGGCATGTTATTTTGGCACCAATATTTATATAAGAACCACAAAGTTGGGTGGCATTAAGCCCCCATGTTATCTTAAATTTAACAATAGGGGAACATTATTTAGAATTTTTGGAGAAAGTTGTGCTAACAGCCTTTTGGACTTACTTGTAAATATGGATCAGGCCGGCTCCATCGCGTGGCGTCTTCTCGTGTGATGTCTAAATCACCGAGAAAACCTCGTCTTTAAATAGCGAGTGAAATTGATAAATTGCTGGCACCTGCAGTTTATTTCGATCTAAGGGGTAGGAAGCTGCAAGGGTCGAGTTTGTGCGAGCACCATCTTAAGCGGCCCGACTGTGTCCATTTTAAAACCTGTTCTTATTGTATAGAGTCGAGCTTGGTGCAAATTAGAATGCACTGTAACCTAAAAGCAATTTTATTCAGTATTGCTCGATCACCTATTACCTTGAAAATTTATTAAAAGTGGGAAAAGAAATTGGGGGAAATGAAACTTATATCATATCTATTCTTGTATATTATTATGCTGTAGGTAATACGTTCATTTATAAACATTTCAAATTAACTCAACAGTTGTGTGCCAATGTTCAATATTGGCGCGATGGCTCATATTTGAGCGCCATGATGGTTCGGGATAGAATCTAGAACTTAGCTTTTTAGGCGCCATCTTTAGAAGTTTTTAACGGCATACGCTGTAGTTGACGCCGTTTAGCTATTTCCCTAAAGCTTTACTATGGGCGCCATTTCATGTTGCGCGATCCCTCAAGTTAGAATGAAAGATGGAAAGTAACTCGGGCGCCATCTTTCAATGTATAATTTTCGCGTTTACCGGTGCTATTGGCACAATTTCCAAACCTTAACACTGGAGCTAGTACACATTAAATTTTATCAGAAATACTATTAGCACAATTTATGAAACTCAACCCTGGCGCCAGTACAAATTAGAGTTCAGAAGCGATGGGAAGTAAACCAGGCGCCATCTTTTAGTGTCTAATATTCGTGTTTACTGGTACTATTAGCAAAGTTTCTTAAAACTTAATACTGGCGCAAAGTTTCTTAAAACTTAATACTGGCGCAAATGCATATTAGAGTTTATAACAAATGCTATTAGCACAATTTCTGAAGCTCGACACAGGCGCCATTATGCATTAGAATTTAAGAAAGATGGGAAGTAAACCGGGCGCCATCTTTTAGTGTCTAATATTCGCGTTTATTGGTGCTATTTTCATAATTTCAAAGGCTTGACACTGACTCCAGCACCCATTGGAGTATATAAGTGGTATGAACTGCCTTATTAGCTGTTATATTTGTAGATACATTTCTATAAAAGCGCCATACTGCAATGTACCGCAATCATCATATCACAAATTAGTTAAAGCATTTACAGGTCCCAAGTAGTTGAAACTTACAAGAAGTTTCAACTTCTATTTTGTAAACATTTATTACTCAGGACGGTTGTTGCTCAAGACGGTTGTTGTTGGAATTACAACCGTATTTTACAGAAGAGAGGAAAGTATCTCTAATAAGAGGCGATTAGAGGTATACTGATTTAAAGAAAATGGTGCATTTCTGTATTTGTATTGAGGCCATGGCTAGTTGTCCTCAGTCTACAAATCCAGCCCGCTTCTGCCTTCCTCAAGAGCAGTTCTGAAGGACTGGGTTCTTTAAGACCCAGCGGTGCCAGGGAACAACACCTGAAACCTTCGTGGGTAACCTGCTCCGGCGTACGAATGACAGAGACACGGGACACTTCCTTCGGCGTCAAAGATTCAAGGGTTTATTTACTGCAGGGAACACAGAAGTCACGACAAGTACAACTCGTGCAACTTGGGGAGACTGCTTCAAATTGGTTCTGTGGATCGCTCCTTTTATACAGAATTTACCCATAGGACAACATGATACACAAAGGTTTACAACCCGGTTCCCACCATTATCCCCCAGAGGGGTCGCTTTGGTCACTTTGATACACATAAGGTCCGGAACATAAGTGCGGAAACATTTGGCGGTTCCCAACTGGAAAAACCCATCTTCCCAACATTCGTGCATTCCAATCGGCAGTAAAACAGATCGAAATAGGAACAAGGACAGGTGCAGAGGAAGACGGAGACAGTGGGGAGATCGGAAAGGGTGTAAAAGGGGAGGTATCGGGAAACACGAGATACAGGCATCAAAGGGACGTGCCTAATGAGATGCACGGCTGAGACAATAAGTCCGTGCGGCAAGATGAGCCTCGAGCGGCGCCATCTGCCTTACAGTATCATCCCCCTCATCATAAAGACACTTACAAAGAACATGTGTCTTCCGCAAATATCTTGGGAGTCCCAGGGTCGCGAAGCGGACAGCGTCCGTTCGCTGGCTACTTGAGGGCAAGAGACAAAATGGATGCCGTATCTAAGATGGAACCCGTGGGTACAGATGAAAAACCCACATAACAAACGAACGGTTTAAGTTAGCACAGCGAAACTGCGCATACTTACTAAACTCGTCATTTGCGGTTCATAGATACCAGACTCGACCATATTCGTGCGAGTCGAAAACACCACTTACAATTGTCACGGAACCTCAGACGCTCCTTTTGCCCTCATGTAGGCAAGCACTAGTCGGAATCATATTCGATATTCATCAAACCATCGAGATGTTGCTGTAGCATAGCTCTGTCCAACCGAGTCCCCTTGGTAACAGGTGGCTGTCTCATACACGTTGTAGCACAGAGGCCACATAAGGCAGGACCGCACTGCACACAAAGGCAACACGTGAACAGGAACGCCACAACGACTCCGATGATCATCAGAATCTTCCAACCCCAAGTCGACATCAGGCCCCAAAACCACCCAAGTAGCGTCCAATCCCCTACATCCACGTGTATGGATTCGGAGATCTTATGCAACTTCGAGATGGCTTGATAGACAGTCGGAGCGTTATCTGGAATGAAAATGCAGCAGCTCGAATGGATCACCTTACATACCCCACCTCGATCTGCCAAAATCACATCTAAAACCATACGGTTTTGTAACGTCATAAGTCTATCCGCCTGAAGTTCAGTGGTGATATTACCAAGGGCACTGGCAGTAATATTAGCTGTCGATTCTACCACTCGAGTCAACTGTCTCAGGTTCCTACTATTAACCATAGGTCCCCAAAACGGGAGGAAACCCTTGAAAAAGTCTCCTGCCTCTTGACCGGCAGTATCCTCTTCGCTAATTACGCCTCTCACAACTCTAGTCTTATGATAATCGGCATCTACAGTGAACGTCGGAGGCAACAAGTTTGCGATGAAACATGAGCCCATGAAGTCAACGGGCAACCATGCATATGCACGATCATGACAAATAAAGTATGTACCCTTGGCGGCCAGGAACACAGGGGACGAGACCATCGGCAGCATGTAATTTTCAGTGCAAGCACTCTCTCCAAGTCGGGCTTTCGATCTTCGGCCACGACCTATGAGACAAAAATTACCAATGTGGGGTACGACCCATATCGGAGGCGAGCTTTTAAGCTGCTTTTCACTGGTGAACACACTATATTCGCCTCTACTTAGGACCCTATAGGCTTGTACCTCTTCTTCGGGAATAAGCGAGGGATCATAGATATCGCTATCTAAATCCTCTATTGCTATAGACAAAGGTTTTTGATACGAGGTAGGACCAGAGTAGGGGGAACGTGGCTCTCGAATGGGGTGGAAACCCAGTGCGCTACGAAACATTGTCTGAAATGCTCGAGCAGACCCTTGGGAACTATACGGTAACACCAGATATGGAATTCCCTTATCCGTAGTATGTGGCATCAACCCACACACCCAACAATTAGTAGTGTTAACCACTAACTGATGCTGATGGAGGAGCTGAATAAAGGAATTATTGCGAAATTCTGCACGTCTAGCCTGCTCGTGTTCAGGTAAGATATGAAAAGAATGAGGAGAAGCAGTGGAGGTAAGTTTAGGGTCAGGAGTAGGAGTAGGTGTAGCAGAAGATAAGAAGTAAAACATCGTGTAATACACCCCACCCGCCAATAATGCAGAAGCAGTCAAAAACAATACGAATATTTGGAATATAAAACATTTGGTACGACTGAGTTGCTGCAGCTTGAATCTATGAGCCTGAGCTCCTTCCAAATCCATCAGCTTCGAAAATGCCATTCCCTATGACCGTCCGCAACGTTTCTTGACGCACTTCGTTCTGTGTAGCAATAGTCAATCCCTAGGAGTTCCTAGGAACCGACGGCCTTTAACCTAGCGTCAAGACCTACTAACCAGAAGGAAGTACGCGCGCGGCCCTACGGCCTTTATTTCACAAGTGTATATGCAAAAACAATGTCTCTCAGCTGTGGAAGCAAAAAAATGTAAGGAATGAAGCTCAATGTATATATATAAGAATAATCACAATAATATGAATGTTCAAAACTGATCACGGAAAACGGGATAATGCAATTATCAAAAGACAGAACAGGATCTTTTATTAGTCTTTAGTGCTAGATCGCAAAAAGTATCGAGTTTTCCCAGGACGTGTCTGTTCATCAAACAAAGGATCCGTTGAAGGGACAGCGTCCTGTTGATCAGCTGAATGTTTTGGTCTTGAGTCTTTTGCTGACAAATGTTCAACAGTATCTTTCTGCTGCACTGAGGATTCTCCGACAGGTTGTGCGTCGCTGAAAGGTACAAACGCCGGCAAACCTTCGGTTTCAGTTGATGCAATGCCTTTCCTCACCCACGAGTCTGCTGGCAACGGGATAGGGACTTTCTTCGTGTGGGTGGCGTGCACCCAATTCTTCCGCCCCTCAAGACGAACTGCAGTTCTCGTGGCAAGGAGGACCTGGTAGGGTCCGGTGAACCTCGGGTCCAAGTTGGTTTTGCGCGAAAAGTTCCGCGTCACCACCCAATCTCCGGGCTGGAGCTGGTGGCCTGGACCCTCCGTCCGCGTCGGCAATGCTTCGTGAACCTGTTGGTGAAATAACCTCAGTTTAGCAGTCAAGTCATGAAGATAATCTATCAACATTGGATATTCGAGATCACAAAAAATACCTGGCCTAGGAACCCCCCAAACATTCGCAGGACGACCGAACACTATTTCGTAGGGACTCAGCCCTACTCGGGAGTGTACAGTCGCCCTAGTTGACAGTAATGCTAAGGGTAAAGCGTCAGGCCACGAAAGACCAGTCGTAGCCTGAATCTTTGCTAGTTTTAGTTTAAGGGTGCCGTTATACCCTTCAACCAAACCAGCTGACTGGGGATGGTTGGCGCTGTGGAATTTCTGATTAATTCCAAGGCCCTTGCATACACTCTTCATCACACTACCCACAAACTCACTTCCGTTATCTGACCACACGACTCTAGGCATTCCGTACCGAGGAAAGTATTCCTTCAGTAGGATTTTCGCAGTAGACAAAGCAGTGTTGTCTTTGAGAGGATAGGCCTCGATCCATCGGGAGAATGCGCAAACCACAACTAAAACGTATTTCAGGTTATTGCATCGCTCCATATGGATGAAGTCCAATTGAATCACCTCAAAGGGACATGAAGGGGGAGCAAAACTGCCAGGAGGAGTTGGGGTTCCCTTGCCAGGATTGTACATCATACACACCATACAGTTCTTAACCAAGCGCTCAGCACATTTCGTAATACCATCATTCTTCCACACAGGGGACAACAATTTACAAATACCTTTCGCGCTAATATGTGCTAACCCATGCGCCATTGTCACAACAGCTAGCACATACGCATCCGGTAACATCCATCTTTTCTGATCCGACAAATCAATCCAACAACCATTCGCATCCAATTTTCCCGTGATTTCTTTCCACTTCGTCTTTTCAGTATCGGTGGCCTCATTCTGAATTGCTTTCACACTCTCGATAGTGTCTTCACACACACTCGATTCTGTAGGCCACCTAACCGAACTCGTCACATACATTTGAGTGCTAAGGTTCCGGGCAGTCTCCTTAGCAGTCTTATCCGCAAACGCATTACCTCGACCAACATCATCCGTCACCTTACGATGCGCACTACATTTAACAATCGCTACTTGTTTAGGCAACGTCAGTGCATCCAAAAGATCATTCACAAGCTGGCCATGCTGAATCTTCGTACCATGCGACGTCAAGAAACCTCTCTCTCTCCACAATCGTCCAAAACTATGTGCGACGCCAAATGCATATTGGCTGTCAGTAAACACATTCACACGTTTCCCTTTTGCTAATACACACGCTCTAGTGAGAGCGATCAGCTCTGCAGCTTGGGCAGAATTCTGATTTAATCTTGCAGTCTCAACAACAGTATTCAACGTTACAACAGCATAAGCAGTAGTCACATCGCCATTCGGCAACTTGAAACATGAACCATCCACATACAGTGTACCATCTGGTTCTTCCAATGGGGTGTTTTTAAGGTCCACTCGACCTTTTGTTTCTTCTTCCGTCCTCAAATAACAATCGTGTTCTGTTATTTCATCTGACTCTGAGCTAATTGGTAACAAAGTTGCCGGGTTCAGGACATTACAACGTTTTATTTGAATGTGGCTTGCCAACAGCGTCAACTCGTACCCAGACAACCTCGCACTCGTCAAGTGCTGAGTTTTCGTACGATTCAAAAGAGTATCGACTGCATGCGGAACCATCACCGTAAGCATATTATCCATGACCAATCCTGCTGATTGTCGGATGGACCCGCGGCTGCCGCTGTTGCTCGTAAACAACTCGGCAATGCTCTAGCTACCGGGTCCAAGGTCGAGGAAAAATATGCACATGGACGTTGCTTACCACCAAAAGGTTGCGTTAAGACACTCAAAGCACAACCTTCTCTCTCGTGAACATATAATGTAAACGGCTTGCTGTAGTCAGGAGTACCTAACACAGGAGCCGAACATAATGAATCACGCAGTTCAGAAAAACTTTTCTGACATTCTTCCGTCCATGGTAAAGGAGTTGAAACATCCTTGCACGTAAGAGCCACTAATGGTTTCGCTAGCAATGAAAAATTAGGAATCCATTGCCTGCAGTACGACGTGATACCTAAAAAGGCACGCACATCTCTTTGGGTTGTTGGCACAGCCATGCGCGCAATTGCTGCAATTCTTTCTGGGGTCAACCTCCTTCCCTCCTTTGACAATAAGTGACCTAGATAGGTTACTTCTTGACAACAATATTGGAGTTTAGAAGGTGACACCTTGTGATTTAACTCGCAGAGATGTTGCAGCAACGACACCGTAGCAATTTTGCAAATGTCCTGAGTATCAGCAGCTACCAATAGGTCATCGACATATTGGATCAAGGCCGCACCAGCCGGCAACCTAAACGCATCCAGTTGACCCTTCAAGGCTTGACTGTAAATCGATGGACTTTCACAGTAGCCCTGAGGAGCGCGTTTGAAGCGGAAGCTGCGTCCACCAAGAGAGAAACCGAAAAGGTCTCTGCTCTCTTCTGCAATCGGGATGCTGAAGAACGCATTCTTCAAGTCAATCACCGAAAACCACGATGCAGAAGCTGGAATCAGAGTCAGTAGCGCCGTGATGTCAGGCACAACAGGGAATTGAGGAACCACAATTTTATTCACCTCCCGTAAATCGATAACAAAGCGATAAACAGGTGGTTTCGAAGGATCAGTACGTTTTAGAATGGGCAGTACAGGGCTGTTGCACACGTTTCCCCGAGTCTCTTCAATAACGTCTTTCTCGATCAGATCATAAATGATCGCTAACAGTGCTCGTTCACCATCAAGAGAGATACGATATTGGGGAATACGTGGCAACCGCACATTAGATTTCAACTGAACAACATAAGGGGAGATGTCAAGTAGGCCCACGTCATTTGGACCCGTCGCCCACAAAGACGCAGGAAGAGAACTCAATTCCGGTGGGAGATTGTCGAGAGACAAGTACATGGGAGAGACAACCCTCTCTCCCAACGTAAGCTTTACACCCGCAGGAGAACAATACAAAGTCGCATACAAACGTTTAAGCAAATCCAGGCCCAAAAGATTTTCACCACAACCCGTGGTTAAAATCAACGGAGCTTCAAGCTCACGAGGCCCAATTTTAAGGGGCAAAGGGCGCGAAACTGGATTGCTAACGGGGGCGCCAGAGAATCCAACGGAAACATTTGTTAAGCCAGACAAAGGTGCGCCAGGGAGTTTTGAATGCTTAATGGAACTTTTCGCTGCACCAGTGTCCAACAGAAAAGGCTCAACGACGCCCGATGTAGCAACTGCGACGTAAGGCCCTCTCTGATCAACCGGAACTGATACCACTCCCTCTCCTTGTCTTTGGCTGTCCTAGTAATTACTGTCGTCAGTTCCCTGATCGACGTAATAATCGTCTACATTGTACTGCGCAGATCGTCCTTGCGACGATCCACGTTGATCAAAACAATTATCGGAATTTGATGAGTTATCTGAACGATCGTTCTGAGCACCACGACCTCTACCACGTGGTGCCTGCTGCGAACCACCACGACCTCCTCTAGATGAGTTACCACTATTACGTTCATTTAAAACAGGACAATTGAATTTAATGTGACCCTCTTGTCTACAATAAGCACATTGATTGTACCCTAACGAGGATCTTTGGGAAGAGGAGTCATTACGCGGCTGTGATCGATTCGATTGCGATTGCGATCTATTCTGTTGGGATGCATTCTGATTTGAACGCGGAGGATATGCTTGCTGAAGCAGCACTTTAGTTTTTAGCTCTTTCGTCTTTTTATCAGCACGGTCGCTCTCCTCTTTCTCCCTATTCTCATAATATTGTGCCGTAGCCAATATCTGAGCTGAAGTAGAAACGGCCCATGCACTCTCTGAATTCTTTAATTTATTGCTCAAATCGGGCAATAAGTTCGAAACAAATTTATCCACGAACAACCTTTGACCACCCTCAGTGCTCATATCCTGACCACTATGGTCGATGAATGCCTCCTCGAACCTCGTAAAGAAGTCGGAAACACTCTCGTCCTTCTTTTGCTTACAGGCTGACAATTTGTCCCAGTTCACCCTCATAGCTGGCATAAGAGTTTTCATTAATGTTATAATTCTTTGAGGAAGGTCAACAATCAGCTGGTCGGGTTTAGCAGCAGCCGTTTGTCCGGCATCTGCCGCTACAATGGCAGCCCAAGCACCACCTAATTCATTCGGATGGTTTTCATGACGAATCTTAGCCCATACCGGTTGCGGTACGACATTGCCGAACAACATATCGATATCGGCAAGATTCATTACCGTAGCATCTACGAGCTGCGATAATTCTTTGTAATACCCTGTAGGATTCTTGCGTGGGTCAGGCAAAGATTGCTTCACCTGTAATACTTCCGAGCGTTTCCATGGGAGATGTATCCATACTCTCTGGAAGAAAGGCAAAATCGGGGGGTTTGCTGCAGGGTTACCAGGCATCCATACTGGAGGAACTTCTCGCATAGGAAACTGACCAGACTCATCTGGCTGTCTTTCAATATCCTCAACAAACAATGCTTGAGGTATAGGAGTGGGACGAAAAGATAGCAACCGTTCAACGGCTCGTCGAACGTTGGTATCCACTATCAGTCCAGCCGAAAACTGAAGCTGTAAATCAGACAACGCGGTCAGCACCTCGTCAGGTGCGTCGGCCGATATCTGATCGCGAAGGACCTTACACATTTCTTCGAACACAAATCTCTGGGTTGGTATATTGAACTGACAAAACGTGTCGAGTACAATACGGGGTGGATTTCTAAGGGGGTGCGTCATCCAACCCATCGCCATATTATATAGCGAAGCGCGTTCCCTATTACCTGGAAGCTGACTACGTCTCTGAGGACCATCTGAACCAGCGGACCCAAGAACAGGTCCGAGCGAATGAAAGAAGCTAGCCGCAAGAGGAGAATTACGACTACGAGTAGAGGGAGAAGTATAGGACACAGGACTAACAAGTGAAGGAGTAGAAACAGAAACAACAGCAGGGGTTAATAGAGCAGGAGCAGTAGCGGGAGCAGGAGTATGTGGAAGCGGAGGAGCAGTAGGGATAGCAACAGACGAAGGAACAGGAACAGTCGGAAGAACGGGTGCAGGTTGAGGAACAGGCAAAGGAAGAATAGGTGCAGGAACAGGTACAGGGGGAATCACAGGGGCTGTGGTACCCTGTACGTACGGAGGTGGCGACTTCATTAGATAAGACATTAAAGGATCCTCAACTGACTCATCCTTCTTTTCCGACTCCGTAGGCAAAGCAGGATAGCACTTATCTATAGTCATACGCTGTAATCTGTCAAACACTTCCTTTTCCTTAACCTCCTTATCATGCTGAAACTGCTCTGCTTTCTTTGCAATGGTACCAGCACTATCTCTCTGATTTCGCTTAGTCTGTCTGATTTCTTTCTGTCGGGCTTCTTTACGCCACAACCGAAAGGCATCAAACATGGCCGGCCTTGACTTTTTCGCGAACAATTTAACCTCTAGATTATCTAAGATCGGGGCCTCGAAGCTACCATGTGGTGGCCAGCGAAGGTCACCATCTTTCTTCGTGTATTTGATCCAGTATTCATTAAAAGTAATCGGGCCTAGCCCATGTTTACTGTACAGTTCATAAGTCGGAGTTCCAACCGGAGGTATCGGACACGAGTCCTCCAGTCGGGAATCCGCACCACAAGGTCTGAAACAACTAAACAAAGTACTGCGACCAGGCATCTTGCACACTAGCCGAGTTTCACAAACTTCAAGGGTTACGGGATTTACCAAGTCCCAGCAAAGAAAAAAACCCTCGGTTTTTGGTGGCTGCAGTCGTCAAATAACACAACAAAGTACGCTAGCAAAGTGTCACCGACAAAAACACTCACACAGCGTCAACAACAAAAACACTCGCTAAAGTGTCAACAACCAAGAACTCTGGGAGCGACCCACAAATACTTAACTCAAAGATCGATGGCGTCTCCAGGAAGGCCCGTCAATCGTCTCGCTCTACCAAGGTCTACGCCAGGCGCCAAAACAGGTCTACAGTCAGGGCAGCAGTCCGTCGCAGCCGTCAGGAGGCGGGAATCTTCGCGGGAAAAGTCTTCGGGCCACTTATTTCGACAACAGGATCGATGAAGCGGAGTGCACCTTCCCTCGGAGATTTCACACGAAGTTCCTCACGATCGTCGGGCTTGAACCGGTACCACTGATGCAGCCCCACGTTGGGCGCCAACTGAAGGACTGGGTTCTTTAAGACCCAGCGGTGCCAGGGCACAACACCTGAAACCTTCGTGGGTAACCTGCTCCGGCGTACGAATGACAGAGACACGGGACACTTCCTTCGGCGTCAAAGATTCAAGGGTTTATTTACTGCAGGGAACACAGAAGTCACGACAAGTACAACTCGTGCAACTTGGGGAGACTGCTTCAAATTGGTTCTGTGGATCGCTCCTTTTATACAGAATTTACCCATAGGACAACATGATACACAAAGGTTTACAACCCGGTTCCCACCATTATCCCCCAGAGGGGTCGCTTTGGTCACTTTGATACACATAAGGTCCGGAACATAAGTGCGGAAACATTTGGCGGTTCCCAACTGGAAAAACCCATCTTCCCAACATTAGTGCATTCCAATCGGCAGTAAAACAGATCGAAATAGGAACAAGGACAGGTGCAGAGGAAGACGGAGACAGTGGGGAGATCGGAAAGGGTGTAAAAGGGGAGGTATCGGGAAACACGAGATACAGGCATCAAAGGGACGTGCCTAATGAGATGCACGGCTGAGACAATAAGTCCGTGCGGCAAGATGAGCCTCGAGCGGCGCCATCTGCCTTACAGTATCATCCCCCTCGTCATAAAGACACTTACAAAGAACATGTGTCTTCCGCAAATATCTTGGGAGTCCCAGGGTCGCGAAGCGGACAGCGTCCGTTCGCTGGCTACTTGAGGGCAAGAGACAAAATGGATGCCGTATCTAAGATGGAACCCGTGGGTACAGATGAAAAACCCACATAACAAACGAACGGTTTAAGTTAGCACAGCGAAACTGCGCATACTTACTAAACTCGTCATTTGCGGTTCATAGATACCAGACTCGACCATATTCGTGCGAGTCGAAAACACCACTTACAATTGTCACGGAACCTCAGTTCCCTGTTTTCACCCCTTTTAGGAGCCTGCACCTGTTCTATTGCATAGAACCAGATATTTCTTTCATTGGGGTGGTTTTCTTGTATGTGTGTTGCTACAGGGTATTTAGCATCAATATTACGTATTGCTCTAATGTGTTCTTGAACTCTTGTTTAAAGGCATCTGATACTACTGCCTATGTAGATTTTAGTACATGCACATCCCAGAGCATACACTGTGTGGGTGGTATTGCAATTGCAGAATGACCTGATTTCATATTCATTTTTTATTGTTATATTGAAATTTCAACTTTTATTCAAACCGAATTGACAAACGTTACAATTCCCGCAAACATAGAAACCTGCTGGTTTTGTTGTCAACCAAGCGGTATTGCTTACAGTCTTTTCCACCGTTACATAACTAGGGCATAGCATCTTTTTTAAATGTTCTCCTCTTTTGTATACCACTCTCGGTTTAGATGATACTGTGCCCGGTGGCATGTTACCAGATGCAATTAGATGCCAATTTTTTCGTAGAATATTATAAACATGGTTACTGTATAGATCGTATTTTGTTATGAACAGAACTTCATCATTTACTTTCTCTCGCTTAGCTTTCTTTGCATTGCCTTTTAAGGTGGTGCTACGATTTACAGTTTTGATTCTTGTCTCAGCTTTATTTAGACAATCCTCATTATATCCTCTTTCTTTAAAAGCATCTTTCATTAACTTGACGTGTTTTTGGAAATTGTTCTCCTGGCTACAGTTGCGGCGGGCTCTAGTCATCTCACCAAAGGGTATAGCATTTATTGTCCCTTTCGGATGTGCACTATCAGCATGTAAAATGCTGTTGCATGCTGTTGGTTTACTAAAGATGTCACTTTCGATTTTATTCCCATTGACATATAGCTTTAAATCCAAGAAGTCAATAGATTCCCTGGAGTAATTCATAGTCAGTTTTACATTGAACCGATTATCATTGAGATAATCGAAATACGCCCTCAATTCGGCTACTTCACCATTCCACAGCATCAGAATGTCATCGATGTATCTTCCATAGAAGATGATGTTATCATTCCATGGTCTCGACCCGATCCCCCAGGCGTGCTCCGTCTCATACAGGCCCATGAAGAGGCCTGCATAGGACGGAGCAAACCTGGATCCCATCGCCGTACCCTGTTTCTGCAGGAACCACTCCCCATTATGGAGAAATGCGTTTATTTCGAGAATCATGCGTGTCATTTCTAACAACATCAAAGTACGTTCTAGATTTGTTGCACTGCGTTTGTACAAAAAGTGTCTCACAGCCTCTATACCACAATCACTTTTGATGCATGTGTATAGACTCTCTACGTCTAAGGTGACGAAGAGAAGATCTTGGCTGTCCCAGGTAAAGTCCTCTAGTTTACTTAAGACATCCCCACTGTCTTTGAGATAGGAGGGCAAGTTTTTTACGAATGGTTGGAGGTATCCATCCACAAACTCAGAGAGTCGCTCCGTGGGTCCACCATTCCCAGATATTATTGGTCTCCCTGGTGGGAACCCACCTCCCCCTTGTGGATCTTGGGGAGGATATATATACATGGAAAGCGAGAGTCATGGGCTTGCAGATATTTGTATTCTGTATCCGAAAGTAGACAGGATTCATGCCAATCTCTTAAGGCAGCATTGATGTTTTGTTCAATTTTTTTGATTGGATTATCATTTAATTTAGTGTAACAATCTTTTTGTCCCAATTGTCTGTCTATTTCCTTAAGATAATCAATTCTATTCATGATGACAATGTTTCCTCCCTTGTCTGCTTCCCGTATAGTTATTGTAGAATAATCTCGCAAACCAGTCAATATCTCTCTCTCCTTTTTGGTTACATTGGTGTTGTGTTTACAGTGTGAATGGAACATATGCTTATCCTCTAGTTTGTGAATTTCTTGAGTTACCCTTTCGTGAAACTCATCAATGAAGTTGTCCTGTGGTCTTAGTGGTAGGAACTTAGACTGTACCCTTAGGCCACTGTCAAGAGAGACATCCTCAACTATTTCTAGGGATCTAGCAGTTTCAGTAATGTCTACATTCTCGTCTTCCTCATCAAGAGTAGAGATTAGATGGGTGACATTTAGATCGGCAATCGACATTTCAGTAATACATGAATTAGATGGATCGGCAGATGACATATCAGTAATACAAGGATTAGATTGATCGACAGTGGACATTTCAGTAATACATGAATTAGATGGAACATTCTGCACACTTTTTTGATGTTCAAAGTATTTCTTTAATCTTAGTGTTCTTGTAAACTTGAATAAATCAACATGTAAATCAACAAAGTTACAAGTGTTGGACACACAAAAATTCAAGCCCTTCAATAACAAAATGTCCTCATTCGCAGTCAGTATTCTGTCGCATAAGTTAACAATACTTAGTGCTTTCTGCGCCACATTTGGCTCTACCTCATCAGTTATTTCTTTGTGTTTGTCCTGCTCTGCGTGCTGGTCTGGACGCCTTGCTTTATGTTTCTTCCCTCCCCTTCAGATTCTGAATTTTGGCTTTTCTTTTTGTTGCCAAGTCTGTATCTTTGGACTTCCCTTAAAAAATGGGAGGAGGCAGAAGAGGTGGGCGCTGTTTGTTTACTTGTGCCCTCCCCGGGATCACTATCTACTGAGGAAAGGGATGTGCTGCTTGAAGAAACACTCATTGGCTTGTCATAAGAGTTATGAGGGTTATCATTCTGATTAGTCCTCTGGGTTATATCATCATATTTTTTTGAAAAGGTAAAGATTCTGCCATTGGCATAATCCTTTTCATCCCTCTGTATCTTTTTCATTTTCTTTTCCTTTAGATAAATTTGATAGGCAGCCAGTTCTGTCTTTAGGATCTCATAATTTTTTGTCGTGGCATCTTTTAAATTCATATCTGAGATCTCCTTTTCTAGTTTGGATATTTCTTCTTTTATTTTACTGACCTTTCTTCCCGCATTGACAATCAATATTCTCATCATGCGGTAGGAGGCGTCATAAAGTCCTTCCTCCCAATCATCTAGCAGATCTTGCTCTAAGTCTTCATAATTAGGGAAGATCAAGATGCGCAAGCCACGTGGCACCTTTTTGTTCTCTATGTATTTCCGCAGGGTCGCACCATCCCACCATTTGGCGAGTTCCTGCTTTTCTAGTTTTTCTAGTCGGTAAAATTTTTCTTTTAGGCCCTCTTTTTTAGAAGTTACTTTATTGGTGACATTTGTGTTGGGTTCTTTGGATTTAAATAGATCCCCCAACATTTCCTCTCTCTTATCATCAAAATCCATTCATATCAAATATGAGTAATATGGCGGATAGTGCTAATCAAACCCAGATAAGTCGAAATACAAAAGAATGGGAAATGGGGTTTACAGCACAATTGCACTTATCCTATGTAATGCCTTATTTATTGTGTGGTGAAACGGATCAGAGATTCCTTTCCCTAGATCTCCTAAGACAAGACAAGAAACTTGTTCTAGCAAACAATTTTTTAGCAATTGATCCAGCACACACGTAAGTATATCATAAATCTGTTACACTAAAGAACATTCAACACAAGCCCAAAGTTATTCAATGAGTAGAGTAGCAGAGTCCTTAGGTGTTTTTTTGAAGTTTTAATCTTTATTCATTTCTTCAATCCAGTAGCCAACACGTTTCGTCCTCCACGGACTTCTTCAGTATTAAGTTTTAAGAAACTTTGCTAATAGTACCAGTAAACACGAATATTAGACACTAAAAGATGGCGCCTGGTTTACTTCTAGGCATGGGCGGAAAATCCGTTCCGCTCGCGGATTTTGCGGATTTTCGGGAAATCCGCAATCCGCGAGATTTGCGAATTTCCCGCAAAATCCGCAAATCCGCGAGCAGCGGATTTTGCTCGCACTGCTCGCACTGTTCGCGTGAGTTCGCGCCCCGCGAATAAGTGCAAAATTGCAGAAATACGATCTTAGCAAAACTGAAAGTAACTACTTACCAGGTTCAAAAGTTCAGGCTCATCATTAGTAGCCATTTCCTGTAGTGCTTCCTGAGGGGCCCCTCCAGAGTTCAGTTGCCAGTTGAAACTATTATGTGACCCTGCTCTGAACCTCAGAATAGTTACACATATGCCACAAAGGTCCTGAATTACAGCTAAGGGAGACAAGCAGGAGCCAGGCTGGAAGTTAAAATCCATTAATCAGCCCCTAATTCATTATTGTCAGTTGGGGCAGGGCAGGTGTTGTAACTAATTTTGCAACAATGAAAGCACTTAGCAAGTGCAAAAGATCACTAATCAGGGCGCACTAAGGAAGCAGGTGCCAGCTAAAAAAATATTCTGTGACACATTAATCAGCCCCAAATTAATTCAGGTCACTTGAGGCAGGGAAGGTGTGCTTTGCTTTGCCGAAAATAATGTACACTGGACAACCAGAGGGTGTGGTGATGAAACAGAGGGTGGCATGGGTGGGCCAGAGGGTGGCATGAGTAGTCAGAGAGTGGCAGTGGTGACAGAGAGTGGCAGTGATGAAGAAGAGTGTCCCAAACAGGCTGGACACGTAGAAACAACAAGTTCGCGAAACTTGCGACCCGACAGGTAAGTTCGCAATTTGCGAAAGTGTACAAAACCCTCGCGAACTGGCAGAAACACGGGCGAACACAAAAAAAAAAAATCCGCAAATTCGCGGGAATTCGCGGATTTTGCGGATTGCGAATCCGCAAATCCGCAAAATTCGCGAACGCGAGATCCGCAAAATTCGCTCATGCTTATTTACTTCCCATCGCTTCTGAACTCTAATTTGTACTGGCGCCAGGGTCGAGTTTCATAAATTGTGCTAATAGTATTTCTGATAAAATGTAATGTGTACCAGCGCCAGTGTTAAGGTTTGGAAATTGTGCCAATAGCACCGGTAAACGCGAAAATTAAACATTGAAAGATGGCGCCCGAGTTACTTTCCATCTTTCATTCTAACTTGAGGGATCGCGCAACATGAAATGGCGCCATAGTAAAGCTTTAGGGAAATAGCTAAACGGCGTCAACTACAGCGTATGCCGTTAAAAACTTCTAAAGATGGCGCCTAAAAAACTAAGTTCTAGATTCTATCCCGAACCATCATGGCGCTCAAATATGAGCCATCGCGCCAATATCGAACATTGGCACACAACTGTTAAGTTAATTTGAAATGTTTATAAATGAACGTATTACCCACAGCATAATAATATACAAGAATAGATATGATATAAGTTTCATTTCTTTTCCCACTTTTAAGAAATTTTCAAGGTAATAGGTGATCGAGCAATACTGAATAAAATTGCTTTTAGGTTACATTGCATTCTAATTTGCACCAAGCTCGACTCTATACAATAAGAACAGGTTTTAAAATGGACACAGTCGGGCCGCTTAAGATGGCGCTCGCACAAACTCGACTCTTGCAGCTTCCTACCCCTTAGATCGAAATAAGCTGCAGGTGCCAGCAATTTATCAATTTCATTCGCTATTTAAAGACGAGGTTTTCTCGGTGATTTAGACATCACACGAAAAGACGCCACGCGATGGAGCCGGCCTGATCCATATTTACAAGTAAGTCCAAAAGGCTGTTAGCACAACTTTCTCCAAAAATTCTAAATAATGTTCCACTATTGTTAAATTTAAGATAACATGGGGGCTTAATGTCACCCAAGTTTGTGGTTCTTATATAAATATTGGTGCCAAAATAACATGCCTTTAGGTGCTTTGGCTGATATGCTAAGGTGGGAGGAGATGTTACAACATGGCGGCTCTCTCTCCCCACACATCAACTTTTAACTTTAAGAGTAGTTCTTCTTAAATACAGAATTTCTTAAAAAACATGGGATTGTACTAAGATTGGGAGATAGATTGGTCTGCTCAATGATATATTACCGTCAAGATTAACTATTAGACGCTGAGTACCGAGCCTCTGGGGATATACAGATTAACATGTTAAATAACAGTTTTGAAATAATGTAGGATCAGGACATGGGATTTCTACTTTTTAATAAAGATATATTTAGATGCTAAGTATAACTTTGGCATGTATGATTTTTATGCCATAGGATAGCTTAAGCATTCTATCCAATACAAAGTTATAGATAAGGCGCTTAGCTTTTCTCTCTTTTTTCATCTTTTCAGATTGTTACTTTTGGGCTATCTGACCCTCACTATACAAAACCTAATGAAATTGGAATGTCTCTTCATAAAATAAACGGTAGGCACTTTAATCAGAAATAATACTCGCGCAATCAATAGTCATACAATATGGGAAATAGTAATAAGATTTCGATTCTATTACTTTAGAACAAATCTGTTTTTAACCTGGAGCCTACTCTGGAGGAAATTAAAGTCAACTGATTAAAAATTGAGAAGAGCTCACTCCAACTGGTAAGCCTACTTTAAAGGTTTAAGTGGTGTAACTGTTTCCATATAGATCCTTGACCTTACCTGGCCAGTGTTTCCAACTGTCCAACATTTGGGAAGTCAACTCTATAGGTTTATGCTGGTAAACTGTTCCCATATAGATTCTTGACCCTACCCGGTTATATCCTTAGCGATCCTTACTGTCTAGTATGTTTCACACATGATATCTACCCACCTTCTACTCCTAGAATTATGAGGTTGATAGGCCCACCACTTCCTAGACTATTTAGGTTATGAAATTAAGCAAGTAGCGGAGTCAGAATGTATAATGATGTGTTTCTGATATGTGCTTTTTGATAAATTTGTAAATAGGTGTTAATATGGTGTAAATAGATGTTATTTAAGTAAATGGAACTCAACAGGGTTTGGTATAAAACAACCTTACCAACCGCCAATAAGATTGAGGTTGTGGTTCGTTTTTAACGTGTCACTAGTAATTGAGATGTGAAAGTCAATGTTTTGTATTACATTCCTTGTATATATTTTAATTGTGTGTATATGTGCATATATATTGTTTGTAGCCCTGAAGAAGTCTGTGGAGGACGAAACGCGTTGGCTACTGGATTGAAGAAATGAATAAAGATTAAAACTTCAAAAAAACACCTAAGGACTCTGCTACTCTACTCATTGAATAACTTTGGACTTGTGTTGAATGTTCTTTAGTGTAACAGATTTCTGAAATACTTACGTGTGTGCTGGATCAATTGCTAAAAAATTGCTCTACATTAGGTTGCCTGCTGTAAGCCTGTCACTTTGGGAGAGACGGGTAAAGCGTCATCAATTGATGACTACTGAAGAAGTGTCTGTTCTACTAAATGCCTTAATGTAGACATCAAACCAAATTGCTATATCCAGTCAGTCAGGATACCAGGCTTGCTACAGAGGCATGGTGACATTTGAGGGAGGGTCATTTGTCTTCCTTCATTAACATCTGCATTTCAGAGGTTCCTTTGATACTCTGTTTTGTGTTCTCTAACCTGACAGTCTATTGACTCTAGCAATGTTTGTTATTTGTATCTGTAATTCTGATCTTGTACTGCAATTTCTAGGTCACAAATATCAACCTACTTATTGTGACAATAATATTGACTCCCAAAATGTCATCATTGCAGAGTTAATAATACATAAAGCTACATCTTATCTGAAAATATTTTGGTTGTCGATATTGTAGTCCTGATGTATCTGCAGGCTGATATTTCGATCATTATTTTGTTATATACACACATGATCTCTCTTCTTTGTTCTTGATTAAATGATTACAATGCATCCTCTGTGCATACAAGGATGAATTTCCACTAGACCTACTTCTCCTTACTTGAAAATTTCCATGAAAGAGAAAGCTGTGTTTGTGAATGCGGTAATGTTCAGCTTGATTGGTGCCTTTGGTTATCCATATTGCGGTGAGAAGTGCTGGCTTTATTAAATCCCAAAAAGCCCTCATCTTCTTGCATGTTTATTATCATTTATTCAACCAGGTGTCTCTGGGAGGCCGGAACTATTGGAGCTGGTTTTTGAAGGACAACGGCTGCTCTCTCTATTGCCAATTCACCTAGGTTTAAGGCAGCAGGTACGGTATGCAAATGAAAGGATGAGACAGAGAGAGAGTTGAAAAGAAGATATGGGAAAGAAAGAGACAAGAAGGAAGCTGGTAGTCTGATCATTTTGGCAGGAGCCGGGCTGAACATTTTAGCTGCTTTTGTTCTCTAATCCGCCCCTTTATTATTCATTTTGGGGCTAAACAGTTGAGTCTGATGTGAAACCAAACCACTGTATTTTCAAAGTGTTAAATCTTAAGCAGAATTTACCGATTGAATATCCTACATCATGGTAACATTGGAAAGAAAATCGACTAAAAGCTTCTCCTTGGGATTTAGCACTTCCTGGAGTTTTTTTATTACCACCCAGTGTAATGAGCAGAATAGCTGTCAGAGAACGTCTCTGGAAAATTCTTCTGATTGGGGTGTTTGTATATAAAGTCAATCATTTCTTAGGCCACAGGAAACTGGGGCAGATGTGCATTCTATACTCTGTTTGCATCACTGTATAGCTTGCACGTTTATTCAGATAAGTTGAATTGGGTCAGAGGTGATAAGCTTATGATGACTGCAATTTTGATAAATGACCATGAATAATAGCATATTTGTAGCCCAGGTGTGAGCTTGGGTGAAGGAGCATACATTTTTCCCACTAACATTCTTACCAAAAACCTTTTGGTCTGAAAGATAGTGGACAAGTTTGGTATAGAGTGAAATATTTCACAATTGCTCAGGAGTGTCTGTAAATAGGTGCTTGTAGTGTTGCCCGGGATTGAGTTAGCCCATGTTGAAGTGTCCTGGGGGGATGCCTAGCCACACCCCTTAAAAGCGTGACCGAAGTGGGCTGATCCAGTGTCCCCGCGGGCCGGCACGCAAGGTAGTTAATAAATAGCCCAGGGCTCTGGGCGTGGTTCAGTTAGTATCTGGCCACCAGTTCCAGCAACTTGTGTGCGTGTCCAGTTATTTCACCAGGGCCCACCCACAATATTACACTGGCTACGAGGAGGTCTCGCCACCCCGCCGTGCCCACTCATGCTTTGTCACTGTTGTCCGGGGAGCAGCCTGCCATGACCCCCAGTGGCCTACCTCGTGCACCTTCCACGCGGTGCTGTGGCCCTGTTTCGCAGGTCCGATGGCCCCCATCTACGCCTCCTGCTCCGGCTGGGCCCTGACACGGAGCGCTGCCTTCCCACCGGCAGCGCTCGGCCACATCCTGCACGCGGCTGCGGCCTGCCGCCCTGCGTGATGACTGCACATGCCCGCACACCCGGCTGCGGCCAACGTCAGCTCCCGGCCCGCATTACCTCAGGTGAGTGTGCAACGCACACCTACGATCAGCAGGCCACCCCTGCCTCACGGTGCAACTCCCCACACGTTGGCCCCAGCTGCCAGGCCGCTATTTAGACGCCGCGCAAGGGGGCACAGGAAGGAAGAACAAACTAGGCGCAATAAGACTTTTAAGCAACACCTCACGCATCTCGCATGGTTTTGTGCCCCGCCCTGGACTGGAATACGAGTTCACTGAGCACTCTTCACACGTCCCTGGTTGGAGGGACATACGGCACGCCCACCTGCTGCGGCCCCCATGCCAGTTAGCCCCCCTGAGGTGTGAAGTCTTGCCCTGGTCACCCACGCAAGGATCCTGCAACCATGACCACGGTGCCCCCCCTGGAGCCTTTCACTGTATCCGGCCCTCTGCCGTTGCAGGCTGCAAGGTGGGAGAAATGGTTTGAGCAGCTTGAGAATTTCTTTGAAGCGGCAGAAATTGCGGCTCCACGGCGGCGTGCAATGCTGCTATACCTAGGAGGTGCAGAAACCCATGAGATCTCTAAGGACATGAGGGAGGGCGGCCCACCCAGAAACTACGCCACAATGCATGATGCAATCACCGCGTACTTTGAACCCTTCGCAAGTGCCGACTACGAGCGGTTCCTACTCCGCCAAGCCCGCCAACTCCCAGAAGAGTCAGTCGATGTCTTCTACGCGAGGCTAAAAAGACTAGCCAGCACGTGTACCCTCCCTGATACAGACAATGAAATCCGTGCCCAATTCTTTCAGGGGTGTGCGTCCTTGAAACTGTGTGAAAGAGTATTGCAGGTAGACAACATGCTGATGCGAGACATCCTCACGCTCAGGCGCTCAAAGGAATTGTCTAAGGCCAGAGCTGCGCATATGGAGGCCAAGCCCTCCGTCGCGATCAAGACAGAACCATGCATGTGCGGAGGCCCAGCCCCACGACGGAGCCTGCCCGGTGCAGGGCAAGACCTGCGACGCCTGCGGAAAAGTCAATCACTTCGCAAGTGTGTGCCGGTCGACACTGAGGAAGAAGCAGAATGGCCCACCTCGGAGAGTAAGGACGGTGGAACAACCCCCCGGTAGGGTAAACAACCTTTACAACAAAACTTTTACAATGCACTACCATTACGACGCAACTTTTACAACGCAAACCATTACAACGCATTGCGCTGGGGGGGGCTCTAGGATAGGGAATAGGTTTAATGTACTATCCAACACCTTCCCTACTATCCACGGGGACTGTAGTTGGAATAGTCAATAAAACTATTCACTATCCAGCGCCCCAAAGCACTATGCGTTGTAAAGGCATGCGTTGTAAAAACCGCGTTGTAAAGGCATGTGTTGTAAAAGCATGCGTTGTAACATCATACATCCCCCGGTAGCCCAGCCAGCAGCAACATGGATGATGACGAAGCTGACGCCGCCTCTGTCCATGTAGTCCAGATGCTAAACACCCTTGCGGCCAACCCGACTGCAGCGCCCATGTGCACCATCAACGTGCAGGACCAAGCAGTAGCAGCCCTGATTGACACAGGGGCGACAATCAACTTGATGGCGGCCAGCGGGTACCGGACACTGGTAGACGCCCCAACACTCCATCCCACCAGGGTGCAAGTGTACGCCTATGGCACCAGACGCCCGCTTCACCTGTGCGGGATGTTCCGGACGGACCTATCCCATGACACCAGCCGCCAACAGACCAAAATCTACGTATCTCAGGAAGGCTCAGGATTCCTATTGGGGTGTAGAACAGCGCAGGACCTCGGGTTAATCCATTTTGCCCTCACAGGCCAAGCCCACGGCCTCGACCATCTGATGCAAGAGTTCTCGACCCTATTCGACGGCATTGGACACCTAAAAGGACCGGCCATTCACCTGCATATAGACAAGTCAGTCGCCCCAGTAGCCCTCTGGCACCGGCGCATCATGTTCCACCTACGGCCCAAAGTTGAAGTGGAGCTCCGCCTGCTGGAACGAGCAGGAATCATCAAGAGAGTAAGCGGTACCACCCCTTGGGTTTCGCCCATCGTGGTAACGAAGATGCCAAAGCAGCCCCAATCTCGCGTGGACATGCGCATCCCCAATCTCGCCATCAAACGGGAACGCCACCTGACGCCGACCATAGATGACATCATTGGGGAGCTGTCCGGCTCAAAGTGGTTCTCAAAGATGGATCTACGGTCGGGGTACCACCAAATCCCCCCCCACCCGGATTCGCGCCGATCACCACCTTCTCTACTCACGCCGGGCTCTGGCGATACACCCGGCTCAACTTTGGAATATCGAGCGGTGCGGAGGTGTTCCAGAACATCATCCAGAACGTCCTGCAGGGGCTGGAGGGTGTCCTGAACGTCACTGACGATATCCTAGCTCACGCACCCACACTAGACGAACACATCAGACGCCTCCACGCAGCGTTTGCCTGACTTCAAGAACGAGGCCTCACCCTTCACCGGGAGAAGTGCAAGTTCCTGCGGAAAGACATTAGCTTCTTCGGCTACCGTTTCTCTGACCAAGGGATAGGCCCGGATCCAGACAAGGTCAAGGACATCCACGATGCCCCCGCTCTAACATCAGTGACGGCCATCCGCAGCTTCTTAGGGATGGTCACCTACTGTGGTCGATTCATCAAAGACCTGTCAGACCTCACTGGCCCCCTTTGCGACCTAACCAAAGCCACAAGCACCTGGGAGTGGGGCCCGGAACAGCAAGAAGCATTCCAGAGAACCAAAGCTGTGCTCTCCGCGGACAAGACCCTGGCCTACTTCGACCCCTGGAACAAGTCACAACTGGTGGTGGACACCAGCCCAACAGGCCTTGAGCGATCTTAGCTCAACAACAAGCCTGTGGAGAGTGGGCCCCATTGCCTACGCGAGCAGAACCCTTACACCAACGGAACAGCGCTACTCGCAGATAGAAAAAGAGGCCATTGCGATCTTGTGGGGGTGCAGGCACTTCCATATCCACCCATTTGTAATAATAACCGACCACAATCCTCTAGTTCCGCTGTTCGAGGGTTCCTCCATGCGCCCTCCACCCCAAATCGAGAAGTGGGTGCTCCAGCTCCATGAATTCCAGTTCACCGTTGAGTATCGGCCCGGTACCCGAAACCCGGCGGACTTCCTGTCACGGCATGCCCGCCCAGTCACCGAGGCGGAGGCGGCTGAAGCTGCCGCCACAGAGGACTATGTCTGGATGATTGTTGAGAGATCCAGACCACTCCTGATTTCCCTGGACGAAGGGGTAAGAACCACCAAAGACGACGACTGCCTTCAAATCGCCATTCAAGCCCTCTTATCAGGGAACTGGAAGCCTCTTCAAAGCCCGACCTCATTCCGCACTCCCGAAGCTCAAGCCACGCTGAAGGCACTATACCAAGTCCGCAACGAACTGTCCGTTTCCACGAAAGGTTGTCTCTTGAGAGGCCCTCGCCTCGTGCTACCAGAATGCCTCACTCAACAAGCGGCCCTCCTGGCGCACGGCACGGATCAAGGCATAGTAAAGTCAAAAAGCGTCTTCAGAGCAAATTCTGGTTCCCAGGCCTGGACCTGATTGTAGTAGCCATCGTCCATTGGTGCCCCGTGTGTCTGGCAACCAGCCTGCCACGTCACCCGGCGCCAGTGATCACCGAGGATGGACCGACATCCCCGTGGGAACGGGCCAGTGCTGATTTCAGTAGCCTCCCAGGCGGAAGGTACATGTTCGTAGTGGTGGATGACTTCTCACGGTCTCCTGAAGTGGAGATCCTGTCCTCTATTGCAGCCTCAGAGGTCATACCAAAGCTGGAGAAGATAATCGTCACCCACGGCCTCATTGGCGAACTGCCAACGGACAATGGCCCACCTTTCAATGGCACTGAACTGGATGAGTATCTGTTGTCCCACCGAATCAAACACCGCCGAATAACCCCAAGGTGGCCCCAGGCAAACGGGGAGGTAGAGCGGCTGATGCGGACACTGAACAAGACTATTCAGATAGCTTTGGAGGACGGCCAAGGTCTAGAGCTAGCCTTCTACCAGTTTCTGCGAGAATATCGTCTGACCCCCCACTGCACCACCGGAGTCTCACCACGCTGCCTTTGTTTTGGCAGGGTAGTAACGGACACCATCCCACACCACCCTACGTGGGAAGCATCACCGGCCCCTCCGAGCCAGTCCATGGAATGGAGAACAAAGACAAACATGGACGCATCTCGAAGAAGGAAGGCCGTAGACAGCCCAATTGGTGTTGGTGACAGAGTGCTGGTACGGGACCGCCACCCAGGAGGAAAATTCCGTTTACCTTTTGAATTGAATCCCTGGACCGTGACAAGAGTCAAGGGTACCATTATCACCGCATCCCGAGGAAAAGAGGGGTTACTAGGAACGTGTCGTTCTTCAAAAGAGCCCCGATGGACGACTGGGAAGAGTTTCAAGAACAAGGAGAGCCCGACCCTGTCACCTCTCGAGACTCGGTGGAAGCAGCAGAATATGACACCCCTCCACTGGCCTCAGGCGGAAGGAGCGACCGAACCACCCAGGACCCTGAAGATCTCCTGTCGCAAGGGGCGCAGAGCAGCCGAGACCCGTCTGAGACAGACTGTTCCAAGGACATGTTCCAAACCTTGCCGGACAGGAGTAACCAGGGCAGGTATCACCTGCGCACCATCCGAGACAGTCACAGAGGTATCGAGACTTTGTTGCCTGTTGCCAGCCACGGAAGAGGGACGAACCTGGGCACCCGTGAATACCAAGTAAGACTGTTCCAACTGTTTAATCGGTTTTGCAGAGACTGTAAAGTGTTATGTAGTCATTGCTGCATCGTTCTATGGTTTTGTAATGTTTTGCATTTCTGGGTAAAGGGGGAATGTAGTGTTGAACGGGATCGGGCTAGCCCATGTTGAAGTGTCCTGGGGGCATGCCTAGTTACACCCCCTACAAGTGTGACCAAAGTGGGCTGACCCTGCGTCCGCGCGGGTCGGCACACAAGGTATTTATATTTATTTATTTATTTATTATAGAGTTTTGTATAGCGTGAACAAGACCCCTAGGTATCAGAGCGCTTTACATTAAGAGGTATGTTAAAGATTAACATATATAGTAAACAATTTAAAAGAAACAGAATGAGGTAGATAATTATATGGCTTTAAGGAGGTGAGTATATATATATATATAACAAAGAAACAAAGAGGTTGGGGGAGGGCCAGAGGGATTTTTAGAGACCTGACAAAGACACATTCCCTAACTGAATACAGAAAAACATAAGAGTGTCAGAGGGTCTAAACGGTCTATGTGTGACTACCCATCAATTAAATAAGTGGGTGACTGATTTGCAGTGCTGTGAGAAAAGGTGTGTGAAAAGGTGAGTGAGAAATATAAAATTGGGTGAGGGAGCAGATAAGGCAACTTTATTAGGTTCTATGCTCGCTCCACCAATATTAAAAAAGCAGCATAGGTAGATTCAACAAATATCTACTCTGATGTAAAGATGGTCAACATGTTTCAGCAATATACTAGGGACTATAGAGTCCATTGCTTTCATCAGGACCGGTTTGTATTGAAATGCTACCGCAAATAGTGAAGTGAAGGATAAAAATCAGTGACAAAATATTTGCATTGCTGCAACATGAAAAAAGATCACCTGATGCTGTAGGTGTATTACTTTTTGTGCAGAAGATATATTCGTCACATTATAGTTGGAGCAAATGGCTCCACCCCGCCTGGCAACGGCTCAGGACACGAGGAAAGCACCGCTCTATCCGTCGGTACTCCTACACCTCCATCTGAGCCGGTTGCCTTATCTGCTCCCTCACCCAATTTTATATTTCTCACTCACCTTTTCACACACCTTTTCTCACAGCACTGCAAATCAGTCACCCACTTATTTAATTGATGGGTAGTTTGTGACACTCTACCACTATTGGCTATCACTTGACTCTTGGGAGGTTATACCAACTGACCCCCCGTTTGAGCCAGTGGTGTACCAATTTTTGTGGCCAACAGGAATGCCAAATGATGAAGGGCGGTTCCGTGTGGTGACTGATGGATATCCTGTGAGTGATCACTGGTATCCACCAATATTCTTTATCACTGCTAGATGAGTTGACACTGTTCTATTAGTTTAATGAACCACACATAGACCGTTTAGACCCTCTGACACTCTTATGTTTTTCTATATATATATATATATTCACATTAACATGAGGTAGCAATAAGGATACAGCTTGGTCTCAAGGTGTAACGCCAGTCCAGAATCATCGTTCAGCCTTTATCTTTATTCACGTCGGTGGCTTTCCCTTCTATTGACGTAGATGTTCTGCATTAGGGCATCTAAAGATCATATCAGTGATCAGTTGTCTTCCCTATGTAATGAACTTACTCATCAGGAGGTTCTTCACTTCCCTCTTAAATGTTGCTGTATTTTGAATCTTTCTAATGTTTGGAGGGATTGAATTCCAGATTCTGGGGGCTGCTCCTGAGAACGCTCGGTCATAAGTTTTTTTCTTCCTGAAAATGGATGGTCTCAACAGCAGCTCCTTGGCACTCCTAGCTGGTCTGCTTCCTCCTGATAATTCAATTTTTCCGGATAGGTATCTTGGTGTGTTGTAGTGGAGCGCTTTATGGGTGATACAAGCTGAATTCTGGCTTCATAGGGTAGCCAGTTTAATGCTATCAGGTGAGGAGAGATATGTCTAATTTCCTCGATCCAGTGATGAGTCTTGCCGCTGCGTTGAGGCATGCTTTTAGTGGTGCTGTGGACATTTTTGGTAGACCGGCTAAGGTGGTGCAAACATATTCAATCCTCGAGATAACTAATGATTGGACTGCCAGTTTGAGATCCGCCTCTGAGATGAATGGTTTCAATTTTCTTATGTAGTTCAAATGGAAGCGGGCACTTTTTGCCATTGATTTAATGTGGGCTTTCATGTCTAGGTTCTCATCTAATTGATTCCTAGCAATTTCGCTGAGTTGACTAGGGTAGGGATGCAGTTTAGTGCTGTCACCAGCTTGGTCCATTCCTTCATTTCCGTATGGCTCCTTGGTGGTGAAATTAGTAGGAACTCTGTTTTGTGAGCATTTAGCTTCAGATGATTGGTTGTTAGCCATTGCAATGTCATTTTTAATATCTCATTCATTAGCTTCCAGGGAAGCGATCTTTATATATATTTGTGTGTCATTGGCGTACATGTGATAGGATATCTTTGAGTTTCGGAGAATTTCTGTAAGAGGTTCGACATACAAGTTAAACAGAGATGGGGATAATGTAGATCCTTGAGGGACTCTAATTGAGTTAGGGCAGGATGGTGAAAGTGATTGGTTGACCAGGAATCTTTGTGTTCTGTTCCGCAGGAATGATTCGAACCATTTCAGCATATTTCCAGATATTCCCATCCTGTCCTGCAGCCTGGTCAATAATGCTTCGTGATTTACTGGGTCAAATGCAGATGACAGGTCCAGGAGGATCAGTAGGCATGCTCGATTTTGGTCTAGGGCCTGTAGCGCATCATCAACAATATGAAGGATCGCTGTTTCCGTGCTATGCCCTGATCTGAATCCTGATTGGCAATTGTCTAGTAGGGAGAAGTTTCAGATGTGTTGGCTCAGTTGGCCTTGCACGTATTTCTCAATTAGTTTGGCAAGTAAAGGGATGTTGGTCACTGGGAGAAAGTTATTCGGATCTGCTGTGTCCGCTTTAGGTTTTAAAAAAATCTTAAGGTTAGTACTGATGTCTTTCCTTAATAGATTTAAAACTTTTTAATATGATTACAGTCTTGCAATGATAACTTAAAGGGTATACAATGTTTAGCACGCATTTTTTACCACGCACTACCATTACAACGCAGGCATTACCACGCATACCATTACAACGCATTGCGCTGGGGGGCGCTCTAGGGTAGGGAATAAGTTTAATTTTATATCCAACACCTTCCCTAGTGTCCACGGGGACTGGAGTTGGAATATAAAATTATACTTACCACTATCCAGCACCTCAAAGCGCTATGCGTTGTAACGGTATTCGTTGTAAATATCGCGTTGTAAAGGTATGTGTGATAATAGTATGCGTGCTAACGTCATACATCCAACTTAAAGCGGCAAAGACTGCTGCTTGATGTATATGGATGTAAAACATACAACAGTTGTTGTTGTAGTTTGCTCATGTAGTTGTAATGTTATTTTAAAGATTTTTGTGCTAAAAAGTTTAAAGTTACTACTGTTTTCTTTCCTCTATATATTTTAAAGATTTTAACATTATGGCAGTCTTGCAATGTTGACTTAAAATGGCAGTTCAATTTTTAAGAACTGTAACTCTGCTGCTTGATGTATATGCATGTATAAGGTACTATAGAGAGATTATTGCCTCTTCCCATTGTTGTACAAATATTTTTATACAAGAGAGAGGTTTTGGCACAGAGGCTAATGCATCCTCATAGTATACTATGCATTGCTGTGAGCTGGTGGAGATGGCAGTTATTTTGCACATCTTAGTATATATGGTTGTCACTCTGGAGATATGTTTCAGCGCAGAGTTCTGTCTTTGTGTACATCTTACTACACATACCTGTCCCCAGATGGAGGTGTCTGAGAGAAAGGTGAGTGTGTCCTTATATTCCAATAGGCACACTGGTTTGTTCAAGACATAGTTGTCAACAGAGAGGATACTCTATGTAATATCCTACTAATGACATTTATTACCATGAAGAGAGGTATGAGCATACAGAGACGTGCCTACCCACAGTCTATTTTGAAATGTGTACCTTGGGGAGGGGAGTCTGAGCTGACCCAGCAGTCTTTCCATAATCTTTTCTGTATGTTTATCATCCAAGAGAAACTTCTCAGTATAGAGCTAATTTCTTCTCCACACCCTAATTGTAGACCTGTAATTCGACAGAGATGTCTCAGAAGAGAGGCCAGTCGCTCTCTACACCCTACTACTCATACTCATCATCCAAGAGAATGCTCTAAGATTAGGGACCAGTCCCTCCCCACATCCTACTGCATGCACTCATCATTCCAGAAAAGGGCCCCGTAGAGAGGCCATTGTCTCCCTATACCCTAATATGCACACCTGTGATCTGAGAGAGGTCTCTTTGTAGAGATTGGTTTCTTCCGACACCCTAGTGCACACACTCTTTATCCAAGAGAAAGTTCTTAGTGTTGAGGTCAGTCCTACCCCACACTGTATTGCACATCATTGTTGTCCTGGGGAAAGATCTTGGTGGAAGGTCTAGTCCCTATTATAACCTATTATGTAGAGTGGTTATCCTGTAGTGAGGTGTTTTTGAAGAGTCCAGTTTCCGCTCACTCCGTCCTATATACTGCTGACATACTGTGGGAAGATGGGACTGGAGTGGTTCACTTTTAATAAAATCCCAAGAGAAGGAAGTAAAAGTTGTAAGTGCTCTAATGGAGAGTGTACATTATGTAACTTCAAAAAATCTTCACAATCTCATGAGAGTCTCCTGTGATTTAAAAGTATGGTCTTGTGAGACACTCATGAACACACACACCAGACTCTCATGAGAGGCTCACAAGAATCACCAATTCTGTATGCAGGAGCCTCATGGCTCTCATGAGAGTCTTGCGAGAGTCATCAAGAAGGAAAAAACGGAAAATACATAGCAAAAGTATAGGGTAGCTCTGAAAAGAGCCTTTTCACGTCATATGTTGAACAACTGTATTTTTTGTGTTTTTTAACATTTTTGAGTTTTTGGGGATTTTTTTAAAAAAGGATAGAACAAAAACAAGCAACTAGGAGTAAAAAAACATAATCTCCTTCATAACAAAGAGAAAATCTAGCATATTTTTTTTAGAAAAACACACTGCATAGTTGGTCATTTATGATCCTGGACAAGCCTCTCCTGTGCAGCCCTGCGTGTCTCAGAAGAATAAATAATCTGCTTACATGGCAGCAAAAAAGGGATTTGTTCAGATAAGCAGAGTTGGTATCTGCTTTTGCGGTACTTGGGCAGGCACAGTGTCACTAGTTTGAAAAGATATGGATGCCCCTGATGAGTTATCATGATCTGGAGCACAGGCTGACTCAGCCCATGCAAGGCATTCAGGTTACATAGCTCTCAAATGTTGCCACATCCCAGTGGTACCTGTGGAATATTGCTTGTTCCGGCTACCCCTGCTGAACACTTTTTTGCATATGTTATAATTTACATATTTGCAAGACACTTTCTTCCCACCAGTCCTCATCTGAAAAAATTGCCAGCCCAAGGACTCCCTGGGTGGCTGAGGTGACTGACTTGCAGGAACAGGAGTGTGGTTCTCATCTGAATCAGATGATGACGTTCTGATCACAGAAAATTAGCAAAGTCCGAGAGGTAGCCAAAAAGTTGTAATAACAGAAACCCCCAATATTCAAATGATGCAACAAGCAAGGAATCCTTCTTTGCTAAATAAAGACATCCCTATGAACCAAACAAAATCCTTCCTTAGGATGTCTTTCCTCTTCTAGGTGTCTCACAAGCGGACCCCGAGATCATAAAAAGAACTTTCTTAAAATCTCAAATGCAACAATACATCAAATGTATTTCTACTCCAAACAACACTTCTCATGTCTTACTTTCATCAGAACTGCAAAAATAAAGTATTATGAACTTAATTTGAAATGTGAGGTCTCTAGGGGTGGGCGGAATTTGCGTAGTCGTGCTAAGCAAAGTTCCGCAAAACGGTAAAAAATCTCCACGAGCACACAGAATTCCGCGAGCTCGCGGAATTGCTTGTGCCGCCAGAAGAGAATTGTTATCTGCAGTGACCATGTGTGTCTGTACCTTTGCCACCGCGCCGAACTGCACCGGGGTCCCTTGAGTGAGCTGTCCATCATAGTGGGGAAAGGGCGGGAAGACGTTGCATACTGCTAGAGTGTGTGGGGCAGGGCTTCTATATGACTTCACATGCCTCTTGTTTATAAAAGGTCAGAGACCGATCAGAGAAGCAGATGAGGAGAGAGAACTTCCTGGTCACAGGAACTACAAAGGGATTGCACTCGAGAAAGTAAGCATCACAGATAATTTTTGACAGTAGGTATGAGGAGAAAGCACACCTGCCCCGCCTCGACCGAGCGCACATCATTTTTTGGGCTGATTAATGAGTTACCGAATTTGAGCTTTAACTTGGGCACCTGGTTTATATCGGTAAGTGCTTCCTGTTGAGGTTTAAGTTTTGTGACAGGAGCATCGTGCTAGAATTATTCCTGGCCAGCATTTATCCAAGAAGATGCCACCATTTTGTGCAGGGCCAGAAGAGTTGTCTCCAGTGACCATGTGTGTCTGTAACTTTTCGACCGTGCCGAAAGGTACTGGGGTCCCTTGAGTGAGCTGTCCATCATAGGCGGTAAAGGGCAGGAAGACGTGCATACCACTAGTGTGTGTGGGGCGGGGCTTCTATGCGAGTTCACATGCCTCTTATTTATAAAAGGTTAGAGACCGATCAGAGCAGCAGATGAGGAGAGAGAACCTCCTGGTCACGAGAACTACACAGGAAATGCGCTCGAGAAAGTAAGTATCACAGCTAATTTTTGACAGTAGATATGAGGAGAAAGCACACCTGGCCTGCCTCGACCGAGCGCACATCATTTTTTGGGCTGATTAATGCGTTACCGAATTTGAGCTTTAACTTGGGCACCTGGTTTATATCTGTAAGTGCTTCCTGTTGAGGTTTAAGTTTTGTGACAGGAGCATCGTGCTAGAATTAATCCTGGCCAGCATTTATCCAAGAAGATGCCACCATTTTGGGGCAGGGCCAGAAGAGTTGTCTCCAGTGACCATGTGTGTCTGTAACTTTTCCACCGTGCCGAAAGGTACTGGGGTCCCTTGAGTGAGCTGTCCATCATAGGGGGTAAAGGGCAGGAAGACGTGCATACCACTAGTGTGTATGGGGCGGGGCTTCTATGCGAGTTCACATGCCTCTTGTTTATAAAAGGTCAGAGACCGATCAGAGCAGCAGATGAGGAGAGAGAACCTCCTGGTCACAGGAACTACACAGGAAATGCGCTCGAGAAAGTAAGCATCCAGCTAATTTTTGATGGTAGATATGGGGAGAAAGCACACCTACCCAGCCTCGACTGAGCACACTAATTTTTTGGGCTGATTAATGTGTTACCGAATTTGAGCTTTACCTCGGGCACCTGCTTTATATCTGTAAGTGCTTCCTGTTGAGGTTTAATTTTTGTGACAGGACCATTGCCCCAGAATGAATCCTGCCCAGCACTTACCCAAGAAGATGACACCGTTTTGTGCAATACCTCTACTCACCATGCCTACGAATTCCGCTATGCCGCGGATCGCAGAATTTTCGGCAATTCCGCTTTCCGTGCAGAAGTATTCCAAATTCCGCAAGCAGAACGGAATTTACCACCCACCCTTAGTGATTTCGCAAGCGGATCACGAGAGTTGGACAGGAAGTACAGCCCCCTCGTAGACCATGCAGGGAATTGTGTGTTCGGCTCCTGCGATCGTCTCTTGAGAGACGTAAGTTTGAATATAACATACATACTGTACTGACTTTGTTATTAAACATTACCATTCGTTAATAACAGACCTGGTGAAAAAGAATTAGAACAAACTCTATAATTCAGAGTCTTGCTACCCTCCCTCAAGAGCAATCACACACCTTTAAAATAGATGCTTATAGTGAAAACACATAGGGCTTCATTTACAAGAACTGACACATCACTGCATTTCATCAGTGATGCGTCAATATTACTTGCTATTTGCAACGCCATTTTTAAATGTCTGTGATGCACCATATTTATGGTGTGGTGCACCATGGCGTAAGGATCAGGCTGAACTGGGTTGGCGAAGTGAGCTAAAGAATGATGATGGATTCTACACGGATTTGTGACTGAGGAGGAGTGTCTGAAAAAAGTCAGTGCTCCGTTCACCATCTCCTTGTGTTTGCTTTGTTCACCCTAAGTTGGCAGGATATGCCCAGACATGGGTCCCTTGCTCACTTTGACACTGGTTTCAAGCTAGCCCGGCTGATATGGGGTGTTACCGCAAAACCGGACCAAGGATTCTTATCCAGGGAAGACCTGGCTTGGTAGTTCGGGCTAGACTGTTCCCAGAAGCAATAGGGTAAAGGCTGATTTGCATATGGGTTGATCTGAACTGGGGGGCGAAGTGAGCTAAAGAACGATGATGGATTCAACCCAGGTCTGTGACTGTGGGTGAGTGTCTGAAAAGTTTCAGCGCTCCTTCTATCATGTCCTTGTGTTTCCAAAATAAGGGTTGCCAGGTACAAGTGAGGGGCCTGTGTAAAATGACGTGTGGTACTGTACAGATGACCTACCTGCAATGATAAAATGGTTTGAGTGTCAGTGCTAGTAATATACCTAGTCTGCCTGGGTCCTCGCTCACTTGAGTTGCTACACAATGCCCAATGCCCACAAATACAGAGCCAACTGTGTGTGCAATGAAATTACATGAGTGTACACATATAGAAAAACCATTGTAAGTAAATCCCCTCACAGATTTTTGCAGTGTAGCTAGGTTGAAAGCTGTGTAGTGGTGTGTAGGATATGTGTGAAAAACCAAACCCTTACCCACATGAACTCACAATGTATATGCAAGACAGAACAACAAGGCAGAGTGCCATAGTGTACTGTGTAAAAGGCAGACTGTAGGATCATGGCTAATTCATGACCAAACTCACATAAACTTCATGGGAGCTGTGGGCTGAGTACTGGTCACAGGGAATGCAAGCACCCTGTGGACTATGTGCAATGTGCACAGTAGTGGTGTAAATACGTCAAAATACAATCAGTATAGGCATCATGAAAAAGAAAGCAAATCACAAGGCTAGGGTGGGCCTTACCTCATATCACACGTGCAAGAATGGTAGGCCCAACGAGCTGTGTAACTGTGTTGCAATATGTACCATGACACGACAAGTCAGCCTTAAAACACAATGGTTGGGGGAACAACACAGACGCCCTGCCATTTGAAAGGCAACTAAACTGCAGCTTGGTCTCATAATCTACGAGGAACAGATGTTCTAAGCATCAATGTTGACCAGAAAGTAAATTAGTAGGAAGTCTGAATGTCAACCAGATAACTCAAGTCACCATCTAACAAAGATCAACATATATTTTTTTCATTGCAGAGAATGTGCCAACACCTCCTGAGCAGCTGCCTGTCCTGGATGAGGATCCAGCTAACGATGACAGCCTGCCAACCCTCGACCAAAACACCCTCCAGCAACTCCTGTACTCCATTTGGAAACCATTTCCAGTCGCAAGAAGGAATGACTGCGTCGCACTGTCTTCGGAGGTCCACCTATCACCCAACAAACACCAGCAACCATCCCACCCCTAGCCCTGGACTCCGAGGACCCCTAGGTTGAATTCCAATATCATAAAGCAGAAGTCCAGCGGGAGCTGGTAGGTATCTTGTGGGTGGGAATGGAGACTATGGAGGGCCTCCTAGAGGGAGTTTGTAGGTGCCTCAGTCCCAATAAGGATACCTCCAAGGCTATTAGAGGTACCTACCCCCGATCCATGGCTTGGAACAGACCTTGTCTGACACTGGTGCTGTCATGAGGCAGAGTCATTAACAACTGCCCTGGCAAAGTGGCACCAGCAAGGTTGCCATTCAGCTGGGGGTGATCCACAACATTCTGTAGTACATGAAGCAGAAGCAGAACTTCCACATAGCAAAAACGGTTGCCTTACACTACAATGTTATTGCTGTGCTGGCAAACAAGCAGGCCTTTCTTAATGCTGTGTTCCTTACTTATTTGTGGGAAGAAATGATGCTGGGGACTGGTGGTCCACGTCTTCAGCCCCTAATGTGTGTGTGCTTCTGTCGCCTCTGGCACAATCAACACACACTCACGGAAGGCACCACACACATTAGAGGACAAAGATGTGGACTTCACCTCTTACCACCAAAAAACTAGCCAGTAGCATTTCTTTGAACCACATGGCCAGTTTTTGTTTTAGCCTGTGATAATACCTATGCCATTGTACTTCTAACTGGTACTGTCCTCCATTTGCTTTCCCAACTTTTGATCTCTGCCATTGTGGACTCTTAATGTGGCCTATCTTTTTTTCCTAATGACATTTGGTCCTCCTCCTCACTGGAACACCCCTTTACTCCTCATGTCCCATGACAGGTATCCCCCATGGACTCTGTATGGACACCCAATGGCTCAAACTATTTTAGGGTTGTGCCCCAAAGACTGACACTTAATCCTTGGTTTATGCATGAATAAAATCACTTACCTAAACCAGCATGGTGTGTGTCTGTTCATGATTAGACTACATAGACTATGGTGAATGTGCTGACCCTAATGACACTACCTACCATCTGAAGGAAATTGTGTTTCATAGTCCCTGGGGTAAATCTGCACAGGCCATTTGAAATAGTTTGTGTGATCCCTTTGTGCATCTAAACTTGCAAGTAGTTACCCAAGGTCACATGCATAAATTGCTACAATTAGTAATCAATCAATGGTAAGACTGAATTATGTTTCTGCCCAGGTGGGGGATACTTCTGTGCATACTAGCCAACAAACAACAGTGATGTGACAACAAAATGGTGCAAGGGAGAGTGTGTAATTGCCTGGCATCAGTGTGCCACACAACACATCCTAGATTAGCCACAATGGCTTTACTTAATCATCAATATAAACCATGTAGCACCACATTCACACAGAGTTCAACAGTACGTTTCAAACTGTTTTGGGATTTGTGTCCATTCACAGCAAGAGTTCCACTTACAGTGCACAATCATGTTTGAAGATCCCCTAAGTGATTCCATTGCAAACTTAACATGATCTACTCCTTAGGTGCTTCACCTATGAACACTTGTAGCAAACACTCACAGGAAATCCTACATCATGTACTTAACCCAACCTAAGCAGATGTGACAATGGCCATTCAGTTAATGAGTAAGCAGTTGTGAAAGTGCAAAAGAATATTTATTTAACACACCATATAAATGTTACAATCTATAAATTAACTGCCTACTATTCCTATCTTAACCATACCCACACTAACCTATGCTAACTGACGTACACTATCCTTTTTTTAAAAAAAAATCTTTATTTAGACATCCAAAACATACAAGTACTTATAATAATACAAATGCAAAGTATAGATTTCAAGACGGATGTACAGGGTGTCATTTTTTTAAACCTTATGAACCCTCCACACCCCCAGGCCTTCACCCCCTTCAACCCCAGGCTGCCCCCCCACCCGCGCCACAAAACCAAAGGGAGCCATTTTAAGTCATGCAATTACTAACTGAGGTTTCTCACTATAAATCAACTAACATAAATTATATTACAACATATCAAATCAGATCGGAGCCTCGCTAATCCAATTAGTTACTGGAGACCATATTTCCAGTACACTTTTCTTGGCTCTCCACCCTCTTCGTACATATATCGCTTTCTCCCACTGATAAGTAGCTAGCAATTTCCCCAGCCAACAGTGAACCGAGGGAGGTTCTTTATCTAGCCAAAAGTAGCCAAACATAGCCGATATACTGCCATGGTGGTAAAAAGCAAGACTCGGTACGGGTCCGACATTGCTTGGTTGCTTACTCCCAGCATAATTACTTGCGACGTAAGGTCTACCTCGAAGCCTAGCATATGTTTAATATAATTGCCCACCTCCCCTACTAAAGCTGATAATTTCAGACAGGTTGCGAATATATGTACACTATGTGCGCAAAACAGCCACAGCGAGAGCAGTGTAATCCTGAGAAACCTCCCCAATTAGATATCCGTGCAGGAATAATATATAAATTCAACCAGGTTTTAAAACATTGGATTTGTAAATTTGCGGGAAAAAAGCAGTCTGGTTTAATAGTAGAGAATCCTTGCATTTCTCCACCCCTGCTTGTACCAGGTCCTGCCAGCGATTAGTATGTTTAATCAGATCATCTTCCATTGTATTGCTAAGTAATTTACAAAATTCGAAAATTGGTGATTGACCCCCTAGTACTAGCTCCAGTAATGGGACTCTGTGACCCTGAACTAACTTCTTGGAAAGAAAATCTCTCACTTGTAAATATTTAAAAAAATGATTCTTACCAATCCCAAATTTCCTCTTAATTGTATCAAACGAATGTATTGTGTTATCCATCATTAAAACGCCAATATGCCTTATACCCTTATCCATCCATAATTTCATATAATCATCTTGAAAGATTTCTGGCAATAAATCATTATCATTCAGCGGGGTATTTCTATGTAGCCTATTTATGTTGAGTTTCTTCTTAACTGCCATCCAGATTTTAAATTCTCCCAACAAGCTCTTAAACTTTACTCTCTCAAAGTAAGCAAACTCGATATGTCTCATGAGACAGCAATAAGCCTCTGCCCCTAGTACTAACCTATAGATTGAGATATAGAGTGTTACCTCAGTGCCTACCATGTCTTTACCCAGCATAACACCCATCTGTTGTAGAGCTGCTGCCCAGTAATAAATCTGGAGGTTAGGAACAGACCACCCTCCCCAGTCTCTAGATAGGTTCATATATTTTAGTGCCCTACAGGGACATTTCCCGGCACACAGGAATTTAGAAATTAGTTGATCAACAGCAGAGAGCCAAACTTTGTATATTTCTAATGGGATTGCTCTAAAAAAATATAAAATTCTGGGCAGAAATAAATTTTTTATAACATTACGCCTTCCTAGTAGTGTGAGAGGTAGACTATTCATTCTACTAAAATCAGCATTCATCTTATGTAGCAGAGGCTCAAGGTTAATTTGCACAGTTTCGATCACTTTAGCAGAAATCTCAACTCCTAGATATCTGGCATTTCCGACAACTCTCGAAACATTCAAGCCTGCCCTGGAGTTTTTCACAATCATTGTCTTGTTTATTTAATGTATTTATTTATTTAAAGAGTTTTATATAGCGCTGGCTAGACCCGTAGGTATCAGAGCGCTTTACATAAGGTCAGCAAAGTTACAACAATAATAAGAATTACACGTTCCATCAAATATATGAGACACATTAACAGGAGGTAAGGGGAGACCAGTAGAGAGGGAAGGGGGAGGGGGGAGTGATAAGGGAGAGGACGAGGGGGAAGACGGAATAAGAGACAGAGGTAAAGTCAGCCCAAAGACGAAATGGGTAGGTTAAGTCCAGGGAGGTAGTCCAAGGCCAGTCTTCCCTATAGCTCTCAAGGAAGCTCCAACGGGTATCGGTCAGACAGGTGGATAGAAAGGAGACAATGCAAAAGCAGAGTGGCAGAAATACGATGAGGGGGTGGGTGGGCCAGACAGGGAGAAGGGGAGAAACTCTGCCCAAGGTCCGGCTGGGCAGGTGATGGTCAGAGGGTGAACCAAGTCAGATCTCCTCATTAGATGAACAGAGCAGCTCCACCGGGCGTCGGACATAATGCTCGGACTCCGCTGTCAGGAAAGAGGTCATATGTACTCAGGGATTGTCAGAGTTGTGCGGGGGCAGCCATGGTCCGAAAGAATTCTAGAAGTCCTCCTAAGGTCAGGCACAGTCCTGATAGGGTTGAGTAAGTAAAAGTTCAGCAAGGGGGAAGAAGTCACCATTGTCGGCTATGTTGGGGTCAGGCATCCTGGGATCCTTTTTGAAACCGAGAGTGTGCCGAGTACGACAGAGCTTTGTAGGGAAGGAAGATTCAAACTCCCATTAGTTCGTAAAAGGAATCTTACACTTGAGTGGGCTCTGTAGCAGGGCCGCAAGAGTGTATCAGATCCCAGGGCATCAGCCTCAGACCAGATGAGGATGAGATGTCACCTCTGGTTTAGCAATGTACGTGATTAGATCTTCCCAATAGATGATGAGAGTGCAGGCACCTGCATGTTTGGGGACTGGGTTACGGGCCATGGCTCAGCAGAGCTCCTCAAGGGTGGTGTGGCAGATCATATGTGGCGCAGTGAAGCCAGGGAGGTTGGCAGATTGCTCTTCCTGAGCTGTAATGGAGTGGGGTGCTCAGGCAGGGAGCTGCCTGGGGGGGTCAATGAGTCTCCGAGCCGCCAAGCAGAGCGCAGCGTCATGGCATCCCCAGCCATGGAGTGTCGGGCTGCCTAATGCTGTGTCTACCGCCCTGCAGCCCGGAAAATGCGATGAATCACCGAGACGTCCGCTGCCACCCGAGCGTACCTCGCCAACTGCTCATAGGGGGGTCTAGAGGATGCGCACCAGACAGTCCAGGCTCAGCCTGCCAATACTAGGCCAGGAACCTGCAGGCCCGGTCTTTCCCACGGCCCCCCACCACAATCACAGGCCGAGGCCACTCACCACACCAAAGTCGCCTGTTGTCTTCCTCCGCGATGATAGGCGTAGTCCACAGCGCCGCCTCCGTCAATCTCATTCAAGCAGCTCCTCCTCCAGCCAAGTCTCACCAAGGGCCGTAGTATGCTGCACAAGCTGCATCACAAAGCAGTGGAGTCTAGGATGGCATTTTCAGCCCTGGAGCGCCTCACAGGTAAGTACCAGCGGGTCAGTCAGTCAAATGTCTTTATTCGGTTTATGAGCAAACCATAAAAGCAAGAAAAACAGTATATAAAAACAGTTGTAAGTACCTAATCCATTCAACACAATCACGACTCATAAATATGTATAAAATCAATCAATAAAGCCCATAAAAACAATTTCATTTTAGACGCAGTGTTAAAAAGAAAATGTACATGATATAGTGTTTAAATTAATTTTCTCAAGATTCTTACAGCTGCTGATAAAAAGTTAGCAATATTAAAGGTTTCCCAGACATCAGTCAACATTTGCAGATGGAGACGGGCTGGTCTCACTTGCACAAAGCCCTTATTTCTTAAAATTGGGAGAATAAAACGTTTCCTGATGACAATAAGGTGTTCACAGAAAAAAAGGAAGTGTAAATTGTCTTGTTGCGAAAAATTATCGCAAGTACAAGGGCCAAGATCGTCTGCCCTCTTCCAACCTTTATGTTCGCCAAGAAGAAAATGTAATTGGTTAAATCTGAATCTAGTCAATAAGAAACAATGATAATTGTTTGTGACATAGCCTAGATACGGTTCCATGGATAGTGTTGCTTTACATAGCTGGTGGGCCCTTACTGTCACCTTTAACAGCTCTCTCTGTTCCCTATCCATGGTGGCTATGCGCAAGTACATTTCCTTAGACCATTTTATATCTCCCTTCACCAAGGTTTCTGGGGAGTGATATAATTCTGGTCGACCCAGTTTACCTTCAAGCTTCTGAATGTATTTGAGACAGGGTATACTCAGCCTGCGATCGAGTGACATACAGTCTTTCAGAATGGTGTGGTTATGCCAGCGGGTCATATGCAGTTAAATCGCATTTTCCCTCAGTATCATCGATCACCGGTAGCACCCAGGTCGCCCCGGTTTCAACTACGGCAGATCAGGCTTCTTTAGTTGCGGCCGCCATCTTGTTTTTTTTCCGGCCTCTGGCCGGATACATTTTTCCCCCCGAGATGTTGAGGATAATTAAGGTTCTTACTGCCGCAGGCAACTCGAGCCGTCTCTGACGGCTTCCTCCGTCCCTCTTGGACCTGGGAAAGCTCTTGTGCAGGTGAAAAACGACTTTCTCCATGAAGTGTTGTATGTTACTGTGCTCCGGACCCCTGACGAACACCCTCCAATCGTGAGTAAATCCTTCCATGGTGGGCTTCTTGCACACTTGGGTGCGGTGCCTCAGTTTCAGCTTCACCTGAACGGCACACATGCTGTGGCCGCGGCCCAAAAGAAAGAGCTGATTCAGCGGAACCTTAGTTTTCTCTCAGATCCGATTTTGATGTGTTGTAGAGCAGAAGTTTTCCAGGGTGCTTGAAAATTCCATGATGCCACTTACCTTCATTAACATCTGACCACCGCTTCGAGGAAAGACAGTATTGCAAACAGAGAGGTCGCCCATCCACCCGCGTCATTGAGGAACTATCATGAAATGTTACCAAAAGTTTTTGCCTCCCTTTCTACCTCCCTAATAGCCTCCAGTGGGTTAGCCGTTATTATGGCATGATCATCTGCATAGGCTACTATCTTTGCATCTCCACCGATAGCTTGAATGGCCTGTACCTTATTGTTCTCAGCAATTTTTCCGATTAGAGGATCTATATACAGTGCAAAAAGAAGCAGGGAGCAGGGGCACCCTTGCCGTGTACCCCGCTTAATTTTAATTACATCCGATGTAGCACCAATCATTGTAATCCTAAAACGTACACTATCCTAGCTTAAAACTAACAAAACCTTAACTTATGCTACTCTACACATATACCACAACAGACAGTTAAACATTAAACCCCCACCATCTTTAATATACATATGCACATGATACAAGCATCAACTACACCTATACACAAACTACCTAAACATTAAAACCTAAACAAAGGCATAGTTTCTTTTCATTTTTTCAGAATTTGGTTTTGATTATCTTGTTTTCTTAAAATAATTTTTAACAAATACTAAACATCAACCCCCACACACTTACTAACCTACACACCCATATCCCCACCTAACAATAGATAAATATAAAAAACATAAAAAAACATTAAAGCTAACCTAACTTATCACTATGCTAAAACCTATCTTCACATGTGTTTCAACTCTAAACAGTAAAAACAAACTATATGAACTGGGGAGGGCCAGAAAGTCAAAGGGAGGGCCTAAAGTTGCTGCTCAATCCTGTTGACTGATTGTTGCAACATGTGAACCATTGTCATGAGTGTTGCAACCTGCAGTTCTAGGTAGTGGCGTCACTAGGGTTGGTGTCACCCAGTGCGGGTAATTTATGGTGTCACCCCCTCACAACTTTTAGTACCACTGACTTCTAGGAGTCAAGAGGAGGCAATTTTAAATGGATACTAGGGGCTGCAGCCACTGTCTGGCAAAATATGATCACTGGAGAATCACCTTGGTGGGACTCTGCGCTCATGTGGGCAGTCAGGTCCCCAGTGACCTCATACTAATGGCGCAGACAATGTGATCAACAATGTATTATTAATATTACTATTAAGACTGGGACATCCAATACATCCCAGGCCTGTTTTGTCTTATGAATAATAGACACTGGAATCTTATAGGAAGTGATATTTCGAAAAACACAGGAAAGAATTCCCCTTCCCGTATTCCCAACTAGTGCACTCATACATATCCGTGAACAAACACCCTTTCTTGGGGTGCACCACTTCTAATGAGCACAAAAAACCACCAGCATTTTAAATAATGCATTGTGAAGCATTCATTGTGTTCCGTTGAGTCTATGCTATGCACTCTTTCACTTAAAAGCACTTACTTAATTTCACATCTCTCTAACGGTGAGATCACAAAGTGAACCACACAAAACCATGACTGAAATACCTCAAACCATCACGCAACCACTACCAAGCACACACACGCACCTCTTTTTCACATTTACGCTTTTGTAAACAGAGGAGGTATTTGAAATAGACGTGTTTACTTTGTATTAATTGTTCAGAAATGTGACCCCTGCCGCAGACTTAATGTCATAAAAAGGAGGGGGGGTGGGGCTCCTGTAATTACTGCTGCAGCAGACAAAGGCGCACTTGTTTCAATCAAAAACAATTCACCAATGAAAGAGTCGTCATTAGAATCTCTCCTCTCAGACCCCCCCATACACACAGACCTCGAGCTGAGCAGTGTAAGAGCGGCTTCATGCCCCGGCACATGAATGTATCTACAAGGCTCCGAAAACCTGCCCCCACGACACACACACAAACTCACCTCAACACCCCCTTTCAAGGTTGTGGGGGTTGTTAATTCATAGAGCTAGTATGAGTGTGTGTGATGATGGTGAGTGTAATGGTGGGGAGGGGATCTGTCCCGTCGGAAACGAAAGAATCATATTGTGCGACTTCAGCTCTCCCCAGACCCCCCACCCCTTTTTCAGGGTGAGTTGAAGCACGTGGGGCACACGTGCCCTGGGTTGGCTCGAGCTGTCTCTGCAGAGGCTGTTTCTCCGCCTGATCTGCCTCTGCTCGGGGGTCTCTCTGCTCAGATGGTCTCTTTGCACGGACTGTCTGCTCCGGCTGTCTCTGCATGGACTGTCTCTCCGCATGGGCTGCATCTGCTCGGGTTGTCTTTGTACACAGGCTTTCTCTCCGCACGGGCTGTTACATATTAAAACTTCAGGTGACCGCAAATAGTCTATCACAGTGTCACCCCATGTGATGGTGTCACCTGGTGCGGTCCGCACCCCCCGCGTGACGCCACTGGTTCTAGGCCTTCCAGCTTCAACTTTGTCTCTGCATTGTAATTCACACACTGCCTCTCAAACTCTGTTGGCTGAGCTGCTGTAGTGCTGACAGCCTGTGGTGCTACTGCTGGCAGGGCAGTGGAGGTGCCCAGAACTGACCCCGACACAACACCATGATAAAGCTCCACTACCTGCCTGGTGCTTACCCTGTCCAGGGCTTTCTGTTTCTGAGGTTGTGACTTCCATGTACCTGCTGCCTTTGTTTAGTCATACCGACTCCCCATGCACCCGTAGGTCTTGGCCAAGTGCCTGATGTGACACTACCTCTCCAAGCATCCAAGAAGATTTTTTTCTGATCAGGGGTCATGTTGTGTGTTGGAGAGGAAAGACAAATGTATCAGACCTAGCAGAATTTGTCCACGTTGTCATCAATTACATGTATGAATGACTGATAACAGCACACGTGCCTTGTCCAGCAAAAAACCCCATCTATTTACGAACCATGACCAACCGTCATGAGAAGCATGTACTTCCCCTACAATTAGAATGCTAAAGTACTCAGGTTTTGTCCTCATAGGTACAGGAAATGGCCCCAAGTGCATATGAAGACAGATTATGAACAATGATGTTGTGTACACATGGAATAGTACACATGGTCCATCTAGGTACTCCCCAGGGATTGGCATGCAACAAGCAGGAGAGTACAATATATGGCCAATCACCTATGTGAAATGAATAATGTGTAACAAGTACATGTAATGTGACTCAGTAATGCTTTATTGTTAGGGAAAATACACAAGGCCATACACATTGCAGCATAGATAGACTGTGTGCCAGGTATTTGAAAAATAGACAGAGTATGACTAGCTACCTCCAGTTCAACAGAGCAGTTGGACAGTTCTCCAAGATTGACACATGAACATACCGGGAACACTTTAACATATATCACGTAATAAAATTCAAACAATAGCATGCGGTTCTTTACATACCCAATAGTCTGTCCAGATATTTCTGTATGGATTGTTACCTAAATGTACATCAACTCATACTCAATACATGTGGTGAGTGTGTGCATGCATGCTGTAGATCTCATATATTTGAGTATAATCTGCTGTATCTTGCAGGTAATTTGCAAAAAAGGTTAAATGGTGACAATTCCTGGGAAAAAACAGTATGGGTAACAGCAACCGTTGGTGGAAACTGTGAAAGGACCAGTATGCTAACAAGACAACACAGTGCATACATGCCTGTGGAACTTCAGACATTGGCCATATTCCTCACAAAACACTACAAAGGTATGGACATGTGTCTATTTTGGAATTTGTGTATATGAGGGCATGAGTCAGGCACATAACTGCATTGGCATTTGTGGACTAGTAACATGTCCCACATTGACTAATACCTTTCCAGTCTGCACTGAGGTTGGAATCATCACAGCCTGTGTGACCCTGCCACTCAAAATTTACCATACATTACCATGTGCATGCATACACTAGAAATGCGCCTCAGACAGACAGATTGAAGTTTATCCCTCTAATTCCATGTGCACATAGAGTTTTGGGACATCATCATTTATACCAGCATGGCATTTGGACAATTGCTCCTCTGTCACCCCATCTAGCATGTCACCAATATTCAGTAAGTTGAGGAATGTACAGGTACCCATAATTCAAGATGACATTTGCCACATATCCTTATAAATGTGGGCTAAGGGGTGAATTAAAGTAAGTCATTGGTATGGAAAATGGACTTGCACACTCACTGTAACAAATGGGGATATGTAACTTGCCCACTGGTTTGGTTATCAAGAATAATACATTTAAAATATGGCACATCACAAATATATATGCAGCATCTATAGTAGTGAGGAATCATGTTTTGGAATGCTGAACCTGCTCACATGGTTACACAAGTCCATTGGAGTCGAAACGTTGGCTAGGTGCTGAACTGCAGTTACAAGTATAGATACCATACCAACTTGCTGTTTGAGTGAAATTAATGTCTGACATGCCTTCAATCTTTTAGAATTTACCAATTTTAGTAGAATGACCAATGCACATTGAAGGCCTGCACATGCTCACAAAGGAATTATTTAAATGTTTTTTAATATACATGTATGTGTGACCATCATTGGGTAACTCAAACACCCTCTGAAACCTGTGGCCTGATGACAAGTGAATGTGCTCCCCTGCAACATACATGGCAGGTGGCCCCCCACATTTTGGAGTCAGTAATACCCTGGCAGGCTGAATGAAAATACTCCCTGCACAGCACCTATGGGCATCCCCTGCACTGCATTGTATGTTTGGCTATTCTATTAACCCTGTGAACAGGCCCCTGTGGAATGTTCTATTTATTTAGTTGAATTAGCCTGCATCATGCCATTGAAACCCATATACATATTTGGCCTTCCTGAAGAAAACCCATTTAAATATGTGTATGAAGCCACACAGCTAGAAGTTCATGCACTATAGGGACTTACTGGTAGGCCAACCAACTTCAATTCCCAGGTGATCACGAAGATCTGTCTCCCAGCTGATAACATGAGCCCATCAGTGCTTCAGTTGGTGTGTTGTTCACAGGACATTGACGATCTGACTTATTTGCAAGTGCACCTTCTCCCAATGCTCCTGTCTCCCATGTGTAGGGAACCCTTAGCTCATCCTACCTCCACTGCTGATCATGTGTGGCAGGTACCGTTCCAACAGCCACAGCAGGCCCCCAAAATCCTCCTTCAACACGTTCTTGAATTTGGACCTGCCCGGCATCTCCCTACCCACACTAGCCACTCTAAACCCCAAAATTAATATTTATCACTTCCCTCTGCCACTAAAACTACTAATTTGTAAATGGACAAACACCCTGCAATACACTGGGCAAAACTGTACAAATACAATTACAAACCACAAATGACAATTAACTAAAACAACAGTGACAGCAGAGACACCAAAAAGACCAAATCACACACTAAATTCCAGGACCTCACAACAAACAGATCCACCAGCCAGCACAGACAAAAAGACAGTAAGTGAAAGTTAAGGCAACTTCACACTTCCTGGTTTGCACCATGGCTGAGCCATTGCATCATTTCCTGGCTGGATGCATCATGTTCCATACTAGAACATCACGTTTCCTACTAGAGCATCACATTTACTACTGAAGAGTCATCTTTCCTAATAAAGCGTCACTTTTCCTACTGAAGTGTCATGTTTCCTACTAAAGCATCAGAAAGCTGCATTGCCGATTGTGGGAGTCACTGGAAGAGCCTCTGCCCTGAAAGGAGGTAATGCGAGGATTTTTACCAGCACCTTGCCGGACCCGCTGCACGGGTCCCGCTGTGTTGCCTGCATCTGTGAGCCATCGTTTGGGAGCCGCAGGGCTGCGAGCTGACCCGCAGGGACTCAATCTCCCAGGAGTCCCTGCGTGAGGTGGAGACCCGCAACACCTGGGTCGCTCTCCCTGCCTGCCCCGCCCTTGCCTCAGCAGATAAGGACCTGCTGCACCAACCCTCGCTGGGACCATCAGAAAGCTGCTTTGCCGATTGTGGGAGTCACTGGAAGAGCCTCTGCCCTGAAAGGAGGTAACGCGAGGATTTTTACCAGCTCCTTGCCGGACCCGCTGCGCGGGTCCCGCTGCGTTGCCTGCATCTGTGAGCCATCGTTTGGGAGCCGCAGAGCTGTGAGCTGACCCGCAGGGACTCAATCTCCCAGGAGTCCCTGCGTGAGGTCGAGACCGGCAACACCTGGGTCGCTCTCCCTGCCTGCCCCGCCCTCGCCTCAGCAGATAAGGACCTGCTGCACCAACCCTCGCTGGGACCATCAGAAAGCTGCATTGCCGATTGTGGGAGTCACTGGAAGAGCCTCTGCCCTGAAAGGAGGTAACGCGAGGATTTTTACCAGCTCCTTGCCGGACCCGCTGCGCGGGTCCCGCTGCGTTGCCTGCATCTGTGAGCCATCGTTTGGGAGCCGCAGGGCTGCGAGCTGACCCGCAGGGACTCAATCTCCCAGGAGTCCCTGCGTGAGGTCGGACCCGCAACACCTGGGTTGCTGTCCCTGCCTGCCCCGCCCTCGCCTCACACCGCCTTATTAGTGATATAACGCACCGCTGCGCGGGAGCGCGCAGGAGCGCCCGGGGCGAAGCCCGGGCAAAGGGCGGGCTGTCTAAGGCCGTCCAAGGTCGAACAAGGAAGGGACGGGCCACCCCCTTAACGCTCAACCCTTGGTAACCGACTTTTCCTCCCTCTGCTACTACCTCCAAGGATTTCACTACTAAATTTACTAACCTCTAGCCGGATTAGATATTGCCTCTTGTCAAATAGATCCCTGAACAATCATGCCTTCGGACCATGCAAAACCCAGGAATATCACTGTAAACACATCAAGGGGGCCAGTAACAGGAACCATCGATCAATTTTTTAAAAGAGTCACAATTTTCCTAGAAAAAGAAATAGCGGACACTGAAAAGCGCCTATCGATGGACTTGCTAACCGGTAAGCGCTCCTCCTTAGGTCTGATTGGGAATGCCCGCTCTCCACATTTGATCGATTCTGACTCTCAGTCCTCCATTATTCCCTCCTCTAACATTAACTCAATCTCATTTTTGGGAAACGATGCAAGGGATACAATCACTCACCCGCTTAGAAACGAACTAGAAACAGAACAAGAACCGGTTCCTGAAATAATTCTAGTCAGTCCCAATGCATCTAGACTATCTAGCTCCCCAAATCTCTCCATTTCCCCCTCACCTCCCTTAGATCAAACAAACAATCACACCAAGAAACGAAAGCGACAATCTTCTCCTACTGTTTCCAATACAATCACTACTCTGAACACAACCCCTTCTCCGCCAACACCCCTCCTCCTTACCACCACGGCGCAGAATACCCGCACCACGACAGGATTACTTCCTGAAATGGAGGCGGAACTTCTCTCCAGAATAGAGGTAATAGTGAAGGCTCTCATGCTCCCTCTTCTGGAGAGAACAAGACTAATGAGCTCCCATTTAGAAAAACTGGGTAAACAACTAGAAGAAAATACTGCGGCCATTCTTAAATTATCCTCACAACCACACAACCACCCAGCATATAATCCTACAGGCCAAAACGCACCTCTTCTGGCCCAACCATCGACCAGTAGTGCGTCTCTGAAACCAGGAACCACACAAGGGAAAAAGCGCTAGCAAAAACCTTAAAAGAAACAACAAAAAAAGATAGCCCAAAACCATCGAACAGTAATCAGGTAAAAGATGGGGCAAAATCAACCGTAGAGGGCAAAAACATGACAGGGAAGAACCCTACAGAAAGAACCCTCCCCGCATCTAACACCACCTCTAACCCCCCAACGAACCCAATACCAACTACCGAGTTGGGCGAACAGTTATCACAGCGCCCATATAGACCCAGACGTAGGATAGTCGATTTACCTCCTGAATCTGCACCTTACACAATTGTAATGGCAGGAGTTCCAGAACTAGCAGAAGGGGATAGAGAATCATACCACGCGCTAAAAAATAAAACCATCTATTGGTTGAAGCAGAATAGACCCCTCCCTGCTCACGTTAACGGGGTAATTCTGTTGGTCAGGCGGGCTGTTTGGGTTGGGTCCAGGCCGATAGACAAAAGAGGGGACGTCATAATCATCAATTTCAAGGATCACAGGGCAGTAAGAACTATAGGTGATTGGTATGAGATTACAGGAGGGGACAACATCACAACAGCTACTTCTACCCACGGGAATTAATTAATAAGCCACCTCACCATCGCATTAGTAGGCAGCGCCCTGAGTGGAGAGAACAAGGCTTTCAATTCACCCAGAATCAGTTTCTAAATCAACAACAACACCCACCTTATCACCATCCCTACCAAAATAACCAGTTTAACAATAATTACCATCTGATCCCCTCAGGCTATAACATACCTACATTCAACCCCTTCTCAGCCCTGAGCGGCTTAGACGGAATAGATTGACTTGCCAGCAACCAATCTTCACCCCCAGAACCCTACATGACAAAAGAGAATATCCCCCTGGTTGTTACAGTTCTAGACACTCCAATTGAAACCAGTAGTAACGTAAGCCAATCTCAATCTACCCAATTGCATGGAACAAGTCCGAGGGAGCAGAAAGACTCTAGCATACAGACCGAAACAAATGCGAGACCCATCAGAACAAATAGGGAACCTATTCCAGAGCCAGATACGGTCACAAGACAAACAGAAGATGGACTAAATAAAGGACAGATCCTCACCAGGAGAATATAAAATATCCAGATAATGTTCTGTAATGTTGCGGGCCTCCGTGAAAAAATGGTGGATGGAACTTTATTAGATTTTGTCAAAGACTGTCAAGTAGTGGCCCTTCAGGAAACATGGCTTACGAAAGAAATGCACCTTGTAGGATACAAAACCTATTCCTCGGCAGGGATCGCAGGAACGCATGGAAGAGACAAAGGAGGGCTGACAATTTACATATCTAATACTATACCAGGCTTGGAAGCGACTGTACTTAGCTCGGAACCCAACTTCTAAATTTTAAAGCTGGTTTTCAAGACAAAGAGGACAGTAATTCTTGTTAACCTATATGATAATACAGGGGAAAATGACAGGCTAAAAATGCTGGGGGCCCTTTGCAAGAAATTATCTAGTGGCGCGAGACTAAGACCAGGGCTGGAACCCGCAAGCATCGTATGGGGAGGTGACTTTAATCACCATCCGTGTACGATGTCAAATTGCGATGTCTGCGGGATTGGAGGTGACTCAGAAGGCCAGATAATCCACTTTAGTCATTCAGTGGTGGGTGATCTATTAAATGAAACACTGTCGAGGCTGGATCTACTTATACTAAATCAAATTGATCCCTTAACCGGGAAACTGGATCCCACCTACCTTGGCAGGGGCCACGAAACAACTGTCGACTACATTCTTACGACGGCATCCCTAGTAAATAGGACTGCACATTTTAAAACTAAAATTAACACCCTGAGTGACCACTCTGCCTTAGTTTTTGATCTAACCTTAGACCAAGCTCAGCCAATAGTCCAGACTATAATGTCTACCCTCGCCCAAAATAATTTACAGCTCACAAAAACAAACGGCTACACCCTGGGGTGGGGAAAGATTGACCCAATTGAGCTGACACATAAAGTGGTAACCGAAGCAGAATTTGCTATATTTAACTGCTTAGACCTTGAGGCTAGTGATGAGAATGTAATATTCCACTTTAAAAAAATACTAGCTAAAGTAAATGAATGCCTTACCAAGGAACAGAAAGGGTCTAAGCAATAAAGAAAAAGGGTTGGTTTAGTTCAGGTTGTACGGCTGCCCATAAAAATTAAAGAGAGCCCTGTCAAAAACAACAAGAAACCAGGAGGAGATTAGGATCCTGAGGAAACAATACAGGCTAGCATGTAGAGCGCGTAAAGAGGAACTAAAAAAGGTCCTATGGGATCAGCTGCACGAAAGTTCACTCAATAGAGACAGTGATCTGTTTTGGAAGGTGGTAAAAGCACCGTTCCTGAACGATACAGACGACCATCGTAGCATAGATGTGGCCATTGAGGGACAAACCTGGGTCAATCACTTTGCTAAGATCTTTGGACAAACCCAGCCTGTAGTCCCCATAGATAGAAGACACTCCCTAAATCAGGATGAAGTATACCCAATCCCATTGGAAATCCAATTACATGAAGTTATCATGGCAGTTAACGCTAGCAAGAGTGGAAAAGCGCCAGGCCCTGATGGGGTCCCGGTGATTTCTTTAAATTCAAAATAGACCTGTGGGCGCCCATCATAACTAGGGTCTTCAATGCAACAATGCATCAAGGTTTATTTAACTCTTGGACTCAATCTATACTAGTACCCATTTTTAAAAAGGGCAATAGAGAGGAGGTGACTTGTTACCGGCCTATTTCCCTTCTCGACTCACTGGGGAAAGTACTGGGAAGAGTAATACTCCAGCGTCTGCAGGAGTGGGCAGAGGATACCGGGCCCTCTTGGACGTCCAGTACGGCTTCTGAGAGGGACTTGGAACAACGGAACAAGCCCTGAACCTGGCCCTTATGCTGGGAAAGTACGTGTCGGCAAAACGCGGGACGGTCCACATGGTTTATGTAGACCTCTCCTCAGCTTTCGACTGCGTATCCCATGCAAAACTGTGGGTGTTGCTGTCCAATATGGGAATAGACGAGGCCTTGGTGACTTTTCTTAGGGAACTCCACTCGAACGCCTCCTCCAGGGTGCGTTTCGGAGCAAGGGGCGAACTGTCGGAACCATTTTCTGTAGAGCGTGGGGTCAGGCAGGGGTTCGTCCTCGCCCCCTTCCTCTTCTCCCTCTACACAAATGGTCTTGAGGCGGAAATGTTGAGGGGGGGTTTGGACCTGCCCCGAGTGAACAAGAGACTGGTGCCCGCGCTCCTGTACGCGGATGACACAGTGCTTTTAGCACGCACCCCACGAGAGCTCCAAATATCCCTGAACACCTACGCTAAATTTATGAGCGACCTAGACCTCCACATAAATATAAAAAAAACTTATGTGATGGTGGCGGGACAAGCCAGGAAACAGGGAAAAGCTATCTTCCTAAACAGTGAAAAGCTGGAAACCACCTCCCAGTACCCTTATTTAGGGATTGTGATAGATGAGAGGCTCACCTGGAGAGCAGCCATAGAAGCGCGCAAACACCAACTACTGCGCTCTATCACTGCCCTAATGAAATTTGCCCAAAAATTGGGGAAAAAACCTCCGGTAGAACTACTTAAGATATATAGAGCCAAGTGCCATTCCATCGCTCTATACGGGGCGGGCCTATGGGGACACAAAAACATAAACGCTCTGCAGGTAGCAGAAAACATTTTTCTGAGATTCTTGCTCGCGGTCCCAAAAAGAGCCTCCACCTATGCTTGTCATGCAGAACTGGGACTCCCACACATTGAAGATCTGGCTAAAGTTGAACCAGTACTTCTTTGGCGCAGAATATGGGTCTCAACAAAAAACACACTTACCAAAGCTATAATCATGGACTGTATGACTCTAGACAGGGCCGAAAAAATAGCCTGGCTTACATATGTAAAGAAACTTTTTGCAGACCTGGGAATGCCAGAGTACTATTATAATCCGGAAACTATCACCAAAATAACAAAAAAGAACTAAAGGTAAAAGCACTGAGCTATTTCGAAGAGCTTCGCATCACTGTGGAGATCAGGAAACAATCAGTACAGCATTCCATAGCAGTTATGTCCACCCTGGAAATGGAACCCTATCCAACATACGTAAACTCGCAGTTTGAACGTTTCTTATTAACGAGATTTAGGTTGAACATTTTCCACAGGGTGGTAGCATTCCCTAAAAGAAACAGCTGGGATGAATGTTTAACTCTTTGCCCTTGCGACGAACTATCAGAACAGTCAACAATGCATACTGTTTTGTTTTGTAAATTCTATTCTGTTCATCGCAAACTTTGGTTAATTCCTCTGCTTCGATCTTTACATTTTAGAAGATGTCGCCCTATGTTATGGCTACAATTTTTAAATTCGGCTTACGTGTGTAAAGTTGTTAGCACCTTCTTAAAATGCATTTTTAAGCATAGGCTAAACCTTGAAAATAACAATCTCTAAAATTATTTGATAAGTCAATGATGATCTCTTACCAAACTGAATTTTAATCTGTATTGTTAAACTTTATAAAATGTTTGTACACTTTTATGGTTCTCTTTGTAAAAATGAAACCGAATAAAGATTTTACTACTACTAAAGTATCACATTTCTGACTCAAGCGTTACCATTCCTACTAAACAGTAACCTTTCCTACTCAAGCACCACCTTTACTACTAAATCATTTTGTTTCTAAAAGCATCACCTTTCCTACTAATGCATCATCTTTCCTACTCAAGCGCCACCTTTACTGCTAAAGCGCCTCATTTCCTAAAGCATCACCTTTCCTACTTACGCGTCACCTTTCCTATTCAAGCGTCAACTTTCCTACTTAAGTGTCACATTAACTACTTAAGCGTTGTTTTTGACTAATGCCTAGCTAGTAAAATGAGCAATGCATGTGTTGTCATTGAAGCAGATAGCCCTTTGTGTGAGGTACACTGTATTGATTGTTGCAATGCAGATGAACACTCCCAGGCATCGCTTTTCTTGCTTAAATTTTATTTGCAGACATGCTTGTAGACTTGGAATGTGTCACATGTGTATGTTAACAGTGGGCATATGTGTGACTCCTTGCGTTCATGGTGCAGTACACCGTTTCATGTAGCATTTCTGTATATGTAAAATTGTTAGCTGTGTGGCATCAGCCCATGTTGCTCCACAGGTCTGATGACATGATTGTAAACTTTTGATGGCTACCTCTAGTTGACAAGATGTGGGTGAGTAGATGTTTACTGAGACTGACATGAACACAAAGACAAATATTAGATTCAACCATTTATTTGCCTGTTGAACATTCATGATAGGTAGTTTTAGCTCCATCACTGTATATGTAATTCAACTGAAGAACCATTGTGCAATGTGTGTGCATTGCCTATTCCCAGCCTCTGAGTTTTAGATGTATTCCCCATCCTCTTCCTCTTGCATTGGATCCTCCTGTTGATTGTCCCCATCCCACAGGACATTCATCTGCATACATATATTGTGCAATATGGCACAGACAAGTATGATCTTGCATACCATTGGAGGCGATTACAGCAATCTCGCTGCTAGACAACCTAGCCCCACTCTCTAAAGAGACCGCACATGCTCCGACCCCACCCCAAGCAGATACTCGTGCTAAAGACCAATTTGTCAATCTAGCACACACCACCCTCAGTCTCATTACGGAGTCCACTGACCACAAGTTCCATCCACTTCAGACAGTGATCTGCATTTTCCCTCCAACCTAGAAGATGTACAACTGTCTGAACAAGAAATTGCAAAAGTTATCATAAAAGACTGGAGAGAGGGTGCCCAATGGAATGCCCCAGGCTATTTTCAAACTACACCCACAGTAGTGGGTAAGAACGCTGTTCCCTTTTTACTCCAACACAGTCTACACGGGTGACATACCTGATTTATGGCGCTGTGAATTTATTACTCCACGTCCCAAAGGGGGAGACAAAACTCTACCAGAGAATTACCGTCTCATCACTCTCCTAGACAATGAAGCAATATATTTTGCATCCCCTATTTCATATGGTTTGATTGTCTGGGTGAATCAAACCGAATAATTCCAATACTTCAAACTGGTTTTAGGAGACATTCCGGCACAATTACAAACATTCTGGCCATGTCCATCCTACTTGCCAAAATGTCAAAGCAGAATGGCATGACCTACCTCTGCTTGGTTGATTACTACATGGCTTTTGATTGTGGAAATCGAACTAAGCTCTGGAGGAAGCTCAGGATTCTGAACATCCCTTCATGCCTGCTCTGAATCATTGAGTCACTCCACAGCCGCACATGGGTGAAGGTTAAAATTGATAACGGCTCCCTTCTGTCAAGAAAGATCCACTCATACCAAGGTCTAAAATTGGGGTGCGTGCTGGCTCCATACCTCTTCAATCTCTTCATGGCTAACCTTTACCCCGCTCTTGATGAAACTAATAGCCATGTCCCCCGCCTCGGCATGTTAATGCTGAACCACATATGGAAGATGTGGTTCAATGCAGTCAAACTAAAGTAGACCTGCAGAGACTGATAAACACACCAACCTCACGCTACCCAAAATGACCTAGTTACCAACCGAAACAAAACCAAGGTGATAATAGTTAGCAAGGCATTCAAAAAGAATGCAACTTGGCGCCTCAGCACACATGTCCTGGACACAGTAAATTAATTCAAGTACCTAGGCGTAATACTAGAGGACAAGAGAACGGGCAAACAACAGCTCCAGGCAATCACAAACAAGAGCAGCGCCCCAATCGCCGCTTCTAACACCGTGCACAAGAGGTTGAAAGGACCAATACTTGACTCTCTTTTGAGGGTATTGGTGGCACAGGTTCTGCCAACCTTAACCTACGGCAGTGAGGCTCTTCACAGCTGTGATTCAGCTTTATTGGACAAACTCTCTTTACTTTTTAAACTTAGCACAGAGCTCCTACTTCAGCCAAATACGGTTGGAGTTTGGCCTCATGAAGCAATCGATCGAGAGGCAGTGTGCAATAGTCAAGTGCTGCTTTAAACTAAAACTTACAGGGCCCGATTCACAGACCTAACGTAAGACAACATCCTAAACTTACTACTTTTGGTATTCACAGACAGCATTTAGTAGTAGTAGTTGTAAAGTTAGGATTTTGTCTTAAGTCTGTCTTAAGTCTGTCTTAAATCTGTCTTAAGTCTGTCCTAAGTTTGATTAAGTCTGTTGTAATTCTGTCCTAAGTCTGTCTTAAGTCTGTCATAAGTCTGTCTTAAGTCTGTTTTAAGTTTGTCTTAAGTTGTTCTTAAGACTGTCTTAAGACTGTCTTGAGTCTGTCTTAAGTCTGTCTTGAGTCAAACCTAAGACAAAATCCTAACTTTATTATTACTAAATGCCTTCTGTGAATACCAAAAGTAGTAAGTTTTGGATTTTGTCTTAAGTTAGTTCTGTGAATCGGGCCCACATAGCCCAGCACACTGAATAATGTCCAAGGTCAGCAATCAGCAGCACAGCCAGTCGTAGCCACAGATGATGCCTTTAATAAATTTGCAACTTGGGAACCTATGGACTCTGCCACTCTCATATGATTCTTTTATAAAAACCAGTTAACTTTGCAATGGCCAAAATGTATTTTCTACAGGACAAAGAAGAGCTCACAAAAAAACACACATGCCTTGATGGTCATTAACAGCTATGCGCACTTAAAGCGGCCTGCACATACCCACTTCACCTGAAATTAAAACTGCAGTTATGCCGCCTGGGCCGTCCATCCAAATTAGCAAAAAAACAGCATGGCTGCACTCTGGTGACAGAAGTGTTCGCTTATGTGGCGCAAACATAGAGAATCTTGTGAACCTTACCTGCATTGGCCCTGAGATGACTGTGGACAGGCGACGACTCCTCAACCCCTCACTAAAAAGCGAAGGAATGGATCCACACATGCAGCCAGGCTGTCATATCCCATCTAGAGCCTGACGACACCATACTGTACAGGTGCTTCATTCAATTTTTAAATAAACAAGTAAATGAGTGCAGCGAGGCACAGTGACAATAGGACCAGGATGTCAGCCAAAGAATGCTCACTTATATCAAAACCACGGGCCACCCTGGTTCACCTAGGACTTCCCGACAACACTGTGACAACTGAACTAGGTTGCTAGCCGGGTAGTGGATACGTACATCAAATCCCTGGGCTGCCTGGCACTCTGGAACTTTCTGACAAATCTGTGTGAAGATAGCCTGATAAAAATGTTAACCTGTACACTTTAAAGCAACCCTGGCTGCCTGGGTCTTCCTGACAAAGCCGTGACAACAGGGCCAGGTTGGTAGCTGGATAACGGATACTTACATCCCGGCACCTTGGAACTTTCTGACAAATCTGTGTGAAGACAGCCTGACAAAAATGTTAACCTGTACACTTACACTTTACAACATCCCTGGCTGCCTCAGTCTTCCTGACAAAACCGTGACAACAGGGCCAGGTTGGTAGATGGGAAACGGATACTTACATCCCGGCACCTTGGAACTTTCTTACAAAGTTGTGTGCACGCACCTAAACAGCCGTGTGACTTTCATAGTGCCACAAGACTGCCTGCTAAGATTTTAACCTGTACTCCTGCACTTTAAAATATCTCTTTACCCTACCTGGGGTGACACCAGGATTTTGGGAGGCCTACAGACAAGTCATGCATCTATGCTGTCAATGCGCATAATTTTACAAGACTGCCTGAACATCCCAAGACTGTACTCTTGCACATTAAAACAACTTCTTACTCTACATGTGGTCACACCAGGACCTTGTGAGGCCATTTGACAAGTTTCATGTCTATGTTGACGCCGCCCAAACTCTGCACACCTGCACCTTAACACACCTTTTGTCCTTTTTTGACTTCATGAGTCCGTCTGTCAATGCTGGGTGCCAGACAGGACACTATTTTTAACCTGCACATTTACATTTTAAATACTTTTTAACACACCTGGGGCCTATACCCACTCAATGACACAATTACTTGGTGTTTTTCTCCTTCTGATTCATCTCAGAAATTTTTATTATTGTTTTTTCTCTATTGTAAGATTTTAAGTAAATAATGCAAACAAAGTTACTTACTCACATACAGTGGAGTGACTTCAAGTGGAAAAGCGTAGAGTTGAGTGAAGCAGAGTGGAGTGGTATAGAGTGGAATGGCATAGAGTGGAATAGTGCAAAGAGTGGAATGGCAAGGAGTGGAGTGGCATAGATTGGAGCGGCATAAGGTTGAGTGGCCTAGAGTAGAATGGCATTCAGTAGAGTTGCATAGAGTGGAGTGGCATGCAGTGGAATAGTGCAGAGTGGAGTGGTGTAGAGTGCAGTGGCATAGTGTGCAGTGGTGTAGAGTGTAGTGGTGTAGAGTAGAATAGCATTCAGCGGAGTGTCATAGAGTGGAATAGCATACAGTGGAGTGGCGTAGAGTGAAGTGGTGTGTTATAGAGTGGAGTGTCATAGCGTGGCATGTCATAAAGTCGAGTAGTATGGAGTGTGATACAGTAGAGTGGACTGTATTTGGAAGGAGTGGAGTGCTGTATAGTGGAGTGGAATGTCATAGAGTGGCGTGTAGCACAGTGTCTTAGGGTGGAGGGGTGAAGACGTCGAGTGGCATAGGGTGAACTGGGATTTCATAGAGTGAAGTGGGTTAGAGTGGAATGGCATGTCATAGAGTGGAGTGGAGTGGAGTGTGGTAGAGTGGAGTGGTGTGTCATAGAGTTGATTGGCGTGTTTGGAAGTTGAGTAGTGAGGAGTGTCATAAAGTGGAGTGGCATGTGGTCGAGGGGAGTCGCGTGTGGTAGGCTGGAGTGGCGGGGCATACAGTGGAGTTGCATGTCATAGAGTTGAGTGACATGGAGCATCATAGAGTGGAGTGGACTGTCGTAGAGTGGAGTGGGGTGACATAACGTTGAGTGGCAAGTCAGAGTGCAGAGGGCCACCAGTCTAGAGGGAGCCGTGCCTATGGCGGTGATGCTGGGGCCCAAACCGGGGGTCGCAGGGCAGGTAGCCCCGGCTGTTGTGTCAGTTGCAGGACTGGTTGGATGGAGTAAAACACCCGGAAGCATTATAAAAGACTTCCGGGGTCGATCCCAGCAACGTGGTTGCCCCCCACCTTTAAAAGGTGGCGCGAGGTGGTGGGCAAGTCTCTTTTCTTCTCGCCGCCTCAGACAAAACAGGACATTGTGACCCCCTACCCACATATCTCCAGGACAGCACGCTCCACTGCCGAATTCTGCAGCCCCAACCCTCTTGAATTTTCTTCGATTGGTGCCCCTGTGATCCACACAAGCCTCTGGGACCTCGTCTGCTGTGATATCTCTGTTTATCGGAATAGACGTCTGACCTCTTCAGTGGAGCCTGCTAGCACCTCAGATCTGGAGACACAGCAGAATGGGTTTGGGGCGGTGGGGTGGGAATTGAGTGGGTTTGCACAGGTGTGACTGTCACAGCAATGAGTTCCACTGCTTTTCATAAAGGATTTGGGGGGTTGGTACAGAAGCTCTTCATGGTCACTTGTGTTCCCTGTAAAGTACTTATGCAACCCCAGCATGTTCCAAGGACAGATTGCTCCTTTATAGGAACTGAGAATATCTTAAGCAATGAATCGTCAAACTCTTGCATGCTCCTCCTCATACTCTACTGGTAGGGGAAATTAGACCTGCTCCTCTTGTGAGCAACACACAACTGGTGGAAATTTGGAACATATCCACTGGTTGCACAGTGTACACATACTAATCCTATGGGATGGGGACAGGTTTTTATTGGAAACAGGGTGCACACACTACTTCCAAGGGAGCTGGGGGTGGCTCCTCTTCAAGTATGAGGTGCATAAATCTTGCACATAGCGAGATGGGGCTTGTTCCTTTTATATATAGGGTGTATACCTCGCTCCTTTGGAGGGCTTTTTTTTGGCCTGGGTGTACAGTGTGCACGCACTATGCGCATGAGCAGTTGGCTTTTCTTCCTCTCATAAGTATAGTGGACATAAACCACTCCTTTGGGGAGTGGGGGCCCATGCAGACAATTTGCCTGCAGTACTCACATGAGCATTGGGTTTCTGTCCTTTTATAAACATAGAGTGTGCACACCAGGCACGGATCATCCCTAGCTGCCTCGACCTAGCCCTATATACTAGTGGTTAAGTGGCTTATGTGGGGTTATATGGGACAGTAGAGCCTGGTAGGATGTGCTTATGGTTACCAGTGTAGGTTACGGAGGTTTAGGCTTCACATGGGCAACCTTGGAAATTCTCACTGCGGAGCTAGCATTGTCCAAGAAGATAAATATCAGAAATGACGCCCTTCTTAGCAACGATCAGTTCTAAAGACTTTGAAACTGCTGCAGGACACTAAACACTTCCTAGACATAGGCCCCACTCAGTGTTTCTCAAAACATATGCATCCTTGTTCAGCTCGATATCAGTGAGGGCCAGGGGTCTAGCCCATCAAATCCAGGTGTCCAGTTTTAAAAATGGCTCCTCGCAGTTGCTAATGGTTTTGCATTAGGCATGACATTTTGACTTAGTTGGGTACGCATGGTAAACAGTTGGGACCGGAATGGGTGATGTTTAGAGTGACACTTTTTGCGAGGATATCAACCAATGAAGTTCATGGCAATTGAAATATCAGAAATTACAACTGGTAATAAATATGGCTGGGGTCTGTCACAAATGGCCCCTCACAGTCACCAATGGTTCAGCCCTGTATAGCTTGGGTTCGATATTCCATTCAAACAGCTAAATATACATCTATTGGCGTATTATTGCACTGACCAAGAAAATCATTGTGGCCTTCCAAACGGCAGAGGTAATTAGCTGGTCTGTTAGTGAGGTAACCATTATATTGATGTAGCTGAAATGCAGTAAACCCAGAGTCCCTTTCCAGAAGTATGGGCCAATTGCTTAAAGAAAGTCACTAGGCCACCTGTAGGTCGGTTAAAACAAAGGCGGGGGTCAAAGTCTCTGTGTTACGTCTGGGGAACTTTTTCCTGAATTGGACTCTGGTGGGCATATCTAGGCTCCCCCAGGGATAAGGCAAGGTGGTTAATTCCCAACCATTGGTAGAATGCCTGATGTCCAGAAAGACGACTCTTCAGCAAATATTAGGTGGTGATGATAGAGCGCGCAGGTCACCCGACTCTTATTTTACCAAATATGCACACTTGGTCCCATAATGTATTTGTCACTATATTTCATTGATCAGGTAACCTACACACTACTACCAGTAACCCTGTTCCTTTCTACTTTATTTCCGTGTACCTGACTTACCAATCCTTGTCACAGGTACCTAAGATCACAATGGATCAGGAGCTAGCTGTGGGAGTAAGTAGACAACACAAATACCATGTACTTTGAATAATGTTTATACTTTTGTAATAACCACAAACGCAAGAAGTTTTCAACACCTTTATCTAATCATCTCCTTCTTCATATGCCATGAGAATGAAATTTACACAGATCAAACTATCTATAACTAAAATTAGGAATATGGTATAGCTATGAATGGGAGCAAGAATCATCTAGAAATCGAAGAATAAAGGGAAGGAAAAATAAGGAACACGCTATTTTAGCTTAATAGACTTTCACAATTGTACTAAAGGCGGGTAAAGAAAGGGAACATAGTATTTATAGTAAGCTTTCGAACTATTCTAACGGTTCAGAGGAAACAAAACTTATGCAATTTGCTTTATCAAGATGTGCTTATTTTCTATTGGGAAGGTAAGAATGGAATATTATATATATGCTAATAAATCAGTAATCGACTAAAGGTAGGGAGAAAAGTGGAACATGCTAATAGACAATTTTGCATGAAAAGTCTAATTTATAGAAAGACAGGGAAAAGGACATAGGCAATTATACTTTATTCAAGACGGGAGAGAGAAGGTTTAGATAGACGAACACCCACATGGATTATATTTACCTAGGACAGCCTGAAGACTAATCCTGGCCACGGGTCAGTTGGAAAAGGCGGGAAAGGACCCTCAAGGACTTAGGTTGGCAGTAGACGAGCAGGTACAGCTCATGGACAGTCAGGACAGGATAACCCCAGGATTTGGATCAGGACCGGGCTCACCAAAGGGTACGACCAACACCTGCAGCTTCGAATGCAACGCCTGCGCTACTCCCTCTCTGCAAGGAATCTGCCAATAACCCCGATTGGGTTCTTGAATCTCCCAGCAAAGTGCTTCGCCAGCACTTAAGGTTTCCCAAACCCCGACTGAGTCTGTGGAAATTACTAACAGAGTGCTCCGCAGCTCTCTGTATCAATCATCTATAGAGTTCGTTGGGTCAGTGACAGGTAAGCTATTCGGACAAGTCGGACAATTTCTCTAGCTAAACCTAGGCTAGTTATACTGTTTTCGGGTCAGGGTACCACCCACTAATGTTGCCAGTGAAAGGATCCCCAACTTCTGATTGGACAAAAGAGGAGGTTAGATCATCACATTTCCTAAAATTTAGACGTTCTCAGGCTTAATATTCATTTCTCAAACCCACCCCTTACATTCCAGTTCCCATGGCATAAGAATCTTAGAATACAATAGGGTACACAGCACTGTATACAAATGTTGCGAATGCAGGTACAAGTCAGCTTCTTCTGCTAGGTTGGAGTTCAGGTTCCCAGGAGCATCTTGGCTTCGGCTGCCAGCTGGCTGGGTTCAACTGATGCATGGCTTTCTTTTCCCCCATCATGTGACTGGTACCAGACGGGCTTCAAAGATGGAGTATCAAGCGTCTCCCAGGCCCAGAAAATACAGTACATGAAAAGTAAGCGAAAACAATTTAGAAACACAGAAAAAATAAATACACTGTATACCATGATTGGCTATACTACTCCCCTTACTTTATGATAACTATAGCATTAGGGTAAGTGCAGAACAGACAGCTTTGCAAAAGCAGCAATGCAAGCAAAGAGCATGTGAGAAAACAAAGCGGCCATTTTAGCAGTACTGCGCATGAGCAATAATTTCCCTCCAGAACTGCGAGTGCGTCACATCACATGGGTATGACCGACGCATGCGCAGACTAAATTCCCGCTAAGCAGCGACCATTTTAAATGCAAGCGTATTATTGTTAATAAACACATAAGCAAGCTTCACTGGGACACCCCGTGTAGTGTAAAATGTGCAATATTAGTAAGACAAAACAGATTGATTACAAAGTTAAAGTTATTTGAGGTTCTTGAATACAAGCAAGTCACGTAACGTGCGAATGCTTGCTCCATCAGTGATGGGGCTATTAATTTTGGTATCCGTAACGTTTCCTATGGGTCGCCCGTTTTCCTGTTCCTGGTCAATCTCACAGGCCAGGTTTAGGCAGAAGCTGAGGCCCCATTATGCTAGGGCTCTCACTCATTTGAATTGGGGCTGCCATTGCAGCAGCAAGGGTGGTTAGCTGCACAAAGCTGGTGCAAAGGTCTGGCAGGTTGGTACCTGATTGCTACGACTACTAGGTGAGATCATGCTTTTTGTAGGTGCCTGCCTTTAAACCCTGTTCTCTCTTTTGTATTTCCGGTTGATACAGGTGAAAGGCTTGAGGAGTTGAAACAGCAGCTGAGGACCTTGTCACCTTCTGTGAATGTGAAAGGGGTTACAGAAGTGCAAATGTGTGGCCACTCATACTTGATGCATTGCTAAGGTTTGTCTATTCCACAGGTGAATACACAGCCGGGTTAAGGAAGTGGATGCTGGCTGACCCATTTTGGTGGTCAAAGAGGGCTGCATTTGGCCCAGTTGAGGACTGCATTGTGCAGACTCTGGCCCTAGCGGTTACTCACCTCTGGAGTATTTGGGTACATCCTGTCAGCAATAATTTTTAACTGAGATAAAAAAAAGACAGACGTGGCAGTATCTGGTGTCTCTGAGCTGGGCTGGCTTGCAAAGACTTTCCCTTAAGCCATGATAGCATGCTCAAGCATCATTCCCAGGTTGCGTATGTGAAGGTGATGAATTGATTGAAGCCTACAACAACTCTGTGCAGCTGGTAAACAGCAAGAGTGGTAAGTGGTTAGCTTGACTAGGTTGTCAGCTATTTCTCACTTTGCATCACGAGCAAGCCTTATTCTGCAGGACACGTCCACTGGTCGAAAGGGAGCAAAAGAAATGCTCTGAAGTAGTGCTTATAGTTAGTTCATCACCCGCTCTGTGGTGGGGTGGCCAGATAGTAGGTGAAATATGCTGGCCTGTGGCGGGTGAGTCATGACTGGGGAGACAGTTCAGAGCCATTTATGGCTCCACTTTAAGACCGAAGTATCAAAGGCATCACTGGACTCTCCAAGGGGTGCTGGCAGCAAGTCCAAAGAAAGTTGTGGTAATGCAGGGGCTGGGGGTGGTTTTTGACATGCAACCCTTAACTCACACCCACCGGTGCATATGCAGTGGGTGCAAGCGAGCAAAGGCTCTTGGCGGGAGGAGGATGGGTGTATTGGGGTGTCCGAGGGAGGTATCCCAGTAGGGAGATGGGCCCCCTGCAAAGGCACTCCCAGTAATTCCAAGAGGAAGGGTCCTCGAACAAGTCATGTTGATAATGTTTGCAAAGGAGAAATCTTAGTTATGGTTAAGTAACTCTGATGTATAAGAGAATCTGTTAACACAAGGATGTAACTCTGTGAGCAAAATGTAAAATTATGTGTTACTGTGCATAAAAATGGCAATGTGTTTTCCTGATTATATGTTTTAATGAATACGGCCGGGGGTTTATGACTCCTAACCCAAATAACTTGGTTTTGTATTCATGATCTCTTATAAGGAGTGTGAAGGCGGGTGGGGTGTTGGGGAGGAGGTTTCCCCAAGGGACTTTGGCATCTAGCTGACCACATGGAATAGAGTGGCTTGTCATACGGTGGAGTGGAGAGGTTTGTCGGAGAGTATTGTCTAAAGAGACATAGTGATAAAATGGCTGAACGGATGTAGACAAAATGTTTCAGAAATATAGATTTTTTGGGGCTAATCAATCTAAATTGTTTTTTTTTAAAGTATTTGTATTGCCATTTTGTAATAATCACCATATGAGATATAGATTATAAAACATCATGATTAGAAATGTGGCTAATGTTCAAAAGCAGAACCAGAAAATGGTTCCAGCTGTACATCTCGCAGTCTGTATACATAATAGGTTACGTTCAAAGAGTAGCCCATCATACCACTACCAACTTGAAGTGATGGCTATATTTCTTAGTACATGTTCCACTAAAGTTTGTTCACTGTAACTTATATGCAGGAGTCTCCACCAATGATCCTGACTACAAGTATCATATTCGTATTTATCAAAATGCTACTTCATTTATTAGGAACAAAACTCATAACAAAAGGAATAATACAACTCAAACAATAAAGAAGTAAATAAACCTTGTGCAGAGGGGTGAAGTAGATCATAACTGATTTAGCATACTTATTGGGAAATCACAGCATAGCTGGGCCTCCCAGAGGGCTGGAAGAGCAGGGGGAAGGGCTCCCGGTGGTTGTCAAAGCTACCAAGTCTGAGCAGTAGGCCTATGCCTGTTATTTCCCTGTAATCAACTACCATTCAGGTCAGCGCTCAATGCTTTCTAAGGGCCCAGTGGGGTTCTTGCGTTGCCCTTTTGGGGCAGGACTCTTGGCCAGAATCAGTACCTGTCACATCATTAGCAGCATCCTCAGGAGTTTCCCATGTTACCATCGCCTCCCTCCATTTTATGGCTATTGGGTGCTTCCACATTCCCTTGACTCTTCCCAGCTAAGTGCCCTACCTTCTGCCCCAGCCCACATGATAACGTCTATATTCAAGGACTCAAACATGAGGCCCTCTTGGGGATTTCCATTCGATCGCAATTCTGCGCTTAGCCAGGCCCTATGAGAGGTCTATCAACCTATTCCCAACTTTACGCTTTGGAGGACTGGGAAAAAGACACAGTAAGTTATTCTGTACTGTGGGAGACAGCACTCTGCTCAGCACTTCTGTGAGTTTAACAAGCACAGCCTCCCAGAAAGGCTGCAGGCCGTGACAGTCCCAAGTCATATGGCCAAAGTCTGCATCCGAGTACATGCATCTGGGGCATAGACGGACTTCCCCCCCATAAGTCACATGAAGGCGGTGAGGTGTCAAGTAAGCCATGTGTGTGTTATTGAATTGTATATAGTTTAAGCGTGTATTGTGAGAAATCTTCTTAGGATAGTGCAGGACACTGTGCCATTCCGCACCTGTAAATTCTCTGCCTCCAATTCCATCCCATTTTGCCCATAACCCACTCAGGGGTCCTACCGACACCAAATGCAGTGCAACATAAAACCATTTCACTAGTTGCCCTGCCGCCCCAAGTGTGATCAGTTCATGCAATGCTGAGTGTGTCTGCGGTTTGTCTCTCCCTTTATTCCATAGCTGTGCAATTGGACGTGCTAAGGCCTCATATTGCAGGAACTGGCCCAAAGGTAGACCACAGTCCTCCATAATCCCTTCAAATGGGAGCAGAGAGTTGTCCAGGAAGCAGTCCCCAATCTTATCCAGCCCTGCCTCTGTCCAGCGGGCCAATTGTTCGCTCGTGAATAGAGTCAGTGGATCGCCACGTGGCAGTCAAACGAGTGGTAGCATAGGGGTGTATTTGGTGATTCACGCTCCTTGCCCTGGCATCACTTCCAAGCTTGGAAAGCTGTGCACTGCAACAAGAAGCAATACGGAGTAGGCGTTGTTGGAACTAATAATTTAACGCTCCGTCCATCATCCCCTTTTGTATCGCTTTGTTCGCCCTAAGTTGGCAGGGTATGCTCAGACGTGAGTCCCTTGCTCACTTGGCCACTGGATACAAGATAGCCTGGCTGATGAGGATTTTGAATCCGAAACCGGTCCCAGGATGCTTGTTTCCGGTCCAGGGAAGACATTGCTTTGCAGTTCGGGCTGGACTGTTCCCATGAGGCACAGGGTCAGACTGATTTTTATATGGCCATGTCTGAACTGGGGTGGCTGAGTGAGCTAAAGAATGGTGATGGATTAAACCCAGATCAGCTGACTGGGGGTGAGTGTTTGATTTGCTCAAACGCTCTGTCCATCATCCCCTTTTGTAACGCTTTGTTTGCCCTAAGTTGGCAGTTTATGCTCAAACGTGAGTCCCTTGCTCACTTGGTCACTAGATTCAAGATAGCCTGGCTGATGAGGCTTATGAATCCGAAACCGGTCCCAGGATGCTTGTTTTCGGTCCAGGGAAGACATGGCTTGGCAGTTGGGGCTGGACTGTTCCCATGAGGCACAGGGTCAGACTGATTTGCATATGGCCATGTCTGGACTGGGGTGGCTGAGTGAGCTAAAGAATGGTGATGGATTAACCCCAGATCAGTTGACTGGGGGTGAGTGTTTGATTTGCTCAAACGCTCCATCCATCATCCCCTTTTGTGTGGCACTAAAAATGTAGCCATCACTAGGTTATAGTCAATCTAAATTGTTTCTGTAGTTTTAAAGTTATAGGGCATGATTCAGAAACGTAAATGTACACTTTTGTGTAAGATTGTGATTGTTTGCTAGTCACTAAGGTATGTTACGAGCAATATATTTAAGACTGCGGGGTGTCACAAAAAAAAAAGATCGAACAGTCCTATCTTTTTATGTAGAGACTCCGTGGTCGTAAAGATACTACGATTAAAATGACTTTGTGAATAGAAAACACTGGTAAACCTACAGAAAGGTGTATGTTTACCATTGAGAATCAGTCCTATAAGGCACAAAAGGGTGTAAAGTATGAATATCGACGGGAAAATATCGACTAGCATTAATATCGAGGTAAGAATATCGACTAGTAAAAATATCGTAGTAGTAAATATCATAGTAATAAATATCGTTTTTTAAGAATGACAAAAATATCGTCCAAAAAAAATATCGATGAACAGAATATCATTGAGTAAAATATCGTTGTATATAATGTGTTATAAAAAAATTTTAAAGTATGTATTATGTATTTACAAATATTACAAAATCTCTACTAGTAATAATATGTGTTTTAAAAAAAAAAATAGAATAGTATAAATTCTAGTAGCGGGTTATTGGTATTATAGGGGATAAGGGTGGGTAGTAATTTAAAAATGTAGTGTTAAAAAATAGGATAGAATATTAACAATTTAGAAAAATAATATAAAATCGAAATGGAAATTCGAAAATTTAAAATTTTTACGAAAATAAATTTTTAATTATATTTATAATTTTCGAATTAATATTTTAGGAGCGGGTTATTGGTATTATAGGGGATAAGGGTGGGTAGTAATTTAAAAATGTAGTGTTAAAATTGTATAGAATATTAACAATTTAGAAAAATAATATAAAATCCAAATGGAAATTCGAAAAATCAAAATTTTAACGAAATTAAATTTTAAATTATATTTATAATGTTGGATTTAATATTTTAGTAGTTGGTTATTGGTATTATAGGGGATAATGGTGGGTAGTAATTAAAAATATTATGTTTAAAAATTTATATAAACTAATATCAATTTATAATAATATTTAAAAATCTGAATAGAGTATCGAAATTTAATTATTTGTACGACATAAAAATAGTAATTTCAATTAAATTATCCCAAAAATTCTTTAGTGGGTTTTTGTTGCTACAGGGGATAAGGGTATGTAGTATATTATAATAACTGATCATATATGTAAATATATTTGTAAATATCAATAATTTAGAAATATATTTTTTTGGTTTTTTTTCCAATTGTAGATAATATGTTATATTATTTTAATAAATAGTGTGAAAAAAGAAAAGTAAAATAGAAAAAATAAAATAAAAAAATATTGCAAAATTAGAAATTAGAAATTTTCGAATTTTTGTAAATAATTTAAAATGCAAAATTGTTTGCTGATTTATTTTAAAAAAATATTAATTATTAGTATTATAATTTGTGATATAATATATGCTAATTATGAAAAATAATTGTGAAAAAATAGGAAATAAAATAAAAATATTAAATGTACGGAAAGAAAAGATATTTATTTTAAGTGTTATATAATATTATCACAAATATTACATTTTTTAAGTATACAATTAAAATTTTGTACAGTTGGAGTATATTCGTAAATTATTATGGTTTACTATCCACTTTTTTCCTTGAGTTATGTTGGATTTGAGTAAGATTAGTAAATCAATATAGTTTTATAACCAGCATTTTCCCCAGAGTTATGTTATGTTTGGAGTTAGAATAGTAAATTATTATGGTTTACTATCCAGCACTTTCCCGGATGTATGTTGGATTGGAGTTAGAATAGTTATTTTTTATGGTTTACAATCCAACACTTTCCCTGACTTATGTTGGATTGGAGTTAGAATAGTAATTTATTATGGTTTACTATCCAGCACTTTCCCTGAGTTATGTTATACTTGGAGTTAGAATAGTAAATTATTGTGGTTTACTATCCAGCACTTTCCTGAGGTATGTTGGTTTGGAGTTAGAATAGTAATTTATTATGGTTTACTATCCAGCACTTTCCCTGACTTATGTTGGATTGGAGTTAGAAAAGTAATTTATTATGGTTTACTATCCAGCACTTTCCCTGAGTTATGTTGGATTGGAGTTAGAATAGTTAATTATTATGGTTTACTATCCAGCACTTTCCCTGACTTATGTTGGATTGGAGTTAGAATAGTAAATTATTATGGTTTAATATCCAGCACTTTCCCTGAGTTATGTTATGTTTGGAGTTAGAATAGAAATTTATTATGGTTTACTATCCAGCACTTTCCCTGAGTTATGTTATATTTGGAGTTAGAATAGTAAATTATTATGGTTTACTATCCAGCACTTTCCCTGAGGTATGTTGGATTGGAGTTAGAATAGTAATTTATTATGGTTTACTATCCAGCACTTTCCCTGACTTATGTTGGATTGGAGTTAGAATAGTAATTTATTATGGTTTACTATCCAGCACTTTCCCTGAGTTATGTTGGATTGGAGTTAGAATCGTTAATTATTATGGTTTACTATCCAGCACTTTCCCTGACTTATGTTGGATTGGAGTTAGAATAGTACATTATTATGGTTTACTATCCAGCACTTTCCCTGAGTTATGTTGGATTGGAGTTAGAATAGTAATTTATTATGGTTTACTATCCAGCACTTTCCCTGAGTTATGTTGGATTGGAGTTAGAATAGTAATTTATTATGGTTTACTATCCAGCACTTTCCCTTAGTTATGTTGGATTGGAGTTAGAATAGTTAATTATTATGGTTTACTATCCAGCACTTTCCCTGACTTATGTTGGATTGGAGTTAGAATAGTAAATTATTATGGTTTAATATGCAGCACTTTCCCTGAGTTATGTTATGTTTGGAGTTAGAATAGAACATTATTATGGTTTACTATCCAACATTTTCCCTGACTTATGTTGGATTGGAGTTAGAATAGTTAATTATTATGGTTTACTATCCAGCATTATCTATTTACATTTTTTAATAAGAATAATATATGTCATGTTGTAATATTCATTTAAACAATATAAATTAAATACATTTTTAACACATTTTTACATACATATGACAAGTTTCAGAATTAAATAAAATAATCTTTTTTTATTTTGTACTATTTTTCTTTATTCATACTTTCATTTGTTAATGCAAACATATTTGATCATTTTATTACAAATTTAACATAATATTTGTTATCAAATTATATTGCAGTTTTGTACATATATACAGTTTCAATAATGCATAAATTACTATATTAAATTTTAATATTTTTTATTAAAATTTAATATATTACATAATTTTCATGTCATTGTTTTTATCAAAATATGTACATAACATAATTCTTATTTTTAACATCAGAGAAAAATATTTAACAATCAAAAACATATTTTAATATACAATAAACAATTATTACATAATTATATTGAACATATTAATGTATATTTTACAATATTCATATGTTTTTTCACAATAAAAAGAAAATTATTACTAAACATGGAAAACATTATGCTATTTAATACAATTTTAATTTGGTAAAAAGGGTATTTAGTCCTATTTTAGTTTTTATTATGCTGCCATTTTGTTTTTGGAACTTCACTTTTTAGTCTATCGACATCGTTGTTTGGGTCATTTTAGAAAACGGAACCTCGCGGTTGGGAGCTGCTTCTTGTTGGTGAAGGTAAGTTTATTTTACATTATTTTTAAATACATTTTAAGGTATTTTAGTGCTAGTTGTAGTGTGTACGTGTCGATATGTGTAGTACTTTACAGTTTATGTGATAGTTACGTGTTATTTTGCGTCGTTATGGAGAACGTACTTTGTTAGGTATTTCGAACACAACTAAGGTTTAGTGTTGTATTCATGGATGAATTAAGGTGTTCTTATATGTTTTATATGCTATGTGTAGGCTTTGTGTATTTCGTATGTTTTGAGGGTGCGTTTTGTTTCTAATATTTACAGGTGTTCGTTTTGGGGAGCAGATGGATTGTAACTCTTATTTTTTTCAAGCAGGTACATGTTTTTTAAATTTCCTGCTTTTTCGGGTTTTGTAACTATTTACTCGTGATTATTTATCACCATTTTAATGGTTCCGTTTTCGAGAGGATTGCGACGTGGGACTATCATCAAACAGTTGTATTTTTTGCATTTTGTTGGGATTTTTAAACACTATATGGATAGCTTTTGGTATTATTCCTGTGGAAATTATCAACATGGAACATATTCTACAGCAGCAGAACCGTAAGTAAAAGTTATATTTACTTTTGGCTTGTATTGTGTTATAGTGTACTATTTAGTTAAATGTAATTTTCTTATGTCTTGTAATAATATATTACTTTTACATGACATAATGTTACTACATTTAAATAAGTAGTATGTTTTGTTATGCTTTGCTACGTTTTTAGGTATTGAAATTTAAAGGATGGATTTAGCTATTAGGTCTAAGTATTCTAGACCTTTCGATACTTGGGTACATTCTAGTTTTTTGCTGTAGGTATTCGTACATATTTAATGTTTGTTTACTTAGTTTAGGGCCAATTTTAGAAAGCGATTGCTCTATTCTGAGTTCTTCGTAGCTTTGTTCTTTTTTAATGCTTTGGATTAGTTTGTGAAGTGTTGGTTGACTTCTTCCTAAAGTGGCTTGGAAGGCATTATGCCATCCTTCAACAGCGTTGTTAGTTTTTGCTTTCTGTGCTATTGTACTAGCATACACATTCCACCATGGAATTTGAAATTTAGGTTGTCTACGGTGGCCTGAACGATGTAATCTTCCAACCCAGGTATCTTCAAAATAGTCTAAGAAGGGAGTTAGTTTTTTCTCATTGGTGCGGTAGAAAGGGCTGTCAATTAATAAATTGTAGTAGTTAGCTACTTCTGTTGTTGGTACATATGCCAATGCAATCAACTTTTTTATTTGATAAGCAAAGTTACTGTTTGTAGAATATTCAATGCTTAAAGTAGATTTTTGTAAGTGCCTCCATATACTTTGGTTGTAGTGATAATAACAACCTTGTATTGAGGTATGGGGATATATTTTAAGGATAGCTTGAATCATGGCCATTTCAAAGTCAATTATTATTCTTTGTGGATAGTAATTATCAGTTAATTCTTTGATAGTTGTTAAAAGTTCAACGTAGGTAGCATTTGTTTTATTTGGCAGCAGAGTATAAATTAGAGGGATATTTGTTTCTTGGTATTCACCATGGATGGTGTAAAGTTGATAGAAAGGTTTGGGACATACCTTAAAAGTCCCGTCCATCATCCATGTTTCACATGATTTAAGTTTTTGCAAATTACTATTTGTTGCAAAAAGTAACATTCTTTTGTCATGACTGTGGTTGTCATACATTAAGAATTTATCCTCATTATGTGTAATGGTATTTTAAGGATAGATTTTTATATCTTGAAAACTTTCTGGGGTTGGTGGAGTTGGATCTGAAGCACGTTTAGTTTTAGCAATTAATCTTTTTAAGTTGGGAATAGAAGGTAACTGTCCTGTGACATGTTCTGGCACTTTGCTTAAAACATTTTTCAAAATACTAGTGCTTGTTTCTTGTGACCCTGTACTAGCATCTCTCAATGTTTCCAGTGCTTCTCTAACTTCCACTTCTGTTACATTGGATGGGTGGTTATGCTCACGTACATTTACCACATTGTTATCAACAGTCGTTGCTCTGCCATAGCATGCACTTGAGTAATATTTGCTACATTTCCAATGGGTCTTATTCCCTTTTATTCTTTCTTGGGTGTAGGTGTAACCCATGTAGCTCAGCATTAGTTTCCCTTTTTGAGAAGTAATGAAAGTAGCTCCAGTTGCCATGTCTAAGGTAGATCTGTGGAAACATATATATGTATTTTTAAGAAAATTGAAAAACATTTATAGAGGTGTGTATAAGAGCAGGAAAAAGTGTGAACATATACTTACTATGTAGCTTTACTGGTAATTCTTTAATTCTTATTTTTCTTTCAGGATTTTCTCCTTTTTAAGTTCTGTAGTAGTGGTAAAGAATAATAGAAAGACATGCTTTAGTGTTATAGGTGTTTGTTTTTACTTTCAGAATTTTTATACATACAGTGACTATACTCACTTGATGAAGTGGAAGATGTTGGTAGTGTAGTTGTAGATATGAAATGAATTTTGTAGAATCTGTTGAAAAAAGATTTATTGTGTTACTTATTGTATTAGGATAATAGTAGTTTATAACATATAGAGTAAATTGCACATGTACTTTGCTATTTTAAAATTTTTTAAACAGCTATCTAAGTAGACATGGATAAGGTAGTTCATAAATGTTTTTAAATCTAATTTTCTGGTCGTTGTTGGTAAGTTCTACTATTTGTGTTTTAACTCTAAAGAAGAACAGCTTTTAAATTAGGGAGTTTAGGTAGTTTTTGCTAGGTTAGAATGATAAAAGAAATTGGATTTTACTTTCTTGAAGTGTAGTATGACGTTTTGTAGTTGTAGTCGTAGGTTTGTATTCTCTTTTCTCAGCAAGGTAACCGTTTTTCTCCAAGTTTGGGCCAAAAATGGTAAATTACGTTAAGTGAGTAATTGTTTTTATAGTAGTGACTTAATTAATGGTAGCTTTTGATTGGTTCAATTAGTGAAATTTTAAAATCATTGGTTGAGAACATTATTTTGAATTTCAAAACCGTTATTTTCGTAAGAGTTTGTTGCATCACTAATTGTTAGTTAATTTAAATAGAAAAAAGTATTATATGTGCTTTCTTGTTTTATAAGGAAAATGTTTATATGTAGAAAATAGTGAAATGTGTTTTAAATGTATGCAATCGGAGTGTATGATAGTATTAGTAAATATAATTATTATTAACCTATACATTCTATTTATATATAAATAAGTCATAGGAAAAATAAATACATATATGTGCGATTAGTTATTTTTAAGTAAATTAGTATAAAAAAGTGAATAATATAAAAGAATTGTGCATATAGTGTTGGTAATAATATGACGATATTTTTTGTATCTTTCTATAAGTAGAGAGGTAGTTGATGTTAGTGTAGTCGATATTTATGTAGAAGGTAATGTTATTTAAAATGAAGTCGATAATGTTGTAGTCGATATTTATGTTGTCGATGTTAGTGTGAACGATATTAGGGTAGTTGATAAAAAAAATCGATATTTGTGTTAATCCTTGTTTAAGTATAGGGTGACGATATTTATGTAAACGATATTTTTGTGACGATATTTTTTTCTGACAATATTTTTGTAAACGATATTTCATCATGGAACCGCACAAAAGCATAGTGTTGTATTGGCCTGCTGTATACCGCAGTCATTTTACTGTGTACCGTGGTAAATGCTGATGACAAAACAGTGTATAATTGGCTAATGACTGCCCTTACAAAAGTAAAAGCAGTACAAAAGGGGGTGGTGATGGACGGAGCATCTGAATCAATCAAACACTCACACCCAGTCAAAAGATCTGGGTTTGATCCATCACTGTTCTTTAGCCCACTCTGCCACCCTAATTCAGACATGGCTATATGCAAACTGTGCCTCAAGGTAACAGTCCAGCCCAAACTGCCAAGCCATGTCTTCCCTGGACCGGAAACAAGCTTCCGAGGACCGGTTTCTGGCATTTCAGCCGTCTTCAGCCCGGCTTGCTTGAATCCAGTGGCAAAGTGAGCAAGGTACTCACGTCTGAGCATGCCCTGCCACACTTATGGCGGCCAAAAGCGGTACAAAAGGGGGTGGTGATGGACGGAGCATCTGAATCAATCAAACACTCACACCCAGTCAAAAGATCTGGGTTTGATCCATCACCGTTCTTTAGCCCACTCTGCCACCCCAGTTCAGACATGGCTATATGCAAATCAGTCTGACCCTGTGCCTCATGGGAACAGTCCAGCCCGATCTGCCAAACCATGTCTTCCCTGGACCAGAAAGAAGCTTCCGAGGACCGGTTTCTGGCATTCCAGCCGTCTTCAGCCCGGCTTGCTTGAATCCAGTGGTAAAGTGAGCAAGGGACTCACGTCTGAGCATACCCTGCCACACTTATGGCGGCCAAAAGCGGTACCAAAGGGGGTGGTGATGGACGGAGCATCTGAATCAATCAAACACTCACACCCAGTCAAAAGATCTGGGTTTGATCCATCACCGTTCTTTAGCCCACTCTGCCACCCCAGTTCAGACATGGCTATATGCAAATCAGTCTGACCCTGTGCCTCAAGGGAACAGTCCAGCCCGAACTGCCAAGCCATGTCTTCCCTGGACCGGAAACAAGCTTCCGAGGACCGGTTTCTGGCAATCCAACAGTCTTCAGCCTGGCTTGCCTGAATCCAGTGGCAAACTGAGCAAGGGACTCAAGTTTCAAGTTTATTTATTTTATGATTACGGAACTCGTTTGAGATCCACATAAAAGACAAATTATTACATACCAAATATACATGATAAAACTGGACATAAAAACTTTTGCCTAATACAGATTCAAAAAACATTAAAAAAATTAAACAATTTAAAACAAAACATTTCATTTGGAGGATTGTTCAAGGCTTCAATAAAGGTAGCAGCAGATAAAATATTCATTTGGAGACAAATCGGTCTTAACCACTTGCGCCTGTGCGACATTAGAGCAGGGCAAACAAACATAACATGCATCAAATCCTGATTACTCATATTGCAAAAATCACATACGGCTGATGAACCATACCATTTTGATAAGAGTGATTTCAAGGGGAGTAAGTCCTGCCTCAATAGAAGCACAAAATGCTTAACTCTGTGAGGAATATTCCAGTGAACATATGGTTGTGCTTTCCTAATCATACAGGAATCAATAGTTGGGGTGGTACCCTTGTTCTGAATGCAAAACTCTCTATCTAATCTAAACCCTAATTCCCAGGATGCAGACTTTAGAAGGGATTTCAATTGAAATGACGACAAAGAAAATAAAACTTCCTAATCTAATTGTAAATTATTCACAGCATATCTAAAAAATTTTAGGATCAAGGAGTATTCATTAAGATTCCCCAGTAGCTCAGATTTTATAAGATATCGTAACGAGCCTGGTTCGCCCTTAGCCAGGCTAAAAGCCCAATGGACGCACCCAGCTAAACCTTGCACCCAGCTGCTGCGTAAACCAAGTTCCTGTCTAAGAGCAGCTGTAGAACTAGCTGTATTGACAGAAAGAAGGCTACGTAGAATTTTACCTTCAGTGGAGTTTAAAAAACTCCAACATTTAATATCAATTAATTCCATTCCATATAATAGGGAGGCGGGTATTTTTGCTCTAAATACCTCCAACAATATTGAGAGATGTCTTCTGCCTGTGGCCTTATGTAAGGACACCAAGCTCTTTCCTTGGACAACAGTTTTCCGGATGTTGTTAGCTATGTGAGCTTTTTCACTTAAATTGCTCATAACAATTTTGCCAAGAAAAGTATAAGATTTTACTGTTTCCAATTTTTGGCCCCCCAGTCCAAAGAAAGTTCACATATTTGGGATTTTTCCTGCCCAATAGACACATTACTTTACTTTTTGCGATGTTTATTGTCAAGTGATGGTTTCCTGCATATGTATGTAATGCATGCAGTCGATTGTTCAAACCTTTAGGCGTTAAATCAAGAATTAAAATGTCGTCTGCAAACATAAGACATATAATTGGCGAACCCCCCAAATTCGGAGCAATGCCACTACTCGCAGAAAGAGCCTGGGGTAAATCCGCTACATATAAAGAGAACAGCAAAGGAGCTAACAGGCAACCTTGCTTTAACCCGTTAGATGTAGCAATAATTTTAGACAGACCTCTTCCCCCCCAGCAACACTCTGCACTAGGTATCCGTATGCAAAGCACGGACCAATCTGATGAGAGAAGGTGGCATCCCCAAATCGAGTAACTTTCTCCACAGTACAAATCTATCCACTTTATCAAAGGCTGTGGAGAAATCGATAAAGGCGCCATAAATACACCCTCCACGAACCTTCACATATTTCTCTGTTAAAACTTGGAGTGCAGTCAAATTGTCAAGGGTGCCATGCCTCTTCATAAAGCCGGTTTGTTCATAAGGCAAGATATTAGTCAAAGATACCCAATCATTAATTAAATTAAGGAGACATCTAGCAAAAACCTTGCCAATAGCGTCTAAGAGTGCAATTTGGCGATAGTTCTGAGGGAGATCTCTAGCTCCCTTCTTAAAGAGAGGAACCAGTATACTTCCTTTCCAAGATATAGGAACAGTACCACTAAAAAAACAAAACTTGAACACTGGATAGAGAATTTTACTCCATAGTTCACAATGCTGCTTTAGAGCCGAAATTGGAATCTCATCTGGACCCATCGCGCCTGAAGAGCGCATGCCCCTAATCGCTAATTCGATGTCCTTTTCGGACGGGGGATCACAAGGGAGAAAGTCCTTATACAAAGGATAAATATCCTGATGCAAACCGTTAGTACTATACAATTGCTTGATATATTGGACCCAAGTCTGCTCTTCGATGGAGATAGATGTGGGGCGGGATCTAGAGCCACAACCTTCGGCAATTTGAGACCAAAATGTCCTGGCATGGCCCTTATAAGAGGATTCCCGGAGTTTAATCCATAGAGAATCCTCCTTATCTCTTTTTAATCTAGCCCTCATCCTCGATCTCCTTCTTTTTAATAAGACCAATTTATGGTACCGATCTTTATTAAATTGTAAGTATTGCACCCATATCAGTTTATTTATTTCAATGTTTAATTGTTGAAGAGGTTTGGGGAAGACTAAAGGTTTTTTAATAGGAGAAACTTTCCTAGCAGTTAAAGTTACTAAAGCCAAGAATTCTGAAAACCCCAAAGGTTCCCTCCCGTCCCATTGGGACAAATTCTCCACAGTAGATACCAAAAGGCTAAGTAAATTCTTAATAGCCCCATAGTTCCAATAGCATTTCCCAGACTTAGCTCCAAAACTCACCAAGTCAGAATCAATATGCCAAGGATCTGACAGGGGAGATTTAAGATCGACTGTAAGAGAAAGTACCTTGTGATCACTCAATATAGAGTCGACAACCAGTATATCCTTCATAAACGGAAAAAAGGAAGTAACAGCCACCACATAATCAATAATCGAATCTCCATTTTTTGATTTATGAGTAAAAGCGGCAGGGGTGTCAGATGGAAGTCTACCATTTAATACTATGCAATCCACTTTAGAAAGACCATCCAAAAATAATTTCCCTCTTTTGTTGGACCTGATATTCAGCGGAAATAGTGCTTGAGGAATATGGAGAGCTTCTTCCCTAAACTTGTTCCTAAATAAATCAAGACCACAATTAGAAATTTTACAGTTAAAATCACCTAATAACAATACATACGGAGGAGAAGGATCATCCATAAATTTAGATATAAAAGAAAAAAGCGACATTAGGCCAACATTGAAGCAAGTATCAGGGGGGATACAGGTATTTATCAAAACCAACGATTTATTAGAACCGTCTATAACCAAGTTTTTCAAAGTTATTGCCTGGAACAATTTATTCGGGTCTAGGAAGTGGGAGAAGTTCCAATTAATTTTATTGGAGAGTAAACATTCTAATCCGCCCTTTGCATGGCCTCTCCTGGAGGGCAGTGCGCTACCATCTAAAACGAAGTAGTCTTTTTCCATCAAAAGTTTACTGTCCACCCAAGTCTCTTGAAGGCAAATAATATCTGCTGCTAAAGATTTTAAAAATAACATTTTATCAGGATTATTCTTTAAACCCGCAATGTTCCAAGAAATAATCTTCAAATCAATGTTAAAAATGTAAATCAGATTTAAGGGAGGAAGTGGATTTGCTTGAGAGGACACCTGGCAACCAACTCCATTTGGATAAATCATTCATTAAAACTGGTTTAGGAGGAGGAGGAGGATTTTTATACAGTACTTGGCGTTCATTATTTGCTACATGAATTTTTAAATCCTTAGTCTTTGTTGAGGACCAATCTGAAGAAGAAGACTTAACTCCATGGATGGATAACAAGTTAGTGGACAATGTATTACCCTGTTCCTTGTTAAAGAAGGGGGCAACATCTATCCCTCTAATTTGTAGTTCCTCTGCCCAGTTAAGGATGTGATTTAAAACCAATTTAGAGTGAAACTTGACTCTGGCTATTGTCCCCATAGCAGAGAATATAAGTGTTACCAAGTCCAGGTCAGAGTTTTGAATTAATTTTAGACTTTCAATATCTTGGAAACACTTAATAAGTGCCGATCTATTTAAAATAAGATTGGAATCAAAAAGGGGAACAAAATCCAAAAAGACAGTATCAACACTTTCCTTCACCTGGGTAGATGAACGAGGGACAGGCTCAATTGCACGAAGGTCTTGAAAAGGCATAGCAAAAGGATTAAGAATTAGAGGTGAAACATTTACGGGAAAGATTGGTTCAACCGGATCTATATTTCTCAAATGACCTTTGGGGGGAATAGTAGCAATCACCTGCTCCCCTTGAGATACCCCAGGTAAGTCATTCAGAGAATTAGGAGAATTAGGCGATGGCTCTTTCTGGTGAGATTTTTCTAAAGGAGACTCTAGATTATTTTCAAAATAGAGTTTCTTCTGTCTTTTTTTTATAGGATCTTCGAATAGGTTTCCTTTTTTTTACTCTATTCTTTTTTTGCTTTATAGGGGCTACCTTAGTATTGCTTGTTGGGGGTTCAATGGGTGTCCGTTTTCCCATCTTTAAATGTGAGGCAAATATAGAAAATACAGGGGGCGTATCTGTATTTTGAGTTGTAACAGGATCTAACATGGGTTCTATCACATCATCCAGGATGGCAATGCAATTGCTTCCGGCAGACGCTACATTAGGGACGCAGCGATCATACGGCATACTTGCCAGATTATTTCCAATCTGCCCATCAGATGCAGGGTTCATATCCTTTTGGGATGGATCTAAATTTTCCATCTTCTTGGGGGACATATTGTCTTTATTTTGATTCAATGATAAATTGACCGACTCAAGATGTGACTCAAGAATGGACCCCCCTTTTGTATGTAATAGAACCCTAAGGATTTGGGTAACCGTATCTAGGACACAATCAGAACCTCCAACAACTTTCTCCAATAAACTGAGAATGGAAGATAACAAATATTCCAAAGAAGACATGGTTTTAGAAAATAAATGATCATTACCAGTCGGGGAACTAGGAAAAAAGTTATTTAAATTAGTGTCATGATTGGAAGAAAGGTTTAGTTGGGGTGCAGAGAGATCTGACTTATTGGAGGGGGTACTACTATAAAGATGGAGCCTAGGGATAGTGGGGACTTCATTGTCGATTGTCATAACCATGGCTTTGGCTTGAACAGACTTTGAATACCTCTTTTGCACCTGTAAGTCAATAATAGGTAAAGTAAAATCACCCTCCAAAATTGGGGACTTAGACTGAGAAGGGCCAGGGGAAACTTTTAGTTCCTCTGCATTTGGAAAAAATAGATTATTTTCTGTTACTTCAGGTGATTTTATAAATAAGTTGTTAGAGGATTTTAAATCATTAGCGCCAGAGGCCCCATCATGTAAGGTATTCCCTAGATGTTGCGATAATGGGATATCAGACAAATTATTAATGTCTTTAGAAGAGGGAGGTGCTACCTCAGAATCTACGCCCTTTAAATCGATGGAATTAACAACATCTGATGTCATTTTCTCTTTTCCCCTTTCTCATAAATTAAACAATTGACATTGACCTTTCAGTTGCAAAGTAGAGTTAATTTTGTTCCGCAGGGGATTAGATTTTGTTTTGGAACCTGTTCTCCCCACTAATACTCGACCTGAGCGAAGTTTTTTTGCCGTCATAATGAAAACAAACAAAATTCCGACAAGAGATGACGAATATAGTACAAGACAGAGATATTAAACTCTAACTAAGGAACAAATAGGACCAGAGGCTAATAACTGGAAACAAAACCCAAAGGGACAGGGCCCAGCCCAGCTTACTTCAGCCTCTGACGGCCTCAGACGGTCCTGCCCTAGTCCCGGGCTTCTCCCGGGACGCTCCCGCGCAGCGGGTAAGGAGTCCTATTAAGTAGGAGAGTGTGATGGGAGGGGGGCGGGCGAGAAGGGAGAGCGGCCCAGGTGTTTCCTAGCGGGCTAGCCGGGACTCCTGGGACATGGAGTCCCTAAGCACGATGCTCGCAGCCCTGCTCCACTGACCAATCATACCACAACAGTCTTGCAGAGTCACAGCCCCTCCTCTGTCCAAAGCTCCACCGAGGCAGCAGACGAAGCGGGACCCGCGGAGCGGGTCCGGCGAGAAGTAGCGTTCTCCAAAGGCAACACACGGGCAGCAGTAAACAGCAATCCCAGCAGGTAGGCAACAGAAGAGTCCCAGAGAGGATTAGGTGAAGATACCCTTTTGAACGCCGTGGGTGGGGGGGGCGGGGCGAGCAGGGAGAGCGGCCCAGGTGTTTCCTATCGGGCTAGCCGGGACTCTTTGGACATGAAGTCCCTAAGCACGATGCTCGCAGCCCTGCTCCACTGACCAATCGCCCCACAACAGTCTTGCAGAGTCACAGCCCCTCCTCTGTCCAAAGCTCCACCGAGGCAGCAGACGAAGCGGGACCCGTGGAGCGGGTCCGGCGAGAGGTAGCGTTCTCCAAAGGCGACACACGGGCAGCAGTAAACCGCAATCCCAACAGGTAGGCAACAGAAGAGTCCCAGAGAGGATTAGATGAAGATACCCTTTTGAACGCCGTGGGTGGGGGGCGGGGTGAGCAGGGAGAGCGGCCCAGGTGTTTCCTATCGGGCTAGCCCGGACTCCTGGGACATGGAGTCCCTAAGCACGATGCTCGCAGCCCTGCTCCACTGATCAATCGCCCCACAACAGTCTTGCAGAGTCACAGCCCCTCCTCTGTCCAAAGCTCCACCGAGGCAGCAGACGAAGCGGGACTCGCGGAGTGGGTCCGGCGAGAGGTAGCGTTCTCCAAAGGCGACACACGGGCAGCATTAAACAGCAATCCCAGCAGGTAGGCAACAGAAGAGTCCCAGAGAGGATTAGGTGAAGATACCCTTTTGAACGCCGTGGGTGGGGGGCGGGGCGAGCAGGGAGAGCGGCCAAGGTGTTTCCTATCAGGCTAGCCGGGACTCCTGAGACATGGAGTCCCTAAGCACAATGCTCGCAGCCCTGCTCCACTGACCAATCGCCCCACAACAGTCTTGCAGAGTCACAGCCCCTCCTCTGTCCAAAACTCCACCGAGGCAGCAGACGAAGCGGGACCCGCGGAGCGGGTCCGGCGAGAGGTAGCGTTTTCCAAGGGCGATACACGGGCAATAACAAGAAGCAATCCCAGCAGGTAGGCAACAGAAGAGTCCCAGAGAGGATTAGGTGAAGATACCCTTTTGAACGCTGTGGGTGGGGGGCGGGGCGAGCAGGGAGAGCGGCCCAGGTGTTTCCTATCGGGCTAGCCGGGACTCCTGGGACATGGAGTCCCTAAGCACGATGCTCGCAGCCCTGCTCCACTAACCAATCGCCCCACAACAGTCTTGCAGAGTCACAGCCCCTCCTCTGTTCAAAGCTCCACCGAGGCAGCAGACGAAGCTGGGCCAGTGGAGCGGGTCCGGCGAGAGGTAGCGTTCTCCAAAGGCGACACACGGGCAGCAGTAAACAGCAATCCCAGCAGGTAGGCAACAGAAGGAACTAACGTCTGAGCATACCCTGCCACACTTATGGCGGCCAAAAGCGGTACAAAATGGGGTGGTGATGGACGGAGCATCTGAATCAATCAAACACTCACACCCAGTCGAAAGATCTGGGTTTGATCCATCCTTTTAGGAGTATATATAATGTTCTACTGTTTTATAAGTGTATATGAAGGGAAGAGTAAGTTTATATCTGTGAGAAAAGTTTTTTTTTACTTTATATATACCTTTTAAGTTTGAAGAGAATTGCGGTACTACCCTATTGTTTAGACTTCACTATATTTCCCCTTAAAACCCAGAATGCAGTAAGTGTGGTCTAAACATTTCACCCTTCTAAAATTAAAAGTGTGAAACAGTTTCTTCTTGTGCAAAGAAAGAGCTTTGCTGTGGCACATCTTGCATAAAGATATTTGCATCAGACCAAAAATGGAGGAAACATATTGAAAAACTATTCCCCAAAAAAACGTGAGGTGGTTTGCTTATGGGTCGTATTACATCTGTAAAGAAGTTTCAACAACTTCCAAATATACTAATGCCTTGATATTCTTTTTTGAAAAATAAGACAAACTAGTTGGTCATCATTTTTGCTGCTTGACAAAATATAAAATGTTACAAACTGATTTTGTCTCAAAGATAGTCACATTTATCAAATCGCTGTGTTGTCAAAATGTTGATTTGACCAGGATGCAATTTGCTGCATTCCTTATTATGCATGCCACAAAAAAGAAGCAAAACACACGCGCTTAATATGTTTAATGATGCAATGAGTTTAGCATCACTTACTTGGGAAATACTTACAGTTTACATTACGCATATTTTATTGTTTCTCAATGCATGTATTTACAATTCTAGGCACAACGTGATGCAGCGATTTGCCTAAAGTCACACGAGGTTTGGCCAAATGCCGGAGTTGGGATTAGAACTCTGGTCGGAAGATTCCATTGGACGCTGTTTTGAAGGGTTGGGCCTATATATCTCATAATGTTATTATTGAAGAAGTATGCCATGCAATAGACATCCTTGTCAGGTTATTGGCAAATACGTTTCAGATATTGTGGCTTCTTTAGAAAAAAAGTCTTTGGGGTGTGGAGGGCATCCATTTCATAGGATTGGCATGTGTCGTGGAATTTAAATCCCTTCCCCCTGGGAAGCAGTAGACTCTCAATGCAGCTGGACGGCAAGTCATTAGCATTAAAATGTATGTTAATGAGACCAAGGTGTGAAAAGATATTTTCTTGCATATACATGAGCTAATTGCATTACCATTTAACTAGCTTAGTAGCTGATTGCATGTCAATAAGGGGAGGAGAAACACACAACGTGAGTTTATGTCCGAAAAAAAGGGAGGGGTGTTGTGAAGTCATTAGACACAAGCCCACCATTTTCTTTTGTGTCAAGTTGTTACCCCCTCACGAGACGACGGGGTGAAGACATTTAGTTTCCATGGCCATTGCCCTATTTCTTGCAGCTTGTAACTACGATGCATTTGAAAAGCCATGCCATATTTACCCAACAAGTGTTTTCAGGCCATGCAGTACACACTGCAAGAACTCTAATGATGCAGAGAAGAAAACACCACAAAACAATACAGCGCCCTTTTATCTCTGTGCCTGCTGCTTTGTAAACATGTGCATTGAATAATAATCAAAGGCTGCAGCTTCTTACAAAAATTGATCGTTTGGGGGAAACCGCATTAAATGCATTGCAAGGTGTTGTTCGTTTACTCTGAGAGTTCAGTTGAGCGAAATGCAATGCAGAGCAGTATCTGTCGCCCACCCATTTATTCTAGCGCTTCGAAAATGGCTCCCGCCTTAGTTTAGCGCTTTACACAATATTTAAATAAACAATGTGATTGGTGACTGCTGCGGCTGGTTCCTACCTTTGCTCTATTCCTTTAGTAGTCTTCAACTTGATTCGAAAAAAAAAATAGGATGTAAACACTACCTTTTCGCCTTCAGCTGGATAAAATGGCGGACAGACACAGAATCAGAAGCACAGACGTTCACTGAGTGATGTTTGTGTTAAATCCATTGTCATAACTGTTGCGTGCAGCAGTCGCGTCCCACTATTATCAGCCACGCGTGTAGGGCTTCGATAGTCATACTAGGAACATGCGAAACAGAGGAGGTAGTGGTGTTTGCCTCGCTGCCTCAAATGAATCCTAAAACAGATATTATTACGAATTCATCAAAATCAAGCAAAGGCATGTCCATGTCAGAGAGGCAGAAAGTATACTTTCCAGGTAAAGTTTTCAATGATAGTCAAAAGGAAACTAGATGTCATATCTATTTAAAATATTTAATCACCTACAAACCTGATGCAATGACATTTTAAGTGTTTTTATTCGAGTACACAGTTTTTAGTCCTTGTTTGAGATGTGTAATATTGTAAGATTTTAAATAATCACCACAATAAACTATTTACCTTTTACTTTCCAGGTGTTTGCTTTGACATATAAAAATGGCCAATGAAGCTCAGCAGAGTAAGCAGCCTTTGTTAACCGCCGATGTGATTCTACCTAAGCCAACCCAGCCTTTCGTCCTCCTGGTGCTTATGTACTATCATCAGACTGGACAACTAGAACACCGGCAATTTGTGAGCATTTTCAACGCAGAAAGTTATGTTGTCAACTTCTGTGCAAAAATGTAACTTATTTTCATTTGTTTATTTCCTCTGTATGTTGTTTAAATAAAACGACCTTGACTACAGCTACCAGAATGCACAGCTTTCTTAAAGAACAGCGCTAGGAACTTCGTTTCCTGGTGATATTGAAACATATGCTAACCTTAAGCATAGGGCTTTGGATTAAAGATGAACTTAACTGCAGAAGCATGCGAAAAGGGGGAGGATTTATTCATCTTTTAATTTGTCTTCCTTCAAATTTCAACCTTTGGAAATGGCCGAGAATAAATATCTATGTATTTCAAAGTGTTATGTTATTATATTTAGTTTATGAAGCGCTCGCGTACCATGTGGTGTCTTGGTGCTGCCTTGGGAGAAGGGGTGAAAACGGAGTAAGAAAGTTTAGGTTTTCTGGGAAAGAGCCATGTATAAAGTGAATGCCTGGGCAGCTCCTTAATGAAATTCAGATTTAATCAGTGTTTGCAATCTATTGAGTTGCACCGCGGTTTTCACTTTAAAGAGTTACAGATTAATTAAAGGAAAGGCCATTTGGCTTTTTTTTAACAGCTGTAATTAGAGATTATGCTTCCAAATTTATTAGATAAAATATATATAACTTTGGAATGTTGCCGTACTCCAAACAGGTAGAATTGCACTGTGCGTATTCAACGATAGTTAATCGATTGTCGATTTTTGAAAATCAAGAGCAGGAAAGTCTGTGCCAGTGTTTAGGCTTGTTGGAAGCAGTAGAAGAGGCGTTGCATTGCTAAAACAAAATGCAGGCCCATGGCAGCTTGTGCCACGCAGGCGCGCAATGAGGGGGGAGGGTTGTGTTCTGTTTCTGCCTGTCATGATACAGTTTGATAGAGTTATAAGGCTAAACGGTGGGTTAGTTGTCCTGACGGAAGTTGCAGGTTTGTATAGATTTGCTGTCACTCTCTGGGTGACAGAGGTTGTCTAAAGCCCAGCAGGAAGAGGCCGCTTGCAAGGGTTAAGTGTTATTTGCCTCCTGGCTGGGTACATAGACCTCTCCGTAGTCCTACGGAGATGAGGTGTGGGGTGCACACGTCAGTGGGACTGATGGCATGATGGATGGCCCATGTCATTGTCAGTGCAGTCAGATGTGCTCAGCTGCTGATAAGGGGGGGGGGGGCTGCTTTCTCACACTGAGCGATGTTGTTTCTCTCAGCAGTTGGAAATGGGCCCTCTCTCTCACAAGCACACACTGATTCAGAATTTCTGAAACCGGGCCCCAAAGTGTCAGAATTGCCTCCCGTGTGACGGAATTAAACACAAAGGTACCGTGCCGTGCAAGTATGCTTCCACCTACTCCTTGCATGAAAAAATGAGACTTGCCAGTCAAAGTCGCCCACATTTTTCCATCTTATTTCAATGCCTTCAGTGTGTTAAAGAAGTGCGTTAAAAGAGTGAGAGGAGTACGGGGAGAACTTGTCCACCCGTGGTACCGGGCTCACTGAGCGGGAATGTTCACGTGCCTGCGAGAAAACATTTTATTTGGCCTGGCAACTGGTCCTTAAAATCGTTTAACTACTAACGCGACACACCAGCGAGAGAAAAATTAAATGATTGCTTTAAACTTTTAGCATAATAGAAATAAGGCAATCCAATCCAAATTAATTATTAATAGGCGTGCCTTGAGTTTGAAGCATCAGATATGGCCTCCACGCAGTACTATAACCCTTATCGAGAAAAGGAGGAATATATAATAACAATACATTATATGTTCACGGTTGATGACGAAAAACCGTGTAAACAAATAGAAAAATAATCTGAAGGGACGACGCAGCAAACATGAAGTGATCTCTCCCTTTTTCCGGGCAACTGAATATATTCGAGTTCATCGAGATTTCGTATCAAACTAATGAGGAAATTCATGTTAATGAAATGCTCCCAAAATGTGCAGGCTTCAAACCAACCTCCAATGTGATGCCTCTTTGTAAGTACTAGAAAATTACCCGTGGTAGTAGGGTTGTGGGTTTGTACTAATCCACTGGGTATTCCAGGTTTGTGATTTCAGTTTCACATACGCTTCCTGTCCCTGATTTTCTCACAAAAAAACCTTCATGTGACCAAATCACTTTAAGATGCAAAACCAACTTTTGCTCTTGTAACCCATTGTACCTGTGTATATTGATAGGTTTGAGAATCTGTCTCATAACATTTTCACTCTAATAAGATCTTTCAGATTTCACCTAGTTAGAAAACAAATTACGTCATTCTAAATAAAAATGGTTGGCCCAAAAGATTTTTACAACTCAACACTTGGTAACTGCCTTCGTGCCATCAACACATGGATGATGACAACCATCTAAAGCTCAACACCACACAGACCTGGATCATTTATGATCCGCAGACAATGGCAAAAATACTAGCCATTCTTCATATGGCCTAAGGGCCTTGATGTTCCTCGGACAACATTAAATGAAGCTGAAATCTAGAGGTACTATACCAGACACATAGAGATAATTCCCTTGATTAAGATATATCCCATGTGGATTACAAGCTTCTAAAACACACTGCAATACATTCAAAATACAGTAGAAACACACCAATTAATAAATATCGGTTTAGAGAAACTAAATAACACTGAATTAAAAACACATATGTCTTTTATTTAACTGCCAAATTGGCTTGTTCATTAAAAAGATTATGGCTTTATATTCACCATAAATCATGTACAGAAGAGAAACAACTGTTTTGTTAATACATCCAATTCATTCGTAGTAACACTTTTATACATACAAATAAAATCATAATTTTTTTTTTGCCTTAATATTAAACCTATTTCACATTTCATTATACATTGATTATGACCTGCATAATCCAAACCGTGAGACAACATAAACAAAAAGACCTCAACCTTGTCTAATCTATTTGCACATTGATATTAGTCGCCAGTGGTCAATATATTAACTTAATATTTGCACCCTCCTTTTGGCTTTTATTCAATTGTGCTCCTTCTGCGTCTACGCGTTTCGGCGGTTTCTCCTAAATTAATGCCGCCTTTTTCAAGACAAATAATGGTACATTGTTGTCTCTCAAATTCTCAAAAATTGTTCCTTTCTCACAAAGTTAATGGACCCTTGAGGATAACGTATTGAGCTGTCTCTCATACACAATGGTTCTCCTCCTGGTACTCGTTAAAAACTTAAAAACGTGAGAACCTCCGTGCTGTGTTCACCGAATTCGGTTTCGATGTATTTCCGGGAATTTCCGTGACAAAACACTGTCTGGCAGGAACGTTGGAGTCCAAACTAAGACGAATACTCCAGTCCTAAAGCCACGTACAGAGAGGGTCATGAAGGATCATTAGGAAATACATCGAAACCGAATTCGGTGAACACAGCACGGAGGTTCTTACGAACAGGTTGTTTCCGGGAGAGCATAGAAAAATAAAATGCCAATCCGACAAGACCATCGTGATACCAGCATATAGCTGAGAGCTGGATCAAAAGGGTGACACCAGAGACAGGCAAATCTCGAGGGAGAGTTTTTAACGAGTACCAGGAGGAGAACCATTGTGTATGAGAGACAGCTCAATACGTTATCCTCATGGGTCCATTAACTTGGTGAGAAAGGAAAAATTTTTGAGAATTTGAGAGACAACAATGTACCATTATTTGTCTTGAAAAAGGCGGCATTAATTTTTTCTGATTTTAATTGTATGTATAACGGTGTTACTACGAATTAATTGGATGTATTGACAAAACAGTTGTTTCTCTTCTGTACATGATTTATGGTGAATATAAAGCCAAAGCCATCCTCACGCTAGTAATCTCCAATCTGGACTATGCCAACAGCCTATACTCAGCCTATACTTTGGTGCAACCACAATCACCAAACGAAAAATACAACCCATCCAAAATAGAATTCTTCTCTGCCTTCACCCAAGAGAATGTGGAACACCTGACTTGAAATCCCTACACTGGCTACTTATTGCCAGAAGGGCAATGTTCAAGGCACTCTGACTTGTCCTCATAGCCTTAATAAAGGACCACTATACTTATTTGAACTATACAATCAAAAGAGGGCACTGTGATCCAGGCTTGCACCACTTATCATCATACCACCCTACAATAAAAAGTCAATAGGAGGTTCGGATTTTTTAGTACAAGCACCAACAATTGAGAAATTGTTACCAGCCAACATTCAAAGCATAGAGGAACAAATACACCCCATAAGACATTGAAAACATTTCTATTTCCAAGATAAACACATAATTCCACATCTCTAGGATAGATTTCAGAAAGATAATTGTGCCTTCAAATATCCTGTTGCTGCCACCAATAGGGAACAACCCAATGACCAAACTACTTTCTATATGATAATAAGCTAAGACATGCTGACCTATGGTTAGCCTGGGTATTGTATTGGAATGCCAATTCCTACATAATCTTTCAGGCCTCACTCATACTAATACCATAACACTGAGTAATAAGAAGCCAACTGTACCTTAATCCTCTTACACTCACGTAAGACATATCTGCTACAAGACTTTTTCATCATCCAGTACTATAAAAACTAGTAAACCAATCATCACCAAATGAACAGGCATGGAATAACCAAAGAGATCTGTCATAAACTGCTGGTCAATCAGAGGACGTTAATCTAGTCCACCACTGGAGGACCCAAATAGCTACACACTATGACTGCTTCCATACATCTCACAATTGCACTCAGATATGGGATGGTAGCAGTGCTTAGGCCTCCTGGTGAGTGCCAGGGCCCTCACCAGGAGGCCACTGCAGCTTACATCAACAGTTGCCAGTGTTGCCAATTACAGTACCTACAGAATTACTAACCATCACACTGCTATAAGTGTGACAATTCAGACTATTCCAGACCCCCAAAGCCATAAGAATTCCTTGGGCGGCAGGTATTCACTGTTTTTAATATATATATTAATTAATAAGCACATGTTGTTCTACTCTAAATTATACTGTCAGAAATTGGGTTTATCGTTGGCAGAGATATGCACCAAGTCTAAGCAGGAACCACAATCCTAGTCAGGGTAAGCGAGATACACACTAAAAGATAGCCTGTTCTCACCTTCTGGTAGCTTGGCACAGAATAGTCAGGCTTATCTACAAAGGCAATGTGTAAAGTATTTGTGCAACACACACACACGCACACACACACACAGCAACACAATGAAAACACCACAAAAATACTCCACACAAGTTTAGAAAAATAGACAATAATTTAAAAATAAACCAAGACCAAAAAAAGGTTGAGTTTTGAATTTCTAAAGGATAAAAAGAGTACTAGCGCTTAGAAGCAATACGCTTCTATGGGGGTTATCTGTTGCGATGTCCCGGGCAAAGTCAGCAGTTCAAGCTGACTGCGATGGAGCACAGGAAGAGGACAAGAGCCATGCAGGCCTGGTGTACAGAGTACCTTGATCGTGGTCGCAATGGCGAGATGCAGGTTGCAGACAAGCGATGCGTTGATGTTGAGCCTGCAGTCGAGGTAATGCGTCAACTTTCTTCAAGCAAAAGCGCAGGTTACATTGATGAAGCACTGAAGCTGAGATGCTTTGGTTCTGAGTGAGATGCACCAGGTTATTCAAAGGATGCATCAATCTTTGTAGACTGCTGTGGAGGCAATGGGCGGTTCCATGTGTCGGGTTCTGCAGGTGCTGGTTCTGATGCAATGCATAGATTCTACTCCTGCAACATGGTTGATTCATCAGTTCTGCCACACACAGACTGGTGATGCATCAAAATCTCTGTTGCATGCATCTGGGTCTACTTTCAGAGAACCAGGCACAGGAACAGTGGTAGAGACTTTGATATCCCTGAATTTCAAGCAACAGGAGGGAAGCAAAAAAGCCTCTGGAGATCACTTTGGTGCAAAAGCAGAGTCCAGATCTCCTCAGCAGAGTCAAACAGCAGAAGATAGCAGGGCAGCAGAAGAGAAAAGCAGGCCTTTCAGGTCAATAGTCCAGTAAAGTGTCAGTCTTTGCTGCAGTTCAGCAGTTCTTCTGAAAGAGTCCAATTATAGGTCCAGAAGTTCCTGATTTGATAGGGTCAAAAATTTATTTGTTATTTAATATTTGTGTATTTTATTAAAGCGCGCAGCTACCCCAACGGGGTGTCCCGGCGCTGATGAGCAAACAGCTGTTGGTTCAAGTGAGAAGATCCTAGCAGAAAAGAAAAGTTTTGAGGGATCTGCGAAATTCAGGTTCGGACTGAATCATACGGAGGGAGAGCGGAAGTTTATTCCAGCGATAGGTGGCGAACACTTGAAAGGTTTTACCTCCAGATCTGGCTTTTTTAAATCTAGGAGTGACTAGCAACAGTTTGGTATTAGAGCGGAGAGCTCTAGAGTGACTATATGGGCGAAGACTCGAAGTAAGATAGGCTGGTCCTAAGCCTTTAGTAGTCTGAAAATCCGGGTCATGGCTTTGAACTCAATCCTTTTAGGGATGGGAAGCCAGTGCAGTTTCCGCAGATAAGGGGAAATGTGTTGTCTAAGTGAAATGCCGCCGACCAGACGGGGTGCGGCATTTTGAACTATCTGGAGTCTGTGGCACAGTCCTGCTGTCAGGCCCAGATAGAGTCCATTGGCATAGTCCAAATGCGATGTTATAAGCGCATGGACTACGGTTTTGCGAGTGTTGCCGGGAAGGTAGTTGATACATTTTTTTATCATTTTAATTTTGCAAAAGCAAGCAGCAGAGACTGTGTGAACTTGATTGGCGAAGGACAAGCGATTGTCCCACCTGACACCCAGGTTTCTGACCGAGTCCTTAGGGAGAGTGGCAAGGCTCAAGTCTTCCAGCCACCAAAGATTAGAGGCTAGAGGGGAAGGTTGGTTGAAAAAGAGGACCTCGGTCTTACCAGCGTTAAGTCTCAGAAAATTGAGATCCATCCACTTCGCAATATTCCTAAGGCAAGTTTTAGGGGATCGAAAGTGGTGGGGGATAGCTCATTATCGGAAAAAAGAAGCTGGATATCGTCAGCATAAGATGTTATTTTGATGCCCGACTGAGATATCATTTCGGCCAAAGGAGTAAAATAAACATTGAAAAGGAGCAGACTCAACGAGGAGCCCTGCAGGACACCCCACTTGAGTGGCCTAATTGAAGAGGTGTAAGGAGGAGTATGAACCTGTTGTTTACGGTCAGAAAGGAATGACGCAATCCAATTAAGGACCATACCCTGGATTCCAATGGATCTCGGTCATCTCAAGAGGATCGGGTGAGAGACGGTGTCAAATGCTGCTGAAAGGTCCAGCAGCACTAACACCGCCCTCGATCCCTGGTCGAGTGTCCATCACACAGAATTGGCCATTTCAATAAGGGCCGACTCTGTGCTGTAACCAGAGCGAAATCCATGCTGAGAATCATGAAGAAGACCCTTGGATTCTATAAAGCTGGCAAGTTGTTGGTGGGCCAGCTTTTCCAGGATCTTGGCCGGGGCGGGGAGTAGGGAAATCGGCCTATAGTTTCCCGGAATCTCTGGATCTGCGTTAGCTTTTTTCAGTATCGGGACTAGAAATGTGTGTTTCCACGCCTCTGGATAAATGCCCGATCTCAGGGAGGCGTTCCATATGGAATTGAGATGGGGATTTAGGAGTGCTGCTAGTGCTTTATATTGTTTTGCTGGTCACGGATCACTAGGAGATCCGGATTTACATTTAAGTAGTTCCTGAAGGGAGAGATCTTCCGATATTTCAGAGAATTCCGCGAAAACTGATGCCGAGGTTAGATTAACTAACTGTTCTTCCCCGATATCAAAGCAGTCCTTTTTAGGGAAGGAGGCATAGATAAGAACAATTTTCTCTTCAAAGAACTCGGAGAGTTGGGTACAGAGAGACTGAGACACAGGCTGCTGCCGATTCAAAGCCTGCGGATCAGTAAAAGATTTCACAATATTGAATATCTCTCATGAGGAATTACTAGCTTTATCAATTCTATCTGATAAAAAGCTTCTTTTGTGTTTTATAATCAGTTTGTGGTATTCTTTAAGAGTTGTCCGGTTCATAAATTTACTTTCTGCCGAGAATGTCAATCTCCAGCAGCGTTCCAGTATTTTACAAGCGGACTTTTTTTGTTTCAGTTCCTCCGAGTACCAGGGGGCTGCTGGAGCAGATCTAAAGGTTTTAATCGGTCTGAGAGGGGCTAATGAATTAATAGCTTTGGTCACCCACTCGTTAAGGTTAGAGATGCTTGAGTCAAGGCCAGAGGCCAAGGCCCTTGGAATCTTTTAGATATTCATGCAGGGATTCCGAGAGATTTTACTCCAATTTCTACCGAATTCCTTATTGGTTAAAAAGAGTCTATCATGATGGGTCATGTGCACAACAAAGGGAATAAAATAGTGATCAGACCAAATTATTGGTCTGGGTTCCTTGACCGAAATGTCGGAAAGGTTAGAGCAAATAAGATCTATACCAGACACATAGAGATAATTCCCTTGATTAAGATATACCCTATGTGGATTACAAGCTTCTAAAACACACTGCAATACATTCGGAATACAGTAGAAACACACCAATTAATAAATATTGGTTTAGAGAAACTAAATAACACTGAATTAAAAACACATATGTCTTTTATTTAACTGCCAAATTGGCTTGTTCATTAAAAAGATTATGGCTTTATATTCACCATAAATCATGTACAGAAGAGAACAACTGTTTTGTTAATACATCCAATTCATTCGTAGTAACACTTTTATACATACAAATAAAATCATAATTTTTGTTTTGCCTTAATATTAAACCTATTTCACATTTCATTATACATTGATTATGACCTGCATAATCCAAACCGTGAGACACATAAACAAAAAGACCTCAACCTTGTCTAATCTATTTGCACATTAATATTAGTCTCCAGTGGTCAATATATTAACTTAATATTTGCACCCTCCTTTTGGCTTTTATTCAATTGTGCTCCTTCTGTGTCGACGCGTTTCGGCGGTTTCTCCTAAATGAATGCCGCCTTTTTCAAGACAAATAATGGTACATTGTTGTCTCTCAAATTCTCAAAAATTGTTCCTTTCTCACAAAGTTAATGGACCCTTGAGGATAACGTATTGAGCTGTCTCTCATACACAATGGTTCTCCTCCTGGTACTCGTTAAAAACTTAAAAACGTGAGAACCTCCGTGCTGTGTTCACCGAATTCGGTTTCGATGTATTTCCGGGAATTTCCGTGACAAAACACTGTCTGGCAGGAACGTTGGAGTCCAAACTAAGACGAATACTCCAGTCCTAAAGCCACGTACAGAGAGGGTCATGAAGGATCATTAGGAAATACATCGAAACCGAATTCGGTGAACACAGCACGGAAGTTCTTACGAACAGGTTGTATCCGGGAGAGCATAGAAAAATAAAATGCCAATCCGACAAGACCATCGTGATACCAGCATATAGCTGAGAGCTGGATCAAAAGGGTGACACCAGAGACAGGCAAATCTCGAGGGAGAGTTTTTAACGAGTACCAGGAGGAGAACCATTGTGTATGAGAGACAGCTCAATACGTTATCCTCAAGGGTCCATTAACTTGGTGAGAAAGGAACAATTTTTGAGAATTTGAGAGACAACAATGTACCATTATTTGTCTTGAAAAAGGCAGCATTATTTTTTTCTGATTTTAATTGTATGTATAACGGTGTTACTACGAATGAATTGGATGTATTGACAAAACAGTTGTTTCTCTTCTGTACATGATTTATGGTGAATATAAAGCCAAAGCCATCCTCACGCTAGTAATCTCCAATCTGGACTATGCCAACAGCCTATACTCAGCCTATACTTTGGTGCAACCACAATCACCAAACGAAAAATACAACCCATCCAAAATAGAATTCTTCTCTGCCTTCACCCAAGAGAATGTGGAACACCTGACTTGAAATCCCTACACTGGCTACTTATTGCCAGAAGGGCAATGTTCAAGGCACTCTGACTTGTCCTCATAGCCTTAAAAAAAGGACCACTATACTTATTTGAACAATACAATCAAAAGAGGGCACTGTGATCCAGGCTTGCACCACTTATCATCATACCACCCTACAATAAAAAGTCAATAGGAGGTTCTGATTTTTTAGTACAAGCACCAACAATTGAGAAATTGTTACCAGCCAACATTCAAAGCATAGAGGAACAAATACACCCCAAAAGACATTAAAAACATTTCTATTTCCAAGATAAACACATAATTCCACATCTCTAGGATAGATTTCAGTAAGATAATTGTGCCTTCAAATATCCTGTTGCTGCCACCAATAGGGAACAACCCAATGACCAAACTACTTTCTATATGATCATAAGCTAAGACATGCTGACCTATGGTTAGCCTGGGTATTGTATTGGAATGCCAATTCCTACATAATCTTTCAGGCCTCACTCATACTAATACCATAACACTGAGTAATAAGAAGCCAACTGTACCTTAATCCTCTTACACTCACGTAAGACATATCTGCTACAAGACTTTTTCATCATTCAGTACTATTAAAACTAGTAAACCAATCGTCACCAAATGAACAGGCATGGAATAACCAAAGAGATCTGTCATAAACTGCTGGTCAATCAGAGGACGTTAATCTAGTCCACCACTGGAGGACCCAAATAGCTACACACTATGACTGCTTCCTTACATCTCACAATGGCACTCAGATATGGGATGGTAGCAGTGCTTAGGCCTCCTGGTGAGTGCCAGGGCACTCACCAGGAGGCCACTGCAGCTTACATCAACAGTTGCCAGTGTTGCCAATTACAGTACCTACAGAATTACTAACCATCACACTGCTATAAGTGTGACAATTCAGACTATTCCAGACCCCCAAAGCCATAAGAATTCCTTGGGCGGCAGGTATTCACTGTTTTTAATGTATATTGAATTAATAAGCACATGTTGTTCTACTCATCTCTAAATTATACTGTCAGAAATTGGGTTTATGGTTGGCAGAGACATGCACCAAGTCTAAGCAGGAACCACAATCCTAGTAAGGGTAAGTGAGATACACACTAAAAGATAACCTGTTCTCACCTTCTGGTAGCTTGGCACAGAATAGTCAGGCTTATCTAAAAAGGCAATGTGTAAAGTATTTGTGCACCACACACACACGCACACACATACACAGCAACACAATGAAAACACCACAAAAATACTCTACACAAGTTTAGAAAAATAGACAATAATTTAAAAATAAACCAAGACCAAACAAAAGGTTGAGTTTTGAATTTCTAAAGGATAAAAAGAGTACTAGCGCTTAGAAGCAATACGCTTCTATGAGGGTTATCTGTTGCGATGTCCCGGGCAAAGTCAGCAGTTCAAGCTGACTGCGATGGAGCACAGGAAGAGGACAAGAGCCATGCAGGCCTGGTGTACAGAGTAACTTGATCGTGGTCGCAATAGCGAGATGCAGGTTGCAGACAAGCGATGCGTTGATGTTGAGCCTGCAGTCGAGGTAATGCGTCAACTTTCTTCAAGCAAAAGCGCAGGTTACATAGATGAAGCACTGAAGCTGAGATGCTTTGGTTCTGAGTGAAATGCACCAGGTTATTCAAAGGATGCATCAATCTTTGTCGACTGCTGTGGAGGCAATGGGCGGTTCCGTGTGTCGGATTGGAATCTTTTAGATAATCATGCAGGGATTCCGGGGAGATTTTACTCCAATTTCTACCGAATTCCTTATTGGTTAAAAAGAGTCTATCATGATGGGTCATGTGCACAACAAAGGGAATAAAATAGTGATCAGACCAAATTATTGGTCTGGGTTCCTTGACCGAAATGTCGGAAAGGTTAGAGCAAATAAGATCTAGCATGTGACCGGCTTTGTGTGTGTGGAGAGTTACTAGTTGGATAAGATCACAGCCTGCCAATGTGGAAATAAAATTCAGGCTAAGGGAACAGGTAGCATCTTCCACATGAAGATTCAGGTCCCCTAGCATCCTAAAATTAGCATACCGCGTGTAAGCTTGAATTATGTAGTCCGTTAGGGTTGGTAAATGTGAGGCACTGGAATTAGGGGGTCGATAAATCAAGAGGCCAGAACAGGAAACAGACGCAGACAGTTTGATGCAGAAGGGAAGGCCTTCAATGCAGTCAATTTGTTAATAATGAGGCGAGGTAATCGTCCATTTAGTTTTATAAATAATGACTACCCCTCCCCCGTGTTTTCCGCTTTTACGATTGGTGCATAATATACTATAGCCTTCTGGAATGGCCGGGGTCAGGGCAGGGTTTGTCACCTCACTAAGCCAAGTTTCTATCAGGAATAGGAGGTCCCAATCCTTATCCTTAAGGGACTGGAAGATGTCTAATGAGTGTTTTACCAATGATCTACAGTTTATTAATCCGGCTGTTAGGGTTATTGTCACTCCGGGACCAAGGGACGGAGTTAAGACGTGCGATGGAGGTTGTCTATCCCGACTGGTGCTATTATCCCAGGAGAAACCACAAAGCTTACATAAGGAGTCCGTACTCAGAGTTTCCGATGTATGGAGCAGGTCTAAGGGCAAATAATTCAGACTGGCTATAAGTAATCCTACAAGTGGTGTCAGGTTGGGCAGCATCTCTGGCCCCGGCCGCGTGATGGTCGTGGACGGGCGCAGACGGGCTTGCCTTTGGCACGCCCCCGGCGCACCCGAAGCGCTCGTCCGCTACGCGGCCGAATGATGATGGTCATATCATGCAGGTGAGGTTGGGAGGGGCCAGGCTACTGGACCGCAACCCAAAAAGCACCCCCAAGATGGCGGCTAACCTTCGATGTACCCCGCGGCAGCACCTAATCGGCTGCGAGGGGCAAGATGCAGTAAATGAGGTAGGCAGACTCGAGCAGGAGTCACAACAAGTAATTACAGTTTTAAAAACAAAGGTATTAGGATCACAAGAAATAAAAAAGCACCTACTAGCTTTCCTGGCTTCCGCCTCATGAAGAGCTAGCTGTCTAATCAATGCGTGAGATTTCTAACGCTGCTTATGTGCAGGTGAGAGCGGGAGGGGCCAGGCTACTGGACCGCAACCCGAAAACTACCCCCAAGATGGCGGCTAACTTTCGATGTACCCCGCGGCAGCACCTACTCGGCTGCGAGGGGCCAGGTGCAGTAAGAAGGTAGGCAGACTCGAGCAGGAGTCACAACAAGTAATTATAGTTTTAAAAACGAAGGTATTAGGATCACAAGATTAAAAAGTCACCCACTAGCTTTCCCGGAAGAGCTATCTGTCTATTCTAGTACTTATACCCTATTGTGCCTCTGAAGTGAGGGGTGACTTCAAAGAAGGGTCTTTGAAGTGCACAAAAGCCCTTTCTTTCCAGCCCTGGGTCCAAATTATCAGTCAGTGGTAATCAGCCCTTTGTGTGAGGACAGGACACTATCTATTTAGAAGTAATTGTCGGTTCCTCTCTACCTTCCTGCCCAGAGAGAGCCATCAGAATGCATATGAGTTCCCATACACGCCTAACCTTCCTGTGTTTGTGGCTGTCTAGAGGGGCTGCACAAAATGAAGCTGTCACCCACCTTAGACGTGTATTGTAGTCAGGCTTCAGGCACACAGAGCAGTGAGAGCAGAGACATGTTTACTATCTAAAAGTGGCATTTCTAAAATAGCAATGTTTAATCCAACTTTACAAGTAAAGGGTATTTATCATTACCATTCCAAAGATTTAAACCTGACTAAGCCACTCCTATCTATACAGGAATTTCAACGGAAAAGTGTATTAAGGAATTCCTAATGTTAACTTATGAGAGGAGTAGGCCTCACATTACTAAAAACTGAATTTGAGTGTTTGTTAATGGAGGAAGGTGGAATCCGACTGCATGGTTACCCCCACTTTTTGCCTGGTGTTTTGATGGTGTTTGACTTAGTTTGGCTGGGATCCTGCTATCCAGTGTCCCAGCCTATCTGTTTCCCTCTCTAAATTAATTGCATGTACTTTAGGTACACTCCAGATTGGTTACTGGGTTACCCTTGTGAGTCCCTAGTAAATGGTTCCTTATGTACCAAGGGCCTACAAGGCGCTGAAGCATGTATTATGCCACCCTTGGGAAGCCTTCCAAAATGGCACCACAGGTCTGCTACTGCAACCTGGGTAAGGTGGTACTTGTACCCCTTACTGATATATAGTACACCCGTATTGATTTCCCTATTACAGGCACCTGGAGTTGCGGCTTCCAATTTCAGAGCCTGCATGCAGGAGCTTGCCTCCTGGATGGATAAGAACTGCCTGAAACTGAATGGAAGCAAGATGGAGGTGCTTGTGTTGGGAGGTAACAACTCTAGCTGGACCTCGGAATGGTGGCCTCCGAGTTTGGGTCCCACCCCACCCCCTGTACTGAGGCAAAAAATCTGGGGATTTGGGTGGATCCTACCCTCTCATATGAGGGTCACATTCGACGAGTTGTGGGGAAATGTTTTGGCGTATTAACTAAACTACGCAAAATGCTGGATTTTCTCCCATTAGAGGCTAGGAAGACGTTGATACACACATTAATCACGTCTCGCCTAGATTATGGGAATTTACTTTACCTGGGGGCCACTGCAAAGGGCCTTGGTAGACTGCAAGTTCTACAAAATGCCACCGCTAGGCTGACTCTTATGCAGCCCAGGCAAGCGCCTTCAAAAAAGGCACTTGACACGTTGCATTGGCTCCCTGTCAAGAAAAGAGTACTGTTTAAGACGCTGGTTATATGCCACCAGATTGTCTATGACAAGGGCTTGGCATATTTAACTGATTTAGTCACCAAGTATGCTCCTAGTAGATGTCTCAGATCCAGCGGGATGGGGCAGATGGCTATTCCAAAAATAAAGAAGGCTAAGATGGGTGGCCATTCCTACCGGTGTCTAGCGGCTCGGAACTGGAACAGACTCCCGATTCCTCTGAGGTTGGAGTGTTCTGAAACCAAGTTCCGAAAGCTGTTGAAGTTCTACCTGTTTGTAGCTTAGTCTTTGGCACTTGCTGTCAATTCTGCTTGCCTCTCTCACTTAGCGCGGGGACACGCCGAGATGGCGTAACCATGCGCTTTATAAATTGTATTATTATTATACCTACCTTTTAAAACATATAAACCTATAAGTCACTTCTATGGCAGGCCTTGACAATCCTGAAGGCAGAGTGGTTGGTTTTGTTTAAGAGGGTGCCCTAGCATGATCTGACCCCTTTCCAGCTTTCGAAATCCCTTCCTTATAGCTGTTTTGTGATACAGCCATACCATATACTCTTAAGTGCATAATAACCTCGTGGTTAATGCCAACTTTGGAATGGCGGCATCAAAACATGTTGTGTTTGGTGTCAACCACTTTGGAATACTACCCCCGCCAGTTCTGGCGGCAGGGGTAGCATTGCACCCTTCTAGAGGGAGAAGACATGTACACACTGGTCTAACCAGTAGAAGTTAAACAGAGCCCCAGCATCACAAAATGGATGCTTCTGCCACAGACACGAGTCTGACCTCCTGCTGCTGGACGAAACTCTGGCAGGGGAGGCCTGGACAATAGGTTTCCTGTCCAGGGAGGTGTAACCACCTCCCCAGACATGCTTTAGTGTATTGGGGCAGGGTGGGTGCATTCAGAGAATGCTTTTCAGACAGTGCCTGGGGCACACAATGTGTCCCCGTGCCTTTCCCAGTTCAAACCGGTTGCCGGGGCACTCAGCCCCAGCTCTGGCGCGAAACGGGACAAAGGGGAAGGGGTGTAACCACCCTCTCCCAGGTCCTCCCATAGGTGGGACCTTAGAGTTAATCCAACCCTTAAACTTAGTATAAGTATAGGAACACAGTCCCTAGGACTTTAGATTACCCTGGTCGAAACTCTGCAATATATATCTTGGACCTTCGCCATTCTATTTTGACTAGAAGACTGAAGAAATCTCCCTTGGGGTCAAGGAGTGACTTCCCTGTTCAAACAGGCACCAAAAAAGCATCTTGTTGGTCTGCATTTTCGAGGCTCCTGCCAGATCCAGAAGAATCTGCAACACAGGACATGGACTTCCAGACATCTCCGAGGCCGACAGGAGTCCCCAGCAAAGCTGAGACCTGTAGCCATCACAAGAGATGTGGAACATGAACTCCTGGACATCCAGCACATTTACTAGTGCATCAACTTCCCGAGCATTCCTGAAGTTGTGCATTGGGCTACTTGTAGTACAAGCCCTGAGCACCTTTGGCACTGAAGCTTGTGGGCTTACACTCCACAAGTGTTCCGTGGGACTGCTTCTTGCATTTCTGCTTGAGGCTCCTTCGCAATCCCTGGTCCGTCAACTGGTGGATCCCCATGAAGGAATCTCCTGTGTTTCTTTGGCTATCCTAGTTGCTCCAGACGTGCCCTGACTCCCCTCCAAAGTGTGAGTTCCTCAGACCTTGCTGGTCTGCACCAAAGCCAATCTTTCTATTCTATGTGGGTTGCTGTTGGCAAGGCTTTTTGGGTCTAATCTGGATACCAACGCTGCAGCACTCGACATCTGACATAGGACAGCTTAAATCCACCTACTGGTTGTTGTCGACTTCACCTTGTCCTCGTGGCTGAAGAGTCTAGCTTCTCCTTCATCTCCTGAAATCACCGACATCGGCTGGCGTCTTCTTGTTACATCCCTGGTCACTGGCAACTGACCCAGACTCTGTCCCCTCTGCTTTCAGGTTCTTCAGATATTCAATCCACCCTTGGATCCATCCGGACACTCTGCAAATGGTCCCCTGCATCACTTCTTTGCAGCTCTCCACAGAAAACGACGACGAAACCCGACACAAAAAGACACCCATGCATCCGGCTTCCCTGGGTGAGGTAACATAAGTACTTTGGTGCTCCTGTGGGTCTTGACTCTCAAAGTGTCCAGTACTGAAGGGGTTTGTTTCTTGTCCACTCCTAAGTGTCCTAAGCTGCTAAACTGCGTAACCCAGGTATTCGCCCAATGTCGAAAGTTTGTTTACAGCAGGAAATGACTGGGTGCAAAAAGTGAGGGGACTCTTGGGGAGTCCGGTCAAGTGGCATCAGCAAGATTGCAGAAGAGATTGATATTGAAATCACCTGAGAGGATGCAGGGAATTCTTCCATACTTGCCAAATAGGAAGGCCCAGTAGGGCTGAGGGACTACCAGGATCCTAGGTGTCACATGCACAGGAGCCTTAGGCTCACTGTAAAGGAGGTTGTCCTCCCAGTAAATATGTTGACTACCAGAGGCATCACCTGCTGCTTGGGGTTCAGCCTGTTGCCCCATGCCCTCAAGTGTTGGACACTCCATCTGTGCCCTAGAGAACTCTTTCTTGGAGGGTTATCCTTCCACATGCCATCCAGCAAGAGCAGGCAGGTCACCAAGTAGATATATGCCCCTTCTCAGTAGAATCTGGGACAGCTGCTGCAGGTGCCCCATGCATCTCACTGTGTGTACATTCAAGGCTGGTTTCTCACACCCTCTGCCTTTGCTCTTCTTAGCAGCTGATGTTAATTTTGAGTGTAGTATATTTTGCCTGGCAAGATTGTAAAAGCCCCACCGAGATACTTCTTTCATCACGGTTGTATCTAGGAACCCAAGAAAGACATTGAGTTATTCTGAACCGAGCCTAGCTGCATCCATGGAGACACCCACTGATTAATCAGTCCTTTTGGAAATGATTTCCCCACCAACAGTGAAAGTAAAGTGTTACAATGCTGAGTAACACTGACGGCACCATGTTAATGGCCTGTCCAGTTAATTTATGGTCCCCCACCCACTGCCCTATCTGACTACCACTTCCCTCTTTTATGTTCTGGGAACTCTGGCCAGTTATGGAAGATGCCTCTGCAAAGGATGTATGACGTACAACGCATACTTTTACCACGCATACCATTACAACGCGGTATTTACAACGCATACCGTTACAACGCATAGCGCTTAGAGGTGCTGGATAGTGGTAAGTATAATTTTATATTCCAACTCCAGTCCCCGTGGACACTAGGGAAGGTGTTGGATATAAAATTATACTTATTCCCTATCCTAGAGCGCCCCCCAGCGCAATGCGTTGTAATGGTATGCGTGGTAATGCCTGCGTTGTAGTGGTAGTGCGTGGTAAAAACTTCGTTGTAAACGTTGTATACCCTCTGCAAAGCCTACAGACTCTCTATATCGTTAGAATTTCTTGACCAGCGATGTTTCATTGGACATTTATTTTTTGGAAGGAAATCTGCTTTTGGCACAACTGCAGAGCACCACTGGTGCTTGTGGGCTTTTATCCCTTGTTCACCTTCAGAGTCGGATTGCGACTTGGCTTCCACTCCCTCATCTGACGTCCCTTGATTTTCTCTTCCTCGCCATCTCCACTTGACTGCCCAACAATAAAGAAAACTCTTCAGGGAATAAAACTATGCTAGAATAAAATTTCAACTGTCACAAAGCAAATTACTTTGCCCAATCTGCATGACTTGCCCTGCTTTTCTCCTCTACTGTGCTTGTAAATTTAACTATTTCACTGTCGCTGTGCCAGGCGGGAAGGGATTACACTTCTTCGCGGTTGGGGGCCTTTGTTGATCCAGCTTAGTCCAAATCAATGCCCAACCAGGACAGTAGCCAATCAATCAGTGAACTGCAATACATCACCAGGTGAATAAAAATACACTTAAGAGTGTAGGGTGTGTGCGGTGATGAGGGAAATCTGTTGTTGTTCCTGCTGTCAACAGGTCCAAGTGCTGATGCAGAGAAGAAAGGTTTCTTTCCAAGAGTGATGCTCACATGCACAGAGTAACTAATAGCAGGGGCCCTGCAATATGAATTACCATGCTGCTTTGTCACATGGTAACTGATCGTTGTGTAGGTAATGGCATGCCAATCATATATACTTTGTGTATATGTTTGTGAGTGTGTGCTTAACATTGTTTTCTCTGGCGGCCACTTTGATGAACTTGAGCTGAGCAGTGCTTTCAACTACACGTTGACCCATGAACTTAGGGATTCTCAGGTCTGTACCCTTTGAATGCCATACCGCATTGGGCATCATGTGTGTGAGCCACTTACCTGCTGCTGAGTTTCATATGAGGTACCTGCCATAGATTATGCTGGATAACCTGAAAGACCGCTGCATGATGAAATCAAATGCATTTTTATACTGTGCTGGCAAGTTCATGTACATTCATAGAATCACGTTACACAACATATTACGTTCACTTGGTTGATATATTCTTGTTAATAAATACATATGTTTTTAAATGAAGTGTTCCACAAATTCCGCTCAGCACATTAGAGGTGGATTCCACTTCCACACCAAAGAGAAATACAGTGATCTCCAATTTTTGAGGCAAAATGCTACTTTTCTCAAAATGTTAAATTTCTGTTCATAAATCAGATTGACCGTACTCCTCCCCTAAGTGCCATTACAAAATCGTTTTTGATGCCAGACTCAAGACGTGTGTCACAACGCATTTACATTAGGGACACATGATTTAGGTGTATGTCAATCCATAACTTTTCAAATGAGTACAAACAAATTCAACTTCTCTAACCCTGAGTTTAAAAGTCTCAAAACAACAGTACGTTAGTAGACAACGCTTGTTCAATATTGTCTCCATTGAAATATTTAATTTTCATAGTGTAGGAATTACATGAAATAAACTGGCAAACTTCTGATCGCATAAAAGAGATGACTAAAAATGCCCGACTCCAACCACAGCTCTTCAGTAACCTTTCATCCCAAAAGAAGAACCCAAGCAGACTGTCAAAGCTCTTGCACTTTCACGTATTGAATACAGAAATGCACCAATGAGTTAGATTCTCGAAATTGTTGCCTCCCTCCCCTCAAATAAATCCTCTGATTGGCAGCCGATATGGTCTCAAATTCAAAAAGATCACAGCTCGGTACACCCATCTTTTCCTTAGTCAAGTGACTTCCTGAAGACCGTTGCTCTGCCTTTAATATTGCAGGCATTGCCCACAAGGCGATTAATTTGAACACACCTAAACACTTATCTCAAAATCTTTCACTTCCTACTGGAAACAGCACGTTCAGAAGCTAAGCTCTGATCCAGCTGGGCACACCCAGATTCAAAATGTCTTGAACCCTGAAACAATCATTCTCTGGGAAAGCACCGATGATTTGGATTACTGTATTGGCACACATACAGAAGGAACCTCAAACAGTATTTCCTAAGAGGCCTTTCATAATCTCTACCCAGCTATTTTAACTGATATTTCTAAATCTCTCTGCAACAAATACACCTTAGTTTTGAAGACTGTTGAGTGTTCTGCTACCCTTTATCCGGGTTCTTGGTGTGGTATATCATGAACCTAAATCTCTAATATATATATACATATTTATATCTAGGGGATACAGAGGACGAAATAGAAGGCAGCTAACCAATGACTCCATATCATTCAGGACTTATCCTGGGCTTTCTCTTTAAAAGGCAGGCTTTATGCAGTAGGAGCTCGTGAGTGGGTAATGGGGAAATTTGTTAGTGTTGAAGGATTGTGGAGGAGAAATGAAGTAGATACAACAGAACTGAAATGTTTTTTTCAAAAGTGCTGATTGGTTTTTACTCAGTGTTAGAACTGGGGGTCTCTAGTTGGCTGAGGTAGGTACCTTAGTCCAAATAGGGACCCTTGCTTCTAGTCAGGGTAAGGAGGGACATACTCTTAGATAACCCCTGCTCACCCCCTGGTAGCTTGGCACGAGCAGCCAGGCTTATCTCCAAGGTAATGTGTAAAGTATTTGCAACCACATTCCAAGTAACACAGTGATAACACCACAAATGGACACCACACTGGTTTCATAAAAATAGCGGTATCTTTATAACAAGCATTGGAAATGCAATAGGTCTAGGATTTATTTGGGTTAGAGCTAATGGCATTGTAAATGGCAATGTCTTATAGCCATGTGTTATGGAGTGTATGCATGTGGTGTGTAGTGGAATTATGTGGTTTGGAATGGAATTGTTAGTTGTGGAATTGTGTGGCGTGAAATTGTGTGGTGTGGAGTGTATTTGTGTAGTGAAATGATGTGGCATGGTAGAATGTTGTGGGTAGTAATTATGTGATATTGTGTTTACTGGAATTGTGTGGAATGGGATTGTGTGCTATTGAGTGTAATTATGTGTAATGGTATTTTGTGTTGTGGAATGGTATGTGGTGGAGTTTAATTATATGGTGTGCTGTAGAATTTTGTGGCATGATGTGGAATTCTGTAGTGTGGATTAGATGTATGTGGTGTGTTGTGTTATTGTTTTGTTGAGTTGAATTATGTGGATTGATGTCAAAGTATGTGGAGTGGATTTGAAATGTATGGAGTTGAATTGTGTAGCAATGGAGCTGTGTGGATAGCTTTGCCTTTTTGGTGACAAAAAACATTAGGTAGGAGCTCATCTCCAAATCTGTGTCTTTTGAGGTTAAAAAAAGAAAAACAGATGTCAGGACACATAACTGGAGCCCCTACAGGGCTTCTTGTCATCACGTTCATGGCCAGGTTGGAGTAGCGATGGAGGGAAAAGGTGCCACCAACCAGAGGAGGGAAGGTATTGCAAGAGTTAGCACTGAAAGAAAGAGGCAGATGGTCCCACCTACCAGAGAGAAGCTATTTCAAGAAGGCTGCCACAGAAAGGCTGGTGCCTGTGGAAATTCACAAGCAAAATCACAAAAGCCAGTATTAAAGACTGCAGCAAAATAGTATCATGTGAAAATCAAATCGCATCTACATGGCAGCCCTCTGCCTTACAAATTACACACTAAAGGCTTGTGAGATTCTTGTAACATTTGAAAACCTTTGGTCTCCTTATCATGCAACTACAACCACCACTCCTTGTATATAAAACTAGAAATAGATATGGCATTCCTTCAAATGTCTATGGAGAGATCCCAGAGAAAACCCCCTTCCCCCAAAAGGGGTTCAGTTGTTTTACTATTTTGCTTGTTTTTTTGACTGGTCTTAGCACCTACTGACGTCACACGCCTTCCTCCCTCCATCACCATGGCACCCATGGGGGAACATTGACGGTCACCTGCTGCGAAGTGCCGGTTCTTGTCTATTGTTACATGCATAGTTTGAGCTTGGCTAGGGGTAGGAATGGACATGAGTAGTCCACTGCCCCTCCCTGCACAGACGGGTGTGGAGAAGGCCTGCTCTGCAGAGAGAGACATTATGCCCACTGTCGCCTTTGCCTCATCCATGCAGCACACATGTGCCACCAGGGTTGCTGCAGGGGAACTAGGGGTGCACCAGGCGCACACGCCAGTGCCTCTCCCTATGAAACATGACTGCACGTGATTCTACAATGGCCACATGCAGGGCACGCCCTATGATTGCAATGTAACATTACATGTGTAGTAAACTGTACGTTCACCCAGAAGGGTAAATTGGTGCTAAATAACAGATATATATCGTTACCCAACTAATTGGTACTCATTTTATCGACCTCTGAAGTATGAAAGGCTGAGTGAACCCTACAGTGTATCACAGGAATAAGATTTGTGTGCAAACATATTGCATTTTGCACATGTGTAAATCCCTTTGGTTAATGTACGCATGCACAGAAGGAATCTTTTCCATCACCTATGGTAGCACGGATCGGGTTGGAGGAGTCTAGATAGAAGTGTGTGAGGGTCTGAACATGAGTGTGAGAGCAGTCAGAGGACTGAGGGGTCAATGTAAGAAAGTTAAAGGAGGTTTTGTGCCCGCACGTGAAAGGGCTCGCGGTGCATGCTGGTCACCTGGGCGCTAGGTGCACGCTCGTCACCTGGGCGCTAGGTGCATGCTGGTCACCTGGGCGCTAGGTGCACGCTGGTCAGCTGGGTGCTAGGTGCACACTGGTCAGCTGGGCGCCAGGTGCACGCTGGTCAGCTAGGTGCACGCTGGTTGGCTGGGGACTGGGTGCACATAGCTGAGATGCAGGGCCCTCCACGTAAAAAGGGATGTTGCATGGCTTATGGCGAGCACCTGCCAACTGGCCACAGAGGGGTTGGAACTTGCAGCCGAGCAGGTTACAAGCGCACAGGTAAGAAATACTGGTGTGTGAAGGGAGCCTAGACTTACAGAGGTGAGCGGAAGCTCAGTTCACCGAGGTGTGTGTGGGGTAGGGGCTCACGGGATGGATGGCACTATGTGAGAGGCACGAGGACACACCAGAAATGTGAGTGTGTCCAAATTAAGTCTAGGGTGGTAGGAAAGGGCTCTGTGCAATCTAAACTACGACTGACTGCATGTATTCCGATGTTTGAATCAGTTCTCTGTGCGCTCCGTTTCTCTGGAGAACATGGGCACTGCACATACACCGCAATGAATGTCGTGTCACGAAGCCCGCAGTGGATGATAAGGGGCTGAGGGGTGAAGTATTCAGGCACATTTTGCAACTGACAACATTTACAGTATATTCCCTCAAGCTGAGTGGAAAATAGTTTGCTATAGAAGCAAAAAGAGTATTTAAAAGTAGAAAAAAACCACTCTTAACATGAGGGTTAGCGCCCACAACCCCATCCTCCAATACTGCGCGCTAACAGGAGTGTATCCTCATTCTCTGCCAACAAAGCACTCTGAACGCGAGGGTTAGCCCCAACACACCCATGCGCCCCCTGGTCTAATGACACAAGCGCTTTTATGGCCTCACTCCAGTAGCGGAAGCCTAAGAGCCAAACACACACACCAGCATGAACACCTCCAAGCCTCAATAGCGCGCTCTAAATGCCATGACTAACAAGACCGGTAGCGCCTCCGTGTTTCAACATAAGACTCTGATGTAAGCGCTAGCACCACTGCCTCCCCAATCTCACACTGTGAACACGATTATTACCCATCCCTGCTCTGATTTTGCATACTCAGGTAAGCGGGAGGCCACCGTCATCCAACTAGTCTTGTTAATTCCCAGAGCACACAAAACACCTGCCTGGCATGACACACAGAATGACACACACATCACCCTCGCTCTGAAAATGGTCCCATTACACTGTTTAGAAAGAGTCTCTCTCAGACCACTTGTCCTAAAATGCGCTTCCTGGAATATGTCATTTATAGCGCATTAAAGTCAGGCGCGCCTACAATGCAGAAACTCATGGTAAGGTGGAGTCCCCTTTCCGAGAGCTGGTTTATGTTCTGTATGGAGAGCGTGATTTGTCAGAGCGCGCTCTAGGGGCAGCGGACAGGCACCTATAACTGAATGTTGTAAAACCGTCGTAATAGGTTTCCTTGGCAGCCCTATTTTACTTCCTTAATCCTGCACAACCTATCACAGATATAAGACGCAGCCGTTCTTGTTCTTTGCACATTCTCTTAATTCTTGCTGTGTTGTGTTCGTGTTGTGTGTCTGGGTGGGCGCTTCACTCTTGTTCTACGCGCTTCCCTTTGTTTTCATTTTAAGGCGATGAATAAAGACGAGAGCTGTGCCGGCAGCGCTCCGTGTCGCTGTTAATTAAGGAAGGCGACATTTGTTGACAGATCCCAAGCGTGGACACGGGGTGTGCGTTCGAAAAGCAGAACTGAAAGCGATCGCTTTCGCAATCGCTATAGTAAAAAAAAAAAGCCAGTGAGTCTTCAATTATCGCGGCCGCGTCAGGCCGCGATAATTGAAGACATATGGGCTTTGGTGCGCGTAACAGACACCAATAGGCCATGGGCGGAGCTATGCACCCACCCATGGCCTATTGCTTGTTCTGTTTTAAAAATACACGCACACAAAGCTCAATAAAAATGGACCTAGGAAACTGTGTGGAATTTCCAGGTCCATTTTTAAAACCCTGAGAAATGGACTCTGGCTGCGCGAACACTGCTGCACAGTGTACGCTAGGCCGAGACAAAAAAGGAATACCATGAGACCAAACAATAGAAATCCAACATATGCATATTCGTAATATTTCGCTTTGACGGTTATTAGGCCAGCAATCAATTGTAGGTTCTTGCGGTATTAATGAGCAATTCATAATCTCTAATGCAGTCCTAATGCAATGCTATGCAGTTCGTAATGTAGTACTAAGGCAGTCCTTAATGCAGGACTCAGGCAGTTCGTAATGCAATAATACTGCGGTAAGTAATGCAAAAATCGAGCAGTTCGTAATGCAATATTAATGCGGTAAGTATTGCAAAAATCAGGCAGTGCGTAATGCAACAATAATGCGGTAAGTAATCTGCGCCATCAACTCTGGCACCACTAGCCCCCAACAACAGAGACAACAGTCAGACGCATAAAAGGGTGGCCCCGGTACTGCTGGGCAGGTACTGGCTGCTCCGGGACTCAGCGTGTCTAACGGGGAGCAGCGGGAGTGAGCTCGGAGCACTCCTGTACTACTCCTGCACGCTTCCCCAGGCCACACATGCTTGACGATCCCGACCGGAGTCCAAGCCTTAACTGGGGGGTGCTCTGCCTTGCTCTCTCCCTCCGCTCGTCGGACGTCCTGCTGGGCGATCCCAATCATGTTCAGCTCTGTGGCTAAGCGACACTGCAGCCGGACGGGCTATGGCGTTGCCTTCTCCTACGTTGGCGATTTTGGGCAGATTCCTCTTGACGAACAATGATCATGATCCCTTTCACCTTGTAGCTTCCTTAGCTTCAAGAATCCTGTAGCACGTTGCGGCTCGGGCCGGCGGCAGAAATCTTTCCTCACAGCCTCAGTTACGATGACGGCTCGAGCCACAAACAGCAATGCAGCAGAGTGGATGATGTTTCACGCTGTGGGGGCGATGCGGTCACGAGGCGCCTCGTAAACAGCACCACAGACCACACGGCAGTCTCAGGCATGCAAAGAGCACACGCACACAGCGTCGCTGAAACACAGTCCTTAGTTTCAAGTAAGCCTTTAGCACGTTGTGGCTGGGGCCGGTGGCGCTGATCTTTCCTCACAGCCTCCGGTGTGATGACAGCTTGGGCCACAAACAGCTATGCAGCAGCGTGGACGATGTTTCATGCTGCAGGGCAATGCGGTCACGGGGCACCTTGTAAACAGCATCATGGACCACACGGCAGTCTAAGGCGTGCAAAGAGCACGCACACACAGCGTCGCTGAGACACAGTCCTTAGTTTCAAGTAAGCCTTTAGCTGGTTGTGGCTCGGGCCGGTGGCGGTGATCTTTCCTCACAGGCTCAGTTGCGATGACAGCTTGGTCCACAAGTAGCTATGCAGCAGCGTGGACGATGTTTCACGCTGCTGGGGCAATACGGTCATGGGGCACCTCGTAAACAGTACTACGGACCACACTGCAGTCTCAGGCGGGCAAAAGCACCACACACCAAGCGTCGCTGAGACACGGTTGGAAACTTTTGTGTTCCTAAGTTTCCACAACAATGGACCAGCTCTCCAAGGGCCCTTGGAGACTCGCTACTTTAGGACACAGCACACAGCAAAGTCCCTTGTTCTCTCCTTAGTCAAATCAGCAAACTGCAGGCCAGCCCCAAACACACAACAAGGGCAGTCCTTCTCTTCAGTCTCTTCAGCTGTTCTTCCTTGGCAGAGGTTCCTCTTGTTCACCAAGTAGGTTCAATCCTTTTTCAGTCTGGATTTCAGTCTACAGTTTAGGGGTTTCAGCTCTCACACTTATACTCCTAAATCCTTTGATGTCTTTGTTTTCAGGGGGCTCTGACCCCAGTCAGAACCAGACCTGGGTGTTTTCCTGCCAGTGCACACCCTCTTCCTTTGATAGTGCATGTCTGGGCTCCAGACGCTCAGCATGAGGTGGAGCCATCCTTTTGTGGCAGCAAAACAGCCCTCTTCACATCCAGGGGTCTACTCCTCCCCTCACATCAAATGCAGGCCAGCCTGTTGCTGTCTCACCTATACCTCTCTGAGGTCAGGACACTACCCAGACCCTGTCACATCTAAACCCAGATGGTGAATCCACAAACAACAGCAGCACACAGGAAGATTTAAGACAAGAAACCAACCATTTCTAAGCACATAATTTAAAAACCATCTTCCCAAAAAGATGTGTTATCAAATTGTGAGGTCAGGCACTCTAAACTCCATCTTATGCCTGTAGGAAGATATGCTGGAAACATGTGACACAGCGTTCCTCATTCTGTCTTCTCGGCAAGATGGCCTTGCAACAGTAAAAAATTAATTTGGCATTATTTCACTGTCAGGACATGGTACACACCTCAGTACATGTCCTACCTTTCACATACACTGCACCCTGCCCAAGGTGTACCTTGGGCCTACTATAGGGGTGTCTGATGCGCATAAAAAGGGAAGGGAAGGCAAGTGAGCGCACTTGCCAGGACAACAAGGCATGTAACAAACTGCATGCAGGCACAGCAGTGCAGGCCTGATATCTTTTTTTAGGGCTACTTGTGTAGGTGGCACAATTAGTACTGCAGGCCAATTAGTAGCATTTGCATTACCAGCCCTGACACACATAGTGCACTTTACCAGGTACTTTACTGGTAAGACAAGCATATTAATTATGGACAACCAATTACCATAACACTTTATACGGGGAGCATATGCTCTTTAGCACTGATCAGCAGCAGTAAAGTACCCAGAGTCCTAAAACCAACAAAAACAGTTCAGAAACAATACAGGAGGAAGGCAAAAGTTCAGGGATGACTCTGCAAAAAGGGCCAAGTCCAACACTCAATGTATGCAATTCGGTGGCAATAGTATAATCCCATACAAAACACACTACAAATTAGGTTAATATTAGGTTTACTAGTGATGAATATGTTTTTAATGTATTTGATTAATAAAACAGTGATGGATCCAGGAGCGGTATAGGGTATTTTACCGCTAATTCCAACATGGCCGCTGAACTGACCCAAACCGGAATCGAGGTTCCCGTTCTAGGCAACTGGATCAGAAGAGTGTTTCCGATAATCTTGAATTCAAAAGAGGGAGCAGAGGAACAAGGAGGGTCATCGGATATGACCGAATCACAGCTTTTCACTGGAGAAGACAGGAAGGAAGAGCACCAGCAGGAAGGACACAAGGAACGGATGAAAGACCAAAACAACCACCGCAAAGATAGAGAGACCAGTACTGATGGGATCCACTCAGGGAGCACCATGCCCTAGTCTAGCACTTCCCCGAGGGAAGCAGAGGCTGTGACTCACCCACCCACGGCCCTGGAGAGTCGTTGGCTCAGGCAAGTATTCCACTCATCTAGTTTGTTTCTTAATGGCAGCCGGACAAGGTTTTGAGGAGGCAAAGACACAACTGCACTGTTTTTCCCTTATGCCCACCCACGGACAGAAGCGAGCACTGGTGAAGGCTGCAAGTACCCCCCCTTCTTTGGTGAAGAAACCTTAGGACTGTTCCTGACTCTGCATATCAGTTTCTTTATTTTCCTGGTCTTCTTCCGAGGAGACGGCCTGGACGGTAGAGGTAGGACATGAAGACCCTACCTTTCCTCGACTTGGCGAACACCCAGGATAAGGACCAGGGCCCCAAGCCTTTCATCTTCTACTGTTGTTCTCTACCACTTTTTCACAACTCTATGCCTCTCCCTACCCCTTTCTTCCCTCTCCCTTTGGAAGTACTAGAGCCAGTCCATTAATAAACAACTTGGACGTTAAACCCCATTGTCTGGTATTTTTGTAATCAAAAAGGGGGTGTTTAGGATAGACCGCGTGGCCGGACCATTACAAAAACACAGTTATGTGGAGATTTACTTGGTGTAGTTAGCGTAAATGGACTTAATTATATATTTTGTGCTGAACAAATGGCCACATGTATCGTTTTTAGAAATAATAACGACCTAATTGTGATTTTCTGAAAAGCACAATTCGGTGATGGCTATTCCTACTGTTTGAAACTCTTTTGAGTTCCATTAGCGATTCCTAACGGGTCGCAAATAGATCTACCTCATGCATATCAATTAGGTATGTTGCAATTCGCGCCCCATTAAAAATCAATGCCACCACAGGGATGGTGGCCTACTGAGGTCAGCAGACCACCATGTCTGGAATTGCATTTTGTATAAAGCAGTCCTTTTTTAAATGAAGCCCAATTTCCGTAAATTCAAACAGGATGCATTTAAAAAGAAAAAAAAACTTTACAGTTTCATTTTTTAAGAGTAGGCAATGATCCGTGGGACCACTGCCTGCTCGTATAAAATATTTGTTTTCGATTCACAAAGGGGATGGGGCCCCCTGGGTACTCCTTCCCATTTGGCAATGAATTACCACCACCTTCAAGGAGTCGGGAAAAATATAAATGTTTTGCAACTGTAATTCGGTTGCAAAACATTAATACATCCCATTCAAATTCAGTATTAGAAGGGATGCCCTAAACACGCCCCTTCCAAATACCGAATCGTAAACACAAATTTTGATTCAGTAACCTGTTACTGAATCGCAATTTGTGTTTAATACATATATAAAAGCATTTTTGTGATCGGAAACAGACTGATCGGCCGTTTCCGACTGCAAACATGTGGCCCAAAATGCCTGAGTTGAATGTGATTTTGTTCTGAAGTATTCTACAGGCCAAGTTGTGTTATTTTAAAATATATAAATTATTGCCACCTCCGTTAACTCATATAACAGAGAAAATACAAAACAAACTTGACAGGCTTAACACAAGCTCATCATTACAGACTTGAAGATAATGCATGATCAAATCCTAAGGTTAAAAGTTGATGGCCTTATAAGTCAAAGGAGGGAAGGAAGAGCTCAATGTTTCACCGTGGTTCTACAACTATACTCCTCCCAAAGATAAACTCAATAATTATCATGTTCGGGGTAGTTCGTCATAGGCCAGGTGGTCACAAGGGATTGAGCCACGTGGCTGATACTCCTGTCGCAAGGAGACCTGAAGAGCAGATCTTGATGACCTCACACACCTGTTAGGGTGTCAAGCTTCATCACTGGGTGCACCTCATCTGTCCAGCGCTGCAATGCCTGACGGGCCCTGGGGCTCTTTGTCAGTGATCTTTTGATCCAAAGACTTCCACTACTTATGAAATGCTTAGTACTAGGATGGAGAGCAGTACATGTATGTTGGACAAGTTGCCACTAAAGTCAAAGTAAAATACAGTTGGTTTTGCATGGCAGGACCTTGCTCCTCATTCAGGATCTGTGTTGACCCTAAGTGACATAGTTTCAGGGGAATGTAATGTGGGCCTAGGATAGTTAAAGACCTAAATCCGCATAATGTTCTATATTCTCTTATTTCCTCATCTTCAGTCTGACATGTAAACCTCCAAGTGGGCATTGAGCCTAATTGTCTATTGTCCCATCCATCATGTACTTTGTTGGTGATTTGGGAGTGCATATAGTCAATAATTAATCTTTACAGTTTGGTTTGATTTATTGACATGGGTTAATAAGTATTTCATATTAGGTCATGTTGCATAGAGTAGACTTGTAGGATGATGTAAATTTGGCCTGGTATTCCTTTAACGGGGTAAATGGCTTAAATTGCAAGTCCAACTACCTGCCAATATGTTACTCTGAAATACCAGAATACACATGATTGTTATGGGGTAGCCTAAGATTAGAGCAGTTTGACATTTGTACATGGAGTTAACTAGCACCCTGGACTTACAATAATAAATAAATATGGAGCAGGTATGTGAGATGTAAATACATTCCTTTTGTAAAAGATTAAATATTTTAATGCATAGTTATCAACTGATTAGTATCAAAATAGTAAAAATATTAAAATATATTTGGGAGAGCTAATGGATTCATATTTACCCCAGTGATTTTGCTTTGGAAACAAAGACAAGAAGGTTGGTGACACAATGGCACACTGCTCCAACTTTAAAGTCTATGATGAACACTCTGTCTCTAAAATCATATCCTTCCTAAACGCGAACAATCACTACAATGATCCTCTAGCTGCCTAGCAACCGTCTCCCAGGCGATCATCCCCTCTTGGACTGCAATAATCAATGCATCCCTCCTACAGGGATTGATACCAGACTCTCTTAAAGCTGGCTAAGTTGTCCCCATCTTACAAAAACCTACGCTGCTTACCCTGACAACTATAGACCGATATCCCACTTCTAGCTAAAGTTCTGGAGAATGTGTGCAACACCAGTTAAGCCAACACATCACCAACTACCACCTACTCGATGACTTCCAATTGGGTTCAGACCGGTACACGGCACGGAAACCAGCCTCCTCCACATCGTGGATGATGCCCTCCAAGCCCTCAACCAAGGCAAAACTTGTCTCCTAATCCTCCTAGATAAATCCTCGGATTTCGATACGGTCAACCAAGAAACTCGCCTCGAACGTCTCAAACTCAGGATGGGACTGGATGGCACCGTTCTTGAATGGTTTAGGTCCTTCCTCCAGAATTGCTCACAGAGAATCCTACTCAACTGGAGCTCATCCGCTCCCTCTCCGATCACGGTTGGAGTCCCCCAAGGTTAAACCCTATCCCCCACCCTCTTCAATCCTTACCTTGAACCACTCTCTGAGGTGCTACGCACCGCCAACTTCGCCTACCACATATATGCCGACGACACACAGATCTACATTAAAATCTCTTCTCCTGAGGACATTCAGTCCCTGAATGAGGCCTTGAAGCTGACCGTGTATTGGCTCACATTTAACCACCTCAAACTGAACGGGGAAAAATGTATTTCTTCTTATCTCCCCCACCCAAAACCAACCAACCAACCAACCAACCCAGACATTAAAGAATGACTCAAGGCTGTCACAGCGCTAAACTGCCCTCCTACCATTGTGGACTCTGCTAAATCCCTTGGAATAATCCTAGACTGCAGCCTGAATATGGGTGCCCATATCAACTTGATGGCTATAACTGCCAGATTTGACCTAAACAACTTAAGAAACCTGAAACCTTTCCTCAACACTTCCAACCTAAAATGGCAACCCAGGCACTAGTCATCTCCAGTTAACAATAAGGAGCTTAGGGGGAAAAACGGTCATAGGTCGCCCCCCACTCAATTATGTATTCACAAAACAAGACCTAGACCGTTCAGGCATCAAACATTCCATCAGTTAATGGTGTACCGTCAGATGCAAACCTTTGTGCACAATAAAAGGTTTGCATCTGACGGTACACCATTAACTGATTGAATGTTTGATGCCTGAACAGTCTAGGCCTTGTTTTGTGAATACACTAGTCATCTCCATACAATAATTCTGGATGCTCTACCCTCTCAGGTCAACTCAGGAACTCTTTAGCCCCATTGAAAGCCTGCCTCAATGCCGCCACCTGACTCCTAACAGGTTCAAAGAAATTCGACCACATCTCTCCTCACTTTAAAACCCTAAACTGGCTTCCTCTTGAGGCCAGAACCCAACTTAAGCTGGCTTGCATCACGCACAAGGCTCTTTACTCCAATTCTCCAGCATATCTTGTCCAGAAAATCGTGATATCTGGAGGAACCAGAAACTCGCGGCCCGCCAGAAACTTGTTGCTCTAACCAGGACGCTTGCAGAAAAAGAAATCGTACAATCGCGCCTTTATTTGGGGCCACCCCAAGAATATGGAACTCACTCCTGCCCGCCATCAGAAGACTTTCTCTCTGGCACATTTCAACAAGCATTTGCAATGCAATAGGTCTCGCATTTGCGAGAGTTTAAGCTATTGGCATTGTGAATGACAATGCCTTTCATTTATGTTTTAAAAAACAATGTGTAGATAAAAGGCATTGCCATTTACAATGCCAATAGCTCAAACTCTTACAACTGCAAGACCTATTGCATTGCAAATGCTTGCTCTTCCCAGCATCTCCTGGGCCGTCAGGCACGTTCCCTGGCAGAGGGAGGCAGAACGTGTCCAGCAGCTCCTCCTCTGATGCCTGGAGATGCGGAGCGCGCGCCACTGCATGGGCTGACACGGGCTGCAGTGTGCATCTAGGCAGCCGGCTCTTAGTGCCGTACCTGTAACGTGCCAAAGACAGCTGGAATGCAGAGGAGACAGGCAGGGGGGAAAGATAGGCAGGGGAGACAGCGCCTCATAAAGAGACTGAGGAGACGGAGGGGGCTCAGCAGCGAGAGAGAAGGGAGAGGAAAAGCAAGGGTAGATAGAGGGAGAAGAAGGTACAGAGAGATAGCAAGAGGAGAAAGGAGACAGAGCGCTGAAGAGAGAGCACGCAAGAGAGGGGTGAGAGAGACAGGGAGGAAGGAGACAGCGAGAGGGAGGGGAAGAAGGCAGCGAAAAAAACAAAAGAGAACAGTCAGGTTCAAGAGGCAGCTAGAGGATGAAAAGGGAGGGGTGAAAAGTGGAAAGAGAAGAAAATAGAGAAAGAGGGAGGAGAGGTCAGGAGGAGAGAAAGAGGGATATGGAAATAGCGAGATAAAGAAGAATGTTGACGTAGGAACAAAGAGGAAAAAGGACGGTATAGAAAATAGTATAGAGATGGGCAAGGAGAGAAGCAAAAAGAAAGAGAAGGAAACGATTAAGAAAAAAACAGAGTCATGCACAGCTAAGGAAAAGGCAGAAAGATGGGCAGCAAAGTAGCAGAGGAGGGGGAGGGGTGAAGAGAAGGAGAGGAAGAGAGGGTGGGAGGGAGGGAGGGAGGGAGAGAGAAGGGACAGAAGGAGAGGTGGCTTAGCAGCGAGCATCCGACAGGAAGGAGAAGTGGGGGGAAGGGAGATGGCATGTAGACTTTATTTCCCGGTTGGCACCCAAAACTAATATCTTCAGGATATGCAAGATCATTCTGGTGTGGGCCATCAAAGTACACAGGGCGCTCCCAATCATGTACCAGGCAAGGCACAAGGGAGACCTTCAAATTCATACCAGTACACCATGCATTGTGGCTTCCTTAATCTTCCAGGGCCATGGATGTGTCCTTGATCCGGTACTGGGAGCCAGGAGTAGTACTGCAACTGCCCGCAGTTTATGAACCCCTTGAACTCAACTGGGGTGGACTTTAAAGATTGTCACCCCTGATCTAAAGAAGTGGCCGCGGCACACTCCAGCCAAAGTGACTCAACTACCTGCAATCTATAGCTATATTTTCTTGCCACACTATACAAGAAGCATGGCATTATTTCTAGCTCGGTACCACCAACTGACAATATTACTAAATAAACACAGCCCTAATCCTCCCTAACTTGGAGACAGAGTTTACCGATGCCAGCCGTGTTTTGAATTTGCAACACGCCAGACACGGAGGTAATTCAAAAAAATTGTTCTGCAATCATTCCCATCGTACTGTGAATTTCTTCAGAAAAACTCACAAGTTTCCGGTACATATTTACTCACCTTCTGCCGGGATGTTTCTTTTCTGACTTTCATCGTAATAACTCTGCTGAATATTCTAGTTTACCAACTGTACCTCGGCGGCAAATGAAAGACAAACAAGAGTGCAGTTGTGTGTGTGGAAAGCGTGACAGTGAAAAACAAAACAAACCCCACATATATAAGTTTCTTCTAATAAAACCCCATTGGAAACACAGCTCAGTGAGCTGTCAAATGCCCGTTTACCTAAGTGACTTAGAAGCAGTTACCCGAGAAAAGACAGCCCATGCCCAGAAGAACAAGCGTTCATGATCGCTATTGTAAACAAGCTGGCTCCGTGGAGACGATGGGGGAAGGGAAACAAAGCGTGTGATGCACGTATTCACAGGAAGCAGGCGGCACAACAGCTACTCGTGCACACACGCATTTCTTACGTACTGAGCATGCGTGCTGGCAACCTTGCCTGGGACAGCGGTGGGGCATGGAGCGCTCTGCAGTGTCCAGGGCTCCTGTGAGCTGAGGGAGCCCGCGTGTTGCAGCCCACGTGAAGGAGCCTCCTCGGCAGAGAGAAGTCCGACGGGAGCCCACCCCGCCTTTGTGAATGCCGCTTCAGGATTTCAGGCGGGGCTCCTGTGAGTATGACGGAGCCCCGCGTGTTTCTGCGCCAGTGACCGGGTGAAGAGGCCCCCCTGCCACGAGGAGACCAGCCGGGGAACAGCGCAGAGTCCCCACAAGAGCTGGTAAGTGGGGCATGCTGTACGTGTGGAGCGCGATTGAGCATTAAAAGAAAAATGCAATTGCAGGAGGCTGACTTGCCTCGGAAGCAGGACAGGAGATGTGCACACTGCCTGGCTGTACGTGCAGGTGCACCAGCTCCAATCGCCAATCGCCGTCTGCATGCCCATCTTCTGTCCCACTTCCTAGGCAAGACAGCAACAATAGATCTCGCTGGCGACAGCGCTTTCATGCTGTGTTCGCCAGGCTCGACCTAAAAAGGAGGCTAAAACTTTCCTAATGGGCAAATTCCTCTCCTAACGTTCGCATTGCAATCTCCTCAGCGACTCTGTTTCACATACTACTACGACATTACCCACAGCTTTTCCGGATGATATTTGCCAGGCACTTCTGGGCATCCTATCCGGGAACTGAGACTGCCTTTCTTGCATAATGTTTTCATATGTTTTTATCCGACATGTACTGATTGTTACTGATTATTCTTTTCTTTTGTTGTTTAATGCAGCTACCTGCTCTTCCTCAATTGTATCCACCCTTACTAAGTATTGTATATCACCTGTAAATCCTGTAAAGCGCTCTGATACCCTCACAGGTCTGGTTCGCGCTCTATAAAACTCAAAAAATTAAATACATTTAAATACAATATAACAATATATAAAAAAAATCATTAGAAACGTGTTGATTTCCATAAATCACATTCTCAAAAAAACAAAATGTTAAAGTGTTTAGCAAAGGTACAAAAGAAGGATGGAAATGTTTAAGTGAATTTGAGCTTGTCCTTGGTGGTGGGGCATTACTCTACATGGACAAACATTTCAATTGTATATGAATCAGCCCAGATATGTAATATATCTTATTAAATGAACTAGTCTCAGTTTATTTGATGAGAAGTTACTTAATTTAACTTTAATATATCTGAAACTACAATTTAATCTCACTGATGAAGCATTTTGAATCATACTTCTAAATTTGATCTTAAGCCTTTGTGAACAATTATGCGTGATTGATCATCAAGGTTCGATGCTTGCAATTTAAAAGAGCGCACAGATTTGTAAAGCCATACTGGCAAATTATTGGTTTATGCCTTTCGATGGTTTCTTTGCAAATGGTGTTTTATATTATATATCTAGTGTGCATAGTTTCTGTATTAGTTCTTCCAAACACATTGATGGGATGTAACATAGATATCATTTTGTCTCCTGTCTTCTAACACACAAGACAACTACATAGACTGCAGGGGAATTATCTTCCAAAGGAAGTGGTGATTTGTTTACTGATGAGAGCAGGACAGCAGGTTTGAATTATCTAGTCAAAAAATCAAAAGACAGACAGATATGTTGGGTTTTAAGCATGCTTATTGGTCTGATTTAATTACTTCAAGGTCTATGGCATGTAAAGAAACACTAGATTAAACAGTGTTGACCTCATCTAATGTTTGTGGGAATGTGGCAGTGAAATGACACAAAGGTAGAAACCGTAGGTGATTTGTCTTCAAATAACCCAACGCATAAGAGATGTAATTTCCTGGCCCAACTTTTTCTCTGATATGACTCAAGCTGCCAGGTCAGCTGTTGTTGCTGCAGCAGAATGAGTAAGAGGTCAAGACAGGCTAATAGTCACAGTACTTTTGTTTGAGTGGGGGATAGAAGGGAAAAGAAAGGTCACCTAAGGTCTCATCTTGGGGACAGGATGTGGCCTAATGGCCAGAGCTGCCGGCTGTGGCCCTGGGGAATTAAGTTTAAGCCTTGGCGTCGGCTCAAAATCCTGTGATTGTGGACAAATCACATAATCTCCCTATGCCAACGAAAAATGAATGTGTCTTTGTGTAACGTAACTGGTGCTCATGAAAAGAGCTACAATACCTTCGGGTCAAGTTCGTGCTACATAAAACGGCAACAAAAATCTTACCTTATTGACTTTTCAGACCCTATTGTCACCACTGATCTCACCCCTCTTTTTGGGGTCTCAAATATAGACAGTGTTAGCTGTTTCACCAGCCTCATGTTTTTAAACAAATATATGCACACATAAAAGAGCTTTCGGTCATTTCCATTTATTCATCGGTCTATGCATGTGCTACTCAAATGGTGTTTTCACCCACCAGAGTATTGGGCAATGGATTTTATAAACAGAAAGAATCCACACCTAGGTGTTTCGAGAGTAGTCCCCCGGTGGTGGAGAGCACTCAGTGTACTTTTGATACCCCTCACACACCAAAAGGACCCTTGGTGTCATGCTTCATCATCGGGGTCTTCGCACCCCTGTACGGGGTGCGGAGTACTACTAACCGACGGAATACGTGGGAGCACTTAAATGATGACTATGTGTGGTGTGCGAAGGGGTTATCTTCTTCAGTGAGTGGTGGGTTTGGAGTGAAGATAGTGAGCAATTTTCTTTGAAAGGGCCTGGCGCGTGAAGTCTAATAAATTTTAATATGCTTCCGTGCTGGCACTGTTAAAAGGTTTGTGTTGAGGTGTATGTGTATATTAAAGTACAACACCTCATTGGTGCGTCAACATGTTTCGATGCAAAGCATCTTCTCAACGATGTGGGTGCACAATCCCCACCTTACTCACAACTCTATGTAAAAGGACATCAATATTTTAAACATAATCAGTTTAATTTGGCTTTCCGAGGCTATTGTGTGCCTACTTTTTAATGTTTGTAGATATCATCAATGTATACTTGCTGCCAAACGAATTGTTTGCACCATGAGCCTGTTAAACGGGAGGGGTGTTGTGCTAGATAGCAAAAAAATGCCGGAGAATCCCTGTCCGTGTCTGCCCCTGCCCACGGCTCGGAGCAACGGGCAGGGGCAAACACCAATGAGGTGTTGTAGTTTAATATACACATACACCTTGACACAAACCTTTTAACAGTGCCAGCACGGAAGCATATTAAAATGTATTAGACTTCACGCGCCAGGCCCTTTAAAAAAAAATTCTCACTATCTTCACTCCAAACCCACCACTCACTGAAGAACATAACCCCTTCGCACACTATACATAGTCATCATTTAAGTGCTCCCACGTATTCCGTCGGTTAGTAGCACACCGCACCCCGTAGAGGGGTACAAAGACCCCGATAATGAAGCATGACACCAAGGGACCTTTTGGTGTGTGAGGGGTATCAAAAGAACACTGAGTGCTCTCCACCACCGTGGGGACTACTCTAGAAACACCAAGGTGTGGATTATTTCTGTTTATAAAATTATGGTTGGGGAAACCGAATCCACCCTATTTAATCTCTCGTCTCCCCCCCTTGGTTGTATTTATTGGGCAATGGAGCCAGCCCATTTAAGCCGTTGCTTCCCTTAATTGTGAGTGATGGCATTTTGCATCCTTACATGTGAACTTCAACCTGGAATGTAATCCACTTCACTGTCAAAGCTGGTTGGCAAATCTCGGCTTCCATTTCATTTTAATTTTTTTTTAATGCGATGAGACAGTTTTTACTTATTAATTGTGCAAACATTTGCACTCCGCCTTTGCATGCTGTATTTTTACTTTTTACTACTTTTAGACTTTTAATATATATTACACATGTTTCAAAGAAAAGAAATAAAAAAATACTTCAGAGTCTTGCCAAAACCAGACCTATTAGCCTTCCTAGTGCTTATTTTGAATGTGTCCCCTACTTCAGGAAAAAAGAAACATAACACTTGGCTCTTGAATCCATATACTACAATAGTATAATAGTATTTGATCAAGTTTTGTTAAAATGCCTTCATTAAAAGCCAAAGCAGGGTTGTCACAGATTAACTAGCTACTCTTAAGTTTTTTAACGTCATTAAATATAAAATATCAAATGATGGTAGGGAGCTAACATTTTACAAAAGTGTTTGCAGTGTTTCCCCCCCAAGAAAAGTAAAACTGATGGGCAGCTATAATATCGTTTTAGACTTGTTGTTAACCTTCCACTAAATTATGTAGCATTTCAAACATTGTGATAAACTTCACTTGTGAATTTAACAACCATATTTCTGCCAAATATGTAGGTAAAAGTGTAGTAATTTTCTTAATTACAGGAATTTCGGATTACACTTGTTAAGCAAATTATGAAATTATGCCATTATGCCATTTCATGTCATTGTGCACCATATTTGGTCCCAAAAAAATTACCACGGTTGGTGCAATTTGCTGTAAAAATTGTATTTGAATGTACAGGAACAACAGCATGTGAGCAGCAGTGTTCTTGTTTGAATTCATCCTCATGCCAAAAATTGAAGGAAAGACCCTTTTGGGCAAACATATAGCGCAAAATGATGAATTTGCTTTTATTTTAATTACACTTTTTGTGTAATTTTGACAGAATTTTGCATAAGTATGCGAAAGCAAATTGTGAGAATTTCTTGCACCCCTAATGTTATATCCACTAATAAAGTGGTCAAGCAGCCTTGGTCCTAACATTATTTCTAGAGACTAGCTCTCACCTCTTTAACCCCAAAAGAGTGCCCCCTAAAACCTGCATAACCACTTCTCTACAATGTTTAGTAATGTTAGTTGTAACAGTAGAAGTAGTAATAACAATTATTCATCAATACCAATAATACAATGAATAATATGGGCTTGGTGGCACACTCTGCTACAGGATGCCTTGTAAGTCATATGGTTAAATGACTGTGCAAATGATAGGCTTTTTCAGGCAAGCATTGGAAAAGTCAATAGGCCTGGCTTTAATGTGCCAACCGAGGCAAACCCAGGCATTAACAAATGCTGTTTACATGTGTTGTATCCGCATATGCTGTTTTTCACAATAAAGACTGCCCTATTGGTTGTGCCAATATTGGGAAAAAACTGTCAAGAATGATTGCTTCCTGTATGGAATGCATATGCTATAGGAGAAATAAAATTGAATATGAAAAACATGCATGATGATTGAGTGCACTTTTCAAACGGAAAATAATCACTCTTCGAATGAAAGTACTTCCTAAAAGGTGGAATGATACAGCAAGTAGTCAATAGCATGAGAAATGAATTGTTTGAATTGTTGTCTGAAAGAAGAACAAAGACATTACCAATACAGTCCTCTTACCAGTTCCCACTACATGAGGAACTGCTTCCATGGACAATGCATATTGCTGTTCAACAGCTAAAATGTTTCTAAGGTCAATCTTCTTGCCTCCTTAAGCAGGTGCTATCAACCTAGCACAATTTTTTAAACTTTATGCTTTATTGTTCCTCGTTTGTGTCATGAAATGTGCATTCGTATGCTTGCTGGTCTTGGCGATCTGATAGGCAATGGCACGGAGTGGGGGGTGACATATGTTTCCAATGGTCTGGCAAGCCAGCATAACCTAGTCAGAAATTGAGATTCAACCTGAAGCTAGGCAAATGGTCTTAAAGATGATTACAGAAGTGCCTCAGCAAGTGTAAGCTAGGAGGATCAGGCGGCATACCTCTGAGCCAAAGCATATATATGCACATAAACTCTGCATATCCTGAACTGGTGGCCGTCATGTGCATGTTCAAGGGGAATGTTTGTATTGTGTGGTAATTCCTAGGACTGTAGACAACCGAAAGCAAGCAAAGCAGGTGTGTGTAAGTAAGTTTATGTGTCTGTGCTTATATGTGTGTGTACTTGTGTATGCATATTGTAACTGTAAATACATTTATATAGTGTTTACAACCCCTGATGAGGCTTTGAAGTGCTGTTTGGCTAGTAGCATGCTACTCCAGAACGTAAAAAGGATTAGTGGTGAATTAGTATAGGGAAATATGAATTATTTTGAGAGGTGGACATGTGAGTCTGATAGTTGGATTGAAAAGGATAATAAAGGAATAGAAGAGGGAAGGGTCTAGAAAGTGTTTATTTGGAGAACAGAGCAGTAGGAAGAGGTTTGGGATGAGTAAGGGAGAGATGAGGAAGGGGTAGAGCCTCTAGAAGTGGATTAAGGCAAAGGATGATGAAGAAACGGAAGAGTCTAGGAGGGATACTTGAAGGAAGGTTTAGAAAGGCTTGTTTGGGAGATCTGAATAGTAAAACGAGGTTTGAGATTAATTAAGGAGGGACTGGGAGGGTGTAGAAAGGGTTATTTGGGGCATCATACTGTTTAAAGATTGTATTCAGTCTCTCCCATGCACTACCCTATATCTTCTAATTACACTCTCTGACGCAGGTGAGTATCCCTACTATCAGGAGAACAAGGATGGGTGGTCGCTCCTTCCGCTACCTGGCAGCTCAGCAGTGGAACAAACTCCCTCAAGACCTCCAGACAGAGGTCGCGGAGACTATTTTCCGTAAAGATCTGAAAACTTACCCTTTCCCCTCTGATTAGAATCTCCGCGCTAATGTCCAGCTTTTAAGTTCCCCTCTTGTGTGCTTTCTGCTCCAGTTTGTACCGCAGCGCGGGGAGACACTAGCCTAGTGTAACCATGCGCTTTACAAATGTGATGATGATGATGATGATTATTATTATTATTATTATTGTTATTATTATTATTACTATTATTATCCCAACCCTCATTCTACGTATAGTCTTTTCATAGTTGATAAAGATGATTTGTGGTAAATGCCATTGACGTAATTGAGTTTAGACAGTACAAGAGAGATAGTAGCTTGTACCTTGCATGGAAATCCCAGGTGGGGGGAAGATGATTCACATCTGTTTGTGTGCGTATTTCAATAAGAGCACATGCTTTTTACCTTTAGTGGTTCCAAGCAGATATAAGAGATATCTCATAATATAAAACAGTGATATATTTACAAGAAAGTACTATGGCTGAAGCTATCATAGTACACTTCTGCACAGATGCAGATGAACTAGTTCTTGCTGTTCCGCATTGCCAGTAATGCTCCTGGAAAGATGAGCCAGCTGGGAACTAGGAGACGCCGGCCCGCCCTCGGGAGGCACACATTATACTTGACTTTAACCAAAATTTCACAGAAGTTGCCACGATAGGGAGAAGCTTGTTAAAGTTATAATAGCGACAACATGTTGTATAGGAAATAGAGACACACTGCATAAGAACGAAGATTTGTTTCACATCCCTGAGGAAAGCCGTAGGGCGACTCACCCATAGACGAAACACATGTTGGCTGGTGCAAGTGGTGATAACCAATTAAAGACCAGATTGGATGAACTTGAAGACTGCTGGAATACTTTCTTTTGGATTATAAGTATGCATGTGCTCAGAGTTTTGTTTCAATTTATGGTCATTTAGTGATACAAGTTGACATCCCTAATCTTTGGAGCACTGCGTTGATTGTTCACGTATTAATTATTAAGGATACAAAGTTCCAGTGCGCCTAACTTTCCTTAGTCACCCACATAATTTTGCCATGCAAGGGGGGTCGATATAAGCAGGTACGTTTTAGCTTCACTCGTAAACTTGTTGTCTTTGCAGTGCTTCTTATTTGGATGGGATATTATGTACACATTTATGGATTCAGTGTAAAGAAAGAACTGCTCCCACGTTATGGATTTCTTCTTGCACATAACTGAAAGAATAAAATCTGAGACTCACCTAAAAAAAAATGCAAAAGTGCAATGTCTTTAACTAGTGGGTTTATAAATGTTGAAGCCGGCATATTTTGAAAATCAAGTGGATGACCCCAAATATCTTCCGTTTTCGTTTAGATTTTAAAGTATGCTCAGTTCTTGTACAGCTGTGAACTTACGAACACCACCAGTTTTCCCAGAAACAATTCCGTAAATGAAGGTGTACCACTGTGGTTCACCCTAAGAAGTTAAATAATTAAAAACTTTTTTTAGTAACTGGCGCGTCCCCAGGGATGCGCCAGTTAACATGCGCCACAGTGCGCCACAGCTCCGTCACCCATGGTGCGCCGCATTATAAATGCGGCGCACCATGGTGCAAGAACGCATCTGTGCCGGAAATGTGGCGCATTGCTGGAGTTGCGTCGCAAGCGCGACGCAGCTCTAGCAAGGCTCGGGGGTACACCATGTGCACAATGCTGCGTCAAGACCTACGCCTGCTTCAAGCAGGCGCAGGGTTTTGATGCAGCATTGCCGTGAAAGTGACTGAGTGAAATCTCATAGATTTCACTCAGCCACTTTCAGGAGGCGTTCCTGCGCAGGAACGCTCCCCCTTGCGCAGGAACGCCTCCTTATGGTGCAGTGCTTTACAACGTGACGCATCTCCTAGATGCGTCACGTTGTAAATAGGGTGCATTGTTTGCGCCGCAGTTGCGTCAAATAAAGTGACGCAATTGCAGCGCAAAGAGGCGCAACGGCCTCATAAAACTGCCCCTAGGTGATTATCAAAAAGAAATCACACTAAGTGGAAAACGCTAATTTCAGCAAGAATTCTTTCAAATTACATGAAGGACATAACTTAGAGTTGGGGGTATGGGAATTCTTCAGATATATTAATGGCGATCAACTGGTGGCATTTATTTCATCATAAGGATGATGTGGCAGATTGTGTACTTCCTTTGGATATCATGAGAGTTTTCTTGTATCACAACTCTAAATCCAACCCGGAGTTACAAAGCCACTCTACTCATATTAAATTGTGTTTGTGAGGTAACATGGCACTTCGATGTTGTTATATAGGGTACATGATCAAATCTGCTTGAGTGACCCTCAGAACACACTGTATTATTTTGGGGAAGCATACTCATAAAAAGAAATTTGAAGGTGTGTGTGAAAGATTTCCTCTCGTAATATCATTCTAAACAGTTTCACTGATGCCAGTCCCTAATAATGTTTTATTTTCAGCTCTCACCTGTAGACACGTTTTAGCTGTCTGTTGTCAAAGGCCTATGGTAGATTAGACCAATACTTAGAGAGGGCTTTTTGTAAGCCCACTTACAGTAGGTTTTGTGCCACCCCACTGCTTACTTTTGGTTGGCTTGTTGGTCAATCTCTTTTTCTGATGATTTTTCTACCTCTTTTTGTTTCTCAAAGTCAGTTTGTACTGTCCCTCCTTCATTCACTCTTCCTATATTAAGCCTTATGCTTCATGGTTTCATATAAACTTTGCACCTTCGATTGAAGACAGGACGTTGCGTCCTATTGTGATGCAACAGGGCCATATTTCTGTGGTTTTGAACTCGATGACTGGGGCAGGCCCCTCAAGTGCAGGAGACCCAGATCCTTCAAGGCCATCAAACGTTCCACTGGGGCCCCATTCCACCCAAGGACAATATATTTCTGTGCATAGGGGCTCCATAATTTTATGTTATGCCACTGGACAGAGGGACCAATATGACACTACTGACACTATGCATTCCTGTATGTGTACACTCACAGAGCCGCACACGAACAGGCACACGCACACGCCATAGCAGGCAGGCACAAGGGTGAGCATGGGAAAGCACCCCACGGCTGTATTTCTGGATTCCTACCAGTGAACGAGAGCTTCGACATAAAATACAAGTGTAACATTGCACAGCGGTCCTGGCTCCTTCCAAGGCTTGAAACGTGCCCCCAGATGACTGATCTCTTAGCGCCTCCAGCCTCGTGTCTTTACTCTCCAGCCTCAGCGTGTCTTGAGCATATCAACACTACCAGTGATTGATCGATTCCCCCCTCCACCACTTCCTTTTCCCTGCATGTTGTCACTCATGCCTGCTATCATTCTTTGACTTGAAGGCAAACTTTGCACTCTTGCATTCATTGAATAGCTCCCCCGTGTTATCTTTGTAAAAACACAATATTGACGTGTACTTTTACCGCCATCGATAGACATATCTAAACATGGACGGCTACGTACAAGTAGCGTCGTGGTGGCTACGTATGGCGAGAGCTGCCCCCAGATTTAATCACACCAAGAATATTCTGCACAGAACGTCACAATTGCACGAGTGTCGGGAACCAAAGAAACTAGGCAGTTACCTACCTTTGTGAATATGTTTAGAACAAAGAACAGAGTTTGTTTTGTGTGCTTTGCCTTTAAATGACACGGTAAAAGACAATTGTTTATTTACTTTTCTTTTAATTGTTTATTTACTTTTCTGCTAAGAAAAGTGTGTCACGTGTTAATCATTGCGTTTGTATGTGCCTAAATGCTGTTATATTTGTGCTTTCAAATAGTTTTAACCAGCGATCTCATTTTGAAACCACTAGGGGTCAAGAGGTGCACTTCAAATAAACTTCCAGAAGTACTTTTTTTTGATCTGGTTTACGACCCTTTTAGTCATTTATACCCGATTAATGCTACCGCTTATTATCATTCTTCTTCCTCGAATTTTTTTTTCGATGACATCTTGTGGCGTGATGTCACTTCCTGCGATGGCGTTGGAGTAAACTGTTAGTAATTTTACAGCATTTGCGAGTGATTTTGGTGGAATTACACCGCTGCCTTTAACACAGTAACCATTTAATGTATGTGAATTTCTGAAAAGTGGAGTAAGGTTGAAGCACCAGCATAGTCTGATATATACAAAGAGGGTATCACTATCAGGCGTTAGCGAACAGTGGGAAGTTTCTAAAGTCATATTCATACAAATTCGGAGGGGAAAGACTAGTCAGTAGTAAAGAGTTCGAACAGACACATTGCAAAGAGTGTGAGGTTTTTGATGCGTTTCAGGAGAGCTGGAAACCAACGGGCTTTGTTATGTTATCAGTAATTGTATAGCGCATTCTGCCCTCTTCATAACCTTCTAGTGCACTACTTGATAGTAAGCCCCCAAGCTTGGGGCAGAGAGGACAAAATAATTCTGGGGCACATTAACTATTATATTATGAAACGCCACACAACAAGGGAACTTGCTGTGTTGCATTGCGTGAAAGGAACAATGCAGAAATGCTCCATATTTACATAGGTATGGAGCATTTCTGCTTCCTACTTGTGCTGGTGCACTGTGTGCTGCTTAGTGCCAATGCAGGCATCCCTGCACCATAGTTCAAGGGCGCCTGCATTACGGGCATGATTGTTTGTGTGCAGGAAGGCATACCTACCTGAATAAAAAAATCATGAGAGGCACATTTCCCTTTCCGTCTGTGCTGCAACATACAGGAGGTAGAGGAGAAATGAGCACATTTTTTGCACAAACCCAGTTTCACAAGACTTTGTAAATATGGTTTTGTGTGAATTGCATGGGTGGATGCATGGGTACACCCATGATCCACCTTTGTAACGCCTACCCGAAGCAAAGTAATGCAAGGCAACTCTATGCACTCCATTGAGTTATCTTTACTAAAACGCACAACGTGGCTTTGTGTGGCTTAGTAAATGCCAAAAAGGATTTTGCATTGGGCTGTGCCACAAAAGTGATGCAATGCATTTGTGAACATTACAAGCGCTCTTTTTTAAGGGCAACAAGACCATAAGTAACAACATTTAATTTTCTGAAAGAAAAGCACTAGAAATATGGATGATGAGTGCTGCCCATTGAGGACAAACCTGTACCACAGAACTTCTTGCTTTCTGTTGTTTTTACTGACAAGAGGAATATACAAGGTTTCACACCTGAGGAGCCCAAAAAGGATTTTTAGGTGAGCCTCTCCATTTGGGAATGAGCCCTTGATATCCTAGACTTCATTCTGAGTATTCAAAGAGTGCCACAGCCTGTTTGCCTTGATCTTTGAATTGATAAGAATGTACTGGATGATGATTGGCAGTAGGCATCCTCTTAGGCTGGCAGGACTATGCCTGTAGCCTTGGTGAATCTCTACTTGCCTGCTCTGTTACTGATCTTACCCAGTCTGGAAACAGTCAGCATGGAAACTCCTGCTCTGTAAAAAAGCATGGACCCACTCTAACACTTAAAACACAAAAGAGGGCCAGGGAGTTTGAGAGATCCACAAGTCTCTCCCCCCCAATTCATTTTTAAATGCAAAACACAAAAGGTACTCAAGGTCTGATTATTCAAGAGGCAAAATGGAGCCAATTAGGGCAGTAGAACTATGTCTCTATGGCTCTACAACCAGTTTTCTGTTAGGAGGGAAACCCCCATCCACCCTTCGGTGGCATGCTTCATCATAGAATGAATGAATGAATGAATGAATGAATGAATAAAAACTTTATTTGGTTACTCAAAACCATTAAAGAAGACAAACTTTGGTGGGCATTATTTTCATGTCAGAAATAAAATAGTGAAAAAGAAAAGAGGAAAGAAACAAAAAACTTAAACATGAGTAAAAGCATGATTAAAAGAGCTGTATTCATTAGTCCATTTCATCATAGGCTGAAATGTCTCATATCAGTTGACGGCCGCGGGCCTAATTTAGGTTTATGCTTCATCATAGAGTTCCTCCTCACACCATAAACAAGGTTTATGGTGTGGGCTAGGACTCTCCCGCAGGAGAGGAGCTCTTTCGATGAATTACCCTATGTGGGCAGTTGGTGTGTGTGATGATGGATAGTACAATGGTAAGCAAAGAGAAAAATAAAACTATCACTTGTCTGAATGAAGACAAACGTTATTATTTCCCTAAGGGATAGGATTAAGAGTAAATGAGGAAAATCTTCAACCCATGTGGGGACTGAGAGGTCGCTCACATTTGGGTTTGAGATTTTCCTCATTTACTTTTAATCATGTGAGGAATAACCCTGTGATGAAGCATACCTGTTAAGGGTGAGTGAGAGTATTCATTCTCACTAGGCCTGGGTGGAGTTTGCGGAGTTCCGCTACGAGGAAGCCCGTAAGGTGGCCCAAAAACTCTGCTGCGCTACGCGGAGATCTGCAAGCTGTGTAGTGAGCTAGGTTGTGCCATGTGCGCTGCTTTTTCGTGCTGGGTGTTTGTCCCACACTGGAAAATCAGTACAAAAGGCACCATGTGCAGCACAAGAGGACGCTGCTTCTTTCAGCTGCTCAAGTAGATGTTCTATTTGCGCGGCAGCTTTCTCAACATGAACAGAAGATTTCTCAATGCGAGCGGTCACAGTCATCCGTGACAGCTCGTGTTGAGAAATCTTGCCGGGACATGGTCTGGAGTAAGATTTTCCTTACTCGTGCTCGCCAACTTAATGTTGATGAGCGCAAATGAGGAAAAATCTCGGCAGAGCGGGAAAAACTCTGCAAGCCTACTGGAATTTCACATCCCAGGCCTAATCCTAACACAAACTATTGCTGGAGCCATAAAGACAAAGGAGTAAAATCTCCAACCCAAATGTGAGCGACCTCTCATTCACATATGGGTTGAAGATTTTCCCACTTTACTTTGAATCCTGTCCCTTAGGGAAATAATAAAGTGAGTCTTCATTCAGACAAAGGGTAGTTTTATTTTTCTCTTCCCTTACCATTGAACTATGCACCATCAAGCACAGCAACTCCCCGTATAGGGATAACGCATCAAAAGAGCTCCTCTCCTGCGGGGGAGTCAGAGACCACACCATAAACCCTGTTTATGGTGTGAGGAGAAACCCTATGATGAAGGATGCCACCTAAGGGTGGGTGAGAAATTCCGTCCTAACATAAAACTATTTCTAGAGCCACAGAGACATATTTCCTCATCCAAGTTGGCACCATTTGGCCACTTCAATAATCAGACCTTGAGTGCCTTGTGTATTGCGCTCACTCAAACCTTGAACAGAAAAAGGAGGCAGGCTATTGAAAAACTATCTTCAATGACAGTTTATGTTCTCAAACATTGTCAGACCCTTCACCACTACTAAAGATGGGATGCCAGGGAGACTTCTCAAAGTAAAGGAGAAAAAGTAGTGACACATCCTAGCGAGCAGCCATCTATATAGTTTATTCTCACATCCTATCTATTTCATGTGTTTCCCATTTGATATCCCATGTGCACCGGTACAGCACCTTATTGGCTATTCAATTTGCCATATCCATGGAATTTTCTGGTCTAAGTGTAGGTTCCATTTGCCTTCTTGTTCTGGTCTCATGTGTCTTATAACATCCCCCCAGTTATGGTACTCCTGCTGTGGACTATCCCTGCCTTGCCCTTAAGTACGTACATAAACTGCCCCCTTTCCTTGCAGCTACCCTACCATGTTGTTGTTTTGCCTTGTGCTATTTAAAGGTTCAGAAAATTTAGAGTTGTGAAAGTAGCTTATTATCACAGATAGAAAGTATCCTGTTTTGTTCAGAAAAAGGCTACTCCTTCACATTGACTACAATGTGCATTTTGAACCTAATGAACATTAGGTGTAACCAGCACTGATGCAGTGATTTGCAAACTTGTGTTTTTTCGCATTGGTCCTGTTTCTTTTTGTTCTAGACATGTTCTAATATTCATTAACAACTGGTGTTTACAAACATTGTGTAACATTTAGCCATGGTCCCTGGTTTCAATACACTGTTGTGTTTGCATCTACTCTGCTGCTTTGTAAACCGTCACATGATTGTCCTTTTCATTGTCAATTAATAGGTTTATTGTACGATCACTCTACAGTATTGCAATGTGCAATGGGTTTTGTGTGTTCTCTGTCATTTACCTATTTGTTTAGGCAGTACATATATGTACAATATCTAGGAGATATTATTACATGGTTTGTGAATGCACATCAATTAATTGGATAGGTATTCTTCAGTGCTACTGTGAGAGTTGTGTTGCACTGTATCTTAATTCTCCTCACAACGCATGTCTTTGGTTAAGCCTTGGACTGCTCACCAACATCCCCTAAAAAAATCAAGGACACTTGAGTGCCTGCACTTGCAGTTGTAGACTGAGTACTTTGAGCTCTGATCGCTTGTGACCTTGTGCGTAGTCTTATTTAGAGAGCCCTGTTGCCTTGTAGTCAAATAGTCAGAGGAACCCATCCAGACACCCATTTTGACGTGGATGAAGGATACTGTAAAAAGGCAGTACATTTCCTGATTATTTAGTGTGTCTATGCTGTGCTAGGTAGTGGGACCTCTCCTCCCGATATAATCTAAAGAAGTGAGGAGGATGTAATGATCATGTCCTCCTTGCTTCCAGTCATCAGGTTCCCTGTATGTTTGCCTCTGGGTAAAATATGACAATTCAGCACTATAAGAAGTGAGGGGCATTCAGGGGTCATAAGACTACAGAGAATGGAGGCACAATCTCAGTGCCTGCTGGCATTTCAAGCATATGAAACCACCTTAGCCAGGTTGCAATCTTCCTTTGTCACGGTCCCAGCCATTCTTTCTATTTGGCTGGAGTGGTTAAATCAGGATACTTCGATGCATATTTACGAGGGCCTTGAGTCATGCTTACGGCATGCAACATGGTGCATGCAAGATACAAAGCTCCAAGTCACATTTATGAAGCCATGCAAAGCCACTTTGCTTGGTTTCGAATGGCTTCACGAATATGGAGTAATGCAATGCAGCGCAAATTGCTGTGTTGCTTTACCCTTCAAAATGCTAGATGAAAACCAACCAATTTGTAGTCCTCATCTGGACAGCGATAATCAAGGCATCTTTGCCTCAAGGCTCCATGCCAGACTGCCTAAAAGCAGGGCCAGTTATTCCCATCATACAAAAACTGACAATGAATGCTGCTGACCCAAATAATTTCAGGCCAGTATCCAGTATTCCCTTATTAGCGAAAGTGCTGGAAAAATGTGTGCATCAACAACTGAGCCAACAAATCTCTAAATTTTATATGGTAGGCAGCTGCCAATCAGGTTTTAGACCAGACCATAGTACGGAAACTACAATACTTCATATAGTGGATGATGCCTTGCAAGCACTAGACCAAGACAAAGCTTGTCTCTTAATTCTCTTGGACCTTTCGTCTGTTTTTGACACTTTAAACCATGATAAACTGCTAGATTGACACGGAAACAGTATGGGATTGTCAGGATCTGTCCTCAAACCGATTAAACTTATCTTGGAGAACAGAATGTAAAGATGTTTAGTAAATCAAAATCTATCATCACCGTCCCCTATTACGATTGGAGTACTGCAAGGCACAACTATTTCTCCAAATCTGTTTAACATTACACTGAACCACTGGCTCTAGAAAATGTAATCACATCTCTCCTCACTTAAAGACTCTGAACTGGCTGCCATATTAAGCCAGAATATAACTTAAACTGGCTTGTTTCACACACAAAGTGCTACACTCTAAAACACCTTGGTATCTAGCTCAGAAAATTGTGATATCAAGAGTAGGTAGGTACTCCAAGGGCACCAAAGATATTGTGCTGAAACCACATTTCTTCCAGAAGACAAAAACATACAACAGAGCTTTCTCATGTACCGCACCTAGAATCTGGAATTCACTACCACCAAACAGAAGAATACTGTCATCGGCAAGATTCAAGAAGGAAGTAAAGATCTTCCTTATGGGTAAATTCCTTCCATAACTCCCCACAGAGCAATCACCTAATCATTTGATTAATGATCATCAATCGTTCCCTACAGATATAGAATCCGTTAACCACTCAGGACTTCGTAAATGGGATCTATACAACATCCGTCAGAGTCCCCTACCACATTAACTTACTGAGTCAGACGCTCAGCTAAACTGTGAATTCTGAGTCCTTTGTTTTTGGTGTTGAGTTGATTATAAAAAATTGTAATATGACATATTCTTTCAGGTTCAGATATTCTTTTAAGTGCACATATCTTTTCCTGTCCACTGATTATATTGTGCTACACTCGTGAGTTTGTAATAATGCTTGCTACTCTCGCAATTGGGACCACTATATTACTGTTAAGTGCTCTGACACCCTAACGGGTAGGGTTTGCGCTATATAAAACACACACAAAAAAATATTACAAAGGGAGGCGTTCCATGGGTGTTGCATGGGATTTTCCACGCAACTTTCCTGGTTTTTGCCGCATTCATAGATTTACAAGGACTTGTAACCCTGGGAATGTGTAGAAATCGTTTGCCTCTCCAGGGGAAGTGCAACAATGAGAAATATCTTTATTTATCCTCGTTGTTTCCTCTTTCTATGTGTGTTGCATTCTGCAGCACACATAGCTAGAGAAAAACGACTCTATGGATTGTCTTTAAGCAGGAAGGTGCCCCTTCCTGCACGAAAACAATCCTGCGTACAACACATGCACGGCTACACTGTCAAAACAGCAACAGCGCTGGGAGAAACTACAGTAATTTACCATATTGGATAAATAGGGTGCATTCCTGCCCTTTCCCTATTGCACAGGCAGCATAGCAAGGTAACTTGCTGCACTGTCCAGCTCCACGACTGCATAACAAGCTGGATATTTGGCCTTCAACTGCTATAAATGTCATTTGTATAGTTAGGGTATAGTAATGCATTACAGTAGTACATCTCACAATTTTTCATAAATGTCACAATGAAAGATTTGCATGAATATTTTTCCTCACGCTGGTCAGTCATGGGCATGGGAATTTTTGAGAAGGGACAGGTGACCCCTGCGTCTCACCACTTTGTCACTGACCCTGGAAGTCCTAATCATTAGACAGCCCATGCCAGGCTACTAGGCATATATTACATAGACCTTCAGCCCACACACCTTAGGTGTTTAAGCACCACATAGGGATTCAAATGCAGCAAATATAAACGTTCCTTTGCAAGGAAAGTGGAAGAACTAGTTGGATGGTTATCATTGATATAAATTACATGATGTGGAGCTGCCAATGCCTGTAGCTGCATACAGCAAGTGGGGGGACTGCAAGCCTCACAACCCCAAGTGCCAGGAGGCTCTGACACTATTCTTCCTGCACCCAGAGGTGTGTAAAAGCACTTTGTGGCTCCAGCAGCATCTTGGGAGCCAACGCCTGCAGCTGCATCCAGCAAGGGGGCACTGCAAGCCCCATCACCCCAAATGCCATGAGGCACCGACACTGTTGTTCCCGTGCCCGGACACACTTAAAAGCACTTTGTGGCTCCCGCAGCGTGGGACGCACACGGGCATGCCTGGGCCATGCCCTGGCCAAGGGCCGGCCCATCCGTGCCCGTCAAAGCACGGAGGAGGCTAGGGCTGGGCCAACCCCCTTACATCTACCCTTCTGCAACCACCATGGGTAAGTGTAAACAACCATGTAGCCTTGATCAGGGGAAAGTAAGAGCAAAATTGCCCAGGAACTCTGCTTCCATAATTTCTTATCTAACTTCTGTAGTGGGGGCTTTAAATAAAGAAATTCAAAATGCGGAGGATCAACTGGGCCTGAGAACCGCTCACTCTGCTCATCCAGGGACAAGTATCCCCCAGCCACTTCCCCTCAAAATGTAATTACTACTGAGTCAGAAGTTACTGTGTGATCGCAGGGAGTTCATGGGGAGCGCTTTGTGATTCATGTTAGAGTACCGTGGCGTGCGGAGGGAGAGGCTATGAAAATGGACGCACCGCCACAGAAGGAATTGTTGCCACCCCCAGGAAAAAAAAGAGGGAAAGGGAGAACCACTGAACCCGGACAGACTTTAGCTGTATCCCCAATAAATCAGAATGGCGTTCTTGACTCACTCATTCAAACTGCTGTCAGACAAGCTATGGAGGACGAATTCAATCTACGCTTGGAGTCCATTATTTCCACTCTTATTAAAGACATTTCTCTTCTACTTAACACATTGGTAAACGGGGTAATAGGGGAATTAGAGTACCTAGAGACCCAATTAATGGATTCAAAAAATAATAGTGTACCGCCTGATAATTATGCTCTTTCCTTATCACAAATGCATACCACAGCTAAAAAAAGAGAAGACAGGAACCCCAAACTTGTAAATCTGAGCCTTTATGAGAGTAACTTTGGTTCCCTCGCTGTCATTAAACCAGAAGCAATCTCTGGGAGTCTTGAAGGGGGCAAGAAACTTGACCATACTAAGTCAGTCCCTGTCTCTGTCTCTAATCATGGGCCTGTGGGGTAGGGCGGGAACTCCGCAAACAGGTCGGATAACAGGATATTAAACAACTGTAGACTCAACCTGCCACCAGATGCTACCCCTTTACTGGCCATTCTCATCAGTGTCCCCCGGCTTAAAGTGAATTGTCCAGAATCCACCCCTGAGCTTTTACATAAAACTAAGTTCTGGTGTAATAAACATTCTAGTAGCGGGCCCACGCTTCACCTCACATTATAATTGCCAGGCGAGTGAGCTGGGTTGGCCATAGGCCAAAACAGGTAGAAGGAGATTGTATTGTTGTCAACTTTGATAAGGCAGGAATAGCAGGGCAGCTATTCAAGGAAGGCCCTTTTATTGTGAAGGCATAGAGTTGTCTAGGGTGACCTCTTTCACCTATCTGGGGTTTTTGTTCGATGAGAGGGGTTCATGGGTCCCCCAACAGAAAGCAAAAAAACATGCCCTGGCAAGATCTACGCCTGCTGTCCATGGTTTCGCTTAAACACTAGGGGCCAAGCCAGTCGCAGCTATGCTCAATATCTATAGGTCTAACTGCATCGCCATTGCGAAAATGTGTCTGCTATCTGGGGCTATAAGCTGGTTGAGGGGCTTCAGATATTTGAAAACAAGTTCTTACGATCTCTCTTGATAGTCCCTCAATCTACCCCCACCTATGTCATACATCAAGAGCTAGGCATTGGCAATTTTGCTGATTTGATAAGGCTGGCCTCAGTAGTATGTTGGCTAATGATCTGGATTAATCTAGAACTAGTTCTGAAGCAAGAGATTGTCAGGGATTGTGTCTCCATGGAGAGAGCTAGTGGTATTCTGTGGCTACACTGTGTTAAGTAAATTTTATATAAATAAGGGCGCCAAGAATTCTTTGACTCTCCAGAAAAAATAAATAAAGAGGACCTGACGTGGACAAAGGTACATTTTTTTAATTTATTGTCTGTTGAAAGAGAAGCAACGGAGTTAATGAAGCCCTCTGTAAAAGCATACCTTTTGCTAAAAACCTCCCCACAAATTGAACCTTATTTGGTAACTGTTACCAAGCCTTTCCATCGCTTGCTTTTAACCAGATTTCCTTTTAATCTGATTAACTGTTTACTTGCTGATGCACAGGGGTGGAGCAGGGTGAGATATTTAGGCCCTTGCACTTGTGACAACTTTTCTACCCAGGATAATATACACTTTATAATGTTTTGTGGCCATTACAGTGATATTCGTAGCAGGTTTTTAATCCTAATTGTAAGGGAAAAAGGTTTTTTACAGGTTAGACCTGCTTTACTTTACTTTATTTACAGATGCTAAATGATCCTTGGGAGGTTTTTAATATTGAAAGGTATTTAGTCGCTGCCGTGAGACATAGGAGAAAACAGTACTCTCTGACATGTGATCCAATTGTACTTGAATTATCAAATTCCTTCTGTTTTAACGTTTGTGTTTTGTCTTGAGTTTCTGTTTTTTAGCTCATATTTTAATCACCTGCTGCTATATATGAATTGTTGGTAAAAAGTGTTATTAGTATATTCATGAAATTTGGTCTTGAAATATTTTATGTCGCCCAAGCCTATTGAAGAACTGTATTTTTATAACTGTTTTCTGATGTGCTACATGTTGTATGTTATGTACTTTTATGGTTTTCATTATTATTATTGGGGATTTGTAGAGCGCATGGCTGCCTTGAGGCTTCCCAGCGCTATGCAGTTAGTAACTGATTAAGTGCTGGTAACTTAGAGATATTGCTTGAACAGCCAGGTCTTGATTTGCTTTCTAAATTGTAGTTCACTGTCTATCCTTCTACAATCCACCGGGACAGAGTTCCAGAGTTTAGGAGCCAGATGGGAAAAAGCTCTTCCACCCCTTCTTTTCCTCATGGCCTTTGTTTGTGTTAAGCGGTGTTCCGTACTGGACCGTAGCTGTCTGTTTGGAGTGTAGAGGGATATTAACTTCCTAATTTTCTCCGGACCTTTATTGTGGCGTGCTCTGTGCGTAATAATCAGGACCTTAAATGTTATTCTTACTTCTACCGGTAACCAATGGAGGCTCAATAGATGCTTTTTTACTGATTCTTGAGTGGGTACATTACAGAGCAGCCTGGCAGCTGCATTCTGCACGATCTGTAGTCTGCATGTCACGTGTTTAGGTGCCCCCATGAACAATGAGTTTCCATAATCTAGTCGGAGGTGACCAGAGAATGGACCTGCGTCTTCCTGAGGTGTGTTGGCACCCTTTCCAGGATTTTCCGTAGGCTTCTCAATATTCCAAAACAATTTGCGGCTACCTTCCTGGCCTGTGTCGCCATACATAGGTCAGATTCTAGCCAAAAAAACCTAGGTTTTTTATTATGTCTGTACATATCGGTACCTTACCTAAGCAAGCTGGCCAGTCTATAATGGACCTTGGTATCGATTTATTTCCAAGAAATAATATCTCGGTTTTCTCCCCATTCAGCTTTAGGCAGCTTTGTGTCATCCACTCTCTGACTTTTATCAGAAAGGAGGACATTTTCTCCCCATCTCTTCTGTTTTTCGGGTCCAGTGTGATCACCAATTCAGTATAGTCGGCGTACGAGGTCAGGGATATATCAAGTTTTTGCACAATATTGGCCAGGGGCTCCATGTATACGTTAAAAAGGATTGAGCTCAGTGTGGATCCCTGTGGTACGCCGCACTTTAGCCCCATGGTTTTCAAGAGAGTAGCATTTTCTTGTACGTGGAAGGTTCTTTTATTCAGGAATGAGGACAGCCATTTGAGGGCCCTGCCCTGTATACCAATACCTGCAATCCTTCTGCCAAGTATTTGATGGTCCACCGTATCGAATGCAGCGCTCACATCCAAACGAAGAATCCCTGCCGATTTGCCCTGGTCTAGACATTGTCTCAGATCTTCTACTACTACCAGCAGGGCAGATTCCGTGCTATGTTGTGTTTCAAAACCAATCTGAGTTGGGTGGAGGCACTAGTGGCTCTCAAGAAAATCAGACAGGTTTCTGTTGACATGTTTTTCTAACAATTTGCCAGCAAATGGTAGCTGAGAGATGTTGCGAAAGTTCCCCAGTTGCCCTCTATCTGCATTGGCTTTTTTTAACAAGGGCTTTATCCCGGCATGTTTTCAGGCCCCTGGGACTTCGCCTAGCTCTAGAGATTGATTCAAAACCCTCATTAAATTTGGTTTGATGATGGGTGCTACTGTTTTGAGCTTTTCCAGTGGAGCTGGGTCCAGAGGTGATCCGGACTTCACCTTCTCCATCAGAACTTCTATCTTGTGCTGTTCAATAGGTGGAAAATTAGTTATAACCTGCTGTGGAAGGGCTGTTTCTGACAAGTTTTCCCTCCCTCGTATTCTTAATCGAATAAAGTGGTTTTGCCTGACTGACTGACATGAAGTAGTTTAGCGATAGGGCAATGCTCACCCGTACTTGAAAAATATATCCTAAATGATGTAAAATGGAAGATACATAAATACGAAATAACTAAACTTTACGTGACAGTGACACATTAAAAATGCAACAAAAAAATGTGATCATCGACCCAGTGTAGGAAGGGGGAGGCTCTAGTTGGCGCAGTGCAACACTAGCGACAAGCAGGGACTCTCTCTTCCTCGTCAGGGCTGAGGGTTACCTTCCAGACAACCTCTGCTTACCCTCTAGGTAGTGTGGCTTAAGCAGTCGTAGGCTAATCTTTGGGGCACATAGGGTTAAACACTTGCAACAGTACACCTTTACAACCAACCCACCACACAACGGGACCAGACTGTATTCTGTAAAAATATATACCTTTATATAGATTTTAAGCAGGCTTGTGAATACAGTCAATGTACTTTACGAAAACGGTTGCAGATTACTTAATTCGGGTTACCACAGTTCTTATACAGTTCTCTTGAGGCCCGTGGGCCGGTGTCAACCAAAGTTCTTTGTGGAGCCGGCGGCTTCCAGGGGATCTGTCCCACGTCGCGTTGCCTTCCCGGGATCGCTGATCGTTGCGGCTCTTCAGCCGAGCAGGTCACTGGTCATCCGGGGCAGCGGTGTTCTGTGGCGGCCGGGTCCTCTCCTCGTCGTCCGCTCCAAACTTTCTAAAAGTAGCATTTGCAAACCCAGGATACTAAAATAAACTTGACTACAAGAAATATTTTATCATCCTGAGTTCAGGCATACTAAACATGACTCGCTACCATGCTCCTTGAGCCTGCGGGGATTATAGGGTGTAATAATCCTCGCAGCTCAGTCTGGCCTAATGGAGCAGGTAGCCTTCAATAGTGAAATACGGTCTTGGTTGTAAGTCACTACTAGGACAGGCCACGCATCTCAGGGCTTGTCCTACCTTGCACCTACAACGCACCCTGCCCGCAGGCCTACCATAGGGGTGACTAATATGTAGTCAAGGGAAGGGTCGGTGCTGGCAAGTGGGGACACTTGCCCAGCTTGCGTGACAGTACGAGACCGCACGCGGGTTCTGCGGTCGCAGTTCCCAGACACATCTTTACGGCTGCTTCGGTGGGTGGCGCAACCAGCGCTGCAGGCCCACCAGCAGTATTGGCATCTACAAGCCCCGGCACTCTCTCGTGCACTTTACTAGGGACTAACAGTAAATCCAAAGAACCAATCATGGATACCAATCGTATGTACAATTTTACAGTAGGGAGCACTTGCACTGCGGCACGGATCAGCCGTGGCGCAGTGCCCTGAGTATCGGAAAACCAGCAAAACATCGGAGGCACATCAGCAAAAAGTGGAAGGGAGACTCACGCCAAGGTGCCAGGTCTAACACCCAGCTTCACAGTTTTAGAGAACTTGAATAAATATTGTCCCTCTGACAAAAGCAAGCCCAAGTCAACTACATTACTAGCTGGCTGCATAACAGTTTTAGTTACACATCAAATAACAAATGGGCCTATCATTTGTGAAAAATATGAGAAGATCAAGCAAGTAAACCATACATGTATTTGGAGTCAAGGCCTACGAAAAAGACTAGTGCTGATGTGTAACCTTCTCATAGCCATAGTCCGTCAACCCTGTTACAAGTGTCAGCAAAGTGGCCTCCTTTTCAATGGCATGACTTTTAACCTAAACGTAGCCTGTGTTATCGAGCACTGTACATATTCCAACCGCAGATCACACTCGACGAACATATATTTCTGTGTAGGCCTTCCCATTTATTTCAAAATTCAGTGCACATTTTTTTTTAAATGAAGAGCGTCCAAAAACTCGGCATTTGTGACTAATCCGTATAAGTTACCGATTGTATAATCTCTTGACAAAGGGATCTTTCATATCGCTGCAGCTAACTCGCTTTGTTTTGAAGTTTTAATCAGGCCTGAATGGGGAGTTATTTGAGGAGAACTGTGTGGTCTGAATTTTAATCCCTGAACCCACCAGTTTTTTCCCTTTATTGCATGTGGTGCGGCCTTGAATTGCAGAATGTTTTAAACATACATAATGAGCTCAATGTCAAACCGCCGGGTCTTTTGTCTTTAACAATAAGCACTTAGCTGAACTAAATGAATAGAAATTGCTTTAGCGAATTACAAAAGTCTGGGCCCTTTCAGGGCACTGATACTGACGTTCATTAATGTCGACGCTGTCCCAGTTTTGTTAATTCATTCGCATTAAAATTAAAAGTTTTCACAATACAAATGGAGGAAAGCAAATACAGATCTCTCAGAGCAACCTTGGAACAGCAAAAAACGCCGCACAAAGGCGCAGGCGGTTGTTTAAATTTAGGATTTCGAGATGCCGGCAGAGACACAAAAACATTGGGCATCGGGCGCTGTCTTTTTATTTTTTTAGTTTTTCGTTTTTGTCTCAGGCTCCAGCAACAAGGCTGGATGCGTGTTTCGCATTTTTACTTTTTAAATACGCATGTTTGTATCCGCTAGCATATTTTTTGTGAATAGTAAAGTAAAGGAGATAGCTGTGCGTCTGAAGTTTTCTTAGAATGGAGTAGTCAGTCAGACAAACTCGAATCGAGGGGAAAATGGAGGGGCCTCTGTGTTCCTGCTCGGGAATTAGGCCCAGGCATGAAGCACACCAAGTGGCAATGTGCCCCGTAGAAATCCCTTCAAACTAAAGCCGCGGTAGCTGCCAGAGATGTGAATGCCTTTTCCTAAATCTCTGTAATCCAATAAGCTTTTGTGTTTAGCAGCTTGTTTTGAAACTTGTATAGCACCCCGGCTTGCGCGCCTCCGTATGTTCGTTTGCAGGCAGGTGAGTGCCAGAGGGCCTCATTATTATTCAAGCCAGGGGCCTCTCGCAGCCCAAACCAGAATGTAATTTGTAATTAACTGTCATTTACTTCTGTCTGTGCCGCCGTGTTTGTAAGACAATGCATCTCGGAGCTGGCCACGGTTCTTTTTGTTTTGTGTATAGTAGTGCCTCGTATCGTTTTTTTCTTATTTATTCCTAGCAAATGTGGGGAAAGCAAGTGACTGTCATGGCACAAAACAGCTCCACAGCGCACTATGCGCATGCGCTTCTTGGATTTTTCTGACTCGTGCAAATAAGTTAAACGAAACGGGCTCTCTCTACATTTTTTCTAAGGTACTCGTTTTGAGGCAGTAAATAGACAATTTGTTTAGTTTATTTTTCTACAGGATGCTTCCCTGCACAGTGGGATGAAAAAACGGAGGGGTCTCTCAAAGTGGCGTGACCAGGGCACAAGTCCTAAATAAAGAAGTGGGGGGACGCTCACAGACAGGAAGTGACGTCACGACCGGAAGTGACCCACGAAAGACAAAAACTTAGAAGTGGGGGGACGCTCAAATACGTGAAGTGACGCACGACCGGAAGTGACGTCACAAAAAGGAAAAAAACTGTTAAAATAGGTATGTGTTTAATAGTTGGTGTAGCGCTTTTATAATTTAAAATCAACAACCTAAATTCGAATGCCAGAGCGGATTGGCAAACTCCGATGGCAGTGTACGGGCAAGTGGAAAGTTTGTTGAGGACCTTGGCAAGAGAGCAAACACTGGGAGGGGGCACGTACAGGAAGCCCTTGGGGCACAACGGACATTGAAAATGGTGCGGTGCAGTGCACTGAGGATTTGGGATGGAGCAAAATGTGCCGTGGGTGTTGGACAAGGCAATCATACACAGGAACTGGGCAGACAGTGTATGTGTAGGGAACTTGGGGCGAGTTATTTAAAGGTCTGGGTAGAAAGTTAGTGGCAAAGATGCTACACAGAGTATGGCTGCAACCTAAACAGGAGTCTGTTGTGCAGGGATCCAGGAATACAGCATGTTGGGCAAGTGCAGCGCTTACAGTGCAAGGAAAGGTGACCAGTGTTCGAACCTGGTAGGTAAAGGGGCGTGGTGACCGGTGTGCTGCGGCAGTCCGAGAAACTTCCGATTTCCAAATGGTGGACGGCGTTTTGATTGTGCAGGGTGGACGGCGTCCACCCTGGAAAACCCTCGAAAATAAGTGGGGGGATGCCGTCCACCCGCGTGGTACTCCGACTCGTGCCCTGGGCGTGACCATGTAATTAAGGGCGTGGCAAAAAACACGTAACCTTAAAAATCTGTGCTTAGCATAGTGTGCCGCCCCCTCTTGTATTTTGCTGTTTCTGTAATTGCATCCAGATATATGATACAACAAGTAACATCATACCTACAACCAGTCAGGACTATTGGCTTTGTCAATGGTTGTTAGTTGCATAAGATAAATAAGCAGCAACTATGGCTTGTATATAATATTGAAAAAGCTTCCACTTAAAGCCCTGGTGACACTATGACAATGTTGCTGCTCCTGAGTTTCCAAAAGAGAAGGGAAATTCAGAGAGAAAATAACTCTCTTTAAAGTATTTCCCTTCCCCTACAACGCTCACCTGGCATGACCTCATGCCGTAACTTCTCCACTAGTGAGAAGTGAGCAGTGTGAGCAGCGCACATCGAGGTGCCTACTGTCACTGCAGTCTGAAAAAAATCGGACCCATGTGCCAGGGCACAAAACAGAGACCTGTTTCGAGGCCTCTTTTAAAAAACTGCCGGTGCTCAGCACCTGTCAGACCCGGTCAACTTAAAACCCCGCTACCCAGGATCAGGGCACAAGTCCTATAAAAAGAAGTGGGGGGACTGATAGTATGTAAATTACCTCATGACGTCACGTGCTAAATGTGTCGCGGTGTCTGAAATTTACACCGGGACACGTTCAGCGTATTTCTGTGGACCCCCAGCTTCCTGTGAAAAGAGTGGGGGGACGCCGTCCACCCGCGTGGACCCCCAACTCGAGCCCTGTCCAGGATGAGCACGTATTTTCTGCTACTCACATTCATTCTGTTGTTTAATGCCTGGATTGTTTCCCATTAATCATTATTACTAAGAATTTGAGACCAGGAGGAAAAAACCCAAATTGTAGGGGAAAATCCCTTCAATGCAGAATCTCAGAAAACTTCTGCATAAGAGGAATGATTGGTATATGAAAACAAGCACCCTGTGAGTCTATTGCTGCCATCCATTTATCAAGGGTATACTAAACAGAATTGTTCCCTCCTTGAAATGAATGATTTAGATCACGAGTACTCACAAACATTTGCCCGGTGGCCACAAAGTATGTTTTTTTTGGTGTGTCCAAGGGCCGCACTGAAGCCAGCAGGTTGGCGCTAGGGGGTCTGGGTGGTTCAGCAATTGTTTAAGGAGGTTCAAAAACATGTTAAGTAAACGGGCAAGCATTTGTTTGCAGGTTAATAAATGCTTGCCGATGTATTTATCATTTTGTTCTGAATGTCTGTTCTCAGCAACTAAACAGCAGCTGGTGTGCTGTTCACCAAGAGGGCCGCATTTAAAGGTCCAGAGAGCCGCTTTGAGGATCACTGGTTTAGATACTGAGGTCCGAATATTTCAAGATGTTGATGAGCTGGAACTTCACTGGAACTTCACTGATGGCCTGGGAACCAGCAGTGCTGCTGAGTAAGCCCCACAACTTATTTCAGCTGTCAGAAATGAAACTACAGCCATTTGTGGAAAAAGCTCCAAAATTACCTTAAAATTATCTAGTTACTTGGATGAATTCATTGGCTAAGTCATAAAGACTGTGCCTGAATCTGAAGCTAGTGATTCAAATTCTAGAAGATAGTCTTGCCTGATACTGTTCCACAAAGCTTGAAGAAAGTTTCAGTAACACGCAATGGACTGGAACTGACAGGTCTGCAGTCTTGTATTTGTTGAGCACTAAGCAAATCTGTCAGAGTACTGTGTGGTAAAAGATAACTGAATGCAGGATCTTGAAGGTTTTGTTGATAACTTCTCTGATTGTGTCTTCTTGAACACCGCCTGAACTCTCCTACAGGCCTGGACTTAGCATGGAACATTAGAACATATTTTTAATTCTTAAAAAAAAAACTTTTAAATGTATCTTCTACCTGATCACCGAAATGTTAAAGACCATGGCAGTGTTACCATGGTGGCTTTATGTGCGACATTAACTTTCCAGTCTTGTTTGTGGATAAAACTGTCTTCATGCAGCTATTGCTGGCACTTATAGAAAATCAGCTGATTAATGTTCATCAAAAGAAATATCTGAAATGAAGTTTACGTGCATTTCCATATGAGCCAAAATCTCCAGTGTTTTTTAGCTTGCGCATATGTAGACAAGGCCCGACATTTCTAACCTAACAACTGCAGAGCATAAACAACACAATGGCCGCTCTAGTTGTCATGTTCAATCCTGTAAAACATGTACTGAGAGCAAACTCTCTATGCCTGTCTACAGGGTCACTGAGAGAAATATCCTCAGAGACCACTAAGGATTTCACTGTCAAATTCAACAATAAAGTATACAGGTAACTGACGCAGGATGTTCCAACTCTCCTTGTTGAGAGGATACAGCCTTATGAGAAATCTTGGTAAAACAGATTCTTCTGGTTTCTTTCAATCTCATAACTGTAGGTGCTTTACCTCTTTATCTACTGCCAATGTTAGAGATGGAACTACCAGCAACTGATGAAACTCGACTGCATTAGTGCTAGGCATTACTTTTCCATTTGTATATGGCCAGGTATTGCAGAGTCCCCCCACCCTTAAATATACCCTTTTACCTGCTCACTTGTTGACCTTACGGAACCACTACCCTCCACTTTTCCCCCAAAGCATCTGTAATGAAAATCAGCACAACAGTGGCTTGGGTTAGGGGTCTTAAAACCCTGGCCATATTTTATTATAAAACATAACAAACATTAATTCTTATATTTACATTAGTTACAATACGCAGACAAGTTCAGTCCATTACAATGATATGTACAGTACTACATTGATAATGTACAGTATTCGAGTTGGCTATCATTAACATGTTTCTAATACATAGCCATTCCTGTCTTAAGCTAAATGTTCAATAATCAATCCTTTTCTGCGTATCCCATTTTGAGTCTATGACAAGGTCAATGACTGGTACCGGATCGTGTTAGGGCCCACCCTCCTACCAGAGTGTCTTCCATGTGGGGCCCAGTGTGCCAGAGGTTACCTCCCAAGGCACCCCCTGCACCCTTAATATTATCTCCAAGGGGCTGCGCTGGCATGCCAAGTTTCCTGCGTCACTGGGCTTGTGTGAGGTTGGCCCAAAATGCCTGCCAGAAGCGGAACTTTCCATCCCCTACACCCTTCCAGCCTGCTGGCTGTACCTGCCCCTTGGAGCTCCAAGAGAGACCAACTGTCCCCTCCCCCACGAGTCCTCATTTGACAATGGTGATGCCTATTGGGGACCAAAAAATTATGCCCACCAATCATGACCATACGGCCACAGGTCAGCATAGTTGACCGGCTAACTGCCCCCTCTCTGCATTTAGGAGGTCATGCCCTGCTCCATGCTACCTCCAACCGAGCTAATAGGTTTTGTAGATACATTTAACTACATGCGCGCTAGCGGGTTTTCCCGCTGTGCGCTGAAATTTAAAAATAGAGCCATATGTGACAAAGCCAGTTTGTCATGCGCGCAGCGCAGGTAACACCAATGACGAGCTGGCTTTGTCAGCAGCATCGAAGGGGTTAATTTCCAATCCTGGAGAGCTGTACGCCATCCTGCAGAAAAAAACTTTCACCCTTGATGTACCCGTATGCGATCATCTGTAATTGAGGGGAGCAAAACAATTTGTCAATATGTTTATTGATCTTTTTGACTGAGTAGTTCAAGGCCCAAACAGACTCACCCCTGCCACTGGAATCTGTGGACAATGTGCAACCATACTATTACTGTCTGTTGGCACCTTTTCGCCTGCCAACCTACCTCGGTGATCGTGTTTCCACCACATCTTTCCTACCAAGGATCATTGCCCCCCAAATGCAGAATTACTGCTGCAGGGGCCTGTGCACCCTGTCAAGTGCACTCCCTAACATGTCCACTAATTGGACAAGGTGTAAACGTCCATGGCCATAGAAAGAAACATTTAAACCTGCCTGCCGTGCCCGGTGGGCATAGTTGCCTGAAAAGAAAACATGTTTTAACCTGCTTACATATATGCATGACCAACTATCCTCACTTCTGCCTCCTTATGCCCCCTTGTGGGTGCCTGGTCTGCGATGGGATCCAATGACAAATGAACCTCTGCAAGCTTTCTCCCTGCGGGACAGGATGTGGAAACTGCAAACCAAGCCAAAGTTAAAAACACCATCAGCAACACATAGCCAAACACCTTCACATCATGTGAAAAAAGAAAACGCTCATATCACTTGACACCAGCTGCAAGCTTCCTTTCTGCAGGGCAGGACATGGAAACTGCAAATGAAACCAAAATTCAACGATACCGTCAAGGACGCATAGCAAACACAGCTTACTCACAGTATGTGTAACTGCACATAGCGCTTGTAACAGTCTCAGGACCACCTACCAATCCTCTGAACCGTGCTCCCTGGCAATCCCCTCGTCATGGCTTCAGTAGCAGCCCAATATTCTAAAACAGTGGGTACCAAATCTTGATGGGTCCAAACCGGCTGCCATGAGGACCATAGTCCCCCTACTGAATTGGAATTTAGTGAGTGGGGTTCTGTCAACATGAATTAATAGTGCAACTTTGTGGCCGCTGCGCGTTAAATGCTTCCAAATTGTTGATGGGGCAGCAAACACTACCCTGCACCTTTTGAAGTATCATCTGGTCCCCACTCCCGCCCTGATCGGTCTAAGACCTAGGGATGGTTACCAGCAGTGATCCCCATGCATCTTAATGTGGCCGCAATGCAAACCCCATGCCAGTCATGCTTGTCCTTTGCTACCAGGAACTTGCAATAGGCACCAAAGGCCCACTCGTAGGACCACCTGGTCCTCGATGCTAGGCTAGCTGCCACGAGGTCCGGTAGCTGGGGACACCAAGCTGCCACAGCTGGTCTGGGAAAGGCGTTGGGTTCTCTGCTGCTCCAGGGTGGTGGACCCTGAACACCTGCATCTTAAAGCAAGAGACTACATCAGCAGCATGATTCAAAACACCTGGGACATACTTAGCTTTAAACAGTACATTCAACCTCATGCAAATGAGTATTGTCTCCTTCAACAGTCGCAGGATCATTTTACACTTGGCTGATTGTTGGTTAATTCACTCCACCACAGACATGTTGTCTGACCCAAAAACCACAGATTGATTCTGCAACTGTTCCAGCCAAATGGATAATGCCATCAAAATGGGAAACAGCTCCTGGAAACCAATGTTAACATGTGAGCACCGACTCCACCCACCATGTGGGCCAGCTCTGCACTGACCACACTGGGCCCAGGATGGCCCCAAAACATTTGCTACCTGCTGCATTGGTCATTAGACCCATCTTGGGGCTGGAGTGCGCAGAACTGGGCCACACCACATTGCCATTGTAATCACGCAGGAATGCCATTCAAATGCAAATGTTATGCCAGACCCCTCTGGACAACCTGGTGTGGTGATGCTTCTCCTTGAGACCTGACATGGATTAGGCAAAGGAGCAAGAGAAAGGGTGTGCCATGGGAATGATTGTTAGTGCAAAATGTAACTGCCCCACTGTCTGCTGTAGTTGGAGCAAAGTAACCTTTTCTTTCCTTAAACACTCCTGCAACGCCAAAGTGAAAGCCACAATGTTCCCCCTGGGAAGTCGTGACACCCCATTCACTGAACTAGCAAATCACAGGTTGAGATGATAAATCATCTGTTGCACAGTGCTATACATGGGGAGACGCAGCGTCCAGCACCAGCGTTTGGGACACAGCTGAGCTGAGCGGCAGGGCGGCGGGTTGAAGCAGCGCGAGAGGCACCAGCGCTACCCGCCCCGCCCTGCCCCGCCCCGCCCCCCTCCTACCGTAAATTGCCAGCATCCCCTTCCGACCCGCGGGACGTGCGCGGGCAGTGCCGGGAGAAGCCCGGGCAAAGGGCGGGCCGTCTGTGGCCGTCCAGGGCCAAACGAGGCTGGGCTGGGCCACCCCCATACACTTCTCAGCAACCATCGTTACTGACTGGTATTAACACTGACTTGCTCTGCACTTGTGGGTGCACACCCTTCATTGTTTTTTATTATTTAGCAGTCAAAGCTTGCCTTTCCATGCTCAGGCATAGTTAGTAGGGTTTCTTAATGGTGCTATCTATTACCGTGAGTTTTTAAACAACTTGCCAGTTTAATTTGTTTTAAATATAAAACTGTGGTTTTAGCTGGGATTTTTCCCCTTTTGCTTTTCCTTTCTCTTTTCATATTATGAGCAACAAGGGTAAAAGCAATAAGGTGCTTAACTCGCGTCCCATGACCAGACAGCTAGCAGCCTCAACCCAGTCCCTACCTACCCACACAGCAATTGACAAAATGCTTCAAAAAATGATTGGAGTCCTCTCAACGGCAATTGAAAATACTGAGAGACGACTCTCACTCACCCCGGTGTTCACTACTTCCCAGCCTGTAGGGGATTCCCGTGAATCCACAGTCAACCCCTTTGAATTCACTTCCTTCCTTACGTCCCTTTCAGAGCTACCTTATGCCCAACAGGTCCCGGAAGCCCTTGCTCCTGTAGCAGATCCCCTGCCACATTCCCCACCTGTAGGGAAAAAGGCCCCCAAACCTTGTTCTAAACGAAGGAAGACGAAACCCGCACACAAACACGTGAACAAAACAAACCCAATACCCGCTCCACTACAGTCGGAATCCGGCTCCTATTTACACCATACCGGACCCCCACTGTGGGCCACACAATTACTAATTGATTTACAGGCCCACATAGATCAGCTTATAACATCACACTTTAAAATACTGTCATCCAGGATTGACAGACTGGCATCCTTTATTAATAAAAAAAGTTTGGGGAAAGACCTGGCAACTGGTGTATCTGGGAACTCGGCCCTAAGAGTAGGTCCTGGCCCTCCCCTGCTCATTCCCCTGGACACCGGGCGGGACGCTAGTTCCCCTCTTACAAATTGCCCACAACCCCTGGCACCTGCAGTTGTGAGGAAACTTCCCACATCAGCAGATGCCATTGGACCTTCTAGGAGGACCAGTGCGCCTCCCACCGACCGTTTTAGGTGGAACCACCTCTGGTATGCAACTTCCACTGTCTTCCCCTGGGCACCAGCAGTTAACTGGGAGCAAACACAAATCTCCCCCTTCTCCTAAACATTACAAAACCAGCCAAACAAAGTCTCTACCTTGCCTTCAGCTTCCCCCTGAGACAGCACTGTATGTGGTGGTGCTCACGGGTGTCCCACCACTGAACAGCTCTTGTGGTGAAACCTTCCCCGAGTTAAAGAACAAGGTCATCCACTGGCTAAACAGGCACCGACCCCTCATGGGCCGAGGCCAGGGGGAGATCTTGTTTGCTCGTAGGGTTGATTGGCTGGGTATAAGAAGAAAAGATGTTGAGGGTGATTACATCATTGTTAACTTTAGGGATCCTGTAGCAGTTAAGTACTTGTTAGGGAGTGATGGACCAGCTTTCCCAGGCTCTATTAATACTTGTCACCTGGGGTATTTCGACTGTCAGAATCAGGCCACGACTATGCTGGAACAAACCCTGCCCTCACCTGGTAACATCCTCCTTGAGTATACCATCCCAGTAGCGAACAGATTCAGGGCTTTGAGTAGTGTGGATTGACTACCGTTGAGTGCTCCCATCGCAGCTCCATCCCCAGTGGCACTACCTGAGGTGGGAGGTCCAAGCAAGGAAGTAGGGCTTATAGCACAGACGGCCAACCTAGGGAACAATGGCTTATTTCCACTACTCAATATTTGTGCAGCCACCACTGACGGATGGGTCTCGGTTTTCCATCTACGGGTAACACTCACTCCCCCTGGTTTAGTTCACCCCACTGGAGCACCCCCTGAATCACCGTCCCCCCGTCCCACCCTGATTGCTTCCTGGAATGTAGCCGGGTTGGGGACATAGCTACAAAACCCTGAGTGGGGGGAGCTGGTGGATAGGTATGACCTCTGCCTATTCCAAGAGACTTGGTTATTACCTGTCCCTGCGAGGGTAGGTTTTGCGTCATATTATAGAGCAGCAGTTCAGGGACCAAGGGGAAGACACTCCGGAGGGCTGTGTATCTGGGTGGCAGTCCACCTGGGGTGTATAGTTAAGGGAATTGACACCAACTGTCTGGACATCCTGTGTATCACATTGACATTCAAAGGGGGTATGGTCCTACCAGTGATAAATATCTATTTACGTCCCTTCCCCCGACAAAAAGGCCTATCCATCCTGGAGGCCCTGGAGGCACTTCTATCTTCCTTTCCCTCTACATAACATAAAATCATTGGGGCAGACTTCAATTGCCACTTTGAGCCACTCTCTGGGATTCCCCCTGTCACTTCTGAGGAGGATGAGACATGGCTCATCCCGGAATGCTCCATGTATCCAGAAAACCGCCTGATGCCGTTGGCACTCGCGATTAATAAATTGGTCGTAGCATTTTCCCTAAGGGCCTGAAATGGCAGGCTCCTCCCAGATATACCGGGCGCACGCACCTATAATAGATCGGGGAAAAGCACGACAATTGATTACATTTTGATTAACGTGGAATTCTGGGCTCAATTAAAAGCGTTTGTTGTAACCCCAAGAGTTGACAGTGATCATAATTTATTGTCACTTGAACTAGTTAGTCCCTTGGGGAAACAGACAACACAGGATGGAGCAGGGTCCCTTACCAACCAGAATTTCTTTTAACAGGGGGAGGTAGGCGTGTTAGGTGGGAGAGGGTGGCCCAGGCACCGGACAAGTCGGCAGAGATATACAATCAGGTAGCAGGGGCTCCAGTCGAGGTCAGCGACATGAGGAACCAGAACTCCGAGCCCTCGTATTTCTCAGCCCTCCAGACCACCATAACACGCTATTTACCACACTGGCTGACTTTTTCACAGCTCCCGAGTCTGGTAGGGGGAGAACTTCTAAGAGAGAGAACTGGTTCAATAAAAGTTGCAGGAAGGCAAAATCATCCCCGATAAAGGAGGTGAAAGTGGGCACTCAGTCGTCCATCAGAAACGCTCGGCAAATTTACACAATTCTGACCCAAGCGGCCAAGGCAGAGTGGGAAGCCGATAGATGGGAGAAAATCAGAGTAGCTTTAGACGCCCGTGAGTTTAGGGCTTTCTGGAACTTGGTGCGTGGAGGCCCTGCCACAGGGACGCTCTCAGTTTTTCCCAACCTTTGCGAAGAGGTGTGGCTTGCACATTTCAAGCCCCTCTACTCACTTGAATCTGAGTCACCCATAGCGGAAACACTAGAACATGCAAGTTTCCTCGATCAAGCCCCTGTCGAGGGCAATGCCCAAGATAGTAATCCCTGCACGATTTCGGAACTTAAGGCGGCAATAAGGAGTCTGATCCCGGGGAAGGCACCTGGCCTTGATAGGATCCCCGGGGATCTATATCGGTCTGAACAAAGGGTGTGGGCACCATACATTTGCACCTTCTTCAACGCCATTATGCAGGGCTTGGATATACCCCCGACCTGGCTGGGAGCAGAAATTATACCCATCCATAAGAAGGCTTCTCCCCTGGACATGGCCAATTACCGTCCCATAAGTTTGATCGACGTCCTCCAGAAACTCTTTGCCCAAGTCCTCCTAACCAGTTTGCAGTGTTGGATGGATGATCACCACATCCTAACCTCCCTGCAGGCAGGGTTTCGGGCGGGGGTATCCACGATTGACCAGCTGTTCAGGCTACAGCTTGTATACTGGAGGACGGTCACCTTGGGAGCGGGCAGCCTGTATCTGATATTTGTGGATCTCCGGTCCGCATTTGACCTGGTCCAGAGGGACAAGCTTTGGGTTATCCTAAAGGGGATGGGTGTCCCAGCCTATTTGTGCAATCTTTTTATACGGTTGCACAAGGGTACGTATGCTAGGGTGAGGTACGGGAGGGGAGGTGCTCTGTCAACCCCGTTCCTGGTGGAACGTGGAGTGAGGCAGGGGTGCGTCCTAGCCCCCAAGCTATTCTCCCTATTCCTTAACGGTCTGATCACCTTTTTACTGGGAGCAAAAGACCTAGATTCTCCCAGCTTAGCGGGACGGAAATACCGGCACTAATGTTCGCCGATGAAACTCTCCTATTGTCGAAATCATTGGGGGGTATTCAGCGGACATTGGAGGCCTTCTCTAGGTTTTGCAAGGAGAGGAACTTGGAAATCAATTTCACCAAAACCAAGTAAATGGTGTTTAATTTGAAACGCCCCAATTGCCCCCACCCGCCCTTGGATGGTTTGGCCCTGGACCACGTGTCGACCTTCGAGTACTTGGGGTCACTTTAAATGATAGAATGGATTGGGGTTCGCAGATCACTAAAGCCAACCTGAAGCTCACCCAATCCTCAGGTGACATTTTAAAAGTCTACAATGAATCCTCTGTCAAACAGGTTGGACCTCCCATTGAAATATATAAAACCCAGGTGAGAGGTGGTGCACTCTATGGTGCGGACCTATAGGGACACGTAAGTGCGGCCTCCCTCTCCCTCACCGAGAATAGTTTCATGAGACGTCTCCTGAGGTTACCCCAGAGCACACCTCTCACCCCTCTAAGGCTGGATCTGGGCCTGGTCCCTATCTAGGACGTCATCTCGAACCGTCCGTTGCTATACTGGAGACGACTCTGGGCTACCCCAGAATTGGAGAGCTACAGGGAGGATCTACGGGATCTGTTAGTAAGCATGGGTACGGGGAAAATACCATGGCGAAAGCACATTCGGTACCTTTCTAAGGCCTTAGGCAGGGGGGATTTGTGGTCTTCCCAGGAGGAGACCTGCGCCTTGCTATCTAGAGAAAGTTTGAGTATGGCACTGAGAGAGCATGGTTTGGCCCTCTTATTATCAAGTTCTTCCCTGGGTAGGTTGGCCAACACTTTCCAAGAAATCAAGGTCCACCCCAACTTTGAGAGATTTTTGGATGACATCCAGCCCCCCTGGTCAGGAAACTCTATATCCAGTTTAGGCATGGCTCACTCCCCCTTAGGGACGTCACAGATAAGTGGTCAAAAGCCACACCCTCAGTAAGCACTTTCCCAGGATGCCGGGGAAGCAGAGAGACAGATCTGCACGTCCTGCTCTTCTGCCCCTCGTATTCTAGGGCAAGAGCAAAATGGATAATTCATTTCTGTAAGTCCAGGGGTATTAGAGACTATAGGGAGACCTCTAGAATTCTTAAAACTGGCACCACATTTATGACCGTATATGTAACGTCTACATTTCTGCTGTTTATGTGGTTTATTAGGTGTGCAATACTAAAAAAGGCATCCCTATTAACTATTCCCCACGGGGCACCTTGACGTAAAAATGAGGAGGTCCCCTTCTATCACAGAAAACCGAGTAGCCTGGCGGGACCCATTGTAGCATTTGCGAGATATTTATCCATGTACCCTCTTTTTAAATCTTTTTATCTTGTAATTATGTACGTTGATCCTATAAGGTATTTTAACGCTCTTATCATGTATAATTATGCACAAATAGCACTGATGTATGTAAATATGCCTTTTTATGGTTTTTAACCGAAATAAAAGCTTTTGACTGACTGACTGAATCCAATTCAATACCTATAAATTCAATCTCAGTAGATGGCCTACTGTCTTGTCTTTTGCTAAAGGTAGGTAACTGGGTGTCTTCCAATAAAATGACCCTCATACACGTGTGTTTTTGAATCGTTTGCGGTAGCGGTATATGAGGTGTCCCCGCTTATATCACACGTGCGTGCGTAATCATAGGGTCAGTTCATTTGTGTGCACCCTCCACCAGGAGGTTTTACCTTAGTTTTAAGGCAGTAGTGATCGTGGAAATGGGGTGATCAAGGTGGTGATAAGTGATTAGATAAAAAAGGCTGGACTCTCAGAACAAGGAATTTATTAAGTCTGGATTCCAGCTTTTGTTAAAAGAAAATTCGTGCTGCTACCGAATCTGTTTATGGATTCAAGCGCACTCAAAGGTCATTTAAAATGGTCGACATGTTTCAGCTGTGATAGACTGTTGGTCAAATAGCTTTCTTCAGGACCAGGGGGTGAAAATTGTGAATTAAGTGTTAGAATAGGTAAATTATAACCTGATTCTTGAAGTGAAGAGAGGTCTCATTGTACCTGTAAAAGAAAGCACACAACAAAAAAAGGACAAAGGGGGAGACAGAGAAGGGGGGTTTGGGGAGTGGGGGGAATGAATAAGGTACAAATTTGCACATATTCAATTAAGTAACTGTAAAATGGCAATGCTTCGCACAGAATCACTCTCATGTCAGGCGTCAACTCACCCATTCTCATATCAAAAAACGGCGTGAGGTGGCTGTGCTATACTGTATTGTGGTGCTCTTAGATCTAGCCGGTCACTGGTGTAATAAAATTGCTCTCATACGGTGATATGGCATGCTAGTAGCTCAGAATATAGGTGCTACTGATGTGACGTTTGTCAGAAGTTGCTTGGTGCCGTTTATGATTGCGACATCTTTATCATGCGGTGTTTGGCGTGATATTCGGCGTGAGGTGGCTGGGCTATACTATATTGTGGTGCTCTTAGATCTAGCCGGTCATTGGTGTATCAAAAATTCTCTCATGCGGAGATATGGCATGCTAGTAGCTCTGAATTTGGGTGCTACTAATGTGGCGTTTGTCAGAAGTTTCTTAATGCCGTTTGTGACATCTTTATCACGCGGTGCTTAGGCGTGATATTCTGGCTTAGTTATCTGGGGTGGGTGTAGATGGCTATTCTGAATATCGGATTGAGCCTACCTCTTAGTTCTAAGCTATTCGCTTCATCAGGAGGTGGAGGTTGTGAACAGGACGGTAGCGCTAGGAGGAGGGAGATGATTGTTAGCATTGAAAGGTAATACTTGCGCTTCGCGTCTGGCGGGGAGTCAGAGCTTCCGTCTTTTACCTTGTGCAATCGCGTCCTCGCTCGCAGCATGTGCTGTCTCTGCCTCTGTCCACCCGGAAATGGTGGCGGTCGACGAGGCGGATGTTTTTGAGGGCAGTGAAATGGAAATGGAAAGAAGACTTGGTGTTGCGATAATGCTTTTATTTTCCAAACTATTTTCTAAGTTGGTTTTTTGTCACTTGTAAATTATTCTAAAAGGGAGATATTTATTTTATCGAACTATGGAGAAATTGGTGGATATATTGGCAGATCATCAATTGGCTGCCTGGACTTGTTTGTTTATTCAGATTTCGCCATGTGGTATGGTATGGCTTGTGGCTGATTAATAGACCGGATTTTGGAATAGGGTTAATAATCCTTGTTAATGAACGTGAGTAACACTAAGAGCAAGTTATGGGATGAACGTATTTAATTAAGAGCGAGCCAGGGGATGGAGTCATTCAGTATCACCGTATGAGAGCAATTTTATTACACCAGTGACCGGCTAGATCTAAGAGCACCACAATACAGTATAGCACAGCCACCTCACGCCGTTTTTTGATATGAGAATGGGTGAGTTGACGCCTGACATGAGAGTGATTCTGTGCGAAGCATTGCCATTTTACAGTTACTTAATTGAATATGTGCAAATTTGTACCTTATTCATTCCCCCCACTCCCCAAACCCCCCTTCTCTGTCTCCCCCTTTGTCCTTTTTTGTTGTGTGCTTTCTTTTACAGGTACAATGAGACCTCTCTTCACTTCAAGAATCAGGTTATAATTTACCTATTCTAACACATAATTCACAATTTTCACCCCCTGGTCCTGAAGAAAGCTATTTGACCAACAGTCTATCACAGCTGAAACATGTCGACCATTTTAAATGACCTTTGAGTGCGCTTGAATCCATAAACAGATTCGGTAGCAGCACAAATTTTCTTTTAACAAAAGCTAAAATCCAGACTTAATAAATTCCTTGTTCTGAGAGTCCAGCCTTTTTTATCTAATCACTTATCACCACCTTGATCACCCCATTTCCACGATCACTACTGCCTTAAAACTAAGGTAAAACCTCCTGGTGGAGGGTGCACACGAATGAACTGACCCTATGATTACGCACGCACGTGTGATATAAGCGGGGACACCTCATATACCGCTACCGCAAACGATTCAAAAACACACGTGTATGAGGGTCATTTTATTGGGAGACACCTAGTTACCAACCTGCAGACCTAAGTTTTTCGCAGGACAAGTGATCCGTTCCCCATTGATAAAAAGCAATTTAACAGGAGTTTGAAAGGATCCTATCTCTTTCTCCCCACCCCAATTGATTACCTGTTTCAAGCAGCGCGCAGCTGTGGGAGTTAAAAACATAAAATTGAATACTTTCTTCAATTTCCAAACAATCTTCCCTGCCTTGAGAATCCATCATGGCTGGAAGCTTCGGACTTAGTTACACTTCTGAAGACTTTGATGAGATACTCGCCAGACCACCACTACTCATGGAAGGTGACCTCACCCAGACTCTATCTTCAACAGCTGAATGGGATGAACTTAGCGAAGCCAAAAAAGAACAAGTACGCACGGCCGTGCATGGGATTATAATGACTGAATACCTTCGGGTTAATGCAGCCCCCAGAGGACTCTGGGTAACAAACGCACCACGGATTTTTCTCAAAGACCTTGCCTTTAGGACGGACTGGTCCACCATTTCCTGGAAATGTACGAGAGACTATCTAGTTCTGATAATAAAAACAGCCACAAGATTAACAAATGAATTGACTGTAAAAATAGAAATCCTTGAAACAAAACTAAATAATACTGTAAACATAACCATTTACAAAACTCGTCTAGAGGAGATCAACAAAGAGATGAAGGAGAGCCAAGAATACCTAATCCAAACAAAATTACAAAAGCTAGCGAAAGAACTCAAACGCTTTTCGCTGGAAAGAATCCACCCCTACAGCAGCAAGGATTATAAACCAAATGAACACACTCCAAATTTGGATTCGAGTAGTGCCTCATCCAATGACAGTTCAGACCAAAGTGGAGATGAACAGTCTAACCGAGGCAGAAACAATTTCCGCAACAAAAGAGGCTACAGAAGAGGCCACAACACCTCAGGACGCCCTCCATACTACCAGAATAACGGACAAGGCATGCCCTTTCATCCATTCAATCCTATGTTTCAAGGATGGCCAAATCCTTATTTCCAGTTACCTATGAATCACAAGATGCAGCCACAAAGTGGACACAACTTTCAACCAAGGATTCCTTTTTTAGGGAATGGCCAGAACAACCGTCGACCAAAACAAAAAGGAGTAACCTGGTCCGATCAGACCAGACAAGTCGAGACAAGGAGCATAACCAAGGCGAAAACAGGTCCCAATCCAACGACCTCATCGTCAACTTGACCAGCAAAACCCTTACCAACGACCAAATAAATGTCCTTAATAAAGGACTTGGATATGTACCGACTCCAAAGACAGATATTTTCAAAACCAAATGCGAAATAGCCAATTTCTGTCGCACTCTCAAACTAAAAGCTTTCTTCAAAAATGAAGCACCACCACCACAAGAAGGAGATACCACCCTCAGGAACAAATCCAATTTCTGTCCTTTGAATTCTCAAGTTCCCATCGAAATCTGCACTTTCGAACAGGCAATAATGAAAGAACTTGACGATCTAAACCAACAACCACAGAAGGTTTTCCAAAACATTACCAAAGCGGAGCAGTTAGCTCTAACAGAACTAAAAAATGACAAAGAACTAGTGATCAAACCGGCAGATAAAGGGGGAGGGATAGTACTCCTCACCCCAGAGGGATATGACAAACAATGTACTGATCTATTGGCTGATACCAAATTCTATGAGATCCTTGATTCAGATCCCACTACACGCCTACAAAGAACAATATCACTAATGATTGAGGAAGCTGAGGCTACCAACTGGCTAGCAAAAAAAGAAGCAGACTACCTGATCACCAAATCACCAACAATACCTTATTTCTACTCCCTCCCTAAAACTCATAAAGGAAGGATACCACCTCCAGGACGACCAATCGTCTCAGGAATCAATTCACTCCTAGAGCCCCTGTCAGAATTTGCTGACCAATTTCTAAGACCCCTAGTCCAAAAAACACCAACATATCTCAAAGATACAAGAGACCTTCTCAATTTACTAAAATCATTTGAATACTCTGAAGATACCATGCTCTTGGTGGGGTTAGACGTAGAGAGCCTCTATACAAGCCTCCCTCAGCAAAAAACTTTGAACATTCTAGAAGAAATTCTTTTCAGCATAGAGTGGTCTCATAAAACCCCGAGACACTTTTGCCCAGATGCATCAACCTTTTTAGGAAGTGCAAACGGTGCGATTCGCAAAAATCGGCCTTTTGCACTTCCTAAATTGGTTACTGGGATGCATGAAGCATTTTTTGAAAATCGCAATTTTTTGCGAGTTCCAAAAATGCGATTGCTTTTAAGGAATCGCAAATTTACGATTCCTTAAAAGCAATTCATCATCCTCAAAACATTTGCGATTTTACAAATTGCAAATGCAAATTACCACGAAGTTGAACTTCGTGGTAATTTGCAAAAATGTTTAAAAACGCATAAAAATGCATTTTTTAAACGTGTACGTTACAGGCACACATGTCCTTAGGACATGTGTGTATGTAACTCACATGTAAAAGTGCATTTCATGGGTGCAGGGGGGGGTCCTTTGGACCCCCCTCTCCACCCTTGGAAGGCTTTGATGCATTCCGATTTGAAATTGCGAATTCGCAATTCCCATTCATTCCTATGGGCATTTCAGCCCATAGGAATGAATGGGAATTGCGGATTCGCTATTTGGAACTCGCAATTTTATTGGAATTCGGTAAAAATTGCGATTTTTACCGAATCTCAATAAAATAGCGAAATTAATGGTGCATTGCCATTTGCGATTCCTTATTTGCGATTCCTTATTTTTCGCAAATAAGGAATCGCAAATGACAACGTTGATGCATCTAGGGGCTTGTGCTAGAATGCTGCAGACTGGCCTTGATGGAGAATTTCTTCATGTACAAAGACACTCTCTTTGTCCAACGTCATGGGACTTCGATGGGCAGCACCTTCGCCCCTAGCGTGGCCGGACTGTACGTGAGCCACTTTGAGAACAGATTCATCCAAAATACAAGCAACCCTTTCTTGGAAAATATTACCTTTTGGAAAAGGTATATAGACGACATCATACTAATTTGGAAAGGGGATGAACAGACTCTCAAGCATTTCCATCGATGGTTAAATGAACAGGATGATTGTTTACAATTCACGTACACTGCTAATAACAAAACATTAGATTTCCTGGACATAACCATCTTTGCCAAAAATAATTCCCTCCATACTAAAACTTTTTTCAAGCCTACAGCGAAAAATAGCTTACTCTCTTTCAAAAGCTTTCACCCACGACCTCTAAGGGAAAATCTCCCTTATAGCCAATTTCTTCGCCTCAGAAGAAACTGCAGTATGAAGAGTGACTACAAGGAGCAAGCCAATGATCTCTGCGAGAAACTGTCAGTTCGCGAATACCCCAAGAAAATAATCCTCTCCTGCAAGAAACGTGCACAGAACCAACCAAGAGAAGCATTACTGGAAACACATCCAAAAACACCAGATAACAGAACGACATGTGTCACCACCTACAGTCCTGTCACAAATAAGGTGAAAAAGATAATTAACAGAAATTGGAAAATAATTACATCAAACAACCTTGACTGGCCAAAACCTCGTTTTGCAAACAAAAGAAGCAGGAATCTCAAAGATCTACTAGTACATACTAGACCAGCACCGAAAAAGAAAAAAGAACAACCAGGCTTATGGAACACTACCCCCATAACAGGACACTATCCCTGTGGCACCTGCCTAGCCTGTGAAACGACAAAACCTACTAAAGATCTACAGTTGCTACCAGACCTACTTTGGAAACTCAAAAGACACACCAACTGCAATACGAGTCATGTGATATACATGATAACATGTCCGTGCCAGATGAAGTACATAGGCATGACCTGTCGAAAGGCCAAACAACGGATGTATGAACATCGCAGTAATGTGAACTGCAAGAGGACAACAACAAAAATGTCAACACATTTTAAAGAATTGGGACACACAGTCAAAGATCTGCAGTGGGTCATTCTAGAAACTCTTGACACCATAGACAGAAATGCCTCAAAAATATTGTTCGAAAAAGAACAACGCTGGGTGCACAGACTCAGAACTGACACCCAAGGACTGAATGACTCCATCCCCTGGCTCGCTCTTAATTAAATACGTTCATCCCATAACTTGCTCTTAGTGTTACTCACGTTCATTAACAAGGATTATTAACCCTCTTCCAAAATCCGGTCTATTAATCAGCCACAAGCCATACCATACCACATGGCGAAATCTGAATAAACAAACAAGTCCAGGCAGCCAATTGATGATCTGCCAATATATCCACCAATTTCTCCATAGTTCGATAAAATAAATATCTCCCTTTTAGAATAATTTACAAGTGACAAAAAACCAACTTAGAAAATAGTTTGGAAAATAAAAGCATTATCGCAACACCAAGTCTTCTTTCCATTTCCATTTCACTGCCCTCAAAAACATCCGCCTCGCCGACCGCCACCATTTCCGTGTGGACGGAGGCAGAGACAGCACATGCTGCGAGCGAGGACGCGATTGCACAAGGTAAAAGACGGAAGCTCTGACTCCCCGCCAGACGCGAAGCGCAAGTATTACCTTTCAATGCTAACAATCATCTCCCTCCTCCTAGCGCCATCGTCCTGTTCACAACCTCCACCTCCTGATGAAGCGAATAGCTTAGAACTAAGAGGTAGGCTCAATCCGATATTCAGAATAGCCATCTACACCCACCCCAGATAACTAAGCCAGAATATCATGCCTAAGCACCGCGTGATAAAGATGTCACAAACGGCATTAAGAAACTTCTGACAAACGCCACATTAGTAGCACCCAAATTCAGAGCTACTAGCATGCGTTATCTCCGCATGAGAGAATTTTTGATACACCAATGACCGGCTAGATCTAAGAGCACCACAATATAGTATAGCCCAGCCACCTCACGCCGAATATCACGCCAAACACCGCGTGATAAAGATGTCAAAATCATAAACGGCACCAAGCAACTTCTGACAAACGTCACATCAGTAGCACCTATATTCTGAGCTACTAGCATGCCATATCACCGTATGAGAGCAATTTTATTACACCAGTGACCGGCTAGATCTAAGAGCACCACAATACAGTATAGCACAGCCACCTCACGCCGTTTTTTGATATGAGAATGGGTGAGTTGACGCCTGACATGAGAGTGATTCTGTGCGAAGCATTGCCATTTTACAGTTACTTAATTGAATATGTGCAAATTTGTACCTTATTCATTCCCCCCACTCCCCAAACCCCCCTTCTCTGTCTCCCCCTTTGTCCTTTTTTTGTTGTGTGCTTTCTTTTACAGGTACAATGAGACCTCTCTTCACTTCAAGAATCAGGTTATAATTTACCTATTCTAACACTTAATTCACAATTTTCACCCCCTGGTCCTGAAGAAAGCTATTTGACCAACAGTCTATCACAGCTGAAACATGTCGACCATTTTAAATGACCTTTGAGTGCGCTTGAATCCATAAACAGATTCGGTAGCAGCACGAATTTTCTTTTAACAAAAGCTGGAATCCAGACTTAATAAATTCCTTGTTCTGAGAGTCCAGCCTTTTTTATCTAATCACTTATCACCACCTTGATCACCCCATTTCCACGATCACTACTGCCTTAAAACTAAGGTAAAACCTCCTGGTGGAGGGTGCACACGAATGAACTGACCCTATGATTACGCACGCACGTGTGATATAAGCGGGGACACCTCATATACCGCTACCGCAAACGATTCAAAAACACACGTGTATGAGGGTCATTTTATTGGGAGACACCCAGTTACCAACCTGCAGACCTAAGTTTTTCGCAGGACAAGTGATCCTTTCCCCATTGATAAAAAGCAATTTAACAGGAGTTTGAAAGGATCCTATCTCTTTCTCCCCACCCCAATTGATTACCTGTTTCAAGCAGCGCGCAGCTGTGGGAGTTAAAAACATAAAATTCAATACTTTCTTCAATTTCCAAACAATTTTCCCTGCCTTGAGAATCCATCATGGCTGGAAGCTTCGGACTTAGTTACACTTCTGAAGACTTTGATGAGATACTCGCCAGACCACCACTACTCATGGAAGGTGACCTCAACCAGACTCTATCTTCAACAGCTGAATGGGATGAACTTAGCGAAGCCAAAAAAGAACAAGTACGCACGGCCGTGCATGGGATTATAATGACTGAATACCTTCGGGTTAATGCAGCCCCCAGAGGACTCTGGGTAACAAACGCACCACGGATTTTTCTCAAAGACCTTGCCTTTAGGACGGACTGGTCCGCCATTTCCTGGAAATGTACCAGAGACTATCTAGTTCTGATAATAAAAACAGCCACAAGATTAACAAATGAATTGACTGTAAAAATAGAAATCCTTGAAACAAAACTAAATAATACTGTAAACATAACCATTTACAAAACTCGTCTAGAGGAGATCAACAAAGAGATGAAGGAGAGCCAAGAATACCTAATCCAAACAAAATTACAAAAGCTAGCGAAAGAACTCAAACGCTTTTCGCTGGAAAGAATCCACCCCTACAGCAGCAAGGATTATAAACCAAATGAACACACTCCAAATTTGGATTCGAGTAGTGCCTCATCCAATGACAGTTCAGACCAAAGTGGAGATGAACAGTCTAACCGAGGCAGAAACAATTTCCGCAACAAAAGAGGCTACAGAAGAGGCCACAACACCTCAGGACGCCCTCCATACTACCAGAATAACGGACAAGGCATGCCCTTTCATCCATTCAATCCTATGTTTCAAGGATGGCCAAATCCTTATTTCCAGTTACCTATGAATCACCAGATGCAGCCACAAAGTGGACACAACTTTCAAACAAGGATTCCTTTTTTAGGGAATGGCCGGAACAACCGTCGACCAAAACAAAAAGGAGTAACCTGGTCCGATCAGACCAGACAAGTCGAGACAAGGAGCATAACCAAGGCGAAAACAGGTCCCAATCCAACGACCTCATCGTCAACTTGACCAGCAAAACTCTTACCAACGACCAAATAAATGTCCTTAATAAAGGACTTGGATATGTACCGACTCCAAAGACAGATATTTTCAAAACCAAATGCGAAATAGCCAATTTCTGTCGCACTCTCAAACTAAAATCTTTCTTCAAAGATGAAGCACCACCACCACAAGAAGGAGATACCACCCTCAGGAACAAATCCAATTTCTGTCCTTTGAATTCTCAAGTTCCCATCGAAATCTGCACTTTCGAACAGGCAATAATGAAAGAGCTTGACGATGTAAACCAACAACCACAGAAGGTTTTCCAAAACATTACCAAAGCGGAGCAGTTAGCTCTAACAGAACTAAAAAATGACAAAGAACTAGTGATCAAACCGGCAGATAAAGGGGGAGGGATAGTACTCCTCACCCCAGAGGGATATGACAAACAATGTACTGATCTATTGGCTGATACCAAATTCTATGAGATCCTTGATTCAGATCCCACTACACGCCTACAAAGAACAATATCACTAATGATTGAGGAAGCTGAGGCTAACAACTGGCTTGCAAAAAAAGAAGCAGACTACCTGATCACCAAATCACCAACAATACCTTATTTCTACTCCCTCCCTAAAACTCATAAAGGATGGATACCACCTCCAGGACGACCAATCGTCTCAGGAATCAATTCACTCCTAGAGCCCCTGTCAGAATTTGCTGACCAATTTCTAAGACCCCTAGTCCAAAAAACACCAACATATCTCAAAGATACAAGAGACCTTCTCAATTTACTAAAATCATTTGAATACTCTGAAGATACCATGCTCTTGGTGGGGTTAGACGTAGAGAGCCTCTATACAAGCCTCCCTCAGCAAAAAACTTTGAACATTCTAGAAGAAATTCTTTTCAGCATAGAGTGGTCTCATAAAACCCCGAGACACTTTGTGCTAGAATGCTGCAGACTGGCCTTGATGGAGAATTTCTTCATGTACAAAGACACTCTCTTTGTCCAACGTCATGGGACTTCGATGGGCAGCACCTTCGCCCCTAGCGTGGCCGGACTGTACGTGAGCCACTTTGAGAACAGATTCATCCAAAATACAAGCAACCCTTTCCTGGAAAATATTACCTTTTGGAAAAGGTATATAGACGACATCATACTAATTTGGAAAGGGGATGAACAGACTCTCAAGCATTTCCATCGATGGTTAAATGAACAGGATGATTGTTTACAATTCACGTACACTGCTAATAACAAAACATTAGATTTCCTGGACATAACCATCTTTGCCAAAAATAATTCCCTCCATACTAAATCTTTTTTCAAGCCTACAGCGAAAAATAGCTTACTCTCTTTCAAAAGCTTTCACCCACGACCTCTAAGGGAAAATCTCCCTTATAGCCAATTTCTTCGCCTCAGAAGAAACTGCAGTATCAAGAGTGACTACAAGGAGCAAGCCAATGATCTCTGCGAGAAACTGTCAGTTCGCGAATACCCCAAGAAAATAATCCTCTCCTGCAAGAAACGTGCACAGAACCAACCAAGAGAAGCATTACTGGAAACACATCCAAAAACACCAGATAACAGAACGACATGTGTCACCACCTACAGTCCTGTCACAAATAAGGCGAAAAAGATAATTAACAGAAATTGGAAAATAATTACATCAAACAACCTTGACTGGCCAAAACCTCGTTTTGCAAACAAAAGAAGCAGGAATCTCAAAGATCTACTAGTACATACTAGACCACCACCGAAAAAGAAAAAAGAACAACCAGGCTTATGGAACACTACCCCCATAACAGGACACTATCCCTGTGGCACCTGCCTAGCCTGTGAAACGACAAAACCTACTAAAGATCTACAGTTGCTACCAGACCTACTTTGGAAACTCAAAAGACACACCAACTGCAATACGAGTCATGTGATATACATGATAACATGTCCGTGCCAGATGAAGTACATAGGCATGACCTGTCGAAAGGCCAAACAACGGATGTATGAACATCGCAGTAATGTGAACTGCAAGAGGACAACAACAAAAATGCCAACACATTTTAAAGAATTGGGACACACAGTCAAAGATCTGCAGTGGGTCATTCTAGAAACTCTTGACACCATAGACAGAAATGCCTCAAAAATATTGTTCGAAAAAGAACAACGCTGGGTGCACAGACTCAGAACTGACACCCAAGGACTGAATGACTCCATCCCCTGGCTCGCTCTTAATTAAATACGTTTATCCCATAACTTGCTCTTAGTGTTACTCACGTTCATTAACAAGGATTATTAACCCTCTTCCAAAATCCGGTCTATTAATCAGCCACAAGCCATACCATACCACATGGCGAAATCTGAATAAACAAACAAGTCCAGGCAGCCAATTGATGATCTGCCAATATATCCACCAATTTCTCCATAGTTCGATAAAATAAATATCTCCCTTTTAGAATAATTTACAAGTGACAAAAAACCAACTTAGAAAATAGTTTGGAAAATAAAAGCATTATCGCAACACCAAGTCTTCTTTCCATTTCCATTTCAATGCCCTCAAAAACATCCGCCTCGCCGACCGCCACCATTTCCGGGTGGACGGAGGCAGAGACAGCACATGCTGCGAGCGAGGACACGATTGCACAAGGTAAAAGACGGAAGCTCTGACTCCCCGCCAGACGCGAAGCGCAAGTATTACCTTTCAATGCTAACAATCATCTCGCTCCTCCTAGCGCTACCGTCCTGTTCACAACCTCCACCTCCTGATGAAGCGAATAGCTTAGAACTAAGAGGTAGGCTCAATCCGATATTCAGAATAGCCATCTACACCCACCCCAGATAACTAAGCCAGAATATCACGCCTAAGCACCGCGTGATAAAGATGTCACAAACGGCATTAAGAAACTTCTGACAAACGCCACATTAGTAGCACCCAAATTCAGAGCTACTAGCATGCCATATCTCCGCATGAGAGAATTTTTGATACACCAATGACCGGCTAGATCTAAGAGCACCACAATATAGTATAGCCCAGCCACCTCACGCCGAATATCACGCCAAACACCGCGTGATAAAGATGTCGCAATCATAAACGGCACCAAGCAACTTCTGACAAACGTCACATCAGTAGCACCTATATCTGAGCTACTAGCATGCCATATCACCGTATGAGAGCAATTTTATTACACCAGTGACCGGCTAGATCTAAGAGCACCACAATACAGTATAGCACAGCCACCTCACGCCGTTTTTTGATATGAGAATGGGTGAGTTGACGCCTGACATGAGAGTGATTCTGTGCGAAGCATTGCCATTTTACAGTTACTTAATTGAATATGTGCAAATTTGTACCTTATTCATTCCCCCCACTCCCCAAACCCCCCTTCTCTGTCTCCCCCTTTGTCCTTTTTTTGTTGTGTGCTTTCTTTTACAGGTACAATGAGACCTCTCTTCACTTCAAGAATCAGGTTATAATTTACCTATTCTAACACTTAATTCACAATTTTCACCCCCTGGTCCTGAAGAAAGCTATTTGACCAACAGTCTATCACAGCTGAAACATGTCGACCATTTTAAATGACCTTTGAGTGCGCTTGAATCCATAAACAGATTCGGTAGCAGCACAAATTTTCTTTTAACAAAAGCTGGAATCCAGACTTAATAAATTCCTTGTTCTGAGAGTCCAGCCTTTTTTATCTAATCACTTATCACCACCTTGATCATCTATTTCCACAATCACTACTGCCTTAAAACTAAGGTAAAACCTCCTGGTGGAGGGTGCACACGAATGAACTGACCCTTTGATTACGCACGCACGTGTGATATAAGCGGGGACACCTCATATACCGCTACCGCAAACGATTCAAAAACACACGTGTATGAGGGTCATTTTATTGGGAGACACCCAGTTACCAACCTGCAGACCTAAGTTTTTCGCAGGACAAGTGATCCTTTCCCCATTGATAAAAAGCAATTTGACAGGAGTTTGAAAGGATCCTATCTCTTTCTCCCCACCCCAATTGATTACCTTTTGCTAAAGGTACACAAAAATCCTGCATTAGGGAACAAAAACCCTGCAAAGCCCTTTTGCATTCTGAGATCCCGGCGTACACCCAGGAAAAGGAAGTGGTTCAGGTAATGAACATCGATTGGTGCCCCGTCACCAACCTGAAAACCCACTCAAGGAAGGAAGTGAATTTCTCGAAAAAAGAGCTGAAACAGAGCATCCCATTGGCATGCAATTGTCCATGTAATATTTCCCCTGCAGCTGAAAACCCAACAGGTGGAAATCCTGGGGGTGGACTGGTGATAGGTGGAACGCTGATTCAATATCAGATTTAGCTAAGAGAGCGCCCAGTCCCAGTTCCCTCAGCATTGCCACTAACTGATCCAAAGAGGCATACCAGACTGTGCATAGGTCCCCATTGATGGCTTCATTTAAAGACTGACTCTTGGGGGCCGATAATTATGAATCTGACGGAATTCCCCCGATTTCTTCTTTGGCACTACCCCCAGAGGAGAGCAAACAAATCCCTCCATCGGTACTTCACCAAATTTGCCAGCTACTCTTCCTAACTTCAACTCTTTTGCTATTTTTGCTGCCGCGATCCCCATATTGGATCTCACAGCTAGTTGACTGCGGCAGTGAGACACCCCCAAGTAACCAGGTGCAAGAATTCTAAAACCACCTCAGAACCCTTCTAACAGATTCTGGGCAGTCTGAAGACAAATATACCAGTTTAACCATGTGACCAGTGCACTAGTTATGACGGGGGAGTTGGCCTTGAAGAGGGTTATCCCCTCATTCCTGATTCTTGGCCCCTCCCTCCTTTGCCTTCTTCAAATATTTAGATTCTGGGTGCGAGGCGTGACCACAGAAGGAACTTGCATGTTTAAATTTACACTTGCCCTCTGCTCTGGAGCATGTCAGTCTGTTAAAGTCCCAACATGCCCCCTTTTTTACCCCCCCCCCCCCCTTATATGCTAGCTGGTGGGCCTGACCAAAAGGACTGTCCTTGCGTGTTACCCTGGGACATGGGCTTACATTAATCTGGTCCCAGATGAGGCCTAGGACAGTTACCTTTGCCCTCCTGAACTCCGTATCATACTTTTCCAACTGACACCCCTGATTCATCATAGGCACAAGCTATCCTCTGCTGGTAACATGCCATCTGCGCCCCCAGCCCTGTGAACCATTCAGATATAACTGCGATATAATTAGAGAAACCCTTGAACCAATTCACCAGATTCTCCTCAACCTTCTTCTTTTGGGTCCAATCAGCCCATTCCCTTGGGTGCACCCACTCTTTGTTTTTCATTGCCTCCTCCTTATCTGCATTGTCAATGAGCAAATCACACATATCTACGTATTCACCTTTCCAAATCTTTTCTTTTACCTTCTGTGAGATATGCCCGTCCAGTTTGTCCCTGGAGGTGTGCAATTCACCCATACCTAGGCTTAGTAACGCCTGTGCCATACCTGCTGGTGCTGCCTCCTGCTTCTTGGCTTTATCCTCTTCCACCAGTGGGCTTGCCTTGACTGGCTCCTTTTCAGATGCATTAACCACTGCCCCACTCACTAGCTGCGGAATTGATAACTGATAGGTCCTGACCCGCCCCACCTTAGACACCTTACACTGCACCACTAACTTCCTGGTTGTGTCCAGCGCTCTACCTTCTCCTAATAAAGTACCAGAGCCCACTGCCGGGATCCAGGTTCCTGCCTTGGCTAACCATGGAAGTACTGATGCCAAATTGGCCATCAGATCTGCTTGGCCTGGAGCACTACCGGAAGGACCCGGTAACATACGGGCTGCCCTGGACGTGCTTGGCTTACTGGTCGCCACTGCCCCTGGTAAGGAGACTGGTGGCTCTGGCCCGGCATCCACTGCTGCTGGCACTACTCCTATTGGTGGCCCTGCCGGCACTGCAACCCCATCCCCCACTGCTCCCTGTGCGGACTGGGGACTGCCCCTTACCTGCTTCACTCTGGGCCTATTGGGAACTGGGGAAATGCCGCCTTGGGGGCCACCCTTGACCGTCTGAGTGTTTCCTCAGCATCTTCCTGGTCTAGACTATCCACTCGACTCCTTAACTCAGCCAGAGACTGCCCCATATCCTCCATCTTTTTCATCATTGCTTCCATAAACACATTCATTCATGAGCACTTGTCATCCTTCTTAGAGTTTGGCGCCATCATGCACCCACAAAAACGATGACAGCCAACTAAAACACACACTAAATGAGACACTCAACAATGGCTCCTTTAAACCACACTGGACCCAAACGTCTCACCCACCAACTCTTAGGCCACTAGCAAGGAAGTGACCCACCTAATCACAACAATACCAGGGCACACCACTTGCCCCAGACCCATTGCAAAACACTTAAAAAACAAAGCCAAAATTGATCAATCCCGAAAAACAGGCCGGGGCTCCTTGTTTACTTTACAAAAATAGCTCCCTTAAATCCATCAATACCTGGGCTCTCCGATATCTGGTCAACACACAAATTGCAACAACACCTGAAAATATCCCACAATGAGTGATCAAGCTCCCAAACACAGAAACAATCCTAAGCCTATATACAGCAAAAAAGGCTCTTTACTTGCATCACAAGCAAATCCCAACACTTACTGACACAGGCAGCTCGCCTGGGCTCCTGAAATTGCCTAGAGACCCCTCACCATTACGAAATACTACAGGGCTCTGATCGCTGACCGCCGATGCTCCTGTCCACACGCAGGCACCGAGCTGAAGCTGATTTCAAGGTTTTGCAGCTGGTCCAAACACAGGGAGGAGCTTGATCACCTGCAGGACAGGAGAGAAGAAAAACAAAAACAGCGATGCCATCTCCCTCCTGGATACTGATTTCCCCATGTCCTCAGCTGTGGAGAGGCAATGTGAAAGGACGATCGCTGCTCCACAGCCCCTTTTATTTACCTGTCTCTTGGGAATCTGGCTAGATCCGGCTTCCCATATGTTTTCGAAACTCACAATCCACAAGCATTTAATTGCTTCTGGGTTGCCTTGTATTTAACCCAATCAGAGGAGAGAGACGAGGCTGGGCGCCTACCATGTCACACATGTGTGATGCACACCCCCGCCCACAAAGTGGGGACCGGCAACAACCGCCATAAACTGCAGTGTGCCTGAGTCCAGTTGACGCCTCCAGAGTTGAAGATCATTCACCAAATATGGAAACAATTCTGCATTTCTGAATCTTGGATAAACTCCCGTTCTGCATTGGCTCGGGGACATGTTCTTCCTCTAATACATATTCAAGAGAAGATCATGAGATTATTGAAGAAGGAGATTCAACTTGTGCCACTCCAGCTGAAAGAAGTGAGGAGATATAGGGATCTAAAGGTACCCTAACGTATCTCTAACACACAGTGCACATTGTTCTCATCAAAGCAACTATTTGAGAAGTGCATAAAGTCAGTACTTGAGGTTGAGATAGAAAAGAAGAAGGCTCAAGAACAATACTTCTTCTTCTAACCGCCCCTTCACCCTTCCTCCTTTTCCCAGGAGGTATGATGGTGTTTGGATGAGTGTTCATGAGGCTCCATCACAGCAGCCTTTTCAAAATACAGCAAAAAATAAACCTTTTATAATGCCTGCTGTAGAAAGACCTTGGTGAGCAAAGCAATTCCCAATTAAAAGAAGATTATTATAAAAGAAGGGCTACTTAGTTGATAAGGCTGAATAATGAGCAGTGAGAGACCGCAGACCTACTTCCCAGCTGGCTCACAAGGCTCCAACATCAGTAATCCAGTCAGCTAAGTATTATGATATACAATAAGAAACTCTTTTGTGCCATAAAGAGAAGCGCTAAGGCCTTTAATTGCACCATTGTCTACTATAATTTGAGAGAAACTCGAGAAAAGCAACAACGCTTCCTCAAGCATATGTCTCCTTCGCAAACTGAGATTTGACTGCACTATGGTTTTGTAAATGTAGTCCCTAAACAGAGGTGCTAACTCTCTATCCGATTACTAATGAAGGCATAATATTTATATATGTAGCAAAGTGACCCAACCAACAGCAGGGTCTACCGTTCTTGCCAAAGTCTATAAAGCCTTTCTTTAGCAGGCCATACACTACTGAAGCATTGATCAGCTACTAACTGGGTCCGAGCTGCATTGCCATGCTTCATGCCTATCTACCCTGCAGCGGAATTTATTATCATGCCAACCCAACCCTGTCAAGTAGCACCCGCTCTATGCTACATGTTTAAAGCGGCAACCATGATTTCTGCTTACCTCAGTTGAGAGTGTTTACTTTGAGTATGCTGACAAAAGTCTCTTCGGGGTCTGAGCTCCACTGTGTAACGCTACAATTCTGTACGGTCTGGGAAAACAGTGTTGAGGAGGTAGTGAAACATGCACGTATCTTTGAATCTGTTGTGCACAGTGGTGACTCTCAAAAGCTTGAAGAGTTCCAACATCAAGGCTTGGATTGTAAGGAGTATGGTGCATGAAAGTTCATTTAAACATTTTCAAAGAGATTGATTGACATGTGCCTTACTTCAGGAGCTAGCTGGGCTGCTCCAAGTGATTCTGGACTAATATGTTTATGCTGTATAAGTAACACTGGTTAATAAGGGGACGCCTATATATTCAACACAAAGTCTAGCAGTTTCAATTTCACATAAACACACAATTTGCTCCTTTTAACCCCTCTCATGCTTATGACGGAGCCGCTCCGTCATGAGCATCAGCTGAGCTGTGCTCATGACGGAGCGGTTCCGTCATGGCCCTGCCGCCACCCTGTGCGGCGCATTCTATTAAGCGGGCGGGGCGATGACGGAACCGCTCCGTCATGAGCACAGCGCAACCGCGGCTCATGACGGAGCGGCTCCGTCACGAGCATGCGAGCGCCGCTCGGGCCCCCCCCCCCCTAGCGCTGCGGCGGAATTGCCGCCACAGCGAAGGGGTTAAGCAATGAAATGTTTACACAATGCTCATATTCCATTCTTAAATCATTAATGCATTGATTTAAGTCTACACTCCTGCACAGGGTTTATAATAGAAATACCACCTGGGCTTATGGTTGATAATGCCTTGTTGTAGAATGCATCTTTCGTTTTAACCAGTAAAAATGTAAAAGTGAAAATAAAGGATCATGCAACAACTTCACTGTTATATTGCAACACAAAAGAGAAACCTGGAGTTCCGATGACAGTTCAGGAATTTTAAATATAAGAAGTCAGGACTGTACCAATCCAATGGTACTCACATAATGTGGCATGCTTCATCAACAGCAGGCTTACTGGAATTATGCAGCACTGGAGAGCCAAGTTATTTGGCAGAGATGACTAAATTATGTGACACAAAAAGGAACAATATGTGGTACTGTGTAGTATGCTCCATGGCAGAATTGTTTAACTATTTTTTCTTTTTAAAACATGTTATTAATGATGGGTAAAAAATCCACCGGACTCTTCCCAGTTCAACACCTGAACACGTCAAGTTTGTTGTAATTACCTTCAGTTTTGAAAAAGGGCATAATGGAGAATGGTAGGGACGTGCTGCCCCCTTTCACCCATGAGGTAAAGCAGTATTCCCATAGGACAGGCTGTAGAAGCTTCCAACCCCTTATACAGCTGTTCCATTCAAGCTTCTCCTAGGAACGAGCGTGGAACCCGTGGTAGCATGGAGTGAAGCTTGAGCAGTGGCTCCCACAGGAGTACCATGGCATCTTACTGTAGGGCCATGCTTTGTCCTGCGGGAGTACAGCGGTATTACTGGCATCCTTTAAAAACAAAAAATTGTCCCGTTGTCCGGTCTCTCTTGGTCTCTGCAGAAGAGTCTGGGATTTAGGGTGTGCCTACTCGGCCTCCTTATACTCTATTATAGAAATCTTTTCAGGACACAGGCTAAAGTTCCCTTATTCTGTAATGGTGCATGCAACATTTTCTTCTCGGTTGCCACCAACCAATCAGATCACTCAGTACTACAGGACCAGTTCCGGTCCTGCAGTACTGGAATGGTTGATAGAAGAAAAGTTCCCTTGTCAAATCAGAGGGGGCTATTTTAAAGATTTTTGTTACGATGGGACACAACATCAGTACTAACCGTCCAGATGTCCTAACTTTTAAAATCATTCAAGTCCAACCGGCCATCTCTTTAAAAGCAACCTTTTCAAAAAGGACAGAATGATTTAGACCACATAACAAAAATCAACCTTTCTAAGTAAAGTTGTAACCTTTTGCCCAACCTGGTGTAATTCTGTTCAAAGACTTTTTCTGTATTGGAAAGCATTGTTCTCTATGGAAATTAACATGGGAAATCAATGTGTTGGGTTCTTCCTTTCTCTTGGCCACCAACTGACAGATTAGAGCACAACTTTTCATGAAGACTTATAAGAAGATTAACCAATATATCTCCAAATTCCTTCTGATTTGCAGGAGTGCAGACGAAAAAAAGGACAAGTCCACAGCCTAATGCATTAGAACAATGGTGCATATTCACACACCAGCCCCGCACTCTGGATACGTGAGAAGTGATTCATTTATTGTTCCAAGGGCCATTAGATGGAAACAAAACTCCCTATACATTGTGTGAAAGCTAACAAAAGGTGTCAGGGTGGAGGTACTCTGATCCCATGTTTGCGAAATGGGTGTGTTACTGACACAAGTTATGTGCTCATAATTGATTCTTTTTATCGCGCACAATATTTGCGACTATGCCATGAGTGCCAGTCAGGCCCCACCTGAACAGTCGAGGGGGCATCGTGGCTATTGTGACATAATCATGAATATTGGTGGAAATATACATTTAAAAAAATTTGAATAATACACATTGTTATAGAGACATGGCGATTCTGATAAATATTTTTGTAGAGTTATTTAGATAGTAGTTAGTAAGCTAACTATAACTCGTGCCCCCGCAATGCACTGCTCATGATCTCTCACTGACATAGTCAGTGACATCACTCATGACATCTTGAGTGACATCACTGATGACATCCTCAGAAAAGATTGGCATTTTATGGGTGCTTTGTATGAGAGTGGTGTACCATCTTGTGCTTGGTTTTTACAAATCCTAACAGTGTCAAAACTATCCAAAAAGAGCTAAAACAACAATATAATCTTCAAGTTCAATTCACTGATATGTACATAACTTTTCAATCATTTAAAAAAATTAAATTATAAATAAAGATGTACATGGGAGTTTGATAGAAAATAGTAACACAGTGATGTGAAAAAATATGTCAGAGAAACTGTATCTGGCAGAGGGTATGCATTTCAGATGTTAGTACCGAATGTTTTCGGAAGTATTCCATTGTGTAGTTTATAGAAAAACAACAGTGTAGTATTGGTGAAAGTTACAATGAGGAATGTATTTAAAGCTAAGAATGTTTTAAATGTCTAAGCATTGTGAGCAGAATAGATACATCTATGTTATTTGCATTCTGGGAGTTGTAATATTTTTAGTCACATTATTAAACAGGAGTAGTGTAGTCATAAATGAAGTGTGGCTCACCGGTTATAGGAGGCAGTCCCTGATGCAGAGGTCAGACCTGGGACCAGGGTTCAATACCCGACACGGCAGGGCCTTGAGCTCAAAATGTCCACGGACTCGATAATTCTCGCCTCGGTGCCTACTTGAATCGTGGGTTCACACTCTGCAACTCTGGGCAATAGCTTGCTTAATCTCCACTAGGGCACCACCGCGATGGGATGCCTGGTCTTCACCTTGGGGATGACCAATAGGGATAATCGCGCTGGGAAAGGCTAGGACGGGTTCCCAAAGCAAGCGCTTTGAGACCTTACGGTGAAAGGCGCTACAGAAGAACGTATGACTTACGATTTTTACGATAAATACAATATAAGAAAATGTGCTGCACCTCTATATGAATGATCAAGTAGTAATACTTGTTAGGTATGCATTAGGAAGAGTTTGTCAATGTGTTTTTTTACTTACATGACTGGTTTGCATATGCTTAGATGGTGAGATACGGTTTTTGTGGTTGAAGATAGTTATATGTACAATGAGACTCTTGAGTTTACCTAAAGATGCAGCAAACTATATATTTTTGGAAAGATAGCCTGAAGGTTTATATCTATTATGAAATCACATATATGTTTACATGGTGATATATGTTCTTTAATGCTGTTGAAAATTTCATGTATATGGTGAGGTTGGTGTCTTTCTTTAAACATGATCTGTTTAAAATTGAGGAGGGTTAATAGTGAAGAATCTGTCTTGCTGTACCTATGCAGTCATTCAAACACCAAGGCATAACCCATGTACTCATCCAAACACCCTCTTACAACCCATGCACTCCTCCAAATACTGAGACACAATCCATGCACTCATCCAAACACTTCAGTACCATTGCAGTGAACCTTCACCCATCCTGTACCTAAGCACTCATAAAATTACTAAGGCAATACTCTTGCACTAAATAATACATGCACCTCAGCAGTACACTTGCTTTCACGAATCACTCAAGCTTTACCAATGAATTTATGCATTTACTCAGACACTAGTCAGGCACTCATCTAATCAGCCAGGCACTACTGATGCACTCATTCAATTATCCGGGCACTACCCAAGTACTTGTCTCATCACAAAGGCGCTACCTGTTCATTCAACAAAAAACACACGGACAGCAGCCATGTACACATCAAATCATTGAACCACTAATCATGTACTAATCCAATCTGCCAGGTGCTACTCACACACTTAAACAATCACATGCACACTATTTGTGCACTCTTTAAATCACCCATCTATTCTACGCATGCACTCCTGCAATCATCCATACACTAAAGTTGCACTCATTTAACCATCCAACCACTATCTCTGCATGCATTAAATTACTGAGGCATTAGTCATGCTCTTATTTAATCATTCAGGAACTACCCATGCACTCATCCAAACACCTAGATAACAGCAATATACTCCTGCAAGCATGGAGGCGGTAACTATGCAGATATGGAATGACCCACCAAGTTCCCACATACTCAGAAAATCATATAGGCACTACCTATATCCTGAGGGAATCATCCAGGCACTATCTATGCACTCATTCAATCATCCAGGGAGTATTAATGTACTCAACCACAAAGGCATGTATTTACAAATTTTAGTGAGGAATATGTAGCCTTTTAGTAGCATCTGCTGAATTATATATGCAACCTGACACATACTCTTTGCATGTACTTGGAAGAATTAGTGAGCTATATGCTCTGATAAAGATCGATATTCAGATTTTGATAGCATCGTTTCCCAAAATTTGCATCTGATGCTTCTAAGTAGAAAAGTAGTGAGCTACTAAATCCACCAGAAATACAGTGGTAGAGAGGCACACAAATAGCTCTTAGGTTGTGTTTTCAGATGTATAGTATTAATACACTTTATGTACTTCTACACTTTGGTTGATTTTCTTTTCAAAATGTATTGCAGAAGGAATACATTGGTCTTTTACCATGGATAAGTGAGAAATAAGATATGGTGCAGCTCTGTTGTAGGCGAGAGTGCTATAATGTTAAAAGGTAACTAATAAATAAAGATTTGTGTTTAGCTTTGGGTTTGGTATATTGAAGTAAGTGCATGTAGGTATATAGCTAGGATCATGTGTAGATTTTAAACTTTAACATAACATAAAAACTGATTTTGTACTAAGTGTAAATCAGTACTAAAGCAGTTTGCATGTTGGCTAGGATAAAAAATTTTTTACAAAAGACAAGGGAACCCTAAAGGTATGTTGCAGGGACCTTGGGTAGTTTACATATTTTACAGAACAATGGTCTACATATGGACACAATGAATTACAAACAAATAACCAAAACACCTGATAAGTGTAGTGTCTATTGTCCAGCCGGACAAGAAATTTTAATTAAGCGTTTAAGTCAATAAAACAAAAATATAAGAACACTAAAATAACAAGTGGGCACAGCCGTGACCCACAACATACAAGACAAAACAACAAAAGCAATGGCCAAAAGGGCAAGGCTACAATAAGTCTGTGAATTTGTATTCAGTATTTACAGACGTGAATTTTCATAACCACAACTTTGCATTTTTACAATATTTTAGTATCATATTGCATAAGGGTTTTTTTGCAAGTCGACGACGTTTCGATGCCTTATTAGATTGTGGGCATCATCATCAGGACAGAGAATTAATCATTGTTGTCTTATTTAAAAAATATCACTATGCCTTTCTGCATTACTTAAACGAGAAAAGATAAATTACATGGGAAAGAAATGAGGGAGGGAAAAAGAACAATTGAGGCATAACATTAGGCATGTTGATTAGAAAGACTGATCTTCATTGTTGTGTTTAAAAAAAACAAACACATTTGTGAATTTTAGTGAGGGTGAAGGTGCTAGGCATTTATTATAAAAGAAAAAGCGTTTCACATGGTGCCTATTCAGTCGATTATGGCCTCAAGGTGATATGTGGCCAAAAATGGAGGGTGAATTTAGCACGGCGAATGCGTAAACAATGTTCGTTTAAAATGGAAAAGTGAGCGTAGCAACTGTGAGAAGAGCGGCAGGGGGTGGCGAAATTACGGCGCAAATACAAAGTGGTGAGCCGGTATTAGTGAAATTCTATTAGGGCGTGGGGTGGGCAGTGGAAGGGGTGTTGATAGGACGGAGCAATATCGTAGCAGTACGAGCAGTAAGTGCAGACATGCACGGATGGTCAGCGTGGGGACGGAGCAATATCGTCACAGTACGAGCAATAAGTGCAGACATGCACGAATGGTCGGCGCGGTTATGGAGTGAGCCTGACATACCCGCGAGCATGGTGAATTTGAAATTCAAAAAGAATATAGGAGCAATAGCTAGTCACTCGAGGTGGTATCTGGGGAAACAGTAAGGGTAATTAATACGGGGGCCCCGAGTCCCGCGGTCCAAGAGAGTGCATGTGATCCGTGAAAATTAAAATTAAAAGTTTACCAAAGAGCAGCCTAATCAGAGATAAAATTGTCTGTGTCCAAGGTCTGGTCAAGAGCATAATAGCTCGTTCTGTGGGGAAGAATTACCGATAATTAGCGGGTCGGAGACAGTGCGGAGAGGTCTCTGAGCAAACCCCTATTCGGTGAATGACTTACTTGAAGAACTGGTGGCTCGGTAGCGGATACAGCAGTCTGGTGCTCGTGTGCTGTGTGCCGTGAGCCTGCATTAGAGCTCTGGGCAAGCTGTGAGCAACGACGAAGGACTAAGGTGGTCATGTGCTTAACCTTCACCAGTGGGGCGGCCATCTTAAGGTGGTGTGGTATATGGTGGTGGAAATAGTGCAATGGTTAAAATAACGGCGCATGGTGATTCAGAAACATATATATAATGACACATATGTAATTATTACAGCAAGGAGGTCCAATCTTCAAGGCGGTTTAAGCCGCTTCGGATGCTATTAGTTTTCACAATCCAGTGGGGTTCTTCTTTATTAAGCAATTGTGAAATGTCTGCTCCCCTTGGAGGGGCTTTGATGGTTGTGACAACTGTCCAGCGCAGGTCGTTTTCGCTGTGGCCTTTTTCAGAGAAATGTTACACCAGTGGTGCATTGGCCGTTTTACATCAGATTCTGCTTTGATGTTGACCGATGCATAGTTTTACTTTTTGGCTGGTCTGGCCTATATAGATAAGCATACAGAGGCATACAATGGCATATACTAAATTGGCATAATTACAATTAGAAAAATACTTTCGCTCAAATTTAATATTGTCATATTCAAAAGTTTTACCCTCCATTGTTGACTCACAGCATATACAGTTTCCACATTTAGTGTGACCCAAAAGGGGAGGAAGACCCCATGCATCATTGAGTGTGGGTTTCAGAGGTAGCTGTGGTAGTGATGCTCTTACTAGGTGGTCCTTAATATTCTTGGCCCTTTTGAATGCAAACATGGGGCGATCTAGTGTGAGCAGACCTGCGTTGAGAACTGGCCAATGTTTAAGTATACTTTTTTTAAACAGCATTAGAGGCAGGTGAAAAGGTGGTTACACAGATCAGTCTGTTTTGTTCTTTTTTCTGTTTTGGTTCTAGTAGGGCCTCTCTGGGGCAATACCAGGCCCTTTTTAAAGAGCGACGTACCAGCTTCCTTGGGTATCCTCTGTTTCTGAGTTTTTTACTAAGAGTTTTAGCTTCAGAGAAATAATCTTGTTTGTAGTAGCAGTTGAGTCGGATACGCCGGAATTGAGAGAAAGGGAGAGAATCTCGAAGAGCCCTGGGGTGGTGGCCACTGTATGCCAGTAGGGTATTGCGTTCCCTGGTCGCAGCATTGGTGGCCAGAAGCACTAGAAACCAGTCCAGTGCCGAAAGCCAAGGTGAAAAATTTGGGAGTGTGGTTCGACGAAAATCTTTACTTCTTCTCGCAAATATCAGCTGTGGCTGGGACTAGTTTTGGCATTCTGAAGATGCTACATAAGATCTTGGACCTCCTCCCCCTGGATGCTAAAAGAACTATTGTACAGGTGTTGGTCACATCTCGCCTTGACTATTGCAATGTCTTGTATCTAGGGGTGACTGCAAAAAAGCTTAACATCTTACAAAAGGTCCAAAATGTTGCAGCCCGGTTTATCCTGAATGTCCCACAAGGGCTTTGGTGGTTGAAGCTTTGAAGGAACCGCTTTGGCTTCCTATCCTGGCCAGAGTTACCTTTAAGGCCTTATGCTTTAGTCATAGGATCCTTGGGGAAAGGGGGCTGAGTTTTCTATGGCCTCTCCTGACAGTATACCAGCCTGCTCGTAATCTGAGATCAATGGGCAGTGCAAGATTGACTGTGCCCAAGGTGCGGAAGGCGCGGATCAGTGGGAGATCTTTTGGTTTCCTGGCAGCTAAGGCATGGAATAAGCTCCCAGTAGATCTTAGGGCATCTGAGCCGGAGTTTCTGTTCCGCAAGAAATTTAAAACCTGGCTCTTCCGTCACCTCCTGGGAGAGCTAAAGTATTAAGGTGCCATCTTGTGTGGATATCCGAGTTCGATGGTGGGCAGCTTGGGAGGGTTGATGGGGTCCACTTATGTCCTAACGCTGGGACACACCGGTTGGAGTAACCATAGCGCTTTATAAGCTTCCTAATAATAGTAATAATAATAATATTAATAATGATAATAATAATAATAATAATAATAATAATAATAATAATAATTTCTAATATACATAACTACAAATAGTTAGAATGCCTACAAAAGCTTATATGAAAAAGCAACAGAAGCAACTACAGTATCTCTGCAGAAATGAGTTACAAAAGGGGCATAACGCTTAAAAAAGTGCTGAAAGGAAAAGGAGCTACTGGTAAGAAGACAAAGACGTTTCTTAAAAATATATGTGGACATTTGCAAAGATTACGAAATAAAGAAAATAAAATCATGACAAGAGAAAGAATAAGAGTGGACAAAGTGTACATTGGAAGAAGAGAAAAGATTGTAACAACCATGGACACAACATAACCGGGAGACCGAAGCAGTTTAAGGAAATCAGAGCCAGGATGTTTCATAGTAGAATGGTTGTAACATATAGTCTTGGAGCTGCTTGGATAAAACCATCCCCTATTCCGACCCTAGACATGATAGCCCATAATTATTGCCAGGAGACCCTATCAAAGGCTTTTTCAGCACAGCAAAACCAGAGCCATAGGGTCTCCTGCAACCCTGGTGATGTCAAACAGTGTGATGACTCTTTGAATATGGTCTATAGTAGATCTCCCCGGAACAAATCCGTGCTGACCCTTAGAAATAACTTTATTTATAATAGGTGCTATTCTGTTAGATAACCATTTTGAGTATATTTTTGAGTCGCCATTGATTAATGTGATAGGGCTGTATGATCCCAATTCTACTGGTGGTTTGTTTTTCTTCAAAAAAAGTAAAATGTTTGCACTTGACCATGACCTCAGGGGTCGCTTGCCACTGAATATATGCACCATTAGGTCAGTGAAAATGTTTTTCAACTGATCCGCAAGAACAGCATAGAATTCAGTTGGAATACAGTCTGTTCCTGTCACTTTCCCATTTGACAGACCCTTAAGAGTCAATAATATTTCCTCCAGGTCAGGTGGACATTCTAGACCTTCCTGATCCTCTTCCTCAATTATTTTATGTGGTTTGAGATCTAAATACCCTTCAAAATCACTCTGTCCACTCCCCACGTTCCCTGTATATAAATTCTGATAAAACCTCCCAAAGGCCTCCATTATAAATTCTGGGTTAGTGGTCTGACCCAACACAGGGTCAATAATCTCTCAGTTTAGATTTAAAGAGGTCTACTACAAACCGCCAGCTGGTGACCAATTTGTTCATTAAGCTCATGGACCACTTCTTTCTGGGCTACCGCTTTATTCACAGCTTTATCTGTAAATACATTAATGATTGCCGCCTTTGCAATTGCGACCTGCCGCTGTAGAACCTCTAGATCCTTGTTTGCACTAATGTCCCTCACCAATTCCTCTTCTGCATCCCCAGATCATCTTGCAATATCTTCATAGATTGCCTGGCTTGTTTATTAAGATTTAGGGAATACTGTAATGTTTCACCCCTAATTCTAGCCTTCAGGGCATCCCATACTTTTTCGATTGTGGTACTCCCTAGGTTATCTTCCAAAAACCTTGGGATCCATGGTCTCATATATGTGCAATATCCTATATCTAAAAGCAGGGATCTCTCATTTCATTTCATTTCAAAATTCTTTATTTCGGCTTGATGCCATAAAAGAACAATGCATACATTACAGTTCAGTGAATAAAAAATGAACATTCCGCTTAGGATATTAAAATCATTGGTTAAAACAGTGCAATTCATGTTGGAAGACAATTGGAGCACAACAAAGCAATCATAAAATCCTAGGATGGACCACCACGCTAATTCCAGTAAACAAATCAATTCAAGCCCTTGAAAAATAAAACTCAATTACAGTTGATTCCCCATTTTTTTCCTTTGGAAGAAAATAGAAAGTAAAAATCTGCTCACACTAAATGTTATCTGTTGCGATGTATTTGTTGTTAGAATTCTCAGAGCCTGTGAACATGACCTCAGGCCTAACAATAGACATATTGGTTTAATCCATCTTTTTCTGGCCTGAGCGTACAAGGGGCAGAAAAGTAGGATATGTTGCTAGTTTTCTATCTGGTTATGTTCACACATAGAACAAATTTCGTCCATTGCTGAGGACGATGGATCCCAATTTCTAGCCCAGCGTGCCAAGGTTGTTTTTATTAAAAGGTTTCCATATCTAAATTTTAAAAATAATGTTTTGGCAAGTGGGGGCTCTATTTCATCCATAAAGGTCTCATAAAGTGGTTCGTCCTTAAAATTTAAGAAATTTGAAACTAAAGTCCCACTAGTTATGATACTTGCAGTCCTATTTGCTATAAAGGTCCAAAAGGCCCTTTTTAAAATTAATTTGGGGTTGGGGGTAACTGCTCGGGGTTCTCCCAAAAATGTTTCAGACCTATATTACTGAACCAAGCTTTAACGTGCCTAAGCCATGGGATAGCTTTTAGACTGTCAAGCGCCATGATTTCTTTTAACCCGTCTCTATAGTCTTGGAGTTCGGGAACATGCCATAATCTAACCCATAGCATTAAAGGTCGGATCAGGACTTGATGATCAGTTCTTTTAAAGTTTAGGTCCAATTGCAAAGGTACTAGTGGGGTGCCTCTCGGGACCCTTACCAGACTTCGCATAAAATTGTTATCTAGGACACTGAAAGTATCCTTGGACCCAGGCCCCCATATTTCTGCGCCATAAAGGACTGATGGTTGGACTTTAAATTTAAATAATTCCATCACTGGAGACACCGCTTTACTAGTACTCAGGCTTTGCTCCCTGAGAATTGGTTTTACATTCTGGGCAAATATCAGTTTGCTTTTTTCCATTTGGGCTTTCCAAGTGAAGTTGGAATCTAGTGTCACCCCTAGATATGAAAAATGGGGCACCGATTCCAACTTTACTCCTTTCAATGTTAAGCAGCCCTTATCTGGTTTAGTCGGATTTAGGGCCATACATTTAGTCTTTTTCCCATTAACCTCCAGCCCCTTTTGACTACAATAATCACTAAAAGTGTTCAATAGTGTCTGTAGGCCATTTTTTGTTTGGGAAATCAAGATAGTGTCGTCAGCAAATAATAGGGATGTTACCCTTTCGCCGTTCAGTTTAGGGGAGTAGTTTTTACATCCCTCTAGGTATGAGGGGATGTCGTTCACAAAAAGGGAAAAGAGCGTAGGGGCCAGAACGCAGCCCTGGCGAACTCCAGGTTCGATTGGAATTTTTTGGGTTAATTCGCCATTTGGACCCCATCTAATTCTCGCAAAGTTCCCATCATGTAACTCTTTGATCTGAACTACTAGATTATTTGGCAGACCTGCTGCACTCAGGGTTTTCCATAAAAGATTGCGTGGCACTAAATCAAATGCTGCCCTTAAATCAACAAAAGCAACATATAAATGGCCCCTTTTAATCTTTACATACTTCCAGTAAAGGCAGCAAAATCTAAAAATCTGATCTATTGTGCTGACTTTTGATCTGAACCCAGCTTGGAATTTGGTTAAAATTGTGTTTTCCTCCAACCAATCACTCACACGTAATAAAATGTGTCGTGAGTAGATTTTCTGGAGGATATCCATTAAGCTGATTGGCCGATAGTTGCAGGGGTCCATCCTATCTCCTTTTTTAAAGATTAAAACAATTTCAGCTCCCTTCCAACTTTCAGGAAATTCTAAGGTGCGGGATAGTTTATTGCACAAATAATTGATATATGGTGCCCATACTTTTAAATCATGCTTGTATAAGTCCCCCGGAATCTTATCAAGACCTGGGGCTTTGCCGGATTTTATTTGGCTTATTGCCAACTCTGTTTCCCCTAGAGTAAAGACAAGATAATCTGCTGGTGTTTCGTAGCTTGCGGCATTCGTATCCATATGGGGATCATCATATTTTTTATATAAATTTGTGAAATGAGTAACCCAGGTTTGCTCGTCCAGAAAAACATCCTTAACCACCCTACCTACATGGTTCCCATTTGCTACTAGCCTCCAGAAGGCCACATTATCACGCGATCTGGCGGCTAGCAGCAGTTCAGCCCATTTGTCTTCCTCCCATGCTATTTTAGAGGCCCTTTGAACAGACTTATAATTATTCCTTGCTTTTTGGATATCTAAGGGAGACTTAGACTTGATCGCCAATAATAGTTCCCTTTTTGAATCTCTACAGGATCTATCATACCATGGCTTACTATGGGACAGATTCTGGATCTTTTGCTGATTCTTTTTGGGCATTTTGGTAACTAGTAATTTTAGGTCAGCAAAAAATTTCTGATGTATTATCAAAAAGGAGGTTTTGGTTTCCTCCTCGGATGTTAGACCTAAGTAGGGTCCAAAGGTCCCAGCAAAAAGTGAATATATTTCACTGAGGATGTCACTGTGATCCAATATAAAAGGCCATTTAAGTGATCTCCTATTGTTACTAATATGGATCTCGATATTATCACCACTGCTTTCCTCGGCTGGGAATGGTTGAACTAAATTGTTAAACAGTGAAGCATCTAATGTCAAGTTTAAGGGAAAATGATCGCTTTCGAGCCTCTCCATTACATCGAGGTCCAAAAGATGCGACCAAAGGGGTATGGAAGCGATCACAAAATCTAAGTTGCTTTTGTAGTTGTTATTACTGAAGGTTGGTTTCTTCGAGCTGTCGGATGGTAGCCGTCCGTTACAAGCCCTAAGAAAATACTCCGTGCATAATTTAGTCAACTGGAGAACCAAGGTTGAACATTTAACCGATTTAATGTTCTCCAAAATAGGGATTTTATTCGCCTGGTCTTCCTCATCAAAGATTTCACTAAGGCCCAAAACTGGCTCAAAATTACAATTTAAATCACCAGCCAGGATAACAAAATCCTCCCTGGGGTCCAATCCACTCAGGAAACAATCTAATTTAGAGAGGGTTGGTGATTCTTTTGAAGAGGGTGAAGGCCTATTGTAGATGTTTATTAAAAATAATTTCTTCCCATTGCAAGTTGTAACTTTTAATGCTAATATATCTACGGAGTTTGTGTCTACCACCTCAATATTTGCCCTTAGTTTTATTTTCACCCAAATCAAGAGTCCCCCCGAGGGCCTTCCGCTTCTGGAGGGGATCGCACCAATTCCATAAGTCTTGTAACCTACCCTGTGTGGTGTATCCACTGCCCAGGTTTCCTGTAACAGACAGAAATCAAAAGATTCTATAAAGCTAGCCCACTCCGGGTCCCTCAGGTTTTTTGCAATTCCAGCTATGTTCCAGCAAACCAATTTTACCGGCACCCCAAGTGCAGATGGCATCTCAGGGAAAACCCTTGGTATCTCTTCACAACTAATGGGAACCACAGAGGATGTATGATGTTACAACGCGTACTTTTAGCACGCATACCATTACCACGGATTTTTTACAACGCAGGTCATTTTACAACGGATCCCTTTACAACGCAATACACTACAACGCAGATAGTATTACAACGCATACCATTACATCGTAAGTATAATTATAGGTAAGTATATAATATTAATATATAATGTAAATAATTACTTTATAATTATTAAATTTAATTATTTATTATTTAATTAATTAAAAATATATTAATACAATTAATTTTAATGTTTTTATTTGTAAATATATATTAAAAATAACCCTGTACCCCAAAACCCAAACCCAGCCCTTAAACCTAAAAATACCCCTGTACCCCAAAACCCAAACCCAGCCCTAAAACCTAAAAATACCCCTGTACCCCAAAACCCAAACCCAGCCCTAAAACCTAAAAATACCCCTGTACCCCAAAACCCAAACCCAGCCCTAAAACCTAAAAATACCCCTGTACCCCAAAACCCAAACCCAGCCCTAAAACCTAAAAATACCCCTGTACCTCAAAACCCAAACCCAGCCCTAAAACCTAAAAATACCCCTGTACCCCAAAACCCAAACCTAGCCCTAAAACCTAAATATACCCCTGTACCCCAAAACCCAAACTCAGCCCTAAAACCTAAAAATACCCCTGTACCCCAAAACCCAAACCCAGCCCTAAAACCTAAAAATACCCCTGTACCTCAAAACCCAAACCTAGCCCTAAAACCTAAATATACCCCTGTACCCCAAAACCCAAACTCAGCCCTAAAACCTAAAAATACCCCTGTACCCCAAAACCCAAACCCAGCCCTAAAACCTAAAAATACCCCTGTACCCCAAAACCCAAACCCAGCCCTAAAACCTAAAAATATCCCTGTACCCCAAAACCCAAACCCAGCAATAAAACCTAAAAATACCCCTGTACCTCAAAACCCAAACCCAGCCCTAAAACCTAAAAATACCCCTGTACCCCAAAACCCAAACCCAGCCCTAAAACCTAAAAATACCCCTGTACCCCAAAACCCAAACCCAGCCCTAAAACCTAAAAATACCCCTGTACCCCAAAACCCAAACTCAGCCCTAAAACCTAAAAATACCCCTGTACCCCAAAACCCAAACCCAGCCCTAAAACCTAAAAATACCCCTGTACCCCAAAACCCAAACCCAGCCCTAAAACCTAAAAAATACCCCTGTACCCCAAAACCCAAACCCAGCCCTAAAACCTAAAAATACCCCTGTACTTCAAAACCCAAACCCAGCCCTAAAACCTAAAAATACCCCTGTACCCCAAAACCCAAACCCAGCCCTAAAACCTAAAAATACCACCGTACCCCAAAACCCAAACCCAGCCCTAAAACCTAAAAATACCCCTGTACCCCAAAAAGCAAACCCAGCCCTAAAACCTAAAAATACCCCTGTACCCCAAAACCCAAACCCAGCCCTAAAACCTAAAAATACCCCTGTACCTCAAAACCCAAACCCAGCCCTAAAACCTAAAAATACCCCTGTACCCCAAAACCCAAACCCAGCCCTAAAAAGATAAACTTACCTATAATTATACTTACGATGTAATGGTATGCGTTGTAATAGTATATGCGTTGTAGTGTATTGCGTTGTAAAGGGATCCGTTGTAAAATGACCTGCGTTGTAAAAAATCTGTGGTAATGGAATCCGTTGTAAAAAATCCGTGGTAACACTTACATACCAACCACAGATTGTCTTACCAAGGATGTTTCCTCTAGAGATGGCATTTTGCTCAAAATGCTTGTGGGTACTACCAATTCTTTTTGTTTAATACTGCACTCTCCTGGGGTGTTTATGTCATAAGTTACAGTTTTGTCCAATAAAGAAGGCTCAGATTTCACCAATACATCAGGTTCGTTAATAACACCCACAGCAGTAGGACTCCTTGATCCTCTTCCCTCACCCCCCCAGCTCAGGAAACATCAGTCGCAGTCATCTAGACCGCTAAAAATATCGAATCTATTTGAAGTCTCTAGAGGTGTGAAGGGTTTTAGATGATCCATCCTTCTGTTCTGGGAGTTATGTGTTCTAACTGGTGCGTAGTTCCATCCAATGGAATCTGGGGCTGTCACAGGGCAGGGAACATATTGCAAATTCCTGGCGTTCTGTAAAGTCGGAGGGTACAGAGCATATTGGTTGCTCCCAACATTCTGAGCAATGGAATGGTTAATTGGCTGGGTTTGGGTTATATACTGTGGTGGGTGGTGCTGGGGTGGAAACACCACTAACCTTGGGTAAAAATACGTTAATGGTCTAGGGATTATGGTGTTGTTAGAGGTACCTGTCTGCCAGTTTAATATAAATTGGACAGCATTTGGGTCCCTAAAGTTCACGACCACCACGTCGCCATCGAAGTCTTTGGGTCTACCCCCCAATCATTGGAGACGTCGAACATGGACAATTTCACCATTAATATGATTTGCAATTGGCCTGTATAGACTCAGCCAATGCATAATCTTGTTCTTCAATTGGGCGAACCCCTCCCTCTTGTTTTGCTCCAGCACAGGCACCCCTGTTAGGACGACCACATAGGGTACTGCCTCTGGCGGGAGTTCAGGCAAAGGAGTCCTTCTAGGTTTCCCCCAGGTATGCCTGGTGTCCCCCACCTCCCTTGTCGGTTTCCCCAAGAGTGTATTAGCCGTGTTATCAGTGGTTTTATTTGCAGCATTAGCCGACGGTTGGTCTCGAGTTTTTTGTTGGGGCGGTTTAGGGGGTGGATTGTGTTGGGCCATCACTGTCACCGTGTTCCCCGTGGGCTTAGAGGTAGATGCTTTTGAAGAAGGAATAGAAATAGGGACAGTTAAGGGTGGTTGAGATGGTATTAATGTATTTTGTGATGCATTATTTGGTACTGAGCTAGTTGCATTATTTAAGCCAGTGTTAGTTACAACATCCTTACTTCCCAATGCATACTCAATTTTACACAGTCTACATTCTACTTCCATCAACCTCTCCAAAATAGATGCTGAGTAAGATTTGATTAGACTCTCTATGTTAAGTAATGTGACAAGGCCCTTATCCTCGTTGGGCACATTAACAACCACACTAGTGTCCATACTGTCCTCTTTGCGGGCAAATTTGGTAAGGATAAAGATGAGGTATGGGTCCCCTCTATGGCTGCTTGTAAAGTACTAGGTTTTTTAACAATAGTGTTAACCTTTTTCCCGAAATCAGAGCAACTCAACTTGGGTTGTAGCGAATCCCCCCTTTTCCGCCGTTTTTTATTCGGCGGTGGTCCATAGTTTTTTGACAAGGGTATCGTTTTTTTTGCCCTATTGCAGGGTATTTTCGCTGAAGGCAGAGCATTTACCTTCAATATACTTGGAGTGCTTGTGTGAGTAGTTGTGGATAAACCATTCGTGTCCGTCTTTGGGGAGGTATTTAGTGTGAGCGTAGTCTCACTCACTTCCAAAGGCTGGCTATCCAATATATATACCGATTCATTAGCTATTAAATCAGTGTCAGTGTTAGTAGTACTAATAACGGGAAGCGATGCCAGTGAAACTGACCTGTTCTTTATACTTTCCACGGAACGGCGGCGTTCCGCCCACCACTCCGCCAAGACAGTTTCCTTTGTGATGTCAGGGGAGGATTTTGTAAAGTAGTTATCAAGAGTTCTATTTAACAGTACACCCTGTTTATCAGGCACGGGCTGTTCTGTGGTTATAGAAGACATTTGTAAAGGATAGTCCAACAAAGCAAACAATATAAACCTGTTAATAGACGATTTCAGAGGCGATCAGTACCTGTAGGTCAAAGGAACGTGCCCAGTCCAGTCTCTTCCGTTCTCTGAGGGTCTCAGAGGGTCCGCCCTTAGTCCGGGCTTTGTCCCGGGATATGTCCCACACACGCGTCCCGCTCACGCGTGGACGGGTTGGGTTAAATAGATAGGAGGGGGGAGGGCGGTAAGAGTCGCAGGTGCGCTGATCACCAGAGCGCTGCTCCTGCTGGGACGCGCAGTCCCGCCCTGACAAACCAGCAAGCTTCTCCTCTTGGTTCAGGGAATCCACACAGCAAACGGCAAAGGTCGGTTCAGGGAATCCAGGGAGCAAATGAGGGTTCTTGATTCCCCCGCGTCACCAACACCACAGAGTCTCTCCGCAAAACTCCCAAGGCTGCGAGCGGCTCCCGCAGAGCGGGGGCCGCGAGCCGTCTAAGTACTGCAGCGGGGAGGGCGGGAAGAGTCGCAGGTGCGCTGATCACCAGAGCCATGCTCCTGCTGGGACTCGCAGTCCCGCCCTGACAAACCAGCAAGCTTCTCCTCTTGGTTCAGGGAATCCACACAGCAAACGGCAAAGGTCGGTTCAGGGAATCCAGGGAGCAAACGAGGGTTCTTGATTCCCCCGCGTCACCAACACCACAGAGTCTCTCCGCAAAACTCCCAAGGCTGCGAGCGGCACCAAGGATCTCTCAAATGTCCAAGACCTTATATTAGGGTTGCCCATCTCTATTTCTAGACTACATATTAGTGGATTATGGTCCGACCAGACCTAAGGTAGTTTATCTATTTGGCATTTTGATTTTAAAGAGTTAGAAATAAAAACATAGTCTAATCTGGCATGGGTGAGGTGTGGGTTAGAAAAATATGTACATCCCGGATCAGTTCACTTTCCGTCCTGCCAACTGTCAACTAACCCATGAGTCTGATACAAATTCTTTTTCCGCGCTAAATACTTTTGGCTTTCTACCTACGTATCACCACTCCTCCTCCATTGGCCAGTCACTGGGTAGATTAATATTAAAATCACCAGAAAACAATGAGCGGAAGAGGCCAATGAACGAGTTCACTTAAGTTATCATTTATCACGGCCAGATCATCACAGTTGCTTCCATATACTGTACAGAGCATTCATTTCTGCTCAGCACCATATTGACATTCAGTGACTGCCCAACAGTCATATTTGTCTGAGTTTACTCAGTTAAACAGCAGCCTGCCTCTTTTGGCCAAAATCACAACCCCCGAACGCTAGTATCCTGTGTTGTTGCAGTTATCACTGTAAACCCAGTGTCTTCAAAACATGTATTTGTGCTCCATCTATATGTGTCTCTTGGAGGCATATGATATTAGCACCCATTGATTGTAACCCAACCACTACTTTCTGCCTTTTTTTAACATTATTCAAGCTGCATATGTTAATAGATGCAACTTTCAAAACCTCCATGCGATTGGGCACCATATTCCTAACACAAATGCCCCACAGTCATAACAAATATACATACTTAGTCCAACAGACATCACTATTCTTTTTATACACAAGACTACACTACTGTTTCTAGTTTCTACAGAACTACGTAAATCTGTCATAACCCTACTTATCACCTGCCTGAAAATCCACCCCCTTCCTCTGTGTGAGGATGTCTGAATCCTTCCACCTCCCTTCACCCTCCTACAATTACACCTAAATATACCCCATCCCATGCTGTATAAGATATCAACCTTGAGCTGCTCCATTGTTTGTATTTGCTCTCTATTTTCATGATTTAGTACCCATAGTCCCTGTTGTAATGTCATTCAACATCTTCTGGGCTTGTACTTCTGAATTAAAGCTGAAATTCTGACCTTGATAAATCACCTTGAGCCTGGCTGGATTTAGCAAAAATACCAGTGCACCTGTCTCTTGAAATGGAGTCATTATTTGCCTAAGCCACCATCTATGCTCCACCGTGGCATGGGCAAAATCCGGTTTGGCAAAAAAGAAAAATCATTCAAACTGTCTCTTGGCATTGTGTCTGGCTAAATCATACACAACCTGTTGAAGTAAAAAGTTGCCAAAATAGATCAATGTGGCACAGGGTAATGCTTTTCCATCTGAAGCATGTTTTGATGGAGTTAATTGAAATCGATGAGCCCTTTGAACTTCTTTATCCCAGTCCCAAGATGACAGTTCTAGGAGGGATTCTATTAGCATATTTACTATGAATTTCCTTGTGTCATTACCCTCAAGGTTCTCAGGCACCCCAAGCAGCCTCAGTTTATTCCGACGTTGCCAGTTCTCATAGTCCTCTAGCTTCCACATGACATCCTTGAGAGTTTTCTGATGAGAAACAGATTGTACTTGCAGGGTTTCCATTACATTTTCGAACTCTTCTGTGCGTGACTCTACCATATTCATCTGTTTCATAATGGCTGAACAGATTTCCCCCCACTTCCCACACTGAGCCTTGCAGTTTCTTGGCAGCTAGACTTGCTTGCCGTTTATCCACTTCAACATCGTCTTGGAAGACTCTTAGAGATTGCAGAATCAGAGCCAATGAGGGTTCGGATGAGTTCCCTCTCATAGTATAATCCGGGTCCCCCCTGGGAAGTTGATTGTTTCCCATGTTCATTTGGCATCTCTGGGGACACCATTAATGTCGCGGAGTAGTCCCACCCTATCTCTTCCACCAATTCTTGTTCCTAAGAAGTCTTTCACCGGGACCTTCTCCTGTTTAGATTGTTTCTTAGCAGTGGTGACCTTTTCCGCTGGGGTGCTGTCATCTGAGGATGCGTTCACATCAACATCGCTGCTGATAGGTAGACTGGTATCCAACACCTCTCACTCTTCAGTCAGAGAGAACTTTTCCCCTGCACATAGTGGGACTGACAGCATTGTTCTATTACCCCTGTTACCACTGCGCTCGGTGGGGGGGTGGGGGGGGGGGTAATGCATTGCCCAATATATCTGCCACTCCATCATTATGCTCATTATTCCCCAATTTTGGTTTATCCGTATCAGCCCCAAGGGCCTGAAGATTCCTTCATTTGTGTTCTCCCATACTGATTGCTACACGGGGTAGGCGCCAGTTCTTCTATTTTAGCCTTCACAGATGTACTTGGTCCAATAGTCAGGTTCCCCCCTTCTGGATCCACTGCCATACCAGTGAATATTGCCATCTGCGCCGCCTCCAGTGATGAATTATTTATTGTATTGTCTATTTCACGCCCTTGATTATCATTGCCCGCTTTTTCTTTTTGGCTTTCCTACTTAGGGTCACCTAAGGGTAAAAATATACTTGAAATGGGAGGTTGTGTGTTTCCCTTTATCATGGAGCGGTTTTGTTCGGTGACTATTTGATTTCTCTGGAGGCTAATTTTTCTCTAGTTCTACTTTTCCTTGTTTATCACATTTAATAGCCTGTAGATCTCCTTTCTTATTGTCAATTTTGGGGTCCTACCCCATTTGCCACAATGAGGCAGCCGCCGTTACTCGCAGCTTTCCTTTCACCCAAGTTGCCATCGTAGCCGGCACTTCCAGTGCCTCTTCTGGAACCTGTTGCTGTTTCCATGAAACTGGCACAGGACGTGAGCACGCCCGGCTCTGGCAACCACCGTCAGGAGAAGCCTCGCCAGAGCCTCCCAGTGCCCTTCACAGGAGCCCCCACAGACATGCGATCTATGCCTGATCCAAAATGAAGTCAGTCGTGGCCACTCGAGAGCACCATGAATCCCGTTGATTTCCAGCCGCCCTCCAAGCATGCAAGTGGTAACAGCACAGGATGGTTCTTCCAATCAAGAGGAGAGAGGTAGGTGATGGTCTCTAGTCAGACGTCATCTTGCCTCCCTCTATAGGAATAGCATTTTCACTAAATTACACCTACCAATAATTGATAAGAGCAAATTGTCTCATTTGGAAAATCTTTTTTAGCTTTGCTAATAACTGGGACCATTTTTATCACAATAATCTGCTCCAGTTTTAAAGTGATGGTGACCCTTAGATAAACTGCCTGCAGGAGAGTTATGAATCATATGTGAAAATTAGGGCGGCATATTAGCAAGAACCTTGTTAAAAGTATCGCAGTTTTAGCAACAGGAAACTGCCGCTAAAACGGCGATAATGGGCTTGCTAATATGGGTTATAGAATTCCAATAGAAGCCCAGGTTAGATGTGCAGGGCATCTAACCTGGGCTTCTATTAGAATTCTATAACGCATATTAGCAAGCCCATTATCGCCGTTTTAGGAGCAGTTTCCTGCCGCTAAAACAACAATTTTAATGAGGTTCTTGCTAATATGCCCCTATGTTTTTTGGGAGAAAGGGAAATAAATGATGGTATTTTAAATTGTTATATTCACTCCTAAATGGTGGTTGTTCTCTCTTTTGGTAATACTACTCTCTCCAACACTTTAAAAAGAATAAGTGAACGGAATCACTTTTAATCTCCTTTTCCTCCCAATCCATTTGGTCTTGTACAATGGTAATTTTTTATTTTTAAATGTTGCATTAATTCTCAAATTTTCGTTGACTCAACATTGCCTACTGTGGTGTCACCTGGCACAGCCACTTCCACCTCTTCATCAAAGGCGTTTTGAAGGGAACATTTTAAGCCATGATGTTCAACTTGTTCTGGCTTACCTGCTTGGAGTATGCCATAGGTCAGATGGACTCTGCATGCTCTTGTCTAACTCAGCGCAGCAAGCCACTGCCTTGTGTTACCCCCAGTACCAAACATATGGACAATGTGCTTACAAATATAATAGATAAAGGTAGCCAGCCTTTAAGAATCCTTATGCTCAGTATCATCCTGTATATTAAGACCGTATAAATGGTTGTATCAAGAAGGCTAAAACTTGCGTTCATGGTACATTTTATTTTAAAATAATCATAAAAAGGTTTGTGGGCGGCCATAGTCCCACTTAGAAATCCATCCACATCAACACCTTGTTTACTTCATGTGGGCCTGGAAATCTCACCCTCAGGTAAGCCAATTGTCTCAATCAAAAAAATGTCAGCCAAGACATGTAGTAGGAATTAGCTACGAGAAGATTTCCTAATTTCACTATTTTCACCCAGAATATTAATGTTCCAAATGCCCAGTTGTCACCCTTTCTCTGTGTGTTGGTGCACCCAAGTTCCCACTGCTAGAAGTTAGTGCGCCCCTTCTCGAGTTTCATAATTCCTGGATACTAGATATTCTTTGTGGTACAGTCAAGGTAGTTGAGATGAGACATTTCTCTTCATCTATAACCTGCATATTTCTTCACCCACTCATTGCAAGACAGCACCACTTGTCTCATGTTTAACTTGGCCCCAAGGTAGCTGCTGGAGGGAGCACAGCATCTGGTTCTTCCAGATGTTTGGGTTCAAATTCATGGCAAACATTGTACTTCGTTTCCCCGAGTCATCCAGCTCCTTCCTCTCCATTTCATTCCCAGTCTGCGATGCTTTACTCCTCCTGTGAGGTTCCTAGGTGGTCTCCCTTCTTCTATCATGTTCTAAATTTCTTTCCTGCTGCTCTGCATCAATCTATTCCTTCTTCTCTCTTCCTGTCTTCCTGTTCATAAATGTTTCCCCAGCTTTCTTCCTACCCCTTCAAGGGCTAAATCCTTAAGTTTCCTTGTTCTTCTTCCAAGTCCGCCAATTTTTCACTAACACACTTACAGACACATCTTTCTCTGTTCACATTTCCCTTGCTTGACATCCATTTTTCAAGAAACTGCTTGGTGGAAAATCTTCTGGTTTCAATTGCTTCTGTTCTAGTAGAAAGAAGAAGGTGACAGTGTAGAAATGTGCACCACTGTCAAATACCCCAAAAGGCAGCTGAGAAAAAAAACAATCACTGAGAAAGCTACTAGGTCTGTGTTTCTTTTTTTACTAAAACTGAATCTGTAAATGCTGGTGCTTATCATTGAATCTATGGGTGCCGAGATTAGGTTTACTTTGGGAATGAAGGGAAGAATGAATCTGTGCCTTTGGCTCATTGGTTGCTAATTCTTGTAAGTAAGGGCCCACATACTTGTCAGACTTACTGCTTTGTCCAGTAGACTACAGTTTTAGAGCAACCTTGCAGCCTAGAAAGTTATATGGGACATCCTACTGTTTTTTTGTAATTACCACCATTTATCCCCCAAAGCATTCGATCATTCAGCATGCTGATCAGTGAGCCAACTCACATTGAGATGATGATGTTACTCCTTCTGGGACTCAGCCCTGACATTACGACATGTTAAAGGGGGAGGTGTGCTAGAGATAAGATGAAGAATAGCCAGTCCAGGAAAGGGGCCTCTCTCCTGCGTGCTATGATATCAAAATTGCGGTTGCCTGGCCAATGGGCATGGATCTCAAGCTATCCAGTTGGAGTCTGGTATATCCTTAGAGAGACAACCAGGGCTGAATTAGAGCAGAATGACCACTGGGGTTTTTGCAGCTTATTCCCATGGGAGAGCACAAATACACTACATTCTGCTAGACTCAACCGCTAGGTAGCTCAGTGATTTGGAATCTGGTAGTGAAAGAAGTAATTCCAGCTGAATGGACCGAGGGCTATATGAATTGGATGTTTGAGTAGGTGTCTGTTGTCCATAAGAGGAACAGCTGCCAAACTGACATAAGTGCCTGATAAAGTCATCAGTATATGGGTATGGCCATCTCAGCCCTAGGGTTTTGTTTCTTTAGTGGGATTGTGCGAATAGCAACAAAAGAAGACTGCTATTGTACTATATTGTACTTGCCTCATAGCAGCCATCTTAGAACATTAATGAGGCCTATTGTAGACACATGGATTCTGCTGTTATAATGTTATGTAGTTCCTGCAAGGAAGCACAGCAGCCAGGGGCATTGACAATGTGGCAGGAAATGATCTGAATCTGCCCCAAACCCACCTCTCCCACTTTAGATACATATATATTATTCTATCTGAATCCACACAGCACTAGACCTCTAACTCCTGTGCAACAGAACTATGCATGTGGTAGGAGCAGCTGGAGACGTATGGGCTTTGGCATGGCACTGATAATGCTAGACCTCAGTGCGTCGTTCGACACTGTGGCACATTTCACCTTGCTGCAGTGTCTGAACAGAGGGGGTGTCTCGGGTCCTGCGCTGGGCTGGCTGAAATCTTTTCTGACAGGGCGCAGCTTCCAGGTCCGACATGGGTCTTTCCAGTCCAAAGAGGTTGCACTAGAGCAGGGGGTCCCTCAGGGCTCTGCCCTGAGCCCCACTCGGTTCAACTTGTACTTGTCTCCCCTGGCTGAGGTGGTGCAGGCGTTTGGAGTGGAATTAGTCTCGTATGCAGATGACACCCAGCTCCTGATCTCCCAAACCCAGGCACCTTCGGCCGAGGCTTCCAACTTTAAGGCATGCATGCAGGAGCTTGCCTCCTGGATGAATAAAAACTGCTTAAAGTTGAATGGAGGCAAAACCGAGGTGATGGTGGTGGGTAGACACAAACATTGCTGGACCGCAGATTGGTGGCCACAATGTCTAGGCCCCACCCCTATACCCTGTCTAGAGGCTAAGCATCTAGGGGTATGGGTGAATCCGGCCCTCTCTTCTGAAGGTCACATCCGCCGTGGGGTGGGGAAATGTTTTGGTGTTCTAAAAACTCTTAACAAAACACTTGATCTGCTCCCGCTAGAGGAAAGACAGACGATGACGCACGCTCTTATTACTTCCCGTCTGGATTACGGGAATCTTTTATATCTGGGTGCTCCAGAAAAGAATCTTAGACGGCTACAAGTCCAACAGAATGCTGCAGCACGACTGATCTTGAGACTACCCAGAAGGGCAGCGTCTAAACCAGCCCTTGAAGCTCTTCATTGGCTTCCAGTCAAGAAAAGGGTGCTGTTTAAATCCCTTCTCATTTGTCATCGCATCCTCTGGCATAAGGCTCCAATGTACCTGGGAAACCTGATCACTAGGTATGTACCGGGCAGAACGTTGAGTTCAGGCGGGACAGGGCAGCTAGAAATCCCTACGATTAAGAAAGCAAGAATGGGCGGCCGCTCATTTTGCCTCTTAGCTGCGCAAAACTGGAACAAACTCCCGGTATGTCTGAGGATGGAACAATCGGAGACCAGGTTTAGGAGCCATCTTAAAACTCACCTGTTTGCCAACTAGTTCTCTGTGATTAGCTATGGGCTTGTGGTTTCCTCTTCTATTGGACTGGCTTCTCTCTCCACAGCGCGGGGACACGCCGGGAAGGCGTAACCAGGCGCTCTATAAACTTCCTTATTATTATTATTATATTATTTGCAATTCCTTCAAGAGAAGCTTCTTTCTGTGCAGAGAAGGCGGCTATTTTGTGTCTGTTCCTGCCAGCCTCTGTGTATGATAGCCCTATTTTATCTCCAGCCTTGCCACCTTGTAGTTCCCACACACAGACCTCACAGCTTCATGAAGGGTCAGTGCGTGTGGACCATAGTGGTAATGAGACAGTCTCCTTTGCCATTGAGTGCTCTACTATGAGAACTTACAATGGAATATTCGAACGCATAAAGAAGCAAAATTCCATGGGCCTCATTTATGAGGCTGTGCGTTACTTTTACGCCGCCGGTGCGTCACTTTTTGTGACACACCAGTGGCGTAAAAATGCACCCTGTTGCACCATATTTACAAAGTGACGCATCTAGTTAGATGCGTCACTTTGTAAACCCCTGCGCCACATTATACCTGCACCAGGTATAATGTATGCAAGGGGGGCGTATTGACACAAGAAAGGGCCGTAGAAGTTACGCAGTGTAATCTATGAGATTTCACCACGTCACTTCTAGGACACCATTGCGTAAAAATCTTGCGCCTGCCTCACATGCATAAGACTGACGCAGGCCCTTACACAGGGGGCTTGCCCCATGTGAAAGGACACATTGCTGGAGTTGCATCACTTTTGTGACACACTCCAGCAATGCGTCACTTTTGCGCTTACAGATACGTCAGAAATACTGACGTATCTGTAACTCCTTGCGCAATGATGCGTCATACTGTAAATATGACGCATCATTGGTGTTGCAAGTAGGGCGCAATGAAAAGTGACGCATCGCTGTTTTCATGCAGCGATGCGTCACTTTTCATAAATGTGGCCCCATATGACTTGTCTAAAAATGTACAACTCCAAATGGCTGCAGCGGGGCAAACAAGCATTGGCTGAAGGTTAATGACCCAAATATGTCTTTTGTTTTGCTGACATGACCTTTCACATCTTGGTCAGACCTAAGCAAGTAAGTTACCGGAGAGCATCGTAGAGAATGAAAAGAAATAAAAAATAAAACTACCAATGACTAAGAATAAAGCAGGGACGATAGAAACGATGAGGTTATAGCATTGGAAAAAATGATCAGGCCATCCAAAACATGCAGACAAAATGTCTGTGTATGCAATTCATATACTTGCAATATGTATTGGTGCCACTGAAGGGCGAGAAAAATGTTACACAATTGTTTTAATACAATCTAAATGCTTTAATATCCACGCATTGAACATCTCTTGCCGATACTTTGTTTTGGAAAAAAATTATGAGCCTGACCCGATTCACAAAGATGACTTACACTTTTGAGAAAGTTTACTTTTTTCATTATTCACAAATGTTGGGCCTGATTCAAAAAATTAACTCACACTTTTGAGTAAGTTTACTACTATTTGGGTGTTCACAAATACTGTGCCTGATTCACAATTACAGACGTAATGTATACAGCATAGCTAAAAATCATAGTTGGTTGGACAAAAGGCAATGACAGAGGAAATAGTCTCAAAAGTGATACCTATGGAGGGGGCAGAGTTAGCTGCCATGCCCTCCAGACGCGGATGGCGTCAGCTCCTCACTGCCTGCAGTCTATGGCCCATTGCAGCTGCCGCTGAGCCATCTATTTCTGTGCCAGAGAGCTGGGGTGGACCCGTGCACCCGATCCGGACTTCAACTGAGGTGGCCTCCTGCAGCCCTGGGCCATGGTAATACTTCAGCACCAGAGCCCAGGGCAGAACCATCATGGTGGCCCTGCTAGGATAGCAGTGGCAACAACGCACCACAGGAGGGCCTGTGGATGCTGCTGGCCCCTGTCGACCCCAGAGCTCCCGGCTGCTGGTTTGGCCCTGGAAGGGCCCCTGCAAGGTTTGCTCTCATCTTGGAGTGTTCTGCCCATGTGTTAACTCCTCCACAGCCCCTGGACCGTATTCAAGATGGCAGCCTGCTGGGCTGGCAGTAGCCACGCAGTTCTCTCTTCACTCCCTGGGAGCATTCTTGGATAGGGGTGAGTGCCTACTGTGGTCGTGAGTGGGTGTAGCCCTCAGAGGAGAACCTGGATGTCTGCCTGGCCACTGGCATTGTGGCCGTTCATTTGGAATCTATGCAGCACCTGAATTTCAAGATTCCCCACCATTGTTATGTTTGAAAATCCTATCCTTCAATGCACTAATTTCATGCTATATTAGGTTAGGAGTGTGTGGCTAAATGTACGCCATTTGTATTCAAGTTGTGTAACCTGCTGAGTTATCCCCGTAAAGTGCAGGCTTCAGTTAGCGAGTGTGACTCCAGTTTGCTGCTTGTAATCCCTATTAGACTACTTAGACTGTGCCTGACCTAGGCCTCATTTCTCGTATTGCTTACCTCACCAGAACACTGTATTTTGTTATTATTTTCTCTTCTGTTCAAGGCTGTTTCTCGATTTACTAATGAATAGGCCATTTTTCCCTCGCGTACCTATCTGAGTGAGTAGTTTTGCTCCCACGTTTCAAGACGCTGAGGCCCAGCACAGCAACCATGAGGTGCTGATAACATGTACCCATCTGGTAGGTGGTAGCGCATCCCTCTGCCCTCTTTGTTCATGTTCTGCCCAGGCCGGTAACTTTCCATTGTGGGCGTGGTTGGAGGCTGTTGGGAAGATTCATTACGTGTTGTAGTCCATTGAGGGGCCAGTCCCTTGGCAGACATCTTAGGGTGCAGGTCAGGATGGACTCCTCTGCAGAGTATTGCTAATAAAATGATGTTAGTATTCTCTACTGTCTGACCAACACTTCATTCTTGGGAAGGCATAGCAGGTGGTTGTAAGTATGCCGGGTGGCCCCTAAGGGCCATTTCCTTCAGATGGCACCAGAACAGGGACCCCGCAAGGTGACCCCACTCACCCGAAAAAAGGTTGCCGGGTCAGGGTCACGTCAGGTCGGTTGGATCGGGGTACTCACATGACCAAGGTTGGTTTTCACAGCTGCCCCGCCCATATGATCGGGTGACTCCTCGTCTAGTGGTCACCGATCGGGGTCCTGAGAAGAAGGAACCTTGGAGATGACCGTTTGGTCCGAAGAGTCGGCAGTGGAGAATAATTAGACTTGACCTGAGTGCACCAGGTGAGCGATTTAAGTCTTGAAAAAATGGAGCCCTTCTTGAACAGCACGAGCTAGCGGGCTGTGTCCTGATACAGTCTCCTAACTGCCTTGGTGCAGTTTCTAGACTGCCTTGCTTGAACAGCACACAGTCTTGGTTTGGTCTTTTGGGCTGTTTTGGTTTGAACTTGGTGGGTTTGTGGACCCTTTTAAAAAACACAGAGTGTTTGTGAACAAAATGCCAGACCAACTGGTAATTTGTTTTTTCTTCAAAAAGGTCTGGGGCTGGAGCCTGTCTTCTTGAACTTGGTAGAGTCTCCGTACTGCAGTGGGTGGTTTGTGGTCCGTTTTGTTTTGGTTCTTGAACAAGTGCTCTCTTGTTTATTTTCCTTCTATTATTTTCGTTGAAGTTGCATTTGTTCGTTGGGGACAGCGTATGTGTCTTATATTAAGATGCCTTGTTTAACCACTTCCCTGCAGCAGAATTTGACGCATATGCAGATCGGACGCACACACCCGCCGTCCGATGCATGGAAGTGGTTAAGTAAGTTTGGATGTTTTGGATATCGATGTTGTTCTACTGATGCTCGATTGGAAGAGAACCAGCCTGCGCCTCCCGAGGGTTCTCCAAATGTTGACGTATACGTCAAGCATGGTATTGGCCCTATTATGTTTAGCACATTATGGCATAAATATATGAGGGACAATGCTGAGCTGCAATGGCCACTTACTGGTTCATTTGATGAACAAAAATTGAATTTCTTGCAGGATAAATTGTTCGCTAAAAAGAGTAGGCAGTCGATGTTTGATTCTCTGAGAGTATGGCAGAAAGAGGCAAAGCAGTGGCGTATGAGAGCAGAGAAAAAGGCCCAGAAGAGGCTGACGCAAAGTATAACATAGAAAGCAGTGGCATATGAAAGGGAAAAGATAGAGAAGGGCATAGAATGTGCAGATAGAAATTTCTGATTACAGATTGATGAATGTTATGCTACTAGAGATGAAGGTGATGATCTTGCTGAAGAGCTACTGAATTCTCGCCCTCCTCCACCTTATGCTCCTGAACGGATATACCCGACAGTGCTGATGACCCAGTCTTCACCCCCTAGTGCTGCCCTCTCTAGTGTTTCTGTTTCTAGCACTACTGCCGTAGCCTCTGTCCCACTTGCTTCTCCTCTACTGGCACCAGTCACAGGAGCAGGATCCGTTAGCTCTCCTGTCATGTCTATTAGTTCTGTGTTGACTGCTATGTCCCCTTTCACCCCTATAACACTGTCTCCCTCCATGATGATACCTGTCTCTGCATTTGCTCTTTCCCCTGTGAGTGTGACACCCCAAACACTGTCGAATGTCGAAACGCCTGCGCGTGGGATACATGAAGCGAATTGGGCAGAAGCACGAGAGGCATTGGAGAAAGTGTTGATGTGTTCTGCTGTGGGTGTTGAGGAAAAGCAAATAGAGGTGAACCAAGCAGCTCAGTTGGCTCAGAATGCGAGCTAAAGTGTGGAAGATGTGTGGAGTGTGATGAACGATTATGAGCCCTTCATACAGCAGCATGCTCTTAAGCACATGTCGGCCACATTAATAGGACTGTGGGTAGAGTGTTTTCAGGGTGTTGCACTGCAGATCATCCATGACATACGGGACAGGGTATATGCTACAGGTATGGCTCCTAATGAGGCTTTTAGCAATGTAACAACAGTGGCGGGTTACCAAGGATGATTTCTCCAAAAGGTTCAGACGATAGGGACACAGCAAGCTATGAGGGAAGTCCATCCCATTTACCATCCTGAAATACCAGAACTGCGTGACTCCACGGACAATGTAATTAGACCACAGGTTGTTGCTTGTTTTCAGGAACAGTGGTTCTATACTCCTTGGAAGAGGAGTGAGGTTGTATCCCTAAAGAGCCAACTGCCGGACACTCGGAAAAACCCCACAGCATAATATAAAGAATTGACGGAGGCGCTCTCTTCCACAGTGATGATGTTAGCTGATATTTAATTGTTCTTTGGTCTGCTGGTACCAGTAGAAATATGGAGGCAGGTACATACGCAGGATCATGCACTGGAGTTGGGTGGTACATGGAATGAGATCAAGGCATGGGATAAGGAGCATAAGTCTGTTGACAAACCGAAAGCAGAGCTCCTAGCTTTGCAGGGGGCATATCATAACTTACATGCACCTATTATCTCGTCGAAGAGAGTAGACTGGGATAAGCTGACTGTGTGTCATCAGAAAAAAGGATGCAAGTGTGTAGGATTTCTTTACTAGATTTGAAGGGGTGATTTTAGATTTTAGTGGTCAGGACCTGTCACAGGAGAGTGGTGTTCGTTTGTTTGTTAACAGATTTGTCTCTAACTTGCTTTCCGAGATTGCAACAAGGTTGCAGGCTTCAGAAAGCACTTGCACAACATCATCGCCATAGGTGATATTGAGTATGGATTTGAAGACGAGGGTATTGATTCAGCAAGTGTCAAGGGGAAGTGGAAGAGGAAGAGGTTCAGATTCAGCCTCACAGCTACCCTGGTCTAACATGGGTATTGCTTCAAGTGAGCCCTTCAGGCTCAAGCAATGTGCATACTGTAAGCAGGAGGGACATTGGCGGAAACAGCGTCCAGAGTTGTTGCAAAAAGGCGAGGCCCGAGAGGTCGAGGGTTTCGAGGACGTGGACGAGGGGGAGGAGGCCGAGGGGGGAACGCAGTCAGAGAATATATCACCCAAAAGACTGAGCGAGAACTGTTTTGATGACCCCACGGCCAACAGTACTATCATGATGACTATGACATGGATGAGGTGACAATGTTGTCCCATAGCTTGGATGGCCAGGGACAGTGTGAGGGACCAGTTCCAGTACCTGCAGATCAGCACGGACCCTATGTTACAGCGGATTTTCAGGGTACGACCAAGAAATTTCTAGTTGATAAAGAGGCTATGAATAGCTCTGTTTCCCATTCACTGGTCCCGGTGCAGCTCTGTCTGGCCAAAATAATGTGTCGGTAGGCTTTTCAGGCATGCCGGTTGTGAACCCCATTTCCAAACCTCTTGCTCTAACTATCGGCCCCTTCACGGTTGATTCACCATTTTTATTGACGTCCAATTGTGGGGAGAATGTGCAGGAATTGGATTTGTTAAAAAGGTTACATATGACCATATTTTGTTCCCCTGACGGTGTATACATGACTATTGGACTACAGGTGGCCCGTGCAAAACAATGGTTCGCAAAAGACGCTCCCCTCCCGCAGAGTTCAAGAACGTGCCAAACACATTGTGGGCTACAGGGGACACAGACGTGGGGTTGCTCCAGATACCATCGGTCTCCATCCAGATAAAGGACAACGCCAAATTGCCACGCATTCCCCAGTACAATATCTCGCAGGCATGAGAAAAGGCTTTATTACAAATAATTCAGGATTTGATTAAGTCTGGTGGGTTTGATGAGACAGTGGTGAATGTGTGTAATAGCCCTGTTCTTCCTCTTCTTAAAAAGACACCCTTGGGCTCTTCTGATGCCTACCCTGATGTTTACCATTTTGTGATAGAACTTAGAGAGGTAAATAAAATAGTCGTTCCCCAGTACCCTGTGGTCCCAGAGATTACTACAATCTTGACACTGATTCCCCCGTCAGCAAAATTATTTTCCGTCATAGATTTGAATAATGCTTTCTTCAGCATACCAATCCATACAAATAGCATATATCTGTTTGGATTTGCAGTAGCTGGTCGGAGCTTTAGATTCTGCTGTGCTCCACAAGGCTATACAGAAAGCCTTAGTATCTATAGCCAAGCTTTGAAAGCTCAATTCGATTCTTTGGAGCTTCTCCCAGTAATGTGATGTTGCAGTACGTTGACAACCTTCGTGTGGCTTTGGACACTAAGGATGGTTGCAAAGAAGCTACAGTTAAATTATTATTGCATTTGGCACACCATGGACACAAGGTGTCACTTTTGAAATTACAATATTGTCAACAGGAGGTCACCTATTTAGGTCACCTACTGTCGAAGGAGGGTCGCAGACTAACACCTGAACGCATAGCTGCTATTACTAAGATGCCTGTTCCTACGACCCAACACGAGGTACACGCATTCATTGGGATAACCTTGGATTGTAGGCACTGGATCCCTAACTATTCCCTACTAACAAAACCCCTCCTTAACCTGACCACCAAAGATGTGCATGAACCCCTGCCTTGGACATCTGCATGCGAGCAAGCTTTTGAGCAATTAAAGGTTGCGCTTTGCTTTGCTCCTGTCACTTGCTTTGTACTCCTGATTACCTGAAGCCTTTTGTGCTCTACGTACATAAGGCGGATGGTTGACCGCTTTCTGTTCTAACAAAGGGTTTCGTGGTAAGCAGAGACCCTGCAACTATTTCTCTGCCATGCTTGATAACGGAGCCAGAGCTCTCCCGAGCTGCCTGAGAGCAGCCACGAAGGTGGCAGCTTCTGTCAGACAATCAGCAGGGATCGTCTTTGACACTGATCTCACAGTAATGGTACCTCATGCTGTGGAACGCTATTGAATAAGAAAAGAGGCAGCACCTTACTAGCCCGCGTCTGAGTGGATATGAGTTAACTTTGTTTGCTCCGCACATTACCATCAAACGATGTGCCACTCTGAACCCAGCCACATTACTACCTCTCCCTTCGGAAGAAAAGGGCAATAACATCCATGATTGTTTATTTCGAACTGAGGAAGAAACAAAAGGACGGGTAGACCTGACTGATGTTCCCTTATCTGACCCCCAAAGGGGAACTATATGTTGATGGCTCTTGTTTCAAGCTGCCAGATGGCACTACCACTGCAGCTTATGCAATATCAATGTTACTCACTGTAATTGAGTCATCATGTATCCCATACCAATTAGCCTGAGCTGTAGAGTTGGTTACCCTCCTTAGGGCTTGTGATTTGAGTGAGGGACTGGCTGTTAATGTCTACACCGACAGCCAATATGTCTTTGGGGTGGCCCACAATTTTGGACGCCTCTTGGCGGAGTGGGGGTTCTTGACTTTGCATGGACTGCAAATCCAAAATGGCCCATTGTTACCTTGATTGCTGTCTGCATTGACACTTCCTAATAAGTTAGCAATAGTAAAATGCAGCGCTCACAAAGCCATCACTGACGATGTTGGGAGGGGAAATGTGTTCACAGACCAGACAGCTAAGGAGACAGCTCGATGAAATATGTAAAAGATGTTTGTGGCAGGTCGCGCTAGGTGGGTCCCAGACAATAGAATGTTTGAGGACACGTTAGAAAATGTCAGGGAAATTCAGGGTGAGGCGACTCTCGATGATTTGGCAATGTGGGAGGATAGCACAGGTTGTCTGGACTAAGCATGAGCCAATTTTGCGGATCTCGCGTTCGCGAATTTTGCGGATTTGCGGATTCGCAATCCGCAAAATCCGCAAATTCCCGTGAATTTGCGGATTTGTTTTTTTTTGTGTTCGCCCGTGTTTCTGCCAGTTCGCGAGGGTTTTGTACACTTTCGCAAATTGCGAACTTACCTGTCGGGTCGCAAGTTTCGCGAACTTGTTGTTTCTACGTGTCCAGCCTGTTTGGGACACTCTTCTTCATCACTGCCACTCTCTGTCACCACTGCCACTCTCTGACTACCCATGCCACCCTCTGTTTCATCACCACACCCTCTGGTTGTCCAGTGTACATTATTTTCGGCAAAGCAAAGCACACCTTCCCTGCCTCAAGTGACCTGAATTAATTTGGGGCTGATTAATGTGTCACAGAATATTTTTTTAGCTGGCACTTGCTTCCTTAGTGCGCCCTGATTAGTGATCTTTTGCACTTGCTAAGTGCTTTCATTGTTGCAAAATTAGTTACAACACCTGCCCTGCCCCAACTGACAATAATGAATTAGGGGCTGATTAATGGATTTTAACTTCCAGCCTGGCTCCTGCTTGTCTCCCTTAGCTGTAATTCAGGACCTTTGTGGCATATGTGTAACTATTCTGAGGTTCAGAGCAGGGTCACATAATAGTTTCAACTGGCAACTGAACTCTGGAGGGGCCCCTCAGGAAGCACTACAGGAAATGGCTACTAATGATGAGCCTGAACTTTTGAACCTGGTAAGTAGTTACTTTCAGTTTTGCTAAGATCGTATTTCTGCAATTTTGCACTTATTCGCGGGGCGCGAACTCACGCGAACTCACGCGAACAGTGTGAGCAGTGCGAGCAAAATCCGCTGCTCGCGGATTTGCGGATTTTGCGGGAGATTCGCGAATCTCGCGGATTGCGGATTTCCCGAAAATCCGCAAAATCCGCGAGCGGAACGGATTTTCCGCCCATGCCTAGTCTGGACAAGGATGGGTGTTGGACTGACTTGTCGGGGAAACAGAGATGGTTGCTCTCAAATGCATACATGCTCCCTGTTGTGACCATGGCCCATGGTCCCACACATTTTAGTGCCAAAGGAATCTGTAAGTTGTTGGACCCAGTATGGCAGAACGATAATATGTCTGAGGTAGCCACACACCTAGTGAAACACTGCATTGCTTGTTTGAAGCATAATCCTGGGAAAGGCACTCCTATACACTGAGGAGAATATGGCCATGGCGATAGTGAAAGCACTTTTACAAGAGTTCTTTCTGCGCTATGGATTGCCACGTGTGATTTGGAGTGACAACGGAAGTCACTTCAATACAAAAGTCATTGAATTGGTGTGCAAGGGCTTGCATATTAAGCAGAAGTTTCATGCAGTGAAACCCCCACGGTCAGCAGGGCTGGTTTAGAAGTACTATGGTACTCTCAAATTGAAGTTAGTAAGGATCCAAGAAAGCATGCGACTGTGATGGCCCGCTGCGTTACCCTTGGCTTTATTTTCTACCAGAACGACAGCACATTCTAAAACAGGGTTGTCCCCGTATGAGGTGGTCTTCGGATGCCATGCTAATGTCTTGGGGGTCCCAAGACCGAAACGCTTTAATGCAATAGAGTACCCCTAGCTTGTAGATCTGTATGAGTTGTCTAAAGATCTTCATTCTCTTCACCAACAGAACCACAACACGCTGTACCAGTATCAGAGGGGCCGGGCATCAGACTTTGTACTTGTCGAGAACTTTCAATGGAAAAGCTTCTTGGAGCAGAGGTGGAAAGGGCCTTTTCTTGTCCTTCTTGCTACCAGCACAGCAGTGAAGCTTGAAGGCAGAAAACACTGGGTCCATGGTTCACATGTCAAACGGATACCTCTACCCTTTCCTTATGAGCGTTGGGTCCTGGAAGGCATCGCTGATCAGGAAGGAGAAAGGGTGCCATGCTTCGTTCCCTTCTGTAACGCCCTATTGAGGTGGGCGCAGACGGACGAAAAAAGTGACACAGCCCTGTTTGAGGCGATCCCCCAGAGATAAGGGCCACCTTGAATAACACACTTTCCAATACACCAGAATCTGAGTCTCGTTGCCCACTTGACACTGAGTGTCTGCCCCTTTTTGTTGATGAAACAGTGCCTGGAATAACAAAGTACAACCTGCGGCCCTGAAGGACGGTGCAGCAGCGGAACAGTCCAGGAGTTAGGGAAGGACTTGAGCTTAGGGCGCAGGTGCTGTGCCTAAGGTGCCCGTATTAGACTAGAGTGAGCTACACTGGTGCACTGCCCTGGACAGGATAGTTGAAGGTACTTGCCCAGGAGGGAGGGTGCCCTATCCTGAAAGAAGAGGATTTGTTTTTATGCAAGGGCTGCATTTGCGCAGCTCCCCCGTGGGAGTGCTTCATAGCAGCGTTGTTGATGAATGATAGGAGCCTACCAGCAAGGCTCTAAACGGACACTGGGTGATTTGTGCTCCCCTGGTACTGTTGTTGCAATAGTTGCTCCAGCTTGTCATTTTATCCATTTGACACATAAAAGTTGCCCTTGAAGTTTTATAAATGTATCCCTTTTGTCATCGTAGCCATGATGAGGAGCAACCCTGTGTCCCAGTACAGATGGGCCTGTGTGGTCCTCTTGGTCCACTACGAGTAAAATAGAGTTTGTTGTAAATAATTTTGCTTTCCCTCATATTTGTATTTGGGGTGCTGTTCTTCCAGAAGAGAAATACCCTGTGCATGCTTGGATAACTATGAGGCCAGCCCCTCCTGAACATATTTTTGGTACCTTAGCACCTCACAAAGAAGAACACCGAAAGTCCTATAAGGACAATGTGTTTATTCTGATGTTGCACCAAACGCATGCTGCCTATAATATGACAAAATGTTGGGTGTGTGGTTTGTTACCTTATGTCACACATCAAAGTGAAAACTTGCTTCCTATGCCCTTATCCTATGTTAATAGTTGTGAGGGGTGGTTCATCTTACTTAGTATGAGCCGCTCTTCTCTCAGCTTGACTCTTTGGAAAAAAGAGGCACCAGTTCCCGTTCCTTGACAATGAATGTGTATTCCCAGCATAGGTCCCCACCTGGTGTTTCCCCTGGAAATGGGCGGTTTGATCGAGTATTCCTGAATTCTTGCCTTAGGGTGGCAGATTGAGGTAGAAAGGCAAACAGAACAGAGATGGACAGGGATAGATTGTCGTAGTTCAATGTATCAGAATATTACCAATCCTTCCAAGCCTGCAATGTCACCGAAGATAAGCCCCTAACCCTGGCGGTGGTAGATGCACTGGCTCCTTTTTGTGTTCAAGAGCCGGAGACATAGAGGTGGGGGAAAGTAGATAAAACACCACTTCCATGTTGAGGATGCCCAAAGGTCTGCCCTTGATTCCGCCACCTAATGTTTATTTTGTTTGTGGTACTCGTGGTTACATGTGGCTCCCTGAGGGGTGGTCTGGGTGGTGCTGCCTTTTCTACCTCCTTCCCCCCAGTCAATTTAGCCCCTCCCAACTAACACAAACTCATCGCCATACAGCGTAGGGGTGTCCTAGCCTCCCGATTTAAGAGGATGATTAGTATAGATGATATAGACCAGACTGACCCGAACCTACAACAGTTTAATGATGCAATGAAAGGCATTCTACCCTTCTGGGGCCCTATGGCCATTAGCCTCAATATTAGACGACTCACCCGGGAGGTGGAGAGGGTTATCAATATGATGGCAGGAACATTACAGTAGAGCTTCAGGCTATGAGACTAGTTTCTCTTCAAAACCTGTTTTCTTTAGACGTCATTCTCGCAGATGAGGGTGGAGCTTGTCGCGTCATTGGTAGCAGTTGCTGCGTATACATTCCTGATTACGCCTTCAATGTATATTCTGCCATACAGAAGCTCCACAGGCTTGCATCTGATATTAATCAAAATAATGGGTCATGGTCCTTGACAGGGTGGTTCTGGGGTCTGCTGATTTCACGGGGTTGGCAGATTCTACTTGTCTTAATACCTATCGCAGGGGTCATCTTCACATGTTGCCTATGCATTAATTGCCTGCCAGCCTGTTGTACCTATTGTATGAACAAGTTCACCCCTGCCCCTAAATTATAAGAACGTACTAATAAGGTCTCAACTATGATGATGCAGGATATCCGGGACATGATGCTTATCGACGAGGGCATATTGGAATACTAAGTGGATTTCAATGCTTGTGTACTACTGTATTCTTCCATGTAACTTGAGCTGCTATGCAATTTCCATACCCCACTTAGAATTGTAAAGACCCTACCAGATAGCCCAAAAAATCATTTAGCCACCCATGCTAAAAGAAGCGTCTGCTAGGTTTGAAAATGCCATCCTGCAATGCACTTGTTTCATGCTATATTAGGTGAGCAGTGTGTGGCTAAATGTACGCCATTTGTATTCACGTCGTGCAACCCACTGAGTTATCCCTATAAAGTGCAGGCTTCAGTTACCGAGTTTGACTCCATTTTGCATTTTGTAATCTATTAGACTACTTAGACTGTGCCTGAACTACGCTTCATTACTCGTATTGCTTGCCTCAGCAGAACACTGTATTTTGCTATTATATTCTCTTCTATTCAAGGCTGTTTCTCGACTTACTAATGAATAGGCCATTCTGCCTTCGCATACCTATCCAAGTGTGTAGTTCTGCTCCCACGTTACGAGACGCTGAGGCCATGCACAGAAACCTTGAGTTGCGATAACATGTACCTATCTGGCAGGTGGTAGTGCATCCCTTTGTGCCCTCTTTGTTCATGTTCGGCCCAGGCTTGTAACTTTCCATGTGGGCATGGTTGGAGGCTGTTGGGAATATTGATTACGTGTTGTAGTCCGTTGGGGGGCCAGTCCCTTGGCAGACATCTTAGGGTGCAGGTCAGGATGGACTCCTCTGCAGAGTATTGCTAATAAAATGTATGTTTGTATTCTCTACTCTCTGACCGACTCTTCATTCTTGGGAAGGCATAGCAAGTGGTTGTAAGTAACCCGGGTGGCCACTAAGGGCCACTAACTTCACCATGGTGCCCCATCTTAGCATCTATACTTAGACCGCTCCTGTTTCTTGCGTGAATTGACTTGTCACCCCCCACCTCTCCCTTCTTGTCTTTGGCTTTGCACATCTGGGAGCTGGCAGTGGATACGGATGCATGAGAGTACTCAAATGAGGGTCACTACCATTGGGGTGTGGGCTACTTGGGGTGGACCTGCCGGCCCTGAGAGTGGGTTAGGGGTCACCTAACCTATCCCTAGACTCTCGCACATCATCTTCTGCTGGGGCCAGCTGCTAAAGGTCAGGAGGGCTGCAGACTGGCTGTTGTGTGTGTAGGGGTGCTGGGGTTAAGCCACCCTGCATGCCTTCATTTCCACTGGGTGATTTTTGAGGCCTTTGCATTGTGTCTGGCTTTGAGAGGTGACCGGTTGCCTCCCTACCTTCTAACTATTTGCCTGCTCTGTCCTGGAGGTCTGGTGCTTCCTCCACCTCACCAAGCTCCTGTGGACCTCCTGCGCTTGTCCTGCACTGTACTAGGTCAGCGCCTTGGTGCATGGCTGGTGGGCTGCTGTGATAAGCCCTTGGCAAGGCTGCGGAGGAGTGGGGACCAGTCAAAGGATTCCTCTGGTTGTACCCCCCGTTTTTGTCCTTGTTAGTCAGTATGGGGTATACACAGCTGGCCCGGGACGATGTGCCATTGGGCTCCCCACGAGGAGCTCAAGCAGGGTGCCAGTTGAGCTGATCTTTCAGGTATAGAAGACAAATTTGATAAGCTCCTAGCCACCATAGATACCTTTGGAGAGCGTTTAGAGGGTAAAATTGAATCTTTGTTGTTCGACTTTGGTCTTATCCAAGAGGACTCCCAGAAAGCCGCTGAGAGACTCATGACTCTGGATGGTGCTGTACATTCCCTTACCTCGGAGGTCCAGGCTCTGGATCTCCACACTATGGCCCTGGAGATGCAGATGTGGTGTCTGACAGCCTACCTAGATAACCAGAAGGGGAGGGCTGGGTGGAATAATGTTTGCATTGTGGGATTACCGGAGCAGGCCGAAGGTGTCTCCCAGATATCCTATCTGGAGGACTGGAAGAAGGAAGTGCTCACACGGAAGGACCTGTCTAGATTTTTAGCCTTGAACTGTTCACATAAAGTCTCAGCTCAGCAACACTGCCCTGGTGCCCCACCTTGACCAATCAATGCTGCCTCCTAAATTTAAGGGACAGGCACTATCTACTGCAACAATTCTGATCATGGGCCCCCTTGTGGGGGATAATGCCAAGGTATCTCTCTACCCTGACTTTACCTTCCAGGTCGAGAATCCACAGGCCTCATTCATGGCTGTGAAGAAGAAATTGTGGGACCAGGGCATACTATACTCCCTGCCCGACTGTGTGTCCAGACCAACAATATTATGCGTTTCTTCTCCAACTTGGTGGCGGTCTGGGACTAGAATGAGCTTTATGATAAGAGCGTAGTGCAGCCTGATGAACGATAACAGTGCCACCCCAACTCCTGAGAGGCATAGGTCGTGATGCAGGGGGACCGCCTGCCTTTCACAATCGCAAGTGGTCAGGGTGTGATCTAGGGCTGTGAAGACCGCTGCATCACTATAGTCGGTAGGGGTTCTTTCTGCCAGGCCTCCTCCGCGCACTGTGTCACTTCCTTCTCTGACTCAGAGGATTCAGTGACCCCGGGGCTGGATAACACTCTATAGGGGGTCACACCGGGCTCAGCCTATGAAATAATTTTGAAAGTAGTGGTCAGAGGTTGCTGCATTGCTAATGGGGAGGGCTTACATTTCCTGTTACACAGCAATATACTGCAACAGGAAAAGGTTCTTGATAGCTTTCAACATGGGCTTGAGGAAGACCCAGGAGGTTAGCAAAAGTTGGCAAAGGAAGGAAGAATCTGTTTGCCCTTGCAACAAGATTGTGGCATTTTGATTACAAGGCATATCTGGTGAGGGCTGAGGCTGAGCGCAATAAATTGGGCAAAATGTTGGCAGGGCTCCTCCAGATTTAAAACAGGAGACGTACGGTACTTCAGGTGCTGGATCACGTGGGAACAGGACATTTTCATGCAATAGAGGATAAATGCATCAGTTCTCCTTTATTATATTATATGTCCTTCCTCTCCAGTGCCCATCCACACCATTGTGGCGGGAAGTCTGGAAATAGACATTACCAAGCAGGAAATTTGAGGCATGATTGAGGAAATGGAGAGAGGGAAGGTGCCAGGCCTAGATGGGCTACCAATTGAATTCTATGTGGTGTTTGTCTAAGTTTTTGCACCTTAGCTGGCTGATCTCTACAATGACTTTCAGAGGTGTGGAATGATCACCCCCCTCATTGCAGGAGGCTGACATTGTTTCCGTGCTTGAGAAGGACAAGGATCTGCTTAGTTTTGACTCTTTTAACCCTCGGTCATTGCTTAATGTTGACTACAAAATATTGAGCAAAATGCTACTGACCCGGCTGCTCCTGCAATATGTGTCCCTTGATTCCATCTCTTTGTGTTTGCTGTGTTCCCCTGAGGTTGGCAGGGTATGCCAAGACGTGGGTCCCTTGCTCACTTTGCCACTGGATTCAAGGTAGCCTGTCTGATGAGGGGTTTTACCCTGAAACCAGTCCCAGGATGCATGTTTCCTGTCCAAGGAACACATGGCTTTGCAGTTCGGCCTGGACTGTTCCCATGAGGAACAGGGTCAAGACTGATTTGCATAGGGCTAGGCCTGAACTGAGGTGGTGAAGAACACTGATGTGTTCAACCCAGATCTGTGACTGGGGCTGAGTGTCTGGAAAGTTTCAGCGCTCCGTCCATCATCTCTTTGTGTTTGCTCTCCTTGGTTCACCCGGACCAGGCTGGTTTCATTCCCTCTCGTTTCACCATGCCTAACATCTATAGCTTGTTTTTGGCTCTAGATCAGAGTGGACAGTTGCCAGCTTCAGCATTGGTCATGGCTGTTGATATTCAGACGTCTTTTGTCTCATTCTGGTGGAACTTTTCGAATGTAACCCTGTTTGGCAAGGTGTATGGCCTTCCTTTTGTTAAATTGGTAAAGCTGTTTTATTCTGATCCCTTGGCCAGGATCCCGATGGCCCCCTTAGTTTTGGAGGAATTTTTAGTAGAACGGGCACCAGACAAAGTTGCCCCTAATCGTTTCTATTATTTACATTGACCATGGAACCCTTTGCGCGCTTGGCCTACTCGGGCCATCACTAACATGGGCAGCCTCTACCCCCTGTGGATATGTATCTGTTATTCTATGCCGATGATATGCTGTTGTATTTGAAAGGTTAAGACTCAGATGTTGAGGGCAGGATATCTGCACTGATGGACTTTGGTCGTCATTTGGGTCGGCTGGTCAGCTGGGACAAGCCCTGTATCTATCCTCTCCAAACAATTTCTGAGGGGTGCAGTGGCCTTTCTGTGTCCCCATTATTGCGTGCTGATAGGTAACTAGGGGTGAGAATCTATCGCTCGGATCGCCAGTTTGCATCGCCTCGTGTCTTTTTGGACTATGCTACCACTGTCAGTATCTGGCCAGGTGGTGGTCTCTAAAATTATAATCCTGCCTCAGCTGCTTTATTTATTTTCAGCCATCCCCTTGGAATTGCTCAGAAAGTTCTTTATGAGTCGTTTATTGCTTACAGCTTCGTTATATTGGGGTATGACAAGTTGCAGAGTGGCACTGTTGAAGATGTACCAGAGGGTGGCTTGGCAGCTCCTGACCTGGAGCTTTACTATGTGGAAAAACAGCCAATCTCTAATGAATACCCATGCTGTTTGGCGCAAGACGCCTCTAATTCCCAATATCATTAGTTACCAAAATAAAGAGGCAGGGGCTGGAAACTGGAAAGCAAGAACAGGTTCATAACTCCAGAGGAGAACACAATAGGTCTGACACAAGGAATGTCTTCAGGAGGTGTTCTAACGACTTCTCCGCTGCTCCCCTTTTTATATAATTTACAGTAACTTTATTGGTTGTCAAACATCCTAGAAATACCCGCCCCCAGCAGGTTATCACGGAGTCCCAACAGTTTGTCGTCCCCCACCCGGATCTTAATTAGTGATTGATATCTCGCAGCTGGACATTCCGACAGGATCTGTAAATGTGTGGGAGCGGTCAGATCTAAGGTTTATGAAAGTGATAAAATCAAGCATTTCTGTTTGGGCAACAAGTCCTGCTGTGTGGGGGCAAAAAACTACGTCCACAAGGCGTGGTTTACAGCCTGGGACTGGATCGAGTGGCCAGGTGCAGTTGGGGGTTATCAGAATGGCCTGCTCGAGTGTGGAGGATGAATGGAGAAATGTGTTTAGGGAGGGAAGTGGCTCCGGGGTCTTGTCACGAGGACAAGGTTTTATGACCTTAGTGCATTTGGTCATTCTGAATCAGGGCACCGGGGATGGTTGCGAGGCCAAGGTGAAACGTAGGTGACTTGCAAAGCGCAAGATGGTTGCGGCACCTAAAATGGATGCCGTTTGCGTGTGGACAGTGGCTCTTGTTAGGCAAGATGGCGCTGAGGTTCTTTGGTTTCTGACTTCGTCCCGTATTTGGCCGCCATTTTGTCTCTCGTAGCCATTTTGTGTTGCCCTCACTCAGGCAGCATGGCGAACTGAGTGTTTTTGCTTTTCTCAGCTGCTACGTGTCTCTTCGGTTAAAGAGTAACTCCCTGCCCTTGTTTACGAAACCGATGTCAGGGTCTGGCTGAGTTTGTTAATCCATGTCTGGGTTGATTGATCCCTGTCTCGACTGACTATTTGGCTTCTCCTATTCTTTCCTTATATTATCTTATCCGACTGGCTTTTGCTATTCTTTCCTTGTATTCTCTTGTTACACAACTATCCTTTGAGGCACGCAAATACGTCCTGCCACCTGCAAATTGGATTGTCGGTACTAACACTGATTAATTTGTTGGGAGGGGTAACACACAGGGTTTGAGAAAGGGGCGTATTTGAGACACTTGATAGTTTGTTTTCCAACTTTTCCTATTGGTCTGCTTTGTGTGTGTTGGGAGTTTATGTCGTAAATATGTGTACTATAGGAGACTGTGTGCCACGGACTGAAGTGGCAGTCTCCTTAGAATATACACTCTGTATGTAACTTCTAGGACAACTGTGCTTAGCTGCAGCTAATAAACCTGGTTTTCTACGCCCAACAGAGTGTCTTGTGTCTCTGTTCGACAAGGCAGGTGAACTCGGGAATTTATGGCGTACCCTGCGCAGCCAGGCCCATAAGACCCGGTTCTCCAACTGGCGCCCAACGTGGGGCAGCTTCAGAGGTAGCAGTTCAGCCCGAGGGTCGTGAGAAGCCTCGCAAGAAAATTCTGGAGGATTCGCGAACCACGTCAAGCGACCCCTGTATGTCCAAGTGGACCGAAGGTCTTTTTCAGCATGGCTACTCCTTTCCGACGGCTGCTGCCGACTGCTGCCCTGACTGCCGCCCTGCCTTGGACCCTCTGGTGATGACTGGTATCGCGAGACGTTAGACGGACCTCTGTTGGCGTAAGAGACCACTTAGTTAAGTATTTGTGTGTAGCGCCTACTTCTTTGTTTTGTTTTTGGGTTTGTTATTCGACCATTGCAATAGCCGAAGCCAAGGCGTGAGTACGTTTGTGCTGTGCTATTTGTTTTAAACCCCTTGAAGTTGGTAAACGGACCAGTGATTTTAAGATGCCTGGTCTTAGCAAATTTAGGAAGTTTTGTTGTTTTGGTTGTAATAGGGATTCCCAGCTCGAGGACTCATGTCCGATTCTTCCGGTTGGAACTCCCACTTATGAGCTCTATTCTAAACATGGTGTTGGCCCTATTGCCTTTAATGAGGCATGGATCCGATACACGAAGAAAGATGGTGTTTTACAGTGTCCACAAAATGGTAACTTTGAACCCGATATATTAGACAATTTGGAAGGAATTCTGTTCAAAAGAAAAGCCCGGCCGGCAATGTTTAACTCTTTCCGCCTTTGGCGTAAGGAAGCCAAACAGAGAGAAATAAAGCAGGCAAAAAGAGATAGAAAAGCGAAAGATATGACGATCATGCAGGCTGCCCAGCAGTTTAAGGACAATGAGACTGATCAAGCGATTGAAGTCTCAGACAGACAACATCGTATGGCAATAGATAGATGCAACCCTGTGTTGCCTACTTCTCCACAGAGTAAGGATCTCGACAAACATCCCTTAATGTCCCATTTGTTGAGATTACCTCCCCCTTATGTACCAGGTGCTAATACCCCCTTGTTGTTGCCACCTACCCAGCAACCTGTTGTTCAGCCAGCTGGTCCGGCTCCTCCGCAATTGTCCCTTCCTGCATTGCAACCTGTACCTCCTTTGCTACTAACTTCTGTACCTCAGTCTCCTTCATCTTCGGTTTCTCTTGTTGCGACTAGTCCTTCACTCCCTTTGCTTAATACCGCGTCTCCAGTTTTATTGTCTGCTTCTTCCCCAACTCGCAATAGGTTGGTTGATACTGTTTCTGTTTTTTTCTCCCCCCTCTTTGGGCCTTTTAATAGGACTCCTGCTTTTTCTCGAAGGCAATCCCATAGTCAAATCCCAGATTCTGCAGAACGAGTTGCGTTGGACTCTCTTGCTCACAAATGGATCATGAGTGGTCCGCAGTATAGTGTACCTGATATTCCGAGTACTTTTCTCCAGTGGAATGCGCCCACGCAGAGATATGTTTTTAATGTCATGTGTGACACTCTTGTTAAAGGATGGGAGGATATGGAGTTGGATTTAACTCCTCAGGGTCTGTTAGATATACAGGATAAGTTTGATAAAGGACTTATTGTGGGTTCCGAAGTTGAGGACGCTGTAAGGACACTTGTCACTTTCAGGTCTTTATATTCTTCTAAGACTGTTCTTAAACCTGATCCTGCAGTTAGACAGAAAATGAAACATTATCCTATGAGGGAAGTTCCTCCAGTATGGAGGGAAGCAGTTCCACAGGCCGACAATATTCCGGGTGACCCTGCTCATTTCCAGCGTATATGGGTACATGTCCCCTGGAAACGATCTGAAGTTTTGGCGCTTAAACAGTCTCTACCGGACCCTCGCAAAAATCCTGCTGGGTTTTATAAAGAGCTGTCCCAGACTGTTGATGCGTGTATCATGAATCTGGCCAATATTGATATGCTGATGGGGAATGTGGTTCCACAAGTGTTGTGGGCCCGGATTCGTAGGGAAGACCACGACCAAGCTTTAGGGGGTAATTGGGCCGCTATCAGTGCCGCAGATGCAGCGCAAGTGGGTGGTGCTAAGCCAGATGATTTGATTACACAATTGCCTGGTAGAATCATCGCTTTAATGAAGACAATGATGCCTGCCTTACGTGTTAACTGGTATAAGTTGGCTGAGTGTAAGCAGAAGAAAGATGAGAGTGATCCGATTTCTTTACTCGTTTTGAGGAAACCTTTATCGACCACAGTGGTCAAGATATGAGTACTGAAGGTGGACAGCGACTATTTGTGGATAAATTTGTATTTAATTTACTTCCAGAATTATCGCATAAGTTGAAAGACTCAGAAAGTTCATGGGCTGTTTCTTCATCTGCACAGATATTAGCTACTGCTCAGTATTATGAGAACAGGGATAAAGATAAGATCGAGAAGAAGACTAAGGAATAAAAAATGTATGTTCTTCTTCAACAGGCTTATCCCCCTCGTTCTGCTCAGCGCCAGTTTCAACAGCCTCCCCAGCTTCAGAGGTTGTTACAGAAACCTGAACCTTTTGTTCAGCGACCTTTGCTTGGTCCTAATCAATGTGCCTATTGTAAAGAGGATGGCCATTTTAAAAATAGCTGTCCGGTTCTGTTGCAGCGTAATGGTGGATTTTCAGGGCCGCAAGGCCGTGGTGGTTTTCAATCAGCACCTAGGGGTAGAGGACGAGGTGCGTTGCCTCAAGGACAGCGTTCCTTTCCCCCTCAGAATTCTTTGAATTATTATGATCAGCAGAATACTCAGTCTGCGCAATATTACAATGACGATTATTGTGTTGAGGGTGAGGTTCAGGATTTTCATTCTAGTTAGGACAGCCATGGACAAAGTAAGGGAGTCGTATCAGTTCCAGTGGATCAGAATGGGCCTTATGTTGAAGTTGTTGCATTGGGTGTTGCAGAGCCATTTCTTTTGGATACTGGTGCAATGAGAAGTTCTATCATTCACTCTAAACTCCCTGGGGCACCTTTGTCTGGTTTAACTAATGTTTCTGTAGGATTTTCTGGCGCCCCAGTTACTAACCCGGTTTCTTGTCCTTTGCCTCTTTCAATTGGTCCTTATAATTTGGAAGCTCCGCTTATTTTAATGACTGGTTGCGGAGAGAACTTGTTGGGTTTGGACTTGTTGAAACGCCTTCATGCAACGTTGTATTGTTCCTCCTCTGGGGTGCATCTTACCCTAGGTGAGAAACTGGTTTCTCCTATGTATTTATCTAAAGACAAACTTCCATCTGAACTGAATTCTCTTCCTGCTACGCTTTGGGCTACAGGTCCGAATGATGTTGGTCTGCTCCAGATTCCGCCTTATGTGGTTACTATAAAGCCTAATTTTAAACTACCACGCATTCCTCAGTATAAGATTTCCAATAATGGTGAACGAGCTTTGTTGGCTATTATTTATGATCTGGTTCAGAAGGGTGTGGTCAAAGAGACGAGAGGCAATATTTGTAACAGTCCTGTTCTACCTGTCCTTAAATGCACTGATCTTCTCAGCCTCCTGTATATCGTTTTGTGATTGATCTTCGGGAGGTCAACAAGATTGTTGTCCCCCAGTTTCCTGTTGTCCCAGATATCCCTGCCTTGCTTACTATGATACCCACATCAGCGGCATGGTTCTCGGTTATTGATCTAAAAAATGCCTTCTTCATTATTCTTATTGCTGAGGAAAGTTGGGATATTTTTGGCTTCTCTCTCGGAGGCTGAAGTTTCCGATTCAAACGTGCACCTCAAGGCTATTGTGAGTGCCCCTCCATTTTCAGTCAGGCTTTGAAATCTCAGCTCAATGCTTTCATTTTGCCCCCAGGTGCCACTCTTATTCAGTATAGCAACATGTACAGCAGTGAAGGTCCTCGGGAAGAAGAACTGGGTCCATGGCGTGCATTGTAAGAGGGCACCTTGGCCCTTACCTTTTGATCAGTGGGTTCGTAAAGGTATGAGTGACAGTGAAGACGAAAGGGTCCCTCGATTTGTACCTTTTAGTAGTGCACGCCTGGATCGAACGAACTCTGAGAAAGAAGACGACGACGTGTTGCAAGAATCTGTACCATCACATCTGTGATTGAACACAGTAAATCCAGAAACTTTGTTTCGAGAGCAAACGATCCCTAATAAGACTCGGTACAATTTAAGATCGAGATCAACGAAAAACAATTGAACTTTCTTTCTTTTTCCTTTTTCTGATTACACTTTTTGAGAGACATTTCTTTTTTCCACTATCCATCAAGTTGCAGGGTCACGGTAGGAGTCTTAAGCTGTGACCTGAGTAGTGACAGTAGGTCTGCAGGACTTGCAGTGTCATAGGACGGCTAATAATCACAGTTAAGTGATCTAGGAAGATTGCCGTGAGCAACGCTTTAGAGAATGGATATTAAAGTGGAAAGCAATGATAAGAATGTAGAAACAAAAAGTAGATATAAGAGATTGTTGGTTAGTCCGTGTGGCATAACCTTGTGTATTTTAATATGTTCATGTATTTTATTGGCTTGTGTAATTGGGTTGTTTACACTATGCAGCAAGCACCTGTTCCAACTTCTGTTTCCTTGTCTTTTCCTACTACTGCCTCCCCACATCGGTTTCATACAATCCCATAACATGAACAAATTAGGAGGACAGAATACTTCAATAATTCATTTATTCAGTTATTGCATCAACATCAACTGGTAATGAACACCACTGATTTTTGGGTATGTGGGCTCATGCCCCATAACACAGAGAGAGGGATGCCATATTTAGTCCTTCTGTTTTCCTATGAAGGCTCCGCTTGGGACTATTTGGCCATGTTTTCTAATGTTTATAAGAACCAACTACGGTATCCTCCTGGTAGTCCATATGGTGGTGGAGCAGATTTTAGTCACAGTTCTTTGATAAAGGGAATAGTGACCATGGCTAGAATCGCTGAGATTAGTAAGATTTCCGTTGACGAGAAACGAGCATACGATGGCTGGAACGTGACTCGTTATGTCACTAGCCTTACAGAAAAGGCTAGATGAAGGAGATCCCCACCAATTTGGACTGTACCTCATCGAGGTAATTTCTGTTTGCAGATCAATGGCCAAAATGTTAAAAATCCACAGGAGAAGAGTGTCTGTTCCCATTCGTACATTTATTCACCTCAGATTTCTTCACCGTTAGTGCCATCACAAGGCACTTATTTTGTTTGTCATGATAGAGCCTATACGTGGCTTCCTACCTATTTTTCAGGCACTTGCTATGTGGCTTTTCGTCTTCCTCCAACATATACTGCTCCTTCAGGTTATCATAGGAAAAGGTATGACAGAGGGGTTATTGATTCGAAGGACACCGCAGGACAAGAAGGAGGTGACTTCATAAAAGGGTTGCTTCCTTTTTTGGGCCCAATGGCCAACAGCAGAGACATCAGACAGCTAGTTCGTGTTGTTGAGGCTTCCATAAATGTAACTTCTGGAGCCTTGAGTAATCTGACAGCCGAACTTCAGGCGGATCGCCTTATGACTTTGCAGAACCGGATGGTTCTAGACATTGTCCTTGCAGATCGCGGAGGAGTCTGTAAATTGATCGGGTCTAGTTGCTGCATTTATATTCCAGATAATGCCCCTACAGTATACCAAGCCATCTCTAAGTTGCATATCATTTCCGAGTCTATACATTAGGACACAGGAGATTGGTCTGTGATGGGATGGTTTTGGGGACTACTGTCCACTTGGGGATGGAAGATACTAACGTTCCTTGGAATGGTTTTGGCCATCATTTTCTCTTGTTGTCTCTGTATACAGTGTGGCCCTGCAATCTGTGGTCTTTGTGCCACCATGTGTGTCCCAAGGCCTGTGTCACAGAAGACAGAGAACATTAAAATGATGTTGCAGCAACAGGTCGATGACCTCATGGCCATAGACCTCGACTCAGATTAACTTGAGTCCTTTGTGTTTTGCCTGAGTAATGGCAAAAGGAGGGTCTGAGGTTCTTTGGTTTCTGACTTCGTCCCGTATTTGGCCGCCATTTTATGTCTCGTCGCCATTTTGTGTTGACCTCACGCAGGCAGCACGGCGAACGGAGTGTTTTTGCTTTTCTCAGCTGCTACGTGTCTCTTCGGTTAAAGAGTAACTCCTCCCCTTGTTTACAAAACCGATGTCAGGGTCTGGCTGAGTTTGTTAATCCATGTCTGGGTTGATTGATCCCTGTCTCGACTGACTATTTGGCTTCTCTTATTCTTTCCTTAAATTATCTTATCCGATTGGCCTTCGCTATTCTCTCCTTGTATTCTCTTGTTACACAACTATCCTTTGAGGCACACAAATACGTCCTGCCACCTGCAAACTGGATTGTCGGTACTAACACTGATTAATTTGTTGGGAGGGGTAACACACGGGGTTTGAGAAAGGGGCGTATTTGAGACACCTGGTAGTTTGTTTTTTCAACTTTTCCTATTGGTCTGCTTTGTGTGTGTTGGGAGTATGTGTCGTAAATATGTGTACTATAAGAGATTGTGCGCCTCGGACTGAAGTGACAGTCTCCTTAGAATCTACACTCTGTATGTAACTTCTAGGACAACTGTGCATAGCTGCAGCTAATAAACCTGGTTTTCTACGCCCAACAGAGTGTCTTGTGTCTCTGTTCGACAAGGCAGGTGAACGCGGGGATTTAAGGCGTGCCCTGCGCTGCCAGGCCCATAAGGCCTGGCTCTCCAGCGTCGTTTGTAAACTACGATTTAACAACTATCTAGTGGCACAATTGCAATGGGTTGCTTGATGCAGGACATACCTATGGGATTGCACAGGCACTTGTGAAGGGAAATCTCCTTCTATGAATCTGTAGATTGTTATTCTGAGGAAGCCAGTGCCTGGATCTCAGGTATGGAATATCAATGTGTTAATGCATACCACTCTTTTTGTCTGGGTTCATGCCTTACAAAGCTTTTTACAACGAAGGACCAACATACAACAACAAATGCATTACCTTCCACCAACCTACCATATACCTTCAACCCGCCACCCTCGCCAACATCCCCCTGTATCCGCGAAGCAATAGCAGAGGACGCACCTTCTCACACCTAGCATCCAAAGCGTGGAACAACCTATCCCTGCCTCATTGCTCCAGCAATTCGGGCAGGGCTCAAAACCTGGCTGTTCGAGTAAGCAGATCACAGTCCTAGCAGTCAGCTACTCCAGTCCTTTAAACCCTTACAGGTGATTTGTCACTCTTTCCAAATCACTAATTGATTGATTGATTGACAGAGGACTCTCAATGGTGCTCCCTATACCCTGGAACTGCAGTTACTGGTGGCTCGGAGTTGGGAGCACACGGGGTGGACGTGACCGAGTGGTTTGATAATGACTGGGTCTCAGTGTTGGGTGACCTCTTTTTGGGTTGAGAGGTATGTTTCATCTTAGAACTTCAGGAGTATCATGATCTCCCACCAGGGGATATCTTAATACACAGGGCCTTGGTGCCTAAGATGCATGCTTGGTGGAGCTGTGGTGTAGTCGAACTGAAGGAACATGAATGCTTATGCTACCTTTTCTTTATCTCGGGGCACACCAAAGTGGTCACTTTGCTTTATAGGGCCTTATTACAGGGGGGACAATCAGACCTGGGTAAGTCACCTTCACTTTGGGAGGAGGACTAGGGACCCCCTCTTTCAGATGCATATTGGAAATAGAATATTGGAATGCACCGCCCCCACAGGTGTCTTAAAACGTGCGTCTCAAACTTATTCATTGTATTACCTGCATCACACTCATCTTACCACCTGTTGCATACTTGCTATATTCCCATCAGTTGTTGCTTCAACTTGCCCTCTATGTGCAGCTGACAATGAAGGTTTCTTTTGTATGGTCTAGGACTGCACATTACTGGTGCCTTTCTGGTCCACGGTCATGCAGGTGGTTAACACAGCTACTGTTTGAGGGTTCATTCCCTGACCTTGCCTGTCCTTGATGGGCCTACATGAACGAACTACGGCTAGGAAGGTAACAAACTGGTTAATAAATAAGGGATTGATCCTTGCGCATCAGCACATATCTAAGTGCTGGAAGTCAGCTCGCAGGCAGGATTTGTACAGGTGGGGGGTCTGTGCTGCTCAAATGGTAGGATGCAGAGAGGGAGGCTTATTGTAAGGGGGAGGTCCAGGGTGTTAGGATATTGCCCATACTGCCAGCATGGGATGTGGTCCTAATTGCTACTTGTGTGCCTTCGGCCAGATCGTATGGGTGCCATAGTGGTGGATGAACCTCATTCAGATGCTCCCTCACCATTTCCACCCAGATGGGACTCCCCCCACACCTTAAGCTATACATAGATACCTATAAGGGTGTGTGCACCTGGTAACAGTTGGTATGGGGGTGCACCCTCGTTTTTTTGTGTTTTGTTTGGACGGGGATTTACCTAGGCCTTTCCAACCCTTGTCTTCCTCCCTACTTCCAGGGACCTTGGATTGTTTCTCTCCTACGTGTCCCCTGTCCACATCATGTACTTTTTAGGTTCTTGTCAACGCTTTAGAATCTATGCTGATGGTTTTTATATTGTGCTTGATTAATGTCTATTTTTGAATGCCACTCCTTATACCCCCACTTCATCTCACTTGTGTGTTTGGTTTGAAAGCTAATAAAAACATTTCCAAAAAATGTGAGACCTATTGAATTTGCCATTGCTTATGAGGTCTCAACACAACACCTCTATGATTCTGAGCAAATCAGTTATTTCCCCCTGCATGGAAACTAACATAATTATGCCATTTGGCAAAAACCCATCACATAAAGAAAGCAACTGCGTCCATGTCTTAGTGAACACACGTTTGGAAGCAGATAACATCTTTTGTTACAATAAAAACAGATAGCATCAGTTTTCTCAATAAACATCAATTTCAAAAAAGAAAAGGGCTTCTTTGAAGTTTGTGTGACATAGTAAAGCATAGGTACACATGGCCAGAGGTTCGACTAGGACCACCCTGAAGACAAAATATTAAAATCAGTGTTTCAATCACAACATAATCAGTGAAAGGACAGCAATCAAGCTGAAGCAATCAGTGCTATGTCGATGTTCAATCTGAAGGAAGAATAAATGAATCCAGGCCACGCTGGTCAAAAAGAAGGTAGCAAGTAAGTGGGATAATTAAGCTAATAATTGCTGAGATTTGGGTGAGCTACACAGCCTCTTGTTGTATACAATATCTCTTGCAAGTGAAGCGCATGCATCTCATGCGCTGTTGCAGGGGAGACATAAAGACAGTAGTAAGTCCAGACCTACGTATGGTCAACCACGGATACTGCAACACTTTTCAGTAGACAATAATGGAGGTAGGGAATAAAAATAAAACCCCATTGGAAATACCGTTAAATTACATTTCATTATTTAAAATATATTAAATATAAATACATTGTAAATTAATGTTTAGAATAATTTATATATGTAGCACACTTTTATTATTTATTTTATCAAGTATTTTAATAACATATTTTGAATTTAATAATTACATTTGGTGGAGACATGTAAGTCACAAATTTGAAGTGAATTTGCATTTCGATTTTGATAATACGCAAAAAATAGTATACCTATTCCAAAGTTTACATTGCTTAAATGTGTAAAGTTAACTTTGTGAATAAGGCAGTGATCATTTTTATTTGGAAAGTACGGTGTTTGAATTGTACCCAAATATTCGTGAACTGACGAAAGGAGGAGTGTCTGTGTTACGAAAAATTAGCAGAATATAATAGATTGGCAAAGGAAATACAATGTTTCTTCATTTCCTTACAATGTCTTTACCTATCATGTGACCACAGACCATCGTCTGAGTTGCGAATTCAAGGGTTTTAGCGAGAAACACATGTGGGACCTAACAGCCAGATTCATCAAGGGAAGGATTTGCGAGTCCTTAATAGCGAATTTTAAGGATTCGCTATTAAGGACTCGCAAAACGGGATTCATGTAGGAATCTCAATTGAATTTGCGATTCCCACTGATTCCTTATTTGCGATTAGCTAATTGATAATCGCAAATAAGGAATGACTCCCCATTCATTCCTAAAAGGAATGAATGGGGAGTCATTCCTTATTTGCGATTAGCAATTAGCTGATCGCAAATAAGGAAGCGATTTCAAGGGTGCCAGGGGTGTCCAAAGGACACCCTGTAGCACCCCTGAAATGTAATCTACATTGGTGTTGCGCACACACATGTCCAAAGGACATGTGTGTGTGTAACATGCAACTGTAACATGCAACTTAGAAAAATGCATTGTAATGCATTTTTCTAAGTTTTCACTATTTACCACGAGGTTTGACCTCGCGGTAAATAGCTGCCCAAAATTGCGATTTCGCAATTTTTAAATGGTTCATGAATTGCATTTAAGGAATTTCAAATAGAGATTCCTTAAATGCAATTCCTCGCAAATATGCGATTTCACAATTACCGATTTTTGCATTTGGGATGATGAATCCCAAATGCAAAAATTGCGCTCGCAAAGGGCCAGATTCTCAGAATCTGGCCCTTGGCGAGCCGATTTCACTTTCATGAATCTAGCTGTAAGTATGTTATTTTCCTGCGAGGAGTGCCTTTTCTTCTTAGTAGCAGTACCAGGAATGGCAATTCCCATGTGTTGACAAAAGAGCCAAGAACCAGCGGGGTTTAGCACCTCGCTGGGATGGATTGCTACATGCCACTCTGAGTGTGATTAAGCTTCCTTTATTGCACCAGTGACATCACAGACAGCTCAAAGCCCCAGCTACTCAAGAGCATTAGAATGCATTTCATGCTTGGCTTACTCAAAACTGCAGAGCTAAAATGTACACCTTATTTGATGTTCTTCTCCCTGCTGTTAATTGGTAAAGGGATCGCTGACCCTTTTGATCTATGTTACAATCCTCTAAATGCCCAGGTCTGCTAAACTGTTCAGCAGGAGACGCTCAGCAGTTGCCCAGTAATGTGAAGTCTGTTTTTTGTGCTTTTCTTGCCTTTGGTTTACATCCAAGTTGCACAGAAATAAGAGATGACAGTTGTTATAGATATGCTGGTTTAATTACTTGTCAGCTTATAGCTGATATCTCGGCCAGCCAACACAGAAGCTTAACTTTCTTCCAGTAGCTTAAAGCATGACCAACTGCTAGCGCTTTAGTACTTAGCGACAAAATGCTGGCTACATTTAAAATGTAAAAAAAAACTAATTCTGTATTTACTTGCAAATACGATATTTCTTCCTGCTTTTCTGGTTTTCATGTAAATGACATGTAAATATCTGTAACAGTGTTTGGATTAACTGTGAACAATTTCTCGTGCATTTAGTTTAAACTGTAAAGTGTATTTTTTGTTCAAACCAAGGTTATATTGTCGTGCAAGCTCTATATGGTAATGGCTGCTTACAACAAAGATGCTTTGGGTCTTTTAGATCAGCTTCCGCAGAAGCGTAAAATTTAGATTTAAAAAAAAAAAAATATCGAGCCATGCAGAAATAAAAAATAAAGCATTTAATTTCAATCAAGGGGTTTGCTCCAATAAATGAAATCAAATCCAGCCTACTCTCGCAGTAATGACGAACACACATTTAAATTCCAAAAGTTTATAAAGGAATAGACACATTTATTTTGGTGAACAATGATAATATAATGCTAGCCTTAAAAAAATGCAATCATGCTTTGATGCTATTTTAAAAAGAACTTTTACTGTACAACTAAATCTACATTTTTCATTTGTGATACCATGTCTGCGACTATGCACAGCCATATATGTGAGTTTACTACTCGGTTTTATCACTCCTACGACATTGCTGTATAACCATTAAATGTTGCCAAAATTACAAATCAGGAGACATTTTAACATTTATAGAAATAAATGGCCAATTTAGCTGGCAAAAATGTAAAAAACTAAACGTAAAAAGTCTCTTTCTAGTTAGGCGGATTATCTCTTTTATGGGGAAATATGCTGAAATAATCCTTAATGGAGAAAAGGCGGTTTCAAAATAGACAAAAGGTACAAGGTATTTCTCGAGTAAGTGAGATAACAGGAAGTCATTAAATGGGATGAAGCAATTAAACATTCTAATAAACACTAGTAAGGAGTACCAAAAAGTAGGAGCATTGCCTACGAAAAAAAATGAGTCAATGGAGTTTTTTTTTGCATCTTGTATCTTTGGATCCTTACCGAGCAGGTTAATTTACTCCACCCTGGAAGGTGGTCTATTTCTGGAAAAATATTTAAGAGAATATAAGTGTAAAATATTTTATTTAACAAGCAACATATCTTGATCTTGATTGGCAAATCTATTCAAAGACATGTGAAAAATGTAATATTGTCGTATTTCCTGAAATTGGAGTGAACTTTAGCTGCATGATAAAGGAGAGCATGCACAAAAGCTAAGCGCGTCTGCAGAAGCCCAATGAAAAGTGGATTTCCATTGCTGCAGTGAGAGAACACGAGGGATTCCACTTCAATTTTTAGAGCACTTGGTTGTTTGCAGATTTTGCATTTGCTAAGTAATTTTAGATGAAACAAAGCTCCTGTAGCCTGATTGTTAATGTGGGCTTCAACATTAGGTATCGTATTATGATGTATACTATAATTCATAAGAATTTGGTGGGGTCAGCAATTTAAGGGCCTTATTATGACTACAGCAGTCCATTGGACCACCGTGGCCATGGTGGTGGTGCGGGAACAGCCGCAATAGTGGTCCGACCGCACCATTACAACATGAGCGGTCTGACCGCATTGGCAACAACACACCGCCAGGGAACAGAGATTCCTAGCAGTATTGCGGTGGTCTTGAGGCCACAATGTACTTGGCGGGGCCACTGCTGCCCGCCAAGCATATTAGGAGTTTCCTCTCCTCCACAGTATTCATGGTGGTGAGCCTGCCATGAAAAATGTAGCAGAGAGGAAGCCGAAGGGGCCTTACATGGCCCCCTGTTGCCTCTGCACCATTGAATGCATGCAGGGGGGACATGGTGTGCCCCCTGTCTGCATGCACCCTTAGTTCCTGCAATGCATGGACTTGACAGTCCATATTCAGCAGGAACCTGCAATGGCATTCCCATTGCGGTGCCTGTTTAAATAGACAATGCCACGGTCCAGCTGTTGCAGGACTTGGATTCCAGTCGCAATCCAGCGGACGGTCTAATTATGGTTTTGGCGGTTCGAGAGCTGGGTGCTGGCGTGGTGGCACTTTGTCATTAATTCCTGGACTTTCTTTGAGACTTTGGAGGAGCATTTCATTACTTGTAGGACACCCCCGCGCCGCACGGCCACCAGCTGCTGCGTGTGCCCCCTTGCCCTGACTGCCTCGCTGCCTGCCTCGCTGCCGCTGACCACGCCCCCTCCTTCGAGCGGCGTGGTCCGTGCTCGTCTGCCGGTTTCACTTGACTGTTTTTTCAGTGTTTTGTATTTTCCTTCCTTAGTGCCTGTTTTTTTGACTCTGTGCCCGTAATTGTGGTTTTCCTTCCTGTTTGCCCGCTGTCTCGCCGCCCTCCGCACTCCCTCCCCGCTTCCCGCCACCGCCGCTAACCCCGCCCCTTTTTTCCCTTCTGTACCCTCCCCGCTCCCACCTCCCAGCTGCTCCGCCCACCCGCGCACTTCGCCTTATATGGCGACCGTGCGAACGCACAGCGGGCACGCCGATTGTGCACCGAAGGCGCGCCAAAGGTAAGCCCGTCTACGCCCGTCCGCGCCTGGACCGCGCCCAGTGCCAGGACCCCTGGCCCACGAGGACCCCGATCTACCTGCCTGACGTACTCAGCCGCCACCCTCACCGCACTCAACACCGGACGAATCCCAGGATGCTACCAAGCCACCCCACGACGCTCCCACGGACCCTTCAGCTGCCACGCCTGCAAGTTCACCTGCATCCGGACCTGCCCGACACCAGCACCCGCCAACCCGAACACCAGCAGCAGCCACCTCAAGTGCATCCTGCTCAACACCCGCTCCGTCCACAGACACGCCACCGAACTCTGGAACCTCCTAGACACCGCAGACCCGGACGTTGCCTTCCTCACGGAGACCTGGATGAACGCCTCTTCAGCACCCGACATCGCCATCGCCATCCCAGAGGGCTACAAAATCATCCGGAGGGACCGCACCGCCAACCAGACGGGAGGAGGCATCGCCATCATCCACAAGAGCACCATCCGCATCTCGACTAGCACCGAAGACACCCTAACCACCGCCGAACACCTGCATTTCCAGATCCACATCAACCCCAAGACCACCCTCAGAGGCACCCTGATTTACCAACCCCCGGGACCACGAACTCAATTCAGCGAGGACATCGCCGACGTCATCAGCCCGCACGCCCTCCGCTCCGCTGACTACATCCTCCTGGGAGACCTCAACTTCCACCTGGAGAACAACAACGACCGCAACACCAGCACCCTGCTCGACAACCTCGCCAACCTTGGACTCAAGCAACTGGTGTCCACCCCCACCCACCTCGCCGGACACACACTCGACGCCATCTTCTCATCCAGCACAGACATCGCCTTCAGCCACGCCACAGGACTCCACTGGACGGACCACAGCTGCGTCCACTTCACCTTCAAAGAACGACGATCCACCACCACCAGCAACAGGTAGCTCGAAGAAGCTGGAACAAGATCACAGCCGACCAACTCGCCGCCTCCCTGAGCCAGCACCCACCTGCCAGCTCAGCGAACACCAGCCAGGCCGCCGACAACCTCACGAAGTGGATCAGCAACTGCGCGGACGAACTCGCCCCTCTGAGGATCCCGCCCAGCAGACACGGCAGCAAGAAAGCACCTTGGTTCACCGACGAACTCAAGAGCTCCAAGAAGAACTGACGAGCCCTCGAGAAAGTCTGGAGAAGGGAACCTACACCGAACAACATGACCACCCTCAAGCTCGCCACCCGGAAGCACCACCAGCTGATCCGCACCGCCAAGAAAACTGCATTCAAGGACCGGCTGGACAACAACGCACACAACTGCAAGGAACTCTTTAACATCGTGAAAGAGCTCTCCAACCCTAGCGCAGGAAACAACGACATCACCCCATCGCAAGACCTCTGCAACTCCCTCGCCTCCTACTTCCACAACAAGATCGCGGACATACACAACAGCTTCAGCAGCCAACCAACGCACGCCACGACCGCAGCAACGCCACCCACCACCACCCTCCGCGCCTGGACCCCGGTCAGCACCGAAGACACGGTCCGCATGATGAACTCCGTCCACTCCGGATCTCTGACCGACCCCTGCCCTCACCACGTCTTCAACAAAGCCGACGCTATCATCGCACCCATCCTACGGGACATCATCAACTCCTCCTTCGACTCCGCCACCTTCCCTGAGAGCTGGAAGCACGCCGAACTCAGCGCGCTACTCAAGAAACCCACAGCGGACCCCACCGAACTCAAAAACTACCGCCCCATCTCGCTCCTCCCGTTTCCTGCAAAAGTCATCGAGAAGACTGTCAACAAACAGCTGGCCGCCTTCCTCGAGACGAATGGATCCCTCGACCCCTCACAGTCTGGCTTCCGAGCCAACCACAGCACCGAGACCGCCCTCATCGCCGCCACCGACGACATCCGAGCCCTGATGGACAAAGGAGACACAGCGGCCCTCATCCTCCTAGACCTCTCCGCGGCATTCGACACGGTCTGCCACCGCACCCTAGTGCATCGCCTCAGCAACGTCGGAATCCAGGAGAAGGCACTGGATTGGATCATCTCCTTCCTCAACGGAAGAACGCAGAGAGTCCGCCTACCACCGTACAAGTCAGAGGCCACCGAAGTCATCTGCGGCGTCCCCCAAGGTTCCTCCCTGAGCCCCACCCTCTTCAACGTCTACATGAGCCTCCTCGCGGCCATCGCACGCCAACACAACCTCAACAAATTCTCCTACGCCGACGACACCCAGCTGATCCTGTCCCTGACCAACGACCCCGCCGCCGCCAGAGCCAACCTGCACGAAGGGATGAAAGAGGTAGCCGAGTGGATGACGACCAGCCGCCTGAAACTGAACTCAGACAAGACGGAGGTCCTCATCCTGGGCTCCTCGCCCTCCGCCTGGGACGACTCCTGGTGGCCCACCGCACCCAAACCGACAGACCACGCACGCAACCTGGGCTTCATCCTAGACTCCTCGCTCTCCATGACCAGACAAGTCAACGCCGTCTCCTCGTCGTGCTTCAACATCCTGCGCATGCTACGGAAGATCTTCTGGTGGATCCCACCGAGACCAGGAAGACCATCACCCAGGCCCTCGTCACCAGCCGACTGGACTACGGCAACTCCCTCTACGCCGGAACCACCGCCAAGCTCCAGAAGAGACTCCAGCGGATCCAGAACGCCTCAGCCAGACTCATCCTCGACATCCCACGCAACAGCCACATCTCCGGACATCTGAGAGACCTGCACTGGCTCCCCATCAACAAGAGAATCACCTTCCGTCTCCTCACCCACGCACACAAAGCCCTACACGATCAAGGCCCGAGCTACCTCAACAACCGAATCAACTTCTACGCTCCGAAACGCCACCTCCGATCAGCCAGCCACGCCCTCGCCGCCGTCCCCCGCATCCGAAGAGCGACAACAGGAGGAAGGTCCTTCTCCTACCTGGCCGCCAAGACCTGGAACTCCCTCCCTCCCGACCTGCGCCTGACCCAAGACCACCTCTCCTTCAGGAAGAAGCTGAAGACCTGGCTTTTCGAGCAGTAACGGCACCCCCCCCCCCCCCCCAAGCGCCTTGAGACCCTACGGGTAAGTAGTGCGTTCTATAAATGTCTTTGATTGATTGATTGATTGATTGTTCTCTGTATCAAAGACTGAGGGCCTGATTACGACTTTAGCGCACTTACCGCTGGATCACCACCACAGTGGTCCCAAGGAGCCCTCTGAGTCAGTGGTCTTCCGCCCACTGAATTGCGATGTTACCGTTGTGCTGGGGGTCTCGCTGTGGTGGTCTTTCCAAGTGAGGGAGACCTTCATGCTAAGAATCTCCCTTATTTTTAGGTTTTTTCCACAGTGCAAATACATATGTATGGATTTTCATGAAACATGTCTGTAAATACACACATATGTATTACACCTATGGATAACTAACCTTCTCCTACTGCAGGGTCCACCTCCATTGCAGCAGAGGCCAAATGGACAAGGAATGTAGATGTGATTCTGGAAATGTTAGTGTGGGTTTCCCTCATGGTAACGTGTCTGCAGCAAAGAGGGGACCTGGATGAAAAGCTCCATGATGGAAAGAGGAGTGGAAACAGGAAACAAGCTAAGGTTTTTCCTTTAATCTTGCGTTTTTTCCAGGTCAAGTTTGGAGGTCTTCCTGCCACAGTTAGCTTGGTGGTAAAGCACATCATGATCTTGCCAGGGCTTCACATATTTGTTCAGCTGTCTTTGGTGGTGTTGGAACAGCCTCCTAAATGGATGGTTTAGTGCATTGTTTTATGCCTTGAAGTGGCACATCTGAAATGGGTTTTAAAGGGATTATGAAGCAATCTTTTTCTTAGTGAGAGATAGTTAGAGGCATCAGCAGCTGGCAATAGAGTTCCTTTCTGATCAGACATAATTAATTTCACTACTCTAATTTCATGTTTATTCATAACTATTTCAGAACATAAATAACCTCTGAGTCTATTTTCAACACTTTTCAGCTGGTTACAAGAGTTGTTGGCTTTGGCCAAAAGGACTTTTCCTTATGAACATTTCTTTTATACTTACAAATTTTGAAAGGCACAGCTGAGCTTCTTGAATTTTCTTTCAATGCCTCAAAAAGTTTTTCTTTCTTTGTTGATACCACAAGAGTCACTTCAAACTGAAGACTTTTTTACCTTCTTATTTTTCAATGTAAGGGGGCTATTGCATGCAGTGTGCATCAAACAAGGAAATGGTTTTGGAAGAGAAAATATGTGCAATAAAATAGCGGACATGCAGGATTGTGCAGGTCTTCAAAAGTGACCATTTCTTGGCACAGTTTCTCCATTTCTAGAATATGTGATGTAGAAATAAATTGAGTGATCAGTTATTTTCTGTAAATAAACAGTTTAGGAGGTCATGTACATTCAAAGGTAATTACTCAATTGCTTGAGTGTATTCAATTAATTTTGTCTTTTAATGCTTTAATGAAACAATGAAAGATAAAACATGTCATGTGGGCTAAATCACAAACTTCACTTAAAGCTCCAATGGCAAACAACAGTAAAGAAGAGACTTTGTTACATGCATGGGCAACGTTTCACTGCTCATGTATCACATGACATTGAGTGCTGGCAGGCCCTGTCATATGAATGAGAAGAGAAGAGATAAACGAGAAACACTTACAATAAAAAAAGGTTTCTTCTTTAGTACACAATGCAAAATGTTCTACCTGAAACCCTCTTTTATTGAATATCTGCCTTGATACTAAAATTGCTTCAAATTGCTAGTTTCCCATTACAAAGCTAGTACCAAAGACCAATGCATGAAAAGATAAACCTCTACTAATATGTTCTCAAATAATATGTTTTTTATTTAGGTCTATATGCTACATGTAATAAACTGCACTTCAGTGAAGTCCCTGGAGTTCTCCACTTAACCTCTGAGCAGCTTGTAACACTCTGGACCACCAATGTCTACTTGAAAGGCCAACTGAAACAGCAAAGTAGGGTATATCCTTAAAATGGATCTAGTTCTAACTCACAGTTGAATAAAAATTATATCACAGTAACAGAGTCACAAAACAGTAGGTGTTCCCAAAGGTCCAATGATCACCTCTATTCTCTTAAAAGTATTTTTGTCTCCAACACTCAGAAGTCATTGCCTCATTTGTAACTGGATGAACCCTCAGTTTGATCTCACTTCATGCCTGCAGGCAATTGCAAAAACAACAAGTGATGGACTGAATGTGGATCAATGTCACACACTCCCCCAGTCAAAAGATCTGGGCCCAAATCCATCGTTTTTTTGCACTCCACACCACCCTGGGGTAGACAATGGCGATATGCAAATCAGCTCTGACCCTGTTGCCCCATGGGAACAGTCCAGTCCGAACTACAAAAGCCATGTCCTTCCCAGAACGGAATCAAGCATCCGAGGACCGGACCGGTTTCGAGGTAACACCTCTCATCAGCCCGGCTAGCTTGACTCCAAGTGGTGTGGAGTGCCTGGGACCCACGTCTGGGCATCCCCAGCGCACTTAGGGCGGCAATTGCAAAAACAACAAGTGATGGACTGAATGTGGATCAATGTCACACACTCCCCCAGTCAAAAGATCTGGGCCCAAATCCATCGTTTTTTTGCACTCCACACCACCCTGGGTTAGACAATGGCGATATGCAAATCAGCTCTGACCCTGTTGCCCCATGGGAACAGTCCAGTCCGAACTACAAAAGCCATGTCCTTCCCAGAACGGAATCAAGCATCCGAGGACCGGACCGGTTTCGAGGTAACACCTCTCATCAGCCCGGCTAGCTTGACTCCAAGTGGTGTGGAGTGCCTGGGACCCAAGTCTGGGCATCCCCAGCGCACTTAGGGCGGCAATTGCAAAAACAACAAGTGATGGACTGAATGTGGATCAATGTCACACACTCCCCCAGTCAAAAGATCTGGGCCCAAATCCATCGTTTGTGTGACATTGATCCACATTCGGTCCATCACTTGTTGTTTTTGCAATTGCCGCCCTAAGTGCGCTGGGGATGCCCAGACGTGGGTCCCAGGCACTCCACACCACTTGGAGTCAAGCTAGCCGGGCTGATGAGAGGTGTTACCTCGAAACCGGTCCGGTCCTCGGATGCTTGATTCCGTTCTGGGAAGGACATGGCTTTTGTAGTTCGGACTGGACTGTTCCCATGGGGCAACAGGGTCAGAGCTGATTTGCATATCGCCATTGTCTAACCCAGGGTGGTGTGGAGTGCAAAAAAACGATGGATTTGGGCCCAGATCTTTTGACTGGGGGAATGTGTGACATTGATCCACATTCGGTCCATCACTTGTTGTTTTTGCAATTGCCGCCCTAAGTGCGCTGGGGATGCCCAGACGTGGGTCCCAGGCACTCCACACCACTTGGAGTCAAGCTAGCCGGGCTGATGAGAGGTGTTACCTCGAAACCGGTCCGGTCCTCGGATGCTTGATTCCGTTCTGGGAAGGACATGGCTTTTGTAGTTCGGACTGGACTGTTCCCATGGGGCAACAGGGTCAGAGCTGATTTGCATATCGCCATTGTCTAACCCAGGGTGGTGTGGAGTGCAAAAAAACGATGGATTTGGGCCCAGATCTTTTGACTGGGGGAATGTGTGACATTGATCCACATTCGGTCCATCCCTTGTTGTTTTTGCAATTGCCGCCCTAAGTGCGCTGGGGATGCCCAGACGTGGGTCCCAGGCACTCCACACCACTTGGAGTCAAGCTAGCCGGGCTGATGAGAGGTGTTACCTCGAAACCGGTCCGGTCCTCGGATGCTTGATTCCGTTCTGGGAAGGACATGGCTTTTGTAGTTCGGACTGGACTGTTCCCATGGGGCAACAGGGTCAGAGCTGATTTGCATATCGCCATTGTCTAACCCAGGGTGGTGTGGAGTGCAAAAAAACGATGGATTTGGGCCCAGATCTTTTGACTGGGGGAATGTGTGACATTGATCCACATTCGGTCCATCACTTGTTGTTTTTGCAATTGCCGCCCTAAGTGCGCTGGGGATGCCCAGACGTGGGTCCCAGGCACTCCACACCACTTGGAGTCAAGCTAGCCGGGCTGATGAGAGGTGTTACCTCGAAACCGGTCCAGTCCTCGGATGCTTGATTCCGTTCTGGGAAGGACATGGCTTTTGTAGTTCGGACTGGACTGTTCCCATGGGGCAACAGGGTCAGAGCTGATTTGCATATCGCCATTGTCTAACCCAGGGTGGTGTGGAGTGCAAAAAAACGATGGATTTGGGCCCAGATCTTTTGACTGGGGGAATGTGTGACATTGATCCACATTCGGTCCATCACTTGTTGTTTTTGCAATTGCCGCCCTAAGTGCGCTGGGGATGCCCAGACGTGGGTCCCAGGCACTCCACACCACTTGGAGTCAAGCTAGCCGGGCTGATGAGAGGTGTTACCTCGAAACCGGTCCGGTCCTCGGATGCTTGATTCCGTTCTGGGAAAGACATGGCTTTTGTAGTTCGGACTGGACTGTTCCCATGGGGCAACAGGGTCAGAGCTGATTTGCATATCGCCATTGTCTAACCCAGGGTGGTGTGGAGTGCAAAAAAACGATGGATTTGGGCCCAGATCTTTTGACTGGGGGAATGTGTGACATTGATCCACATTCGGTCCATCACTTGTTGTTTTTGCAATTGCCGCCCTAAGTGCGCTGGGGATGCCCAGACCTGGGTCCCAGGCACTCCACACCACTTGGAGTCAAGCTAGCCGGGCTGATGAGAGGTGTTACCTCGAAACCGGTCCGGTCCTCGGATGCTTGATTCCGTTCTGGGAAGGACATGGCTTTTGTAGTTCGGACTGGACTGTTCCCATGGGCAACAGGGTCAGAGCTGATTTGCATATCGCCATTGTCTAACCCAGGGTGGTGTGGAGTGCAAAAAAACGATGGATTTGGGCCCAGATCTTTTGACTGGGGGAATGTGTGACATTGATCCACATTCGGTCCATCACTTGTTGTTTTTGCAATTGCCGCCCTAAGTGCGCTGGGGATGCCCAGACGTGGGTCCCAGGCACTCCACACCACTTGGAGTCAAGCTAGCCGGGCTGATGAGAGGTGTTACCTCGAAACCGGTCCGGTCCTCGGATGCTTGATTCCGTTCTGGGAAGGACATGGCTTTTGTAGTTCGGACTGGACTGTTCCCATGGGGCAACAGGGTCAGAGCTGATTTGCATATCGCCATTGTCTAATCCAGGGTGGTGTGGAGTGCAAAAAAACGATGGATTTGGGCCCAGATCTTTTGACTGGGGGAATGTGTGACATTGATCCACATTCGGTCCATCACTTGTTGTTTTTGCAATTGCCGCCCTAAGTGCGCTGGGGATGCCCAGACGTGGGTCCCAGGCACTCCACACCACTTGGAGTCAAGCTAGCCGGGCTGATGAGAGGTGTTACCTCGAAACCGGTCCGGTCCTCGGATGCTTGATTCCGTTCTGGGAAAGACATGGCTTTTGTAGTTCGGACTGGACTGTTCCCATGGGGCAACAGGGTCAGAGCTGATTTGCATATCGCCATTGTCTAACCCAGGGTGGTGTGGAGTGCAAAAAAACGATGGATTTGGGCCCAGATCTTTTGACTGGGGGAATGTGTGACATTGATCCACATTCGGTCCATCACTTGTTGTTTTTGCAATTGCCGCCCTAAGTGCGCTGGGGATGCCCAGACCTGGGTCCCAGGCACTCCACACCACTTGGAGTCAAGCTAGCCGGGCTGATGAGAGGTGTTACCTCGAAACCGGTCCGGTCCTCGGATGCTTGATTCCGTTCTGGGAAGGACATGGCTTTTGTAGTTCGGACTGGACTGTTCCCATGGGGCAACAGGGTCAGAGCTGATTTGCATATCGCCATTGTCTAACCCAGGGTGGTGTGGAGTGCAAAAAAACGATGGATTTGGGCCCAGATCTTTTGACTGGGGGAATGTGTGACATTGATCCACATTCGGTCCATCACTTGTTGTTTTTGCAATTGCCGCCCTAAGTGCGCTGGGGATGCCCAGACGTGGGTCCCAGGCACTCCACACCACTTGGAGTCAAGCTAGCCGGGCTGATGAGAGGTGTTACCTCGAAACCGGTCCGGTCCTCGGATGCTTGATTCCGTTCTGGGAAGGACATGGCTTTTGTAGTTCGGACTGGACTGTTCCCATGGGGCAACAGGGTCAGAGCTGATTTGCATATCGCCATTGTCTAATCCAGGGTGGTGTGGAGTGCAAAAAAACGATGGATTTGGGCCCAGATCTTTTGACTGGGGGAATGTGTGACATTGATCCACATTCGGTCCATCACTTGTTGTTTTTGCAATTGCCGCCCTAAGTGCGCTGGGGATGCCCAGACGTGGGTCCCAGGCACTCCACACCACTTGGATTCAAGCTAGCCGGGCTGATGAGAGGTGTTACCTCGAAACCGGTCCGGTCCTCGGATGCTTGATTCCGTTCTGGGAAGGACATGGCTTTTGTAGTTCGGACTGGACTGTTCCCATGGGGCAACAGGGTCAGAGCTGATTTGCATATCGCCATTGTCTAACCCAGGGTGGTGTGGAGTGCAAAAAAACGATGGATTTGGGCCCAGATCTTTTGACTGGGGGAATGTGTGACATTGATCCACATTCGGTCCATCACTTGTTGTTTTTGCAATTGCCGCCCTAAGTGCGCTGGGGATGCCCAGACGTGGGTCCCAGGCACTCCACACCACTTGGAGTCAAGCTAGCCGGGCTGATGAGAGGTGTTACCTCGAAACCGGTCCGGTCCTCGGATGCTTGATTCCGTTCTGGGAAGGACATGGCTTTTGTAGTTCGGACTGGACTGTTCCCATGGGGCAACAGGGTCAGAGCTGATTTGCATATCGCCATTGTCTAACCCAGGGTGGTGTGGAGTGCAAAAAAACGATGGATTTGGGCCCAGATCTTTTGACTGGGGGAATGTGTGACATTGATCCACATTCGGTCCATCACTTGTTGTTTTTGCAATTGCCGCCCTAAGTGCGCTGGGGATGCCCAGACGTGGGTCCCAGGCACTCCACACCACTTGGAGTCAAGCTAGCCGGGCTGATGAGAGGTGTTACCTCGAAACCGGTCCGGTCCTCGGATGCTTGATTCCGTTCTGGGAAGGACATGGCTTTTGTAGTTCGGACTGGACTGTTCCCATGGGGCAACAGGGTCAGAGCTGATTTGCATATCGCCATTGTCTAACCCAGGGTGGTGTGGAGTGCAAAAAAACGATGGATTTGGGCCCAGATCTTTTGACTGGGGGAATGTGTGACATTGATCCACATTCGGTCCATCACTTGTTGTTTTTGCAATTGCCGCCCTAAGTGCGCTGGGGATGCCCAGACGTGGGTCCCAGGCACTCCACACCACTTGGAGTCAAGCTAGCCGGGCTGATGAGAGGTGTTACCTCGAAACCGGTCCGGTCCTCGGATGCTTGATTCCGTTCTGGGAAGGACATGGCTTTTGTAGTTCGGACTGGACTGTTCCCATGGGGCAACAGGGTCAGAGCTGATTTGCATATCGCCATTGTCTAACCCAGGGTGGTGTGGAGTGCAAAAAAACGATGGATTTGGGCCCAGATCTTTTGACTGGGGGAATGTGTGACATTGATCCACATTCGGTCCATCACTTGTTGTTTTTGCAGGCAATAGCATGTGGGGTTTGCAGATTTTTGTGGAGTACGGAAAGCTTATGACAAAATTGCAGTCCGAACACAGTAGATTAAATCGCACCATACCACATGGACTGAAATAAAGCACTTGAGAGTAAATATAAACCCTAGCTCTCAGTCTAAATTCAGGTCAACATTGTCACAAAACATGTCTTCAACACAAGCAAGATGAGGACATTGCAATCATAGGGTGAATGCGTAAACCTCCCTAGCACTGTAAAAGTTAGACTATGCCAAGGTACTCCTACTTTGGCTTGCAAAATGTCCAATCAACAAACTTCCCCAAATCCAGAATGTTGTCACTAGGCAACATCTTAACTCAAGCCATTTTGATATCAGGACATCTGCCCTCAAGTTCCTGTTCTGACTACCTAATAAAAGAAAAATCTATTTAAAAAGCCTTTGCTTCACTCATTAGCCAATCTACAGCATGCAACCAATTTTTCTAAAATCCAAATTCAAGGTCTACAAACAAACACAAAACCTCAGATTAGAATAGTGGTGTATTGACAAAATATCGGAAAAAAGTAACACTGTTTCAAAACTTCCATATCAAGAATATCAGGACATCAAAATATCGTGGACAGGAACAGCAAAGGTAAAAATATCATTTTTAGTGTTGTTTTAATATCGTTATAAAAACAAATTGATGTTGAAATATAATTGTCTGTAATATTGTTTGTAAGCATTAATTAGCATGTAACATATTGTAGTGTGTTAAATTCTGTTTTTATTTTATTTGTGTAGTTAGTAACATATTTTATATATGAAATTGTTGAAGTTTGTAATTTTAGTTGTAATAATATATATAATTAATTGTTGATTTTTTTTAATACTGGCATTATGGGCTTTTAGGAGATGAGGGTGAAAAGAGTTTTTAAATATGTATATTTAAGGTAATTGTTTTAAGCTATGCAAATTAATACTTTAGAATGTTTACCTTTATATTATCATAGTAATATTTTAATATACGTTTATTTTATGTTAATTAAGATATAAATATTTGTTTCAAGGACAAAATGATCAAATATGAAACACCTATATATTTTATTTCATTAAATGTAATATTTAGAAATATTTTATGTTAAAAAATTATTTATAAAAAAACATATTTACAATTGTGTGATTTTTAAAACAATCAATCAAAAATATTTTTTAATTTTAAGGTATACCTTTTTAAATGTATATATATATATATATATATATATATATATATATATATATATATATATATATATATATATATATATATATATATATATATATATAGTTTAGGATTGTTAATTTCATATTTTGTTATTCATTAAAGAGTATGAATGGTAGTAAATATTTGGACCAAGTTATTATTTTTTAATACTAATTAAAATAATATTTTTATTATTTAAAATGTAAATATGTATATAAATGTAGTTTAGAATATTGTGTTTTAGATAACTTTTAAGTACATTTTAAATACAAAAGTATGTGAGAATTTGGATTATTGACAGTCTTTGCTATAATTTTGTTTTTGTAAAATGCTGATTAAAATGCTTGATTTTATAGTGGGTGTTGTAATTTTTAACTCTTCAGTGCCCAACACCTTTCCCCAATATGGTTACTTTGGAGTGGGAATAGTAAATGGCACCCATGTAGGGTGCAACACATTTCCCACATTGGTTTAGATTAGAGTGGGAATAGTAAATGTCACTCCTTTAGTGTCCACCACCTTAACTTGATATGGTTAGATTGGAGTGGCCATAATAAATGTCAGCCATTTAGTGTCCAACACCTACCTCAAATTGGATTAGATTGGAGTGGGAATGGTGAAGAATGGTAATTGTCTGACCTTTAGAGTCAAACACCTTCCCCCAATATGGCTAGATTGGAGTAGGAACAATAACTGTCACCCCTTTAGTGTCCAATTCCTTCCCCCATTATGGTTAGATTGGAGTAGGAATAGTAAATGTCACCCATTCAGTGTCTAACATCTTACCCCAATTTGGTTTGATTGGAGTGGGAATAGTACATTTCACCCCTTTAGAGCTCTACACCTTCCGAAAATTGGCTCAGATTGGAGTGGGAATAGTAAATGTCACCCCGTTTTGTGTCCAACACCTACCCCAATATGGTGCAATTAGAGTGAAAATAGAAAAAGTCACCCCTTTAGTGTCCAACATATTCCCTCAATATGATTAGATTGAAATGAGAATAAAAAAGTCACCTCCCTAGTGCCCAACCCTTTACTCAAATTAGTTAAGATTAGAGTGGGAATAGTAAATGTAACCCCTTTTGTGTCAAACACCTTCCCCAAATTGGTTTAGATTTGAGTGGGAATGGTAAATGTCACCCCTTGAGTGCCCAGCACCATCTGCAATATGGTTAAATTGGTGTGATACTAGTGAATGTTACCTCTTTAGTGTGCACATATTTTTATGTTTTTGTTTGTTTGCAATTTTATTATTATATAGTTTTACATTTTGAGTCATACACACTTCAAGTAACAATGAAAACAATTTAAAGCTAACTAAATGAAAAAATCAATATTTTTAATAATAAAAATGTAATCATATTTATATATTATATATTTTCAAGTCTTAAATTTCATTGCTATCAAATTTTTTAACATTTTCTTTACTTTTTTTACATACATACTTCCAACAATATTTGGACACATGTTTTATTCTTATGTGTCAAATAATTGTATATATTTTATACTAATATTTGATGATGTTTGACATTAAAACTATAAATAATATTGTTTCATATGTTTTACATGTTTATTTTTTATTTTGTAACATTTCTAAACAATTTTACATATATATATATATATATATTCAACATTATTTTAACATATGTTTTTATTAGTATATATTAAATAATTGTATACATTGTATACTGTTACTTTATTTATACATTACATTTTCCCCTGATTCTATATAACATTATTTTATTATGTTTTGCATGTTTAGTAATGTTTTGCAATTTTTTAAAACATTTCTTAAACTTTTTCTTTCACAATATTTCCATTTAATTTCTATGGGGATATAGTCTTTTTTTGTTTCATTAAGCAGCCAATTGTTTATTTTACCGCTAACTTCTATTTTGTAATATGTGTTATTTTTAGTCTACCTTTCCTGGAACCAGGTTGTGGTAGGGTGCTGCTGTTATCTGGAACAGGTAAGTCTTTTTTAAGGTTGTTTTAAGATTTGTTTAAGGTGGGGGATTGAGGAGGTGGGTTTAAAAGTTATTTATAGTGTTGTTTTGAGTTGTTGGTATATTTAGATGTATTGCTGGTATTGTTTTACACTAGTTTGTCATTTAGCATTTTTCTACACTGTTTTGAGCACATTTTACAAAGCTATGTTGAATTGTGACATGTTAGTTATATTTTGATGACTTACTGTTATGTATATGTATTTTGGGGGCTTTAATGTGTTTTGCGGGTTGATTCTTAAAACTTCTTTTACAGGTTTTTGTCTACAGACGCTTTCTATTGGCATTTGGCGTTTATGGATTTTTCAGTTTGTTTTTTTAAAGGAAATCAGTTTTGGTTTAGAAGAAACCAATGGTTTTTACCTTGGTTTAACTTTTTCAGGTTTCTTCGAGCAGTTCTTTTTTAAAACACTTTTCCAGAATATTTTTTTGATGGAACCTTGATATTTTGAATTGCTTCAAGGGATTTGGATTGGATTCATTATATTTTTTCATTTTTGGGCTAGATTTCTGGATTCATTTATCTAATTTTTGGTAGCTTACTTTTTCTGTTTTACTGGACACATAAAAGAACTGAAGTTACAGAACAGTAAGTTTTGATCTCCTATTTCTGACTGAGACCTGGGGAGACAATGCATCAGGGCCAGACTTTAAGGCTGCGATGCCAGAGGACTATTGTGTCCATAGGCAGGATCGTATTTCTGCCCATAAAGGCGGGGGGATTGCAATAATATACCGCAATTGCCTTCGTGTGTAAACCATCGACCTTAAACATTCAAGTTGCGAGGCGTTGGCTTTTACGATTACCCTCACCACCAACCAAACATTCTCAGGTACTCTTCTATACCGACCACCAGGCTCTCGTTCTATCTTTCTCTCTCAACTTAATCAACTGAGCGAGCCATCTGCAGATTACAAACACTTCACTCTCCTGGGAGATTTTAATTTTCATCTTGACTCTCTGTTAGATAAAGATACTGATCAGCTTACTAATGATCTGCTTGCTGTAGGTCTTGAACAACTGATCACAGAGCTAACCCATGAAGCTGGCCATATGCTTGACGGTATATTTACTAATGACCCCCATATTATCAAAAACGTCATATTTCCTTTAACTTGGTCTGACCACTTTGCTATTTTATTTGACATACGAACAAAAACTACAGCTCCCTACACCACGTCTGTAAATCCTGATTTTACCTCCAGAGATTGGAAAAACCTTGACTTTAATCAACTTGCACAGATTCTTACTGACGCCTTTGCAAGTATAGACACTGTACACGACCCAAATATTGCAGCAGCCACCTACACCTCTATTTTGGAAGAAGCTTTTCTCACCTTGGCCCCCCTTAAAACACACAAATGCAACAGGAAGACCCCTTCGGCCCCATGGTTTACCGAAAACCTTAGACTCCAACGACAATATTGTCGTAACAAGGAACGACATTGGCGTAAAAATTACAACTCAGCAGACAAGACTGCCTACAAAGCTGCACTTCTTAGCTATAAGCAGAGCATAGTATCGGAGAAAAATATCTATTTTACTGCTCAAATAAACCAAGCCCGATGTAGTATGAAGAAACTGTTTGAAGTTGTTAACCATCTTGCTGAACCTTCTAACCCCCCGACGGAAACGTCTCAAAATCTCTGTAACATACTGGCTGACTTTTTCTCTGAAAAGGTCACATCCATATTCAAGGATTTCAGCCCTAAAGTGATAACCTCCGACACCTCTGACTCTGAGTTACACGAGACTCTGACAGCTTCTACTGAATTTACTGAATTTACCAGCACGAATCCACAAGACATTCACAAATTAATTCAGTCAATCAAATCCGGTTCCCCTTTGGATCCCTGTCATCCATCCATACTCAATAACATCCCAGACATTATTTCTATGCCACTCGCACGTATCTGCAATAGTATGTTTGTCACTGGATCCTATCCTACCATTTGGAAAAACACCATTATCAGGCCGCTTCTTAAAAAACCTTCCCTAGATCCCACACTACCCTCCAGTTATCGTCCCATTGCATCTCTGCCGTTTCCTGCCAAGATCTTTGAATCGGTCATGAATAAACAACTTTCTGACTACATTCATACTAATGACTTGCTAGACGAAACCCAGTTTGGTTTCCGGCAAGGTCATGGAACAGAGACCGCCCTGATCAAGGCGGCAGATGAAATCAGGGCTACAATGGATAAGGGTGGACAGGCTGTCCTAATACTGCTGGACTTGTCGGCGGCTTTCGACACGGTCGATCATGTAACTTTGGTCGGCCGTGTCGAGGCCATCGGCATTAAACATAAAGCTAGGGACCTCATTGCATCATTCTTGGCGGATCGTAGCCAAGCGGTCAAGTTGGGTACTTTTACCTCACCCACCTTCAGCCTTCCCTGTGGAGTCCCTCAGGGTTCCTCGCTAAGTCCGACCCTTTTTAATATCTATGTTTCGGACTTAGCGAGGGTAATAAAGGAGCATAACATCAATTTGACAACATACGCTGATGATACTCAGCTGGTGTTGTCTATTCACAAAGATGGACCCACGGTCGCAGCGAATTTCAAGAATGGTATGAGGGCCATTAGCAGTTGGATGGCTTCCAACTGCTTAAAACTTAACTCAGCTAAGACAGAAGTTATGCTGTTTGGAAACATTCAACCTGTGTGGTCCCCTTCATGGTGGCCTGAGGAATTAGGAACCCCACCACAACCTGTCAGTAAAGTTAGAAATCTGGGAGTGATATTCGACAACAAGCTCCTTTTCCATCATCATGCGAATTCGGTAGTGTCATCTTCCTTTAACATCTTAAGGAAAATAAAGAAACTTCTACCGTACCTTCCCATAGCTATGGGAAAAACACTCATATCCACACTGGTGTTTTCTCGCATCGATTACTGCAACTCCCTCTTCCTCAATGCTCAAAAAAAGGTTATCTCCAAACTGCAACTAATACAAAATGCCTCCGCCAGAATTCTTCTGGGCATTTTCAAATACAGCTCTGTCTCTGGACATCTCGACCAACTGCACTGGCTTCCAGTCAGAAGCCGCACGAAGTTTAAGACCCTCTGTATTGTCTACAAGGCAATAAATAACACGGGACCTAGATTCCTGAGAAGGTCCTTTAAACCTTTGGCAACCCCCAGAACGTTGCGTTCCAACACGGCTCACATGCTTCAGATTCCCAGAACAAGAAAAGTGACCTGGGGAGACAGATGTTTCACCATAGCAGCGGCGAAATTGTGGAACTCCCTTCCCCTTAACATAAAGATTAGTCCATCTTTGATTGTCTTCAGAAAGCAGCTAAAGACTTGGCTGTTTTCCCAATGACATTCCTGTAGATCACTTTATCCACTGTTTCAATGTTTATTTTCTGGTTAGTTAGCCTTTAGCTGCCAGCGCCGAGACACCTACGGGTAATTGCAGCGCTTTAAAAATTGCCAAAAATAAATAAATAAATAAGTTTTCATTCTTTCATTTATTTTGGATGGAAAATGCGGTATTATATTTTTATGTTAAATTGATGTGATTGTTGTGAGGAATTGTTTGGATTATGTGATGTCAATATTTTATGTGATTGAGTTTTATTTTATCTATTTTTGTTGATGATAGTTACATTTCTTTGAAAATTATTTATATTTTTTTTATATATCAGTCTTTATTAATATTGTGATTTTAAATAGTTGTTTGACTTATCTAAGAAAATATTATATTTATTGTTCCAAAATTAGATCCAACCTGTCAGAGCATCAGTCCAACCGTAATCTCAAAAATGGTGGCGGTGCCTATGGTGGGCCTCTGCTATGGGCCCAGGGGGTGCACATATGGTGGCCCCTCAAGCTTCCATGCACCGTGTGCCAGACACAACATGGGTGTTTGTGACCTGCCCTTTTCCACTGCAGCGTGTGCTGTGGCTCTTTTCTAGGGCCACAACACATGTTGCAAAGGAAAAAAGCAGCATTCTGACCGACTCCCTTGTGGTCGCATTGTAATTGGGCAGGTAGAACGGCCGACATATAGTTGGTTGAACACCTGCCTGAACAGATGTTGGTCACACTCATCACCACTGTAATCAGGCCCTATGTGTAATTGTTAATTATTCAGGCATGTCTATGTCTTACTATCCTTTAGGGGCAAGTGGTGTATGGTTGGTTGCTTTTCAAGTCTGTGCAATTGATTATTTAAAAGTGGGGTAGGTGGTAGGTGCCCAATTATGTGTTGCAGGGACTCTAGGTAGGATATCTTTCACCATTTTGCTTGTGGGTTCCTGGGAGCTTGTGCTTGCATATCTTATTTCTTGCAATATTTCTTTCACTGCTATTTCTGTCACATTTGGGGGTAGTTGTGCTTTCTTACATGAATTACAACTAGTGCTCCCGGTTTTCTGTTTAAACTGATTTTTACATATAAATAGAGACGGAAAAATATTTTTCTTCCGTCTGTATTTATACATAGAAACGGAATAATAGGACCAAATTGGAGTCTGAGAATTGCTCGATCGTGCTCCAGCCCAGGGTTGCCTCCCCACTCCCCTCTTCCTGATTCCCCTGTATGCCTGCCCGCTTTAACACCTGCTGGGCCATTAATCTTTGGTAGGCGCTGGAAAACGTTTCCTAGGAGCTCTTGCCTCTGACCTGCCCACTATAGCCCTGAAGATGTGACTGTTACATCTTTTTAGCCAATCAGCTGATCATTCACCATCTCCGGAGCTCTGGCTTTGTAGTGAGCGCTGCGCCAGCACAGCAGTCTGTTTTAAGTCACTGTGAAGTGAAAAGGTGGGGGTGGAGGTGAATATGTATTTCACGGTTTGCACCTCTAAGGCAGTTTAACTTTGAGAAGGCGGGGGAAGGTGTTAGCAGCGCAAGTACTTTGCGCAAATGTAGGACTGGCAGAAATGAGTGTGACCCAAAAAGGTCAGAAAGTCCGGTGGCATAAACACATTAGGGAAATTAAGCCACATTAGCTTTGGGATACTTTCAGGCCTTAAAACTGTATGTATTTCTGAAATGAGAGCACCCTGCTTCAGACTAGAGGAGGTAGTTTACTCTCTTAGCTGTGGATAGTCAGCACGCACCACAGAGAGACGCATGGAACTGGCAATAAGGAGAACGAGGCATTCAATATCTGTAATATATGAAGAACGTAGACAGCACTTTCATGCAATCTTTTGGCCAGGCCACTGAAAGTGCACATGTGCACTCATATAAATTCTAAATGTGTTTATTATGGCATGTGAGAGTGTTTTCAATATTGTAACACAGCAGCAGCTGACACTAATATTACTGCAAGTAATCTCTGTGACATCCTCCCATTTCACATCTGTTTTGATCTAACAGTAAAGTTTTTTTGTGGAAGTTGTATGAAATTTACACATCATTGGTCTTCCAAATGTCTATAATAGACTCTCACACATTGTATTGTGTTTACTTAATTTGGAGCATATATACATGTAGCTAAACCTATAACAACCGTGTGCACTGCCTATTTAAATAAATGAGGACAAATACTAGTTGCAGCGTCTTTTTTGGCTTGCGACAAAAATAAATGCGGATATATACAGGTAAAATGACAAAAAAATAAATATGGATAAATACAGACGGAAATGTAAAAAAAATAAATACCATAAAACCGGGAGCCCTAATTACAAAATAATATTCTGCAGTTTCCATTCCATAGGAAACTTAAGAATAATAATGAGTTTATTTTCAGTTTATAGTTTCTGATGATGCACTGGAGGTTTAACTCATGTGATTTAGTAACTGCTTTCTTTTCTGTGAAGTGATACATTTGTCAGCCTCTGTCAATGTATCTGTAAGAAGTGCCATAGTATAAAACTATAATATTATTAAATATTTGTTATTTATGTTAGAAAACCCCAAATTACTGCTATTTTGTATACGCGCAAGTATGTTTTGTTAAGAAGTTTTACACAGTTTTGCAGCTTTCCATTGGTGTTTCTTTAATGAGGATTAACTTCTTTCTTTTCTGTTGAATGAAAAACAACATAAGTTACATTTTAAATTTTACTGAGGTGATAGTTTGTACAGGTTGACGTTGTTAGGGGTATTTTTGTTAGCTAATTGAATGAGTTCATAATTTGTTATTTACTTCTGTACACTTTTTGCTGGTTTGTAATAGTTAATATCAGTGATATCATTAGTGATGTCACTGACCATGTCAAGAATGATGTAATATGTGACGTCATCAGCAGTGCATTGCAGGGGCGTGAGTTATAGTTAGCTCGACTAACTATAATGGCCAAATATCTCTGGTTTTGTACGAGTGAAATGTCCAACTAACTATAACGTCCCTGAAAACCTGTGTTTTTATTGTGAATTTCTAAGGTTTTTTAAATGCTAATTTCTAACTATAATGTCCCTGAAACCTATGTTTTTTTCAGTGAATTTCAAAGGTTTTTTAAATGCTAATTTCTAACTATAATGTCCCTGAAACCTATGGTTTTGTCAGTAAATTTCAAAGTTTTAAAAAAATGATAATTTCTAACTATAACGTCCCTGAAACCTATGTTTTTTCAGTGAATTTCAAATGTTTTTTAATTGCTAATTTTTAACTATGCCTACAGAGGTAGGACATGTGCAGAAAGAGGAAGAAACACACAGAAAGAAGCAAGCGAAATGCAGAAAGAGGCAACAGAAGTCCAGAAAGATGAAGAAAGGTGCAGAAAGACGCAAAAGAAATGCAGAAAAAACAACAAAGGGGCAGAAAAAGGCCTTGTTGCAAAGTCATCCTGTGCCCCCAACTTTTTGTTGACTAGTATTGGTGGTAACTGACTGACTAACTGGGCCCGGGGCTTGTGCTATGCTGAAAGACACTTAGAATACAGTGAAAAAGCCTACAAATACTAGGGTACGCTATTGGTTGGGGTACCCCTGTGATTGTATGACCTCCACTTAAGGCCCTAGAACGTAATAGGGCAGGGGGATTAAAACTACCACTAAGTCCCTAGCATATAATAGGCCAAGGCAGTTTAGAGGCCAGCAGCCCATTTCTGCACTTCCTTGTGTGCACTGCTGAGCTGGAAGTCAGCTCAAAAGTAGCCCTGTGTGAAGAAAGAGGCAAGAGAAGTGCAGAAAGAAGCAAGTGAAGTGCAGAAAGAGGCAACACGGGAGCAGAAAGACGCAATAGAGGTACAGAAGCAGCAAGAGCAGTGCAGAAAGAGGCAAGAGAATTGCTGAAAGAAGCAACAGAGGTGCAGAAAGAAGCAAGAGCAGTGCAGAAAGAACCAATATAGGTACATAAAGAGTCAAGAGAGGTGCAGAAACTGGCAGGAAAGGTGCAGAAACAGGGAACGGGTGCAGAAAGATGCAAGAGAGGGGTAGAAAGAGAAAAAGAGGGGTGCATAAAGATGGAAGAGATCTGCAGAAAAAAGGCAACAGATGTGCTCAAAGGAGCAAGTGAGGTGCAGGAAGAAGCAAGAGAGGTGCAGAAAAAAGCAATAGAGGTGCCGTAAGACACAAGAGAGGTGCAAAAAAAAGCAAGAAAAGGGCAGAAAGAGGCAGGAGAATTGCTAAAAGAAGCAACAGAGGTTTAGACAGAAGCAGGAGAAGTGCAAAAAGAGGCAAGTGAGATACAGAAACAGGCAAGCAAAGGACAGAAAGAGGAAAGACGAGTGCAGAAAGAGACAACAGGGGTACAGGAAGAAGCAAGATGGGTACAGGAAGAAGCATGGTAAGTGCAGAATGAAGCAACAGGGGTGCATAAAGATGCAAGAGAAGTGCAAGAGAAGGGGTTGAAAGACTTACCAGGCGCCAGGACGCCGCGAACACTTTGCTGGCGCTCGAGACGAGCCCCCTGCCACGCTGCTAATTCTCTCGGGGCACTCCATAATCACCACACGGTTCTTCTGCCTTGTTGCCGTTCCCCCCCGCTGCAAGCGCCACAGGACACCAGGTGCAATCGCAGAGCGGGGGGAACATAGAACCACAAGAACCAGGAGCCTTCAGCTGGCCACGCCCCCAAACGCGCCCGGAGGCGCTTGAAAAGGGCGTTGCCATTACTGGTGAGTGGGTTGAAAGACTTACCAGGACGCCAGGACGCCGTGAACACTTTGCTGATGCTCGAGACGAGCCCCCTGCCACGCTGCTAATTCTCTCGGGGCACTCCATAATCACCACACGGTTCTGCTGCCTTGTTGCCGTTCCCCCCCGCCGCAAGTGCCACAGGACACCAGGTGCAATCGCAGAGTGGGGGGAACGTAGAACCACAAGAACCAGGAGCCTTCAGCTGGCCACGGCCCCAAACGCGCCCGGAGGCGCTTGAAAAGGGCGTTGCTATTCCCGCATCGCGGGACGCACGCGGGCGGCCGCCAGGCTGAGCCCGGGCAGAGGGCGGGCCGTCTGTGGCCGTCCGGGGCTGGTAGAGGCTGGGCTGGGCCACCCCCCCTTCATTTACTTCTCTGTGGTCTGTAACCATCATTAACCTTTTATTAGTTTACTGTCAGATCTTTATTCTTTTATTGAAATCAGTGTAATTTATGTATTTAGTGCATTAACATAGAAGACTTGTTTGTGTACTAATTCACAAATCTCATTGGATTCATTGTTCAGTAAACATGGTGAAAAATTTTAAGGATAAAACTGCTGCTAACCCTCCCCTACCTACTCTGACACCAATAGACCGAATGCTACAGCAGACGATTGGGGTGGTTGCTTCAGCTATTGAAAGTACCGAAAGGCGCCTTTCCCTGCCATCCGGTTTCCTTCCTCCCTTAGCTAATCCAAATACGACAATGATGACCATCAACTCACAGGATTCCTTAGTAGCACCCTCCTTTGCAGTTCTGCCTAGAAGAACTAGTATGACTCCAATAAATGAGAGGTCTCGTAGGGATTCCACGGATGTCAATGAATTACTACCTTTAACCGTAAGGCTATCCGTGACTCCCTCCCTATCTCCTAGTAATGAGATTGGCGATTCCCCTTCTCCAAATGAAGATGCCCCAGAAAATGAGGCCCAAGGTACTTAAGGAAGCCCAATCCCTGCTCTAATTATTAGTGACAGCCCCTGTATTAGAACAAGGGGGCAGAAGGCTAGATCTAAACAAAAACATATTGTCAGAGAAAGCAAGACAAATAAAAATAACAAAAGAATTACCAAACTCAAAGGAAATAAATGTATTGAACATCTAAACAGGAGCATAGGGAGTGAGATGAATGATCACCCGGTGACAACCCCTCTCCATACCATTAATAGGGACCTAAATGATGATTCTTTTTGGGAGAGAATGGAAACTCTATTAATGACCCTCTTTGAGCCTATAAAATTAAAAGTTAATAACATAGAGTCCAGGCTAATTAACATCGAGGGTAAACTCGATAAACAATCGACCCCAAGTGAGGCTAAATCTCTATCCCAATCAAATGCATAATGTTCTAAAACTGTCCCCTTGGCTTCTGCTAAGGTCGCACTTCCAACTTTAACATCAGTCCCAAGTAAAGCATTAGCAAAATCTAAACATCTGACTCCAAAGCCCACTGATCGGCCTGACCAAAGTGGCACAAGGGGGAATACTATAAATCAGGATAAGGGGTCTGCTGTCTCACTCACGGCAACCCCGAATGTACCTTTGACTGTACCACCACTACAAAATAGAACTGTAGGGCCACAACACTGGGAAGAAGAAACATCGAATCTTTTTAGTTTAAATCTTCCTCCTGAAGCTACACCTTACACCGTGGTTTTAACAAATGTACCCCCAATCCCTCCTAATACCACTGAAAATTGGTCAACCCTGAGAAATAAATCCCTTCATTTTTTGTCATCTAGGGTAGGATTAAAAAATCATCTTTTTTCAGAGTTCAAAATGGTCAGACGAGCTAGATGGGTGGGCACCTCAACTAAAACACTGAGGGGTGACTTTGTAGGTCTATCATTCCGGTCCCCTGAGCTGGTTTATACAATATTGGAAAGAGTTACCATGGGGTCTTATGATCCGCATTTTGTTAACATCCTTCCCCTTGGTTATTTTTACCCGCCTCTTCCACCAACTAGACGTATACCCCATGATCGTTATACTACCATGAACTGTGAACAGACGCGGGCCAGAAGATATGGAAGTCCTACCTTTAATTATTATGACACTCTTAGCGGGTTGGAAAATATCGACTGACTGCGGTTTACTTCAACAATTCCCACAGTGTCAGGTTTAAATGAGGTAATACTTTCTGATCTCTGTATTGAAGAACAGCCAGATGAACTTGGGGGGAAACAATTACCAGCTATGCTAACCACGTGTGATGTTGTGGAGCCCGTTGGGGATATTCTGGCACCAGAAGATGACTTGGTGCGGGGGGGGCTATCAGTTGGCTCCTCCTCTGTATGTCAACTCCACCTCGATATCTCCTGTAGTCCAGCCTATTCCATCAAAGAGTTCTACAGTGTTTAACATTTCTTCCTGGAACATAGCCGGTATTAAATATAAAGTTGATCATCCTATTTTTACGGACTTTGTTCAATCCCAGGACTTGCTCTGCTTTCAAGAAACTTGGAGTGTTGAACCTGTGCACTTGATAGGCTACAGAACCTTTTGTCCTCCTGCTGTAGCTGTTCCTCATGGGAGGCCGAAAGGTGGTTTGAACGTTTATATATCTAACAGGTTGGCCTTTGAGAAAATCACAGAACCTGTTAAAGACATATATTTCCAAATGTTGGTCCTTCATCAGACTAGAGACATCCCAATTGTCATTGTTAATATATACAACAATATTCCCTGTGAGGATGTCAAAATTGTTCTAGGGAAGTTGACTAAAGCGCTGTTTACCCAGGTGAAACTTTTTAAACAGAAACTGATGTTGATTTTACTGGGAGATTTTAATTGTAAATTGTGTGAACTGAGCAAGGATAATAGGTGCGGTGTAGCATGTGATGACGGTCTGGGACGCTTCCACTTTAACCATAATCTCTTAGGGGAACAATTCAACATCTTGCTAGCCAATTTTGACTTAGGATTTGTAAGTGAAATGTGTAATTCTGCCCCCACAACAGCCCCAACTTTCAATGGTAGAGGTCACTTTTAAACTATAGACTATATTACAATTTCTAACAGCCATGGGAACAGAATACATTCCTTTAATGTGCACGACATAGCACTGAGCGACCATTTCCCACTATGTGTGCCTATTGTGTTACCTACCCCATCATTATTATCTGGTGCTGGGGTCGGCATCAGTGTGGTCGCCGATTTAGCAATTGGTAAAACTAATGGTTATACTTTGAAATGGGCTATGGTAGATGAGGCAGAAATACTTAAAAAGGTGGTTAAAAATTTTTCTTCAGAAATAGCTATATGCCTAGAGACAGATCTACCACCTGAAACTTATCTTGCATCCTTTTTAGTCATTTCAAACGAAATCAAAAACTCCCTGACTAGGCAATCGAAGAATAAGAAGAAGGAGGGAGGCTGCTTTGAATCCAGATGTACCAGGGCTTATACAGCCCTAAAAAAGGCGCTGCATAACAAACCTAAATCTGCAGAAGACATCCGCAGACTCAGGAAAGACTACAGAATGGCCATTTGAGATAGGAAAAATACCCTGAGGTCAGAAGCCTGGGAGGCTCTTCATTCAGACTCCAAGAGCAACGATAGTGCGAGCTTTTGGAAGACGGTGAGAACCCCCTTTCTTGGTGAGGAGCCGGGGCTAAAAATAGATATAGCAATTCCTGAAACAGATTGGGTCAGCCACTTCTCGAAAGTTTATGAGGGAGAAGAGTATGAAGGCGAAGAACAGATGGGGACTTTGATCCCCTTTCCTCATCATCCCAAGAGCAATGACCTTTTCTTCACTCTTGAGGAGGTTGAAAAGGCCCTGAGCAGACGTAGGGGCGCTAAGGCGCCTGGCCCAGACGGGGTCCCCATAGATTTATTTAAAAGTGTTCCATCTCTGTGGGGGCCCCTTCTGGTCCAGGTGCTCAACACCAGTTGTGCCACTAACTTCCTCCCAACTTGGGTGGAATCTGTCATCGTCCCGATCTATAAAAAAGGAAATAGACAGGATCCAGCCTGCTATAGGCCCATTTCTTTATTAGACTCCTTTACTAAAATAGCGGTTAGAGTCATTCTGGACCGACTTTTGGACTGGGCAGGGCAAACTCCATTCTGTCTGACCTTCAGTACGGTTTTCGTTCTGGCCTAGGGACCGTAGAACAGGGCCTGAATTTGATGATGCTGGTCGGGAAATACACGAGGGCGAAACAAGGTAACATCTTTTTGACCTTCGTGGATCTCTCGGCCGCATTTGATTGTGTGGTCCATTCTAAACTGTGGATGATTTTGGAAAAACTAGGGGTTGATTTAAATATTATTTATTATCTTAAACGTTTTTACAGCAACGCGTCGGCCCGCGTTCGCTTTGGCCTGAAGGGAGAGTGCACAGAACAAATACCAATTAGGAGTGGGGTCAGACAGGGCTGTGTTCTGGCCCCTTTCCTTTTTAACTTATACATAAATGGACCAGAAGAAACTCTGTGCAAAGACAGCTCGGATCCCCCATTTATAGGTGGTCGCCCAATACCAGCACTTTTGTACGCTGATGATGCTGTACTTATGTCAAGTACTCAAGTGGGTCTCCAGCGGGTGGTTGACAGCTTTTCCCGCTTTATGAATGATTTAGGCCTGAAAGTTAATACTTCCAAAACTTTCACTATGTATTGTGGCAAACAAACTAAACCTAAGAGGCCAATTTTTATAGCGGGACAGAAGCTTGAATTTGCTAAACACTTCTCTGGCTCCCCGTAAGGGAAAGAATAAAATTCAAGAGCCTCTGCTATGTCCACAGGATAGCCAACAACAAGGGCCCCTCATATCTAAGAAGCCTCATGACCATTCATCGCCCTACTCGCCATCTGAGGTCTGCAGGAATGTCCCTCTTCAAACTGCCCCGCGTTCAAAAAGCAAAAATCGGTGGCCGATCCTTTAGTTACCTAGGAGTGAAACTCTGGAACGCTCTCCCGATTCACTTAAGAATGGAACCCTCTGAAACTCTTTTCAGAGCGAACTTGAAAACTCACCTTTTTCCTCAATAACTCTGGCCCCTCTTCCCACCGTCCTGATCCTCGGATGAGAGTCTTCAGCATTTAGCGCGGGGATACACAGATGTGCAGCCATGCGCTTAACAAATGTTTTATTATTATTATTTTATTCTCTTATTTGGGGATACTTTTTGCCCAAAATGAGACATGGTCCCAAGCAGTCTCTGTGAAAAAACTTGAGCTTACTAGATCAACTGCTGCTCTTAAAATCTTTTCTAGGAAATTAGGGACCAGACCCCCCGTAGAATTGATAAAAATATATAAAGCTAAATGTGTAGCAGGTGCTACCTACGGTAGCGGGGTCTGGGGTTTTGCAAATTCATCACCTATTCAGGTTCCTGAAAACTCCTTTCTAAAATACATATTGGCACTCCCCCAAAGTTCCTCAAATGTTAACTGTCACTCTGAATTAGGCCTCTGTTATATCTCAGATTTGATTAAAGTAGAGCCAGTGCTGTTATGGCACAGACTAAGGACTCAAGAGGCAACACACTTAAACAGAGCTGTTCTGACAGACATTTTAAAACTGGAAGGTGCTACCAAAATACCTTGGGTGAAGTATGTGTTCAATTTTTTGAAAGACACCGGGAAAGAGAAATATTTTGCTAACCCTTTGCATATTTCAGATATTTCAAGAAAAGAACTGAAAAAGGAATGTTTAGCCCTTCTAGAATCCCATTGGGTTGCTGTGGAGGTCCTAAAACCCTCTGTTCAGCAGCACCAATTGGTTTTAGCATCTTTTAAGATTCAGCCCTATCTAATCCATGTTAATAACAACTATGAGCGCTTTTTACTTTCACGCTTCAGATTCAATATCTTCCACAGATTGGTTAGTTTTCCTATAATTAACAATTGGACGCATGATCTATTATGTTGTCCCTGTGATAATGTCTCCCCCCAAAGTACCATTCATGTATTCTTATTTTGTAAACTATACCATGAAATGAGGAAAATTGTTTTACTGCCACTCTTAGGAGTTTTAGGATTTCGTCATTGCCGTGCGGCGATGATTAGTAGGCAAACGCTAGATAATCATGTAACTGTAGCAACAGTAACTTTGTTCCTAAAGAATGCGATGACTATTATGAAACGTATGATCACATAACTGCACTTTTCAAATATATTTTTAACTGTAACTGCACTTAAAAGTAATTGATTTTGCCTATGAATCCAATGAATTATTGTATTTTTATATTCTATTTTTAAAATTGTAAAATTTTAAATCACTTGTACTTTTATGATTGTCTACAACAATCGAATAAAGATATTTTGAATTGAGAAGTGCAGAAAGACGCAACTGAGGTGCAGATGGAGGCAAGAGAACTGAAGAAAAAGGCAGGAGAGTTGCAGAAACTGGCAAAAGAGGTACAGAAAGAGGGAACAGAGGTGCAGACAGAGGCAAGAGAGGTACAGAAATAGGCAAAATGGGTGCAGAAAGAAGCAAGAAGGGTGCAAAAATGTGCAAGAGAAGTACAGATCGAAGCAAGAGCCATGCAAAAGAACCAACAGAGGTGCAGAAAGAGGCAAGTGAGATGCAGAAGGAGGCAAGAGAACTGCAGAAAGAGGCAAGCGAGTTGCAGAAACAGGCACATGGGGTGCAGAACGAGGGAACAGGTAGGCCGACTGATGCAAGAGAGGTACAGAAAGAGGAAAGAGGGATGCAGAAATTTGGTACAGAGGTGCAGGAGGAAGCAAGAGCAGTGCAGAAAGAAACAACAGAGGTACAGAAAGAGGCATGTGAGGTGCAGAAAAAAGCAAGATAAGTGTAGAAAGAAGCAAAAAAAGTGCGGGAAGAGGGGTAGAGAGAGATGCAAGAGGGGTGCAGAAAGAATCAAGACAGGTGCAGAAAGAAAAAAAAGAAGTGCAGAAAGAAGGAACAGAGGAGCAGAAAGAGACAAAAAGGGTGCAGAAAGAAGTAGAAGCGGGTACAGAAAATAGAAGAGATTTGCAGATAGAGGCAAGAGAAGTGCAGAAAAAGAAATGTGCTGAAAGAAGCAACAGAAATGCAGAAAGAGGCAAGAGATGTGCAGAAGGAAGCACGAGTGGCTTGCACACCATTAGTACCAATTTAACACCTACATTTAGCAATAAGTAACAGGAGACCATTCTAGGTTTGCAAAGGACCTTCCAACACGCTGTAACACTTGTCGCTGCATTTTTGGTAATGTTTGAGCAGTTTGAGCTAGAAACAAGGCTTTTTTTGTTCAAATTTGCAGATTAGGGAGCATGGGATAAATTACATGGTTAAGCGGAAAATGTGTTATTGTGCAAAAGTCGGTGCAGCCAAACTGTTGCATAATTCCAGTGGCTCTGCTCATACCTCTGACTAGATCCAGAAGTGCTCCTCAGTGATTCCTTCTTTTTTTGTCTCACTGAGTTCATATTTGAGCTTCTATGGAAACGAGGAAGACTAAACCTGAGGTTCCCACTCCACAACACTGACTACCATACCACATAATTACTCTCCATAACACATAATCCCACTCTACATAATTCCTATAAAATAAATACCACATACTTTCTATCCACATAATTTCATTGCACAACTAATCACATAATTCCACTAAACACAATGTACATCCACTCCACTCCCAAAAACATTAGTGAAAATGTTTACATTTAGAAGCCAATAGCTCTAACTCTCGCAAATACGAAACCTATTACTTTGCAAACACTTCTTTAACTAGTAGTCGCGTTTGCAGAGTTGTGGAGAAAGGGTGCTGGGCCTCTGACCAGCGCTCAGGAATTCCGCTGTGTAGGACTTACAGGAGGTACCAGAAGGGCTTCTTGGCTTCCAATGTTCCTCAAGAGTAAATTGGACTTCATCCCCCATCCTGTAGTCTGCCAGAAGGTGTGTTTGCAGAGTGGTGGAGAAAGTGGGGGCATGGCCTTCGAAGATGTCTTAGCAATCCCACTGTGTGGGACTTACTGGTGGTAACAAGAGGGGTGGTTGGCCCCCAAGGACATCCTTGGGGGCAACTACCCCTCCCCTTACCTCCAGTAACCCCCACACAGCAGGATTGCTAAGTTCTCATAGTAGACCATCTCCCCTTTGCCCACCACTCTTCAAACACGCTCCCTGGTGTGCTCTTGGATGGAGATTGAAGTCCCCTTTGCTGCTGGGGGTCCTTAGGGGCCAACTAGCCTACCTCATACCTTCAGTAAGTCCCACATAGTGGAATTGCTGAGAGGTGGACACAGGCCATGCCCCCTTTCTCCACCACTCTGCAAATACGCCTTCTGGTGTGCTCTTGGTTGGGGAATTAAGTCTCCTTTCCTCCTGAGGGTCCCTGGGGGCCAAATAGCCTTCCTGTTACCTCCAGTAAGCCCCCAACAGCTAGATTGCTGCGAGTGCACAAAGGTCACACCCCTTTTTACACCACACTGCAAACACAACTCCCTGGTGCACTGCTGCTCGGGGGATGAAGTCCACTTTAGTCCTGAGGTCCACAGGACACAAGAGGACCTCATCGCCCCACCAGCAATGCGCCAAGAAGTGTGTTTGCAGAGTGATGTTATAAGGGGCATGGCCTCAGACCACCTCTCAGCAATCCTACTGTGTGGGGCTTACTGGAGGTACCTGGTGGGCTAGTTGGCCCCAAGGAACGATAAGGTTCTAGGGGAATTCCTCCCCCAACCCAAAACGCACATGGAGGAGTGTTTGCAGATTGGTGCAGTGTGGGGGTGGGGCTCCCGGTGATATGACGCCTTCTGTTATGTTTTTCTTTTGTTTGAAGGTGGGCTGTGTGGCCACTTCTGGCCCCGGGGACTCCATCCCTCAGGGCATGGCCTCATTTTGTAAAATTTTTGCCAAGAGAGGGCCCCCGTGGCCCCCCTCCCCTGGGCCACTTCTGGACCCAGGGACAACATTGCCCGGGGCCAGGCCAGCCTAGATTCTTTGGGGAGAGGGGCCACGTGGCACCCCTCCTAAGTCCAATTATGGGCCCAGGGACCCCATCCCCGGTAAATAAATTAAAGGGGAGGGGTGCAGAGTGGTCTTCCTTCTAGGGCTACTTCTTGCCTCGAGGACCCCATCCACCGGGGCTGGCCCTCAAGTTGAGGACTGTGGGGGGAGCCACAATGTCCCCATGGTCCATGCCAGCCCCCCGCCTCCTGCGGGAGCCGGCATTGCTTTTGGTCAAGGGGAGCTGCTAACATGCAGCTCCCCTTGTCCAAAAGCAATTCTGCTTTGCTTCGTTAAAGCGAGAGCAGGTTTCCTGCTCTCGCTTCAACGAATGAAAAGCAGTATTTGCTACGGCAAGGTGGGAGCTGTGCTCCCACCCTACAAAAGCTAAAGGCAATGTCCCGGGATGGGCACCCCAGGACATTGCATAAGCCTGCCCTGGTGGGTGGTGTTCCCCAGGGCCATAGAGGGCTCCAGGAGGTGGCCCCCCTCCCTTAGTGTTCAAAGCTCTGTGGTGTTCCCTGGAGACCGGGGGGCCACTACGGACCCCTGGATTTACATATCCAATGCCCCAGGAGGTCGTGGTCCCCGGGGCTTGGGGGGCCCAAATGGCCACCCCACATTTATTAACTCAGTGCCCCTTAGGTGTGGTTCTTGGGGGTGCCGCGAGGCCCCCAGCCCTTAATGATGAATGGCCTGGAGAGATAGTGCTCCCCAGGGCTGCATGAGGGGGGCAGGAGCCCCCCATGCTTTAAAAAAATAAATGATAATGAAGCCCCGGGGAGGTAACGGACCCTGGGGCTGCAGGGGCCCCATGGGTCCCCTTTGATTATTTTGGCATTGCCCTTGGAACCTGGCCCACCCGTGGGCTTTAAGAAACAAAGCACGGGAGCCCAATTTCTTTTTTAATGCTTTTTTGGGCCCTGGGGGGCCCTATGGGACCCCTGAGCTGGCCTAGGGGGTCTCTGTAACCAATGAATGGATTTACATAATTTCTTGGACCCCACTTAACAAAGCACTCCAAAACTTTCAAGACAGGAGCTGACCAGAGCTGGTCATTAGTTTTTAAATCTCGCAAACATTCATCAAACGGCGCCAAAGATATTGGTAAAAGAAAGATGCTTTTGAATAGAAACAAAGTTCTAACTATAACTACTTACTGGTGACTGGTAATATATAAAATAAAAGATGAGATGATTAACAGATTGCGCAAAGAAGAAGAAAAAACGAGAGAGAGAAAAACATAAATTTCATAGGGATAAAATAGACTACGAGTGATGGTGTATTTTCACATTTGCCAGGAAGTACGATTCCCTCAAAAAAATTTAATTTGGCGGATCTAAACCTGTCACATCCAGCACATCAACTAATAAGGAAAGATACATCGACACATCTAATTCCGAACTAAGCTCCCCAATAAAAAGCAAAACAGAGGAGGACCCACGGAACTCAAGGGCAACAGCAATACCTTCCAAATTTTCACTCGTGGAGAAAATCGATTTTTTATGTTTGGATCGAAGACAGACCCTGTATCTAAGAGCACAAGGCAACAAGTCAGGAAAAGCAGATCCAGCAGGCGCTGGGAGAGGAGAAAAGCACATCGAAAACAATGGCAATCCAAACAAAAAGCCAGTTGTAGGCAGGTGGAAGAGGAAGTAACAGAAAGTCCTATTTTCAACCGTACTGTCATCAATCTAGCCAAAGTTGACCTCAACAAAGCGGAAGAGCAACTATTATCCCAAGGCTTGTCGTACTGCCCAGAAATCTTGTTTAACTATGCAACCACTAGAATGGATATCTTTAAAAGTTTGTGCAAACTTGAATTGATTACGTTCCATTTGCTCCAAAACAAGACAGTGGAGAGTACTCAGCACAGAGAAGTAGTAACATCTCAATTGCCCCACCTAAACCTAACTGCGTCTGATCTACCAGTACTACGGGACCTACAAGAATTAGCTAAAGAAAGTGAAATGTCCAACTCGCAAAGTCTCAATCAGGGTAAGCAGGATAACGTGACAACTGTGAATAAAACCAAGGTCAGCCAAATGAGTACGCCTTTTAAACCTAGGTAAACTTTCAATCCAATAAATCCCCCAATAACTCAAAGAGATGCAATTAATATTTTTCACAAACAAATTATAACAGGAATTAAACATCTAAACCATAAAGTGGAAGGAACAAGAAAAAAACCCACAACAAACAGGAATGCCAATACCATCAACTTATTACCAAGTTACGGAACAATACCGAAATGATCATACGTCATTCGGACAAGGGAGGAAACCTTGTAATTTGGGGATAAGAGGACTATGTGGAGGAAGCTATGGGACAATTGTTGGACAGAAACTGTTACAGAAAAACAGACATACTATCTTTAAAGTTCATTTACAATGAATATTACAGCAAACGGTTGGCATGGAAGAGTGCGGGCCTGATAACATCACAGGAGTTTACATTTTTTTAAAATGACAGTTCCCACCATTTATTTTATACCTAAAATCCACAAAGGCCTATAATATCAGCGCGCAACAGTCTATTGGAGGCATCATCACAATATGTAGACTTCTTTTTACAAGAGCACGTTCAGCAACTTCCGTCCTATATCAGAGACAAAGGGGACTTTTTGGCAAAAATTCCGGATTTGACGTCGCAAGATGACTTCCTACTAATAACTCTTGATGTAACTTCACTTTATACAAGTATCAATCGTCAAGATGGACTAGGGCCCTCCAACATTACCTTAACAGTAGACTAACGGAAATGACACAATATAACAAAATGCTTGTCAACATGGTGGAATTCTGTTTTTACAATAATGTGTTTATGTTTCAGAATGCACTTTTTCAACAACTACGAGGGGTTGCAATGGGGACCAGCTTCTCCCCCAGCAATGCCTATCTTCACATGGGCTGGTGGGAGGAGCTGGTACCCACGAATACTCATGAACTGTATTCTAAAGAGAATGTCAAACTATGGCTGCAATATATTGATGTTCTTTTTGTAATTTGGCAAGGGACCTTGTCAAGTGCACAGGAGTTTGTCAACAAGTTAAACATCAATGATATCAATCTTAACTTCATGGCAACCATTAGTGCAGAAATTGTGAGCTTTTTAGATGTCCAAGTGTATGTTAACAATAAGACGATCAAAACCAAAGCTTATAGGAAGCTGACTGCAGGCAACTCAGTGCTGCATGCAAACAGCTACCACCCTCGACATTTCATGCACAGCATCCCCTATGGTGAGATGCTAAGATTAAAAGGGATTTGCAGCAATCAAGATGACCTTAGGACAGCATAATTGGCAAGCAAAGCTAGGGTTTTGGCTAGAGGCTACTCCAAAAAATGTATCAATACTGCTATTGCTAAGAGTAATGCATTAGTGAGATCGGATTTTCTTGCCAACTTAAGATCAGATGTATCCAGTCAGTTCACTATCAAGACTATCACAAGGGATAGTGATGATACTTTCAGAATAGTTTTAAAGTATAGCAACCAAGAAAGCGCGATCAGACACATAATTAAAATAAATTGGCGGATAGTGCTTATTGATCCCATTATAGGCCCTTTGTTGCCAAAAAATGTAGCTATTACATACAGCAGGGCACCCACAATGAGGGATAGTGTGGTCAAAAGTAATCTTGAGAACCAAACAATAACAACATGGCTTACACAACACAAAGGAATATTTAAGTTCAAAATGTGTAAAGCCTGCTACTATGGCATCAATAAAACAACATACAGGATCCCCGTTGGAAACCAGGAACGTCACATCACCAGACCATTATCATGCAGTACTGACCATGTCATGTATATGCTGGAGTGTACATGTGGCCTACGATATGTAGGAAGTACTATACTGAGGGGTGCGGAGATTGCGAGTTGCAAGATGGCCACTTGAGCTCTCGGCTCCGTGAAGCTGCACACTATCCGACAATTATCCTGAGTCTGCGGTGTCGGTCAGCCCTGCAATCCCACAGTGACTTGTCGGGAAAAGACCGGCAATGAGTAGAGCCCCTCCTCAGCCCTCTACCCCTCCGCTACAACCGTTGGTGGGAGGCTAGTCGCTACGGCCTGTATCCGGAATTGAAGCGCCAGCCTGTGGTGATAAGAGGCAGGCGTGAAATGGAGGCGAGCTCACGCCTGGACTGCCGTGCCCCCACCGCTGCCCGGGGAACTAGAGAAAGCGGGAGACGAGCGAGCGTTGATTAAGCCCAGCCCTACGATACACCACCCGAGGTACAACATCCTCCCAAACGTCTATGGGAATGAAAGTGATGCCGACTAATCCAACATAACTCTAAAGTTGGCCTGAACGTTACAGCGAGCCCGAAGCTGAGATCGCGGCTGGAGCAGCGCGAGCGTGTGACGGCTCTCCTTCCCTTCGTTGGATCGGCCACCCTTCCAAACAGCTACAAGTGATTGCCAGACTAGTGCCACGACCTGGTGCAGCCTAGTATCGGGAGCTGGCCATTTTGTCCTGACCCTGAGGAGGAGGATAGGGCCTGGGAAGCTGGGCACCAGGCTGAAGGACGCGTTCCAGCATAAAACTGCTACGAAAGTACGAACTGGCAGCGGGCATAGCATTGTGCTTCTACTTGCCTGGGAGGCATTGTGGTGGAAAGCATTGGAAGATCGGCAAAAACTGATAGCTGTTATGCACCCCACTCGATACATTGTGGCAGCGCAACCAGCTCTGGAGCACTTTAATGGCCTGACTGTGGAGAAGTAGTTGATGGGATTGGAGATATGCATTTCCTGATCACCCCTAACAGAGTGAAGCTAGGAATGAACAGGCACAGAGTTATGAGCCTCTTTGGATTACGTAATAGGGGAGCTGCTGTGCGACTACAATGGACTGGCTTCCACCCTGCTGAACTAATAGACTCTGGTGCGTGTATTGGGGCCCGAGACTCAACACGTAGCACGACGCAAAATGGGCAGAGTAGATAAAAATCAACGAAAATAACTTGACCTGGTTCTCTGAGGCAATTAACTTAGAGCTTTAACGTGGACTACGTATTACAATATTTTTTGTATAAACAAATTTCTCCCCTATCCTTTGTATGATTGGGGTAGAGAGTAACACGTTTTTCTTGCCTATTCAATAAAAAATCTTCATCCCAAAAAAAGAAAGCGAAAGACAGTCTATCGGAAAACTCAACCAAAGCAGAACTGACAAACTTTCAATGCATTCAGTTCACAGCACTCCAAATGTGACAAGTGAGAAAAAATGTGTGTGGGCGAAATGACCCCTCACGGGAGAACCACCATCGGGATACCTGGCAGGTACTCACCAGGAAAGCCCATTGTTATCATCATCGGCTGTCATTACTCCCAAAGTAAATGTGTCCAAACAAAACGCGTGCAGTGAAAAAGTGTGAAATCTCAAAAAGTGAATTAAAATTGATAGGTATACACGTCACTGCTATTTTTATTTTCAACTTCGTGGAACCTATCAAACTAAAAAAGCACGGCTGGCTGCTAAACATGCATACCATTACCATAAGCCAACATGTTTCATTGCCCGCAAACACTTTTAGGCAATTTCTTCAGGGCCAGGATTTTACGCCACTGCATCAGAGTTGGACACACCCTTCATGTAGACTGTCGATTAAAAGTAACAATATATTATTAGATTGACTCCTGTAAATAAACACCGTGTCAAAAACAACACTGCAACTTTTAATTCATTCAGTACATCATATTTACCCTTACTCAGCCATGGCGTCTCCTACTGGCTGTAAGGTCCAATTAAAAAAGAAGATGAAGCCCCTCATGTGAGATTCCCTCTCAGATTCGGCTCTCTGTCGTTCAGTCGTTATTTGAATCTAGAACCAAAAATACTCATTCCGGGAAAAGATACACATTACACTTGGCATACATTATTAATTGCGGACACAACTCTCTCCAATCTCATGTTCCTTATTTTATGTTGTATTACTATGTCCGATCACACGGACCTTCCTGTAACATCTCCACCACTCAAAACTAGACTCCCCCCATCGCCTTACCGATCGGAGCCTCACGGAGCGTGTCGTCTCCACATCTGTTACCGTGGACTCGCACTGCGTACGTTTACAAAAGCGTAGAGTACCACGTGGCAATTGCCGTACTAGCGTCATTGCGGCGGCCATCTTGGATCGGGAAGCCTCCCAATCCTACAAACGCCTGACCACATCCGTAACGTTTACAAAGTACATTTAACATGACTTTGCCTTTGTGTGTATTTTTTGCGTTTATATTTCATTCTTCCCTATTCAGGTGTTACCTTAAATGTGTCTTTAAAATGTCCTTGATGTTGGCCCCATTCCGCTTTTCATCTTTATAATCTAGGATTCAGCAGAGGCATGAACATTTTTTTATTTTTATTTTTATTACATGCCCCTGTTGAAAGCCAAGGACTTGTCTTCCAAAACAATGCCATGTCTTACAAAGTGGAGGAGAATATTGGTAACATAGGGAACAACCCACAAGGCACGTTGGACTACTCTCACCAATACCGAACTGCTAGGTTAGACAAGTATACATAATACATGGGTCATGAATGCTCCAGCTGACAGAGAAATAGCAAGTGTTAGCCTACTCTATTCCACTCTATACGTTCATTCAATCCATGTTGTTAGCTTTTTTCTTAAAATCTAACGTGCTTCTCTAGACACAAGTAACCTTTCCATACCCTGAGAATCACCAATCACCTTCTCAAGTACTGTCCAGGTAAAGCTATGTTTCATTGTGTAGCAGTGTTGCACCAACTTAGTGGTCAACTTGCCAGCCTTTATGGCGCTGAGATGTTCTTGAATTCTTGTTTTTATTTTTCTAGAGATGAGTCCTATGTAGAACAAGCCACACTCACATTACAACCTGTAAACTACATTTGTTGTGTTGCAATTGCTGAAGTGGCCCAGAACCCACTCTTTTCCCGATCGAAGCACCACACTTGTTGTCTTTTTAATTAGGGGGCACATCGAGCACGACCCACATGGGAAATGTCCCTTGGGAATCGAGCTCTCCCTTGCACATCTTGTAGGTGGAATACGTGTATGGACTAGTTTATCTTTGAGGTTGCCAGATCTCTTAAACACAAACCTAGGTGGTGGCATTTTGAAGTCATTATTAGACAAAAGGGACCAGTGTCTCTGGATTGACTGCCTAATCTTTGTAGCCAGAGGGTCATAAGTCATAACAACTGCAAGACATTAATCTTTGTCCTTCACATTTTTCTCAAGAAGCACAGTCCTAGGGGTATTTAATGTCCTCTTTTTAGCATGTTTGATCATTTTGGCGGGATATTTTCTCTCGTGGAGTCTACTGCTAAGTTCTTGTGCTTGCTCCTTGTAGACATCAGTGGAGGAACAGTTCCTGCGGTACCTCAGGAACTGACCCACAGGGAGATTATCTCTCAATGCCCTAGGATGGTATGAATCATACAGAAGAAGGGAATTCCTATCTGTGGGTTTTTGATGGACCCTGGTGCATAAAGCACCTGCACTTGCTTCAATGTCCAGGTCTAGATACACTGCAGTGCTGTGACTGTAAGACCACGTAAAGCGAAGACTGGGGTCCTGGTGGTTTAGTCAGTTAAGAACTTCCAAAAGGCACTCTTCATCCCCGGTCCAGATACAGAGCACGTCGTCTATATACCTCTTCCAGAGGCGCAGGTGCCTCTGGAAGGGATTGGTGGAATAATAGACGACGTGCTCCTCGAACTGGCCGACATAAATACATGCCAGACTAGGCACCATGGTAGCACCCATGGATGTCCCGGTAGTCTGAAGGAACATTTTACCTTTATAACAGAAAAAATTTCAAGTTAGGGCAAGTTCTACACATTGGAAAAAAAAAGTTTGTGGCACATCATAAAACCATTCCTGTTCGCCAAGTGCTCGCGCTGATGCCACCAGCGTAGCATCTTGGAGGATACAGGAGTAGAGAGATTCAATGTCAATAGTGACAAGGAACTCATGCTCTTGATCAAATTCCATATCACCCACAATGTTTAGGATCTCAGTAGTATCCTTCACAAAGGATTTTTGATTGATTACTGATTCACGCAGAAAAAAATCTGCAAATTGCGATAAAGGTTCTAACACTGACTGGATTCCCGAAACAATCGGGCGTCCAGAGGGAGGCTGTGTTGGGATGTGTATTTTTGGGAGTGTATAAAACGCTGGAGTCCTGGGGTTGTCATTCACCAGGAACTCCACCTCCTTCACTGTGATCCACTTTTTCTCTTTTGCCACACTCACCATCTCACGTATAATCTTCAAAAATTCTTGCGTAGGATCCCGGTTAAGGGGCCGATAGTTAGTGTGGACATCAAGAAGTCTCTTGACCTCTACATCGTAGTCTGTTGACGCATTTTGTTTGACACATTTATTTTGGGCATAATGACAGCCGATGATGATAACAATGGGCTTTCCTGGTGAGTACCTGCCAGGTATCCCGATGGTGATTCGCCCGTGAGGGGTCATTTTGCCCACACACATTTTTTCTCACTTGTCACATTTGGAGTGCTGTGAACTGAATGCATTGAAAGTTTGTCAGTTCTGCTTTGGTTGAGTTTTCAGATAGACTGTCTTTCTCTTTCTTTTTTTGGGATGAAGACTTTTTATTGAAAAGGCAAGAAAAATGTGTGACTCTCTATCCCAATCATACAAAGGATAGGGGAGAAATTTGTTTATACAAAAAATATTGTAATACGTAGTACAAGTTTAAGCTCTAAGTTAATTGCCTCAGAGAACCAGGTCAAGTTGTTTTCGATGATTATATGAGTGGAGGACAACCTTGGTTTCTATTTTTCCCTCTATGCTCCATGTTGATTATATAAGATGGATACAAATCAACCCAAGATCACGTTTGACCACAGAAAGTCAAAAGGTCAGGACAAGCTGCTGAAGAGGGGGATCCCACACTCAACCTGCTATCTGAAGAGCTGGAGGGCAACATACACTCTATGTTGGTCATGATGGAAAAAACCTACAAGGCAGCCTAGCAGGTTTGGGCACTAAAATTGATGCGCTCTCGTATCGTATGGACAGGATGTTTGAGAGATTAGACAAACATGCAGAGCGACTGGACATGATGGAGCGCAGAGTCACCGAGGTGCAGGAGGCACAGACGTCGAAGGACACAGACCACAAACAAATGGTTAAGGGCCTCCAAGTGGTACTAGACAAAAATGAAGATTTGGAAGCGTGCTCGCGCCCCAACAACTTACGAATCATGGGGTTCCCTGAATTGACACCAACAGGCAACATGGAGAAGTTTGTCGAGATGCTGCTGACCACACTTCTGGGCATTGATGTGTTTTCCAATATGTTCATGGTGTAGATAGCGCACAGCTAGTTGGACCCTCACCCTCCCCCTGGGGCAATTCCTAGACCCATAATTGTGCAGTTGCTGAACTACAAGGAAAGGGACTCGGCGTTGGCGGCTGCAAGGAACAATCAGACACTGCAGTATGAGGGACCCAGCATCTCCCTATATCTGGACTTGACGGCTAATGACCAGGAAGCGCACAGGCAGTTTGCCCCATTAAAACGTCAGATGAGAGACCAGAACCTAGACTTTGCCATGTTATACCCTGCCAGACAATTTGTTAACAGTAATGGCCACTCACAGATTTTCACTGAGCCTAAGACCTTGCAAAAAGTTATGCAAAAGTGGGCCAAGGAGAAGTGTCCTAGCCCGGATAGGGAAGTGCTAAAGGGAGCTGTTGGTGGCAGCCTGGAAGAGCAAGACTGAGATTGACATTGCTGGGGATTCATTAAGTAGATCCCGTGGTATTGTAATCAAAGCTTAGTCTGGGAATATGGCGGTGACCTAACCTTTCTGAGGTTACGTTAGTGGGTAGCGATTTACATGCCGATACTGCTCCTTGCTGTAGCCAACAAGTTATACCGACTACTTGGTGTGGGAGGAGGGAACTCAGAGGCAACGCTGCATTGAGTATTGGATTAAGTTGTAGAGGTTGCCTCTGCTGCAGAATCAAGCTTGCTCTGGGTGGTGGATCGGAGTTGGTGCTGTGTTCAGCTGCAGCACATGTACTTACTTGACCCGCAACATCTGCCCTTGTGTGAATCACACTGTTTAAGTTTAATATGGGGGGGGGCTGGGATCCTGAGGATAGTTTATTCAAATCTGCATATGTGAAAATGCAAACTATTGGGGGAGGGTGGGTGGGGATTTGTCGTTCAGGCACTATTGGGCACAGACTGGTGTGGGTGGGGGGTGGGAAGGTAATGAGACTTGCACTGCTTATTTCATATGTTTTTGCACTTCATGAGGACGCACACCACACTCACATTAGGATGATAGTACCGGATGTTCTGCAGACACACGTAGAAAGGGTCCCATGACAGATACTGATAGTTCCCACAGGGACACTGGCCTTGATACAGTAAGCGTGCTCCCATGGAACGTGCTCGGCCTTAATGACCACAGAAAAATACGTAAGATCTTGAGTTATTTGTCAAGGCATGACATCAACATCACACTATTGCAGGAAACACACCTTCCACTGGACAGCCCTGTATTACGTATTAGGGGGCTACATGGCAATATTCCTGTGGCAGGATTTACCACACATGCACAAGGGGTTTTAACGGCACTGACACTGGAGCCTTTAGAGATGGACGCAGAGGGTCGGTTTGCCATCACTAGGTGCAGAGGGAAGGGTCTGGATTTCCTATTGGTTAATGTTTATGGCCCGAATTACAACAACCCCAACTATTACAGAAAATTGAACGACACTGTAGGCCTCCAAGCAGGTGGACAACTCCTCTGGGATGGATATTTTAACCTAGTTAGAGACCCAACACTGGACAGATCGGGTGGCCCGGAGAGGCGCATATCAGCTTTGGCTAGGGCAATGGAAAGTGCACTTGTGCATTTTGACTTGTGCGACGTATGGTGCCAACGGTATTCAGCTAAAGGGGGGTTCATGCACTATTCTGCATACTATGATATACACACTAGAATAGATTACTGGTTTGCTACTAGGGGATTGCTCACAAATGTTCGTGCGTGTAAGGTTCTCCCCCGTACATACTCAGACCACTCCCCTCTGTTGCTGGTTATTGACATCGCAAAGACACGTATCCCTCCCTTTATCTGGAGATATGTACGTATTATGCGGCGTGATGAACGTGCGGTAGCGCGGGACTTCATATGCATATCGGACACGGTGGATGCGCGACTCCCGCACATTTTTTTTAATGTTGAGAAACTTATAAATATATATTTATTATAAATATTAAGACAACACATTATCTGAGGTAATTATAAAAATAATATTCCTTAACTTTCTAAAAAAGTACATAACTTTTAAATGCAATTTCCTGAAGTCGCGCTGGGTGTGAGCAGGGTGTTTGCTGAGTGCGCGCACCCAACACGTACTCCATGTGACCTCAAAAAAAGAGATTTGATTGGTTCATTTGACTTCCTATTGTAACTATTGAAGGACCCCACCCATTTCAATCACTCTT